>NW_027507758.1:81073404-82273404 GCF_037356315.1 Lithobates pipiens | reverse complement strand
CGGGCTGATCTGAGGTCTGAAAGGCATGTATTGGGGCTGATCTGAGGTCTAAAGGGCATGTATTCGGGCTGATCTGAGGTCTGGAGGGCATGTATTCGGGCTGATCTGAGGTCTGAAGGGCATGTATTGGGGCTGATCTGAGGTCTGAAGGGCATGTATTGGGGCTGATCTGAGGTCTGAAGTGCATATATTAGGGCTGATATGAGGTCTGAAGTGCATATATTAGGGCTGATATGAGGTCTGAAGTTTATGAATTGGGACTGATCTGAGGTCTGAAGTGCATGTATTGGGGCTGATCTGAGGTCTGAAGTTTATGAATTGGGGCTGATTTGAGGTCTGAAGGGCATGTATTGGGGCTCATCTGAGGTTTGAAGGGCATGTATTGGAGCTAATCTGAGGTCTGAAGTGCATGTATTGGAGCTAATCTGAGGTCTGAAGTGCATGTATTAGGGCTGATCTGAGGTCTGAAGTGCATGTATTAGGGCTGATCTGAGGTCTGAAGTTTATGAATTGGGACTGATCTGAGGTCTGAAGGGCATGTATTGGGGGTGACCTGAGGTCTGAAGGGCATGTATTGGGGGTGACCTGAGGTCTGAAGGGCATGTATTGGGGGTGATCTGAGGTTTGAAGGGCATGTATTGGGCTGATCTGAGGTCTGAAGTTTATGAATTGGGGCTAATCTGAGGTCTGAAGGGCATGTATTGGGGCTGATCTGAGGTCTGAAGGGCATGTATTGGGGCTGATCTGAGGTCTGAACGGCATGTATTGGATGATATTTACTCCTGGCAGCACGCATACTAGGGGAAGAACAGGAAAGACCCATGATATCATGTGATCAGGAAAAAAACTGCAGAATTTGGGGTCCATTCCTTCCATTTAACACCCTATCACACTTAATGGGCAATGTGGCACTTAGAATTTCATAGATGTGGTGGCTGCATTTGTTTTCTTTTTTTTTAAACAAGTACATTTTCAGAAAGTATGGATAATACCTGCTTATTCTGAAATGTAGCATCCTTGTCACTTCCCGTGAAATAAATTGACAGTACAAGCATCTTTATCTTGCTTGTCTAAACTACTATTTTCATCAATCCACCGTGTAATGGAGATGAACAAAGGCTGACATGTTTGAAGTCCCAAGTCATATCAATTGCTGCCCCCATACAGTGGAGAAATGGGTATACAGTAGGCAGGGAGTGTGTTATTCAAAGGAGCACCAGGTAAAAATTAGACATGTGCAATTTGTTTAGTCCAGGTACTCTTATTGTCAAAATCAGTATAAAAAGGAATCTCTTACTTTGCATAAATCCAGAGAATAGCCATTCACAGCTGGATCCTCACCCTAATTGGATAGTCCTTCTCTCAGCAGGCCTAGCAGCCAACGGGGTACTCGAGTTAGATATAAGTCTCTGCCACAGACTTTGTTATAGAACACATGAGGGAAACTTGAAACTTGTAGAACACTCGTGTGATACCAGTATCTTGCAGTCGGTCCGGCGATACCGCACAAGATTGGATTCGCTTAAGTCCTTCAGCTTTTCCAGGCTCTTGTTGAGAAGCCAACCCTTACGTGGCCTTCTCCCGAAGAGTCCTACCCTGGATAACATCACAGTTGCTGGGCCTCTCCACTAACCGAGATGGCACCGGACCACCTTCGAATCCTTTTTTCAGTTTCCTTGCCTTGGGCTAGTCAGCCCCGAGATGCAAAGTCGGGTGGATCCGCACCCCAGGCCATGGAAGTCCTGGGGGCTGGTCAGGAGGACCAGGACCATACAGTCAGAACATGCTTCTGGAACGGAACCCCGAAACTCTTGACATCTGCACCTTAAGTACCCTCTCCCAGAAAGCACAGCAAGAGCGACACTCCCACTGGGCTGGCTCAGAGAGAAACTAACCTTAATGCACCCAACTAGACTGTAATTCCATGCCTGCCAAAAGTGACAGCGCCCCCTATGGCCAGGCGGAACACCCTGCAGTCCAGTCAGACTGGCGTTGAGGTCAAAATTTAGAGTAATCAAACCCAAACCAACCTGCGGTTTAACATTAAATTAAAAAAAGACACATAGCTCGTGCTCTTCAGGGGACGGCGCTAAACTAATTTTCCGAAAAAAGCAAAAAAACAAATGAAATACAAACAAACACATTTTTTTGTCAGTACACATGTCTAGTAGGGGTGCAACGAATCAGAAAACTCACGAATGTGGCTGGGTATTGCAGAGTATTGGCACTGGCAGAGTATTGGCAAGGTATGGTAGAGTATTGGCACTAGCAGGGTATGGCAGAGTATTGCAGAGCATTGAAGGGCATTGCAGGGTATTACAGAGTATTGGCTTGGTATGGCAGAGTATTGGCTGGGTATGGCGGAGTATTGGCTGGGTATTGCAGAGTATTGGCTGGGTATTGCAGAGTATTGGCAGGGTATTGCAGAGTATTGGCAGGGTATGGAAGGATCTCTCCCTTCCACTGTACAGATCTGTACACAGAGGGGAGAGAGGAACCAGCATCACCATGACGCCGGTTTGTTTACAAGTGATCGCTCTGTCATTTGACGGAGCAATCACATTGTAAACGGCCGACGGGTGCACCAAGATGGCCGCCACTCCGGAACTAGGCCAAGGCCGCAGCCTTTCCTAAAGCCGAGACCGTGGAGCTCTCCACGGATCGTGGCGTGTGCCGATCCGAATGGGGTGACCTGTTCGGATCACTGATCGATGACGATCCGTTGCAGCCCTAATGTCTAGTAGAAATAGAGGAAACAAAACCTGAGAAAAGAAAACTAGAGCAGCCACAACTATTGACTGGTATGCTGCATTATGTTACATTTTTTTGTTATGAGTTTAGGAACACTTTAACGTAGCATTAAATGCTTAATCTAGCAAGACTTAATTTTCTGAGTAAAGTTCCACTTTACTTTATAAGTAACTCAGTTTGCACTTTGAAAAGAAAAGCTAAAAGCTGATTGGTTACTTCAGTTTTGATAAATTCCCCCCAGAGTGTTTCCAGGGCAACAACTATGAGGCCTCAGGTGACATCTCAGGCCTGACTGACTCTCAAGCTTGGCGAAAAGTAATAAACAAAGGCAAATAGAAATCTTTCAGACGTACAACGATAACACTGACTACTGAGATTACATGAAGCCACTCATGACAGGCTCTCTCCAGTCTCAGCAGAGCATGGCGGTTCAGGCAGCTCTAACATAAAGCTCACAAATCCCTGAAGGAACTCCCAGCTGCTGCTGCCAAATCTACGTACACGTTACATAGCCCCGCCCACCAACACGAACCACCAATCACAGCAATATAAATCTCACCTCACGCCCTCTGCTGCTTCCTATCGACCATCTTTGTTATGGGCGCACTTACTCCGTCTCACAGCGAAAAGAATCGCCATACGAGACGCCAGATTCATTTACAATTCCACTACCTCAAGAAAAAAAAAGTCTTACCAACGAAATCATCGCTTTTTAAGACTAAACAATTAAACAGCAGTCAATACAACTTTAGGCGCCTGTTTATTTACAAAATTGACTCGGCTTTGTTTTCTGTGGAGGGCAGGCGACATTTTCTAGAAATTTCTCTGACATTGTGAAAGCCAAGCCCGCCTTTGGCTTTACCTCAACAAAGATGGCGGCTGTGGGAAGACGTCAAGGTCTTGCGTGAGCGACGGATTAGCGGTCACGTGAGCTCACGCCTAGCCGACGTTCTGTGCCTGGATGACGTTTCGGCGGCGCCTGTGTTTGGGGGAAGAAAAAGATGGAGGTGTCTGTGGTGCAAGTGTGGCGGAGGGACCCGGGGAATGGGCGGCTGTGCCAGGCGGAGCTACCACAGGGATCCACCGTGAGAGAGCTCCTTCCCCTCAGCAGCCTGGTGAGTGTCTGTGTGTTCATATTAGGGCGGGTAATCTACAAGGAGCTCCAGGGACGTGTATGATGGAGTCACTGACAAGAACACAGCAGCTTTTGGCTTCCCTGTGTAATATAAGTGTAGTTCTTCTGGATCTTGCCAGGAAGGCTGCTCGTTTTCAACTTCCTTCCAAATGTTGACACCACCGTTCATTCCCCAGTGATGTCACACAGCGGTGTTGTCACCCTGTGCACAGGATAGTCTCACATGGACATGGAGCTCTTTCCACTTCCCTTCTTATATCGCTTCACCCTCCATGGACCAGAGCAATGTTTACCGTTCTGCAATGGACTTGTTTATTTGGCAATAACTTTACGTCCTGCTGTATACACAGATGGCGGACAGGATCCACTCTCGTTCTGGGGCGATGTCATTTGATATCAGCCCATCCTCACTGCGCTTGTGTACACGAGGGGACGCAGTGATCGGTGGTGCGCCGTGTCACTGGGAACACCGTGTACTTTCGAGGAATGCCCTCCATTGCAAAAATGCCTGGAGTGCTTTTTTTTTTTTGTGGTGTGAACCAGCCCTTTTGCTTAATTTCTTTTTGATCGTTTTATTTGCTATCGCAAAAGAATGGCAATATGGCAAATTACAGGTCGTCTTTATGGAGAGATCTTTACTCTATAAGACCTCAAATCCCTCTGCCCTTAAAAACCTTCATAACGCCAAGATTGGTGGTTTTAGATTGATTTAAAAAAAATGGCAACATAGACATTAGGATGAATCGGAAGTGATGTCAGGTGATTGCTTCTGGGTTACCTTAGTGGAGAGCCGATTTCGGCTTTGTTTGGCTTCCTTCCAGCCTGCAGTCAAGTTGGCTGGTCTCTCGGTAGGACAGGAGAGCCGGAGAAAGCCACAGCGAGAGTGAGGGGGGGGGTCCCCTACCGCTGCTTTTAAAAGCAGTCCATCAGCTAGTTAGCCGATAGGCTTGCTTTTACAAGAGCCAACCGCCGGTGTTCTGCCGTATAGAGTCCAGCCATCAAATAGTGTCCGCTCCGTACTGCGTAAAATCTCCGAAGCTGAACGGCGCCTGCGCTGTGAGTGGAGGAGGTAGCCCCACCATCCAAGCGGACATAGGGTTGTGAATTTTAGACGGTCCCTCGCGGGCGAGCTTCACTCCCCACGCTTCGGGCTCGGCCTCGCTGTGCTCGGCTCTTTTTTATTCTAACTCTATGTCCACTTGGATAGTGGGGATAGAACCTGGACTCGCGGCGCAGGCGCCGTTCATCCTCGGCAATTTTCGGAATCTGTGTTCCTGTGTACTGCGCATGCGCAGTACGCAGGGGACACTATCCGATGGAGGACGCTATTAGACAAGACACCGGCTATAAAAAAAAAAACATTTAAAAAAAGGTACCGGGTGATTCCTGCCGGTGCAGGTATAACCACCCAAAGTCCAGCGACATACAGGTATGTTGCTGGTCCAGAAGTGGTTAAAGAATAAGTTCACCTTTTATAACAGTACACACATATTCAGGATGTAACATGTTGCAGCTGCCTGCACAAAAAGAGGTGCCTTAAAAAAAATTTTTTAGGTGAACTTTTTTTTAAAATGGGTAAATATATTAACCAACAAAAACAGTGTGTGTTTGACATGCGTTTTGGGTATCATTACCTCATTAACGCCTGCTGCAGATCGCAGCTGAAGTGCCTTCTAGTGTGAACCTAGATTTAAAGGACCTCATCCGCACATTGAAGTTTATCCCTTTCAACTGCAGGTAAATTAAACAGAAAAGATTCAAAAGTAATGATATTACTTCATATCTTTCTATTATGCTTTTGAACAGTGTTGTTGATGAACACAGTCAGATAACGCATTATTATTTACATATATAACGAGGGTTGCGCTAACGTTACTTTTTATTATATTATTGTATTTTCAAAGACCCATTCGGTAGAGTCTAAACACTGTGATTCAAGTTATGAACCTATAAATAAGTTGATACCACTACCAAACGCACCGCTTTTACAAACTATAAACCCCATAATATTTGATGCTACCACTACAGGGTATGCCTGTCAACCAGGTCACTGACCTCTGCACTGGTATTAAATATTTGAAAATTAATATATAATTAATCCTACTCGGACCACAAATGACTAAAGTGCTGAAATAAGCAAAGAGGAAGAAACTGCGCTACGGAATAAGAATGATATTGGTCGGAAGCAGCAATTCAAATGTACACCAAAAATACACGAAACAAAAAGAGAAAAAAAGAGAACTGCGCTAACCTCAAATACCCAAAGTGAATGGGGTATGTGTATGTGCCAAACCCACGATATGAGTCTTAGTGTCTTATTGTCTCTAAGACCACCTCAAAAATATAATGCATACTATTATACAAATACAAATACAAATTGTACAAATAAGTGAAATTAAATACAAAAATGGGACACAGATACGTGTCAATGTGAATTACCCAAATGCAATACAGATTGTGTAGATCTCTGTGCAAATACCCCTAAAATGAAAAAATTATTTTGTTTCCAATTTTTTACATAAAATAAATTGTCAAAAAATATATATATTCTGAGACACTCTATATAATGTCCATATAGTTGTATACCAAAATATTATAAAATGTCCATATGGTAAATAACACCGGTGAAGAAAAACTTCATGTGAGAGCTGGATTAGAAGTGCACAAATTAAAAATCTTCTCCAGAAATATAATGTGCTTTTCCCATCACCGAATGAATGAATTGGCTCCTTACCAGATCCAAGCGACCCCCCGTTACAGAGGGTCACCACAGGCAAAAACAATCAAAGGATATCCGGGTAACGGTTCCCCCTCAGGCGATCCCGAATCCTTCACGCAATAGGGCTGTGGCTGTTGTTCCAAATGTCACTCCCAACTCAACGTGATATCACATAGGGAAAAACATAGGCTCCAGATAGTGTAAAACCAATGATTTTAATTTGCAAAAAACGAACGTATACACTTACATAAAAGACTTTAAAAACAGGTTCAAAACAGAGGCGTGCACCGGCTGGACACACGCCAACGCAGAGACCAACCCGTCCTTCCTGGTCTGAAAAGAACGAGCACGACTGGGGTGACGTCGACACGTTCGCACCGCCCTACGCGTTTCGTAATAATTTACGTCGTCCAGGGGCACGGGCGGCGTGCGACGTCACCCCTTTTATAACCAACAACATAACCAAGCCTCGCTTTGGGTCAGCGGCCATCTTAGATATCACATAAGCGTTAGAAATCAATGACCATGGGCCAAGCCTCACTCTCGATCCACGAACGTCATGTGTATATATATATATATCCCCCAACGAACGTCCTATGATTATGGACCAAGCCTCGTTCCCAAACGAACGTCATATGGTTATGAACCAAGTCTCACTTCCAGGTGATAGCCATATTGGAAGAGAGACATGGCAAGTTACCCTTATTTTTCCTGTGTACAAAGACAAGGCAGAGTATAGGTCCCGAATGGGGCATAAACCAAAATAAAATATAAAAATGAAATGAATACAATAAAATAATAATAAAAAAATAAAAATAATACCGGTAATAAAAATAAAATGAGGTGAAGTATCCCAAATTGGTATAGAGATACACCAAAAAAAAAAATTTGTATTTCTTGGTGTATTCGCATATCCATCAAATTCAGTTGAGAGATAGGGCAACATAAACATGTATTTCCAATTCCTTACTACCCCACATATGCCCCAGAGATTAGCCTTGGGCATCCCAAACAAATGTTGAGGAATACGACTAAAAGTGAATCCCCGCATCTAGAGGGCCGCCTAACCCAAAGCTAGGCTTACCAACCAACAGAGGCCAAAGAGAGTGGAGAAAAACAGGAATATATTCTACAATAACATGTGCCAAAAAACAACAGAATAGAAACACAGTAGAATAGTATTTTACAATAACTGGTACAGAAACTGCAATAAACATACATTGCATCAGAAAGGGTCCCCTCAAGAATTATTAATAAAGGCATTTACATCGGTGTCCACATTGAGGCCAAACGGAGCATATGTCTTTAATTTGTGGATCCAGGCCATTTCGAGCTTGGATATTTCCCTAACCAAGGACCCACCCCTCCAGTGGGGCCTATATTTGTCTAAACCGACAAATAGGGTACCTGATGGATCTCTCTTATGTGTTTGGTCATAATGCCTGGACACAGGGTGTTTGTCAAACCCACGTCTAATGTTGCCTATGTGTTCATTCAGCCTGACGCGAAGTGCCCTCTTGGTCCGCCCTATATATTGGAGGCCACAAGGGCACTGTAAAAGGTAAACCACAGCCTCCGAAGAGCAAGTAATAAAAGACTATTTCATATGTTCTAGTGGTGCTTGAGGATACAATATTAGAAATCTTAGAGCCCCTATATGAATTCAAGGTACAAACCTGACAGTTTTTACACTTGTAATAACCAATTAGATTTTGAAAAAAACATCTATTGGCCCTAAAGTGCTGAAATACCTAAAATTATATAGGGTTGCTGTGAATAAAATTAATCCACAGAATACAACTTCAATAATGTGCAAAAAATGCTTTTTGTAAACTACATACAGTATAAACCACACCATAGCATAATATACCGTAAATATCACAAGTGCATTAATTCCTCCTGTAAAAAAAGTGCATAGTGCATGTGTGTATATATATGTGTGTGTATATTATTGCACTATATATATATATATATATAACAGTCCCTTCAGTGTCTGCGAATTTCTAAAATGGTGCTTCTGTCTCAAACCAAAGTGCTTTAATACAAACACCGACTGAGTGCTTCTACCACCACCGAATAGAATGGCCACTCACCAGACCCAGTCTGTGCTTTCGCCTTTAGTTCATTTAAGGATAACCATTTCTTCACTGATCACATCAATAGTTTCTCCTGACGGAAAGTAAAACCTCTGGTACTAGTTGATTCAAAGAGATATACAAAGGACCATCATAGTGTAGCAAATAAATGCAAATTTATTAAAAATTCGTTTAAAATCAATCAGATGTGCACTCGCATAGATGAGTGCTCCGGCCGGCACCAAGCTTGTCCAGCAATGTACGTGGGAGCAAGTCTAACTCTCCATCCATTCACAGCCTTCAGTGGTGACCTGTGGTTTTCCAGGAATATGTCCCAGCCTCCCTTCCAAATTAGATGGGGTTCAGACGGCCGCTACGCCTTTCACAAATCGGTATTGCGTCATTAGGTGGCATTATTATTATTATTATTATTATTATTATTATATATATTTTTTTTTCTTTTGGGAGGAGGTCCCATCAGCAGGACAGAAGGACTGGATGTGTTGCACACATCCTGTCTACTATGATGATGTGTTGTGGATTTTTAGTATGTCCAAAATCTTTAGTTAAATAGGCTAACGCATATCTCCAGCTTTAACACCTTCCCGTGAACCCTATGTATACATTTGACCTCACTGAAGTGGGTCTTCCATGGGGACCCGTATGTGCGTACTTCTGTGCTGAGAGCACACAGGCTACACTGTCAGATGGCTTCAGGTCCCATATTACTGATCGGGAGGACTAGCCCTTAAACGTCTTATTGGCTATCTGTGATCAGGCCCCTTTCTAGTGGGCTTTTACTGCCACTGATGCCAAACAGCAGTACAAGGATGTAAACAAACTCATGGGTCTGCTTACATCTTAAAGAGCCAACTTCATTATCACTAATAGAAATGATATGGCTCATGCCTGTAAAGATGTCTGCTCACAAGCAAATGTGCTATGTAAACAAACATGTATAACTCCCTTTTCCTATCCTCAAACCAACACACATGTCCAGGATCACCCGGGGCCTGGCTCAGTACATCCGTTGCAGCCTTTAGGATGGACAGCAGAGGGCGCAACATTTTAGATGTGATGTCGGCAGTTTTGGCACTTGAGTTGCTCTAGTATTCCCCTTTGTTCATCCCCTCACAGCCACATAATAGATTATGTAGGGAGGGGCAAAAGATCTGGGCCAGCACATAAATTACTTAGAAAATCCCCCCCCCCATGACATCACGTAAACAAAGCCTTTCCAGCCTGAAGGAGAGTTGTGGGGTCTTATTGATCGCAGTTATATTACTTGGGGTGTCTGATGGTATGGTGACCGGGGTCTCGCTGAGAGCCCTGTACTAATGATCAGGACCTGGAATACCTGATTTTGGGTCACCTGATCGCTGTTATAGCATCCAATTGGCTACCACAGTGATCGGTCACTGTGAAGCCTGACCCCATGTTTTTTTCTCTCTGAATGGAGGAGAGAGATGCAACATATCTCTTTACCTCCAGAGAAAAAAAAGTGTAGAAGAAAGAAAATACAAAAAATACCTAGATCAAGGATTCATCTAGGTCAGTGCCAGGGTTAGTGTTTGGGTCAAGGTCAAAGATCAGGGTCAGTATTTTTTCTTTTTTTTTCTTTCTCTAATTGGTGTCTGTGTGTTCTAGGTAGGCTAAAAAAAAAACACGCATAATGCACATTTGCACACTATTGTTTCTGGGTTGTACTACGGGTACAAACAGCTAAGCTACACATGTTGTATGACTGTGATGTCGGGAGTGGGAGAATTTGTTTTGGGTTGTTCTTTGGTGGTAGGTTATGGTAGCAGCAAGAAATATATGGAAATAAATGATATTTTGTACTATTTTTGGGCCAGTTTTTCTTTGATAAAAAAATAAAAAAATTAGGAGATATCCATTACCATTTATCAGCAAATGAAAGCCCAATTCGTCCTGAGAAAAAAGAGGTATAATAAACCTGGATGCACAAAGCAGTCGTGATATATGTGATTTTACTAACACATGTCAAAGTTGCAAAATTGTGCTTGGGCATTAAGATTTGTTTTACCCTTAGGTGTGAAGGGGTTAATTGAAAGAAAAATGCAGCAAATAATTAGATAAAATGCTTGATTTTTGATGTGCATTTGCAAAAGATTATAATTTTTTTTTTTTTTTGGTTTTTTAGTTGGTAGCAGGGTCCTTTTAAGAAATATTTGGTGTATTTTGATGGTTGTTTGGCTTCTTTTCAGGGAATATCTTGCTGTGATTTTTATGTGACCTGTAACGGGCAACGAGTTAGCAGAGATGAAGCTTTGCAGAATGGATTCACTTACAGTGTGGAGCCGCGACTCTGTGGCGGAAAAGGAGGTATGTGAAGTTTTTCTGACACACATAAGTTATTGGAAAGTCTTATCTACACTGTCAGGAAAATCATCAAATTATAACCCCTTATTGCCAGCTCATTAGGAGCTTATAATGCCACATGCGTTTTTAGGGCTTCCTGATATGTTCACTGTAATTGGCTGTCACAGTGATTATGTGGATTCTGATCTTCACTGTGTGGCTGGAAGTTGTATATGACAGTGTGGTCATGATAGAGCGTGCTCCCAGCACAAACTACGAACACACATAGATATATATAATCTATTAGCACAGAAGAAAGACCACCTTTGTGATATATATATATATATATATATATATATATATATATATATATATATATATATATATATATATATATATATATATATATATATATATAAAATACACGCACAGCTGGCCGCAAGAGGGTAAAAACATACATGTCCTAACCCCTAAATCTAGAATATAATGAAGATTGTATTGTATGTCTTAATTGTTTAGGATTTGCATTATGACCTTTATCTCCAGTCAGATTATCTGTTACTGCCTACTAGAGACTTGAAAGCAGAGCTTCAGGCACTCTCTGCTGCTCAATGCACAGTTTTTAAGACCTTCAGTCTTTTTTTATTTATTTATTTCCCAACTTTTCAACCAGTAAATCTTCTGTCCTTGTTCTAACTTGGTGGGGGGGGGGGGCGTAGAAATGACTCATAAGAGGGCCAATGAGAGCTGCGGGGCTTGAGGTGTGCCTCCTTTTATAAATCCAGAAAAAGAACAGGGTGGGACTTTAAATGAGACGTGCAGTGGACAGTGGTGGGTGTAAGAAGCGGCATATTTAATATACATCATAATTAAAATTCATAAAAGATAAGACAGCAAATTTCATATATATATATGAGTTTACATGACAGTATATAGCCCTTATACTACATTGACTGAGAAACTTCCTGTTTGACTGAGAATGTTATCAGCCTTTTTAAGCAATGTAGTATAAGGGCTATATACTGTCATGTAAAATAAATATATATACATATATAATCTTATGTGTATATATATTTATTTATTTTACATGACAGTATATAGCCCTTATACTACATTGACTGAGAATGTTATCAGCCTTTTTAAGCAAACAGGAAGTTTCTCAGTCAATGTAGTATAAGGGCTATATACTGTCATGTAAACTCATGTTCTTATTATATATATATATATATATATATATATATATATATATATATATATATATATATATATATATATATATATATATATATATATATATATATATATATATATACTGTCTTATCTTTTATCTTATTTTATGAATTTTAATTATGATGTATATTAAATATGCCGCTTCTTACACCCACCACTGTCGACTGCACGTCTCATTTAAAGTCCCACCCTGTTCTCCTTTTTTCTCACATAACCAGGATGGAGGTATTTACCTCATTTAAAGTCCCAACCCTTCCTGTCTGCCTTTTTATAAATCCAGGAAGTGACCAGGCAGCAGCTTCAGCTGCCTCAGTTAAAATGGTTGCAGCCAGACTCGGTGGAGGGAGACTTCTGCAGCATGTTTGGCAAATTATAAAATTGCAGTGTATATAAAATAGTATCCAAAATGGTTGGAGGGAAGCCTCAGAATGGCAAAGATGTTTTTATTACAAATTATGTGAGCAGACTGCAGTTCCTCTTTAAATGTATATTTACTGTTCAATATGCCTAAAGACTTTGTAATTCTGTGTGGTTTATGCACAGCAAGGCATTTAACATAGTTTGGGATTATTGTTATACAGCATTTATATAGTGAGAGATATTCAGTGCAAAACGGTGGCGTTAAAAACAAAACTAAAACCCCCCCCTAAATAGTCAATCAGTATGCGGGGAAAAAACATATGAAGTTCTTATAAAAAGTGCTCCGTATCCCCTGAGCGGCAAGGCTAGACTCCTCATCTGAATACTGTCACTGGAAGACACCTCGTGCACGGATAATCCCTGTTGGTAATAAACTCACTACAGGTAAACGATAAAGGGAGCCTTATATCACCATACACTGTTCAAAGATCTCCTCTCCTTTGATTCCTCCAGGAACTGTGCATCCTGGTGATTCTGGTGATCCTGATAACTAGGAAATTCCTCTCATTCCGGTTTTGGCTATGCGACAGTAAGGGAAGGGAAATCTCATCCCATTGGGACACAGATGACCAAATAGATCATCACTGAAAATCCCAGTTTCCTGGGACGACCTAAAGTGTGGTGACTTTATATAATTCCAAAGATTGGCTTTAACATATCGCCTATGAAGGATTTTGGGCACCAAACATTGTTGCTGTTTCACAGGCCCATGCCATTTTGATGCTTGAAATATTTAGTACCTATATACTTGACACAATCTCATCTTTTATAGTTTACAAACACATTGGTTATAGTGTTTTGTGTGCACTAAAATACATTTTTAGTGTAGCTCTTACTAAAAATATGGGTTTGATAAATGTGCACTAATATTGTGGGACATAAAAATTTGCAACTACCACCTTTTTATTGTCCTGGGTCTCTGCTTTCAGAAAATGAAAAGTGAATAAACAACTCCAGTATCAAATTGACTAAATGGGGAAATGTGAACACATTGCAGAGAAATACTGTATTTGTGTGTTTTTATTTATGAAAAAGGAGATAACTGGTGTATACTGTATTTGTAGGTTTCGGTTCCATGCTTAGGGCACTGGGGGCTCAAATTGAGAAGACCACAAACAGAGAGGCCTGTCGTGATCTCAGTGGAAGGCGATTGAGAGATGTTAACCATGAAAAAGCGTAAGTCGCAAATTCTTGCTAGTTATAATATAAGTGTATTATGAACTGACTGAAAAAAAAAATAATCCTGTATTTTGTTGTACTTTTCCTGGATTACACAATACATTTAGGCCTTGTATTAGGATGCCTATTTCAGTGCCTGCAAAGTGGAAAAGTATAACAAAACTGGGATCTGCATTGCAGTTCTGCTCATTATTGTCCATGCGATGCAAAAGAAATGTTTGTGCGTGGGAGTGCGTTTATTTGTAGAGAAGGCAAAGGCGTACTGAGTTAATCATGACATTGAAGGCAGAGGGTCAGTATGACAGCCAGTCAACTAGTAGTTTTTTTTTCTTAAGACTGAATTTAGCAATGGCAGCACCCCCCACCCACCTATCCATTCACTTGTCTGGAGTGATAGAAAAACCTCGTATAAGCGAAGTTGCTGGCTACTTACCTTTTTTATGCAGGGTTATTGATGCTCCATATGACAGAAATTAATGATTTCTCTCAGTGTTTTTGCGTGGGGGTTTTATTTTTATTTTTTTTCCTCGCAGATTATTCGTTTATTTTTTTTAAAATGACAAACATGTCATACTTGCCTCCACGGTGCAGTTCAATTTTGAGAGTGTCCCCGATCCTCGACTTCTGTAGTCCCCCGGCGGCGCTGGTAGCTCCTCCCTGCATTGTATAACCCCCTAGGATAAGTGTTCTCCTGGGGGGTTTCCTTGCGGGCGTGCGTGCGTGCTCCCGGGTCTAGCATTGGGCATCCATAAATGCTGAATGTAGGACTTGGCCCCTGACGCCCCTGTCATTGGATTCGATTGACAGCAGCGCAGCCGTTGACTCCCCCTGCCATCAAGCTATCCAATCAAGAGCTGAGAACCCCTGGGCAGAGAGGAAGAGCGCGTCTCCGGCGGGGGAGTACAGGACTCACTAGGTGAGTAAAGCGGGGGGGGGATTGGGGGGGGCGGTCAGTAACAAGTTTTTTCACCTTAATGCATAGAATTCATTAAGGTGAGAAAACATGAGGGTTTACAACTCCTTTAAAGTGATATTAAACCCTTAAGTGTTGTGCGTGTGTGTTTTTTTTATTTTTTCCCACGCCATTCCACGAGCGGGCGCAATTTTGAAGCGTGATATGTTGGATATCAATTTATTCAGCATAACATTATCTTTCACATTCTAAAAAAAAATAAAATTGGGTTAACTTTACGTTTTTGTTATTATTCAAAAAAGTAAATTTTTTCCAAAAGTGCGCTTGTAAAACCGCCGCACAAATACGGTGTAACAAAAAGTATTGCAATGACCACCATTTTATTCTCTAGGGCAGCCTTTCTCAACCTTTTCAATACAGAGGAACCCTTGAAATAGTTCTCCGGTCCCGGGGAACCCCTGCTAAAATTTAGAAATCTACAACTCGTGATACGTTGGTGTGATGGTCAGTTGGAAGAATGGTCTTTACACTTGTGGACATTGGGAGGAATTGCCTCTTTACAGATAGCTAAAAAGATCAGTTGTGTCAGTGGGAACTTATCTGAGAGGCAGAAATTGCCCAATGCTGAAGGAACCCCTAGCAACCTTTGGAGGAACCCTATTTGAGAATCACTGCCCTAGGGTATTAGAAAAAAAATGTATAATGTTTGGTGGTTCTAAGTCATTTTCTAGCAAAAAAAAACTTGTTTTTAACTTGTAAACAGTCTGAAAAAGAGGCCTGGTCTTTAAGTGATTAATAGTAATAAAAAGTGTCCTGTTGAGGGGGAAAAAAACAAACTATTTTAGATAAAGTGCAGGTAGGATGTAATAGCCATGAATTAAAAGATGGGCTTTAGCAAACGTGTATTAGTAAAAAAACATGGCCGTTTAGTATACGGACCACTGAACTAGGATCTGGCGTGAGAGGTTGTTTCCAGTGGCGAGCAAAGGATAGTCTGGCTGCTATAAAGATGCGGGTAGGGATAGTGTGGAATTCAAGGGCCAAGAATCCATGTCTATGCCTAACTAGGCTCATTTTGGATCCATTGGAATAGGAATACCAATAACATAGGAAGCAAATGAAAATGTGTCCAAAAGCACTGAATTTGAGGGCAATACCACCAAATATGGGATAGAGATCCTGAACCTCCGCATTGTCTCCAGCAAAGAGCAGATTGGTCTGGCAATATTAAAGTGATTGTAAAGGGGTGTATTTATTTTTTTAATTTTTTTTTATAACAAACTTGCTATACTTGCCTTCTCTGTGCAGTTGGTTTTGCACAGAGCAGCCCAGATCTTTCTCTTCTCGGGTTCCTCTTTGCTGCTCCTGGATCCTCCCCACTATCGAGTGCCACCAATCAGTAGCTTCACAGCTCCATGTGTCCATTCAGACAGAGCCAGCCCCCCTCTCACCCCTGATTGGCTGACACTTTGACAGCTGTGTCTCAGCTAATTAGGGATGGTCCCAGACGGTGTGGACATCGCTGGAGAGAGGTGGGGCTTAGGTAAGTAATTAGGTGGCTGCTACACACAAGGTTTTTTTTTATCTTAATGCATATTTACAACCCCTTTTTAAGGCCAGTTTCACTGTGGAATACCAGTTGTGTAGTACATTTTTGTAAGGATTCCCAGTGCGTTATACATTGGGAGTGTTTTAAGGGGTAGAGAAACCTATGTGTGCCATTTAGGTATGGTGTTAGAATAGTTAAGCACTTGTTCCCAGTGCACCATAGAAGTCGTTTTCTCTGTAGCTGATGGTTGGGAAAGAATGACGTAAATGGGAGAATTGTCCTTTGCTCGATGTTGCAAAGGATTCGAAAAGTTTGAAGAGTCGGTGTAAATTTGGAAGGTGTAGGTTTCCTAGGGTGTGATGTATCTGTAGAATGTAGAACTGGTTATGGAGTAGGCAGAATGAAGATCCTGGAATCCGTAGTTGTGGGTGTTGGTATAGACAAACAATGGAGTGAATGTCTGCACTTTCCCAGGATTTTAAAGATAAGTCCGGAATTATAAGTTCCAAGGATCGCAGAGAGTGCGATTTTGTAGGGATAAAGATGAGACTCCCGTTGGTGTCCCGTTCCATGTTCTGAATGCAGCTATTATGGTGTCCAAGAAATGTTTAGTTGAGGCTGGTCTTTATAAGGTGGCACTCAGAGCCCATTAACAGTTCGAGTTTGTAGCTGAAGTTTGTCTGTGCCCATGATTATGGGTCTTTCGAGTACACCTAGTCTGGCAAATTTTGCAGGTCAAAGGAGATCAGAAGATTTTATACAGGGGCGTGAGAAGCAAGGATGGCTTGTAACGTCTGTGAGTAAGGGCCGGTTCACACTGCGGCGCGAGGCGAGGCGACACGGCTCGCCTCGCCTCGCTCCCGCAAGTCGCCCCCATTCTGTACAATGGAACCGTTCTGAGAGGAGCGACTCGAGTCGCTCCGACTCAGAAAAAAGGTTCCTGTACTACTTTGGGGCGACTTCGGGGGCGACTTGCATTGACTTCTATACAGAAGTCCTCTGCAAGTCGCCGCTGAGGTCCGTGCAGGTCGCGGCGAGGCAAGTCGGAGACGCCTCGCCGCGCATCGCTGTGTGCACCGGCCCTAACAAGAAGAGTATGGGCAGGGCTCTGAATACATATAGGCTATGTGGAAGGAGGTACATTTTTGCTAAAGCAATATGACCTGCCCAGGGGGGCGTGACAGAAGGCAAGTTGGTGCATAAGAGGGTACCTTTCAAGGTAAGGTTGAGTATTAAAGCAAGAAGGTCAGCATGGCTATTGGGCAGCTCATATTTACAAAAGGAGAGTTTCATCAGATTTTAACATACAAAAGACAAACCTACACAAACTGAAACTTTCCCTAAAAGTGCCGTATTGTCTCCTCGTGCTTTCAGGATTACAATAACAAGCTGTAGTTTGTAGATGGACATAATAGAATAAAAAAAAAATAGATTAATTGCAATAAGAAGCCTAGGAACCACCAGAATCAGCAGAGGGTAAGTATTGATGTTAGCCAGAAGATGACATCTTCTACAACAACCAAGTATGCATAGGAACTAAAGTAATCATTCCCACCCACCTGCATAGTAGTTCGGGAGTTCTACATTATATGTTCTGTAAGACATACACAGTTGTGTGAGGTTACTGAAGACAGACTGAAAAACTGGAGTCTCCAGTATTCCCCCCCCCCCCCCCCCCCCCAATCTCTGGATGGCAAGTTCTTAAATGGTCGTTTTTTTTTTTTTTTCCCTCAATAGCATGGCTGAATGGAGTAAAAGACAAGCAGAGCGTGAAGCAGAGAAGGAACAGAGGCGAGTGGAAAGACTAAAACGTAAACTGGAAGAGCCAAAACACTTCTTCACTGACCCAGAGTATCACAAACAACGCAGCGACATGTCGGAGAGGCTGGAGGACTCTGTCATCAAAGGTGAGAGTGTTAAAGGCCGCTTTCTGAAAAAAATGCAGACACCTCCTATATATATATATATTTTTTTTTTTTTATTGGTCTGATTAAATACATGTGGTAGAGTAGCTGCTACATTGACTGCCTCCTTGTTTAATGCCCAGCTTGGGACAATAACGTTACTAGGGTTAAAGCAGTCTGGAAATCGGAATAGTGATGGCACTCCTTCAGGTATTTGACACTACTCAGTCCTTGCGATTGGCCGCTAGGCCTGGGCTCTGAGAAAAGATTGGCCATACAGAGGACGTTATTTTCAGCAGGTCTGCTGAATTGTTAATTTCCCTTTGTGAGAAGCAGTAAAGCACAACCATTGTGCACACGGAAAAGCAGAACCTAAGGCCGGATTCACACCTATGCAGTTTTCGTGCTTTTTGCATTTTGCAGATTTGCACTATAGAACATGTTCCATAGGAAAACATGTTAAATGGACTGTAGTGCAAATCTGCAAAATGCAGAAAGCACTAAAACGGCATAGGTGTAAATCCAGCCTAAGTATGTAATGAACACAAATGCGTGTGTGTGTCTGGAAAAACTTTCGACTATACACTGATTAGCCATAACTTTGACCACTGACAGGTTAAAGCGGAGGTCCACCCTAAAGTGGACCTTCCGCTCATCGGAACCCTCCCCCCCTCCGGTGCCACAATCGGCACCTTTCAGGGGGGAGGGGGGTGCAGTTACCTGGATAATCCAGGTATCTGCACCCACTTCCGGGATAGCTCTCTGTGGAAAGGGGCGTAACTTACACCCCTTTTCGCAAGTGCCCGCCCCTTCCCGCAAGTGCCCCGCTGCCTGCTGGGAAACGCACAGATCCCAGAGGCAGCGGGGAGCGTCCTTATTGCGCAGTGCGATTCGCGCATGCGCAGTAGGGAACCGGGAAATGAAGCCGAAAGGCTCCATTTCCTGATTCCCATACCCAAGATGGCGGCGGCAGGACCCGACAGACGACCTAGAGATCGGCTTCGGGTGCCGACATCGCGGGCGCGCTGGACAGGTAAGTGTCACTATTTTAAAAGTCAGCAGCTGCAGTATTTGTAGCTGCTGGCTTTAAAAAAAAAAAAAAAAAACGCGGAGTCCCGGTGGACTCCCGCTTTAAGTGAATAATATTCTCATTACAATAGCATAATGATAATTTTTCATGCACCATTTTGCGCAGGGCTGCCAACCTGCCGATGTACAGTGCCTTGAAAAAGTATTCATACCTTTTTGACATTTTCCACATTTTTGTCATGTTACAACCATAAACGTTAATGTATTTTATTGGGATTTTATGTGATAACACAAAGTGGTACATAATTGTGAAGTGGAAGGAAAATGATAAATGGTTTCCATTTTTTTTTTTTTTTTTTTTTTTACAAATATGTGAAAAGTGTGCGTCAATACTTTGTAGAACCACCTTTTGCTGCCATTACAGCTGCAAGTCTTTTTGGGGATACAGTGGGGACAGAAAGTATTCAGACCCCCTTACATTTTTCACTCTTTGTTGCAGCCATTTGCTAAAATCATTTAATTTTTTTCCTCATTAATGTACACACAGCACCCCATATTGACAGAAAAACACAGAATTGTTGACATTTTTGCAGATTAAAAAAAAAAAAGAAACTGAAATATCATATGGTCCTAAGTATTTAGACCCTTTGCTCACTATTTAGTAGAAGAACCCTTTTGAACTAATACAGCCATGAGTCTTTTTGGGAAAGATGCAACAAGTTTTTCACACCTGGATTTGGGGATCCTCTACCATTCCTTCTTGCAGATTCTCTCCAGTTCTGTCAGGTTGTATGGTAAAGGTTGGTGGACAGCCATTTTTAGGTCTCTCCAGAGATTCTCAATTGGGTTTAAGTCAGGGCTCTGGCTTGGCCATTCAAGAACAGTCACGGAATTGTTGTGAAGCCAGTCCTTCGTTATTTTAGCTGTGTTCTTGGGGTCATTGTCATGTTGGAAGGTAAACCTTCGGTCCTGTCTGAAGTCCTGAGCACTCTGGAGAAGGGTTTTTTTACAGGATATCCCTGTACTGCATCTCTGGAGCTCAGCCACAGTAATTTTTGGGTTCTTCTTTACCACTCTCACCAAGGCTCTTCTCCCCTCATTAGCTCAGTTTGACCGCCAGCTCTAGGAAGGGTTCTGGTCGTCCCAAATGTCTTCCATTTTAGGATTATGGAGGCCACTGTGCTCCTAGGAACCTTAAGTGCAGCAGAAATTTTTTTTGTAACCTTGGCCAGAGCTGTGCCCTGCCACAATTCTCTCTGAGCTCTTCAGCCTGTTCCTTTGACCTCATTCTCATTTGCTCTGACATGCACTGTACAGTGTGTGGCTTTCCTAATCGGGTATAATCAAACACAGCTGGACTCAAAATTGGAATAGTTTCCGTCCCCAATGTATTTCTACCAGCTTTGCACATCTAGAGTGACATTTTCGCTCATTCTTTGCTAAATAGCTCAATCTCTGTCAGATTGAATGGAGAGTCTTGCCACAAATTCTCAATTGGATTTAGATCTCGACTTTGACTGAGCCATTCTAACATATAAATATGCTTGAGCTAAACCATTTCATTGTAGCTCTGGCTGTATGGTTGGGGTTGTTGCCCTGCTGAAAGGTGAACCTCCACTCCAGTCAATTCTTTTGCAGACTCTATCAGGGTTTTCTTCTAAGATTGCCCTGTATTTGCCTCCATCCATCTTCCCATTCACACTGACCAGCTTCCATGTCCCCACTGAAGAGAAGCATCCCCACAACATGACGCTGCCACCACTATGTTTCATGGTGGGGATGGGACATACTCTTTCCATTTTAGGATGATGGATTGAACAGAGCTCCGTGAGATCTTCGAAGCTTAGGATATATATATATATATATGTATATGTGTGTGTGTGTATGTACACACATATATTAGTGTGTGTATATATAAAAAATATAACTGCCTGCTTTAAACCTCTCCACAACTTTATCCCTGACCTGCCTGGTGGGTTCCTTGGCCTTCATGATGCTGTTTGTTCACTAAGGTTCTCTAACAAACCTTTTGAGGGCTTCACAAAACATCTGTATTTATACTGAAAATATATTACACAGAGGTGGACTCTATTTATTTACTAATTAGGTGACTTCTTAAAGCAATTTGTTCCACTAGATCAGTGAAGGTTATCCTCAGCACCCCAGATGTTTTGAAACTACATTTCCCATGATGCTCGTGCGCTATGCTCTTGAGTTAAAAAAACAAACAAACAAACGGATTTTATTGGTACAAAAATACACAAATGTCAATCACAGAATCAGCATAACATACATGTTCAAGCAGCATACAGAGAAATGCACTTTTCACTTAGCAATGTCATGTACCGCAATTGTAATAAATTATCTCCTGTCTTAACAGCATACCAAATTTGCGCTATGGTTTTTTAGTAGAGCATCATGGAAAATGTTCCAAAACCTCTGGGTTGCCAAGGTTTGCCATCACTGCACTAGATATTGGGGTATTGGAGTAAAGAGAGCTGAATACAAATGCACGCCACACTTTTCAGATTTTGTAAAAAAAAAAAAAAAAAAGTGAAGACATTTTATAATTTTCCTTCCACGTCACAATTTGTGCCATTTTGTGCTAATCACATACAAACATAAAATACATTTACAATTTTCGTTGTAACGTGACGACAAAATGTGGAAAAGTTCAAGGGGTATGAATACTTTTTTCAAGGCACTGTATATGTACGTGAGCCGATCGGGAAGTGGTTAATGTATGTTTATTATTAGTAGCTAACTGGCATTAAAGTGGTACTAAACCAAGGTTTTTCACCTTGTTGCAGATCCTCCCCACTTTTGTTTACTCTGAGCTCAATCCAATCCTGCGATGAGTGCAGTGGCTCCAGCTGCTGTCTCTCTCATTGGCCAGTTGCTCCCGCTGCGGTCAATCAAATCCTGTGATGCAGGGCTGAGTCCTGCTCTGTCAGCAGTAGGACTAGGGAGTGAGCCTGCACGTGGCTTTCGGTGGGGGTACCTGCTGAAGAGGGGCCTGTAGCACCGGCAGGGGACCCTAGAAGAGGATCAGGGCTGCTCTGTGAGAAACGAATGCACAGAGCAGGTAGGTGTAGGCATGCTTGTTTTTATAAAAAAAAATCTAAAGGTTTACAACCACTTTAAATTAGTTGCTTTTATGAAGATTTCTAAAAGCTTGGTAAATGGCATTGGAAGCTGTGCAACATTTTTAACCCTTTGTAGGTGCAAGTCTGTGTCGTGCATATTTCCTTTTTCTGTAGCTGAATGTGTTTATTGGACTGATGTTCTTTTTAACTAGGTCTGCAAGCTTCTTCGAGTACAGTGGTTTCTCCAGAGTCGAGCGACTGTTGCAAACGTAATAAAAAGACACCAAGTGGCAAAGAAAAATCCAGCAAGAAATTCCTATGGTAAGCACAGTTATTGACCATTTTTATAAAAACAAGTTGATGTTATAAAACAGAGGGAACATCTCATGGTCTCTCTTGGGGAAACCACTTCATGTATGAATTGGAGCACTTGTTTAAAAAACTTTTATTGCATATGTGGAACAAATTGTACATATCTACATGTTGTAAATAAAGCATATTTAAAAAAATGCACATTTTGCAGGTAAAAAAGTATTTTTTTTTTTTTATTTTTTTTATTTTACGCTGCGGCCTGTAAAGAATTGCACCCACAATCCGATTGCAGGTTCGATTGCCAGCTGTCTGCCTGTACCACTTGAATTGCAGTAAGTGTAAATGAATTACGAGTGTGCATTTCAGCGCCCTTGCAGCTCAGTTTACAGTTATGCCATGCTCAATCCAGCATCTGAAAATGGAAAGAACAGTGCTCTAAGAAATGTTCAAAGCTTGGGATATTTTTGTATAACCTAACCCTTCTTTAAACATTTCCACAACTTTATCCCTGACCTGTCTGGTGTGTTCCTTGGCCTTCATGATGCTGTGTGTTCACTAAGGTTCTCTAACCAACCTTAGAGGGCGTCACAGAACAGCTTAATTTATACTGAGATTAAATTACACACAGGTGGCCTCTA
This sequence comes from Lithobates pipiens, assembly GCF_037356315.1. Taxonomy (NCBI): domain Eukaryota; kingdom Metazoa; phylum Chordata; class Amphibia; order Anura; family Ranidae; genus Lithobates; species Lithobates pipiens. The sequence continues at coordinate 82,250,142 of NW_027507758.1, read as the reverse complement.
TTTACTAATTAGGTGACTTCTGAAGGTAATTGGTTCCACTGGATTTTAGTTATGGGTATAAAAATAAAGGGGGCTGAATACCAATGCACTCCAAAAATATTTGAAAAACATTTATTTTCCTGCTACTTTGTATTGTTCTATCACATAAAATACATTTTGTGTTTTTGGTTGTAACATGACATTATGTGGAACATTTCAAGGGTTATTGATACTTTTTCAAGGCACTGTATATCCTCTGAAAGACCCATAAGTGCCTCTATACCTGTTTTGGATTTATGTGGCCAAAAGTATATGGATACCCTTACAAATTATTTCCCAAGTAAGCTTCCAGGATCCACATTACTTAAAGCATGCACCACAGTATACCCTCAGTTCTTGTTTCCTCCAGCTAGACAGGCGCATGCTACATGCTATGAAACTTTCCAGGAGATCTTTGTGCTAGGTGGCAGGAGCAAGCAGTATAGGGACCTAGTTTAGCTTTTTTTTTTTTTTTATTTTTTTATTTTTTTTTTTTTTTAAAGCATTCCTAGGTGTGGGGATTATTTCTGGCAGAGGAGGGTAGGTACTCACAGGAGTCCTTATTGGGGGATGGCTGGGCAGCTGCTGCTGTTATCTGGCAGGGTGCTGGTTGTTCTAGGTCAGGCAAGCCTATGGTGGATGCTGCTCTCCATGCAGTTCTTCTCCCTCCTAGATTCCCCATCTCCTAGATGCCCCATTCTCGGCAGCGCCAGTGAATGACAGCGCGACCATTGTGGAAGTGAAATCGGGCCAGCAGGAAGTCATCTTATGGCAAAAAAATTACCTGGAGGTTGCTGAGGCTGTGGAACGCCTCAGGCTCCCTTCTAATCTCCAATGCGGTGCCGGATCCACAGCTCCAGGCCAGGATCCTCACTGCAGGACTTGAGGGTGTGGAGGACGCTATCTTTTATTAACTTGCTGTGCACCATGGAGGCTGCTGGTGGTGATGCAGGTCTGGAGACACCCAACCTGAAATGTTCAGTCTGTAAGAAAAGTGTCTTCCAGCTGGAAGTAAAGTCTCTGTCAGGAATGCATGGATTATCTCTTTAAAAAGGAGGCTGGCTCTCTCCAAGAATTTATTGAAAACAATGAAGAAAGAAATGGCTGTAACTATGCAATCTTTCCAAACTAACAAATCGGGCATCTGGGGGGTAGAGCCTCTACCTCTTCTGCACTTTCACAGGCCTCAGAGTTCTCCCCTCAAGAGCAGAGAACTTTAAGTTGGGAGAAAGCTCTAACTCGTACTCGGTATTGGAGGAAGGAGAACTAAAAAAGGAAAAAGTTGCTAAATTTCAGCGATTACGGTTTCCCTCGGAAGACATAGAGGGATTGCTGGAGGCCATTTGTGATACGTTGGGCTTAGAAGTGGAAGAAAATAAGGAACTCTTGGTCCACGATCAGTTATACATAGGTCTGCAACCAAAACAAGCTTAGACCTTTCCAATCCATGAGACCCTAAAAGATATGCTACTCGGGGAATAGAAAAAGATTTGACTATTTCCCTTTCCACTTCAGTCCCGGAAAGATTTACCCCCTTCCTGGCCAGGCCATTTTTTGCGATACAGCATTACGTCGCCTTAACTGACAATTGCACGGTCATGCGATGTTGTACTAAATTGATGTCCCTTTTTTTTTTTTTTCTCCCCCCCCCCCCACAAATATTGCTTTCTTTTGGTGGTATTTGATCACCTCTGCTATAAATAGCCACTGATCTCTGTATAAATGTCACCGGTAGGGAAGTTAACACGGGAACGATCAAGGGGTTAAATGTGTTCCCTCACTGTGTTCTAACGGGGGGGGGGTGGGACTGACTAGGGGAGGAGACCGATCTGTGTTCCTATAAGCTAGGAACACATGATCTGTCTCCTCTCCCCTGACAGGATGTGAAGTTGTGTGTTTTACACACACAGATCCACGGTCCTGCTCTGTCGTGAGCAATCGTAGGTGTCCGGTAGACGACATGGCCACCAGGCACATGCATCGGCTCCTCAGTGACGTGGCAGGTGCCCTATCACCCCCTATACCCGTTAAAGCAGCCGCCGTTCGCCGAGTTTGTCAAGTGATGGCGAGCGGGCAGTCGGCATGTGGTTAAAGAGGCCGACGCGGCTTATGGGGCAAATGCCCCAAATTGGATGCATCCTCAGCTAAAGTGTCCAAAAACTCTAGACTTATCCTTTTTGAAGCTTCAGGTTTTTTTCAAGGACCCAATGGATAGGAAAGTGGAGGGCTACCTCAAATGGCCAAGGGAGGCTTGCTCCGTAAACTTCAAACCAAACCAGCACTGGCCAGTACGTGCGTAGTGCGTTCAACCTCTGGTTGAAACAATTGCGGGTACTGCTGGAAAGTGACACACCAAAAAAATAAATTCTGGACACTCTTCCTACTCTTAAAGCAGCACGGAATCTGCAAAATTTACAGCTAGCTCTATGGCGTTTATAAATGAAGAGAGGAGAGCGATTTGGCTCAAATATTGGAGCATGGACGTTGCCAAGGTTGTGCGTGCTTCTTTTTTCAGGGGAACTCATGTTCAGTAAGGAAATGGAGTCAGCCCTAGAGAGGACTGCAGACAGTAAAAATAGATTTACCATTCCAAGAAAAAGACAAAAAATTTTCGTCCCTTCAAGCGGCCACAAGTTAAAGATCCCAGAAAGCAGGATCAAAAAATGGCAAAACAACCGTGGGAGTGGGAGAAAAGAGTTTCTTTTCAACCCAGCGCAGACTAAAGATGAAACCCCAGTGACTCACTTTGCGTGGTGGGAGGGAGACTGTGGGGTCCTTCCTTGCACTGTAGCAATCAATGACGAGCAACAAATTCATCCTGGACCTCCATAGCATGTGGGTACCGGATAGAATTCAGCGGCAGACTCCAAACAGATTTTGCCTGACAACTCTTTCAAAAGATTTAAAAAAAGTGCTCAGCTATGACATCTGTTGGATATGCTGCGCAAAACAGCAATAAGCTTGATTCTGAGGTTTCAAGCAGAAGGAAGCTTCTTCTCCCACATTTTTTGAGGAAAAAACCCTAATGAAAATTCTGATTAATTCTGCACTTGAAAAAAGTGAATGCGTTTGTAAGGTACAAGAAGTTCAAGATGGAATCTACACAGTAAAGGAACTCTGTCTCACAAGGTGTTCATGGTCTCCCTTGCCTTGTCAGACGCTTACCTGCATATCCCGAAGCATCCAGAATCAAAAATCTTCCTATGATTTGCGGTAAAAAGATCAGGGAAGATGCTGTTCTTCCAGTGCAATGCACTCCACTTTGGCCTTGCCTTTTATATATTAACCAAGGTCCTGGCATTGGCCTTATTGATGGTAAGAATGGAGGGCGTATGGGTCATCCCCCTATCTGAACTACCTTCTGCTCTTTGGGGACTCAGAGGAAGAAGTAGCGCAGCATTTGAATTTGATCAACCATCTACAGAAATCAGGGTGGTTAATAAACCTGGAAAAATCTCAGAGCCAGCCCAGAAATTGATGTTCCTAGGCTACATGATCGATTCTACAGTGAACCAAATTTTTCTCACTGGAGAAAATCCTAACTCTAGCCATATCCGCTCTGTACCGGAATGCTCAATCCTCAATAAAATACCTGATGTGATTTTTTTTTTTTATTAGGCCTGATGACCAGTTTCACATGCGTCACCTTCAAAACTTTTTGCGCTCTGTGTGAAACGGGCAGGTGGGAGCCAGACCAACACTGGTGGAAGTCACTCGAGCAGTGAAAAAAAATCATTAAAATGAATAGACGCAGAAAACCTGTCAATCGTCTGGCTATGGTCTCAGCCAAAACTGGTTGTAATCACTACAGACGCAAGTGCATGGGGTTGGGGGTGCACTTTTTTTTTCTTTAGGGCACTGGGCCCAAGAAGCATGGCCACCGCAGATGGACAATGCCTCATCCAATGCAAAAGTTAAGGGCAGTCGTGGAAGCCTTAATTGCATTAGGATGCAAACGTATTCAAATTCTTTTGGACAACTGTTTGTTACATAAACAATCAAGGCGGCACAAGACCTGCAGGACTAATGGAGATTTTTTTGGCCTGGGCAGAAAGTAACCGGGCATCTTTCAGCTGTACATTTTAAAAGGAGAAATTAACAGTCTGGCGGAGCAGGAGAAAAATAGTACAGACTGGTCCCCGAATCAAGCAATCTTCAATCAAACCTGTCTAAAATGGGAACACCAGAAATCCATCTGTTTGCCACACAGTAAAACAGTGGACAAGTTTTACTCATTATGGAGGGACCCCCTCAGTTTAGGTGTAGATGCCTTTCTTAATCTGAGGGGGGGGGGGGGGGGGGGTTTATGCCTTCCCTCCATTTTCATTAATACCAAAAGTAATTCGGAAGATATCATTTTCAGCAGCGAAGGGGATCCTTGTCCCCTTCTGGCCCAGGAGGGCATGGTTCACCAGGTTGCTCAGTGTAGCAGATCCCTGGAAGCTTCCTCGCCCCACAGATCTCATCCATCAAGGAGCGTTAACACATCCAGCTGTGGAGCAGTTTTCACTGACGGCATGGCTTCTGAAAGGGTATTGCTCAAACAAAAAGGATTATCTCAAAGTAATTGAAACAATTCTCAGCAGTAGGAAAGATTCAACTAACGTTATTTACAACAAAGTGTGGAAAAGATTCTTTAGTTAGCGTACAGATGATAGAATAGCTGGTCCCATTATTCCGTCAGTACTGGACTTCCAGAAAGCAGGGTCAGACCTCAATCTGGTCCCTAGCACCTTTTTAAAAGTGCTTGTAGCGGCCCTTTCAAATTCTTTGGAGATGCGCCTGACAGAACACTTAATTTAAACGTTTTTTTTTTTTTTTTATGGCTATAGGTCGCAAAGCTAAGCCAAAAATCCCAGAATTCCTTCCTGGGATCTCTTGCTTGTTCTAAAAAGCTTCTGTAAAGAACCTTTTCGAAGAGTCTTCTACCAGGCTATCAACTGTGAAAATGGCGCTCCTAGTATCTATAGTTTCAGCTAGAATTGGTGAGCTCCAAGTCCTCTCAATTTCAGAGCCCTATTGTATCATCTTGCCTGACAAAATAGTCCTAATCTTGGATCCCGCTTTCCTGCCTGCAGTGACCACGGACTTCCATTCAGAAGAAATTATCATTGTCTTTTTGTAATGGGCTCAGACATGATAAAGAAGTAGAGTTCAACAAAGTTGATGTCCAAAAGGTGCCTAATTGCTTACATAGAACGTACTAAGGATTGGTGATCTTCCTCTAGTCTTTTCCTTTGGTTTTCTGTGCCTAACAAAGGTAAGTGCTTCGAAAAACAGAACTGCACAGTGGCTAAAGCTGGCGATCTCTGAAGCTTATTTAACATCTGCTACCACCTACTTCTAATTTTAAAAGCCCACTCTACAAGGGCGATGGCCACCTCATGGGCAGAACGGGCAGGAGCTTCCCCTATCCAGCTACCATACCAACATTGGGCACTACTGGTTGGAACACCCCCCCCCCCCCCCCCCATATCAGTTATCTTTATCTGTTAAGGGTTCAGTTAATGCTGCAGCATGCAAAGTCAACATTTTCTTTCAACTATTATTATTATTATTATTATAATACAGGATTTATATAGCGCCGACAGTTTACGCAGCGCTTTACAACATTAGGGTAGACATTACGATACAATTCAAGACAGGGGGAATCGGAGGGCCCTGCTCGTTAGAGCTTACAATCTAGGAGGGAGGGTCAAGTTATACAAAAGGGTAATAGCTGTGGGGGATGAGCTAATGGAGAAAATAGTGCAGTTGTTAGATGGAGGCAGGATAGGCTTCTCTGAAGAGGAAAGTTTTCAGGGATCGCCTAAAAGTGGATACATTTGGAGACATTCTGACAGCTTGGGGTAGTGAGTTCGAGGATGGGTGAGGCTTGAGAGAAGTCCTGGAGGCGGATATGGCAGGAGGTGATGAGGGAGCTAGAGAGCAGGAGGTCTTGGGAGGAAAGAAGTGGGCAATTCGGTTGGCATTTTGAGACTAGGCTAGTGATGTAGCTGGGGGCAGAGTTGTAGATGGCTTTGTAAGTAAGTGTTAGTATTTTGAATTTAATTCGTTGGGCTAGTGGCAGCCAGTGGAGGGATTGGCAGAGAGGGGTAGCAGACACTGTGCGGTTTGTAAGGTGTATGAGTCTGACAGCAGCATTCATGATGGACGGAAGGGGATATGGTCTATATAAAGGTGAGCCATTGAGGAGGGAGTTGCAGTAGTCAAGGCGAGAGATAACCAGGAGCTTTGTGGTTTCATTGGTTAGAAAGGGACATAGTTTAGAGATGTTTCAGAGGTTGAGGTGGCAAGCTTTGGAAAGTGATTGGATGTGGGGCTGAAATACCATGGGCCTCTTGGCTGCATCTCTGATTAATGCTCTCCTTGCCCGGCCTGTCAGTTTAGGTGGACGGCCATGTCTTGGTAGATTTGCAGTTGTGCCATACTCTTTCCATTTTTTCGGATGATAAATTGAACAGTGCTCCATGAGATATTTAAAACTTGGGATATTATTATTATTATTATTATTATTATTATTATTATTATTATTATTATTATTATTATTATTATTTAATCTAACCCTGCTTTAACTCTACAACTTCATGTCAGACCTGAAAAAACAAAGTGTTAGGGACTTTGAGGAAGCCAAAACCTAGTAAGATCATGTATTTCCATCCCTTGTTTGAATCAAAAGAAGAGAGCACAGAGGGTGGGACTTTATATGAAGAACATGGTTGCAAATGGGTAAATGGGTGAACACTGGGAATTTATTTTGATAAAATATAGAAACAAAATTGATATCAAGAAAAGCAATAAACATGATACTCACAATAAACAGAATGACCTAAAATCCTACAATGTAACCATTGCCAAAAACATAACGTGCAGTCGCACAATATAACCATTGCCATAAATAATAAATATGGATAAGATCATTAATGATAATAATAGTAAAGATAATAAAGAATTCATGTGATCAAACGTATAATAAATTCCAATAGTCGCCAGAAAATGGGGGTTAAATACAGTAATACTGAAAATAGTATCTGCAAGACCTAAGGCCTCGCTAAACCTGTGTAGATTGCGGTTACATGATATTGGATAAAAATGTATAAAGGTTGAGGTACACGGCATTGGATAGCTCGACACATTTCGTGGCTTTCACGCCACTCATCGGTAGCATGCACGTGATTTATCTGGAATAAACATATTATGTAAATCATTAGTAAGGGTATAGGAGGGGGTGAAATGTACAACCCCCTGCACCGTAATGCATACTTGCTAATTATGGTAAATGTGTTGGCGATGTAATGGACAGGCATCCGGAGACATCTCCAACCGGGAGCCATGGCGGGAAGACCCACACGGGCAACCACCAGGCGGGCATGGGAACCAGGGCAACCCTGTGAAAAAGGATGCTGGGAAAGAAAGCTGAAAACCAAAAAGGTGCCAGGAAATGTGATAAACTGACATCAGTGAAACGAAGTGGGGGGGGTCCGCAGTGGATACCTAAAAAGTGAGAGTGAGGGGCGTAGTGAGCTGAAGGGAGGAAAACGAGTTTACCTCAATAGAACAAAGTGACCAGCTAGAGAGGAGAGTATTCCATGTGCATTGAAGTGACATAGATGGTGAGCCTCGAGTAACAAACCCGCCCAGGGGCACGCCCAGGTATAGGCCACTGCAGAACCGCCCACCAGCGTAACGTCGTGTGGCAAATGATGAGGGGAGGGTGCCGCCAGCCAGAGATAATCTCTAGTCAGATGGCATCTGGGACCTATATATCAGACCTGTCTGGTGTGTTCCTTGGCCTTCATGATGCTGATTGTTTACTATGGTTCTCTAACAAAATGAAAAATACACTAGGTCGAAAACCGATACCGAAACGGCACCGATACAGAAAATGACTGTTTTTTAAAAAAAATATTTTCATACAGCAGATGGTCAGAGACTGGGGACATATTACAGGAGATGGTCAGAGACTGGGGACATATTACAGGAGATGGTCAGAGACTGGGGACATATTACAGGAGATGGTCAGAGACTGGGGACATATTACAGGAGATGGTCAGAGACTGGGGACATATTACAGGAGATGGTCAGAGACTGGGGACATATTACAGGAGATGGTCAGAGACTGGGGACATATTACAGGAGATGGTCAGAGACTGGGGACATATTACAGGAGATGGTCAGAGACTGGGGACATATTACAGGAGATGGTCAGAGACTGGGGACATATTACAGGAGATGGTCAGAGACTGGGGACATATTACAGGAGATGGTCAGAGACTGGGGACATATTACAGGAGATGGTCAGAGACTGGGGACATATTACAGGAGATGGTCAGAGACTGGGGACATATTACAGGAGATGGTCAGAGACTGGGGACATATTACAGGAGATGGTCAGAGACTGGGGACATATTACAGGAGATGGTCAGAGACTGGGGACATATTACAGGAGATGGTCAGAGACTGGGGACATATTACAGGAGATGGTCAGAGACTGCGGGCATGGTACAGGAGATCAAAGCAGCCTCACCAGTTCCCCTCAGATGCAGCCTGCCGGATAAAAAATACATGCACAGTGTTTTCCTTGTATTCCAATGGCTTTAGTTCACACCATGCAGTCAGTTTCCGTTGCGGAAACTGACTGCATGGTGTGAACTAGAGCCATTGGAATACATGGAAAACACTGCGCATGCATTTTGTGCAAAAAAGAAAAGCACACGGAACTGCATCTGGTGTGAACTGGCCCCAAGCAAGCTACCTGGTTCCGTTCCAACAGACTTCTATTGGGAATGCTCATATCGTTACCTCTACTAGCAATAACTTAACCCTTCCCCATTCTATCACATGGCGATAAAACCTAGCTGGGTCAAAATCAAGATTATTATTTATTTTTTATATGGCCAATAAAGGGAGTACAGCCTTTGTCCTGTGACCTGGTTTATATAGCATGGCTACATTCACACAAGTGGCCAGAGGTAGATAGCTTCAGACTTGAACTTTTATTTTTATTGGGCCAGTTTGATATATGCAGTAAGCAGCATGTTGCATCAAGTACCAATGTGGTCTCTGTAATCAATTTGATTAGTTCTGTTACTTTGTCCTAAAAAGGGATGATTACGGCACACTGCCACCAAATATGTATTAAGGATCCAATGTAACACATGCATCTCCACTTACCCATGCCCGCATCAGAGCAGGGATCTCCGTGTGTCACGGAGCTGTGCATTGAATTGCCTGGGCGGCTGCAGTAACAATGTCCTGCCTCCTGTAATCATGTCACGCTGATTAAATGTCCCGCCATTGGATCAGTGTACCGTCTGTCACAGGAGGCGGGACATTGTTACTGCAGCCACCCAGGCAATTCAATGTACAGCTCCGTGACACACTGAGATCACCGAACTGTCGGGCAGGAGGAAAGGAGGAGGGAGGAGGGAGGACTGGGGACGAGCCAGGAAAACACCCGTGCAATGGGCGGCACCAGGGGGCAGAGCCCCACAAGGCCCCGCCTTCATTATCGGCCCTATTATCGGCAAGATTTTCCTTTCGGCAATTTGCCGAAAACACCATTTTCGGCCGATATGTTTCGGCGGCCGAAATTTCGGTGCATCCCTAGTATTTATACTGAGATCATTAAATTACAAACATGTGGATTCTATTTACTAATTGGGTAACTTATGAAGGCAATTTGTTCCAGCAGATTTTAGTTAGGGTATCAGAGTAAAAGGGGCTGAATACAAATGCACACCACCTTTTTCAGGTATTTGTAAAAAAAAAAATGTTGTAAATCAGTTTTACTTCCACAATTATGTGCCACTGTATTGGTATATCACATAAAAATCCCTATATGTTTGTTTTTGGTTGTAACATGACAATTTCAAGGGGTATGAATACTTTTTCAAGGCACAAACAAAATTTTAGTCTTGAGTGGAGGCTTTTTTGATAGGGCGACAACAAAACTGGAGTTGAGGATAATTTTGGCACTGTGTGAATAAGGACCTCCATGGCACGGGGTCACACTTTTTTTTTTTTTTTTTTTTTTAATTTGTGATTCCACTAGTGAAATCTGGTTTGAATCCTGGATGTGCACATCTACCTCACTCAAGTGAATCTCGCTTTACCCGTGATTTGGATATTTTTATAATGTACATTAAAACGCAACAAGAGAAGAAAGCACTCCCATAATTGCAAAGTGGGTGGAAACGGGGCCAGAACCTATAGCTGGAAGTAGCAAAATCCAGGTTTGTGCAAGAACACAGATGCAGCCACTGGAGGGAGCTGGTGTCTGCACAAAATTGTAACAAATCATCATGTAAATTGCCTGCTGTGTATAACTCGGGGTGTGAGTAACATTCCAGCTGGTGAAAACTTCAACACACTGACAGTAAATGTGTCATATTTTACATCTTTTTTAGTGAAGAATTAAATTCCTAAAGGCTGCATCTTCTATATAAAGCTTTGTCTTCTTGGCATCTTCTGTGGTGTATGATGTATAACGTTTTTGTTTTGATTTCAGGACCGGAGTGGAAGGGATGGAAGTGTCGAGTTCTGACAGTGACTCAGAATCTCCCAGCACATCGGCATCTTGTCAAAGTGGAGAGCAGAGACTGCACAGCTCTGAGAGCGATTCTGATGAACAGGCAGAGTGTTCCTCATCCACCTCGATAACCACACACAGTCCAGAGCCCAGTAACCACATCAACCCTGACGAAGAGTCCACAGGCCATGAACAATTTGTTTCTGATTCTGGCCAGACAGAAGTTGTCGATGATGAGGCTGCAGACAAAGGAAAGCCAGTCTCTGACCCTGGTCAGATAGAACTTTCTGAGGAGGCCATAGATAAAGGGCAGTCGGTCTCTGGTTCTGGCCAGGCAGAACATTCAGAGGCTATACCAGAATCTGAGAAACCAACCTTCATCCCTGACCCACCAAAAGAGCCTGGCATGGTAAGTAAACCCCTTTATAGTGCTAGAGGTTTTTCTTCAACACTGTTAGTGAAAAACAAAGTGGTAAAGTATTAATCCCTTCCCAGCAAAAGTATTACATTTTTAAATGCCTAGAGTTTTTTTTTTTTTAAAGTGAACCTGCCATCTGCATGACTATTGGAGAAAACTTTATTAACCGCTTCAACCCCGGAAGATTTGGCTGCTGAATGACCAGGCCATTTTTTTTCAATTCTGCACTGTCTCTTTAACTGACAAGTGCAGGCTCGTGCGGCGCTGCACCCAAACAAAAGTTACGTCCTTTTTTTTCCCCCCCACAATTCGAGCTTTCTTTTGCGGGTATTTGTCTCTGTGGTTTTTATTTTTTGTGCTATAAACAAGTGACAATTTTGAAAAAAACACAATATTTTGTACTTTTTGGTATAATAAATATCCCCATTTGTTTTTTTGTTTAACCACTTGACCACTGGGCACTTAAACACCCTTAATAACCAGACCAATTTTCAGCTTTCGGTGCGCTCACATTTTGAATGACAATTACTGAGTCATGCAACATGGTACCCATATGAAATTTTTGTCTATTTTTTTCACACAAATAGAGGTTTCTTTTGGTGGTATTTAATCACCGCTGGGTTTTTTATTTTTTGTGCTATAAAAGAAAAAAAACGAAAATTCTGTAAAAAAAAAAAAAAAAAAAAAAGAATTTTTCTTTGTTTCTGTTATAAAATTTAGCGGATTAGTAATTTTTCTTCATAAATTTTGGCCAAAATTTACACCACTACATATCTTTGGTAAAAATAAGTACAAATTGGTGGATATTATTTGGTCTTTGTGAAAGTTATAGAGTCCACAAGCTATGGTGCCAATATCTGAAAATTGATCACGCCTAAAGTACTGACGGCCTATTTCAATTCTTAAGACCCTAACATGCCATAAATGTACAAATACCCCCCAAATTACCCCTTTTTGGAAAGTAGACATTCCAAGGTATTTAGTAAGAGGCATGATGAGTTTTTTGAAGTTGTAATTTTTCCCCACAATTCTTTGCAAAATCAAAAATTTTTTATTGTTTTTTCACAAAATTGTCATATCAGTTTATTTCTCACACACAGCATATATGCATACCACAAATTACACCCCAAAACATATTCTACTATTACTCCCGAGTATGACAATACCACGTGTGAGACTTTTACACAGCGTGGCCACATACAGAGGCCCATCATCGGCTAGAAAATTACATGGAACCCCAAAACATTATATATGTTTTTTTTTTTTTTAGAAAACACCGGAGAATACAATGGTGGTCGTTGCAACTTTTTTATTTCGCACGGTATTTGCGCATCAATTTTTCAAACGTGTTTTTTTTGGAAAAAAAACAGTTTTGTGCTTAAAAAAAAAAAAAAAAGAAAAAAAACAGTAAAGTTAGCCCAATTTTTGCATAATGTGAAAGATGAAGTTACACTGAGTAAATAGATACCTAACATGTCACTCTTCAAAATTGCACACGCTCGTGGAATGGCGCCAAACGTCGCTACTTAAAAATCTCCATAGGCAACGCTTTAAATTTTTTTTACTGGTTACATGTTTTAAGTTACAGAGGAGGTCTAGGGCTAGAATTATTGCTCTCGCTCTAACGTTCGCAGCGATGCCTCACATGTGTGGTTTGAATACCGTTTTCATATGTGGGTGGGACTTGCGTATGCGTTCGCTTCTGCGTGCGAGCACATGGGGACAGGGGCGCTTTATTTTTATTTATTTTTTTATTCATTTTACTTTAGTTTGACTTTTTGGGGAAAAAAATAAAAAATAATTTTTTTGATCACTTTTATTCCTATTACAACGAATGTAAACATCACTTGTAATAGGAATATGGCATGACAGGTCCTTTTTGCAGTGAGATATGGGGTCAATAAGACCCCACATCTCACCTCTAGGGGGAGATCAAGGGGTTAAAGGGGTTGTAAAGGTAAATGTTTTTTCACCTTAATGCATTCTATGCATTAAGATGAAAAAACATCTGACAGTGCCTGCGCCCCCAGCCCCCCCCCCCCCGTTTTACTTGCCTCACCCCTCGAAAGTCCCACGCTCGCCCCCGCCGTCCTTTCCACCATTCAGCCTGGCCACTGATTGGCTGGAGTGGATGGATGGAAAGCAGCGCAGCCATTGGCTCGTGCTGCTGTCAATCACATCCACTGACGCGGAGCGCCGGGGGCGGGCCGTGTGATACAGCGAGCGGCTATAGCCGCCGGCTGTATCACGGGAGCACGCCCGAAGATGTTTCTCACCATGCGAGGGAGCTCGCATGAACGTGAGAAGCATCTGAGGGAGGAAGCGGAGACAGCCGCCGAGGGACCCCAGAAGAGCAGGTTCGGGGGCCACTCTGTGCAAAACGAGCTGCACAGTGGAGGTAAGTATAACATGTTTGTTATTAAAAAAAAAAAAAAAAAAAATTCTCTTTACAACCCTTTCACTGTGTTCCCTCTGTGTTTTAACTGAAGATGGGACTGTCTAGGGGAGATGGCAGATTGCTGTTAGTCTCTTCTCCCCTCAGAGAACCAGGATCTGTGTGTTTACACACACATTCTGGTTCTTGGTGTGTCTCTAGCAATTATCGTTTTGCCCAGCTGTGCCATTCTGCCGCAGTAAAACTGTGGCAGCTGGTCGGCAAGTGGTTAAAGCTGAACTCCAACCCAGAACACAGTGCTGTATGTTGTGTAGCCTCTGCTACATACAGGTTATAGTGGCCTCACTTGTTAGTAAAGTACATACGTTGTTTGGGCCAGCTTGGCCCTAACAATCTATGAAAAGTGTATTAAAAGCTAGAGTTCAGCTTTAGACTTGGGCATGTACCTTTTATCAGGAAGATATAAAAGTGACTACTTAGATACATTTCCTGCTATAATTCATAATGTAGAGAGGACACTTCTGAAGATTTTGTTTGTATTGCATTGTGGGATAAATTAGTCACTACTAAGATGTGACATGAAAAGGAGAGTAACCTGAACATGCTGGCTTTTGGGGACACTTTTGGCTTGCAGGAGATGGTAAATAAAATGAAGGTCCTCAGGAAGAACCAGTAAGAGCTGTGGGAGGGACCCAGGAGAATAACAGCCCAGAAGTGTTGCTTTCCAAACTGATGTTTATGGGTCATTTATCACAAACGGAGAGGTGTTCAGCAGCGCATGCAGCAGGAAAACCAAGTATTTACAATGTTGTTTCACAGGTGATAGTTCCAAGTAATTTTACAATATCACACAGGGTCAGTACTATACAATAAAAAATCTTCACAGTAGCGTCCTGGAATAAGCACACAGCAAACATGACTCATGTCCTTCATGCTTGTTCCAAGTCAGTAACCCAAAGTGAAGCTGGATGGTAGCATCAGAGCCTGCCCAGGTAATAAGCATGCGCCTATGTTCAGACTTTACAGGATCTTTTTAATAAGTCTTCCTCCTAAATATTCTCTCTGGAGTAACTTGCCCCTCTTCTCTAGAGCATTGAATCTTGAATTATGGGAAGGCTGGAAAGTGTCAGAAAACTAAAGAGAGGTGCTCAGCAGTGCATGCTCAGCTCTTGGGTTTCACTGCGTTTACTCCACCTTAGGGAGTCTATAAATCAAACAGAAACAGCAATAATTCTAGCCTGACAGGTCTACTTTATGGAGATAGAGAACATGTTAATGTTAATATTTCCTCTTTTTTTTCCTGCAGGACTCTGCTCCATTTGACCTCATGTCATTCTCCTCTGCTGTGCAACTGGAGGCCCTGGGTCTTGACAAGTTGAAGATGGAACTGATAGCGCTGGGTCTGAAGTGTGGCGGGACTTTACAAGAGCGTGCAGCCAGACTCTTCTCTGTGCGTGGCCTTTCCAAAGATCAGATAGACCCGGCTCTTTTTGCCAAACCAGCCAAAGCAAAGAAAAAATAAAGCGTTGAGAAGGTCTCTGTGGATTGGGTTGAAGACAGCTGGGAGCAATGGGACACAGATTGTCCCCAAAGCTTCTGGAACCAGTCACAGTGAGGGCCGGTTCACACTGGGGGCGATGCGAGGCGACACGACTTGCCTCGCCGCGACCTCAGCGGCGACTTGCAAATGACTTCTGTATAGAAGTCAATGCAAGTCGCCTCGAGGTCGCCCAAAAGTAGTACAGGAACCTTTTTTCTAAGACGGAGCGACTCGACTCGCTCCTCTTAGAACGGTTCCATTGTACAGAATGGGGGCGACTTGTCAGATCGCGGCACGGCAAGTCGTGTCGCCCCCTGTGTGAACCGGCCCTTATGGTCAAAGTCAGACATTCAGTATCAATAAACAAAGCCATTATCTGCATTTTGTTTTAAATAAACTTTGTACATTTTCATTTTAAATGGGTTTTGTTTTTGTTTTTTGGGCAAGATTCAGATTAACATCACGTTTGCTTGTGGGGGGGAATAATATCTGGGTAATCAATGTACGTTGCAAGAATTTTAAGAACTTTTTTTTTTTTTCATATTTGTGGATTCCTACCTGCTCCAGATGTAGCTGTTTTGGTTGGCCATGTCCTTTGCAGACTATAATGAGCTGGTCACTCCTATTCAGAATCCAATCACCTGGTGGTGTTTTGATGGGAAAAGGTGTAGTGTCTGCCTCCCTTGGGAAGCATTATTCATCAAAAATAATATTTTTTGTTGCATGGTCTAAAAACTTGCATCTTAGTGCAGAGTTCTGAAAAAATTGGTGAGCCAATCACACAAGCAGAAGTTAATATTTATGAGCCCTTCTGTACACTGGTGCTATACAGAACATTTCCAGTTTGCCATTATGCATTGAATTTTACAGAAAATTACAGCTCTTTGCGTTGCTTTTTTGTTTTTTTTTCCTGTGAAAGTGAACTAGCTGCCCTTTTATCTAAATTTCCTTTTTCCTCCCTCTTTTATATATATTTTTTCCCATAGTGACAGTTTAAACTTGTAAAAAGTAAAAGTCCTAAGAAGTACCACAGTATCTGTTATATTTATTATAAATGTGGCTTCTGTTTCTCTCGCTGATTTAGTTTCACTTTTTAATGTGTTTGAGAGCATTTTAATGAGGTATGAGCAGCAGACAGAATATCTTTCCATTTCATTTTTTAGGCAAGCACATGCAAATCCCCTGCATGGAAATGGAGCACATTGATTTGCGTTAGAAACGTGCATCAGTGTGCAAGAGGCATGCTGTAACCCGTGTTGATAAAATGCACAACGGCTTTCACAATGCAAAGTGTGAATCTAGCCTTGCTATGTGATGCATTTGTCTGCATGATGCATGACTTTAAGGTGAGAGCGCACGTTTATTTTGTGAAGGTTTCTGTTAATTAAGTAATCATCACTGATTTGGATTAACTAGTAAAAAGCGATGCGTTTCTCAGCTTCTTGTTTGTTGCTGTTCATTACCTACGCTGTGCAAACGCTGAATGGCAATCCTATTTTACCTGCAAATTGCTGCAGAAAAGCTGACAAGTTCGTAATGCAGATAAACAGACAACAGGGGGTTATTAGCAGTCTGTGCTTTGGGTGTTGTCTCCTTTTAGGATTACCAAGCTTGTTGATAATTATGTTTATACAAATTCAGATAGTTGATGACTGGTTGCTACATTAGCCCAAGCGTTTGCTAACCGTAATCTGATTGTGTAAGGGTTAAAACGATTTGTATAAGTACATATTTTTTACATATATCTGAGATGTATGCTGCAAACATTGGGCATCCGATATTTTTTTTTATTTTTCCACCAAAATTATTTTTTTCCCCTGTTTTCTATATACCTATTTTATGAACTTCCTCCTTTATAGTACCTTTAGATTGCCACAGCTTCCTAGTGGTGGAGCGCACTCCCTCATATGTGAACTACAATTCCCTTTCTGCTTGGCGGCATGCGCACTGCCGCTTTTTTTTTTTTTTCCCCTTTTTTTTTTTTTTGTTGCCTTATTGTATAAATGTTCGTGTTTTTTGTTTTTTTGCTGCTGTCATTCTCTAAAAGTCTGCAGCTGATGAATTGCAGACTAGAGCCATGGTTGCTTCTAAAAAAACATGGGGTGGAGGAAAGGCGGGGCTTACACGCCCGCTTACACGCCCGCGGCTCCCGTGCCCGTGAGCACAGACAGTTTCCCCACAGGGATGTAGTTCCAGTGGAGGGAGTGCGCACGCACAGGACACCCCCTTCAGAATGACTCTGCTGATAGGGCAACTGTCTGGGAGAACAGGAAGTGTGGAAAATGGACCCCAAAAAAGAAACATTTGAAAATGAAGGAAAAGTTAAGTGAAAACACACTATTACTTTTAAAGGAGTAGGATTAGCAGAAAAAGGCCAAGGGTTTAGTATCACTTTAAAGCGGTTGTATACCCCTTTTTATATTTTTACCTCCAGGTAAGCCTATAATAAGGTACTATTTAGGAGTTATTGACTTTGCATGCAGATGAAGTCTCATGCGCAGGAGTGACAACATCACGGCTCTGGCCACTCACAGCACCAGAGCCACAAACCCGGAAGACACGCAGAGGGGAAATGTCGGCTCCCTCTGTGGTGAGCAGGATCAGCTGTCGACTCCACGTTCTAAGGTATTTCATAATGAGCTAGTATGCGGTGCATAGCGCCTGGTTTATAAAGTTTGTGGCTTAACCACTTGCCGACCAGCCGCTGCAGTTGTACTGCGGCAGAAATATGTAACGTCCCTTTGCCCTGTGGCCACTAGGGGCTCTCGCCCATGGGGCTGATGCGAGTGCCCAGTGATCGAAGCTGGGCTCCCGCAATCGATCGGTGCACACAGAACTGGGATCTGTGTGTGTAAACGGTTTCCGGTACTCTTAGGGGAGAAGTGACTGATCGTCTGTTAATACAGAGTATGAACAGCAATCGGTCATCTCCCCTACACAGTCCCCTCCCCCCTTCAGTTGGAACACACACTAGGGAACACAACCCATTGATTGCCCCCCCCCCCCCCCCCCTAGTGTATCTGTAGAAGAAATATGTAGAATACATATCGGCCTAAACTGAGGAAAAAGTTTTTTTTTTTTTTATATATATTTTTGGGGGATAATTTTTATAGCAAAAAGTAAAAAATATATATTTTTTTTCCTTAACCACTTCCCACCCGGCCAATGTACGTATACGGCCGGGTGGGAGCTCTTTACTTCTGAGAGGACGTTCAGGAACGTCCTTCAGAAGAAAGGGGATCGTGCCCGCGCAGCGGCGCGATCCCGATGTGCTCGTGTCACCCGGACACGGCGCATCTCAGATTGGCAGGAGGGCTCTGTGATTGGCCCTCCTGATCACATTACGGCCGTGTCCAATCATGGCCGTCATGTGATGTAAACAAACAGCCGGTTGCTAGGCAATCGTCCCTCCTCTCCTCACACGGAAGTTGTCGCTGAGGAGAGCAGATCGCTGCAGCCGGCTGGTGATCAATGAGTATGAGCTGTTTTTACAGCTTTTTACTAACTGATCACCAGTCTAGTATAAACCTACAGTGTAAACGCACATGTCGCCACAATACATGTCCCCAAAACACACATGTCCCCAAATAATAAAAAGACATGTCCCCCACATATGTCCCACTAAAATCACATGTTCCAATGATTATCTGCACACATATGTACGTGATCACCTGCATACATATGTACATGATCATTTGCGTACATATGTCTGTGATCACACAAACCAATTATTATACATGTAACGGAATTTTTTTTTTACCAAAAACATGTAGCAGAATACATTTTGGCTTAAATTTATGACAAAATTTGATTTTATTGGATTTCTTTTAAAATAGAAAAAAGAAAATATTGTTTTTTTCCAAATTTCCGCTTTTTTTGCGCTTATATCGCAAAAAATAAAGTCGTGAATGTATACCACCAAAATTAAGCTCTATTTGTGCGAACAAAATGATAAAAATTTCATTTGGGTACAGTGTAGCATGACCGCGCAATTGTCATTGAAAGTGCGAGAGCGATGAAAGCTGAAAATTGGGCTGGGAAGGAAGGGGGCGAAAGTACCCTGTATTGTAGTGGTAAATTGTCGCTTTAACCACTTGCTTACTGGGCACTTAAACCCCCCTCATGCCCAGACCAATTTTCAGCTTTCAGCGCTGATGCACTTTGAATGACATTTGCGCGGGCATACAACACTGTACCCAAATGAAATTTTTATCATTTTTTTTCCCACAAATAGAGCTTTCTTTTGGTGGTATTTAATTACAGCTGGGAGTTTTATTTTTTGCTAAACAAACAAAAAAAGATGCAAAAAAATAAATAAAAAAATTATGTTTAATAGTTTGTTATAAAATTTTGCAAACGGGTCATTTTTCTCCTTCATTGAAGTGCGCTGATGAGGCGGCACTGATAGGCGGCACTGATGGGCACAGATAAGATGGCACGGATGGGTGGCACTAAGGGGCACTGATAGGTACCACTGATGGGCGGCACTGCTGGGCACTGGTAGATGACACTGATGGGCACAGATATGTGGCACTGGGGTGCAGCACCTTTGAGGCAGATTGTGGGCACTGCTGGGTGGCACTGTGGGCACTGCTGGGTGGCACTGACAGGGGGGGGGGCACATTTTTTTATTGATGTGGCACTGGCAAGGGGCAGGTGGGCACTGGCAGGGCTGGGCGTGATCGGGACTGATGTCCCGATCACGGCCGCCGGTGATCGGCTCTTTTTTTTTCTCCTCGCGCTGTCAGCGTGAGGAGGAATAATAGCCGATTACCGGGTCCGTTGTATCACATGATCAGCTGTCATTGGCTGACAGCTGATCACGTGATAAGGGGTTGGGATCGACCCCTTGCTCGGATCGGTGATCAGGCGAGTCTCAGACTCGCCGATCACAGGGCGCGCAGGCCGCTCGTGCACGGGACGACATCAATAGACGTAGTCCCGGCAAAGGAGATCCGCGCTGTAGCCGTCATTCGGCTATAGCGTGGGTCTCAAGTGGTTAAAGGGGTTGTAAAGTCGGGAGGGTTTATTTTTTATTTTTTTTATATCTTAATGCATCAAGATAAAAAGCCTTCTGTGTGCAAGTAAGTTTGACATGGCAGTATCTTCTGTTATAGCATTAATAGGCTTGTACCGCGTTAGCCATTAACCACTTCGCATCCAGGCCAATTCTGACATTTCTCTCCTACATGTAAAATTCATCATTTTTTTGCTAGAAAATTACATAGAACCCCCAAACATTATGTATGTTTTTTAAGCAAAGACCCTAGAGAATACAATGGCGGTCGTTGCAACTTTTTATCTCGCACAGTATTTGCGCAGCAATTTTTCGAACATGTTTTTTTTCAGAAAAAAAACAGTTTCATGCTTTAAAAAAAAAAGAATTTTTTTTTGCATATTGTGAAAGAGGAAGATACACCGAGTAAATAGATACCCAACATGTCACGCTTCAAAATTGCACATGCTCGTGGAATGGCGCCAAACTTTGGTATTTAAAAATCCCCATAAGCGACACTAAATTTTTTTACTGGTTACATGTTTTGAGTTACAGGAGGTCTAGGGCTAGAATCATTGCTCTCGCTCTAACGTTCGTGGCGATACCTCACATGTATTGTTTATATGTGGGCGGGACTTGCGTATGCGTTTGCTTCTGCGTACAAGCTCACGGGGACAGGGGCACTTTAAATTTTTTTTTTTTTTTTTTTTTTTTTTCATTAATTTTACTTTTATTTTTTTCGTTTCACACTTAAAAAAAAAAAAAAAAAATTTATTACTTTTATTCCTATACAAGGAATGTAAACATCCCTTGTAATAGGAATATGGCATGTTCGGACCTATTTACAATAAGACCCCACATCTCACCTCTAGGCTGGGAAGCCTAAAATCAAAAAAAACAAAAAACAATCACGGCTTCCCAGCCAAGGCAGCACCGTTATTTGAATGCAGAGGCCGGGCGTGGCGTCAAAACATCGCGCCCGGACTCCGAACGATCATAGAGACTCTGGCGACCGTCTGGTCCTCTGGAAATCTCTGATCACCATCCGGGGGCCGGCGGATCCTGTGTCTGACTCACCGATGGAAGTAGTGAGTCGGTAGAAGCACCGGAGGGCGGCGGGAGGGGACGCCCCCCCCCCCGTAAGAACGATCAAGTGGCGGAACAGTCGCTATGATCATTCTTATGGTGCAGGGAATCACCGTCTGAAAATGCCGATATCTGAATTATGTCTGTAGCCTCGGATATCATTCAGATATAACCCCGGAAAGTCAAGACCGTCATATGTTGTACCTTGGGTGCCAATTGGTTAATGCCAGCTTTTTGAGTTTAATTGCTCTTTATTGGCTATAAATTATATGACCAAATATATGTGGACAGTTGACCATCACAACTTTGTTATATGGCCAAAATCCTTGAGAAAGATGGGACTGAGCTTCATCAAAACGGCAATAAAATGCTGCTATTTTATGTTATAGACTAACATGAAGTGGAAGGAAAATGATAAATGGTTTTCAAAACTTTTTGCAAATATCTGAAAAGTGTGGTGTGCATTTGTATTCAGCCCCCCCCCCCCCCCCACCCCACCCCATTCATCTTTGCAAAATGGCTCAACTTCTTTGGATTGGATGGAGAGCGTCTGTGTACAGCAATTTTAAAGTCTTGCCACAAATTCTCATTTGAATTTGGTCTGGACTTTGGGCCATTCTAACACATGAATATGCTTTGCTCTAATCTAAACCAATCCATTGTAGATCTGGCTGTATGTTTAGGGTCATTGTCCTGCTGGAAGGTGAACCTCTGCCCCAGTCTTGTCTTTCTTCTAAGAATGCCCTGTATTTGGCTCCATCCATCTCCCCATGTCCTTGCTGAAGAAAAGCATTTCCACAACATTATGCTGCAACTACCATGTTTAACCGTGGGGATGGTGTGTTCAGGGAGATGTGCAGTATT
Source organism: Lithobates pipiens (assembly GCF_037356315.1). Classification (NCBI taxonomy): domain Eukaryota; kingdom Metazoa; phylum Chordata; class Amphibia; order Anura; family Ranidae; genus Lithobates; species Lithobates pipiens. The sequence goes on along the minus strand of NW_027507758.1, from coordinate 82,228,294 downwards.
AGTTTTCCACCACACATAGCGTCTTGCTTTTAGGCCAAAAAGTTCAATTTTGGTCTCATCTGACCAGAGAACCTTCTTCCATATTTTTGTTGTGTCCCCCACATGGCTTCTCGCAAACTGCAAATGAGACGTTTTATGGCTGCTTTCTTGCAACTCTTCCATTATTACCAGATTTGTGGAGTGCGCGACTAATAGTTGTCCTGTGGACAGATTCCTCCCACCTGAGCTGTGGATCCCTGCAACTCCTCCAGTGTTACCATGGGCCTCTTGGCTGTTTCTTTGGTTAATGCCCGGCCTGTCGTTAGGTGGATGGCCATGTCTTGGTAGGTTTGCAGTTGTGCCATAGTCTTTCCATTTTCAGATGATAGATTGAACAGTTCGCCGTGAGATGTTCAAAGCTTGGCATTTTTTTTTGTAATACCCTAACCCTGCTTTAAACTTCTCCACAACCTTTATTTCTGACCTGCCTGGTGTGTTTTTTGGCCTTCATGATGCTGTTCACTCCCACAGGCCAGGGAGGCTAAGGAGCCACGCCGTAGGCAAGGGCCCTCATTCTCCGCTCACAAACTGCTTTTTCATCCGCCCAGGGCTTCAACCAAGCGCCCCCAGCCAGACAGAACGACCTCTGAAGGAGCAAAGCATCCCTGGAACCGCAAGCCTAACAAGCCGGCACAGTGGTGCATCGGCGGCACAGTTGTGTAGTGGTTAGCACTCTCGCCTAGCAGTAAAAAGGGTCGCTGGTTCGAATCCCAAACTACCTGCCTGGAGTTTGCATGTTCTCTCTGTACCTGCGTGGGTTTCCTCCGGGTACTCCGGTTTCCTTCCACACTCCAAAGACATGCAGGTAGGTTAATTGGCTTCTGTCCAAAATTGGCCCTAGTATATGAATGGGGGCCTGAGGGTAGGGACTGATGTGAGTGTGCAATGTACAGGGATAGGGACAATTGTAGACACTCACTCAGGTTGAACTGGATGGACTGGTGTCTTTATTCAACCTTACTAACTATGTAACTCTGTAAGCTTGGGAGCAAAAGTGCTACTGCATGAAGGTTTGCCCCCATCTGCAACACGGCCGGGGGGTCACCTTCAGGAGTTTGCAGCCCGGTGGGCCTCTCGGCTGTCCGACCAATGGGTCTGCAATCTGTTTTCCTCAGGCTACAAGATGGAGTTCCTCTCTTGGCCGCAAAACAGATTCTTCCCCTCCAGCATACCTGTACTCCCAGCTTGCCGGGAGGCCCTATTGGGGGCGGTAAGGGACCTGCTGAGTCGAGGGGTGATCGTACCTGTTCGGGAATCGGAACGTTTCCAGGGGTTCTACTCAAACCTGTTTGTAGTCCCCAAAAAGGAAGGGGTATGTCCAATCTTGGACCTGAAAGCCCTCAATTACTTTGTAAAAGTACAGAGGTTCAGAATGGAATCAGTTCGCTCAGTAGTCGCTGCACTCCATCAAGGGGACTCCCTGTCATCCTTAGACATCCAGGATGCGTACCTGCACATACCTATATGCCTTCGGCATCAGAGGTTTCTGCGATTTGCAGTTCGGGAAGCCCACTACCAGTTTGTGGCTCTCCCTTTTGATTTGGAATCAGTCCCCCGAGTCTTTACCAAGGTATTGGGTCCTGTTTTGGCTTTGCTGCGGCAACACAGGATCGCGATCGTGGGATACCTAGATGATCTCCTCCTGAGAGCATCTTCTGCCTCAAAGTTAGAGGAGGATGTGGCGATCACCATGCAGACCCTGCAGGAATTTGGGTGGCTGTTGAGCCTAAAAAAGTTGGTGATCGCATTTGGAGTACCTAGGCTTACTGCTGGACTCCATGGAAGAGAGAGTGTTTCTCCCTTCAGACAAGCTGCAGACTCTCAGAGCCGTGGTAAAACTGTTGATGAACCGCAGGTGGTTGTCGCTACGCTTCTGCATGCGAGGTCTGGGACTCATGGTGGCCTCCTTCGAGGGCAGTAACGTATGCCCAGTTTCACACCAGAGTCCTGCAGAAGGAGGTTTTGACAAAATGAGACAAATCTCCGTTGTCCCTGGATCAGCAGATTCAGGTGAGCCAGTTAGTCAGGGATTCCCTGCTCTGGTGGCTAAGGTGCCCGGCACTTCGGTGCGGGAAGTCGTTCCTACCTCTGAAATGGACAGGGATCACAATGGACGCCAGCCTAACCGGCTGGGGTGGAGTAATGGGAGTTCAGTCGACCCAGGGCCTCTGGTCGGTGGAGGAATCCAAGTTGCTGAACAATCTGCTCAAGCTGAGAGGCTATGCCTCTCCACATGGTCAATAAGACTTCGAGGGCATCCGATCATTATCCAGCCAGACAATACCCCGTCGGTGGCATACGTCAATGACCAAGGAGGAAGAAGCAGCTCGGCCGCCGCACGGGAGTTCGCTCATATCCTTCAGTGGGCAGAGAGACATGTACCAGCCCTGTCGGCCATTTACATCCCGGGAGTGGAGAACTGGCAGGCTGACTATCTAAGTCGCCAGTTGCTGGACCCAGGAGAATGGGCATTGCACCCAGAGGTGTTTTGATGGGGCACACCAGACGTGGATCTTCTGGCCTCCTGTCTCAATCGGAAGGTGCAGAGATTCGTGTCCAGGACAAGAAATCCTTGGGCAGATGCGTCGGACGTGCTGGTGGCTCTGTGAGATCTGCTCCGCAGAGTGGAGGCCGAGGGGATCCCAGTAATACTGATTGCCCCAGATTGGCCTCAGCATCCTTGGTATGCAGACCTAGTGCACCTGGTGGAGGACGACCCTTGGCGACTGCTGTTACAAGAGGACCTTCTGTCTCAAGGTCCGATTCTCCATCCTGCTTTACCATCGCTGGTTTTAACTGCATGGGTATTGAGAGCCAGGTGTTGAGGAACCGGGGTCTTTCGGTCTCAGTGATTCCAGCTATGCTGAGAGCACAGAAATCTTCTCGGAAGATATATCATCGTACCTGGAAGGCCTACATCTCCATGTGCGAGGAGAAAGGATGGCGTCCGCGCTCCTTTTCTATATCCAGAATCTTGCTGTTTCTACAGCAAGGAGTAGACCAGAAATTGTCTATAAGCACCATTAAAGGACAAATATCAGCTTTGGCTGTCTTTTTTTCAGCGACCCCTGGCATCTCACTCTCACTAGTGAGCACTTTTGTTCAAGGGGTCCGGCATGTAGTTCCTCTGGTGCGTCCACCGTTACCACCATGGGATCTGAACCTGGTGTTATCGGCGCTTCAAAAACCGCCATTTGAAAATATCAGAGAGATCCCTCTGTTGACTCTTTCCCAGAAAGTGGTCTTTCTAGTGGCCATTACTTCGGCCAGGAGGGTTTTGGAACTGGCGGCCTTGTCTTGCAAGTCGCCCTATCTGGTTATCCACAAGGATAAGGTGATGTTGCGTCCGCAACCTTCTTTTCTGCCGAAGGTGGTTTTGGCGTTCCGCATCAATGAAGACATGGTGCTACCATCTCTGTGTCCAAAGCCGACACATCCTAAGGAGTTGGCCCTTCACTCCCTGGACGTGGTTCAGCCTCTGAGGGTGTATTTGTCTGCTACGGCTCCCTTTCGGAAGTCAAACTCCTTGTTTGTTTCGGTGGCTGGTCTGAAAAAAGGCATGGCGGTTTCATTGGCCACCATTTCCAGGTGGATCAGACAGATTGTAGTACAGGCCTACGCCTTGAAGGGGCAAGTGCCCCCCTTTCCAGTCACGGCCCACTCCACAAGGGCAATCGGAACGTCTTGGGCCTTCCGACATCAAGTGTCTGTCGCTCAAGTGTGTAAAGCGGGACTTGGTCGTCTGTTCACATTTTTACAAAATTCTACAAGATGGTGTCTGATGCCTGTTTTGGCCGCAAAGTTTTGCAGGTGGCTATATAATTGCAATTGCACATACATTTTTACCTGTTTTTTTGGTAAAAACGCAGTACTTTTAAGTAAATGCACTGTTGCATTTGTTACCGCAGTTCTGGTGCGGTTTGAATATAGTGCCTCTCTGTTGAGAAGCACCCGGTTTTTTTGTGGGTAAAAAAAGTTTAGCTATTCCCACACACTGTCGTTTTTGTGGGTAAAGTTTATACTAGTTTCCACATGCCTTTGTGGGTGAAGTTTTTATGCTGTTTCCCACCCCTCGTTTTGGCACTGTTTGGGGATGTCCCGATGGTCTAAAGAGAGGAGCTTTGTCGGTCGGTGAATATAAGAGAAAATAGGATTTTTTGTACTCACCGTAAAATCCTTTTGTCTGTAATTCACCGACTGACACAGCACCCGCCCCTCCTATTTTTTCTACGTTATACTGCTTGTTGACGTACTGAAGCTGCAAGGCAGGCTGTGGGGTTGTTACCTAAGGGACAGTCCCTTGGGTGGAACTAGAAAGTTTTAGTTTTTATATTACATGTTACATTACATTACATTTTATGGTCACAAACTCACCAGATAAAGCCAGAACTTGCGCCTGTGATAACGTGGCGAGTTTGTGACCATAGAGGAGATTTGTGCACGTGGTGCAATGATCGGAATCTAATTCGGAAGAGACACCGTTCATGAACGATCCCAATAGATCTTAATTTGAGCGATCTTGGACAATTAAGCAATCACTTTAATGCGGATTACTTGAGCGCTGCTAATGTTATAGCTTATCTGTAGCATATGCTTGTTTTTGGTTCTAGCAGCTGCCATGAATGTTTAGATTAGTACACAAGCATAAGACAGTTTGGGTAAAGGGCTGGACTGCAACTCACATGTGTAAGAAGTGTCTGGTCCAAATGGGCAAAGCAATGAGAACCACCATCACAAAATTATATAAAACGAACTATAGCAAATCTTTAAACATAAAAATATAAATAAATCTAGTAAGGGCCGGTTCACACAGCGATGCGATGCGAGGCGACACGGCTCGCCTCGCCTTGCTCCCGCAAGTCGCCCCTGTTCAGTACTATGGAACCGTTCTGAGAGGAGCGACTCGAGTCGCTCCGACTCAGAAAAAAGGTTCCTGTACTACTTCTGGGCGACTTCGGGGGCGACTTGCATTGACTTCTATACAGAAGTCCTCTGCAAGTCGCTGCTGAGATCCCCGCAGGTCGCGGCGAGGCAAGTCGGAGACGCCTCGCCGCGCCTTGCTGTGTGAACCGGCCCTTAATGTGCTGCGTGTCCAGTGATATTGTGCATCCACTCCTCTTTCTGTGATCACCAAAAAGTGATAACTCCCGAACATGCTCCCCACTCTGTGATTAAAACTCACCTTTTGGTCCAACCTAAGCTAATGTATATTACAACGTAGTTAAGTCAGACAATCTTGTGTATCTTAAACAATCACAGTAAATCACATCTGGTTTGTTCAGCACCTCGTACATCGGCACAAAGAGGCATTAAAATACACACAGCAGCCATAGTCTAAAACCATATACAGTGCCTTGAAAAAGTATTTACATTTTGTCATGTTGCAACTAAAAATGTAAATTTTTTATTTTTTGGGGGACTTTATGTGATAGGCCAACACAAAGTGGCACATAATTGTGATGTAGAAGGAAAATGATAGCAATTTTGAAAGCAAGCCATAAGAACTCCCGTTTTCAGTTTGCGAGAAGCCATGTGGGGGACACAGCAAACATGTGAAAAAAGGTGCTCTGGTCAAATGAGACTGAAATTGAATGTTTTGGCCTAAAGGCAAATTGCTATGTGGTGGAAAACTAACACTGCACATCACCCTAAACACACCATCCTCACCGTGAAGCATGGTGGTAGCAGCATCATGCTATGAGGATGCTTTTTTTCAGCAAGGACAGGGAAGCTGGTCAGAGTTGATGGGAAGATGGATGGAGCCAAAAACGAGGCAATCTTAGAAGAAAACCTGTTAGAGTCTGCAAAAGATATGAGACTGAGACGGAGGCTCACCTTCAATTAGGAAACCGACCCTAAACATACAGCCAGAGCTACAACGGAATGGTTTAGATCAAAATATATTCATGTTTTAGACTGGCCCGGTCAAAGTCCATAACTAAATCCAATTAAGAATCTGTGGCAAGACTTGAAAATTGCTGTTCACAGACGTTCTCCATCCAATCGGACAGAGCTTGAGCTATTTTGCAAAGATGTCACTCTCTAGATGTGCAAAGCTGGTAGAGACATACCCAAAAAGACTTGCAGCTGTGATTGCAGCGAAAGGGTGGTTCTACCAAGTTTTGACTCAGGGGGGCTGAATACAAATGCATGCCACACTTTTCCCATATTTCAATGAATCAATTACTAAATTCTGAAAACCTTTTATAATTTTTCTTCCAATGCACAATTATGTGCCACTTTGTTTTGGTCTATCACATAAAATCCCAATAAAATACATTTACGTTTTTGGGTGTAACATGACAAAATTTGGAAAACTTCAAGGGGTATAAATATTTTTTTCAAGGCACTGTAGCAAGTGTATTAAAACAGAAAACCAGTCAAGAACCGGCCGCACACCAAAACTCATGGACCAGGGAAAGGAGTGCATTAATCAGAGAGGAAGCACAGAGACCTAATGTAACTCTGGAGGAGCTGCAGAGTTCCACAGCAGAGACTGGTATATCTGTACATAGGACGATAATAAGCCATACGCTCCATAGGGTTGGGCTTTATGGCAGAGTGGCCAGGAGAAAGCCATTACTTTCAGCAAAAAACAAAATTGCAAGTTTTGAGTTTGTGAAAATGCATGTGGGAGACTCCCAAAATTTATGGAGGTATGATGAGACTAAAATATAACTTTTTGGTCATCAAAGAAAACGCTACGTCTGGTGCAAACCCATCACATCACCCACAGAACACCATCCCCCCAGTGAAACATGGTGGTGGTAGCATCATCGCGTTGTTGAAATATTTTTAACAGTTGGTACTGGGAAACTGGTCAGAGTTAAGGGAAAAGATGGATGGTGCTAAATACAGGGATATTCTTGAGCAAAACCTGTACCACTCTGTGTGATTTGAAACTAGGACGGGGGCGGGGGGGGGGGGGGGTTCACCTTCCAGCAGGACAATAACCCCAACCACACTGCTAAAGCAACACTTGAGTGGTTTAAGGGGAAACATGTAAATGTGTTGGCATGGCCTAGTCAAAGCCCAGACCTCGATCCAATAGAAAATCTGTGGACTAAATCCCCATATACACTATAAGATTTTCTGCTGATTTTTTTTTCCTTTAAATTTACCGAAACCATATAATATGAGGTCAAACCTTAGGAGTTTCAATTTGTATGCAATCAGGCAGGCCCTTGCATTACGTGGTTTTGCTAATCTGAAGACAAAAATCAGCATAAAATCTGATAGTGTGTATGGGACTTTAGATTGCTATTCATAAGCACAAACCATCCAACTTGAAGGAGCTGGAGCAGTTTTGCAGTGAGGAATGGTCAAAAATCCCAGTGGGTAAGATGAGGTAAGCTCATAGAGGCTTATCCAACTTGACTTGGAGCTGTGATAGCCGCAAAAGGTGGCTCTACAAAGTATTGACTTTAGGGGGGTGAATAGTTATGCACATTGACTTTTTCTGTTATTTTGTCCAATTTGTTGTTTGCTTCACAATAAAAAAAAAAAATCTTCAAAGTTGTGGGCATGTTCTTTAAATTAAATGATGTAAATCCTCAAACAATCCATGTTAATTCCATGTTGTGAGGCAACAAAACACGTAAAATGCCAAGGGGGTTGAATACATTTTGCAAGGCACTATATTTGAATCTACACAAAACAAATGCTTTAGTGGCATTTTGGGTATGCACACTCTGTTATATAACATGTAATGACAGTTTTACATAGTTTGGGCTTAATGACACTTTAAGATTGAAAAGACATTCCTCTAAAATTCTCCATGAGGGGCCTAGGCTTTATGGTAGCCTTGTTTGAGGTTGCTCCTATTCCTCAATTCCACTCATGGCCTCTTCAGCACAACATTCTGAAGGCCTAGAAGAAGAACACTCCTTTTCCATTCTTCCTATGCTTCATTCCCTAACTTGGTGTATTTCCAAATCTATTCTGGAAGTGAGTCATTTCTTCCATTCTCATGAAAGATGCTAACAGATGAAAGCCTCAGAGGCTGGGGAGGAGTGTTCCAACCTCTTACATTTCAGGGAACTTGGTCCCCACGGGAAACAGCGCTCTCCATCAACATCCTGGACTTCAAAGCAATTCAGCCTAGCTCTGCATCACTGGACTCCCCCTTCTTCAGGGTCACCCAATCAGGGTGCAGTCAGACAATGCCCCAGCTGTGGCCTATATCAAACATCAGGGTACCAGGATTCAGGCAGCCATTAAGGCAATAGGCAGACAACCACTGCCCAGCAATCTGTTATTCCCGTTCCTGAAGTGGACAATTGGCAAGTGGATTTCCTCAGCATTCCAACATCTTCAGCTCCCTATGTTAGAAATAGGGAATTCCAGATGTGGACACCCTGGCCTCGAAGTTCAGTAACAAGTTACCCCTGTTTGTGGCCAGGGCCGAGGATCCTCTACAACTGGCATCAGGTGCCCTGGTAATTTCCTGGACTTCATGCCAGCTAAGATATGCCTTTCCAGCAGTGCAGATTCTTACTTGATTGCTCTACAAAATAAAGGAAAAAAAATCTGTGATTTTTTTTTATCAAAAAGATGTTTACTGAACAATTTTAGATACAATTTCCAATGTACAAACAATGCATTAGCATAAGGTTACAGTTTAATTTCCTATTCATCTCAACGCTCCTATACATTTCTCCTTTCGTCACGCCCTTCAATGTTACTATATATTAAGGTACAATAGGGCATACATTTTCTAACTGTGAGGGGGCGTGGCTACATGTGACATGTCACTGATTTCTGCTCCCGATCACAGGGAGCAGAGATCAGTGACACTGTCACTAGGCAGAACAGGGAGATGCTTGTTTACATTAGCATCTCCCCGTGAGACGATCGCGAGTACCCCCCTTGGCCCGTCTCATGGAGGTCCCAGCCAGTGCGCACGCTGCCGGAAGCGCGCATGTGATGGCATGGTGGCAAATTAAAAGGGACGTGCCTGTACGCCCATTTGCCTGTTTGTGCCATTCTGCTGACGTACATAAGCTTACGCCAGTCAGGAACCGGTTAAATGATGTGTCTATAACATTTGGTAGCATTTTGAATAAATCCCTTTAGTTTCAGTGCTGGTTTGTAAAAAGTGGAAGAGGGGGGTATTGGACATATTGCACTGTTTAGCATTTCCTTGTGCTCCTATGACATACCTAAGCTGGAGTAAGGGGTAATACATGGTAGAGGGTAAATTAAATCTGTTTTGTAGTTTGGGAAATGAGAGCAGCTTACCATCTTGAAATATTTGTGACAGCAAAGTTGCACCAAGGGATTGCCAACTTTGCTAGTTCACCATAGGAAAGGTTACCCCATATCAGGCTATATTCAGTAAAGCCCAGCACCTCCTGCATCTGTCTACTCTTGTTCCACATTTTCTGGATTAGAGTAAAGATGGGTGTTTGTTTATTGGACTTATGGAACATCTGTGCCTCCAGGCCCTTCGGAACAGATTACGCTCCAGAGCTGATCAACATCAATAATCTCGCTGATGAACCCTCCAGATCAGCATCCATGGATCCAGTCAAATGTTGCATCTGGTCTGCAATGTAGTACAGCCAAGGGTTAAGCATTGTCAATACTCCGCCTTCCTTAGAGCGCTGTAGCTGCTCTAATTTGATCTTGGGGGGACCCGTGTTCCACATTAGGCGTCTAAAGAGAGTTGACTACTTTAAATATTTTAAAATGAATCACCACTGGGGAATTATGAAGCGGGTATAGTAATTGTGGCATCAGTATCATTTTTATCAGGTTGGCTCTACCCACCAGTGATAATATAAGGTTGCTCCTTGTGTTAATCTTATCTCAAAATTGGGACAGTAGGGGGTATATATTTGGTTGGCAATAATCAGCAAGTCTAGGTGTTATTTGTATTCTTAGGTATTTAGATGATGTCACCACTGGGATCAGACATGAGTCAGCAAGAACAACCTCCAGATAACCATCTCTGGATTGTTAACAACCCTGCCACTAGATGAACGGATCCCCCCAATAGCCGAGGACTGTTGCTGAGATCTAGCAATCCTCGCTAGTAGGTGTCCCGTCTTTTCCCCTTCTTGATGAAAAGCAAGCTTGGGGAAGAATCTTTTACGCTCTGCAGGCGATCCAGGGAATCCTAGGCTGACATCCATGCCTCCCTTGCAGAGTCGTTAGGATCTGTTATATAGGTGAGTTCCAGTTGCCGTACCTGGCCCTCCACTTGTTCCAGCAGAGTCAAGGAATTCTGTTCGACACATGTAATCTCAGTAATAAACACCCCTCTAAGGTAGGCTTTAAAGGCCTCCCATTTCTGGATCTTATCGGGGTGTTGGCCATGGTATTGGAAAAAGCTGTCAATTTGTGTTGCTATTCGATCTGGTAAAGTGAATAATTTAAGCCAGAAGGCATTAAGTTTCCAGGGGGCCTTAGGTAGCGAGGTAGGGGGTTGGGTAATCAGCCACAGGGCCAGGGGAGAATGATCGGACACTCCATGTGGGGAGTATTCCACCTTGGATGTACGATCAATTATGCTGGGTCTGCCTACACAGAGATCAATATATGACAGGGAACTGTGAAGTTTAAGAGAAGCATGAAAATTGTTTTGTGTCAGTGTGGCATATGTGCCAAATTTCCATCCATCCTACCTCAGACAGCAGGCGGCTAAGGGCCGTACATCTGCTGCCCTGGGGGGGGGGGGGGAATATCGGGGGGGGGTCTATCCATTCTGGGATCTAGATAACAGTTAATATCCCCCATAATCAATACCAGAACCTCAGGTTTGCTCGCCAGGTATGACAACAACAACTGCAGTACGTCCCTCAAAAATGGTGGTGGGATGTACACAAAAGCTAAAAGCATGGTTATGGTATACAGTTTACAGTATAAAAATACAAATCTACCAGAGGCGTCTACCAATGAGTCAAGCTCCTGATAGGCCAGTGCTTTGTGTATCAGTACACTCACCATGCGTGAATAAGCCGAGTGAAGGGAGTAATACGCTTTACCCACCCATGCATACTGTAGCACCCCCACATTGTCCCTCAGGAGATGCGTTTCCTGCAGGCCAATAATGGCTGGGTGGAACTTGCGCAAGCAGGAGGAGATCATGGTACTTTTTAGAGGATCATTCACTCCGTGGACATTCCACGTTACTATAGGTGTCGATACCATTGCAGACATTTACATAATGAACAGGAAGCCCTCGAAGGGTCACTTGTACCTTGGTCACCCAGCTAAGCTGGGCACATCGATAACCTGTATTGGTGAACAAGAAAAAATGCATTAGGTATAGTATTCCCCACAAGGGGGTTGTACATTGGAAGAACAGTTTGTGTAAAAGGCAGTCACTCTCGTGCAACTGCGTGGCATAAGGGTAGGGGAGAAAAACAACACAAATTAGGGTGAGATAGCAGATGCCCTGGGTTATGGCCATGCTTAAATGTACACAGCTAAGACTCCCCAGGGGCTGTAGGATATAAGTTCCATTCTCTCTATTCATGCTAACTGGGCAACGACACAACTGCCATGCATCCCATGACTTCTGATGGCTCACACACCACCAACGTGGCAACATCATCCGTGTGGGCCGGTGTCAGCAGTAATATTAGCAAAAAATTAGAAGGCGGGTAGTCACTCCCTGTGTATAAACCTTAGAAATGGGTCCTCTGTAAATAAGCAAACTGTATAGGGAACGTCGCGCCCAACTTTCTCTTATTTCTCTGGTGACATAGCAGAATTCATCCTGCATCATCTTCAGTCATCTTCACGCCCGCGCCGCTGGAGGTCTTGCTCATTTTGCTCCAGCCAGCTGGCCGCATCTTGTGCGTTTAAAAAAAAATAGTTCTGGCCCCTGGCTGTCACTCTCAACTTGGCTGGGAATAGCATTGCATGGGATAATTTCAGCCTTTGTAATCTTTTCTGGACATCTGCAAATTTTGATCGTCTATGTTATACTTCCGTGGAAAAATCCACGTAGAAGGAGATTTTAGTGCCATTATATTGTACAGTACCCTTCTCTTTTGCCAAACGCAGCACCACCTCCCTGTCCTTGTAATTCAAAAGTCTGGCTAGGATCAATCTTGGAGGGTTTCTGGGTGGGAGGGGTCTCGGGGGTACCCTGTCTGCCCTTTCAACAGTGTAAACAGGGGAAAAATCTTCTTTGCCAAAGATATCTTGCAGCCATCCTTCAACATATGCTGTGGGGTCCCTGCTCTCCACCTTTTTCTGTAAGTCCCAGTATGAGAAAGTTATTACGGCGCAGATGGTTCTCAATGTCATCTGTTGTTAAGGGCTTGGAATGCTTGCTGAGTAAACTCTAACATCTCTATTCGGGGGAGGGGGGGAGGGTGCAGCTGATCTTCCACATCACTCACCCTGCCTTCCATTGCTGTAGTTCTCTCCCTGATCTTCTGGAGATCCTGCCGCAGGAGAGTCACTGTTTCCCTCAGCCCCCAAACTTTTCTTTCAGATCATCCACAGAGGCAGGGCATTTATGGACTGCATGCAGAATTTCACTAAGCGTGGGTTGTGCACTGTCCTCTGAAGGGGGATCAAATAAGTCATGCATGCGCTCTGCCTGGAAATCTAGTGGCACTGTGTCACCCAGCATGCCTGCTTCATCCCTGTCTTCCTGCTTAGGGGAGTGTGTGTGTTGCTGTAAGGCACTTAGGGATGGCTCAACATTGCCAGACAGCTTCTGAAAATAATAAAGCATGCCTCTGGGCTGCTCTTTGAGCTTCAGGGGCTTGTTACACTTACCCCCCGGTTTCTTCTCTGGGCTTTGTTGTACCTTAGAAGGCTGTGACTGCCAGGCACCATCTTGGCCAGCATAACTGTACATAACTTTTGGGAGATGACCTCTGGCCTCTTCCAAAGATGCCAGGCCTGCTGTTTAAAGGCCCTCTATTCTATCCTTCTTACCAGTCACTGGCTTTAACTTCATGGTTAAAAGGTTTCATGGACAAAAATATCCCTAACACCTTACTCAGAGCCAGAAAAGCCACTTCACAAAAAAATCTAACGTACCTGGAAAGCATATTTCACCAGGTGTAAACACAAGCTTTTCAACCTCAGAGATTACGCTGTCCCTCATGTTCTGACATTCCTACAGTCAGGACTTGACCAGACTGTGACCTTAAAGTGGAGTTTGACTCAAAAAGTGAAGAACCTGCTAGTGTGCTCCCTCTCTCCAGCCTGTAACAGGTTTTTTGGGGGGTGGGAGGAGGTCAAGTACCAATTTTAATTGGTTCCCACTTTCACAATCCTCACCCCGGCCCTTCCCAACACCTCCTGTGACTTGCTGCAGGAGACTGCAGGACCATTCACAAAGCTCTGCGCAAGCTTGCACATTTGCAGTGGGAAGGTAGCTGTGAATCCTCATTAAGCTACTGCCGGCTCCTATATCCCAAGTGGCTACAAAAAGACACAGCTTTTAAAAGTCAGCAGCTAAAGTTGAACCCATTAGAGAAATCCCCTTGGGCCATCTCTCCTGCAAACAGCCTTCTTGGTGGCTATTACATCAGATAGGCGTGTTTCTGAGTTAGCAGCTCTCTCGTGTAAAGAGATTTTATTTATTCTTCAAAAGACCCCCTTTCTACCTAAGGTGGTCTCAGCCTTCCAACTTAATGAAGACATTTTTCTACCTTCTTTGTGCCCTTCCTCTGCACATCCCAAAGAAATTGCTCTCCATTGGATGTAGTCAGCACTGTCAGGGCGTATCTCACAGCAGCAGCCTCTAATCGAGAAGCACTCTCTTTTTGTATTACCAACAGGGTCTCGAAAAGGATACTCTACTCATCACCAGGAGAAGAGAAACACAGTCGCTTCTAGGTTATAACTGTAAACATTTTAATGACATACAGGTGCATTATCCACTTACATGGAGGTTAGGGAAGTAAGGCATGAGTCTATCCAAACTGGCGTGGTGTTCACTGCAGAGCGGCATTCCAAACAGCTGATTTTTGCCTGTGGGGGAGAAATCCTAGCCAGCAGGATCTCTGGGACCACAGTGATGAAACCGAGGCTTAGATCAGGCCGATGGGGAGGGCTGGACTAATGTAATAAATCTCATACTATTTAGCAGCGCCGCTACCCAATTTAGGGTATCTAACCAATCACCAGGGCTTATGCTATGAAAGATAAGATACCTCCAGTACATGTACATGCTTGCTCCACCAGGCTGGTTGGAGTTTCCTGGGCTTTTTGACATCAAACATTTGTTGCCCAGCTTTATAAGGTTGCCACCTGATATTCGGTTCATACTTTCATAAGTTCTACCAGATGGATGTCCAGGCCTCTGTGAGATGCAGCATTTCACAAGATTCTTGCAGCAGCCCATGTTCAGAAACAAAGAAACAACTCACTGTGTTGTATCCAATGTCCCTTTTGGGCTCATGAAAAGATGTTGGTGCTCTGACTCAGGCTCCTGTTAGCCAGTAAACATTCAATTATCCAAAATGATTGGCACTTGAGTAGTTAGTAGCCAGCTATAATTAAGTCCATCTAGGCTGAAAATGCATAAGCAGGGCTCTGTACTGAGGTTTTTAACCCCTTAGCATCATTAAGATGCTGTCAAGCCAACTATTTTAGGCCTGTTTGGTACAATTTTACCTTGTTGTTGCTCACCCTTCTGATTTATTGCTTAGGGGGGTCCTAGGGTTTATGCATATCTAGCTCGTGTCCTGTACTGTATGATTAGGGTAAAAGGAGTTTTGACTTACCTGTAAATTCAATTTCTTGGAGTACAGTACTGGACATAAGCCTCCCTCCCCTCTGTGCCTTTTGTTACTTTGCATTGCTTGCTTAAAAAAAGTGGGATAGGGTGAGGTAGGCTTATAGGCATACACCCAGGGAGCGTGTCCAATCACCTGAAGGTACCAGCCTATAAGGGTCTATGAATATTCACTCTGTGTCCTGTACTCTACTCTAAGATGTGAATTTACAGGTAAGTAAAATTCCTTTTGTGTACATCGTAAAACCCTTTTTTTTTAAAAGTTGTTTGAAGGACATGGTGCCAGCACCCTTGTTTATGATCATGTTCTTGGTGATACTTTACTACAAATCTGAGGCATGCAACAAGCACGGGTAACCCCATGCTAGCCTATGATTGTTTTTTAATTGGCAGTGTCCTATCTTCTTGTAGGTGGAAGTATAACCCAAAGGTAAAAAACCTCCCTCAACTGACTTAATTAGGAGGATTCTCTAGTGAGTACAATAATCGTATTTTATGTATCTTGTTTACCTGTAAAAGTCTCCCTCGTGTAGATACAAAAGGCCTGAGTCTGCTGCTAGGTCCTGCTACAGCAAACCTCCCCCTGCACAGCGACATGAAAGGTTACATACTAAGGGAGGGGTGAGAGAGCTGGGCCAGCACAGAGAGGCACTGCGTCCGTACAGTGCAATGATAGCCTGTTGGCAGCTGCAGCTCTTCATGCTTGTTCACACAGCCAACGATTATCTGCAAAGATCGCAAGTGGATGCACTTTTCTGTGATTTGGATTTGTTTCAGCAGCAATGAAGGTTGGTCAAGGCATTGGTTGTCCTCTGGCTCATTCAGAGTAAACAGGTGTATTGTCAGTAGGCCCTGCTACTCCCTGCAGTGTCACGGGGATCTCCCAGGTGTCTCTGTGAATAGGAGGCCTCTGCTGCATTCACATCATTATTGACACACACAACTGCCACACAGGGAGGCTCAGTGACCTGTATGTACCTTGGAGAGAGACTGGGAGGAAATATTCTACATTCTATTCCTCCACAGAGTTTTCATCAAAATGTAATCTCCTTCCTTCCTCTCTAATTCTCCAGAAAACACACATTAGTATGTACATCTCATTTCCAGCCATAGAGAGTAAGGTACACAGGAAAACAAACATGTTTACAAATATGCTTAGACTTTTACATAGGAAGAGATTTGTAGTCTCTGGAACCAGGATCGGAACAATTCAGAGCAGGTGGATAATATTAGCATTCAGGGTATTTTATGCTAGGGACTGGGAGTGGGAATGTAAAGAAAAACATCTGACAAGATAACCAATAATCTCATCTAATATCAGATTATGTGCACTTGATCTTATGTAGTAAATGCAAACCCAATCACCAAAATCTCATATGCAGTACAGTAAGCGTACGCTATATTACCAAAAGTATTGGGACGCGTACACATACATAAACTTGTCTGCGGCAGCCGCCCCAGTGGAGCAAGCATTTCGGCCATCGTTCGATGATCTGGCTGCATGAATCAAGTTCACTACCCGAATGGTGTTATCGCGTGGCTCACGCCAGGGCACAAAACCCACTTGATCTCTATGAACGAGACTCGGGATATGCGGGATCAACCTATTGGGCAAAATTTTTGCAAACAGTTTCAAATCCATATTCAGGAGTGCTATCGGACGATAGTTCCGTGATCGAGTTTAAGGCTGAGACCAGTGGATGTGATAGGGTCTCAAAAAAGGCTTTGTAGTAACTCAGGGTGAGGCCGTCAGGGGCCTTCTGCGGTTTCGAGTGGGCCAGAGCCACCCCCAACTCCTCGACTGTGATAGGTTCCTCTAATTCCTCTCAGATTGCAAGAGGAAGAGAAGGCATGCCCGAGGAGGCAAGATAGGACTGAGGGGGGGCCCCGCCACCAGGAGAGGACACGAAGGGGGAGAGCAGTCCAAGTTGTACAGGCCCTCATAAAAAGATTGAAACTCAGCCACCATATCAGAGGAAGTATGGAGTTTTCGCCCCAAGGAATACATGATATGGGGGATGTAAGTATTTGTGTGCAGACCTCTCAGTGCCCGTGCCTGCAACATGCCCGGTTTATTTGAGAATTCATACATAGCACGGCGGGCCCCAGACAGTTTTTGTTTAGTTTTGTGGAATAAGAGCATACGAAGCTCCTCACGAACCCTAAGAAGATCTTGATATGTGGTATGAGCAAGGCTGGCCTTATGGGAGCACTCCAGACTGTGCAATTGAGCCAGAAGTTCCTCCGTGTGGGGGTTCTCTCTTTTTTAAGACGGGCTCCTATTCTAATCAATACACCCTGGACCACTGTCGTCTGAGCCTCCCAGACCACCAAAAGATTTGAGCCCGATGCTACATTGATGTCAAAGTAATCTCGCAAAATGGTTAGGAGCTCGGAACAGATCTCTTCGATTGAAGCAAGGGCTCATTCAACCTCCAGGACAGGTGAACCCGGGCATGGTCTGATAGAGAGCTGACGTCAATGCCAGTAGATACTATTCTGGCTAGATCCTTATGTGAGATCAAAAGATAGTCCAGCAGCAAGTAAGTTTGGTGGACCGGGGAGAAGAAAGAATAGTCACGGTCTTGAGGATGCAACAACTTCCTAGATGCATAGTATGTAGATCTGCCTTCAGGCGCTTGAGGCAAGAATAGGGGAGATGGGAAGCGTCGCATGAAACATCCAGTAGTTGTCCATGACAAAATTTAGGTCACCCCCCAAAAATGAGGAGCCCCTCTGCAAATTCCTATATTTCAGGAAGAAGGTTTCCTCAAAAATTGCAGGTGGTCCACATTTGGAAAGTAGACATTGACAAAGGTGACCTGCTTGTCAAACACCCGCCCTTTCAGGAGAAGGAAGCGACCCATCTCATCTGTCCGCTTCGCCTCAAAGACTCAGGGAACCGATTTGGCCAATAGTATGCTAACCCCCTTGGACTTGGAAATTGGGGAGACACTGTGGTATACCGTGGGGAAGGCCCCATTAGTCAGTTTAGGGATTCAATCACGGTGGAAGTGCGTTTCCTATAGAAAGGCGACTTGAGTCTTACCCTTCCGCAGACCAGCTAGAAGCTGAGAGCGTTTTTCCAGTGTGTTTAGGCCACGCACATTGCACATTGAGGGAAGTGACCTTGAGGAGACCCATGGCAACACCTGGCCAAAACGTGGGCACTAGCTGGGATGATGCCCCTACACGAGAGGCAGGGAGTGGAGCTAGACGAGGAGGGAAAAAAAGAGTGGGAGAAGAAGGGAAGGATTGAGGGATAATCTGTTTTAGCCCTTGTACACACGGTCGGACATTCCGACGGAAAATGTCCGATCGGACCGCGTTGACGGATAATCCGACTGTGTGTGGGCTCCATCAGAATGTTTCCGTCAGAATATCCGACGGACAAAGTTTTAGAGCTGGCCTATAATACTTTCCGACAACATGATCCGATCTGACTTTTTGTCCGATTGTGTGTAGAGAATTCCGATCGGACAAAGTGCCACGCATGCTCAGATCAAATTCCTAGACCAAAGCTATTGGCTACTAGCTTGAACGTAGTCCCGCCGTAACAAAATAACGTCACCACGTTCTGAACGATCGGATTTTCCGACAACTTTGTCTGATCGTGTGTATGCAACACTAGTTTTGGACAAAATCCGTCGGACAAAATCCTGACGGATTTTGTTGTCAGAATGTCCGACCGTGTGTACAAGGGCTTAGAGTGGGTGAACTAGGGATCCCAACGTAGCACAGAAAGTGCTAAAGTAGGAGTCCTCCCTATTTGGGGGTGGTAGGAGCAATGGGAGAAGCCCCAAACGGGCAGTCGGGGTGTAGCTAAAACCAACACATTTGGAGATGCATAGCATGAGAACAACAGGAAACATAGATTGATGAGATAAAAGGGGCAAGCTAACATAATTAAAATACAAAATTCCAAAAATAATTACTATAGTAACCAGTAGTGTAGACTATGCTGCGTTGGTGCACCAGGAGGCGGGCTCCAAGATGATAGAATAGTCAGGCAGGTGACATATTGGAAAGGTAGATGCATGCAATGCCCTAGTACCAAGCCCCAGGGTACCAAGATAGGGGTCCCAAAATGGGAACACTTCTAGATCATGTAAAAAGATACCGGTGCAGGCCGGGCAACCAGCCAGGCTGCCCTCCATACACAGAGAACACACTCACAAGATAGGCCCCATCCCCCATCAAACCGATTAAGGATATAAACTGAAAAGGCCCAGCGGGAGATAGGGGTAGGAGGGGAGTGGGCAGGTGGAATGCATGTTCCCCCCAGGCACTGCCACATGGGGCTAGCAGACCAACAGCCAGGTCTGGCCTAAGTGGGTAGAGAAAATGGGTCACGTGGCCTGTCCATAGACCCCCCCGCTAGTGGGCGAGTCTCCCCGCCCTGCCCCCCCAGGGGGATGGCGGGCAGGGGAGAGCCAATCAACACCAAAGTCAGACCAAAACAAAGTATAACACAGTATAACAGGTGAAAAAGAGCCTGGAGGCCTGACTCCACTAAAGCAGGTCCCTGGTTTCCCAGAACCTATGCCCAACCCCCTGAACAAAGCACTGTATGACTAAATAACTAAGGCACAGTAAGAATATAAAGAGATACCGGCACAGGCCAGGCACCAGCAAGGCCATCCTCAATACACATAGAACCCGTTCACCGGACAGGCCTTGTCCTCCAGCAAACAAAATAAGGACATAAACTGAAAATGGCCAGTGGTAGGAGTGCATTGGGTAGGCGGAATGCACGTCCCCTCTAGGCATCGCCACATGGGGCCAGCAGACTGGCCACCAAATCTGGCTTAGGTGGAGTAGAGATAACGGGTGGCGTGGCCTGTCCGTAGACCTCCCCTGCTAGTGGGTGAGTCTCCCTGCTGCCCTCCCGGAGGTAGGACGGCCAGGGGAGAGCCAACGAACACCAAAGGAAGAGAAAAACAAAGTATAGCATAGTATAACATAAGAAATAGAGCCTTGCAGCCCAAATCCACAAAAACGGGTCCCTGGTTACCAGGGCCTAACGTCCTGAACCGAGCACTGTATGCCTAACTAGCTAGGGCACAGTAAAAACATACAAGCAGGCAAACCCATGGAGCTCAAAGAGTCAATGATGATCAAGGGCCGTAAATGCCCAGTTTCCGGGGACACAGCAAGTTGCCTAATGATTCTGGAATGCGACACAGGGTCATAGTCCGCACACTCTTACCAACTACGGGGTCTTCGCAGCCGTTGTGGTCTTGGCAGAGGTAGGCAAAGAGCCTCCTGGGTGAGTAGAAAGTCAAACCAGTTAGGGACACTGATGACAGGAGAATCCAGGAAGCTGGACAGGTCCGGTAGTTGGTCCGAGGAGCAAAGTTGGAATTCTGATCCCTGCTTCCGCACCATTCGATGAAAGGGGTGGCCCCAGCAGTAAGTGGCCTCTGCCTTACAGACCACTTGCAACAGGGGTCGCATAAGGCCCCACAGGGCCTGTGTTTACCTGGAGACATCAGGGTAGATTCGGATTGTGGCTCCGTCAAAGTCAATGTGGCCCTTTGACCACATCAGGCGTAGGATCTCCTCTTTAATGGTGAAGATATGGACCCTACAGAGCACGTCTCATGGCAGGTCCAGAGGATCACAGCTTTGAAAGGGAAGGGGGGCACCCTTGGGCCCGGCACTCTGTGGACCCTGTCCAGCTCTAGCTCTGAAGTAGGAGGTTTGCCCAGGACCTGATTTAAGATACCAGTCACAGTGGCGCATTGGTCTGGGCCCATTGTGGCTTCTGGAATGCCAGGAAGTCGCAAATTGTTGCGTCTACTGCGATTTTTCCCATCGCCTAGTCGCAGTTGGACTTCAACAAGATGACGATGAAAGGCCCGTTGTTCCCTCTCCAGGGTAGTGATAGCTGACTTCTTGGTTCTCGTGCAGAGTAATGTATAGATGTACCCTTACCTTACTGCTGTAAGGTAACAGCAGGTGGGTATATCTCAATGTGTTTCTTGGCAGCCTTCCAGTATGGCATATCCGGCTCCACTGGTGTGTGTCTCTAGTCTGGAATCAAAGTCTCACTATTGTCCCTGGTTTGTCCGCATCCAATGAACTTCCCAATGGGCCATGGGGGGATGTAAAGAGGGATGCATGATAGTGTAGTATTTCCAGATGTTTATTGACAAAACAGTAAAAGTAAAATCAAGGTACTCACAATAAGAAGTATCAAACAGGCATATAACAAACGAGCTGCGAGCTCGCCCACGTCACTTCCGGTAGCTCGTGTTCCTGCACGTGTTCATCACTGTCACATGACTTCATCGGGGGATGGGGGTACAGCGGTAAGGTAAGGTTACATCTATACATTACTCTGCACAGGAACCAGGAAATCACCTATCATCAGCACTTTATGCCAGAGGATTGTCACCAGCACCAGCACTTTGTCATTTTATGCTGACACTGATAATATGCAGACACTTACCTACCTCGCACCTTATATAGACACTACTTATCATTTTTGTTTTCACCTATGAGAACATTTTCAGCATATAACTATATGGAGGAAACTTTTTTGTATGCTTTTATATGCCATTTAGGATTTTACCTATTCCTTCAGGATTTATTGCAATTGTAGTGCACCTTCTTTTGAGCACTGTTTTTTCACTTCATGTGCACACCATATGGATATTTTTCCTATCAATGTTCTAAGAAGAATCATTTGAGTGTTTGATATACTTTTATTGTCTTATTGATACACTTTTATTGTTTTATCTGAAGAAATCGCAGGGAATGCGGTTTCCTATGGATTTATTTCCTACCACTGTTCTATGAAGAATCATTTGAGTGTTTGATATACTTTTATTGTCTTATGATACACTTTTATTGTTTTAGCCGAAGAAATTGCAGGGCATGCAACATGTTTTTATACTGCCTAGGACTGGATATATATTGACCTTTGAACATTGCCTCTTTCAATCATATCTTTCATTGAGCACCTTTACACTTTATTACGCACAGTATTTAGGTTCATAGCACTACCTTCACTTTATGTAGCCAATGTAACCCTGCAAGGTAAAAGCATAATATGCTAGTATGCATTGCAGCGATCTTAATTCCGGCTTGTGATTCGTCGGTCCTGCCATTTATCATGATGTACTCTGCATATAAGTTAAATAAGTAGGGTGACAATATACATCATTGCTGCACTCCTTTCTCAATTTTGAACCAGTCAGTTGTTCCATGTCCTGTTCTAACTGTTGCTTCTTGACTTGCATACAGGTTTTTCAGAAGACAGGTGAGGTGATCTGGTATTCCCATTTCTTTCAGTATTTGCCACATCTGGTTGTGATCCACACAATCAAAGGCTTTACTGTAGTAAATAAAGCAGAAGTAGACATTCTTATGGAACTCCCTTGCTTTATCCATGATCTAGCGAATGTTGGCAATTTGATCTCTAGTTCCTATGCCTCTTCAAAATCCAGCTTGTACTTGTGGTAGCTCTCAGTTCACATGGTGCTGAAGCCTAGCTTGTAGAATTTTCAGCATAACCTTGTTAGCGTGTGAGATGAGTGCAATTGTACGGTAGTTTGAACATTCTTTGGTGCTGCCCTTCTTTGGTCATGAAATGTAAATGGACCTCTTCCAGTCATGTGGCCATTGTTGAGTTTTTCCAAATTTGTTGGCATATTGAGTGAAGCACTTTAACAGCATCATCTTTTAGGACTTGAAATAACTCTGGGATACCATCACTTCCGCTAGCTTTGTTATTAGCTAAGCTTTCTAAGGCCAACTTGACTTCACTTTCCAGGGTATCTGGTTTTAAGGTCATTGAGGTTAAATGGGACATTCAGATCTTTCCTGTATAGTTCTTCTGTCTTGCCATCTCTTCTTTATCTCTTCTGCTTCTGTCAGGTCCTCACCATTTTTGTCTATTATCGTGCTCATCTTTGCACAAAACTTTCCCTTGATATCTCCAATTTTCTTGAAAAGCTCTCTAGTCTTTCTCATTCTGTTTTTTTTTTTTCTAATTCTTTGCATTGATTGTTTAAGAAGGTCTTTTTGTCTCTTCTTGCAATGCACTGGAAGTCTGCATTCAGTTGGGTATATTTTCCCTTTTCTCAATTGCCTTTTGCCTTCCCTTTTTGTTCAGCTATTTGAATAACCACTTTGCTTTCTTGCATTTCCTCTTCTTCAGGTTGGTTTTTATTGCTGTGTCTTGTACAATGTTACACACTTTCTTCCATAGTTCCTCAGGCACTCTATCGGCTCTAACCCCCTAAATCTGTTTGTCACCTCCACTGAGTATTTACAAGGTATCCGATTTAGATCACATCTGATTTGTCCAGTGGTGTTTCCCACTTTCTTCAATTTAGGCCTGAATTTTGGCATAAGAAGCTCATGGTCTGAGCCACAGTCAGCAAAAGGTCATGTTTTGTAGACATGTGCATTCGTTTTCGTCCGAATGCATTTTCGTCCGAATTTCAGGTATTTTCGTTTTCGTTTTGACAAACGATAACGAAAGTGCAGATTCCGAAAAACGAAAGATCCGACATTAACAAATGCTTTTTTTCGTTTTCGTTGTTACAACAGTTCGATATAGAATAGGAGATTCGAAGTGACCGTTCGATATTGAATAGGAGATTCGACGTGACTCCATATGTCTATTGAACCTGTGGTCGAATGTGCCTAAGTTTCGTTTACCTCTATTACCTTAGGAGATTCGACGTGACTCCATATGTCTATTGAACCTGTAGTCGAATGTGCCTAAGTTTCGTTTACCTCTATTACCTTAGGAGATTCGACGTGACTCCATATGTTGTCTATTGAACCTGTGGTCGAATGTGCCTAAGTTTCGTTTACCTCTATTACCTTAGGAGATTCGAATGTGCCTAAGTTTCGTTTACCTCTATTAGTCCTATTATATAGAAAAGCTTCGACAGAGAGTAAATATTCGACATAGAGAGAACAGAATCGACAGAGAGAAACGATACTGGAATTGGGTGGGGGAAGTAAAATAAAAAAAAAATAATGATGATGATGAATGTTATTGGCTGATTGTAACCAGAGAGGAGGAGCAGTAAACTAACAGAACACGTGTACAGCCAACTTACATTCACTTACGATTTGCTAGCAGAGAGAGACAGACGCACTGAATTATTTCAGAAGACAGTCAATCTTAGCTAGTCCGTTTGTGTTCCTGAATCATTCAGCAATCAAGCATAAGCACAGCAGCAGAACAATAGTGAAGCAAGCTACAGTTGAACTTAGCTTTTTCCTAAAAATCTGATGCTATAGTGTTAGTGTGAGAAGCTTAGTGATTCTAGTGTTGCTGCTATAGCCTCAGAGGCTGCCTGTGTTGTGTGGGGATCTATTAGACTTGTGTTACCTGTCTGATCATCATCACTGTGATCGCTATCACCAGTCCACCTGTTTCTGTTCAAACGAGTACTAGTATATAATATATATACAGAAATAGCAATGTACCGTTCTGGAAACGCGAAGGCAGGTAGAGGTAGTGGTCGTGGACGCGGTCGCGGTGGACGCCTTGCTAAAAGAAGTGGCAAGGTCTCTGCTACTAGTGTCTCTGACACTTCTGCCACCACAAACATGCTGTCCACAACAGTGGGTGCCACCACCACCAGTTCTACTATGAGTTTTCCTGCCAGACCACCATCTGCTGCAGCTTCCACTGCCAGTGCAGTGCTTCCTTCTGCTTCTACAGGTGTCATGGCTTCTTATTTTTATGGGATAGGCAAGAAACCTAGTGTAAAACAAGTGGCGTTGCCTGTACACTCACAACCACCAATCACACAGCCAGTGACACTGCCCAGCTCCCCAAACAAGCAATTGAGGAAGACAGCAGCAGAGACAGAGTGCGAGACTTTTATATCATTGTCCCAAGAGAATGATTCTGAATGTGATGCTCCTCTTTCCCCAACCACTGCAGACGTTTTATACACTCTTACCCCACAAGAGTTGCAGCATGACGTAGAGCACGTGCAAGAGGAATATTCTGTGAGGAGTAGGACAGGTAGCAGTCCACTTTTTTCATCTGCTGCTAACTCCCCTTCTCCCTCTGTTATTATAGAGGAAGAATCCTGTGATGATAACACTGACCTCCCCAGCACCCCTGCAACAGCTTCCACCACTGGTGTGCTACCTGCTGCAGCTATATCAGCCCATACTACTACTAGTGATCAGGGTAAAGGGGCTGCATCCCGCCGCAGCAATGTGTGGAAATACTTCCAAACAGTGGAAGGCGGGTTCTTTGCAAAGTGCAAGTTGTGTGGGAAGAAAGTCAGCAGGGGTAAAAAGTTGGGACATTTAACCAACGCTGGTATGAACCTGCATCTCAGAAATCACCACAGTTCTACTTTACTGCGGGCAGAGGCAGAAAAAGATGGTAGAGCAGGAAGCAGCATAACAGACTCTGACTGTACTGGTGGTACCTCCTCAGCCACACCACAGACTCAGAGCACAGCCCATAGAGAGGGTTCAATTAGGACAAACCGTCCACATGCAGTAGTTCCACTGCAGGCCCAATCAGGCTCCTCATCCTCCCAAGGACATTATCAGCCCACCCTAGATAGTTTTGTTGGCTTTAGCTCCAAGGGCATGTCAAAACAGCAGGCCAACAAGATCACCCGCCTCATTGGCCAATTCATTGCTGTTGGAGGAGCCTCTTTTCGCATGATTGAAGGGGAGCCATTTAAACAGCTGATGCATGCCGTTGCTCCACGATACGTTATTCCTGCACGAACAACTTTCAGCAGAAAGATTGTTCCAGCACTGTACCATTCGTGTGCTGCATTACTAAAGGAAAAAATGGCCAAAGCTGAGGGTCAGACAATACATTTGACCACTGATTTGTGGACAGCTCCCAGCGGTCAACATGCTTTCCTGTCTTTGACTGCACACTGGTGGCAGGCCACTGTGCCTGTTGGTGGTGGCACTACTGCAAGAGCTCAAACTTCACCAGGAAGCAGGTCTGCAGCTCAAGACCAGCAGGGTTATCAAGCTTACCTGCTGCACACAGAAGTCCGCGATGATAGACACAGCTCTGCCAACATATTGCGGGCAATTAGAGCGATGTTGGCCAATTGGTTTGGAGAGCAGGCAGACACCAATGTTTCTGTTGGGTTCATAGTGACAGACGGAGGTTCAAACATGGTCAAAGCACTCCAAGATGGATCTTTTGTCGGTGTGCGCTGTTCTGCACACATACTGCATTTAGTGGTCAAGGGTGCAATCCCAGTGGAGAAAAACAACAAGATTGCTCACATTTTGGACCTTTGCAGGAAAATTGCAGGGCATTTCCACCGCAGTGTAGTTGCTAGTCAACTGTTGAGGGAGGAGCAAGAACAATCAGGGCTCCCCATACATCGCCTGAAACAAGATGTCAGCACCCGGTGGAACTATACCCTGGAAATGCTGGAACGCATTTTGGAGCAAAAGACAGCCATCCACAATATATCATCTCACCATAGCATTGGGATTGATTCCACACTGGGACGTGATGACTGGTGTATAATTGGCCAGCTTGTTTCTGTCTTAAAACCTTTTCGCAATGTGACGGAAAACTTGAGTCAGAGCAATGCCAGCCTAGGACAGGTCATACCCTTGTTTACCTATCTCATTGATAAGATGCGATCATTCCTAGAAAGCAGTGAGCCGGTTTGTGGCAGCCCACTTCATGCCGATGTAGCGTCTTTCATCAGAAAGCTACAAGACAATTTAAAAGATCGGCTAAATGACCGTGTCCGCAAAAGCCCTGAACTCATGCTGGCTACCCTGTGTGATCCCAGGATCAAAGGTAAACTGGCACTCAGAGACAACAGCCTTTCCTACTGGAAAGAAAAACTCATTGAAAGAGTCCATAATTTGCAGCAACAAAGAGGTATGCTGAATGAGACCGATTTGGAACATTCACCTGCAATGACTGCTATTTCAAGGCCTGACACCATCACTCAAAAACAACTGAGTGGAGCATGTGCATGTTGGGTAGAGGCACTTGACAATCTGGTGGATGCAGGTCAAGCAGCAGGTAATCGAGAGGAGAGCAGTGCCTCTGAAATGGTCAGGGCCTACCTATATGAAGCCCCTTTGCTTCCTACAGAGGACCCTTTGACCTATTGGGATGGTAAGAAAAATGTGTGGCCTGGTCTTTGCCTGGTTGCCCAGAAACTACTATCCTGTCCTCCAACCAGTGTGCAAAGTGAGAGAGTTTTCTCTATTACTGGGAACATCCTTAATCCACACCGTGCACAACTAACACCCCATTTGATGGAACAAATAACTTTCCTCAAATTTAACCTCCCCAAGCTGGGTTACCCTACCCTTAACTTGTGAGACCCGAATTATTGCCACCATGTGAAGAAGATACATGGGGCTCAGAGGAACCATCCAAATGTTGAGGAAAAGCATTTTTTTTTATTTTCTTACCACTTGAAGTTGACATTCACAATAGCAGTTCTCTTCGGTGTGACCCCAAGATTTAAATAGAATTTGTTTTTGTCAAGCAATCCAATTACTCCCTTTATTCCTTCCATCATCCTTTTTTGTAATGAATGTGTGTAATTGTGTATGTGTAGAGTGACTAGAGTGTGTGTGATTGCATGAATGAATGTTGTGTGAATGGACAGTAGCAAGGGTTGAAGCCTTGACGTGGCGCTACTGCTCACGTGTTGCTGTCTTTGTACATACAAATAGCAACCTGTGCTAATTTAACCATTTTTTTGTATGATGGTCTGGAAATAAGAGACAATGATTATTATTGATGGAGCGACTGTCAACTCAAGGATCAGAATATGTTACCAACACAACATAGAACAAAGAAACATACAGCTGGAAACGTGATTCTATGCAAGATAGATTAGTTGGTCACTGCTGAGCTGCACCCAGATGCCCATGACCCCTCATATTTGCCATCTCTGACCCAGGGGACACCAGGGCCCTCTCTGATCCTCTGCCTGTAAGGTCTCCTGAGACCAGGTGACAGATGCACTCCATAGAAGTGCACTGCTAGGTACAGGTAGCTGATCTTAGGACTGACTGCTGCAGATTGTACCCAGGGAGATTCAGGACACAGGTCTACAGGATCACTAACACAGATCCCAATGGGAGCTGGAGCATAGATTCCCCAGGGCGCGGAGTCTAAGAGCCAGCAGGTGTTCACCAGAGCCTCCAGTGGTGAGGATGGACTTCGCAGCAGTCTGGCTCCAGGTCGCGGCCCCTAGGGTCTCACAGCTCACACTCTCAGTAGACTACAAGAGAAGGAAGCAGCAGGCTGGGACAACAATGATAGTAAGGGGATAAGGCAGAGTTCAGGGCAACTAGCAGACTGGAACAGAGTACACGCCAAAGGTTCTGGGTCACAGGCAGACAGGGATGGTTGTGGACATGCCAAAAAGTGAAGGTCACAAGCAGACAGGAATCGCTGAGAAGTTGGAACACACCAATGTCAGTAACAGAGACAAACATAGAGCACACAGCAAGCAGGAACCCAACCACACCTTGGATACTTTAGTGGTTTCTATTGTTTTGACTGACTGTATAGAGCTTCTACATCTTTAGCTGCAGAGAATATAATTTAACCTTGTTACAGCCCTCTAATTGGTCTCCCACCCAATTAGTCAAAGTCTGTGTTGTCACTAACAACTCATTTGATGGCCTGCATTCTTTATCCTGAGGCTGCTTTCTCATTGGTTGAAAAAAACGTGGCATGTACTTGGGAAAAACAATGGCGGAGCTTCCCTCTTTCACTTTCCCTATCTGTTTACCTTTTATTAAAGGCTGAAATTTAGGTATGGCAATAGTTAAATTGGTTCAGTTTGGACCAATGTAAGTATTCATGTGCCATACCTGTGGAATCCCCGTGGAAGTTGGAAATCATTGTAGTAGGCACCGCTCCTACAGCAGGGGCGGATCCAGGGGGGCAACGAGGCAATTGCCCCCCCCCCCTGGTTGCGAGTGATTGAGCGGATGGCTTGATGGGCAGGCAGATCGGCGGGTGGGTGGGTGAGTGAATGGGCGGATGGCTCGGGGGGTGAGCGGACGGGTCAGTCAGCTGGTCAGCGGGCGGCTGGCCAATCAGCGGGCAGGGGAGCAGAGAGATGACATCTCTCACCGCCCAGCACCCGCTCTGCATCCCTGCAGTTCCTCACTGTGCAGGCAGTCGCGCGCAGCAGAGAGATTACATCATGACTTCACTCTGGAACACAGGACATAACAATCCCCACCTTAGCAGGAAAGTGACAATTGTAGCAGGCAAGTGACAATCTGCAATGTGTGGCAGGTGATGAGACAAGTGACAGTCTGCAACATGTGGCAGGCGGTGTGGCAAGTGACAATCCGCAACGTGTGGCAGGCAACATGGCAAGTAAAAATCTGCAACATGTGGCAAGTGAAAATCTGAAATATGTGGCAGGTGACGTGTCAAATGATGATCCACAATGTTTGGCAAGTGACAATCCACAATGTGTGGCAAGTGACGAGACAAGTGACAGTCCGCAATGTGTGGCACGTGACGTGGCAAGGTACAATCCACAACGTGTGGCAGGCGATGTGGCAAGTTAAAATCCGCAACGTGTGGCAAGTGACAATCCGCAACATGTGGCAGGCGACATGGCAAATGGTGATCCGCAATGTATGGCAAGTGACAATCCACATCGTGTAGCAGGCGACGTGGCAAGTGACAATCTGCAATGTGTAGCTGGCGACGTGGCAAGTGACAATCCGCAACGTGTGCCGGGTGACGTGGCAGGTCACAATCCACAATGTGTGGCAAGTGACAAGCCACAACATGTGGCAAGTAACAGTCTGCAACGTCTGGCAGGTGATGTGTCAATCTGCAACGTATGACAGGCGACGTGGCAAGTGACAATCTGCAACATGTGGCAGATGATGTGGCAAGTGACAATCCACAACTTCTGGCAGGTGATGTGGCAAGTGACAATCTGCATCTAGTGGCAGGAGATGGTAACACACTCAGGGCTCCCACTGATTCTGCATTATAGTGAGTTGAACCATTTAATTTTATATAACAAGGTAATAATAGAAATAATGTGCTTCAATCATCCTGACACCATAACAACCATGGTGCCAGGATGATTGAAGCGCCAGCACCAGCCATTTCACAGATAAATTGCCCCCCAAAAAAAATATTTTCTGGCAGTGCCCCTCCCGAGACTAGACTCTGGATCCACCCCCGTCCTACAGTGATTACCATTAGTTTCCAGGGTCCTGTGACGGGCACCATTCCGGATATACTTTGCATTTTCTGCAAGGTGGTGCTTGTGATGTCACCACTCCCCACCATGGACAATCAGAGAAGCTTTTTCATTCAATGAGAAAATGCAAAGTGTTCTCTGAATGACTCTTATGAGTGACCTCCTGTTTTCAGGAAGTAGCAGGGCAGCCACCCAGCATAGGTCCCAGAAGCTATGTGCTATCATAGCGGTGCCTACTACAGTGATTTCCAGCTTCCACAGGGTTCCCACTGGTATGAAACATTACATACATACTAGTCCAAGCTGGGCCAATGTAACCATGTAAAAATTGCCATACCTAAGTTTTGGCTTTAAAGCAATCGAATCAATTCATTTTTGCGACGGGTTTATTGAAAGTGTATCCAAACCAAAAATGGAAATGTAATATATTGCAGCCTAAGAGTTCTTATATGTGATGGCTGCATTAGTTTTCCCTTTTTGGGCTTTTTCCCCTTTACTGTATTTCTGGCAGTAATGACGCGTACACAAGAGCGGATTTCTCGTCGGACAGAACTCTGAGGGACTTTTCGATGGAGTTCCGACAGAGTCCTGCCGAAATGGACTTGCCTACACACGATCACACCAAAGTCCGACCGTCTAGTACGCGGTGACGTACACCAGGTCTGACAAGACTATAAAACGGAAGTTCAATAGCTTGTGCGCCACCCTTTGGGCTCCTTCTGCTAATTTCGTGTTTACCTCGTGTTAGTAGAAGTTTGGTGAGAGATGATCTGCGATTTTCAGACTCGTGATTTTCAGATCATTTAACTGTTCAGTTTGTGCTTGTGAGGTTTGCGTCTGCTTTTCAGTGTGTGTAGTCAATTTGCATTGGTTTATTCAGTGTGTTCTTGTCCGTTCGTTGCTGATTTTCAGCTCGCTCTTCACAGGCCTTGCTGTTCTTCAGTTCGTTCTGTTAAGTTCGTTCTGACCAGCCGACCGTTTTGAAGCCATGTTGCGTGTACGTACTCATCGTAGAGTTTGTGCTTTGCTTGGGCTTGGTGTTGTAGTTCAGTCCCAAGACCAGTCCATGAACAGGGTAGGGAGGAGTTCATGGACGAAGAATTGGTTCCTCCATCGTGACCAATTCTCTCACATGCCTTTGCTTCGTGAGATCCGGGAGAATAATCCTGACGATTTCAGGAACTTTCTCAGAACGACGGACACCGTTTTTCACCATCTGTTGGCTTTGCTGACCCCTTATATCAGCAGGCAGGACACATGCATGAGGAAAGCCATCACTCCAGAGCAGAGGCTAGTCGCCACGTTGCAGTATTTGACGACTGAAAGAAGCCTTCAGAAACTCAAGTTCTCGACAGGGATCTCCCCTCAGGCTCTGGGGATCATTATTCCAGAGACCTGTTCTGCCATCATTCAGGGCCTGCAGAAGGACTATATTAAGGTAAGATTTATCTGTTAACATCACATTTTATTGTATTTAATGTTTGATAATTTATTGTATTTCTTTCCTCAATCCCTAATTACCATGATTGCAATATGCTGTGAATGTCCCATTTTTCCTCATGCATGCTGTAAGCTTTTAATGCTCCTTTTTTGTCCTTCATGCATATTTGTCTTCACTAACCTCCCCAGCATGCTATGCTGGGCCCATATCCACCTAGTCTAGTCACTTAACAATTTATTTTGTCAGCTCCATTGTAGTTCTTTAGCCTAAACAACCCTTAAAATGTTTTAAAATAGTCTGTGTGTCCTTAAATTAATTTATAAGCCCCCCCCCCCCCTTAAAATGTTGTCAAATGGTCTGTGTGTCCTTAAATTAATGTATAAGCCCCCTACCCCCCCCCCCCTTAAGATGTGTCCAAATGGTCTGTGTGTCCTTAAATTAATTTATATGCCCCCCCTTAAATTTTATCAATGGGCCATCAGAGGGGGTGAGGAATCTGATAAGTGGGCCTTTTATTTTAGTCTTTAAATAATACTTAAAATAAATGTTATACTGATGTTGGACAAAAATGTTTTTGGTGTAACGTGCTTGCAATGTTATGTGCAAAAATGGCAGACTATGGCATCCCATTTTGCCACCAGTTGGGACTTTCCCAACTGTGGAGGATCTATAGATGGGAAGCACGTCCTCATCGTGCCACCACCCCATTCGGGGTCATACTATTTTAACTATAAGGAGTTTCATAGTATCATGTTAATGACAGTGGTGTCGGCACAATATGAATTTCTGTATGTGGACATGGGGAAGAATGGCCGGATGGAGGAGTCTTCGCCCAGATGGAGTTCTACCAGCATCTCCAGATTAGTGGCCTGGGATTACCACCTGATGCTGATAACTTGGAAGGACTCCCCTTTTTTCTTCATTGCGGATGAAGCTTTCGGTTTGGGCAAGCACCCGATGAGGCTGTTCCCCCAAAGGACCCTCACCCCAGAGAGGAGGGTTTTTAACTACCGGCTGGCCAGAACAAGAAGAGTTGTGGAGAATGCCTTCGGGATAATGGCCAGCTGGTTCCGCCTGTTTCTGACAGCCATCCATCTGGCGGAATACAAACTTAATCATGTCATCCTAGCATGCTGCATCCTGCACAATTTTTAAGAAAAAATTCAAGAAATTATGTTTCATCAGTTGGCCCTGAGGCCGGGCTTCCAGAGAATCCTCTGATGGGCCTGAATACCGGCCATACTGGCTTGGCCCCCCCAAAGCGCCCGTGAAGTTCGGCATAAACTTGTAAATTATTTTCGGGTAGGGGGGCCATCGCAATGCCAGAAGATGCATAATTTTTAAAATCTATAAATGTATTCATTGCTTGCTTTTCTTTTTGGCTGTCTCCTAGGTTCTCCTAGTGCACTTGTAGTGCAAAGTTTATTTTCCTTTAGTAAATAAGCTCCATTGTCACTGTAAACACCGAATAACTAAAACTGGTATTGAAAGAAGCAACACATTGTTGATTATCAAACTTTTTAATTTGTGCACATTTACATGTGCATTTCTAAAAAAAATTATGGAAAAAATAAATAAATATATATATATATATATATATATATATATATATATATATATATATATATTGGTTTTAAAAACTGTTTTTTTTTAAAACAGGCATTTTTCAAACATATACACAACTCTGGAACTTACAAAGTTCAACACTGGGTTTCAGATGGGGTGATGTCACCCCACTGTAAAAGCCACATTTTGAAGATGCACACAAATTGGGATTACAAATGGGTAATGTCAACATGTGCTATATCCCATCATGGGGGATCAATGGACGTGTTTTGTGGTTGCAATCCCTTCCTCTTACCTACTAGCATTATGAGGAAGGCGTTGCACCCACAAAACGTGTACATTGAGATCCCTTGATGGCAGATAGCACATGTTGACACATCGTGTGCATCTTCAAAATTTGGCTTTTGAAATTTAAACAAAGGTAAAAGCACAGAATGTGCTCATCTTAAAAGGAAATGAAGAACATGATCGAATTTAGGGAAAAAGGGATTTTAGATTCTCCCCAAAACATTGATCATGTTCTTCATTTCCTGCTGCATATTGTCCAGCCGATTGCACATGATGTCCGGGCTATTGCGCATGTCATCTGTCTGTCCATTCTAGCCCATGATCTGGCCAATCAGCCTTTGGGCGCTGTCACTTGTAAATGGGTCCCTTTCCACAACCAGCACATCACCTAAAATAGATGAAAAAACATGTATTTAGAAATATGCAGGCATACATAAATTACCTGAAGCTGGGGTGTCAGGCACTCACCTGGTGGTTTGCCCATTTCGCCCACTTCATCCACCTCTGCTTCATGCACATCCTCGGGGGGGGGGGGGGGCTAACCTCCCATTCAGGCCGGCGAGGTTGGGGTCCCTGGGATCCTGCTGTCTGAGTCTTTTCTTCCCTACTATGAGAATTAAACAAAAGATATACTTAGCACACAGATATTTGAACTAAGAATATGAAACATTACTTAATCCAAAAGTTGAAGACATGATTAAATTCCCTTTTAAAAAAACTGCAATACTTACCTTTTTGGCCAAGTTTCACAGATGGAGACACCCCAAGTAATCCCTGGAGCCCCTGTGTGTGTTACCCTAAAAAATGATATCTGGTGTCCCACACTAGTGCTCCTGAGTCCAGATGTGTAAACAGCTGCCAAGTGTCCTCTCCTTACATTCCACTGAATGAAGTTTGCTATTCATTCTAGTTTCAAAGACATCTAGACCAAGACCAAGACCAAAATGTTGTTTAAACCCTGTATTAACTAAATGCACCATATCATTTTTCAAACAATGTTTCTTACGACTGATTACTGTGCCCATAAACATGAAAATAGCCATTTTAAACTATACAACAGTAAAGAAAAGCACATGAAGCATCATGCAAGTTAATAATCAGAATAGGAACACACGACAAGTACTTACTTTTTTGTTACACTTTCTTTATTCTTCTGTACTGATCTGGCTCCCTCAGTTTAAGGTCGAACCAGCGTTTCCTCAATTGGTCTTTGGAGCGTTGTACCCCAAAATTCTTCTGCAGGATCTTCACAACTTTGGACATGATTTTGGCCTTGCGCAAATTCGGATGGGTTTATGGTCCATTCTTCCCATCATAATCCTTCCTCCACAAGATGTCCACCATCTCCACCATCTCTTCAAAGGATATATTGGAGGCCTCAAATCTCCTTTTCCCGGATCGGGACGTTTCGGGCTCTGAGCTTTCCTCATTAATGGAGTAATTACCATACACCGGCTGTGCCTCTGCCATGTTGCTCCTACTGTGCACCGTAGAGAGAAGGGGCGGGAAATATCTGTGAAAAAGAATGTAATGGGCGGGCAACGCAGGCGGAGTTTCACGCATGCGCAGTGTATATAAAGCTAACACGCAAGTGTCGTACGTACGTACGTTCTGTGCATAGAGAGAAGGGGCGGGAAATATTAGTGAAGAAGAATGTCATGGGCGGGCAACGCAGGCGGAGTTTCACGCATGTACAGTATATATAAATCTAACATGCATGTGCCGTACGTGCGCAGAGGAAATAGGAACGGAAGTTGCGAGCGACCGAAATGAAGGTAATTTTTATACAAATTTGCGAAAAACAGTGGCCTATACTGCTTATAGATTGAGGCCTATATTGGGATAAGATTATGAGAGTTTGGGCTAACATTAGTGTTTTTGTCTTGTGTATTGTCTTATAGAAAAAATGAATAATAAGACATTTAAGGACCCTGAATTCATGTCACAATTTATTGACAAATAGAGGTAAATTAGAAATCTGTGGGAGGTCAAGCACAGTGCATATTATAACAAACAAGTAAGGAAGGCAACGCTGGAGAGACTTCTGGCATTTGTGCAGACTTGGATCCCAGAAGCAAACATGGAGATTTTGGGAAAAAAAATTGGAATCTTGAGAAATATGTACAGAAAGGAGCACAATAAGATCCTGAATTCCATGAGATCAGGAGCATCAGGAGATGATGTATATGTACCCAAGCTGTGGTACTTTGACAAACTGCATTTTCTTGACGCCCAAACTGAAGCCAGTGAATCGCTTTAGTCCCTTCCCTGCAGCCTTCCATCCACCCTTCCCTTCACCCCAGCAGAGGCTGATGAGGAGCAACCTGGGCCTTCCATCATGGAAGAAGTGGATGCGCCCAGCTGGAGCCAAGTATATTATTTTTATACATATTTAGTGTCCTAATATTAATGATGCTAACTAGATGTTATAATTCATTAACTATTAATGATTTTATTCAAAAAATGATGTATACATATCAATTGACAGTAGTGGGCAAAAATGTTTGTCACCAGCTTCAAAAAATGCTGGGGTCAGAATGATACTCTTTTATATGTATTAACATAGAATTTGCAAGTCGTGAGCTGAAAATTGTGTGTGATCGATGAACCAAAAAATAAAACTATGTCCCTTTTTTTTAAACACAGGATGAAATCAGCCAGGAGGAAGTTCTGGAAAGTGGCAGGCAGGAGGAAGCTGGGCCCTGTGTCAGCCAAGAGGTGGCCGGGCCCAGTAGGGGCCACACCCAATCACAGGTGCCTCCCCTCCGCCTTTATATAAAGAGGCCCAGGAAGGGGACGGTCATAGAGGAGGCATCACTGCGCCTCATTTGAGAGTCTACAAATGTACGAAGGAGCCCCACGAAGCTGAAGAGGCCCATGGGTGCTTTATAGCCAGCAGGTTGCTGGAATTGGAGAAGGGCCAATGCCTCCAATGTGAACAAATTATTTTTTCGGCCCTTCACAAGGGGCTGAGTGGCGAGTTAACTGCCAACAGCCAAATATATGATCAAGCCCCTCCTCCTGCCACAAGTCCACCACCAGAGCCACAGCCTCCAAAAAAGGCTGCAGAGAAGGCTGCAGGGAAGGCTGCAGCGAAGAGAAGAAAGTGATGACCTGGCCGGTCTGACAGAAGACTCAGGCTGGTGTAGTACCACACCCTGGGGACAGATATGTCATCTGCAGCTGGTCCTGATCTCTGGTATTCCTGGACCAGATTGCGCTCCTTATTATATGGACTCCTCAAGATCCCAATTTTCTTTTCCACAGACTTGATGCGTGCCCTGGGGCCAAAAGGCTGCACAAATTCCAAAAGTTTCTCCAGCGTTGCCTTCATCTTTATTTTGTTAACCAGAATAAATGGATATTTTATTTTATGAAAATGCTTGCCTATGTGTTTTTATTCAAATACATTTCTAAAAGACAATGTTGAATTAACAAAGGACACCAACCTCCTTGAGGTTCAAAACAAAACAATATATAATGTTATTGTGGTAACTTGTGGTGTCACCAAAAAAAACATTAAAAAAAGGTTATTGTCGGGCCTCATCTCGGCCATTTATGCCTCCCTGAATGGTCGCCCGCCATCGGCACCCCTCTCTTATATGACTCAATGGGAAAAGGACCTTCAGGCCCCAGTAGACCCTGAGGATTGGAACAGAGCCTGGCACACGGTCGCCAAATGCTCGTTCAACACAAATACCTTAGAGGCCGCATATAAAGTAATGTTCCGATGGTATTGGGTACCTGCCCGCACGGCTCGGGCATTCCCTGGGAGTACTGACAGATGCTTCCGCAACTGTGGTCAGCGAGGTGATGTCATGCACACATGGTGGGCTTGCCCAAAGTTGG
Source organism: Lithobates pipiens (assembly GCF_037356315.1). NCBI lineage: Eukaryota > Metazoa > Chordata > Amphibia > Anura > Ranidae > Lithobates > Lithobates pipiens. The sequence continues at coordinate 82,191,198 of NW_027507758.1, read as the reverse complement.
TGGGGTTCTGGTCTAGGATCTTTGGTTTACTGCAGACACTCTTTCATCTAACGATTCGAAGGGACGCTAGGCTAGCTCTCCTACACTGCCCGGTTCCTGGCCTGCGCGGCCCTCAACAGTAGCTGGCTACCTATCTATTTATAGCGGCCAAGCGGACCATTGCCCAAGCCTGGAAGTCACAACGGGTAGATTTTCAAGGGGTTAAGACACGTATGACTGCTATGTTACTTCAAGAAGGTATGTCCAGTATTGTCCATGATTCTCATGCTAAATTTCTGAAGATCTGGGAGCCGTGGATCTCTTATGAGTTCCCCACGCTCCAAGCGGCATGCCTGGGCTTGGTCTGAATTCTCCTGGCGGGGCGTCCGAGCCCGAGCTTTCCCCCCTTCCTTTTCTCCCCCCCCCTTTTTTTTTTTTTTCTTTCTCCCTACCCTTCTTTCTTCTGTTCCCTATTTCTCTTCTCTCTCATTAGTAATCTCTCCCATTGCTAATTAAAAACTGCTACCTCCCATGGACGGGGGTGGCAGGAACAGGGCTTACTCGCAGAACATGATTAAGAGACGAGTTGTTTGACACTGAATCAGTCTAGATTCCATCTTTTGCTCATCTCCCTTCCTTATCCTGAGTTTATTAGAAATATATTGTGATGGTTAGCCCTTTGGATTTATATTCATGATTAGTGGCCCCTGCGAGGGCTCACAAGGAGATGATTATGCTCTTTTGTTTATTACTGTTTATTCAAAAATTCACAATAAACATATTGAAACAGAAAAAAAGGTTATTGTGGTAACTTGACACCAAAAAAAAAAGGTTATTGTGGTAACTTGACACCAAAAATAAATAAAAAAAAAGGTTATTGTGGTAACTTTATACCAAAAAAAAAATGGAGATCACTAAAAAATAAATCATAAATAATCATAAAAAAAAGATCATGATGAAATCCAAAATAATAAAAGATGACTACAAAAAAATATTTTAAAACATTATTATGGAGACCAAGCTTTTAAAAAATGCAATATCATTCAATATCATTCATGAGATCAGGAGACAGAATCTGTTTGTGAGAACTCTGTGTGAATATGAGCAGCAAAACTTTGTTCTTCTAGCATTATAAAGAAGACAATAATGTGCTGCATTTAAACGATTACAGACTTGCTTCAGAGCATGCTACGTTTTTGGTCTGTCGGAACAGCATACAGACGAGCGGATTTCTCCATAGGAACTGGGTCTGGCGGAGTTCCGGCGGAAAAATTTGAAACGTCCTATTTCTAAAGTCTCTCAGATTTTTGGATAGCAAAGGTCCGATGGAGCCCACACATGATCGAATTGGATTCGTTCCGTCGCACCTTTGCTGTCGACAAGTCCGCTCGTGTGTACGTGGCATAACACAATTCTGGCCATAAGATGACAACACTCAATTGCCCTTCTGTATCAGGACAACAGAAACTGAACACGACTACAGGACTTTGCCCGTCCCTTCTTCTCCATAACATAGAGTGGTGTGGTTCGGTAGAGATAACTAAGAAAAATGCTAACTGTTAACATTCTGCACAGACAGAAAGTTAGAAGTTTACAAGATCTGGTGGGATCTACAGGTATTTTTCTTCATTGATCAGACCGATATAAAAAAACACTTTCAGGGGTATATTTAACTAATTGAAAGGGCACAAGAAGGAGATGTTCATTGATACCCTTTAAAATATTGCCATGTTAGTATTGTAAGCGTGAAGGGCAGGATTACATTTGGTTGAACACATGCAGGATAAATATATTTTGCTTCTATGCGATTCCCAGGCAGCTCACCCACAGCACAAATCACTAATCTTGCATACTGGCAGATGAATCTAACAGAAGCCAAAACTGAGAATTTACAGCTTAGCCGCCTACTGTCTCTACCTCTCCTAGGGGCATGTAATCTGATTATTACACTGGCTGCTTTTAACTGGATTAAAAGGGACTCCCAATACACATCAGTTCATGAGTGCCTGTTCTTGTACAGACAGATAAAGGCACCTTTACTCATAAAGGTTATCATGAGCCATCATCAGGGCTGATAGGCATAACATCCACATAGGAATGGGCTTCTGGTTGTGCCATTCCTTGGGGAAGGGGTTTGGGGGCAGATTGCCTCTTTTTTTGCAGTACAATGAAATTATGAAGCACCAATTAATGATAATATTATAAGAAAAGAAAAATCCTCACTGCTGTGGATGGTACAGCTAGGTGAAAGGGTATAGTGTGATGCTTTGTTGATTCCTTGCTTGTCTATACAGAATTTACTGGTAACTTTATACAATATTGTTGAAGACCACCAGAAGAACTCATTATTGTGCCCATGGGTGAGCCCGGGATTTTGCATTGCCACATTCATATACATACAGTGATTTGAGCTTCATTTTGGAAGAACAATAGTGAAGCTTTTTTGTGTTTATGGAATTCAGTATTTGCATTTTGAATTGGATTTTGTGGAGCACATTTGTGTTTTCTGTTCCTTTTGCATTAGAAACAGGACTGGTGCAAGGATTTTTGATACCCTAGGCCAGTGATGGCGAATCTTGGCACTCCAGATGTTTTGGAACTACATTTCCCATGATGCTCATGCACTCTGCAGTGTAGTTGAGCATCATGGGAAATGTAGTTCCAAAACATCTGGAGTGCCAAGGTTCGCCATCACTGCCCTAGGCCAAACCTCATTATGCTGCCCCCCCCCCACCCCGACTCCATCCCCTTTGCCCTGCCCATGTATACCCCACCTTTTTAATGAACCCCCCATCAAATGCAACCCACCAGTGCCCATCAAATGCAGCCTCACTAGTGCCCATCAATGAATGTTTGCTAGCTTCCGTTCATTCGGGTGTCGGGACACAGTCCTCCGTCACTGCTGCGCCTCTGACACTATGTGCGAACAGAGCAGTGGTTGCCTGCTGATGCTGAGACTTAGTTGCTTGCTGCAGAGTGAAGAGAGTAGGAACACCAGTGGCCGGGTGCACCGCCCCTGATTATAAAGTGGTGCTTTATTACTCTTCTCTACAAGTCAACATGAATGACTCAAAAATGAATGTCAGTAAAGCCTAGTACACACTATTAGAAAATGAAATGAATGATTGTTCACATTTTTCCGAGTGTTCATCCCATGTTGAAAACAAGATTGCCTAAAATGATAAGAAAGTTCCCAAATGACAGAGGACAACTTCCCACGTACAAAGCTATAGTCTATGTCTAGTCTATGGTTGTACTTTGTTTCCAGTCATGTGCGGACTTGCTCATTCGATTTTTAAAGGACAAATACTGTACTAATTAAATAAAAATTGGACGATATGAGAACTAACAAGAAATATTTTAGATGTGTCCCTTCAGAAATTTTCATCTGAACAGTTCATATCATCTCTAGAAAGCAGTGTACCAATGAACAGAAAATCGAATAGTTAAACCACATACGGATATTTTAGACAAATTTTCTAATAGTCTATACTAGGCTTAAGGAAGCTGCAAATATGTTATCCCTGAATCTCCCACTGGGGGAGACACTGGTGTATAGGGGATTTTAACGTGCCTAACAAAAATAGTGTACAAAAAAAGCGATATATTTAAAAGCAACAATATTTATTATACACCATTTAAAATCTAAGAATACAATCTAAAAACATGTGAAAAAATGCTGCCAAGTTTGTTATATAACCAACAGAGCACAAGGAGATAGTAGAGCCTACACATTTCACCCAAATTGGGCTTCTTCAGCATCCACTTGATATTCACAATGTATCAACCCAAGATGGCGAATAATACGGAAGAATAGATGAGGAGGCTAGTTCAATTGGTCAAATGACAATTTGCCTTGCACAGAGGATTAATCCAATTTAAGCCCCATAGATCAGAATAATATGGAGGAAGAGGATAGTGATCACGACCTTAGATGGAAGCTCCACCTGCCATTCGCATAGATCAGCAAAAAAGAACCATCCCTTTATGTAGCTAGACTCACAACAAGTGCCTCTGGGTGGGCTTGGATTAAAAAATGTCACCGCCTTCCTCCATATTATCCTGATCTATAGGGCTTAAATTAGATTATACCTCTGTGCAAGGCAAATTGTCAAATGTCAACTTGACCCAGGACTTTAAGTGAGGCCTAGTCATCACTGCTCACCTTCTTCATCACAGGAGCGAGCTCTTCAATGCGGAGCTCAGAGCTACTGCATAAGGGGAGAGAAAGGTTATGTGAGGGGTTTGAATCAGAGAAAGAGCTCACTCCTGTGATGGTGGAGGTGAGCAGTGACGACTAGGCCTCACTTAGCTACGTCCTGGGAGTACTTAGCAACATCCTGGGAGTATTCCATTCAGGCTTCATAATGTATGTAAATGGCCTACACCTATAGCAAGGGTATTATTCATCTTTAATCAGAGCTGCACAGTAAGTTTTAATCTACAAACATCTCTTATCTGCATAGGCAGTTTTTTTGTAAAGGTGAACTATCCTTTTAATGCTGGCCATAGACCTGACAGTTTTCAGTAACTTTTAACCACTTTAGATTCCCAGAGGATCGCAAATATGATTGAAAGTAATTTATCTTTTAATATATATCATATTAAATATGATATATGTTTAAATAAAGGAAAGTTTAAATCACATTTGAATAGAAATTAAATGGTAAAAAATTATGCCAATCTTGTGGAAAGCAACAATATTTGTCCTCTGTATTGGATCAGGGTCATTTTTGATTCCATCTCCTTGTGGTCCAGTTTAACCACTTACGGACCGCCCGCCGCAGTTTTACGGCAGCTGTTTGAAGGAGGATATAATTGTTATGGCAGCAGCTAGCTGCCATAACCGCGTTATCTCCTTCTTCAGTGTGCGGTCCGCTACAAGATAAAAGTGGTCGCTGCGGCGGATTCGCTACGAGAGCACTTTGATTGGTGGTGGAAGAGGGCACCTCCCTCCACAATCCGGTGCTTTCCGCCGCTTCCTGGAGCTGTCGGCAGCAGCGGAGGCAATCGTGTCAAAACGTCACTTCCGCCCATAGCTCTTAAAGGGACAATTTTTTTTTTCATGTTTTTTTTTCAATTACAATTTTTTTATTTTTTTTTATTGCATTTTAGTCTAAATATGAAAACTGAGGACTTTTTGACCTCAGACCTGCCATGTTTTTTTCTGTTACAAGGTATGTTTGCATTCCTTGTAATAGGAATAAAAGTGACAATTTTTTTTTAAAGCAGTGTAAAAATAAAAGTTAAAATAAATAATAATAATTTTTTTTTAAACGCTCCCTGTCCCACCGAGCTCGCGCACAGAAGCGAACGCATACCCGAGTAGCGCCCGCATATGAAAACGGTGTTCAAACCACACATGTGAGATATCGCTGTGAGAGCAATAATTCTAGCCCTAGACTTCCTCTGTAACGCAAAACATGCAACCTGTAGAATTTTTGTAAATGTCGCCTATGGAGATTTGTAAGGGTAAACATTTGTCGCCATTCCACGAGCGGGCGCAATTTTGAAGCATGACATGATGGGTATCAATTTACTCAGCCTAACATTATCTTTCACAATATATAAAAAAAAATGGGTTCATTTTACTGCTGTCTTATTTTTTTATTCAAAAAAGTGAATTTTTTTCCAAAAAAAGTGTGCTTGTAAGACCGCTGCTCAAATACGATGTGAAAAAAAGTATTGCAATGACCGCCATTTTTTCTCTAGGGTGTTAGAAAAAAAATATATATATAATGTTTGGGGGTTCTAAGTAATTTTCTAGCAAAAAAACTGTTTTAAACATGTAAAGACCAAAATCTCAAAACGAGGCTGGTCCTTAAGTGGTTAAACCACCATTTCATGTTTTCAATGTGTTGCGATTTTGATGCAAAAATGAATTGAAAGTTCGAATGCTCCTTCAAATTGGCACAGGCATTGCGAATTTGAGAGAGGTGCTTACAACCTTAACACCTGCAGCGAGATGGGGCTTGTTTCAGGCAGACAGTGGTTGCTCTCCTGGCAGCACAGTATGGAGGAAGTTCTGACACCTGAGTCAATTGATAATGAGACATAATCTTTGTCACATTTTCAGTAGCCTGCTGTGTCCAGTTAATGATGACATGGAGGATAGAGGAGTACTCATTTGCATATGTCTTTAGAAAGTGCTAAGTAGGTGGAAACGAGGCTTTATTAGGAAGAAACTGGCCCACCGCAGTTAATTTGTCAAAAAGGTGCATTACCCAATAGATGGGTCAGAATACCTGAACAGTTGCTGCATTTGACTGAATGCAGCCACTGTTCCTCTAAAAAAAAAAAAAAAAGTTTCACTGGCTTCTTTGAAAAAATTTGATCAGACAGGTGACTTTTTTCAATGAAGCCTAGCCGGCAGCCCTCCCTCTGAGCAAATTTTGTCCAGTTCATCAGAAACCAGACAAAATTTGCTCGGTGTATGGAAAGATTTAGAGGAAAATTCTGACTTCCTGTTGTTCTGCATAACACATAGAAAACAAAAACATATTTTTTTTTGACAAATATGAGTTTTAAAAATTAATAAATTAGGCCTCTTTCACACTGGGGGTACATCGCTAAAAATAGCACCTGTGTAGCGCCTGAAAAAAACGGCCCCTTTCACTCCAGTGGGAAAGCCGGAGGGCTTTAACATTGGAGCGGTGTGCTAGCAGGACCGTGAAAAAAGTCCCGCTAGCTGCATCTTTGGAGCGGTGAAAGGAGCGGTGTATTCACCGCTCCTAAACTGCTCCTACCCATTGAAATCAATGGGGCAGCGCGGCTTTACCGCCGGCAAAGCGCCGCTTTAGCGGCGCTTTGCGGTGCTTTGCGGTGTTTTGCAGGCGGTTTTAACCCTTTTTCGGCCGCTAGCGGGTGCTAAAGCCGCCCCGCTAGCGGCCGCAGAACGCTGCTAAAACGACAGTAAAGCGCCGCTAAAAAGAGCGGCACTTTACCGCCGACGCCCCCACTGCCCCAGTGTGGAAGGGGCCTAACATTTAAATGTAAATTAAAAAAATAACTTTACATCAAAGGCACCCCCTCACCATCACATCAGAGTCTCCCCTTCACATCAGAAGCCCTCCATTACATCAGAGCCCCCCATTACATCAGAATCTCCCCTTCACATCAGAAGCCCTTCATCACATTGGAGCCCCCATCACACTAGAGTCTCCTCTTAACATCAGAAGCCCCCCATTACATCAGAGCCCATTTGCAAATCATAGTCCCCTCTTCACATTGGAGTCCTGCCATCACATCAGAGGTCCCTACTTTCAAATCAGAGCTACCTCAAACATCAGAATCCCCCTCTTCACATTAGAACCCCCTTTGCACATCAGATCCCCCTTACACATACAGGATAAGTTGCTGCAGGTTGGGTAAAATCTTGTAGGGGGCCAGATGTGGCCTGTAGACCATAATTTAGAGACCCCTACTATACTTTATCCAAATAAATAAATAAAAGTAATAACACAATTGCTTGTGCTTGCGCCATGGGTATATTTACATGATCATTGTAACTAAAGTGGAATTATCTTTTAATTGTGCTTTTTTTGTGTCATAAAATAACATTATATGGAACCATCTTTGATCACTGCTAGAAAAAAAAAGAAAAAAACTTTAAACGGTGCAAAGGCAGACTAATGCAAAGATGGCAATAGCCTAAAGTTAACCATAGATAGTTAGAATCTCCGATGATTCAGCAGGGATCGGCCGAGATGCGATCCATGTGGGCAAATCTAAAAACTGATGGTACACAAGTCACCACCTCCACACCTGTGTTCCCCCACTGCGCTTGTGAAATATGTGAAAACAATATATAAATGTTCGTAATTATAGCTGCCACTTAAATAAAGCAAATGTGAAAACAGTATTCCTCCTCTATACAAAGATATTGAAATAATGGCGCTTAACAAATCAGTGCATGTGAACACCTCTAACTATAAACATAAAGTGCACGGTGCATAAATAAATATGCACACGTAATTCCACTTAATTTGCTCCACATGCAAATAAAAGAATGCTTCCAATAGTGTGATATAGTATTAAACCGTCTATTAAAAACGTAAACAATCCCATAACATTGCACTCACATGTGTCAAAAGTAAATCACGCCAAAGATTATCACATCACAGCAATCCATGCATCTGTAACTGGATATATAACGTTGTTTATCGCGTAACAGCGTCCTATGCCTCACACAGTTGATCGCCAAATAGCCACGCCCCAACATGTTTCGTCATGAATGACTTCCTCATGGGATTGTCATTCAGATGCATGGATTGCTGTGATGTGATAATCTTTGGCGTGATTTATTTTTGACACGTGAGTGCAATGTTGTGGGATTGTTTCAGTTTTTAATAAACAGTTTAATGTTATATCACACTATTGGAAGCATTCTTTTATTTGCATGTGGACTAAATTACATGGAACATGAAAGAGAGATTTGTCATATTTTGGCTGAAGTCTGGAAAGCCTATTTTAAACCCCCATTTGTGAGAGGGTTAAAGCGGTTTGAGCCAAACGCGAGAGTGGGAGGCAAATGCAGCTGGTGAGTGTGAGTGTATAAGAGGAGTGGAGTCACAAGCACTGTGATGTGGTGGAAGATCACTGGAACAATAGATCAATTACCACTGTTTTTTGGCTTTCTACCATTCATCAGACTTTTGTTTCGCTCATGTGAATTGTTTCTGAACATTTCAGAAATAAGAGATTGAAACATTGTCACTTGATTCAATGGGTGTGTTTTTGCTATATTATTGATTGATTGATTCACATAGTTATTGTATATTTATATATGCATTTATCACTTATTTTATTATTAATTTTCATTTAGTGACATATTTTATTAATGCAGAATGCACTTTATGTTTATAGTTTGAGGAGTTCACATGTATGGAGGAGGAATACTGTTTTCATGTGGGCAAATCGATTAATCGATCGACTTGGGAATAATCAATACATCGATCTGTAACAAAAGATCTCTCGAAATTATGTTGACCATTTTCTGTTAGCTTCCATATAAAAGAGAGCCCAGCCACCATTTTGAGAGACGTGTGTGGAATGAGCGAGGGAAAGGTATACTGCCTGTGAGGGAAAGCTAGGCCTTATTTAGGGAGAGTGCTCCAGCCGCCTACAGGGACAGAACAGAGTTCCTCAGGGGTCCTGCCTATCAGCACTGCTGCTGTGCTTGTGATAGAAGATCATCTGAAGACAGTGTATTTTCCTGTTAAATCATCTCTGCTGCATCTGTGAAACCTGCTTATGGGAAGCAGACTGTGGCAAGTAATTAAAATGTGCCTTGTATACCACTGATGTGAAAAAAAGGGGGAAATTGCTGCGCTACACTGCTAAGTGTGAAGCTGCTGACACTAAACAAAGTCCAGGTAAATATAATAAACAAAAGTGCATATATCCATGCCACCATGCATATGTATGGTGAACCAAAAATAATACAAAGTGGTGAAAACGAAAACAAGTGCTATGCACACAATGTATAAACTTATAAAAATAAATAAATAATCTAATGTCCTGGGGAAAGAAGAAATTGTGTTCAAACAATAACCTGGATGTGTCTAAACACAAAAAAGAAGTGTAGGTGAACAAAACAAGTGCTATGCATTATATGAACATTATGAATGAAAATAAAATGATCTAATGTCCCATGAAAAGACAAAAATAATGTTCGCACAATAACATGGGTGTATCTAGACACCAAAAAAGAAGTATAGATGAACTTCATAAACCAAAAGTCCAGTCAAATGACTTGGTAGTGGATCCTCAGTGGCATATAGTGTGGAAATGGAGACAGGGGACTGGCTGTACCACACATTCAAAAAGGGACAAACATTCTTCCAATGTAAAATTGTAGATAAATACTTCTTACCAGACAAGATGGACCCACCTACCATACAGCAGCAGGTCAGTCAGGCTTATTTCGGCTGAAAGCTGGATGTCAACCATGATACCGACTCCAATGAAACATACAGGAGAGTCACTCCAAAATGCAGGAGTTCGGTCGATCGGCAGGAGAGGAATCCAGTGAGTGTCACACAACCAAGTATCACAAGTTCGTAGGGCTCTTCAGACCAAAAATCAATTGGACTTCAATGGAGGGTGAAGGACCAGCAATAAATGGAAATGCTCTCTCATTCAGACCATAGTACAAAAAAGAAGGAAAAAAGTTCCATATGGTACAGATCAAAAAAAGAAAGATTTTTAATCTTTAAAAAAAATACAAGCATCAAATCCAGATGACTGCATAAAATTGTGATCACAAACAAAAATATCAAATATTAAAAATATTAAAATATTAATAAAAGCAATGTAGGAAGCACGTATAGCAAGTGCAACGCGTTTCGCCCTAAAGAACTTCAACTGAGGCATAACGTTGCCGTTAAGGAAGGGGTGGCCCCACCCACGGTCTGTAGACCAGAAGTGATGGCCCCCGGCATGGGTTCAGCACCTCGTTGTGAAAGCTAAAGATTGTTTTCCTCCAATGCTAAAGACCAGTGGTTCAACCCCCTCTATTGGAACCTGGAAAACGCGGCAGGCAGCGTGAGTTCCACGCCTCATTTCCAGGCTCCAAGAGGCCAATACCATGATGCGAATCAATATGGTTCAGAATCAGCTGGAACGGCACGTCGCTGGGCAACCACATGTATGCAAACTGCGACAGTGTCACTCCATAATACTCCACAGCCGAGTCACAGGACCAAACATGGGACTTACCACTGATGTGCCTGAAGAGAAAAATAATAACTACAGTGCCACTTTACTGAGCTGCATTCTGTATCTTTGGTGAATGGACTGTGAATCTGTGCCTTATACGCTAACAAGAGAACTGTTTACTCCACTTTATAAATATAATTTTCCACTGTTGCATATCTGGTAATTAAAGTTACTTCATTTACAATACCACACAGTGTCTTTCCCTCTATAATACAGCCACGCTAATTCCCCCGCTTACAAGCATGTCAGGTTTCTAGCGTGTGATTATTGCCAGCTTGCATTGTGTTCTCCCGGCAGGGAAGGCTACTCACAACCCCCTCCTCAGGAGAACACAATAGCTCAGAGGGAGGAATTCTGAATACAGTCAGTGTTGATGGGAGGAAATCAAGCAATTTTCTTTCCTGCAACCAAGGGTTGCATCATCTATGGCCTGCCTAACCTGGGAACAAACATTTGGCAGTTAGTGATTGCAGTGTTTACATGTGCTGGACAATTTAGATACAGATGTGATAGACGCAGAATGACAATAAACGTCTGCCGCAGTAAATTGACTGATTGTCGATATACACTCACAGCCAGTGAGACATAAAACTGGAAAATGGACAAATTTTATTTTTGTAAGAGGGGTCTTCAAAAAGTTTCTGCACTTTTTTTTATTATTAATAGAGTTAAAATAAGTGAAGAAACTTTTTGAAGAACCCTTGTATATTCAAATAAATACATAACAAGTAAGATACCTTTAGTGGTTAAAGTTGGCGTAAACTCCCTTGTATGATTATTGTCTATATTAAGGCTTACCTATAGGTACAGTAAATATTTCCTAAACGTACATGCTAGATGCAGCCGGTGACGTCACTGGCGCATGCGCTCTGAAGGAATGGCATATCTGTGCCATTCCTTCAGAGCTGTGCCATAAAAAAGTGACTCCCACGCACACGTACAGGAGTGACATCATCGCCGGCCCGGCCATTCACATCGCCCAAGCCTATGGACTCAAAAGGAAGACCAGGTGAAGATAGAAGCGCCTTCAGCAGTGACAGCCCGCCACTGGAGGGCTTTGTTTTCAGGTAAGTCTGTCATACTAGAACATTATGACTTAACCCCGTGGCGCCAGCCGTACGCAAATATCCTTAGCACCAAGGGGGCCGCATATTTGTGTGAATTTCTCCAAATACACCTTTGCGCGTGTTTACGTGCTCCTGGCACATTTACCATTGCCTGACGCTGCTAATCGCTCCTTGCAATCGGGAGTTTTCTGGTCATGTGACCGCCATGACAGCCAATCACATCGGTTACGTGGTCTTAAGCCCTGCCCCGATTCCCGGCGTCATAAACCTCTAAAGGGCTCCGGCGATAAGAGCTTAATCTGCCCTGTGCCTTTTTTTATGTGGTTTACTATCGCTTTAAAGCTGACCTCAATAAAGGTATAAAATATACAGAAGACTGCAGCTCTCAGTTGGGTGATACACAATTAAGTAGAGTTTTAAATACAAGCAGGGTAATTATCTCAATTTGACTTGGGATAAGCCTTTTTTTGCAGTCCCTGTACAGCAGGGCCGGAGCATAAGAGGAAGAAGCAGCACATAGAGCCAATCCATTCTTATCCTGACAAGAACCACTGCGGATAGGAGAGAGCAAAGTGACAGAGAAATGATCTCATCACTGTGCTGCCTCTTATTACACTGAACGGTCCCCTGCTGGGAAGGGTCTAGGACAGGGGTCTGAAACTAGCAGCCCTCCAGCTGTTGTGCAACTCCCATCATGCCTATGGGAGTCATGCTTAACTCTAAGGCCGCGTACACACGCGCGGACTGTTCGCCCAACTTTGTCCGTCCAACAGTTTCAGCAAACAGTCCGCTCAAAATTAGCATGGACGGACATGCCCACACACGACGAACGAACAGTTTGCTGAAACCGTGCGCGATGACGTGAACAGCACGTACGACGGGACGAAAAATACGACGTCCTATACACTGCATTATAGCTTTCGGCGTGAAAATCCTTTCTGAGCATGCGCGCAACTTTGTTTGACGAACAAGCCTACACACGAGCGGGCTGTTCGCTGAAACAAGGTGTCAGCGGACAGTTTTTCGGAAATTCCGAAAAACCTTGTCCGTCCAACTGTCCGCTGAAACTGTCCGCTGAAAGCCCACACACGAGCGGACTGTCCGCCCAAACACTGTTCAGCGGACAAAGTTGGGCGAACAGTCCGCCCGTGTGTACGCGGCCTAAGCCTTGCAATGCCTCATGGGACTTGTAGTTTTGCAAACAGCTGGATGGCTGCCAGTTTTAGACTGCTGGTCAAGGATGACCTGGGCTCAGAAGAAATTGGTTTGAATGATGCTGGTCATCATAGTAAAATTGCAGATAAAAGTACTGCAAGGTAAAGCACTGGATTTGAGGTGAATATTGCAGCAAAACCTGATTTTTTTTAAACTGTCTCACTCCTTATTTATCTCTGTTCTACAAGTGTTTGTCACTGCACTTTATATACCATGTTTATCGGCGTATAACACACACCCCAAGTTTAGGAGGGCATTTAAAAGAAAAAAAACTTTTAGGAGGGAAGTTTAAGGAAAAAAACTTACATTTAAATGCCCATCAATGCAGCCTTATAAGTGTCATTTGCAGCCTTCCTTCGCAGCCTTGTCAGTCATTTGCAGCCTTCCATTGCAGCCTTGTCAGTGATTTGCAGCCCTGCATTTAGCCTTATCCATCACTTGCAGCCTTGTTTTTAGCCTTGTCAGTCATTTGCAGTCTTGTCTGTGGCTTTGCCATTTAAAAATGGCGCCGCCAAGATACAGAGCGGATGTCCTGTGTATCTCGGTGGCGTAGTTCTCGGCCGCTCTCAACGGCTTTCGGCTATTTTCGGCCTCACTCGGCCATTCTCAGCTATTTTCGGCCGTTCTCGGCTATTTTCGGCCACACTCGGCCGTTCTCTGCGCTATGTATTTTTTTCACTCACAGGATGGTAAGGTTTGGGTGTTCGGGCATATCCTGAGGTCTAGAAGGAGGATGTGTGGCCCTTAGGTTCTTTCCTTCCCTGCCTTCAGGTTCTCTCCTCAGGAGAGCCCTTAACCTTGTACTCAGTGGTTGGCTTCAGCTCATCATGAAGAAAAGGGTCACCGGCCTTTTATCTAGGTGCCCTGCTTTTGTCAGAAGCCTTGCATTCCAAGGCGGGGGTCAAGGAATACTCCTTCATCTTTTGGAAGGAGACCATGTGATACACTCTAGTGCACTTTTTTGTGTATGTTCACTTGTTTGTGTTGGTTTACTTTGGTGTTTTTGGTGTTTAGTTTCTGAGCACCACTCGTGGGGTGAGTTTGGATTTTTCATAAAAAAATATTGGATTTGTATTTCTATATTGAAGTCAATGGTCATTACGACCAATAGAAGAGGTGAATCTCCACAGCAGGAACACAATAAACACTTAAAACTAAAAAGGCCCTATAATCCTTTCTTTCTCTAAAAAATCTTTTGCCTATAAATAAAGTTTATCTCAATCCAAAACTTTTTTTTTAGTTCTGGTAGAGAACATTTTTAAGACTAGTTAGTATTAGGGTGGGATTGAACAGTAATAGAGGTAAAATCTTCCAATGGGAACACCTGTCCAGGGCCATCTTTGAAGGAGTTGTAAACACCTTCTGTCATGCTGCAGCCCCCCAGACCCCCATTTCACTTACCTGAACCCGGTCTTTTTCTCCACATCAGCCCCAACTGGTGTCTTGTGTCCTGATTGGATAGTTTAATAGCAGCGCAGCCATTGGCTCCCACTGCTGTCAATCAAATCCAATGAAGCGGGGGGTCGAGTCCTGCTTTCTGTGTCAATGGACACAGAAGCAGGACTAAGAACACGCCCGCATGGGTGTCCCGAAGCAGAGCGACATGGCACTCGTGAAGAGGAGGAGCTGCTGGCACCTCTGAGGGACCCAAGAAGAGAAGGACTGGAGACACTCTGTGCTTAACCAACTGTACAGTGGAGGTAAGTATGATATGTTTGTTATTTAGAACAAAGGTTTAGTAACCCTTTAATACTGATTGAACCCTGGGCAAACATTTTCTTGAGCCTCTCCTAAGCCAATTTCGCCCTCACATCACACAGGAACCCCTCCCCCATACTAGGCCCATCATTACACAGGTCCCCCTCCCCCATGCTACCCCCATCATTACAAAGGACCCCCTCCTCCATACTACCCCCATCATTACACAGGACCATCTCACCCGTACTATTTGCCAAACCCTCCAGCAAAGAAGTTCTTATGAGGGCTGTTGGTCTGTTGGTCTGTGGCTTGTTGGACATGGTGAGGGAGAAGGGTCGGTGTGATTATGGCTGGGACTGACAGGCGCTCTCCCCAGACAAGGTTTACCTTATCAAGCTGGCCAATCACTGCAAAGGCTGCAGACATAACACCCAACCAATGACCAGCGCCCCCAACATTCAATTCCACTTATCAACTATTTGCAGGCAGAACAGGATCAAGATGCAACTCAGCTGCTTTAGTCCCGAAAACAATGACCGGGCCTGGGCAGCTACCCCTTCTGCCCTTTGTTAGAGATGGCCCTGCGACTGTCCCCTTGACAGCTCTCTAAGAAAGCACATCCCTCACATTGGAAAGATATCCTCTCACTTCCTGTTGATTCTACAGGCCAGGAAGTGAAGAGAAATCTCTCTAATATACATATGACAAAAAAATTACAGCAGTTTGAACCCTCCCCTATTTTTTCCCATAAAAGTTTTATTAAGCAATTTCAAGTGTGCTTTGGTATCTGCATTACATAGTAAAACCAGGAAAGTGAGGGGTGGCAGTAGTTGGCAACTGATGTCTATGCGAGCCCTGAAGGCTACATATAAACGAAGGACAGTTTCCAGCTGTGATTTTTCTTGCTTTGGTAAATGCAAAGAAACCACGGACTAGACATTTCCTTGTTTCAGTTTTTATATCTCCGGCCTTCAGTGAAAAGGAATGCTACACAATGGAGAAAATTTAAATTTCTTTGAAGCCAAGTATATGTGTTGATTGATCCCGGGGCTCAGAGACATGGTTTTCCAGAATGTTATTTTCCTTCAGTGCCTTAAGGCTTATAATTCCACAACTGCCATTAAGTTTGGCACAAGCTTTGACACCTCTGGTCCAAATTCATCGTGTATTGGGGCTATGGGCAGATGGCAATGTACATGACATTGGAGGTTATCCTCTCTTTCCCGCACACCTGCAAGAATGTATCCAATGACTTACATTGGGAAGGAAGATACAGTCAGCTACCCTTATAGAGGTATAGGAAAAAAGCTAGAGCATGCATAGATATATCACAATGTTGGATTCGGGTGTGAAAATGTATTTGATTAAATATTACATTAAAGGAGATGTAGGGCAAAGCTCGATGCTGCATCCACATAGGTGAGTATGCGTGTTTTTGTCTATCTTATCTCATACACCTAATATTTTATAGTTTTGGATTGTAGTTTTGATTCTTTTGGAAGGAGGAGGTAAAGGAGTTGCACAGGATGGTTAAAAACTCACCTATGACTCTTTTTGTATGAAGTTTGTAAGTTCTCCAGTGATATTGTGGGTTTTCATTGGATGCTCCAGTTTCCTGCCCAATGGCAGCTGGTGTTTTTTTCGGGGGCAAACAACCACCTGGTTTGCCTGCTGCACCCCCCGCCCACTCTAGGTTGGTCGGTTGGTTGGCCGTCGGGTTCACTCGCACCCCCCGGTCAGTCGGTTGGTCATCCAGTCCGGCACTTCGCTATTGTCACACAACTGGGTGGGTTCGGAGTGCAGTGCTCTGCGCCTCAAGCCCACCCTTTTTTGAAGCCTATTAGAGCCTCTGGCTCTAATCATGTGCTTAAAAAAAACACCCCCCATTGGAATCCATGGTTCGGCGCCCTGCATGCAGATCAGAAGACCGGACGCATGGATAAAGGGGGCAGCGCCCATTCCTGCCATTATCCAAAACATAGTGAAGGGTTCATTGGCTGCCAAGCTAGCCTTATTGCAGGAGTATATGTATATAAATGTGACAAACTTGTGTGTGTGTGTGTGTGTGTGTGTATGTATATATATATATATATATATATATATATATATATATATATATATATATATATATATATATATATATATATATATATATAAAATCTGTGCAACCACGCACCGCCCATGAATGAAACCTGTACTGCTTGAACGGGGTGGCCTAGAATTTCAATCAAGAAAATTGTGCAAGGAAGAGGCTTTTCAGCAAAGCACCCCACAAGTCCGCTCAGCGGCCTTACTGATTGCAAGCTCTTCGTCTAAGTGACAGAAGAAAATGTTTTGATTTCTGTTATATGAGCTTAGACGATATGGAGGACGACAGATTCTTAACGTGGTTAATTTTTAGACCCCTTTCACACTGCCAGCGTTTTTCAGGTGCTACAGCGCTAAATATAGTGCCTGAAAAAAGTGGCGGCATTCACTCCAGTGTAAAAGCCCTCAGTGGGCTGGCAGGGCGTCAGAAAAAGTTTTGCTAGCAGCTTCTTTGGAGCGGTGAAGGAGCAATGAACTCACTGCTCCGTCACTGCTCCTCCACATTGAAATCAATGGGGCAGCGCTGCAATACCGCCTGCAAAACGCCGCTCTGGTGACATTTTGTGGGTGGGTTTAACCCCTTTTCGGCCGCTAGCGGCCGAATAGCGGCACTAAAACGACGGTAAAGTGCCGCTAAAAATAGCGCCGCTTTACCGCTGATGCCCTAGGAGGCACAGTGTGAAATGGCTCTTAGTGATGAAACAGCGTTTTAGCTGAATGGAAGTTTTGCTTCACAATAGTCATATATGGGGACTTAAGAAATCACACAAGGGGGCGTGGCCTAGGAGGACATGTGTGCGGACGTCTTTCCGTGCAGCTCCGAAAACTCCTGCATTAATCCTGCTCAATCCTGGGTTGATCTCGCCCGCAACACCGCAAAACAGATACCGCTGGAACCGGAGGATGGCCCTGCATCACCGGATGGTGGAATTGGTGGATGGGCAAGTTGAGAAGACAGCCGCCAGCGTGAATGAATGTCAACACAAGCTCGAGCCAAGATGGCCACCGCACCGCCACCACAGCGCCATGTGTATCTCCTGCCTCCACGCCGGATCTCTTTGGGGATGCCTCGGGAGCTTCTCCGCCACCCTCCCCGGGACTGCCCGACCCTCCGATCCTGATATCGCAACCCGCGGCAGGAAAGGAAGCAGTGGAGGACGAGAAGGGGCCTACGTTGACGGGTCACTGAAACTGAAAAACGCATTAGCGAAATGGAGTACACAGTTAACCCTTTGCTACCCAAGTTTAATGCTGCGGGCGGGAAAATAGCCACCCTAGAGGACAAGGTAGATGACCTTGAGAACCGCCTCAGAAGAAACAACCTGAGGCTGGTTGGTCTCTCTGAGCGGGTGGAGGGGTCTGACCCGGTTGTCTTTTTGGAGAGCTGGCTGGAGCAGGAGTTGGGCCGTGATCTCCTGTCCCCTTGCTTTGTGATTGAACGGGCACATCGGGTCCCGGGCAGACCTCTCCCCACAGGAAATCCTCCACGCACGATGGTCATAAGATTGCTGAACTACAGAGACAGGGACTCTATCTTGCATGCAGCCTGAATGAAAGGAAGCTTGAAGATCAACAACGCTGAAGTGTCACTATACCCAGATTATTCGGTGGCCGTCCGCAATCAAAGAGCGCAATTCCAGTCTGTTAAAGTGGAAGTAAACCCATCGATTTAAACAGTTTCAAAAAACGGCATGCCGAGAATGCTAACTGCACATTGGCTGTGCTCTCAACCTAACTGTCAAACCACCCAATGGCTGGTGTCATAACGGATCACATGTGCAGCACCGTGGCAGCTGAAGATTAAACAGAGACAAAGATGGCAACTTCCGTGGATGAAAACGATAGGGGAGTTTACTTCCACTTTAAGTAAAAATTGCGGGAACATGCTGTTCAGTACTCTGTTATTCCCAGCTACCCTACGCGTTGTCCACCAGGAGAAAGTTAATTTCTTTCAGTTACCTAAGAATATCATGGTGTGGTGGGAATATCTGCCACAACCCCCTCGTGAACCTGCCTGAAGGATGCCTGCCCCGATGGATGACGGGTCTTTCTTCTTTTGCTCCCTCACCTATGTTTTGTACGGTGAATCTTACACCGCCTTTACCGTTTGCAATGGGATTAACCACAATTACCTCTCTTGCAGGAAAACTTCCACTCTTCTTCAGATAAGTATTTGGGAGCTGCTCTAGGAGAACGATGTTAAGCCACTCAGTTGTGGCATTGACTTGTTGAAGTGGGTATCAGGCCATTCTCCCCATGCATGGCCCTAGTTCTGGGTACAAGCCCGCTCCGATTCCGTGGGAGCAGGGCAGGGTTGTTGCTGCCTGATGACAGCTTTTTTTTATATGTATATAGTTTAGTAATGGTATGTAAGGTGTGTGGATGGATGAATGTGTGTGACACTTTGTCCCACTGGTGATGCTGTGGCTCTGGCTGGCTCAGGGGGGAATGTCCTGGGGCTCCTGGACAGGTTTCTCTCAGCTTTGTGACAAACCTAACCCCCCCCCCCCCCCCATGGCTGAGGTAACCATTTGCTTGTGAAATGTGCGTGGGCTGAATTCTAAATTTAAGCTTGCATTGGTGTTTGAACAACCTCAAAGGTTACATCCCCATGTTCTTTCCCTACAAGAGACCCACCTTGTGGGCTCAAAAATCCTTCCACTTAAAAAGTACTGGGTAGCTCAAAATTTTCACTCCACATACTCCAATTATGCCCGTGGGGTGGCCACTCCTCTTTGAGTGTCACCGGGTGATCTCAGACCCTAAGGGCCAGTACCTGGTGCTACATGTTACTGTGTAGAAAACGCCATTATTTTGGTCATGGTGTATGTTCCCCCGCCAGTCACGGCCACAGTGTTTTCAGACCTGAGCGCTAGAATATCACTTTTACCTGTTTGTCCTACGTTTATAGTCGGGGATTTCAACTCAGTGTTGCAGCCCACGATGGATAGACTAAAACCTCATGTAACTGAGTCTAAACTGTTTAGTAAATGGTGTGAGGCATATAGATATGTAGATATATGGCATTGGAAGTTTCCTAATGAAAAAATATTCTCCTGTCAATCAAGGTCATATGGTTCTCTTTCTAGGTTGGATTACGCACTTGCCACCAAAGACCTTCTGCCAGTTATCAGGGCAATTAAATATGTTCCACAAACCGTGTCAGACCACTCACTTATACAGGTTACCCTCACCTTAGGACACAGGCCTTCGTTTCAGGTGTGGTGACTTAGTCCCCTGTGGATATCCACGCCCGAGATACAAGAGGCTATCTGGGTGGACATGGTAAATTACTGGTCCTCCAACTTTGACACAACATCACCGGGCCCCACACGGGATGCCTTTAAGGCAGTACTGCATGGGTCATATATATTTCATATTAAGCACTATAGACTAACTGGGAGGGCCCAACAGGCGGCACTTGAGCAAACCCTAGAGGAGGCAAGATCCAGACACACGCTAAATCCATCGACTGTGACTCGGGGGGAACTAACTAACGCCCATAAGACATTACAACTGCACCTAGTGGACATGACCAAAAAGCAACAACTATACCAGATGGCAAAAATACACGAACATGGGGGGAAAAAATGGCAGACTGCTTGCCTTTCTTGCCCACACAGAATATCTAGACAGCTCAATTTCCGCTATACAATTAGTTGACCGCTCTACTACCACAGATCCCTTAGTTAGTAATCAGGAATTCGCATCATATTACAGTAAATTATATGACGATCCAGCGCCCCCCCCCCCCCCCCCGAGACCACCTTTAGGGGTTTCTTCTCTTCCCTGTATTGGATGACACTCAGAGGGACCTCTTAGAACAAGAGATTACCATAGAGGAAGTGGAAGCAGCAATAGGTTCCCTACCATCCTCAAAGACCTGGGCCTAGATGGTATCCCTTCAGCATGGTATCAGGCATATACTGAGTTGATAGCTCCCAAACTTCTGCTCACTTATCGTGCGTCCTTGGACCAGGGAATTCTCCCTGATTCAATGAACGAAGCCTTAATTGTGGTCCTACCTAAACCGGGGAAAAACAAGCTGCTATGTGAATCCTACCGACCCATTTCACTCCTGAATAATGATGCAAAAATCTTGGCCAAAATACTGGCTCTTCGTCTGCAGAAGGTCATACTATCTCTTATACCACCAGATCATGCTGGTTTTATGCCTGGGCATAGCACGTTTGATAATATACAAAGATTATATCTACATATCCATAGGGCATGCAAAGACAAAAGCAGTAGTTTGGTTTTGTCATTAGATGTGTTAAAGGCTTTTGACACGGTTCGTTGGACATTCTTGTGGGAGACTATGTCAAACATGGGGTTTGGTCCGCAGTATACGAAATGGGTCCGCCTACTCTATGCAAACCCGAGAGCAAGGGTCTGAACCAATAGAGATGTCTCTTTACCATTCTTATTGCAGAGAGGGACTAGGCAGGGGTTCCCCCTCTCTCCGCTCCTGTTCGCTCTCGCCATTGAGCCATTGGCTCTGGCGGTGCGGCAGGCCTTGGGGATAGGGGGCATCTGGTTTGGGGCGATGGAGGAGAAGATATCTTTATATGCAGATGATGCATTAATTTACTTAGATGGCAAGGAAAGCTCTTTTAGGGGTCTCATGCAGGTGGTGGAGGAGTTTGGGGAAGTGTCTGGTCTGAGGGTCAGATGGGATAAGTCCATAGCCTTTTACTATTGCCCCCCCCCCTGTGCATATGATTATTTGAAAACCTCCAATCTCCAGACAACTCAATCCTTTAAATACCTGGGTATTCAGATCCATAACGAATTCCCAAAATATGAAGATCTAAACATCACCCCCATCACTAAACAGATGGTAGACAAACTCCAATCAACGCTCCTCCTAATCTAATAGGATGCATAAATATTTTTAAAATGATCTTCCTCCCAAAATTGCTTTAGGGCCGCCCCAGTTTATCTCCCCAAGAAGTTATTTCTGAAAACTGAATCCATTTTGTCCTCCTTTATATGGCAGAATACCCATCCACGGATAGCCAAAGCATCCTTACAGTCCTCTAAACAAAAAGGAGGCCTGGCCCACCCAAATTTGTACAATTACTTTATTGCTTACCAACTTTCATATGTCTATGAATGGCTGCACTCCGATCCTCAGACCCCTTCCGGTGCTCTTCTGTCATCTTTTCATCTACCGTTTACTACAGCTAATGATGTGCTGCATAGGGCACTTATCTGCAAGTGTTCTAGGTTCTCCCCTGTGGATGTGGGTTTACTGGCATGGAGAGAGGGGGAAAAAATGCTCTCAAAAACCACACCCGGAAGGTCACCACAAACCCCGCTTTAGGACAATCTTAGTCTTCCTGAGCTCTATGGGCATCCGGACTCCCAATGGTGGACTCGGCTGCAAATTACACATCTTTCTCATATAATTAAGGGGAATGTATTTGAATCCTTTGAAAATTGAAGGGGTAGTCATGAAATTGATCACAAGTTTTTTTACAAATACCTGCTCCACCGGCATGCCATCCGGGCTCAGTTTGGCTCCCTGACCATAGAGCTCAAGGAATCTCCAATGAAAGATTTATTGTCCTACCCAGATATTACTAAACTGGTCACAACCTTCTATAGCCATCTCTCCAGGGCAGGGGCGGACCCATTTTAGAATTCCTCCACAAAGTGGCAAAGGTTGATACCTGAATTGACGGAGGAGGGTTGGGAGGAGGCTACCAAAGTCTGTTTTCAGGATATTATAAGCACAGCAGACCAATATGTTCAATTTAAGTTTATCCACCATCTGCACTATACCCCAGCCAGACTGGCATGTATGGGCTTGAGAGTTAATGCGTCTTGTGCTAGATGTATCATTGATAATGCTGATCTATATCACATGTTTTGGAGTTGTCCTGGACTGGACTCTTACTGGAAGAACCTGTTCAATTTCTTTGAAGACCAACTTGCCCTTCCGATACCCCGGACTCCGGAGGCGGGACTACTGGGCATCCTGAATGACTTAATTCACAAAGCATCTGCTCGGATTTTACTCTGTACCATCTTATTCTATGCACGTAAAGTGATTTTGTTGAACTGGAAAGAGAGTGACCCCCCCCAAAACCCAATCTTTGTATGGTATTATTAATGGGGAACTTCCCAAATTCAAAATTATATATAAAAACAGAACTTGTCTTAAAAAATTCAATAAAGTGTGGTAGCCATGGTTGGATGTCTCTGGCTCCTTCTGGGGGACAGTCCTATCCTCGCAACTATCCTAGTTGGGGTTGCTGGGGGTAGGGCTGGGCCTGGTGGTTACTGGTATGAGCTGTAGGATACTAACAGGAAGTATAGATTATAAGGAAAACTGGTGAAATAATAAACTGCATTGATGTTGAGTATTTTGGTACCTTGACGTGAACAGTGATGGTGATGTGCATGAATGTGGTGTGTGTGCTTGGTATGTTTGTCTTGTCTTTTATTTCTGTTGTTTCTCAGCTTCTTTTTCTCTGAAGTACCCTTTTGGCGGAGTTGAGTAACATTTTTGCCGTGGCTGTCATGATTATGGTAGCGGGGAGCTGTATGACAGCACTCAGGCTGGGTGGTTACTTGTACCAACAGTTACTCGTACCAACTAATACAGCACTTAATATATAAACATTAAGGGTATATAACACTGTCTGTATGTGTTAGGTAACATTGTTATATACTATGTATACTGCTTAACATTTAAGTTGCAATGTTGAAAATTAAAAATAAACACCTTTAAAAAAAAAAAAAAAAAAGAAATCACACAAGCTTGTACAGCATGCATGGGATTCACCAAAAAATGTATGTGTTCTGTGTGGTTTTGTTTACAAAGATTTATGGCCCTTTCTTTTTTTAGCAAAACACTGTTACGGGACATTGCTATATTGAAATGCTGAAGGACTGGCTTTTCCCACAATTTAATGAAGACTCCGAAGATTTCATTTTTCAGCAAGACGGAGCACTGCCACATTAGCACAACCAAGTTCGTCAGTTTATAAATGAAACTTTGCTTCATCGTTGGATAGGTTGCATGGGACTCCAAGACTTGGCCATACACACTTGGCCCCCAAGATCTCCAGACATTGCACCCTATGACTTTTTCTTGTGGGGATATGTAAAACAACATGTTTATGTTCCACTATTACCGCTGACTTGAATGAGCTCAACAACAGAATCACAGATACAGTAACTTCTGTGGAAGAAGACACAGACGTGTTAGGGACAATTTCAGCTATAGTCTTGATGTTGTCTATTCAGCAGGTAAGGGGCACATTGAGCATTTATAACATGGTGAGTGAAACTTGAGGACTTAATAGTTTGTAATTTGTTATGTAACTGTAACACATTTTTATTATTAAATATAACTATTTGAAATTGGGTCACTCTTTTTGAAAACACACTATATATATATGTATATCTCAATCATTATTACAAATACTGTTCTAATTACTGTACACACATAAGTGAGCAGTCTGGTCCTAGACTGTCCATGCGTAGACATGTAGTTTGTTTCATCTCTAATTCAACCAACATGCTGCTTTCTTTATTTTATTTTATAATGTTTTTGCAGAATTTGGATTTTTGGGGTTTTATTAGATATAATAATAATAAAAAAATGCATCTACACTTAATTCGTAGATGTTGATTAGTAATTATTATGCAGACTGGGTTCTATTTTAAGATCACAGGCAATGCTGCATCACTTGGCTATCATATAAGATAATCATAAGATCTGTAAGTGTATTTAGTCTACCACGTAACAGATATGTACAAAGGGAACCTGGTACCCCAAATCCAAACATAAGACTGTATCCTGGGGTTGTTTGGTGTCCATGTTCGGCCTGTTTAATCTCCTGTCTGAGAAGCTGAAAGCACCACCAAAGCTCCAATACACAAATCTGTTAAGGGCTTTTCTCAAATTCCAGGCAGCCCCTTGTTTGCATGACAAGAGGGTCTAAGAAAACCGGCAATGGGAACACCACACTGTGAAATGAACCCAATCCACATTGCCTCTTTCTGCTCTCTGTTTGCTCATTAATTTTATAGTATTTGCAGTTCCTGTAAAGCTGCATTCTTCAATCCACAGTCCTGGGCCAGGGACAAGGGGGACAGCATACATGACCCAGTGTCATTAGACACAGGCATTGTAGAGGGTCAGGGCCAGACAGAGGGAAGTACACAGCCCTGGACAAGCCAGTTAGGAGGCTCAGACAAGTGTAAATATCAGAGGGCACAGAGGTGCAGATATCTGTCTGGAGGGTTCAATATCAGCACATCTGCTGTCTGCGGCTCTCAGAAAAGTGGCTTGACTTGTCAACAATTTAAACAGTGCATTGGTATGTACCTTACCCAACAAAATTCACACTTCTGTACCCTTGCATCTGTACCAGTTACTGCTTTCTGTATTTCAACAATTCCTAGCCGGTGTGAAACACTGTGCATTTTTGTGAAAGTAAGACCTCATGCACATTGGGAGACTCTGGTGTTCAGGTGCATATGGAAGTCACAGGTACACTGTCGAGTCCTGCTGCCAGCAGCCTCTAAAACTGTATGAGAGGCTGAAAGCTGTTTCAGTTGGCTAGTGCACCAATTGCTATTAACAACTAGGGCACTGTGTCCATGGATGAATGTCCAGACCGCAAGTAGTCTGAGTTCTGAGCATACACCATTCAGTGACAACAGCTTTCAGCCCCTTGTAGAGTTGTACAGGCTGCCAGCAGGCAGGATGGTGCCCCTGTGCCTTCAGCCCACACCTATATACCATTGTATTATGCACTGGGTCTAAATGCCCAGTCAGCATGAGACTACTTCCTTCGAGTTCCTGCAAGGACACTGTATGTATAGAGTATGTTCTTGTGCTTTTTTAGTGGGTTACCTTCACGTTTTTCAGTTTCATCCTATAACCCAAAGAAGTACTGGTTTCTCAAGATGAGCTTTACTAATGGTATAAACAATGGACTGTGAAATGTGTGTTTAAATGGCTGCTTATAGTCTCCATCAGAAACCCATATGACAGGGTGGCAATGCAGCTGCACAAGTGGAGGGACAGAGTGTTATCACTTACATACATACTACTATTAATGCAAGACCAGACTTTGTTGGTTAACAATGAATTCAAGTTGATCACTGGTAAAATCCTAATGGGAAGATTTCCTTCACTTCCTGTACCACAACCAAAACAGAAGAGAAGAAATTCCTCCAAAGTGAGGGAATCGTTGCTTGTCACTAAAGTCACCAGAACCGGTGTTTCTACTAAAAGTCTCCCAGCTATTCCTGGTGACAACCCAAAATTGGGGGTTTCCTTTTACTTTCACTCTCAATAATAACAGTCACCAGGAGAGGAGAATCTTCCTGTTGAGTGCGCAGACAGCAATAAAAACATGATAGCTGTTTTGATCCCTCTCCAATCCATCCAAAACAAACAAAAGTTTTGCCTTCAGTTATATCTTAAAATTTTGCTTGATATTATTTAAATTTTACTGTTCATTAAAGCGGAACTCTACTGCATCTTTGTACCACAAACCAAAAACACTATTTCATTCATTTTTAAAGTTCAAAACAAACACCACAATTCATCCGTCTCCATGCTTTATTTTGCAGAGAAATCACAAAACAAACACCCCCTAGCATTTTTGGCAGCAGCCATCTTAAGTAAGGGCAAATGATTCATGTAGCACAGGGATCTGCAATTAGCGGACCTCCAGCTGTTGCAAAACTACAAGTCCCATCATGCCCCTGCCTCTGGGTGTCATGCTTGTGGCTGTCAAGAGTCTTGCTATGCCTCATGGGAGTTGTAGTTCTGCAACAGCTGGAAGTCCGCTAATTGCATATCCCTGATGTAGCATTTACTTCCTGGAACCCATCTGCCCTTAGCTCAGGCATACAGGCATGATGGTGTGCGTAGCTAAGAAAACCCTTGCTTTCCTCCTGAAGACTCCCAGGATTATGACATCATTTGCCTAGGCCTTGAAACGAGGAAGTTACTGAAGAAATTTGAAAAAAGTTTTAAAACAAGTAAATATGATATACTTTCATATCTATTTACTAATGCTAGCAGCATAAGGATTACAAATAGTCAATGTTGACTGAAAGAGTGAAGTTAAATTCTAATCTGCCAAAACATGTACAATATAGGAATTGTGTATTAACCAGTTCCCGACTGGCGCACGCCGATGTACGTCGGCAGAATGGCAGGGGCAGGCATATTGGCGTACAGGTACTTCCATTTTTAAATGCCGCCCTTCCATTGCGTGTGCGCCGCCGCCGCCGGCCTGCTCGCGTGCCGGTCGGGACCCCCGTGAGTCTGGTCGTGGGTTCCACGGACTCAATCGCCGTGGGGATACCCACGATCGTCTCACGGGGCGGCTGAACGAGGAGATGCCGTTGTAAACAGCATCTCCCCGTTCTGCCTAGCAACAAGTGACACTGATCTCTGCTCCATGTGATTGGAGCAGAGATCAGTGTTCACTAACACAAAGCCCAGCCTCCCACAGTTAGGAACAGTTAGCCCTTAGGAACACTTAACCCCCTACACTGCCACCCTTGGTTAACCCCTTCACTGCCAGTGTCATTTACACAGGAATCAATGCATTTGTATAGCATTGATTGCTGTATAAATGACAATGGTCCCAAAAATGTGTCAAAAATGTCTGATGTGTCCGCCACAATGTCGCAGTCACAATAAAAATCGCTGATCGCCGCCATTACTAGTAAAAAAATATTATTAATAAAAATGCCATAAAACTATCCCCTATTTTGTAAACGCTATAACTTTTGCGCAAACCAATCAATAATCGCTTATTGCAATTTTTTTTACCAGAAATATGTAGAAGAATACGTATCGGCCTAAACTGAGGGAAAAAAAATGTTTTTTATATATATTTTTGGGGGATATTTATTATAACCAAAGTAAAAAATTATGTGTTTTTCTCAAAATTGTTGCTCTATTTTTATTTATAGCACAAAAAAAAAAAAACGCAGGGGTGATCAAATACCACCAAAAGAAAGCTCTATTTGTGGGAAAAAAAGGATGTCAATTTTGTTTGGGAGCCACATCGCACGACCGCGCAATTGTCAGTTAAAGCGACGCAGTGCCGAATCGCAAAAAGTGGTCTGGTCTTAAGCCAGCAAAATGGTCCGGTCTGAAAGTGGTTAATGCACAATTGTTACAAAAAACTGTGTATCTATATGGATTCAAAAATAAATAAGTTACATGAATTGTACGCCATTAATTTTCATTTGGATAATAATATTACTAATAAAAATTATATAATGCCTGAAGTGCTTCAGGCAGGAGTGAGCTGTTTCAGGTCCTGATAATCACAGATAGCATCAGTTAAGCTTTGATCTCATACATTAGTATAAACTGGTCTCCTCCTTCATTGACTGTCACTTCAAAGGTGTTATTGCTGCCCTTGGGTTCTCTTTAATGTCAATCAGAGAACATGGATACACAGGAATATGGTAAATCATCCGTTATGTGTGTTATTTGTAACATGCACAGAAGTATATGTGTCCAAGCATAAGTAGATTCCCATGGGGGAAAAAAACAGCTCTTATCGGCAGAAGTCTGAAATAGGTTCTACTACAGCCTTTTAAGACACAAAGGCAACACAAAGATGGAATGATTTACGTTGTTGCCTTGCAGCACAGGAGTTGTGGGTTAAGGTCTTAACAAAGATATCGTTTGTATAAAGGCTGAATGTTTCTGCTTCTTTCAGAAGCCCCAAAAAAATCTGGTGGGTTATCAAAGGGAAATTGCAAGCTCCTTTGGGGAGCAAAGTGTCATGTCAAAGTAAGGTTCTGCTTAAGAACTATAAAATGCAAATTGACTGTGCTATATTACTGTAAGTAGCTGTAATAAATAATTGAATAAAACACAGAAAAGAAATGTTAAAATTAATTATAAAATAGGTGATAATAATACGTAACACTTTTTTTTTTTTGCTGCCTGGATGAATGATTAATGTCTTGGACAAATACATTTTATTTTTTTATGTATTTGGCCTAAATAGTAACTATAAAAGAGTTGCAATTATTTTCATAAATTATAATGAAAATAATAATATTATAAATAATACATTCTTAAATAAAATAAGTACAATTAATTGTACATTTTTTCAGGATTTCAATGCAGCACCCATTAGTGTAATATTATTCAGGAAGCAAAAAGTATCCTTTATGCTATAGATAAACTTGCAGTACCTCTAATATACTGACTATTAGATCGGCCAGCAGACAGCAGCAAATGGCCAAGATGTATATCACGTATTGGGACAGAGAGGGGTAAATAAAAATTGATTTATCACTAACATGCCAGCCACTTTATCCACTTCCCAGCTGTGGAAGTAATATACTTCCTAGGTCCCCCTCTGGGAATTAACACCTTGCCTAGCAGTCTGGGCTATATCAAGTATTAACTATATGACAATGGCAAATGGCCTTGGACCTTTTGGATTAAGGGGGCTACCTATAACCCAAAAAATAAAATTCTATACTGTATATATCTGTCTATACAGAAAACGACAGTAGCTGGAAATGCAGAACATTTCTATTGTGTTTAAATCCCTTAATGCAACATAATCTTTAACACTTTATCAAAAGGCCACGTAACATCTCCACAAGATATTTGTGATGTGCCACAAAACCACATTTGCATATAATATGTTCTTTACAGTTGAGTTTTTCTTTGGTCTTTTCTACTTCTAAATGAGACCTTTAATGGCCAACTAAATGAATACTTTCCTCATCCTTACCTCTCCCTTTCTTCTCCTTATATAACTGCACAAAACGTATGTTCCTCTGATCTAATATAAAACATTTATGTAATAAGTTATTGCTTGGTGTGTAGTTAAATTAAGGTATAACACAACAGACACATTATGAAATAAAATAAGTAATACATTTAATAATTGCAATTAATAATCATTTTCACAAGAAAAAAAAAATTATAGATATGATTTTTTTAATCATTTATTTTACTTTTTATGCCTATTCTGAAATGATTAATGTTATTATATACCATTTGATGTTATATTTAATTTTAATATAAAGAATAAATTATCTAGAGCTTTACCAATTATGACATGAGAAGCCCTTTATCTCTCAAAGCTTAAATTCATAAGCCGCGTACACACGGGCGGATTGTATGGCCTACTTAGTCCATCATACAATCCGACGGACAGTCCGTCATACTTTCGAATGAACGGACTTGACCACACACGGATGCACAAACAGTCCGTTGAAAGCTTGCGCGATGACGTGTACAGCACCTACGACGGGACTAGAAATAGGAAGTCCAATACACAGCAATGCAACCTTCTGCCGTGTAAATCCTTTGTGAGCATGCGCCATTCTTAGTCCGTCGAACTAGCCTACTCACGAGCGGATTGTCCGCTGAAACCAAAGTATGACGGACAGTATTATGGAAATTCCGAAATACTTAGTACGCCAGACTGCACGCTGAAAAAGTCCGCTGAAGCCCACACACGAGCGGACTGTCCGCTGAAATGTGTTTCAGCGGACTAAGTAGGCCATACAATCCGCCCGTGTGTACGCGGCATTAGATATTTTCTGTACATATTCAGTTTTTTCTTCTTTTTTTAACAAAGTCCTGATGCTAGTGACAATTATGATCTCTAAGCCCTTGTGCACACAGTCGGATATTCAGATGGAAAATGTCCGATCGGACCATGTTGTCGGATAATCCGACCGTGTGTGGGCTCCATCGGACTGTTTCCGTCAGAATATCCGACGGACCGGCCTTTGTCCGATCGTTTGTAGAGAATTCCAATCGGAAAAAGTGCCACGCATGCTCAGATCAAATTCCGAGACCAAAGCTATTGGCTACTAGCCTGAACGTAGTCCCGTCGTAACTAAATTACGTCATCACGTTACGAATGGTCGGATTTTCTGACAACTTTGTCCGACCGTGTGTATGCAACACCAGTTTTGGACAAAATCCGACGGATTTTGTTGTCGGAATGTCCGACCGTGTGTACAAGGGCAAAGATGTGTTGTGAAAGTGCAATCACAAATCTAAAAGTATTTCAAAGAAAAGATTTTACCTTAAGCAATGCATTTATATATAACATAACAGGTAAATTCAAAAATAAAAAACAACATTTGAAAATTGAAATAAATATTTTAAAAACCATTTAGGTGGACCAGAATTGGGTTACATGTATAAATGATCAGAATGGATTAAAGTGGCTGTTGTTATTAGAGTTTATCTTGTCTAAAATGTGTCAGACTCCTAATGGCAGTGATGTTCTCCTGTTGTTGCCTAGTTTGCATTATTGACTCGCACAGCAGGTGGTCCCGGCACTTCTCTTTAAAAGGAGGACTTTCAGAGGGACACATCAGACAGCTTGCAGTAAGCAAGGGCTTTATACATCCCATCCCCTCTTTCCTTCTTCTTATTGGACGTTTCTTCTTGGCTTCAAGAAAGATGAACCCTGAGATCCTCATCAGACTGAGCTGGCTTCTCAGTGCCATGCTTTTCTCAACCAGCAGTGGATTTACTCCTGAAGACATCAAAGAAGCCTTGCTGAAGAAACTTAACCTGCCTGAGCTCCCCAGGCTGACCAAACGAGACACTGAGAACCTGATGGTCCCCAGACACATCCAGGCCAAGTACATATCAATGCTCAACAAGCACAAGGAGAGGAAAAAGAGGTCCCTTCCCAGCCTAGCTGGCATTCTCAGAGGAATCACAGGAAATGCAGGTAAGGTACCTCATGCCATATTTATTGATAACTGCAAAATATTTCAGTATGGAGGGGGGAAATATATATATATGTAAAATAATATTTATATTCCAGTAGTGTGAGTCAGTTCAACAGGCATTGCTGTTTACAGTATGGAAACCATTACACAAATTAGGACATTGTTATGCATGGTCCAATGTCTTTTCATCTTCTCCAAGGCTTGCTGTAGATAACATATTTGTATGCAAATACCCTAGTGATGGCAAAATCATTATCTGCCCCTCCCTGACTGATAGACATTTCCAATAACGTTTTCTGAACATGCTAATTTTTTATTCTATGTTTTTCTTCTCTGGCAGATATTTCTGGAGAAGTGTTATACGCGGACTCCACCAAGCAGACCCTGGTCTTTGGCATGGAGTCCAGGATCCCCCAGAACAGTGAGGTCACCATGGCTGAACTGAAGCTCTTCAAACTGCCCCCTACCATTATGGGTATACCTGACAGACGCTTGCAAAGGCCCGTCAACAATGCAAGAGTTAGTGTCTACTTTGTGGAGGTTTTAAGCGATGGAAGCAACAGGACCTCTCTTGTGGATTCCAGGTACTGCAAACCCTAGCCATTAAAAGGAGACTTAAATACACATCTATTTCATTTATGTTTCTGTATAAGCTTAAGAGTTTTAGCATCTGACCCATAAGATTTATGCTTCTGTTACTTTGTTTATTTATTTTTATGGAATAATCTATACATCCAAACTCTTTGTGAGAGAACATTATCTTTTAATTCCAAACTTTGTTGAATCTAAAAAATCAACAGAGAGTGAAATAGAGAGAGGACACCTTGCTGACCTCAACTAAAAAATTTTACCAGCTTAAATGGCATCCTGGACCTCTTGCTTTCTTTCATTCTTTGAGTCTGAGGCCTGGAGCAAGTATTGAGATCAAGAGTTTTTCCCTAATCTGCAATCTTGTTCTATATCCATGATTCAAAAAATATTAAAGCCAGTGGATAAGCACAACAAACAGGCAACTAACTTTTTCAAAAAGAGGTCTGCAATGAAAGCCCACCAAATTCCTATTCTGTTCAAAAGTGGACAAGCTGCAAACTGGATGATGTACTGGATGTGCTTTTTGAGTTTTTTTTTAAATATATTGCTTATAAATCACATTTTTATAATGTTTACTATTGCAAGTAAGTACATATTCTTAGGGAACTTCCAGGCTGCATAAATAAATGTTTTTACAGGAACTTACATACATACAGAAAACCAACTGAATTTAATGTACATAAATATATGATTCAGTTGACAGTTGTAGCTTTTGTGTTCTTGCACAGCGCTGCTAGCAACTGCTTTGACATCCTCAGTCATGCCTGAAAGTATAATCCTCCTTTATTTCTTCATGTCTGATATTTGAATTTGCATTCTTTATGCAGGCTGGTACCCATCATGGAGTCTGGTTGGAGAAGTTTTGATGTGACAAATGCTGTACATTATTGGATGAGAAGTAGCGGACAGTCAAATATGCACTTGGAGATCAGAGTAGATGGCGAGAGACACGGCAACTTCGCTACAGAGATGGCAAAATTGGTTCGATTTACTGCCCAGAATCCCACCGACAACATTGTGGGCAAACCTGAACTGGTCCTATACACTCTCAACCTCGATGACCATGGGTAGGTACAGCTCATATTCCAATATTATTGATATCACATATATTTATTTTATCATGAAATCCTAGCACATCTAAAAGATCTAGAAGTTGTAAGAAAAAGGGTACAAAGGGGGCACTCCTGGCTCTCAACTGCACCTTGGTGTAGTCATCTTTACCTTGCACCAGATAATAAAAATTAGTGCAATACACATAGAGCTTTCAAACGGAACTCCAGACACATATATAAAAAAAAACATAAGCTCCATAATTGTACAAAAAGCCTCCAATACAATAAAAAAACTACAGCAAACATAAATTGATTGTAGTCAAATGGTACAAATATTTATTTGATTTTAAATTTCAGTCAACCATTTCATAAAGGCTTCTCCCTGTGGTTTATTTTAAGACAAAGCAAGTTTAGTCTTTAGATTTTGGTGCTTTTTAAAATAAATATTTTATGTAATACATTAGTGCATTTATAAGCAAGATATTGCCATGAAATATCTGTATATAGTGAATACATAAAGTCAGCTCAGGTGATTACAGTTCTAATTCTTCCACATTCCATCCAAAGCTAAAAAATAGAGTTGTATTCATTTTTAAATATGAAAAGATTATCACCTAGGCCAGTGATGGCGAACCTTGGCACTCCAGATGTTTTGGAACTACAATTCCCAGGATACTTATCTATACTGCAGAGTGCATGAGCATCATGGGAAATGTAGTTCCAAAACATCTGGGGTGCCAAGGTTCGCCATCACTGACCTAGGCTAATAAAGTAAAATCACAGTGTCTACATAAAGCTGCCCCCCCCTCTCAACCTCTTTATTCATACCTCCATTAGCGTTCCCCCTCGCACTCTTTTACCACTGCAATAAATGGACATGTGAGGCAATGTTTCCTTAAGCAATAAAAGTAATAATAGTAGAAATTATTCTAACCATTCAAATTCAAAGTGCGATTTTCAGAATACAGATTTCATTCCTTATTTGGTTCCTCCAAGAAACTTCCCTGGTGTCACATATCTGTCCCCTAGATAATATAATATGATGTGTTTTTAGGTACATACTAAAATGATCATGGTTCTTACAGTTGCGCTTCATTTTTATTTTTTTTAGTGCCCGTGGAGACTGTTCAGCCCCTGGAGCAAAAAAGGACAATATCTGCTGCAGGGAAGAGTATTTCATCAACTTTCGAGAGCTGACCTGGACCCAGTACTGGATCATAGAGCCCGCTGGGTACAATGCTTTCCGCTGCACCGGGGCGTGTAGGCAGCCTCACTCTCATGCCCTCAAGTATCACTACAAAGAGAGGACCTGTGCTGTGGTGGAGAGTTCCCCTTTACCTGTCATGTACCTCGTCAAAAAGGATGACTATACAGAAATAGAAGTAGCTGAGTTTCCTAACATGATCGTTGAGAGGTGTGGGTGCACCGCAGACAACATTTCCATCATCTAAAGTGGGGTGGGAAGAAGGACTATTGGACTCTGGTGTGCTGCTTACTCCAGCACTTGACAACGTTTGCCACGCAGCTGCATGCAGAACTGTTTCACGCCCGGCAAAACTTTGCTGGTACAGATACCCAGTGAATGGACAGTCGTAATCTGGATTAAATATTTTAGAAATGTCAGTGATAGCCATGTAGAAGCACTTACCTGTAAATATCACATGTATATTTATCTCCCTCTGGTGCCGTAGATGGTTGTCGGAGGGAATTTTGTAATTTCTATCATATGATCTTTTTTTTAACACAAATCTAGTTCTGGATGAAAAACTAAAATAAACAACTTTATCAAAAAGGTTTTTTTATTTTTTTATATTATCATGTTCTCTGATTAATGATTTACAATAACTCATAAATACTCTTGGTTAAATATGGTTAAAAGAGAAGTATGGGTTTGGTTTCTTAAAACCACTCTTATTTAGGTGGATGCAGCATCATCCCCAGTCTTCTCTAAGGGTGAGAACTGAGCGATCAAACACCGCTGATCGCTCAGTTCTCCCAGCTGCTCTGAGCAGAGAGCTGGTGACGGTCACTGTGATCCACAGGAGAAGTACAGCCAAACAAGCTTTGGCTGTACTTATCCTTGAAAGTGGACTGATCATCGGATATGTATTTTCATGTTAAAGAGGACCTAGACTGTGAAAGCTGTGTTCAGTAAAGGCAAGGACTTTTTTTTAATTAGTTTTTAATACTCTTTATTTATAAAGCTTTATTAAAAATTCCACACAATCATATGCCTTAATATACAATAAATCAAAACAAGAACTATAAATAAACACTACCATCCAAGTACCCAACAATCTGAAGCAAGGACTATTTGCCTTTAGGCTCCCTGCCTCTTTTCCCCATTACTGTGCCTTGTGACCACCATCTTGGCAGAGACAGGGCTTTGTTTTCCAATTTCAGAGCCTCCAGTAAGGAAAACAGCAAACAGAAAAATAGTTTCATCACCAAATCTCACTCGAAATCTCCTAAGACTAGCTGTCAGAGGTAGCAGTGCCTTAGATGATCTCACATTGCAGATATAAAGCTGTCAGGCTACAAAAAGGAGAGCCTAAGCACCTTCATAGATCAGGAAGTGTAGTGCAAATTTTCAGTGCAATGCTTAGGCACAATTAACATTTTTACATTTATCAGATATACAATGGTTAAATGGTTAGCACTGCTCCCTAGGGTTGTTGGTTAAAATCCGAACCACAGTAATACCTGTGTGAAGTTTGCATGTTCTCACAGTGCCTGTGTGGGTTTCCTCCCAGTAGTCTAGTTTCCTCCCACTCCATAGACATGGTGGTAGGATACCGGACTCCTGTCTAAATTGGTCCTAGTATGTGTATGTATGTGAGTTAAGGCTGGTACACACTGGCCGAATATTACTCGGTATCGCTTTCAACAGAAAACAGCTGACAACCGGCCACTGTGTACAGAAGGTGGCCTAACGTTCGGCTTCTATCAAACAGGTATGCTTGAAAATCAGCCAATAGGCTTCCAAAATATCACAGCAGGGAGATCTCTGTACTAACATCAGATAGTTGGTAAATGAAGCTCCTATTTTTATTTTTTTTTGCTTCAGCCCACTGCTTGAATGAACAAAACTCACTGTGTGTACCAACCATGGACATTAGATTGTAAGCTCCTTCAGGGCAGGAACTGGTGTAATGTAAACGCACTATATATATATATATATATATATATATATATATAGTGCTGCTTAAATTAACAGCTCTATATACAGTAGCTCACAAAAGTGAGTACACCCCTCACATTTTCGTAAACATTTTATAATATCTTTTCATGTGACAACACTGAAGAAATTACACTTTGCTACAATGTGAAGTAGTGAGTGTACAGCTTGTATAACAGTGTAATTATGCTGTCCCCTCAAAATAACTCAAAACGCATCCATTAATGTCTAAACCACTAGCGACAAAAGTGAGTGCACACCCTAAGTGAAAATGTCTAAATTGGGCCCAATTAGCCATTTTCCCTCCCCAATGTCATGTGAGTTGTTAGTGTTACAAGATCTCAGGTGTAAATGGGGAGCAGGTGTGTTAAATTTGGTGTTATCGCTCTCACTCTCGCATACTGGCCACTGGAAGTTCAACATGGCAACATGACCACTGCCTTGGCTTGACTGGCCAAGCATGTCTCCAGACCTGAATCCTGATGAGCATCTGTGGGACATCCTCAAAACTGAAGGTGGAGGAGTGCACCAGCTCCGTGATGTCATCATGGAGGAGTGGAAAAGGACTCCAGTGGCAACCTGTGAAGCTGTGGTGAGAGGGTTA
The DNA here is from genome assembly GCF_037356315.1 of Lithobates pipiens. Taxonomy (NCBI): domain Eukaryota; kingdom Metazoa; phylum Chordata; class Amphibia; order Anura; family Ranidae; genus Lithobates; species Lithobates pipiens. Next base: position 82,154,280 of record NW_027507758.1, on the reverse strand, counting down.
AGGCAGTGCTGGAAAATAATGGTGGCCAAACAAAATATTGACACTTTGGGCCCAATTTGGACATTTTCACTTAGGGTGTACTCACTTTTTTTGCCAGCGGTTTAGAGTTATGCATGTTGCGTTATTTTGAGGAGGACAGCAAATTTACACTGTTATACAAGCTGTACACTCTCTATTTTACATTGTAGACAGTTGTCACATGAAAAGATATAATAAAATAATTCGAGGGGTGTACTCACTTTTGTGAGATACTGTAAGTACCTGTAATAAATAAATCCTCACTGTTTGAGTTCAGGCCAGTTTTAAATCTGCATCATTCATTTAAAGCGGACTTCCAGTCACTTATGTGTTTATTAAAAATCAGCAGCAACAAAAACTGTAGCTGCAGACTTTTAATAAACACATGCTCACCTGTTCCACGATCCGGTGCACTCACCCAGGCAGTTTTCTCCCTCTGTCCTCCCTCAGTGGCGCTGGCATCTCTACTATGGGCACCCGGGTGTGACAGCTTGCGGCTTCACAGCTGGGTGCCCACTGCACATGCACGAGCTGCACTGCGCTCTGTGACTTCTAGGACCTGTCATGTGTCCCAGATTACTTCGGGAGAGAGGGGGGAAAGAGAACTTCTGCTTCCGATCACCTAAGGCGTCCGGAACGGAAGTGGCAGTGGGTACCTGTCAAAATCGGGTACCTGCTCCCCCCTTTCCACAAAAGCTCAGTTTTACAAACAGGAGCTGAGGAGGAGGCCTTAAAGTGGAAGTTCCACTTTTGGGTGGAACTCCGCTTTAAATAACATCTGGTGATCCTGCCATGAAGGTCCTTCTTAAGGTTCTTCCTGTGTTATATTGAAAACAGTTTGTCCCTGTTTTCCAATTGTACTCCTCTATTGTGACCGGCATCTGATAGAGACTACAAGTTGCTGTCTAAAATATATTGCTCAGGCATGGTGCACTGTTTGCACTGCCAGAAAAACCCACCCTAATTGCCATGCAGCTATTGCTGTAGAGCATGTAGACAGAAAGTGACCGTAGGAGATTAGCAGCACTGGAATGCAACAAAGAATGAAAAAAATAAACATATATATATATATATATATATATATATATATATATATATATATCTGATAAAATGATTCCGTCTGACTTTTTCTGCCGGAAAGTCCGACCGTGTGTACACGGCATAACACACTTCCTGCCCTAAGGGGGACAACACCACTCCTCCAGAGATAGAGTAATGTGAGTGTTGCCACCCTGTTGTTCAAAAAGTGTGTTACTGGCAGGATTCCCAGGTGAAAATAAAGGAAAAAATAACCTGAAAAAAAAAGAAAAATAATGCACCCACTACATCTAAGGATGGGAAAGCTTCAAAGCACCACATTTTTGTTGTTGGTTTTAGATACACATTGATACTTTCGCTCAGTAGTCAGTGTGCATTGAGGAGCTGTTATCTTGCACTCTGCTGAACACACATGGTACAGAGATTGTGACACTTGGCCTTACAGACTCATTACTATCTGCAAAACAAACACACAATCCACATCTCAGCAATAACCCCCTTAGCTGCTGGGCTGCTGGCAAGGAATGAATGGAACAGGAGCCGCATGCTAAGTCTGTACACGCCACCCCATCAATCTGAACGCTGCATACCATTTCCTGAGCAAATTAATCTGTTTACAAACTGAGCCATGGGACAGACAGCATGGGATCAGCTCAGCCAGCTACCTCAAAAAGTAATTAGTAGATGTTCAACAAAACATGTGGCCTGGGGCAAACGGAAAGGCCTCCCTGTTGCTCCTACACAGTTATTATAATTGTTTTTCACATGCAGCAGAAAAGGCCATCTTGCATTTATTCTATAAAATGATATAAACTATGGCACCATTACTTAGATAGGCCACTGAAGAGTAGATGTCTCACTAGCAATGACTGGTGGTAAGATTCCATTGCTCCGAAATATTGCACTCTGATGTGATCATTCTTCAATAAAACTTTTAGAGGACATTTTATGATCCATGGTGTGCTGGCAAAGAGGGAAAGAATATTGTCACAGTATAAAAGGAAGTGCCTGATCAAGGACATTTATGGCATTACCATTAGGTATTGTTTTCACATAGCTCCCAACTTTCCCTGATTTCGAGGGAGGGTTCCTGATTTGCAGCAATGTCCCATCTGTCCCTCATTTTGGTCTGATCTATATAGTTGTATATAAAATGCACTTTTTATCTTTCAAAAGGTGTTTCCCAGTGCTAAACCTTCCATCTAAATTCTAAATGGGTGCATTTGTAAATTTTAAAAGCCAATATAAAAGAATAGTAGTGGTAAAAAAAAAGTCCTTGTGGCTTTAATTACCCTTTTGTTTTTGGTTAATTCTCCTTTAAGGGGGTGTGGCGGGGCGTGTCCTATACTTACATATGTTTGCCAGTAGGTGTCCCTCATTCCCATCTCAAAATGTTGGGAGGTATAGTTTTCATAAAATTTGAAGATGTAAAAATACAGTGAAACCTTGGTTTGAGAGCGTTTTGGAAGACGAGCAAATTTTTTTCATAAATTTTGACTTGATATACAAGTGATGTCCACTAAGGATGGGCTCGGGCATTCGCCGCTGCACAGATCGGGAAATGTCTCACTGCCTGTGATTAGCACTTTGCAGTGTCAGCTTCCTGGCTTTTTAATACTCTATAGCTCCTGCTGGATTTTGCTTCAAATCACCTTGTGGAGGCTTCCATGGACATTTTATGGTTACACAACCTGGTCACATTGCTATAATCTTTTTATATGGACTAAAACTTAAGGACTTATGAATAAATGGTTGTGTAATGAATCATTTGAGTTTCCATTATTTCTTATGGGGAAATCCACTTTGATATACAAGTGCTTTGGATTACAAGCATGTTTCCGGAACGAATTATGCTCTCTATCCAAGGTATTACTGTACTGAAAATTTTTGAAATTACATTAACATGTTAAACCTTATATAAGAATTTAGTGACTTGGTTTACATAAACTCCAGCCAAAACAGCAATTACTGTCAGGCTAACACAGTGGACATGCTTACAGAAGGGTATGAAAGCAATGATGATATCAGTGTGCTCCTTCTTTGTCCGTTCACAGGCTGGGTTGTGGAGAAGGCTGCAACAGGAATTTTGAGGGTGACTTCCTCAAAGGGTTTGAAGTGATGTAGTTCACTGAAGATCTGAGGTTAAAGTGGAAGTTTAGTAAAAACCTAACTCTAAACCTACTGTCTGCCACATTCTAAGCCTACTCTAACACTGTAAAGAAAAATTTGCTATACTTACCTGTTCTGCAGCCGCTCTGATCCGGTCCCAGGCTGAGCTGTCAGCGGCATCTTTAGTGTGTAGGTGGGTGCAGGAGAGGCACCCGACAACGGAAGCCCCATAGCAAGTTTATGGGTGATATCACTTCACAACTGTTGTAGGTTCTCTCCTGCACAAGGCAGTCACCGCTGGAGACCGGTGCAGCTGCAGAACAGATAAGTATAGACATTTTTTCTTTACAGGATTAGGTTTAGATTAGGCTTAGAATGTGGCACAGAGTAGGTTTAGCATTAGTCAGATTTTGACTTTGCTTCCACTTTAAGATACAAGCCAGAATCCACTACTTGGGGGCAATGAATTGCTAAGGTAAGGGGCAGAAACGGCATCATGAACAGGCCAGGGCAGTGACCTCTGGAAGTGAATTACCCGAAGGCCAGGCATAAATCTTCATTGGTGAAACAAGCCAGGGCCGATACATTAACAGATGAGCAAGCAAGGAGTAATCGAAGACGGGTCAGGAATACAACAAAGCATTGAGTCAAACCTTCTAACCCATTTTTCTGGCAAAGAGCACTAACAGCTGCTAGACTGATTGTGGTCCTGAAACCACAGGGGCATAAAATGCTCTGAATTACCGAAAATAGTGATGTGCAACATCAGCTCAAGCCTAAGTGCAGTCAAAATTAAAAAAAAAAACACAAAACTCAGTACACAGCTTAAGCCTGGTAAACACTATAAGCTTTTTTTTCGATCAACCTGTTCAAACTGTCAGCTCCAATCAGAGCCACTGTACTAACTATGCAAAGTTAGTGCAGCGATCTCCCCCGCTAAGCTGTTGTGTTCTGACAGTGGGACGCCCCCCCCCGCCAGAACACCCTGATCAGCGATCTTGCCATTGGCTGAGAGCACTGATCTGGAGTCGGTCAGCTGCTGTTTCTCCAGCATGCTCGTCCAACAGAAACTGGCCAGGTTCTGTTGGACAGATCAACGTACACACGGGCCAAATGTCTGCCGTTTTTTTTTAAAGGGTAAGTCCACTGTTGGGAATACCTGCGATCGCCTCACAGAGAGGAAGAAGGGGGAAATGCTAATGTAAACAAGCATCTCCCCATTCTGCCTAATTACACTGTCACTGATCAGCTCTCCCTGTAATCGGGAGCTGTGATCAGTGTTGTGTCACACACAGCCCCCCCCCCCAGTTAGAATCACTCCCTAGGACACACTTAACCCCTACAGTGCCACCTAGTGCTTCACTGGGGTTTTTTGCCTTCCTCTGAATCAACTGTGTGTATAAAATTGGGTATATTGGATTGTACGATATTTTTTATTTTATTTATTTATTGTTTTTAAGGTTGAACTGGATGGATTTGTGTCTTTTTTCAACCTGACTAACTATACAGAAAACGAACAAAACTCTGGACAGCTGCAAAAAATGAAAATGCCTTTATTTCTTCAAGTAAAAAAAAACTCCATATCACACGAAACATCACAGCAAAGGGAAAAATAGAACAAAATTGCTGACGCGTTTCACGCTAAAACCAGCGCTTACTCATAGCTAACTTTTGTTCAAAATAAAAAGCAAATATATACCATACAAGTGTCAACACGTGATAGTAAAATCAAGAGTGGAAAACAGTGACAGCTGATGAACCATCATCGTGGAGTCTCCACATGTGTGTCTCCTGCACTTAATCATTAGATGACTAGAAGTAAATGAAAAACAATGTGTAGTGAAAAATGATTAAATAAAACAAGATATAAATATGTAAATGATAGTGCCAGTGTGACTGACTAACTATGTAATCCCTTCACTGCCAGTCAAATTTACATAGTAATCAATGCATTTTTGCACTGATCGCTGTATAGATGTGAATGATCCCAAAAAGTCTCCGATCTGTCCACCATAATGTCGCAGTCACGATAAAAGTCACAGATTGCCGCCATTACTAGTAAAAAAGAAATCATTAATAAAAATTTCATAAAACTATCCCCTATTTTGTAAACCATATAACTTTTGCGCAAATCAATCAATAAATGCTTATTGCGATTTTTTTTTACCAACAAATATGTAGAAGAATATGTATCAGCCTAAACTGAGGAAAAGAAAATGTTTTTAATATATTTTTTGGGTATATTTATTATAGCAAAAAGTAAAAAATAATGCGTTTTTTTCAAAATTGTCGCAATTTTTTTGTTTATAGCGCAAAAAATAAAAACCGCAGAGGTGATCAAATACCACAAAAAGAAAGCTCTATTTGTGGGGGAAAAAATTATGTTTCATTTTTTTGGGGAGCCACGTCGCATAAAGCAAATGTGCTCTGGTCTTTTGCCAGCCAAATGGTCCGGGGCTTAAGGGGTTAAAGACCACCAAAGGTCACCCTAATTTTGCCATCTTATTGACTTCAAAATTTCACTGATATCTTAAAAAGTAAAAAGTATAACGGACAGTACTCAATTTTCTCTGTCACAATTGCACTAATACGGCTACAATCACATTAAAGCGGAGGTCCACCCTAAAGTGGACCTTCCGCTCATCGGAACCCTCCCCCCCTCCGGCGCCACAATTGGCACCTTTCAGGGGGAGGGGGGTGCAGGTACCTGTACAGTAAAGGTATCTGCACCCACTTCCGGGATAGCTCTCTGCGGAAAGGGGCGTAGATTACGCCCCTTTCCAAAAGTCCCCCGCTGCCTGCTGGGAAACACACAGATCCCAGAGGCAGCGGGTCCATCCTTATTGCGCAGCGCGACTCGCGCATGCGCAGTAGGGAACCAGGAAATGAAACCGAAAGGTTCCACTTCCTGATTCCCATACCCAAGATGGCGGCGGCAGCACCCGAGAGACGATCGAGAGATCGGCTTCGGGTGCCGACGTCGCGGGCGCGCTGGACAGGTAAGTGTCACTATTTTAAAAGTCAGCAGCTGCAGTATTTGTAGCTGCTGGCTTTAAAAAAAAAACAAAAAAAAACGCGGAGTCCCGGTGGACTCCCGCTTTAAGTACTGATATCTTCTAATTTTAAAAATTGGAAAAATCAGTCAATATTAAAAAATAAACCAAGACAATACATTATATTGCAGGTTATCAATTCTTAGCCCTTGTACACGCGGTCGGATATTCCGATGGACAATGTCCGATAGGACCGTGTTGTCGGATAATCCGACAGTGTGTGGGCTCCATCGGACTGTTTCCGTCTGAGTATCCGACGGACCAATTTTTCCAGCTGGGCTATAAAAGTTTCCGACAACATGATCCGATCGGACTTTGTCTGATCATGTGTAGAGAATTCCGATCGGACAAAGTGCCACGCATGCTCAGATCAAATTCCTAGACCAAATCTATTGGCTACTAGCCTGAACGTAGTCCCGTCCTAACGAAATAAAGTCATTACGTTAAGTACGATCGGATTTTCTGACAACTTTGTCCGACTGTGCGTATGCAACAGTTTCGGACAAAATCAGACGGATTTGGTTGTCGGAATGTCCGACCGTGTGTACAAGGGCTAAGATGTGGTTGCTGCATTAGTTTTTTCCTTTATTTTCACCTATTATTTTTAAAATTCTTTTAACAGACAAAGCTATCCAAAAAAATTGCTGGAAATTTAAAGAGGAAGTAAACCCTGATGGGTTTTTCCCCCTGCAAAGTAAAAGCAAAATGGGCTAGAATGCATCACATACTAGCCCATTATGTTGCACTTACCTGCAAATGAAGCCTGCGATGTCCCCGCTGGTGGGTGCATCCATCTTCAACCCTCTTCCTACCAGGGCCGTGGACTCCAGCTCTGTGACTGGCCAAAGACGCTAGACATCACTGCCATGCATGTGCGTGGGAGCCACTGGGCAGGGCACGGGCCCTTTAGAAATGGCATGATTGTGCTCTTTCTTCAGTGCGCATGTGCGATGATGTTGGCACAAGCATATATGGTAAATATCTCCTAAACCATGCAGGTTTAGGAGATATTTCCAGTACCTGTAGATAAGCCTTATTATAGGCTTACCTGTAGGTAGAAGTGGTGTAACTAGTTTTACAATCACTTTAAGACAAAACATTTAAAGCTGAATTTTAGGCACAAAACGTGAATTTAATTTTTTTCCACAAAAGCCACAAAGGTTATAAATCCACTTTGTGTACACCAAATGCCTTTGCAAACCCAAATATCACCTTGTAAAAGTAGTAATGATATCATCCGGGATGTTTGATAGGGAGCTTCTCTTAGGGACCAGGTTCCTTGAACTATGAGAGAACTGAACACTCCTCCCCAGTCTATGTGGCTGACATATGTTGCTAACAGTCTCCATGAGTATGGGAGAAAAGACTTTCCCATAGCTGGGTTTTAAATCCACCAAGCCAGGGAGTTCCTTGCTTGACTGGAGAGAAACATTGGATGTTCAAGAGTAAAAGTGTTTTTGCTCCAGACCAACAGAATGTTGTTTTGAAGATGTCTTGAGTGGAAATAAGCAAAATGAACAGCCTTGAAATAGGCTACCATAAGGCCCAATTCTATCATTGAGGGTCTTAAGGTCTGAGCATGAGATCTTAGGAATACAAGTTTGTTAATTGGAAGGAAAACTTTTGTCTGTACCTAGGGCTGCCACCTGTCCGGGATTCACTCAGACGGTTCGGGTTTGGAATTATGCGTCTGAGTTTCAGACTGCCTGAAACCCAGACACATTATTGAGACTGGACTATGGCTTCCCAGCAGGTTTGCTGGCTGCAGTTGGCTGAAGCTGAGCATGTCTGTTGCACTATTTTTTACACTGCCCAAAGCCAGCTCTAACAAAACTAACAATTCCCCCCCCCCCCCCCCCCCACACTGACAGGAGAGGAGAGAGGGCTCAATCTGCACCTCTTTCTCCCATCCCTACCCCTCTGTGTCTGTCCACACTTTAATCCATGTCACTGTGCCTCAGAAAAGGATAGTGGGGGCCAGAAATTGGAAGTGTAGCAGCCTCAGATACATCTGAATGGGAGGTACTGACTGAGAAGGGGTGAGTGAGCTCACCATCCATCCCTGTCTGTGACTGAAGTCTCCCCCTTCTCTCTCCTGCCTCTGAGTGAGTACACTAAGGTAAATCAGGGTTCTCAGAGCACCCCTTACATCAGAGTTCCCCTTTACACCTGAGGCCACAGTGTTCCCGCTTACAGCAGAGTCCTCTCCATACATCAGTGTGCTCAGTGTTCCCTTACATCAGAGTCTGCACAGCCCCCCCCCCCCCCCCTTACAGTGAAAGTGAACTCTGCGAGTTCAGATGTAAAAGGGGAACTTTGTGGACTCTGATGTAAAGGGGGACTCTTGTTATTGACGTCCTATGATTAGAAATGTTATTTAATAGCAAAATATATGTATAGTTTATACTATTAAAAAAAATTTGCTGTGCACCGCTAAAGTGTTCGGGTTTCATTTGAAGAAAAGGTGGCAACCCTATCTGTACCATGTCTACAATGAGGCCTACGTACTCTAGAAGGAAAGTCTGGAGAGCAGACTTTGGAAAGTTGATTACTAAGCCAAAGTCTGAAGGATCTGAATGGTCGCTTGTGGGGAGATGAACCCTTCAAAGAAAGTGGTATAAGTACCCTGTGATCTCCATACCCCGAGTTCTCAAGAAATCAAGATGGGGTGTAAGCACCTTTGTGAATGTGGGGGCAGAGGATAGGCTGAATGGTAGGCTGACAAATTGGAAGTGTTTGTCTCCTATTATGAAGCACAGAATTGGAGGCAGAGACCAGTGTTAAAATAGAGTCCTGCTCCAGTGCAAGGAAACAATGTTACTCTGGGTGGTTTAAGTGCTTTGCAAACCTTCAGCAAGGCAAGTGTTTTGAGTTTTTGCCATGGTTCCCTTGTGCCTGGTTTCCACCGTTGCTATAAGTGAAGGTTTTCCTCCGTGGGGTACTCACAAAGTAGTGTGAAATTGGGTAAGCATGTCTATGGAAGGATACACAGCAACCCAGGTGTTGGTCATCCTGTATTGAAGTCCTCATAGTAAAAGGGCGGCAGGAAATGCCTGAGGACTGAGTAAGGGCTCTGGGCGGAAGTGGTGGTAAAAGTGCGACCTGAGGTGTGATCTAACACCCAGTCATCCACCTGAGTCTCAACTCTGAATGGTGGAAATTGCAAGTTTAAACACCTGATAAGTGAATAAACATATTCCTGGGTTTTCTAATAATTTTGCATTAAAGCGAATACTGTTCAGGGAACAATTAATAAGCTACAGTATGGGTCCAATAACCAGGACAAATCTGTCTCACATTTCCATGTCCCTGGTCCCTATAGGGTTAACTGGACATGGTGGGCATACCCTCAGAGGGGTCTCCAGGGCCTGAGAACCAAAGCAATGGACACTATACTAGTTGCACTCAGTGCCAAGGAGAATACCCAAGCAGGATCCAGTGCCTGAAACAACATTACAGGCTGTCACCCAAGCTTTGGGTCCAGTACATTTTCCAAGGAATTGCAGAGGTTACAATGATACGGGTGCGCTGCTTCTATTATTATAGAAGAAGGCAGTGAAGAGTTCATTGCAGAATCGGTAAAGATGAACAGTAAAGAAAACTGCTTAAGCATAGAAAACGTATCCATAGGGGAGAAGAGGTCCATAACCTTAAGGCCGCGTACACATGCGGGGACTGTTCGCTCAACTTTGTCCGCTGAACAGTGTTTCGGCGGACAGTCCGCTCGTGTGTGGGCTTTCAGCGGACAGTTTCAGCGGACAGTCTGCTGAACAAAGTTTTTCGGAAACAGTCCCCTCGTGTGTAGGCTTGTTCGTCAAACTAAGTTCCGCGCATGCTCAGAAAGGATTTACACGCCGAAGTTTGCATTGCAGTGTATAGGACGTTGTTTTCTAGTCCCGTCGTACGTGCTGTTCACGTCATCGCGCACGGTTTCAGCGGACTGTTCGTTCGTCGTGTGTGGCCAAGTCCGTCCATGCTAATTTTGAGCGGACTGTCCGCTGAAACTGTTTGACGGACAAAGTTGAGCGAACAGTCCCCGCGTGTGTACGCGGCCTAAGACACTAGCAAAATACTGGGGACTGACAGAGTGGAGAGTGGTTATAGGAGTATGTCCAGTGAGCATGCCCAGCAAAGCTTTTTCTAGTGTCCAGTCATCTTAAAGGAGAAATACAGCCAAAGCTAGTTTGGCTGGGCTTCTTCTGTGGATCACTGGAGTGCGGTTCATTATTTCACTCCTGTGACCCATTTTCAGCAGACAGCGGACTTCACGTGTCACAGAGCTGGTTCAGGCTCCGGTAAGATCGCGACACTGGAGTTGAAATCCACCCACATGCCTGAATTGGCATGCGGCTCAACCTCTCAGCTTTCCGTTGAGAAGCTGAGATGGACGCTCCTGCCCGTGCCCTCCACAGCCCAGCACTCCAGCAAGTGAGGAGGGGGCAGAGCAGAGACAGGTGACTGACAATCACCAGCTTTTTCCTCGGGGAGCTGTGAGAACCAAGCGATCTGCAGTGTTAGAATGCTTGGTTCTCAGTGTTAGAGTAGACGGGGGACAGATGCAGCATCGGACCGATGCTGCATCCATCTAGGTCAGTCTAAATCTGAAAAAAACCCATACTTCTCTTTCAAGTTAGCAGCCTATAACCCAGGGTCTATGAATATCCAGCTTGTGCCCTTTAACTATGATAACAGCATGCATTTCAGTCATTTAAAACAAGTAATTAAAACAAGAGCTAAATGGTGAGAAGGGCAAAAAAATCTCCAACACGCAGACTTGCTAGGCAGCAAGGTGGATATAAATCAGGGATATGCAATTAGCAGACCTCCAGCTGTTGCAAAACTACAAGTCCCATCATGCCTCTGCCTCTGGGTGTCATGCTTGTGGCTGTCAGAGTCTTGCTGTGCCTCATGGGACTTGTAGTTCTGCAACAGCTGGAGGTCCGCTAATTGCATATCCCTGATATAAATAAACTGACTGTTAAATTGTAACCAAATAGTTTTTTTTTGTGACCTACATTTGCAAATATACATATCACGTCAGGTACAATCCATGGAAGTACTAACAGCTGGATGTGTTTAGCAATTAAATAATTAGGTGTATAGCTCACCTGGACATTATCCTATTACATTTTAGCCCATTTCCAGGCCATGCCTAACATTCAGTCACAGACATTGTTCTAACTGCATTCTGTAGTGACAAGAATGTCTATCCAGTCCTGAGATTCTGGCACGGGACCTAGTTATCCTATGATACAATTACAGCCCAACCTTTTAAAAAAAAAAAATGTGCATACTTAAATTTTTCTCTGGCAGTGGGTAGATCTCTAATGCTATATAGCATGGGTGCCCAAACTTTTGAAGAGCGAGGGCCACTTAAGCGACCTGGTAACCGGTCGTGGGCCGCAATGAGCGTAACGGGTGGGTGACAGGTACACGGACGCAGCCTGCTCTACTCTATGGGCCATCCAATCTGCCCAGATGGAAGGGGTATGATCCCCCTCTGCTTCTTTTTTTTTTTTTTTTTTTTTTAGCAGATCAGATTGAAGTTGTGTGGCTGCATCTGCCGTGCCATAGATATAAATAGAGGGTTCAATTGAAAAACAGACAGGGGCATCCGATCAGACTGATCATATGAAAGGGGCCTAAGGCTTTCACATGACTGCACCTATGACTTTCCTGAGGATTAGGTGCAATTTGCCATACACTTCTATTATATCCTGCAGGTGTGGTGCACTTTCTGAAAGCGCACCAAAACTCCTGCATTCATAAGTTTTGATGTGCTTTAAGAAAGCGCATCAAACCCGCAGGTAATAACAGAAGTCTATGGCTCAGTGCAGGTAGCCCGCACTGCGCTGCGGATCCGTTTGAAAGCAGCCCAGCAACTACTGTAGAAGAGAGATGCTCCCTTGCTACAGGTATCATCGGCTGTGTACAATAATCCTTATCTAAACGATAGAATAAGCAGCGCTGAATATAATATAAATCCACACCAGTGAATTCAAAAATATTGAATACTATAGATCCACTCCAGTGAACATGAATTACTAAATGTTACTACAGTGCCTTGCGAAAGTATTCGCCCCCTTGAACTTTTCAACCTTTTGCCATATTTCAGGCTTCAAACATAAAGATATAAAATTTTAATTTTTTGTGAAGAATCACCAACAAGTGGGACACAATTGTGAAGTGGAACGAAATCTATTGGATATTTTAAACTTTTTTAGAAAATAAAAAACTGAAAAGTGGTGCGTGCAAAATTATTCAGCCCCTTTACTTTCAGTGCAGCAAACTCACTCCAGAAGTTCAGCGAGGATCTCTGAATGATCCAATGTTGTCCTAAATGACTGATGGTGATAAATAGAATCCACCTGTGTGTAATCAAGTCTCTGTATAAATGCACCTGCTCTGTGATAGTCTCAGGGTTCTGTTGAAAGCGCAGAGAGCATCATGAAGACCAAGGAACACACCAGGCAGGTCCGTAATACTGTTGTGGAGAAGTTTAAAGCCGGATTTGGATACAAAAAAATTTCCCAAGCTTTAAACATCCCAAGGAGCACTGTGCAAGCGATCATTTTGAAATGGAAAGAGTATCAGACCACTGCAAATCTACCAAGACCTGGCCGTCCCTCTAAACTTTCAGCTCAGAGAAGGAGAAGACTGATCAGAGATGCAGCCAAGAGGCCCATGATCACTCTGGATGAACTGCAGAGAACTACAGCTGAGGTGGGAGAGTCTGTCCATAGGACAACAATCAATCGTACACTGCACAAATCTGGCCTTTATGGAAGAGTGGCAAGAAGAAAGCCATTTCTCAAAGATATCCATAAAAAGTCTCGTCTAAAGTTTGCCACAAGCCACCTGGGAGACACACCAAACATGTGGAAGAAGGTGCTCTGGTCAGATGAAACCAAAATCGAACTTTTTGCCCACAATGCAAAACGATATGTTTGGCGTAAAAGCAACACAGCTCATCACCCTCAACACACCATCCCCACTGTCAAACATGGTGGTGGCAGCATCATGGTTTGGGCCTGCTTTTCTTCAGCAGGGACAGGGAAGATGGTTAAAATTGAGGGGAAGATGGATGCAGCCAAATACAGGACCATTCTGGATGAAAACCTGTTGGAGTCTGCAAAAGACCTGAAACTGGGACGGAGATTTCTCTTCCAACATGACAATGATCCCAAACATACAGCAAAATCTACAAAGGAATGGTTCACAAATAAACGTATCCAGGTGTTAGAATGGCCAAGTCAAAGTCCAGACCTGAATCCAATCGAGAATCTGTGGAAAGAGCTGAAAACTGCTGTTCACAAACGCTCTCCATCCAACCTCACTGAGCTCGAGCTGTTTTGCAAGGAAGAATGCTCAAGAATTTCAGTCTCTCGATGTGCAAAACTGATAGAGACATACCCCAAGTGACTTGCAGCTGTAATCGCAGCAAAAGGTGGCTCTACAAAGTATTAACGCAAGGGGGCCGAATAATTTTGCACGCCCCACTTTTCATTTTTTTATTAGTTAAAAAAGTTTCAAAAATCCAATAGATTTCGTTCCACTTCACAATTGTGTCTCACTTGTTGGTGATTCTTCACAAAAAATACAAATTTTATATCTTTATGTTTGAAGCCTGAAATGTGGCAAAAGGTTGAAAAGTTCGAGGGGGCCAAATACTTTCGCAAGGCACTGTACACTGTGCAAACCCTGCCCTGTGCATACAAAAATAGAAAAAAATAAATAAATAACTTGTATCAAAATCAATTAACGCAAATTATTGTATAGTGCATGTCACCAGATGAATAGTGATGGCAAATACATACAATCTGTTGAAACAAATCACCCTGTGACTAAATATTGTTCAACACTGAAAATAAATAAACAGAGAAAGAGAATCAAGTGAATTGTTTCAAGTTCTATCAGACAATGTCCACTTCCTAAAAAAATTGTTACAATCACCACTGTGAAACTTCCTGAGAACATAATGTAATGTAACCCAGTGAAATCATAGTCCATACGTTGAATCTTCAGATCATAATCCAAATAATGAAATAGTGAAGAAACAGTGAAAAAAACGTTAACCAGTGTCTCTTGTATAAAAAGCAGATTACATCTACACTCCTCCACCACACCGCTCTAGATGTGACTCCTCTCCCCTTATGTGGTTACACTCACCCGCTGTATATACCTCGTACTTTCGTGTTTGGCTGGATACACTTTTCCCCTTTAAAGGGTTTAAATGGGATATCCAAATTTCCAATTCGGAATACAGGGCCGGAATACTAGGCAAGACAAACTGACTTTTATTTTCCCCAAACTTCTCTCAATGGGCAGTGTGTAATCAGTTTGGGGAAAATAAAAGTCAGTTTGTCTTGCCTAGTGACCAATTCCATGATTAAGTCAATTTTATGACGAAACATGTCGGATTTTGGCTACTAGGCGAAAGAGAGAGGTACATATAGGATGCTGAACATCTTACATTGATCCTTGCAAAGCGGCGGTACAGTTAAGGAGCGGTGAGAGACTTTCCATCATTCCCGCATATCCTGGGTCCGCCGTTACCACCTATGTTTCAGTATGAGCTATTCAAGAGTGCTGTGACTTTTTATATTTGGCGTGTTTACTCATCCTTTGATGTGAGTGCAATGTGAGAGGTTTTTTATGTGTGATTGAAAAGTTTTATACTGTATCACGCTATGGAAGCAAATCTTTTCTTTGTTGCATGAGAGTATCTATGGGAACAGCCGTGGCATCTATGGGAACAGCTGTGGCATCTATGAGAACAGCCTTGGCACCAGCCCTGTATTCCGAATTGGAAATTTGTATATCCCATTTAAACCCTGTAAAGGGGAAAAGCGTATCCAGCCAAAACACGAAAGTGTGAGGCATATACAGCGGGTGAGTGTAACCACTAGGGCTGAAACGATTAATCGATATTATCGATAATAATCGATAATGAAAATCGTTGTCAACGATTTTCATTATCGATTAGTTGGTCCGCACCTTGTGATCCGCGGAGCGGGCCGCGGCCTTAGGAAAGACCGCGGCTTCGGCCTAGCTTCGGAGCTGGCGGCCATCTTGGTACACCCGGCGGCGGCGAGCTGCGCGCTGACGTCACCCCCAGCGCGGCGTTCAGCCTGTCAGCCCAAGTGAATGAATTCTGGAGGAGTCACGGAGTTCTTCTGTCCCCGCACATCCCCCGTGGCTGGACTACCGGTAGGTTCTCCCTGCTGTCTGTCAGCGTTATTGTACAGTTCAGGATGAGTTCCTCAGTCCTCACATTGCTGGGGTCTGTGTATAGGGGGAGGGGGATTACTCTAACATTAACCCTTTCCATACAGCCTGCCTTGTCAAGTAGCAGATTGAATAAAGTTCAGCCCTCAGAGACTTCACATCTTCCCTCCAACTTTCCTAAAAAGTCCTGACTTCTTCTGTCCCCGCACATCCCCGTCCTCTTCTTCTGTCCCCGCACATCCCTGTCCTCTTCTTCTGTCCCCGCACATCCCCGTCCTCTTCTTCTGTCCCCGCACATCCCGTCCTCTTCTTCTGTCCCCGCACATCCCCATCCTCTTCTTCTGTCCCCGCACATCCCCATCCTCTTCTTCTGTCCCCGCACATCCCCATCCTCTTCTTCTGTCCCCGCACATCCCCGTCCTCTTCTTCTGTCCCCGCACATCCCCGTCCTCTTCTTCTGTCCCCACACATCCCCCGTCCTCTTCTTCTGTCCCCACACATCCCCCGTCCTCTTCTGTCCCCGCACATCCCCATCCTCTTCTTCTGTCCCTGCACATCCCCGTCCTCTTCTTCTGTCCTCGCACATCCCCGTCCTCTTCTTCTGTCCCCGCACATCCCCCGTCCTCTTCTTCTGTCCCCGCACATCCCCCGTCCTCTTCTTCTGTCCCCGCACATCCCCCGTCCTCTTCTTCTGTCCCCGCACATCCCCCGTCCTCTTCTTCTGTCCCCGCACATCCCCCGTCCTCTTCTTCTGTCCCCGCACATCCCCCGTCCTCTTCTTCTGTCCCCGCACATCCCCGTCTTCTTCTTCTGTCCCCGCACATCCCCCGTCCTCTTCTTCTGTCCCCGCACATCCCCCGTCCTCTTCTTCTGTCCCCGCACATCCCCCGTCCTCTTCTTCTGTCCCCGCACATCCCCGTCCTCTTCTTCTGTCCCCGCACATCCCCGTCCTCTTCTTCTGTCCCCGCACATCCCCGTCCTCTTCTTCTGTCCCCGCACATCCCCGTCCTCTTCCTCTGCCCCCGCACATCCCCTGTCCTCTTCCTCTGCCCCCGCACATCCCCGTCCTCTTCCTCTGTCCCCGCACATCCCCCGTCCTCTTCCTCTGTCCCCGCACATCCCCCGTCCTCTTCCTCTGTCCCCGCACATCCCCTGTCCTCTTCTGTCCCCGCACATCCCCGTCCTCTTCTGTCCCCGCACATCCCCGTCCTCTTCTGTCCCCGCACATCCCCGTCCTCTTCCTCTGTCCCCGCACATCCCCCGTCCTCTTCTTCTGTCCCCGCACATCCCCCGTCCTCTTCTTCTGTCCCCGCACATCCCCCGTCCTCTTCTTCTGTCCCCGCACATCCCCCGTCCTCTTCTGTCCCCGCACATCCCCGCTTTCCAGCGCTGCTGTGATTGGAGGTTGGGCTCTGCACATGCGTGCATCCATCTCCCGGCTTCGGGGTGCCCTTCGCTCCATTTGGAGGAGTCGGCCGAGTCACGTATGGCGGGTCCGGACTGAGACTCTGCCCCACACCACCCCGGCACACCGAGGAGGAGCCGCTGTCACCATGAAGGGGTGAGAAAACCCGAGACACCGGAGGGGGGGGAGGGGAGCACTGAGAGGAGGTGGGGTAGTGACACCATGTGAGAGGGGAGGAATGTGTCATCTATACTGGGGGGGGGACACGTGTGTGTGTGCGTGTGTGTGTGTGTGTGTGTATATATATTTCCCCCCCCCCCTTTTTTTTTATCCGATTAATCAAAAAAATAATCGGCCGATTAATCGATTATGAAAATAATCGTTAGTTGCAGCCCTAGTAACCACATAAGGGGAGAGGAGTCACATCTAGAGCGGTGTGGTGGAGGAGTGTAGATGTAATCTGCTTTTTATTCAAGAGACACTGGTTAACGGTTTTTTCACTGTTTCTTCACTATTTCATTATTGGATTATGATCTGAAGATTCAACGTATGGACTATGATTTCACTGGGTTACATTACATTATGTTCTCAGGAAGTTTCACAGTGGTGATTGTAACAATTTTTTTAGGAAGTGGACATTGTCTGACAGAACTTGAAACAATTCACTTGATTCTCATTCTCTGTTTATTTATTTTCAGTGTTGAACAATATTTAGTCACAGGGTGATTTGTTTCAACAGATTGTGTGTATTTGCCATCACTATTCATCTAGTGACATGCACTATACAATAATTTGTGTTAATTGATTTTGATACAAGTTATTTTTTTCTTTTTTTTCTATTTTTGTATGCACATGGCAGGGTTTGCACAGTGTTGTAACATTTAGTAATTCATGTTCACTGGAGTGGATCTATAGTATTCAATATTTTTGAATTCACTGGTGTGGATTTATATTATATTCAGTGCCGCTTATTCTATCGTTTAGATAAGGATTATTGTACACATTTTGTTTTTATAAAGTGGCGGCTGAGGCCGCGTACACACGGACGGATTGTCTGTCCAACTTAGTCCGCTGAACCGTGTTTCAGCGGACAATCCGCTCGTGTGTGGGCTTCAGCGGACTTTTTCAGCGGACAGTCTGACGGACTTTGTCTTTCGGAATTTCCGTAAAATTTGTCCGCTGAAACTTGGTTTTGTCCGTCCAAACTTGGTTTCAGCGGACAGTCCGCTCGTGAGTAGGCAAGTTGGACGGACTAAGTATGGCGCATGCTCAGAAAGGATTTACACGGCCGAAGGTTGCATTGCAGTGTATTGGACGTCGTTTTTCTAGTCCCGTCGTACGTGCTGTACACGTCATCGCGCAAGTTTTCAGCGGACTGTCTGTTCATCGTGTGTGGTCAAGTCCGTTCATTCAAAATTTGGACGGACTGTCTGTCGGATTGTCTGACGAACTTAGTTGGGCAGACAATCCGCCCGTGTGTACGCGGCCTTAGTTTAAAGTTTTTGTTCAGCGCAGTGGTGATACACAGTAGATGGGGAAAGAGTGAGTGTATCTTTGTTTTAGGTATCGTCGGCTGTTGCTGTCGCAGGCAGAGTGCAATTGGTATCACTCCGCCTGTGACAGGAGCCAGCGCTATACAGGTAGCATTGGCTTATGCGACTCTACTCCCTCTGCAGCCATGCTTCCTCTAGTGTCTGCTCCATTCAGAACACTAATGCTCTGGGATGGTGGGTCAGGAACCCTCGATCTGGGCTTGCTGACCCCCCATCCCAGAGAAGGAGGTCGCGTGCCACATCAGAGAGCTCTGCGGGCCAACAGTTGGGCACCCCTGTTCTATAGCATTCTCCTGTGCATCAAGCCAGGGTTAGAGGCTTGGTCCTGCTGGTCTTATAGGCAGCCCAATGGTCAATACAACAGAACAGCCTACAACAGAAAGGAATGTCATTTGCAGGATCCCCATGCCATGCACAGCAACAGGTTAACTGATAGCCCAACTCCGTGATCTGGCCTTCCCCAAAAAGGACCGTTCCAATACTTTGCTATGCTTTTTTTCTGTAAAATGACCAGGGATGCACAGATAACAGTTTTTTAAGGCAGAGTACGAGTACCGATACTTTTTCTCTACTTGTTCAGCTGTTCAGGTGTGATTCAGATGTGAATTTTTGAAGTGTACGACACTGGAAATTGCACCTGAACCGAATTGAAAATTATACCTGACTCTTAAAAAGAGTCAGGTGCAATTTCTAATTCGGTTAAGGTGCAATTTCCAGTGTGGTACACTTCAAAAATTCACACCTGAACCGATGAACAAAATCGACATGAACTGTTGAAGGTATCAGTTTTAGTATTGGAGCAATGCACAAGTACAAGTATTCTACAAATGCTTAGTATCAGCACTGATACAGGTATCGGCATACCTCCCATCATTTTGAGATGGGAATGAGGGACACCTACTAGCAAATGTATGTAGGCATAGGACACGCCCCCTACCACACCCCCATAAAGGAGAATTAACCCCCCAAAAAAGGTTAATGAAATCCACAAGTGCTTTTTTAACCACTACTATTCTGTTATATTGGCTTTTAAAATGTACAAATACAGCAATTTAGAAATTGGATGAAAGGTTTAGCACTGGGAAACTGCATTTTATATACAACTATATAGATCAGACCAAAATTAGGGACAAATGAGGAGGAATGAGGGTCAGAGGGACATTGCTCCAAATCGGGGACAGTCCCTTGAAATCAGGGACTGTTGGGAGGTATGGTATTGATGCAACACTAATAATTACTCTTTACTTATGTCTTCTGACCAGTCATGTGATGCTCAGGGTCAAATGTCTCATCCAAATTCTGCTGATCCTAGACAGTCTTGACTGATGCACAGTGCTAATGTGCTGAGATAAGCTCTGCTCTCTGCAAAGACGGCTCTCATTGACTGTAATGTAATTCCCAATGTCAAGCGACTTGGGGCGACTTGAGGACTGACAAATTGTTGTAGTGTGAACCAACCTTAATACACTGTGAGTGCAGTGCGCCTTGCACTGGGGATGGGTCCATGATGCCCTGCTATCAGTCTTTCCCCATTCTTCCAGGTTTATTGATGCTGGGTGTCAGTCAACCCAGAAGACTGAGGACATCTTGTGGTGAAGAACAGGTACTATTCTGAAATAATGGTGAGTTCTTTAATTAGTTCAGCTTATAGAAGTAGTACTAAAGTCTTTTTTGTTTTTACACTACAACAGTAGTCATTTGTTGAGTACAATATAATACAAGATTTATTTATAATCCTTTTATAAACACAATTTTTTTCCTATTATGTAACCACATCCTCTCTTCCTGTGTGATGCTTTCCCAGACTTCGTGTTGCGGGGCGCGCACTAATAATTTATATTCAGCAGAATACATTTATCAGAACTACATGTCCCACTGTGAATGATCACAAACAATGTAGCGCTATAATGTCAAAAAATGTAAAAAACCTAGACATAAATCACCAAAGGATCTGGTAGTGAAATCAAACTTAAAAGGTCAGCACACATATCACATGCTGACCTTTTAAGTTTGATTTCACTACCAGATCCTTTGGTGATTTATGTCTAGGTTTTTTACATTTTTTGACATTATAGCGCTACATTGTTTGTGATCATTCGTTATTTTGACTTCGTTTGTTTGTATGTTAGCTGCTGTTTTGTGTTATATCACAATTTTTTGTCACTTATAAAGGGAGCGCAGTGTTTTCCCCCTCTTTTTTACATGTCCCACTGTGCCTTGCACCAGCAAGCATGTGTGCACTGTGATTCAAAAAACTTTGCTGAGGACTCTATCTGGGCACAACTAGACAACTAGAAGACACATCTCTGTATAAAGGTAAGGGCTCGTTCACAAGAACTTTAGTCTCTGAAGAGCAATCTGCGTTCAGATTGCTCTTCAGAGAGCATTTGACAGGCAGTGAGGAGGCATTGTAGAATCAAATACAGCCACTGTGGCCATCAAATGCAGCCACTGTGGCCCATCAAATGCAGCCACTTTGTCCCATCATCAAATGCAGCCACTTTGTCCCATCATCAGATGCAGCCACTTTGTCCCATCATCAGATGCAGCCACTTTGTCCCATCATCAAATGCTGCCACTGTGCCCATCATATGCAGCCACTGTGCCCATGAAATGCAGCCACTGTGCCAATTAAATACAGCCACTGTGCCCCATCAAATTCAGCCCCTGTGCCCCATCAAATGCAGCCTAAGTGTGACCCCCTCCGCTCGCTGTCTGACTGACACTTACCCCATCTGTGTAGCGGGTCAGGCAGCGGATGACGACGGCGGCTCCTGTGTCCTCCATGCTTCCCGTGTGTCTCTTCTTCTGCTAGGCATCCAATAGGATAGCCTGTGCCTTCAGCCAATCATGTGAAAGGTATTAGACCTACGCTTCCTGATTGGCGGAGATGTGGTTCAATGTTAGAATAGCAAATATTAATTTGCTTTTCTAACACCGCTGGGTGGGCTCTGAGCACATTAGAGCCTAAGGCTCTAATTGGGTACTTAAAAAAGAAAACCTGCCGCTGTAATTCAGGCGCCCAGCACCTGAAATGGGGCCAGACGACTGAAAAGGGGATGGCCACGGCGGCCATGGATAGATTCATGCAAAATCCATAACAGACCCTTATCTAAGCATGCACCCTGGCAAGTCCCCTCCCCCCCAAACCATACCAGGCCACATGCCCTCAACAAGGGTGGGGGTGCTTCGGGGCAGGGGGGACTCATGCTGAATCTGTGAAATCAGAAGAGGTGGTCTTACCTATATAAGAACTGTCAAACGGAGGAGCCTACAGTAGGCAGATGGCCTTCGTGTCGGCGAGAGCATTTTTTTTTATTTTATGGGTGAAGTGATTGACAATGGATTTACATCAGGGGACACAGTTTTTTATTTTTTAATAAAGGAATTCTCAAAAACTGTCTGTGTTTTTATTACTTTTGACACTTTTTTGGTGAATGGGTAGAGGTACTATATACCCGATACTCATTCACATGGGGAGGGGGCGGCAGGATCTGGGGGCCCTCTTGTTAAAGGCGGCTTCCAGATTCTTATAAGTCCCCTGCCTGCAGACCCCCACAACCACCGGCCACAGTTGTGGGGATGAGGCCCTCGTCCCCATCAAAATGGGGACAAGGTGCTTTGGGACGGAGATGCAGAGCCCCCCCGCCCCAAAGCACCCGCCCCCCCATGGGCCTCATCCTCGTAACTGTGGCCGGTGGTTTTGGGGTTCTGCGGGCAGGAGGCTTATCGGAACCTGGAAGCCCCCAGATCCCAGCCCCCCCTATGTGAATGAAAGACACAGAGACAGTTTTTGACAATTTAAAAGCAGTGTCCCCCAATGTAAATCCATTGTCAATCATGTCGCCGCACCTGAAAAATAAAAAAGATGCTCTCACTAACAGGAAGGCTGGCTGCCTACTGCAGGCTAAGCCGTTTGACATTTCTTATATAGGTAAGGGGTGGGGCCACCGGCTTCATCACCTGGTGGCACCACCCCCTTCTGACATCACGGACCTGTGCATGCTGGGTTTGTGAGGTCAGAAAGGGCAGTGCCACCAGGTGACCTAGCCAGGTGTCCCTGCCCCTTACCTATATAAGAACTGTGAAATGGAGGAGCCTGCAGTAGGCAGATGGCCTATGTGTCGACGAGCGTGGCTTTTTTTTTTTTGGGTGCGGCTGGTGGCATGATTGACGATAGATCTACATTGGGGGATGCTGTTTTTTTTTTGGTTTTTTTTAATAGAGTCCTATGCATTAAGGTGAACGATCTCCCGGACCAAAGGGTCAGAGACCTCAGCCACCAGAGAAGGGAATCCCTGACTAACTGGCTCACCTGAATTTGACGATCCAGGGATAACGGAGATTTGTCCCATTTGGATAGGATCTCCTTCTGCAAGACTCGGGTGTGAAATTTAGCGTACGGTACAGCCTCGAAGGAGGCTACCATGAGGCCCATACCTCGCAAGCAGAAGCACAGCAACGACCACCTGCCGTTCAACAACATCTTCACTGCGGCTCGGAGAGTCTGCAGTTTGTCTGAAGGGAGAAAAACTCTTGCTTCCACAGAGTCCAGTAGTAAGCCCAGGTACTCCAGGCATTGAGTCGGCACCAACACCGACTTCTTTAGGTTCAGCACCCAACCAAACTCCTGTAGAGTTTGCATGGTGATCGCCACATCCTCCCTTAATTCTGAGGCGGAAGCTGCTCTCAGAAGGAGGTTGTCTAGAAAACCCACGATTGCGATCCCACGTTGCCTTAACAGCGCCAGAATTGGAGCTAACACTTTGTTAAAGACATGGGTGCTTACACCAGGCCAAAAGGATCAGCTACGAATTGGTAGTGCTCTTCCCCAACTGCAATTAGCAGAAACCTCTGATGCCTGAGGCATATGGGTATATGCAAGTAAGCGTCCTGGATATCCAGAGATACCAGAAAGTCCCCCTGATGGAGTGCAGTGACTATGGAGCGAACTGATTTCATCCTAAACCTTTGCACTTTTACAAAGCAGTTGAGGGCTATCAAGTCCAGGATTGAACGTAGCCCTTCCTTTTTGGGGACTACAAACAGATTGGAGTAGAATCCCTGAAAACTTTCCAGCCTCGGAACAGGTACTATCACTCTGCGTAGTAGCAGGTCCTTTAAACTTTTTGCTATAATAAATATCCCCCAAAAATGTATAAAAAAAAAACTTTTTTCTTCCTCAGTTTAGACCGATACGTATTCTTCTACATATTTTTTGGTAAAAAAAAAAAAATCGCAATATTATAGCGATTATTCATTGGTTTTCGCAAAAGTTATAGTGTTTACAAAATAGGGGATAGTTTTATGGCATTTTTATAAAAAATTTTTTTTTTTACTAGTAATGATCAGCGATTTTTATTGTGACTGTGACATTATGGCAGACACATCGAACATTTTTGACACATTTTTGGGACCATTGTCATTTATACAGCAAACAGTGCTATACAAATGCACTGATTCCTGTGTAAATGACACTGGCAGTGAAGGGGTTAACCACTAGGCGGCAGTGTAGGGGTTTAGTGTGTCCTAGGGGCATGTTGCTAACTGTGGGGGGCGTGGCTGTGTTTGACACATCACTGATCTCTGCTCCAATCACATGGAGCAGAGATCAGTGTCACTGTTGCTAGGCAGAATGGGGAGATGCTTGTTTACTTTAGCACACGGATATGCAATTAGCGGACCTCCAGCTGTTGCAGAACTACAAGTCCAACGAGGCATAGCAAGACTCTGACAGCCACAAGCATGACATCCAGAGGCAGAGGCATGATGGGACTTGTAGTTTTGCAACAGTTGGAGGTCCGCTAATTGCATATCCCTGCTTTAGCATCTCCCTGTTCTTCCTCCCCGTGAGATGATTGCGGGTATCCTCACGGCAATCGAGCCCGCGGGACCTGCGATCAGACTCACGGAGGTCCCGACTGGCTGCGTGCACAAGATGGCATGGCGGCACATTTAAAGGGACGTACCTGTATGCCCATGTGCCTGTCTGTGCCATTCTGCCGACCTACATCATCGTGCGCTGGTCGGGAAGTGGTTAAACCTTTAAAGTAACACTAAAGCTTTGTTTGTTTTTTTTGGTTTTAAGTAACAAACATATCATACTTCCACTGTGCAGCTCGTTTTGCACAGAGTGGCCCCAAAATCCTCTTCTGGGGTCCCTCGGTGGCTCTCACGGCTCCTCTCTGCATTAGACAACCCCCTGGGAGAAGAGCTCTTCCCGGGGGGGTTACCTTGCGGGCACGCTCCCAAGTCATTAATTCAGCATCCATAGAAGCCGAATGTATGACTCGGCCCCACCCCTGGGTCATTGGATTTGATGGACAGCAGCAGGAGCCAATGGCTGCACTGCTATCAATCCATCCAATCAGGACCCCAGACACCGGCTTTTGCTGGTGTGCTCGTCCCCCGGACGAGATAAAGGGGTTAAAGATAAGTAAAACGGGGGCTGCAGCATAGAATGCATTGAGGTGAAAAACCTTGAAGGTTTACAACCCCTTTAAGCTTTTAAAATTAAACATCCAAACAGCATCACAGATGCCAACATACTATAATTATTTATATACGCTCACTTTATTGCTAAATTACTGTGAAATTCAAAACGTATCTGGGTGTAGTAAGATGTTCGCTGCCGCCTTATGACTGCAGGTGTTCTGTCAGATTAGCAAACCTGGTAGCAGTGGAACGCATGCAAAGCTGACGGAATGTCACTCCCGTGACATTATCTGACATGTTCGCTAATCTGATAGAACACCGTCCGTTGTTCCTTTAGATTAGGCGACCCGTTAGCTTTGGTAATGGAATTGACATTACCAGCAAAACGTGCTTACTGCCAGTATGGCCGCTATGCGTTACAATAGGTTTCCTAATCTGACAGAACACGAAGGCAGCAGCGGACATTTTGTTACACCCAGATCTTGTTACACCCAGGCAAGTCTGGAATTTCAGCAGTAAACTCAGTTTATATAGTAGAATACAGTATTGTAAATCTGTGATAGTGTTTTTATGTTAAATTTGAAAACCAGCGGCAAGGCTGCAGTCAGAAAGTGGCGATGGCCATCTTGGTACACCCCACACTGTTTACTGCCAAACTGATATTCATAAGGGGCTGAGGAGATTTTTGGACAACCTCAGTAGCTCGCTTTACTGCTAAAATAAGTGTGACATTCAAGACTTGCCTGGATGTAACAAGATGCCCGTTGCCCCTGTTCTGTCAGATTAGGCAACCAGTGAAAATCATGTAATGAAAGTGCCGTTTTTGTCACGCCCATCTTGGTACACGCTGCACTCAGCCACAGTAAGCCTACAGTCTGAAATCGCCAAAAGGACATCTTTTTACACCCACCGAAGTCTTGCATTTCACACTTATTTTTACCACTAAACTAACCTTATATGATGAAATACAGTATTTAGAAATCTGTGACACTGTTTTGATGATTAATTTTAAAAGTAGCGGTCTTCTGACAGATTCTCAAACGTGTGAGATCGGCAGGCTTGCCGCTGCTTTTAAAATTCAACATCAAAACATTGTCACGCATTTCTAAATCCTGCGTACACCACGCAGGGTGTACCAAGATGGCAGATAAAGAACGTCACTCGTTACGAAATCTGACGGGTCGCCTAATCTAACAGAACATCACTTTCATGTTCTGTCAGATTAGGAAACCTGCTGGAACCCACTGCGCATGTGCAGTAAGTAAATTTTGTTGGAAACGTCAGTTCAGTTACCAAATCTATAGGGTCGCCGAATCTGACGGAACACCGTATTTGATAGAGACTTGATTGCTTTTTTTGGAGAGCATCAGCAATGTGAAGGAACGCCTAATGAAATGTCACTTATGGCATTTCAATAAACTTATAACAATGCAAAAAAAATGCCCCGATTGGCTGTTCAGTACTGTGCCCACCCAGCCCCCACCACCCTTGCCTTCTGTTGCGTGCGCACGCTGCCACCTTCCGCAAGTCGGACACGCGTTTCCCAGCTATCCTCACCGCCCTTACGAAGTGACGTCAGGGCGCCAGAACCGGAAGTGCCGCGCCGTGTAAACACTCCACTGCAATGGGGAAGGTATACTGTAATCTGTGCGACCTGTTGTGCACCTCCATCAGATCGCTATGTGAACACGTGATTGGGGTAAAGCACAAGTCGCTTTTGACTCGCTTCGCACCGGCCAAGCTGCGGGAGTTGGGCCGCGTGCAGTGTTTCCTGGACTCCTATTTGAAGGAAGAGCCGATCCTGGGACTGGAGTACGTGGTGGAGCGGCAGGTGGGGTCTTCCTATCTCTACACCTGCTTGCTCTGTAGTGTGGAGTGTGAATGGCGGAAGATGGTCGCTCACGTCACGGACGTGGACCACACAGAGAGCTACATCTACAAGCACCACAGCGACATGATTTGCTCCTCCAGTGACCTCATGAGGGAGGAGCAGGTCCTCGCGCTGGAGGAGGCCGCCCAGGCGGTTTTTGACAAGTTTGGCCGCAAAGAAATCTGCATTCAGAAACCCGACAGCGATATGCCGCTTCTGGTAGCCGACTCGTCCGCCAAGGAAAGCGGCGAGAAAAACGGAGTAAATGATGACATGCCAATGATCACCACATGCAGAAAGGAAAATTACACTGACCCCCAAAACTACGACTGTGGCCTCTGCGACGTGAAGTGTGCCTCGCCTGTAGCACTGTGCGAACACATCCAGGGGAACAAACATAAAAGGAACCTGCAGCGCAATGCGCCCCAGCAGATGAAGGACTTGGGCCGCTTGGGCTATTTCCTGCACACCCACTTGAAGGACGACCCCATTATAGGCCTGGAATACATTGTGGAGACAGCGCTGGGCCCGTCCTGCAAATACTCCTGCCAGCTGTGCAACGTGGACACCGACTTGCTGAAAATGGTTGTCCACATCATGGACGTAGACCACATGGATCGCTATATTAAGAAGCACCATGGCGACATGTTGCCCAGTGTGCCAAAGTTCACCAAAAAAGTGGTCTACTTAAAAACACTGAGAGAGGTTGCTGTGAAGATAGTGGAAGGACACGGGCGCAGAGAAATTCAGTCAAAAAACACAACCAGCGGGGTGCCGACCAAAACCTTTGAGGAAGTTGACTTTTTACCATTCAAACATCATGGTGGAAATAGTTGTCATGTAAAAAAGAGACCTCTGCCCTATCAGGAGACAGGATGGGATGAGAGCTATGAAAGTTACAGTTATCAAAAAATGTTCAAAAGGTTCTAATATGTAATACCCGCCTTTGGCCAAGAAGGGCAGACAACATCACAATACACATTATTGACTGGAATATTGTGAGGCTGTGTTGACACTATTGCGAATTGGATGCAGGGTTTACCCGCATCTGAATTCGCATGTCAGGAGATAGGGACTGGCTGGTTCACACATCTCCGCAACGGCTCTGCAGCGAATTGCACAGGAGCCCTGTGCGTCTTTTGGTCCATTTCAGGTCTGAATTTAGTCAAAAATTCAGGACTGAAATCGGACCTGAAACGGTGAACAGGGATACACCGGACCCCTGCCGTGAGCTGCTCTGTGCTTCAGTGTGAACCCAGCCTCAATGTAAGGAGTCCTATTATGTAATATAACTATTGTAGCTGTAAAAGAATATTGTGGGTATTACACAGAAACTAAATAGAATGTTATGGTATATAGCAGTGATGGCGAACCTTGGCACCCCAGATGTTTTGGAACAAAATTTCCCATGATGCTCATGTACTCCTGTATTGTAGTTGAGCATCATGGGAAATGTAGTTCCAAACATCTGGGGTGCCAAGGTTGGCCATCACTGGTATATAGGTTGGATGCAACTGAATTTACATACAACTCTCTTAGTTTAAAGTAGACCTAATAGTGGTATTAAACCCAAAAGCAAATATTTATTATGTTGCAGTATCCTATAAACATCCTCTTATTGGGACTTTTTAGAGGCAACCAAATAATCCAAAATCGGAAGTATATAAAATCGTACATATTTTATTACAACCTAATAAAGTCTTAACACTTCATAAAATAGATACGATTGTATATAATTCAGATTTTGTAGTATTTGGCTGCATCTAAACAAGAGGATATTTATAAGATATTCTGATGTGATGTGAAGGAATGATG
Source organism: Lithobates pipiens (assembly GCF_037356315.1). Lineage (NCBI taxonomy): Eukaryota > Metazoa > Chordata > Amphibia > Anura > Ranidae > Lithobates > Lithobates pipiens. Next base: position 82,125,756 of record NW_027507758.1, on the reverse strand, counting down.
GCAACCCCTGCCCATAACTAGGTGAACTCTCACCGCTGACAGGGCTTCCATCGTCACCCGGTCTTCCTTTTGGGTTGATGGGCTTCGGGCTTTTGATTGGATGAGCCACGGTGACATCACTTCCGTTCACAGCACAGGACTCTGAAGTAATGGCACAGGTATGCTGTTCCCTCAGAGCACATGCACTAGTGAAGTCACTGGTGGCTTTGTAAGTTTAGGAGATATATACTGTACCTATAGCTAGACCTTATTATAGGCTTAGCTATAGGTAAAAGTCAGAGTTTACTCCCACTTTAATTCTGCTAGTTCATTTAACACTCCCACCTCCAGATGAACAAGGTTGTCCAAAGGTGCCCCCTGTGTGCGCCTCCATCTAGAGTGGGAGCACTCTAATACAGGAGGTGTGTTACTGACCAGAGAGGAAAATGGCCTAAAAAAAAAGAGAAAACTAATGACTGGTAAGCTGTAATAAAATTATATTTTGGGTTTTATACCACTTAAAGGAAAAACTTTTTTTTCATTTTTGGCTAGAGAAAGGGAAGGTCATAATCCCTGTCAGTTTTTTTTCGATCTGTGTCCCATTAGGAATATTTCCTTTCAATTCCCCTCCCAGAGCTAAAACAGGAAGTGTAAGTGAGACCTCCAAAGCGAGCAAATCCCTCATTGTCACCAGAACTGCTGATTAAAAAATGCCTTTAATTATACATTAATTTATACTTATAGTTATATTTCAACCTCTTCCTGCCTGCCCTGTTCAGAATGCACAGGGGGTGGGAAGGATTGATGATCATGTGACCACTGTCACAGTGGTCACATGATCAGAAGCCGTGCAGTCATCGGATATCGCCCCAAAACTTTTATTGCAGAAAGATCACATCACAAAGGACCAAGTGGAACTGCGCAGAACCACTTCGCCAGGCATGTGAAGTCCTGGGCAGCTCCGAAACTTTCTTTGTGATGTGATCTTTCTGCAATAATGTTTTGGACGATATGTGATGGTCCTTGTGCTGGCGAATATGTACATTTTTTCATGACAAGCCCAGTTCCCAGCTGGTAGTTGCTACAGCACCGGCTACTGATGAGCCTATGTCCAGGAATGTGTGCGATGGGATGCTTGTTGGACTAGTGTGATTTATCCATGGATGTATGATTGATTGCCCATTGAGGGCTGGGTCCCCATGGGATCTAATGTTACATTATATGTATGGAGCTAAGATTGGAACCACATGTGTTTTTAATGTTTTTTTTTTTTTTTTTTTAAATCATGTGCAATAAAATATTTTGTAAAGATGCATCCATTACCTTTGCTAGTGTTACTTCTGGGTATACTGTGTAGGAGCCCACACTTTCAGATAGGTGATTCAGAAGTTATGGTCTGTGAATAACCTGCATGCTCTGGAGTCTTTCCAGAGATTTTTATTTTTTAGGTCCTGGTAGCTCCATTGTTCTTAAATAAAATATGTTCTTTGGAAATGGGGTGTTCTGTAATCCTGTCAGTGTTACTGGTAGGATCACCATGTAAAAATAATGGGAAAAGAGAAAACTAACATGGTCACCACACCAAAGGACTGGTAAGCTAATATATATCATCTTGGATTTAGATTTTGTTTAAGATGACTGCAGTAAAACATGGCAGCTATTTTTTCTACAATGGTTTCTGATGTGTACATTTATTGCAGAGAATAGGAATGTGGTATTTTATGGTAACTTACAGTCCAACTAAACCTTAAAAAAACAAAACTGCAAGTACTTATATCTTTATGGTGGATTCCATAAGCCTCTTCTGCCATGAAATATTTCCCCCTGCCTGCTAGAAGCTTTTTTATGATTTGTGATAGCCGTGCATGCACAGTTCAGTGTCTTATGATTGCTGGCAGTAAGTGTGGGATTCCAGAATGAATGAGCTCTCATACGCATGCACAGAACTTATGTAAATCTTGGCAAATCAAGACAGTTAAAGAATAGTGAGCTATAATGATGCAGGGGTGAAGATGAAAATGCTCTAGTTAGGACTGGTGCTTTCATTAACCTCCCTGTTATGTATTATAATTGAATTTCATGTCTACCAACCACACTTTGTTTACACAAAACGCTTTAATCACTTGCTGTGCACGTACTTAAAGTGGTTGTAAACCCTCCCCCACAACTTTGTCCCATGTAAATAAGCATAAAAAACCCTAATGAACACTGCTTGTAGATATCTCCTTACTTGCTTATTATTGTTGTAATCCTTGTTCTGTAGAATGAAGTCACTGAGCATGCCCAGATCTCCCCTGATTTAAGGCACACTCTCTATGTCTTATCTATCTGTTATCAGGACTTCCTACCTCACAGCTCTGAACTCTGCTAATCACTCAGAGCTTCCTCCTACACACCATGTGACCTCACAAACAGTCTACACTTGGCCATTACTGCAGTCTTATCAGCTGAAGCTGATAAGACTGACAAAGGGAAACATTAGACCTCTGCACAAGTAAATACTATGAAATAAACAAGTAAGCTATGAACAGGGAAGCAGGGTTGCCATAGAAACTTTGGATTGAGAAGGAGGCTTGGTTAATAGTACAGGAAGTGCTCAATGTAAGGGCGGAAATACACTCCACTGTGGACTCAGAAAACAATACTTAAAGTGGTGTTGCCACCAAAAAATAAATCGTTGCTTAAAATTCTTTAAAAAAATGAAAATAAATAATTGTCAAAAAAAAATTTTTTTACTCACCTCTAAATACCTGTTGCTAGGGGGTCCCTCGTAGTCTGCCTTCTTCCTTGCCCGGGCTGGGGACATCACTTCCCCTCGCGCCGCACATACACCTGGGACCTGTCACATGTCCCAGGTGACTGTACGGCCTATCACGGCGCTCTGCGCCACTCGCGCGTGTGCAGTGGGTGCCCGGCTGTGAAGCCACAGCTGGGTGCCCACAGTACGCATGACGGCGCCGCGAGCAGAGGGGGGAACGAGGGGGGGGGGCTTTGTTCCCCCGCATCGCTGGACCCTGGGACAGGTAAGTGTCCAATTATTAAAAGTCAGCAGCTGCAGTATTTGTAGCTGCTGACTTTTAATTTTTTTTTTTTTTTTTTAGGGGGTACCCCACTTTAAGATGGCGCTGCCTAACCCCTGGAAACAAGTTTTTTAAAGTTTCTTTAAACAGTAAGTAATATGCAATTTGGGCTGGATTACAGTGGCTATAGTCTGATAATGACTTATTATAATGGACTAAATGAAAAGAAGCATCAGAGTGGGAGAGTTTACTTCCTCTTTAATATGTGCAGCAGCAAAGAGGGTGGACTCCTTGCTGCCGTACAATGTCCTTGCATCCCAGTGCGGGCAAACGCACACCTCACACAGGGCATGGATGCCTATTAGGGTTGCACCGATACCATTTTTTTTTTTTACCAGTGAGTACGAGGGCTTATACTTTCACTCGCCGATGCCAAGTACTGATACCTTTGCGGTGCGATTTGAGCCCATACAAAATTAATAGGTTTAAATTGCACTGCAAAGAATCACATGTGATTTTTGAACTGAAATTCCAATTCCTGTCCGAATTGCATGCGGTTTTCTGCACCGCTCCTGTTTGCACCCAGGCTTAAATCACTATGACAGGCCTGGGTTTACATGGCAGTAGTGTACCGCATTCCGGTTCAAATCGCATTCATTCTTTGCATTGCGATTTGAGCCTATTCATTTTGTATGGACATAAAAAGCACTGCAAAGGTACCAGTTTCAGGTATCGGTACCGGTGCAACCCTAATGCCTATACCCCGTGTGAACAAGGCCTAAAGGGAATGGGTTCATGTCTTGGGCCTCATAAATAGGTGTAAAATCCTCAGTGCTTTGTGGTTTCTGGGGAGGCACACATAGCACGTACTTTACGTAGTCATTCTCAGGTAAACGCCAATGATTTCTGCATCCGTGTTTATCCATGCATGCGAGTACAATGCTTCACCCCAAACGCATCACTTTCGCATTTGAGTGGAAATGCTGTACGCACATGTATGATTAAACTCTGATGCAGAAGCCATCAACTTTTACCCCAGCACAGCTGTTTACAACCATTTGGTTTTGTTGACGGCTATATATGACACATGCAGCTCACTAGGCGCCAGAAAGCGATGGGGATTTTGTGCTTAGGCACACACGGGAGCTGCTAAGGATTTGTGGGCATGGGGTCTTTGACAACATTCACCAGAACAGGTGTACTTGTTGGAAGATTTTTATTTATTTTTTCCTATTTCCATGATAAAAAAAAAAATGTCTCTCATCTTCTGTAAAAGAAACCATGGTAACTAACACAACTAGGGCGAATGAAGCTCTGTAATGGGGACACAGACAGCAATAAAAGCCTGACAGAGGTTCTAACCCTTCTCTATTCCATCTAACACAGGGAAAAAGGGGCTTTGCATACTTTTAGCAGTATGTGAAGGTTACACGGTTCTAAAGGCAAGACATTTTTTACCTTAATACATTCCCTGCATTAGGATACAAAATGTCCCAGTAATTGTATCATCCCCCTGCCCTCCTACCAAATACCTCCCTATTTACTTACCTGAGTCCTATCTCGATGCTTGCAGCAGCACCAAGCTTTGCTGTGTGCATCTATGGACACAAACAGATACTTACCTGCTCTGTGCTCAGGCGTGAACCCACATGTGTGCCCCCATAGCAAGTGGCTTACTATGGGGGCACACACAGAAGAGGGGGAGCAAAGAGAGCTAGTGAGGTACCCCAGAAGGGGAGATTTGGGTCACTCTGGAATACTGTTGCACAGAGCAGGTCAGTATAACATGTTTATTATTATTATAATAAAGTTATAATTTACAATCGCTTTGAATTTAAACTACTTCAGGAAAGTGTAACCGAAACAGGTTGTACCTGGTGAAGTAAATGTTACTTGGAAAATATTTGCTGTTGTTCACAATTTTTATACATTATTATGTGGCCAAATACATACAGTATCTAACAAAAGTGAGTACACCCCTCACATTTTTCTAAATATTTTATTATATCTTTTCATGTGACAACACTGAAGAAATTACACTTTGCTATAATGTAAAGTAGCAAGTGTACAGCTTGTATAACTGTGTAAAATTTCTGTCCCCTCAAAATAACTCAACACACAGCCATTATTGTTTAAACCGCTGGCAACAAAAGTGAGTACACCCCTAAGTGAAAATGTCTAGATTGGCCCAATTAGCCATTTTCCCAACCTCGTGTCATGTGACTCATTAGTGTTCTAAGGTCTCAGGTGTATATATATATATATTCTTTTTTTCTTGTTGAGTTTAACTTTGATATAGATTTTTTCTTTTTAAATTAACCATTTTGAAATGTAGATCTGACTGTGGGTGGTGAAGCAGGGTGACATAGGGAGGACTGAGATTAGCCCCTCCTATGCCATGGGCTTTCTGGATATCAAGTCCAAGCACTGCAGCAGTCAAGTAGTCCTATTCATAATAAATAAAAAAAAAAAAAAAAAATATATATATATATATATATATATACATATATATATATATATATATATATATATATATATATATAAGGCAGCTCACATTTGTATTTGAAAAAATGCCTGCCATTGGGCAATGGATCAGTGCTGATGCACACTCAGTCACTGCAGTGTTTCCCGGCCGAGAAACGTGGTACTGCCCACGCCCAGGCATCCACTGCGGCACATCATGCTCTCTGCTGGTTCCGATGGCTTCTCCTCCAGTCCAGGAGACCTAAAAAATCACAGAAATCCAGGCTGGAGATCGCGGGGGGTGAATCGAGATTGTGATTATTATACAATTAATCGTGCAGCTCTAGTTATCGCTCTCACTCTCTAATACTGGTCACTGGAAGTTTAACATGGCACCTCATGGCAAAGAACTCTCGGTGGATCTGAAAAAAAAAACGTTGCTCTACATAAAGATGGCCTAGGGCCTAGGCTATAAAAAGTTTCCCAAGACCCTGAAACTGAGCTGCAGCACGGCGGCCAATACCATACAGTGATTTAACAGGACAGGTTCCACTCAGAACAGGCCTCACCATGGTCGACCAAAGAAATTGAGTGCACGTGCTCAGCATCCTATCCAGAGGTTGTTTTTGGAAAATAGACGTATGAGTGCTGCCAGCATTGCTGCAGAGCTTGAAGGGATGGGAGGGGGGGGGGTCAGCCTGTCAGTGCTCAGGCCATACACCACACACTGCATCAAATTGGTCTGCATAGCTGTCATCTAAAGTTGATGCACAAGAAAGCCTGCAAACAGTTTGCTGAAGACAAGCAGACTAAGGACATGGATTACTGGAACCATGTCCTGTGGTCTGATGAGACCAAGATAAATTTATTTGGTTCAGATGGTATCAAGCATGTGTGGTGGCAACCAGGTCAGGAGTACAAAGACAAGTGTGTCTTGCCTACAGTCAAGCATGGTGGTGGGAGTGTCATGGCCTGGGGCTGCATGAGTGCTGCCGCCACTGGGGAGCTACAGTTCATTGAGGGAACCATGAATGCCAACAAGTACTGTGACATACTGAAGCTGAGCATGATCCCCACCTTCAGAGATTGGGCTGCAGGGAAGTATTCACACATAACGACCCCAAACACACCTCCAAGACATCCACTGCCTGGCTAAAGAAGCTTGGGGTAAAGGTGATTGACTGGCCAAGCATGTCTCCGGACTTAAACCCTATTAAGCATCTGTGGGGCATCCTCAAATGGAAGGTGGAGGAGCACAAGGTCTCTAACATCCAGCAGCTCTGTGATGTTGTCCTGAAGGAGTGGAAGAGAACTCCAGTGACAACCTGTGAAGCTCTGGTGAACTCCATGCCCAGGAGGGTTAAGGCAGTGCTGAAAAATAATGGTGACCACACAAAATATTGACACTTTGAGCCCAATTTGGACATTATCACTTAGGGGTGTACTCACTTTTCTTGCCAGTGGTTTAGACATTAATGGCTGTGTGTTGAGTTATTTTGAGGGAACAGCAAATTTACACTGTTATACGACCTGTACACTTACTACTTTAAATTGTAGCAAAGTGTAATTTCTTCAGTGTTGTCACATGAAAAGATATAATAAAATATTTAAAAAATTTGAGGGATGTACTCACTTTTGTGAGATACTGTATATGCACACCCCTTCAATTTACTGAGTTTAGTTGTGTCAAAATGAAGGGCACTGTTAATGCTACAACATACTTTAACCACTTCAATACAGGGCACTTTCACCCCCTTCCTTCCCAGCCCAATTTTCAGCTTTTATCGCTCTAGCGCTTTCAGTGACAATTGCGCGGTCATGCTACACTGTACCCAACTGAAATTTTTATCATTTTGTTCGCACAAATAGTGCTTTATTTTGGTGTTATTTATTCACGACTCCGTTTTTTATTTTTTGCGATATAAGCTCAAAAAAAGTGGAAATTTGGAAAAAAACTATATTTTCTTTTTTCTATTTTAAAAGAAATCCAATAAAATCTAATTTTGTCATAAATTTAAGCCAAAATGTATTCTGCTACATGCTTTTGGTAAAAAAAATTGTATAATAATTGGTTTGTGTGATCACGGACATATGTACGCAAATGATCATGTACATATGTGTGCAGGTGATCACGTACATATGTGTGCAGATAATCATTGGGACATGTGATTTTAGTGGGACATATGTGGGGGACATGTTTTTATTATTTGGGGACATGTATGTTTTGGGGACATATGTGGGGACTGTGTTTACGCTGTGTTGTGTGTTGTTTGTTTACACTAGACTGATGATCGGTGAGTAAAAAGCTGTAAAAAACAGCTCATACTCACTGATCATCAGCCGGCTGCAGCGTTCTGCTCTCCTCTCCTCAGCGATGACTTCCGTGTGAGGAGAGGAGAGCCGATTGCCTAGCAACCGGCTGTTTGTTTGCATCACATGACGGCCGTGATTGGACACGGCCGTCATGTGATCAGGAGGGCCAATCACAGAGCCCTCCTGCCGATCTGAGATGTGCCGTGTCCGGGTGACACGAGCACATCGGGATCGCGCCGCTGCGATGGCACGCGATCCCGCTCCTTCTGAAGGACGTTCCTGAACGTCCTATCAGAAGTAGATGGCTCCCACCCGGCCGTATATATGCATTGGCCGGGTGGGAAGTGGTTAAAAATATAATTTAGGCAATTGTGCACTTCCAGGCTTGTGGCAACAGTTTTGTGGATTCCATGAGTGTACCCCTGTGCACAAAGCCAGTAACAAGTGGCCTGCCAGGAGCCCTGACCTCAAGCTTAGGCCCTGTCCACATCTCTCCATATCTGATGCCATGCAGTTTTGCTTAAGTGCTCATGTTTTGTGTTATATACATGTGTTTTCATGGGCCGTGCCCTTTTGTTGTTAAAGAGGAACTCACTTAATTTGTAATAAATAAATCTTTGCCATTCTGAAGCTTCCCTCCAACCATTTTGCATATTATTTTATATATACTGTGATTCTATACTTGCCAAATATGCTGCAGAAATCTCCCTCCACTGAGTCTGGTTGCAGCCATTTTAACTGTATGCATCTGAAGCTGCTTCTTCTTCACTTCCTGGATTTACACAGAGGCACACCTCCAGCTCTGCAACCCTGCAGCTCTCATTGGCCCTCTTATGACTCATCCCCCCTCCCTTCCTGGCAAACTCTCACAGAGCGAGTGAGAGAGAGAGCTGTGCATGATGTCATAAGCCTAGGCTAATGACCAGACAAGAAACAGGAAATAGGCTGTATAAGGTTTTTACTGGCAGAAAAAAAATGTTTTACTATCCAAAGTTAAACCTAGGTTCACACTGACTGTGGGAATGAAATCGTGCAAGTTCAGTTGAACTCGGACGATTTCATTCCCGCATGTCAGTACCGACTTCAGGGGGATTTCAGAAATATCTCTGTGCGGGTCTCTGCATAGATGTCAATGGATATTGCCATCTGAAATTGCCAAAAAGTAGTACAGAAACTACTTTTGGGAATCGGTACAGCGCCGCAAATGCGCCATCACAACGATTCAGACGCTGCCATTGCCGGCAATGGCCGCCGATTTGACATGTCAAATCGCATGCCAAATTGCATCAATGTGAACCAGGGCTAAAACAACAAGGGCAGAAGATTTAATAGGTGGAAAGTTGCAAAAATGACAAAAGGTCTGCTTTAACAAATGAAAATGCTTTTCCTGTAGTGACATCATACGAAAATGTGCTTCTTGGTTTTCTGTGCATGATGTTGAGGAAGCATGGCTGATTTTACACCCTTGTTTGTAGTTTCTACAGCAACTGTAGCTGTCTTCATTGTGGCTGAGCACATAGCAGGAATCCTGGGAAGGTGCTTATAACCATTAGATGAACCCGCCATGTTCAACCACTATTATTATTATTATACAGGATTTCTATAGCTACTAACAGTGACGTAACTAGAACCTTCAGGGCCCCGATGCAAGAAACCATGAAGGGCCCCCCTGAACCCCAGCCAGGGCCCTTCCCTCCGAGTCCGGCGGTGGAACTTCTGGGGTGTGGTCACAGGTATGACCTTTGTGAGCCCTGTAGTTCCACCACTGGCAGTTTTTTTATTTTTTTTTATTTTTAGGTGCCCCATTGGGGGACTGTCCCTAGGCAAGATGGGGTCCCCGTCCCCAGAAGAGATGAGGTCCTTTTCTCCAGGGCAGATGAAGTTACTGCCCCCAGGTGAGAAGGGGTCCCTGTCCCCAGGGGAGATGGGGGTCCCTGTCCCCACGTCAGAAGGGGCCCCTGTCCCCAGGGGGAGATGAAGGGGGTAAGTAATGGTGTGTGGGGGATGGGGTCCTCTCACTCACCATGACCAAGCTGCAGGCCGCGCACTCATCCATGTTGGCCTGGACTCCATCCAGTGTGCTGGACGGGTGATCAGCATATCTCCCAGAAAGACCTTTCGTCATCTGTGTATGACGGGGAGGAGGGGGGGCTGGCAGATAAGCCTGCAGTGTCCCCGGGGAGCCGGCTCTCATAGGGCTGCACTGCATCTGTGTGCTTAACGTTTGTTTACCCGGGAGAAGTATGCAGTGCAGTGTGGGCCGGACCCGGGGGGGGGGGGGGGGCGGGATTCTGGCTGGGGAGAACAGACATCAGACTGAGCGGCAATGCATGGAGCAGGAGAGGGGTACTCTGAGGAGCCAGCCGAGGACACAGGTCATGCGGGGAATGCACAACTAAAGAGCAGCCAGTGCGATAGTCGAGCATGGAGCTCTGCTAGTCACCCTCCACCTCCAGCCACCTGTGTGCATGGTGCACTGGTACCCCTAGCTGCCTATGCTGCTGCCGGCCATATGTAGAGGGGGCTGCATGGGTCCCCTGCAGCACAGGGCCCAGTTGCAGTTGCGACTGCTGCACCCCCTATAGTTATGCCCCTGGCTACTAAGTTGAAAATGCATGGAACAAAGGCACAAAAAAGTGCATGAAAATACACAATATGTGCATTTTCTTGTGCTCCCATAAACATCTATGGGCCAGAATATGCAGGTAAAAAATGTAAATTTGGACATGCCTCATTTTTTAATAACCTAGCACAGCAAGCAGATGTGAATGACCTTATGTCACTATTTTCATGACCTATACATTTTTATGCATTAGGGGTGCACGGGCGCCGCCACCCCCTCCCCCCCCAATCTACATGTAGGACTCTATACACATGGATTTTTTTTTCTTTCTTAGAGGCACATGATTAGAGCCTGAGGCTCTAATTGGCTTCAAAAAAGGGTGGGCTTGGGCTGCAGAGCTCTGCGCCCTGAGCCCACCCTGTTGTGTGACATTAGCAAATTAAAGTGGTGTTCCACCCAAAAGTGGAACTTCCGCTCATCTGATTCCTCCCCCCCCCCCCCCCCCCCCCAGGTGGCACAATTGGCACCTTTCAGGGGGGAGAGGGTGCAGATACCTGTATAATAGGTATCTGTACCCACTTCCAGGAATAGACTCCCATGGGAGTCACGCACCCCCCGCTGTCTCCTGGGAAACACACAGGTCCCAGTAAAAAGCGGGGACCACTTACAATGTGCAGCGCGACTTGCGCATGCGCAGTAGGGAACCGGGAAGTGAAGCTGCAATACTTCACTTCCTGATTCCCTCACCGAGAATGGCACCGGCAGCAGCCGAGAGCCGAGCGATTGCTTGGCTTCGACTGCCGACATCGCTGGACTCCAGGAAAGGTAAGTTTCCATTTATTAAAAGTCAAGCACTGCGTAAATTGCTGGCGCTATATAAATCCTGAATAATAATAATAATAATAACAGCTGCAGTATTTGTAGCTGCTAGCTTTTAATAATTTTTTTTTAGGTGGACTCCCTGTTTAATGTTCGCTAATGTCTTCCTGTTTCTCCTCCCGGCCAATAAGGAAGTGGATCCTGAGACCCCCATTGGCTGGGAGTCCAAAGACCCGATTGGCCCGGGAGGAGAAGTGACAGCTGGGTCACAGAGGGGGGAAGCCGCAGCCATGACCTGCACTTCCGGGCTGTTGCCTCTCTGCAGTCCGGGCTGCAGCATGAGAGAGCCAGGGCGGATGAGAGAAGCGGGCAGACTGGCATGCAGAGATGACATAATCTCTTTCCGCCCGCCCTGCATCACCGCTCTTCTGCCTTCACAGCTGGTTTTGACAGAACACTGGTGTTCTGTCAACCCCTTCAGTGTCGGAGGTGCAGCGGGGAGCAGAGAGATGACATCTCTTACCACCTGCCCCGCATGACCACTCTCATGCCTCTGTGCTAAATGGACCAGTGCTGCCACCAATGCAGTGACAATCCACATCTGGTGGCAATGACAGGCGACGTGGCAAGTGACAATTCACATCTGGTGGCACTGGCAGGCGACATGGCAGTTCACATCTGGTGGCACTGGCAGGCAACATGGCAAGTGACAATTCACATCTGGTGGCAGTTGCAGGTGACGCGGCAGGTGACAATTCACATCTGGTGGCACTGGCAGGCAACGTGGCATGTTGCAATCCACATCTGGTGGCAGACAGCATGACAGGCGATGTGGCAGGTGATAAGCTGCATCTGAAGGCAGGTGACAAGGCAAGTGACAATCCACATCTGGCGGCACTGGCAGGTGATGTGGCAAGTGGCAATTCACATCTGGTGGCAGGCGACAAGCTGCATCTTAAGGCAGGTGATCTGGCAAGTGACATGCTTTTAGGGCTCCCACTGATTCTGCATTTTGGGGAGCTGAACAAATAATATAAATAATGCGCTTCAGTCACCCTGACACTATATCAAGCATGGTGCCATAATGGAGCCATTGCCCTGACAAATTGCCCTCAAAAAATCACTTGTCCCACTTACCACACCCCACCCCCCGTCCTTTGCCACAATTTTATTCCACGCAGCTGGTCCCCAGTGCCAAAAAGGATGGGACCACTGCTGTATACCATCTGTGTACAGAACACCTCCAGGTAGCCATATTACATTCATAGAAAATTACAGCAGCTGCAGATTGGAAAGGAAAGGTCATTTCTAATAATAATCAATTACAATATGACTTCTGTCGCAATTGTACACGCTATATTATTTTTTCCTAATTTGCTAGTCCCCCCCACAAAAGTGAAGCTACCATTTAACTTAGCTAAATGCATATTGTACTAAACTGCCTCATTGAATAGCATTGCTGCTGATGACACAATCATTATTTTGCATTACAAAGGCAAAACTGTTACTGAATCCGGTTGAAGACATTTCTGTTATTCCCGCCGGTTTATGTCATTTTACAGCAGTTTTGTGTAAATAATAATAACAGAACTCCCTAAAATGTGCACGTGCCTAATCTCCCCGCCCACTGCATGCACGTCTTTTGCCCAGTTCCAATGTTCTGCCGAGAAAGTTCCCCCCCAGCGGATAAGGACCGACCTGTACTGCACAGGCGCAGCGTTTGCGCAGTACGAACCACAACGGAGCCGCCAAAAATAGCCGGAGCTGAGCACAGTGAATCAGCTGTACACGGCACCTGTAACAGGGCCCCTCGCGGGCTCGCTGTGCTCGCCACGCTTCGGGCATGGCCTCGCTGCGCTCGGCATATTATTATTCTAGCTCTATGTCCACTTGGATGGTGGGGCTTGAACCTGGACTCAGGGCAGAATGTAGTGTGCAGGCACCGTGTACAGCTGACTCAGTGTTCAGCTCTGGCTATTTTCGGTGGCTCCGTAGTGGTTCGTACTGCACAAGAGCAGCTCATGCACAATACAGGGGGGGTCCTTATCCGCCGGTGTCTTGTCGAATACTGTCCCCCATCGGATAGTGTCCACCCTGTACTGCACTTGTGCAGTACGGAGGACAAAGGAGACGTTGAAAGTCTCAGAAGATGAACCGCGCCTGCGCACTTAATAGTACCTTCTGCCCCGAGTCCAGGTTCAAGCCCCACCATCCAAGTGGACATAGAGGCAGAATAAAAATGTGCAGAGCATAGCGAGGCCGTGCCCGAAGCATGGCGAGCCCACGAGGGGCCCGGTTACTAAGTGCTGTTTTAAATCATCTATGTCCATTTGGATGGTGGGGCTTGAACCTGGCCTCAGCACAGAAGGTACTATTAAGTACGCAGGCGCCGTTCATCTTTGGAGACTTTCAGTGTCTCCTTGTCCTCTGTACTGCGCAAGCGCTGCGCCTGCGCAGTACGGGGCGAACACTTTCAGATGGGGGGACAATTGTCGTCAGAACACCGGGAGAACTTTCTCAGCAAGACACCGGCATAACGACATATTTGGCGACCCAACACAGTTTGCTATGGAAGTGACGTTCCATCGCCGCCATCTTGCTACACCCCACACTCGTCCACAGTATTGATACACTAAAAAGTGGGAAAGCGGACATGTTTTTACACCCACGGAGTTTTGCATTTTACACATATTTATAATAGTAAAGTCAGTTTATATAGTGAAATACAGTACTTACAACTCCGTCTGACTATTTAGATCTAGAATTTTAAAAGCAGCGGCAACCCTGCTCATCTCACAGGTTTGCTAATCTGACAGAAGTTCGCTGCTTTTAAAATTCAACATCTAACCAGTCAAACGGAGTTCTAAGTACTGTATTTCACTATAGAAACTCACTTTACTGTTATAAATATGTGTAAAAAGCAAAACTCCGCTGGGTGTAACAAGATGTCCGCTTTCCCGCTTCTTAGTGTATCAATACTGTGGACGAGTGTATGGTGTAGAAAGATGGCGGCGACGGAACGTCACTTAGCAAACTACAATGGGTCGCCGAATATGTCGTTTCCCCGCCCTTTGACGTCACTCTGCCTGCGCCGGAAGCGACGCAGTCAGTAAACACTCCGCTGTCATGAAGAAGGTGTCGTGTGTGTTCTGCGGGGTGACCTGCTCTTCACCCAAGTCGTTGTGCGATCATGTGGCCGGCCAGAAGCACAAGGCGGTCATGTTGCTGGTGGCACCGAAAAAGCAAGAGCAATTTCAACGAGTGCAGTACTTTGTGGACACTTATTTAAAGGATATTCCCGTCCTGGGCCTGGAATATGTGGTGGAGGAGCAGGTGGGATCCTCCTACCTCTACACCTGCATGCTGTGTAACAAAGAGTATGATTGGCAGGAGATGATCGTTCATGTCACAGACCTGCAACACATGGATATCTATGTCACGAGGCACCACAGTGAGCTGAAAACCACATCCACCAACCTCTCAAATGAGAACCTGCTGCTGATGAAAGTAGCCAAAACCATCCACACCAAGTTTGGCCATGGAAAAATCTGTGTTAAGAATTCAAATGCCGGTATCCCGGATGTGGTAGCTGTCCCATCCTCACTAGGAGACATTAAGAATAATGGTGCTCTGCCTTCCACAGGTAAAGATTTGCAGACGGAGCACCCAAAGAAGAGACTGCCGTCTAATTCTGTACCGCTGAATAAGAAGGAGAAAGATCGAAAATGTCAAAAGATATTAACACAAGCAGAGAAATGCACAAAGGGCAAAGACAACTCTAAATCTCAAAGGTATGCCTGTGCCCTCTGCCACATAACCTGTTGCACAGCTGTGTCGATGTGTGACCACATCAATGGCAACAAGCATAAACAAAAACTCTTGCCCCAGAAGCGATATCTTGTAAAACGCTTGAGTTACTTCCTGAATACCCACATGAAGAAAGACCCCATTGTGGGCCTGGAATATGTCATGGAGCTGAAGCAGGGCTCATTATACAAATTTTCTTGCCAGCTGTGTGGCGTGGTGGATGTCAACTTAAGGAAAATAGTCGAGCATATCACTGATTCAACCCACATGTTACTTTATGCTTGGCAACACTATAGTGATCTGTTTCTTCCTCTTGGCCCCGACCTCCAACACATTGCTGATGCGAAAGTCCTGAGAGATATTTCTTTAAAGATCATATCACTGCATGGGCGCAAAGAAATTCAAGTAAAAAATACCACTGTCGTTGGCAAGGAAACAAGGAAAGCCATGAAGGACACGTTACCAACCACACCTGAGGGGGATGGTAAAAAAAAGAGAGCCTTTGAGGGCACACTACCATCCAAACGTGAGGGTGACCGTAAAACAAGGAAAGCCATCGAGGACACGCTACCATCCAAGCGTGAAAGTAGAAGTTCTCACTCAAAATGGAGACCATTATCATATCGGGAGAAAGGTTTGGATGAGAGCCGTGAAAGCTCCCGTAAGAGGCCCAAAGTATCTAAAAGTGATGACCCACCTTTGGCCAAGAGGAGCAGGCTTTCCCCTGAGGGTGACTGGAATACCTTACATTCAAGACCGCACATTTCAAAGCATAGGAGCTCACAGTATAATGAAAGCCATGCCATTAGAATGGATTGTACAACAACCATGCAGGAATTAGAGTTCAGAACAAATGAAGAATTTTTTAAATATTTATCTAATTTTGTGATCTCTAATGATGAAGATGCTGTCTTTATCCAGACGCTTAACCAGAACTGCCTTAGGGCTATGACAAACTTTCAGGTAGAAGAGGCAGAGAGGCAGAAGACCACTTATCACTCAGAGGCTCCATTGGAGCACACAAGCAGGACTGCCCAAGAGATCCCACATATTTTAGAAAATAAAACAGAGTCACCTTCATGGGGTTCTGAAACTACTATGCTCAAAGATACCTCAAATCCCCTCACAGACTCCATGCTTAAAAACGAGGTAACTGACTTCTTTTTCAGCAGCATTAAAAACATAGATGAGTCAGAGGTGGTCAGCGTTTTCCAGAAAATTGCTACTACGAATCCTGAATTTCAAGGAATGGACATACCTTCTGTTATAAAATTCTTGAAGGATTCTGGCAGATTAAAGAATCCTTGATGCTGTGAAAATACAGTGTGTTCTCAATTATTGCTGTTTTTTGCTTGTTTCTTGAAGAGGTTACAGACAGAAAAACCTGGATACAATATTATTTGTCAGGTTCTTGACAGTTTTTGTTCTCTCCCTCTCCCTCTCAGTTGTTTTTCATACTATTTCCTGTAAAGATTCACAATACCATAGTATAAATTGAAGACCATATTTTTCAAAAGGTGGTGTTTTTTTTATTTTATTTTTATTTTTTTTAGAATGGGGAAGGCTTAGAACGATTTCTTTGCTTTTTGCTCCAGTGATAATGGTTTCACCAGACAGAAAGTGAGGAAAAGTGTGCATTTTTTTTTTAAAGTAAGGATGCTCTAGTCTAAATACATGCCTTTTGGATTTCCCCATCCTCTCCAAACTCAGCTTTCAGCTCTATAATTGAAATGATACTACCATGCATTCTGTAGGGAGGTACAGGGATTTATGGAGTGGCACCTCTTATAGATGTGTTTTTTTTTTTTTTTTTTTTTGGAATCCTCCAAACTCCGCTTTCAGCTCTGTGTTTGACACTTTAAGGCATGCATTCTGCAGGGAGGTATGGAGATTTATGGGGTGGCACCTCTTAGAAGCTTTTAGCATGTTGGGTTTTTAGGTGTTAGGCGCCAATAAATGTATTTTAATTTATTCAAATATTAAATACAACTTCTTCTAAAAATGCTAGTTGCTTGGCTGTCATTCTAATTCTTTTTTTCCCCCCAATATTTGCAGATGCACTGGCCTCATACAGTATTTATGATTTTCCAGCCTGCTTGTTTTTCAGGGTAAAAGACTCAAATTTACTGAAGCTAGAGAAAGCCAGGCAATTTAGTATTTTCAGATAGAGTTCTGCAGTGGCAGCTCCCATATTTTTCTCAGCACAGTATATCTAAAGCTAAAAGTAGGTTTAAACATCTATTGGGTTTTATTTTATTTTTTTTATGTCCGATTTTCACTTACTGCCCTGTAGAGGTAACAGGAAATGAGAGGAACGTTAAAGCGGTAGTAAACCCGCTGAAGTTTTTTTTTTTTTTTTTTCTTTTTGACCTGCAAAGGAAAAGACATAATGAGCTAGTATGCACCGCATACTGGCTCATTATGAAATACTTACCTTAGAATGAGGCCCCGACATCTGGCCTGATCCATGCCGAGGGAGCTGACATGTTCCCTCGGTGTGTCTTCCGGGTATCGTGGCTCAGGCGCTGTGAGTGGCCGGAGCCACCATATCGTCACTCCCGCACATGCGTGCAGGAGATTTCTCTCTGGCAGGGTCCGGCGTCTGCCGGACTTTCAGCCGAGAATCCCCTGTGCGCATGCTCCACTGCAGTCAGCGGCGCATTGCAAGGGGAATCCTTATTATAGGCTTTCCTGTAGGTAAAAGTTCTAAAAATGACTATACAACCACTTTAACAGGAAATCCTGCCTTGTCGTGTATACTAACAAGCTAATTTCTACAGTGATATTATTAAAGCCTAGTACACACTATCAGGGTTCTTGACAAAAAAAACTTGACCACTCAGGTTAGAGCTGCTGTACTAACAATCCAACGTTAGTACAGCGATCTCCCCTGCTGAGCTGTTGTGTGCCAAAACACTCTGGTCAGCGCTCTTAGCTATTGACTGAGAGTGATGATTGGGAGCTGGTCAGCTGCTGGTTTTCCAGCATGCTTGTCCAACAGAAGCTGGCCACGGCTGGCTTCTGTTGGGCCGGCTGCCATACACACGGGCCAAATGTTGACCACTTTTTTTTTTCTTATTGAATCGGCTGATGTCACCAGACATTTGGTTTGTGAGGCTTAGGTTAGGTTCACTGCTATAAGTGTTGGTAATGTGTGCAAAATTGTGCGCTGTCCTGAAACGGACAAACGCGCTGCCCTTTAGCAGATGCATGGCAGTGCCGTTAATTGTTAATAGCACCTTCATGCATCTTCAAATGCACCCGCCAAACCCCATGGTGTGGCAAGTTTTTGTAAATAAGTCCAGGGAAGTCCAATTTGGCTTCCCCACAGATGACATACAGGAACACACTAAAAACACATGTGGCTCGTATGTGTGAACCAAGCCTAAATATTAATAACCCCCCATGCATCTGATAATGCTTGTGTTTTTGTGGTGATGCCATTAAGGCTAGGTGCACATCTATGCGTTTTGGGAATTTTCTTTCTCAATATGTACAGAAATGCGCTGCCCTTTAGCAGATGTGTGGTGGTGCCATTTCATTTGTTAATGGAACACCCACACATCTACTAACGCACACACTTTCATGCATGCCAAACCACCATGCTGTTGTGTATTGGGTCAGGCACTGCTTTTCCATGTCTTTTGTGCATAGGGCAGAACATAGAAATTAATGGGTTGCCATACACAACGCATGGGAATGCATTCTGTCTCATCTGTAGATATGAACCAAGCTTAAATGTTAATGACAACCCCATGCATCTGCTAATGCATGTGTTTTTGAGGTAGTTCTATTCAGGCTAAGTTCACATCTATGTGTGTTGGGAACATGCACAAAATTGTGCACCATGTGGTTTAGTGCATTTCTGGAAAAGTTTCAAGGACTTCTTTTCAGTGTTTCTCCCACATAGGGCAGCCAAGTAAAAAAAAATGTACAGAAATGTGTGTGCCCAGTTGCAACTGTAGGGGGGAACCAAGCCTGTTATTGGTACCCCCCACGCATCTGCTAATGCATGTGTTTTGACATGTGCTGAACCACATGGTGCTGCAGCACCATGCACTTTGGTGTGGTGCATCTTTAGCTGCCTTAAATAAGATGCGTGGAAATGATGCATGTTTTAGTAGTACCTGTGGGGGTGAACCTAGCCTCAGTGATGTATTTTCCATGTTTCTAGCTCATAGGGCACCCCACTGAAATGAATGGGCTGCTGTACACTAGACCTGTGTGAACGTGAAGAAATGTGTGTGAGCTTGGTCGCACATGTAGGTGTGAACCAAGCCTAAATATTAATGGCACCCTAAGCACCATGCAGTTTCGGTGCTGTACATATTTGGAAAAGGGTCAGGGATGCCTGAGGAAACCCCTCATGTGCTTAGTCGCACCTGTAGGTGGTAACCAAACCTAAATGTTAATAGCACCCTCACACATTTGCTAATGAATGCGCTTTTGCAGCAGTTCTCTTAAGCACTTTAAGACCAGGCCTTTTTTGGAACTTTTTGTTTACAAGTTTAAATATTTGTATTTGTTTCTAGATTTTTATTTATTTTTTATTTTTTTACAGATTACCTGTTCAGAGTTACAGAGAAGGTTTAGTGCTAAGATTATTGCTCTCGCTCTAATGATCGCAGCGATACCTCACGTGTGGCGTGAACACCGTTTACATATGCGGGCGCGACTTTGTATGTGTTCGCTTCTGCGTGCGAGCATGGAGGGACAGGGTCGTTTTTATTTATTTATTATTTTACTATTTTTTTTTTTTACAGTCCCTTTTATTTTTTATCATGTTTATTTCTATTACAAGCAGTGTAAACATCCCTTGTAATAGAAATAAGCATGACAGGTAATCTTTACTGCGAGATCTGGGGTTAAAAATACCCCAAATCACTCTTACTTTTTTTTTTTTTGCTTTAAAAAAATAAATAAAAATTTTGCCATTAAGGGTAAAAAAAATCATCCCTTTTTAAGGCTGAGAGGAGAAAGATGCCCGTCACTCTGGTCCTCCAAGGGCATAGAGCCGAGTGGGGCTATCTTGCCCTCACTTGACTTCTTGCTAAGGCATTCAATAGATCGCATTGGCTCCGGGCTAACCGGCAGGTCTGGCAATCCTGAAGATGAGCGGGAAGAGGGGAGGGGGAACCTCTTCCGGTGCCCCTAAATGTGATCCCGTGGCGAGTCGACCACCTGGACCACTCTCATCAGACGCAGAATCGCCCACAGTACAAAAAATACCAAGGTTATGGCAGCTGCAGTACGGTATTTGCTGTCAAAATAATGACATAAATGTACTGTCAAGTGATACAGTTGGGGTCACAGGTATTTGTGCCAAAGTGCATGGCGTCGTGGCGCCACCGCATGCCTGGTAACTGCTTTACGATCGACCACCGCAGATATACTGTGGCAGGGTGGCCGCTCAGCGCCGATTCACGTACCTAGTATGTGGATCCGTGCTCCAGGGTAGAGAGCGTCCCTACTGCCCCGGCTGATTGGTCACCGGCACCCAACGATTGTCTCCAGATTTTACTGAAGAGAGCCCTGTGTAGGTAAACAAACACAGGGCTCTCTTCTGACATCAGCAATGTGCTGTTTTTTTCTTTTCTTCCTGCAAAGCAGGCAGTAAAAAAACAGCACATTGCTTAGTTAAAAAAGTAAATACATTACACATAGTTAGGCACACTTTTAACCCTTTGATCACCTTAGATGTTAATCCGTTCCCTGCCAGTGTCATTAGTACAGTGACTGCATATTTTTAGCACTGATCACTGTTCAGGCAGTCCTCGAATTACGAACAGGTTAGGGACTGCCTGTTTATTCTTTAAAGCGGAGGTCCACCCTAAAGTGGACCTTCCGCTTATCGGAACCTTCCCCCCTCCGGCGCCACAATTGGCACCTTTCAGGGGGGAGGGGGGTGCACATACCTGTACAGTACAGGTATCTGCACCCACTTCCGGGATAGCTCTCTGCGGAAAGGGGCGTAGATTACGCCCCTTTCCGCAAGTGCCCGCCCCTTTCCACAAGTGCCCCGCTGCCTGCTGGGAAACGCACAGATCCCAGAGGCAGCGGGGACCGTCCTTATTGCGCAGCACGACTCGCGCATGCGCAGTAGGGAACCGGGAAATGAAGCCGAAAGGCTCCATTTCCTGATTCCCATACCCAAGATGGCGGCGGCAGCACACGAGAGACGATCTAGAGATCGGCTTCGGGTGCCGACATCGCGGGCGCGCTGGACAGGTAAGTGTCACTATTTTAAAAGTCAGCAGCTGCAGTATTTGTAGCTGCTGGCTTTTAAAAAAAAAAAAAAACGCGGAGTCCCGGCGGACTCCCGCTTTAAGTCGGAGTTTGTTTGTAATTCGGACAGGCATGCGCAGAACAGCGTTTTCTGATGTTTTCCTCTGTTTTCTAACATCGTTTTCCGTTCTCTTCTGATGTTTTCCGATGTGCCGCCGGCGCCGCCTGCCATTTGTAAGTAGGAGTTGTTCACAAGTCAGAGGTTCGTAACTCGGGGACCTCCTGTATTGGTGTCACTGTTTCCAAAAAAATGTCAGGTGTCCGATAAGTCACTGATCGATGCCATTACTAGTAAAAATAGATTTGATTTTACCAAAAATATGCTGCAAAATACATATTGGCCTAAATTATTGAAGACATTTTCTTTTTTTTATTGGAAATGTTTTATAGCAGTAAGTAAAAAAGTAAAAAATATTATTATTTTTTTTTCACAATTGTCAGTCTTTTTTTGGTTATAGCACAAAAAATAAAAACTGCCAAGGTGATCAAACACCACCAAAAGTAAGGTATTTTTGGGAAAAAGAGGACATACATTTTATTTGGGTACAGCGTCGGCACGACAATTGTCAGTTAAAGTAACACAGTGCTGTATAGGCCTGGTCATAAAGGGCGGTAAATCTTTTGGATCTGAAGTGATTAAAGGTCAGTGCGCTTCTGTGCATGCTGGGAAAGCACACAATTTTGTGCGTGTTTCTGGCATGCATAGAAAAGCACCGACCTTTAACAAATGTGCAGTGGTGCCATTCATTTTTAATTGTGCACCAGGAATCTTGAAACGGCATGTGCTTTGGTGTACCATATTTCTGGAACAAAGTCAAGAACTTATTTTTTGAGTTTCTTGAGCATAGGGCATACGCTTAAATGCGCGCGTGCTTGGTTGCACCTGTAGGTGTAAACATTGATGTCACTTCTGCGCATCTGATAACAGCAAACTGCATGGCGCTGTGTGTTTTTGGAATAGGGTTAGGATCTTTTTCGTGTGTATGGCAACCTATTGAAATGAAAGGGCTCCCCTACGCACGACATGCAGGAAACATGCGCTTGGTCAGAACGTGGCTAGGTTCACACTTGTGCAGGTACAGCAGCCTATTCATTTAAAGCGAAGTTCTAGACTGGGGGAAAAAATAAATAAAAGTCAGCAGCTACAAATACTGTGGCTGCTGACTTTTAACTACTTCAGCCCCGGAAAATTTCCCCCCTTAATGACTTGGCCATTTTTTGCGATACGGCACTGCGTCGCTTTAACTGACAATTTAGTGAGACTTTGACATTGCGTTGACAAATCGGACACTTGGCACATTTTTGGGACTATTGACATTTATACAGCGATTAGAGCTATAAAAATGCATTGATTACTGTGTAAATGTCACTGGCAGGCAAGGGGTTAACACTACGGAGCGATCAAGGGGTTAAGTATGTTCCCTCGTATTTCTAACTGGGGGGGGGGGTGGGACTGACTGAAGGAGGAGACATATCGCTGTTCGTAATTACTACGAACACACACACACAAATTCCCGAATCAGGTCCCCCGCTGTGCAGCCCGCGCACGCCTGCTGTGGCTCTTAAAGTAGCCGACGTACGGGTACGGCATTTCGTGGGAACTAATCACTTTGCCGACGTTTGTCTGTGAGCTGGTCGGCAAGGGGCTAATATAAGGACACTTATCTGTCCTGGAATCCCGCAATGTCGGCACCCCAAGCTGATCCATCGGCTCCGGGTGCAGGTGATTGCATCCATACTAAGGGAAACGGGAAGTGAAGCCTTGCATCATAGCCTGTTTCCTACTGCGCATGCGCGAGTAGTGCTGCACTTTCTGAATGGTCCCACTGTCTTCTGGGACCTGTGTGTTGCCCAGAAGACAGCGGTGGGGGGAGGGGCCAGAAATTGCATAGATCGCGGCGATCTTACGTGGAAGTGGGAACCTGGTTTGACAGGTATCTGCTGCCCCCTGAAAGGTTCCAAATGTGGCAGGGGAGGGGGGAGGAGGAGGCAAACAAGCGGCGTTTCCCTTTTTGGGTGGAGCTGTGCTTCAAATTAGCTGCTGTACCTACGTTAGACACGTTTTTAACCACTCCAATACCGGGCCATAGTCAAATGACGCCCACAGATGGGATCTCCCATCCTGGGTGGGCTTCATATGACGTCCTCTGTATTTTGCGGCTCCTGTGGGCCCCCGGGGGCCCACAGCGTGGCGATCGTGGGTGAGGTGTGTCCCTTCGGACACAGCCCATCCCCGATCTGTGGGATTTTCATCCCCATCCACCCCCCGATACACGTGACCGGCCATGTCCAATCACAGCCGATCACATGTATTGTCCATTCACAGCGCTCGTACACGCGCCTGGGGCGCATGCAGAGCGGCGATCGGGGATACGGCTTGTCACCCTGACACAGCCCAACCCCGATTGCAGTAAAGAGCCAATGAAATTGGCTCTTTACCACGTGACCGGCTGTGTCCAATCACAGCCAGTCACAGAATGTAAACAAACCGCTGTAACAAGATGTTACTGGGTTCTCCTTCTCACACAATGATCTTGTGTGAGGAGGAGATTGCAGTAACATCTCGTTACTGCCTAGTGTACACCAATCACACTGATTACCCCCCCCCCCCCCCAATAAAGAGGACCTGTCACCACCCATCAAAGTACCTGTCATCACCTATCACAGCCCATCTGAGTACCTGTCAGCCCATCTGAGTACCCCGAGTACCTGTCAGCCTATCTGAGTACCCGAGTACCTGTCACAGCCCATCTGAGTACCTGTCAGCCCATCTGAGTACCCGAGTACCTGTCAGCCCATCTGAGTACCCGAGTACCTTTCAGCCCATCTGAGTACCTGTCACAGTCCATCTGAGTATCCGAGTACCTGAGCACCTGTCAGCCCACCTGAGTACCTGTCCCAGCCCACCTGAGTACCTGTCCTAGCTCATCTGAGTACCCGAGTACCTGTCCCAGCCCACCTGAGTACCTGTCACTGCCCATCTGAGTACTTGTCAGCCCATCTGAGTACCCGAGTACCTGTCACAGCCCATCTGAGTACCCGAGTACCTGTCACAGCCCATCTGAGTACCTGTCAGCCCATCTGAGTACCCGAGTACCTGTCAGCCCAACTGAGTACCTGTCCCAGCTCATCTGAGTACTCGAGTACCTGTCCCGGCCCATCTGAGTACCCGAGTACCTGTCAGCCCATCTGAGTACCCGAGTACCTGTCAGCCCATCTGAGTACCTGTCAGCCCATCTGAGTACCCGAGTACCTGTCAGCCCATCTGAGTACCAGTCCCAGCCCATCTGAGTACCTGTCCCAGCCCATCTGAGTACCCGAGTACCTGTCCCAGCTCACCTGAGTACCTGTCACTGCCCATATGAGTACCTGTCACAGCCCATCTGAGTACCCGAGTACCTGTCACACCCCATCTGAGTTCCCAAGTACCTGAGTACCTGTTAGCCCATCTGAGTACCTGAATACCTGTCACAGCCCATCCGAGTACCTGTCACAGCCCATCTGAGTACCCGAGTACCTGACACAGTCCATCTGAGTACCTGTCACAGCCCATCTGAGTACCCGAGTACCTGTCACAGCCCATCTGAGTACCCGAGTACCTGCCAGCCCATCTGAGTACCTGTCGGCCCATCTGAGTACCCGAGTACCTGTCAGCCCAACTGAGTACCTGTCACAGTCCATCTGAGTACCTGAGCACCTGTCAGCACATCTGAGTACCAAAGTACCTGTCCCAGCCCATCTGAGTACCTGTCCCAGCCCATCTGAGTACCCGAGTACCTGTCCCAGCCCATCTGAGTACCCGAGTACCTGTCACTGCCCATCTGAGTACCCGAGTACCTGTCTTAACCCATCTGAGTACCTGTCACAGCCCATCTCAGTACCTGAGTACCTGTCACAGTCCATCTGAGTACCCGAGTACCTGTCTTAGCCCATCTGAGTACCTGACACAGTCCATCTGAGTACCTGTCACAGCCCATCTCAGTACCTGAGTACCTGTCACAGTCCATCTGAGTACCTGTCACAGTCCATCCGAGTACCTGTCACAGCCCATCTGAGTACCTGAACAGTTCATCTGAGTACCTGAGTATCTGTCACAGTTCATCTGAGTACCTGAATACCTGTCACCAGCCCGTCAGAGTACCCAAGTACCTGTCACCAGCCTGTCGGAGTACCGAGTACCTGTCACCAGCCCATCGGGGTACCCGAGTACCTGTCACCAGCCCGTCGGAGTAACAGAGTACCTGTCACCAGCCTGTCGGTGTAACGGAGTACCTGTCACCAGCCCGTCAGAGTACCTGAATACCTATTTGCAGACCATGCCTCATAGAATACACGTTGAGGTGTTTGCTTTCCAAAATAGGGTCATTTTGGGGTTAATTCCATTGTCCTGGTGCTCCAGGACCTTCAAAAGTGTGATAGGTAGGAACGAAATGAGATGTGTAATTTCTGCTTCTAGAACGCCTGAAGGTACCACTTCCATGTTGGACCTCTGTATATGGCCAGGCTGTGTAAAAGTCTCACACATGTGGTATCGCCATACTCAGGAGGAGTAGCAGAATGTGTTTTGGGGTGTAATTATTGCTATATACATGCTATGTGTTAGAAATATCTTATAAATGGACAACTTTGTGTAAAAAAAAAAAAAAGATTTTCATTATCTTTCCACGTTTTCTGAAGACTTGTGTAAAAAAATGAACCGTTCAAAAGACTCATAATGCTTCATAGAATATACTTTGGGGTGTTTGTTTTCCAAAATGGGGTCATTTTGTGGGTAATTCTATTGTTCTGGTGCTCCAGTGCCTTCACAAATGTAATAGGTCATTAGGAAATTAATGGTGTCATTTATGCTCCTAGAACACCTGACGGCGCTCCCTGCATGTTGGGCCTCTGTATGTGGACACGCTGTGTAAAAGTCACACACATGTGGTATCGCCATACTCAGGATGAGTAGCAGAATGTATTTTGGGGTGTAATTTTTGCTATGTACATGCTTTGAGTTAGAAATATCTTATAAACTGACCACTTTGTGTAAAAAAAAAAATGTTTTCGTTTTCTTTCCACATTTTCTGAAGACTTGTGGAAAAAAATTAACTCTTCAAAAGACTCATTATGCCTCATAGAATATACTTTGGGGTGTTTGCTTTCCAAAATGGGGTCATTTTGTGGGTAATTCTACTGTGCTGGTGCTCCAGGGCCTTCACAAATGTAATAGGTCGTTAGGATATTAGAGGTGTCATTTATGCTCCTAGAACCCCTGACGGTGCTCCCTGCATGTTGGGCCTCACATGTGGTATTGCCATACTCGGGAAGAGTTGCAGAATGTATTTTGGGGTGTAATTGGAAGTATGCATATGCTGTGTATGAGAAATAATTTGTTATTATGACAGTTTTGTAAAAAAAAAAAAAAAAAAAAAATTCTTCTTTTTCCCCAAGAATTGTGGGAAAAAATTACAACTTCAAAAAACTCACCCTGCCTCTTACTAAATATATTGGACTGTCTACTTTTCATAAAGGGGTCATTTGGGGGGTATTTGTACTTTCCTGACATTTCAGAGCCTCAAGAAATGAGATAGGCCGTCAGTGCATCAGGTGTGATCAGATGTGATCAATTTTCAATGATTTGCACCATAGCTTGTAGACTCTATAACTTTCAAAGAGACTAAATAATATCCACGAATTTGGGTTATTTTTACCAAAGAGATGTAGCAGTATAAATTGTGGCCTAAATTTATGAACAAGAATGACTTAGTTGCAAAATTTTATCATAGAAACTAAAAAAAGTGTTTTTTTTTTCAAAATTTTCGTTCTTTTTTCACTTATGTCGCAAAAAATAAAAAAAAACAGTGGTGATTAAATACCACCAAAAGAAAGCTCTATTTGTATGAAAAAAATGATAAAAATTTTGTTTGGGTACAGTGTTGCATGATTGAGTAATTGGCATTCAAAGTGTTAGAGCGCTGAAAGCTAAAAATTGGTCTGGGAAGGAAGGGTGTATAAATGCCCTGTACTGAAGTGGTTAAAATGTAGACGTTGTGTCATAAAGCTAATAAGGCCCCAGGACTGCTCAAGAGATCTCGGCTTTTTTAGAAGATGTGAGAGTCGCATTCAATCGGGTTCTGAAACTACTTTTCCTAAAGATACCTCAAATCCTCTCTCAAGACTCTCCCCTCTTCAACAGCATTAAAAAAGGGACTTCCTGAAGATGCTCCAGATAAAAAAACTTCAACACAGTATTGCTCAGCAGGTTCTTGCCAAGTTCTGTTCTTTCTTCCAATCTTGGCTGTTTTTCATGCAGTTTCCTGTAAAGATTTAAGGTAAGATAAACTGGAGACAATATTTTTGGTGTTGTTAAAGTGTCTAGCCACAATTTTTTTATTTTTTTTAGCTTGAGGAAGGCTTAGAGCCCCTGTCAGGTTTCTACTGTTTTCAGGAAGTCTGTTGACAATATTTTCTGTTCTTTTTTTCTCCAGTGTAAGAGCCGGTTCACACAGCGGGCGATGCGAGGCGACACGACTCGCCTCGCCTCACTCTCGCAAGTCGCCCCCGTTCTCTACAATGGAACCGTTCTGAGAGGAGCGACTCGAGTCGCTCCGACTCAGAAAAAAGGTTCCTGTACTACTTTTGGGCGACCTCGGGGCGACTTGCATTGACTTCTATACAGAAGTCATTTGCAAGTCGCCGCTGAGGCCGCGGCAGGTCGCGGCGAGGCAAGTCGGAGTCGCCTCGCCTCGCCTGCAGTGTGAACCGGCCCTTAATGGTTTGACCAGACAGGAAATGAGGGAAAATGTGCATATTTTTTTTTCTTCCTTTTCTCTCTTTTTTTTTTTTTCAATTAAGAATGCTCCTAAATGCCTTGGAATGCCCCAAACCCAGCTTTGAGCTTCAAAATTACACTACCTCCCTACACATTCTGTAGGGGATTTATGGGGTGACATCTCTTTGAGGCTTTTAGCATGTTAGGTTTTTAGCTGTTAGGCGCAAATATATTTCCTTTAAATTGTCCATATATTGTCTGTTTTTCTTCTAAAAAGTCTAGTTGTTTGGCTGTCATTCTGATCTTTTTGTTTCAATGCTTGCAGATGCGCTGACCTCATACAGTACTTCTGATTTTGTAATGTGCTTGTTTTTTTAAGATAAGTGAAGCAATGAAGCTAGAAAAAAGCCAGGCAATTTGTATTTTCAGATGGAATTCCGCAGTGGCAGCTTCCATTCTTCTCTCAGTACTGGTTTCTTAGTACAGTACTGTTGGGTCAATTCACTAACATTTACAGCATGTGATAACATGGTCACATGACTCATTGGCATAAATTATCACATGCAGTAAATAGTCCAATTCACAAAAAGAAGAAATTAACGATTATGCGATATTTACAGCAAAATTAAAAATGTTAAAATATCATCATTAAAAATATCATCCAAAAAGCATGCGGTAAGTCCAATTCATCTTTGGCATTCTGAAGCTTCCCTCAAACCAATTTGCATATTATTTTTATATGAATTGTGATTCTGTACTTGCCAAATATGCTGAAGAATTCTCCCTTCACTAAGTCTGGCTGCAGGCATTTTAACTGTGGGCAGCTGCTTGTTCGCTTCCTGGATTTACACAGA
Source organism: Lithobates pipiens (assembly GCF_037356315.1). Lineage (NCBI taxonomy): Eukaryota > Metazoa > Chordata > Amphibia > Anura > Ranidae > Lithobates > Lithobates pipiens. The sequence goes on along the minus strand of NW_027507758.1, from coordinate 82,096,899 downwards.
GGCACACCTCCAGCTCTGCAACCCTGCATCTCTCATTGGCCCTCTTATGACTCACCCCCCCTCCCTTCTTGGCAAACTCTCACGAGAGTGAGAGAGGAAGCTGTGCATGATGCCATAAACCTAAGCTAATGACCAGACAAACAGGAAGTGGGCCGTATAAGGTATTTACTGGCACAAAAAAAAATGTTTTACTATCCAAAGTTAAGCCTAGGTTCACACTGACTGTGGGGACGAAATTTAATTCCCGCAGTCTGTCTTCAGGGGAATTTCAGAAACATCTGTGTGGGTTTCTGCATAGATGTCAATAGATATCGCCCCCTGAAATCGCCAAAAAATAGTACAGAAACTACTTTTGGGAATCGGTGCGCCTAAGTTGAAAATGCATGGAAAAAAGACACAAAAAAAGCGCATGAAAATGCACAATATGTGCATTTTTTTGTGCTCCCATAAACATCTATGGGCCAGAATATGCAGGTAAATACATGTAAATTTGGGCATGGCTCATTTTTTAATAACCTAGCACAGCAAGCAAATGTGAATGACCTCATTGGACTCAATGTATTTTCATGACATACATTTTTATGCACTGAAAAATGCACATAAAAATGCACAGATGCATTTGAACCATGCTTTATTGATCACTTTTGGTATGGATTGGAAAGTTAGTTGCAAGCCAAGTTTTTTCATCCAACATCATTACCTGATCTTTTGCATGAATAGCAACAAATTCCCTCTACAATCCAACATCTTGTGAAAAACCTTGGTTTGGTGGAGTGGTTGAAATGTGCAATCCTCCTATCAGGCTGGTTTTTAGCTTTAATGCAAATGTCAATAAATGGATATTTAAAGCGGAAGACCCACGAAAATTTTCAAATACTGCAGCTGCTGACTTTTAAAATCAAAAACCAGATGGTATCTCAGTACCCTGCTGTGTTCTAAGCCAAAGATGGAGGAGAGACCAACCACGTCGTAAGCAGGCGCTCCAAGCACTGGTCAGGTCCAAGTAAGAGGCGTAAAGTGATCTGATCCATATGGGCTTATGTTGGATCCTCCCTGCAGGGAGCCTGTGCTGCACGGTCAGAGGTTACTTCACTCAGACCCTGCAGTGTTGACTGGGTGGTTGCTGTTGGGATTGCACTGCACGGGGCACTGTTTCCTTTCTGTCTGGTGGTGGTCTAGCTGTGCACTAGGGGTTGGTAAATTATGTTAGGGGCCCTAGGCGAGTTACCGTATTTATTGGCGTATAACACGCACATTCATTTTAAGAGGGAAGTTTCAGGAAAAAAAAACGTACATTTTAAATAAGGCAGCTAAAATTAAAGTATTGGCGTATAAAACGCACACGCTATTTGCACCCGATTTTCATGGTGAAAAAGTGAGTGTTATACCACAATAAATACAGTACATTTTTTCTCATTGCAGGAAAAAGTTAGGAAAGTCCAAGCATTCAAATGCACCAAGTCAGAGGAAATGTCCCTCCTGCAAAAACCCCCTTAGAGATTCATGACAGAAGGCAATGTGCAGGTCCTGTATTAAGGACTTGGTTGAAGAGGAAATGTCCCAGCAATACAAGGACTTGTTCTCTTCAGTAAGGGAACTTACAAGCTCACTGAGTTCAGTCAAGTCCATGCTGGTACAGAGCCCGACAGTCCAGGCCGAGCCCCAGCATCCACCATCCAGCCCGAGGGCATCCTCCTCCAGAGCAGTGGAGGTTGTGGACTCAGGTGATGAGAGGGCAAGTACTCTTCCCTCCCTCAAGGATTCAGACAAGGAGGAAAGCGATAGCCGAAACTCTAGGTAAATGCTATCTTTGGAGGAAGTGGACGACCTCCTGAGAGTGATCTACACTACCCACAAAATCCAGGAGGAGAAGGTACAACTGTCGGTTCGCAACAAAGTGTACCAAGGACTGCATGACGTTAAACACAGAGTATTCCCAGTCCATAGAATCCTCTCGGAGACGGTAAAGAAGGAATGAAAGAACCATGAGAGAGGCCCCTTCTTTTTCCAAGACCCTTAGGAGAAGGTTTCCCTTCGAAGATGAGTCAGAGGTATGGAATAAGAAACCACGGGTAGATGATGCATTTGCAGAGGTTTCCCGACGCACAGACCTAGCATTCGAGGACATGGGGGGTGCTGAAGGATGCGATGGATAAACGAGTGTACTCCCTCCTGAAAAAAGCATGGGATTCCACATCAGCCAGCCTCAAACCCACTATGACTTCCATGGTTGTGGCAAGGAACCTCGAATGCTGGGTAGAGAAGATGAAAAGCCACATAGAGGCAGGCACATCACGGAAATATCTTTTGGAATCCTTTCCAATGATAATGAAGGCAGTAAAGTACATGGCTGATGCATCTGCTGAATCAGTTAAGATGTCAGCAAGGTCGTCAGCACTGGTGAATTCAGCCAGACGTTCTGTCTTGCTAAAAACTCGATCTGGTGACAACGCTTCCAAGATTAAGCTGTGCGGCTTACCTTTCTCGGGTGGCCTTTTTTTTTTTTTTTTTTGGTAGATATGTGGACAATTATCTCCAACCCTTAGTTGTCAAGACACCCTCATATTTACGAGACACCACACGAGTCATTAATCTTTTAGATTGTTTTGATTGGAAGGAGGGCTGCATCTTAGCTAATGCTGATGTAGCCTCCCTTTACACTATTTTTTCCCACCAACAAGGTTTTGAGGCAGTTAATTTTTACCTGGAACAAGATGAATCTTTGTCTGTGACACATTATGGAACTTTTACGTTTTGCTACAGGCCATAATTATTTTTGGTTTGGAGGGGACTTTTTCTTGCAGATTTGCGGCTTTGCTATGGGTGGTAAATTTGCACCCAGTCTGGCGAATCTATTCATGGCCCATTGGGAACATGAATGTGTAGATACCAATCGCCCTAGTGAGTTACAACTCTGGAAAAGATATATTGATGACGTAATCGTTCTCTGGGAAGGTGATCTGTCATCATTAGAGGCTTTTTTTCTTAAATTGAATACTAATAATAGAGGCATTGTTCTGGAATATGTGGCTAGTGATACCCAAATTCACTTCCTAGATCTTAATATTATTAACAGTAATGGGCATCTCATTACAAATACTCATTTTAAGGAGACCGATCGCAATGCATACATCCCACTTTCTAGCTGCCACCATAAGTCATGGTTGGCGGCTGTCCCTGAAGGACAATTACAGTGGATTAGACGGAATTGTACAGAGTTTGCTGACTATTACCAACAAGCCTCTATTTTGAAAAAGGACCAGTATGCTTAAAAGGCCGGGTAATACTTTATGAAGTGATGTCCATAGGCCTAATAATAAGTTCAGTTGGTCTATGACCACTAGATATTCAAACCAACATTTTTCTATCAAAAAAATCCTCAGTAGACATTGGGACATACTGAAAAATGATAGAGTATTAGGCCCCATTATTCCAGAATGCCCTGTTGTCATTTATAGAGGAGCTCCCTCACTTAGACAGAATCTAGCTCCAAATGTTATTGACCCTCCTAAAACGCTATCATTCTTTCAATCCTTGAAAGGTTTCTTTCCATGTCATAAGTTCAGCATCTGCCAAATCAATAGAGAACGTAGATGTGAAAGTTTTCAGTCTACTGTAACCAATAGATCATATGACATTAAATCATTTATAACTTGTTCTACACGTTATATAGTCTATATGATACAATGCCCTTGCTCAAAGCAATATATTGGACGTACTAAATGGGAATTACATTTGTGGCTAGCTGAACATGTGGGGAATATTAAGCGTGATTTTAAAAAACATAATTTGTCCAGACACTTTGATAAATATCATAATAGAAAACTAGAAGGTACTATTTTTTTGGCTCTACATAAAATCCAACCACGTTGGAGGGGGACCAATATAGTGAGATCCATCTCAAAACTTGAAACGAGGTGGATATTTGACATGCGTTCCTATGTGCCTTTTGGTTTAAATGTGGACTGGGACATAAATAGTTTTATTAGTAATTCATGATTTTCCCTTTTTTTTGATACTTTGATGGTATCTGTCTTTATTTAAAACTATTTTCAAAATGTATATTATATACTTGAATTGTATGAATTTTCATTGTATTTTATTTAAATGATATGAAATATTATTATTTTTTATATAGTAATATGAATTTTTCAATGTTTATATTTTATATATTTTTTAAATTTATTTATGGGTATTTTATTTTGTAGTGGTTGTGCATCCCTTTGCCCTTTCCTCATGATCTCTCTCTTCCCATATTATTGGACTTTATGTGTCCTTTACTTATCCTCCATCGTTCTCTATTGTTGGCTTTATTAACTATTTTTCTCGCTAGATGGCACTAGTTGCTATGTCTCTATTTCCTATATTTATTCTCTACCTTATTGTATGGCTTGCCATCAATCTGGCAAACTATTTTGCATCTGTTCCATACCATATTTTCCATCCGTTCCGTATCTGTTCTATACCTTTCATGTGATGACAACGTCACTGGCCAATCCCCAGACGACGTCCTGTTGTTGATGAAACGCGTAGGGTGGGGCCTTGATGGTGACATCATCACGCTAGCCACGAGACGGTGGATGGACATACAAACTAGGAAGTAGAGCAAGATAACCGACGAGTCCGCACTGGATGTTTATGCATTCCAAACAACTTTTCAGCCATTTGATGACTACTAATCTGTGCAAACTTTTTCTTTTCATTAAACATATTGATTTTACATACTACACTATGGCAGTCTCTTTTGTTTTCCATCTTTGAGTACTTTTTACGGAGGCTCCAGGAACATCTATAGGGTTGAGGGAGAACTTACTTCTGGAAGCTGGGCGAGACTGTTTTGGCAGTCATCACCTTTTGGTAAGCACGCAATTTATATATAGTCTGTGGTGACGAGTACACACTCTGCATGCTTTTGAAGACATGTCACGGATGTTATCATTAATACTTAATTTATTTGTGTGAACACCTTGTTTTTTCACCATTGTTTCTAATGGGACTCTGCATTCGTTTTTCTCTTTCTTTTTTTATCACATTTTTTTCTTTTTGTAATTGATCACTCATTTTCATAAGTACTTATGAGTTTGTTATTAGTGCTGCATCTGTTTTGTTATTATGTTTGTTTAGAAGTTAGCTGCTGTGAGGGGTTTGCTCGGTAGCGGGTGTGTGTGACCCCCTGGATGGGTTCACAACACAAAGTCAGGCACAGCAGACAGCGGTGTAGGTTCAAAAAACAAAAGATCCGGTTTATTTACGCTACATGCAGTGATACATATAACAGCCAAACAAAATAAAACAAGAAAATAAATCCTGGTCAGCTTGACCTCTAACTACACACGTAGACTCCCTGTCTAACAACTGGGTGCAGCCTTGTGCTGCCCCAGTCCCTGTCTCTATTGTAGGGGTTTGCCACACAGGCGTTAACTCACCGCACAGTACAGATCTCAGACTCCCCAGTCTATACACACAAAACTGGTTCCAGGATGGAGCATCTCCCTATGCATGCTGGGGTTTTTTGTAGAGGTCTTAATGAGCCCACTTACTTCAGCTGGGCTCATTAACTCTTCCCCTCTAATTGTAAAAGTCTGCATAAAGCCTGAATCTAGGACACACATATTTCCCATCCTGGATACAACCAGGTGATTTTACCTGCGTGCTGCCACACTGCTTATTATATATTTCACTTCATTATATATATTTTGGTTATAGCGCAGCGTTTGCCTTAAGGTTTCTGACTAAACCACCAGCCAACAGAACTCGAAAGTACAGAAGTTCTTCTCTCTCCACCGAGAAGACCCTGATACCACTGGTTCTACGGAAATTCAGGGAGGAAAATACCAATCTGATCCTAGTCACTCCCTTCTGGCCAAAAAGGCCCTGGTTCGCAACATTACTAAACCTGGCCACTGAACCTCCATGGAAGCTGTCGCCCAGAAAGGACCTGCTAACGCAGGGGTCGGTGAACCATCCTGAAGCAGACAGACTACATTTAACCACTTGGTTTCTGAGGAAGACCTCCTGAAAGCCAAGGGACTGTCCGAAAAATTAGTGAAGACTCTACTTTCCAGTAGAAAAGAGGTAACTTGAGCTATATACCTGAAAGTTTGGAAAAAATGTAATTCCTGGTGCACTTCTAAGGGCCCCCAAGTCAAAAGTTTAGTGTCAGTCTTAGAATTTCTCCATGATGGAATGGCGAAGGGGCTGGCAGCCAACACCCTGAAAACCCAGGTGGCAGCCCTATCGTTTTTTTTTTTAGAGGACTCTATCCAGAGAAGTCATAATTTCAAGATTTTTTAGGGCACGTGCACAAAATAGGGCCAATAGCCCTCAAAGTTTTTCCCAGTTGGGATTTGTCTGTCGTTTTACAGGGTCTCACGGAACCTCCGTTTGAACCCTTACAGGAAGCATCCTTACAGAACTTATTTCTTTAAACAATGTTTCTGGTAGCCATCACATCGGCAAGAAGAGTCAGCGAGCTTCAGGCCCTGGCAGTCACAGAACCTTTTCTGAAGGTCTTCTTAAGCCCAATGCACACTATCAGTTTTTCTGCTGAGTTTTTCCTTCTGATTTACCAAAACCATATAATATGAGGTCAAACCTTAGGAGTTTAAATTTGTATGCAATCAGGCAGGCCCTTGCACTACATGGTTTTGGTAAACCTGAAGGAAAAACTCAGCAGAAAAACTGATAGTGTGTCTGGGGCTTTAGAGTGATCCTTCAAACAGACCCAGCATTCCTACCCAAGGTTTCTTCGACCTTTCACCACTCATATGAAATAGTCCTGCCCACTTTTTCTTCAGCTCCTGCCAATCCAGGAGAAGAAGTTTTTCACACACTGGATGTGGGGAGATGTTTGTTACACTTTCTGACAGTCACTAAAGAATTCAAAAGGTCAAACGCTCTTTGTGATATTCTCAGGCTCACCTAAAGGAGAGAAAGCTTCCAAAAGCACGCTGGGAAAATGGCTTAGATTGGCAATCATGAAGGCCTACAAAGCCAAATGAGAAATACCCCCTCAGGTATTGCTGCTCATTCTACGAGATCAAGGGCAATTTCCTGAGCCACATTTGCAAGGCTGCCACTTGGTCCAACTACTCAACATGTCTCTGATATTATAGCTTGGACTTACTGTCCACTGCAGATCAAGCCTTTGGCAGAAAGGTACTGCAGGTGGTAGTCCCACCCTAGGGTAAGTTTCTCAGTTATTCTCTCCAAGGTTGTCCTGAAAGGCGATTTGAGAAAGACTTATTTAAACATACCGGTGACGGTATTTCTAAGAGCCTTTCAGGACTAGTGATGGACGAACTTCCGACGGGACGTTTCGCGAACGCGAAACGCGAACGGGCACAAACGTTCGCGAAAACGACCGTTCGCCGCGGGCTCCATTGACTTCAATGGGAGGCGAATTTCGCAAACCTTTAGGTCGAATTTGCGGCCACGGGGTAATTATTAGGGGGTAGCACGTAGTCCCACCACCTGGACAATAGCATAATACATGTATGAGGTGAATTTGGGATCGATAACTACAAGCATTTTTTTTTTATTTGGGAAATTGTTCTGACAATTCAGGACTATGGAGCTAATGAAGGCAATGGAGGAGAGGGAAGGTCAGGGACCAGGGTAGGCAAACAAGAGGGTGCAGGAGATACAGAGCACTGACAGCAGCACCGTAATACAGAGCACTGACATCAGCACCGTGACATACAGCGCTGACAGCAGCTCCGTGACATACAGCGCTGACAGCAGCTCCGTGACATACAGCGCTGACAGCAGCTCCGTGACATACAGCGCTGACAGCAGCTCCGTGACATACAGCGCTGACAGCAGCTCCGTGACATACAGCGCTGACAGCAGCACCGTGACATACAGCGCTGACAGCAGCTCCGTGACATACAGCGCTGACAGCAGCTCCGTGACATACAGCGCTGACAGCAGCTCCGTGACATACAGCGCTGACAGCAGCTCCGTGACATACAGCGCTGACAGCAGCTCCGTGACATACAGCGCTGACAGCAGCACCGTGACATACAGCGCTGACAGCAGCTCCGTGACATACAGCGCTGACAGCAGCTCCGTGACATACAGCGCTGACAGCAGCTCCGTGACATACAGCGCTGACAGCAGCTCCGTGACATACAGCGCTGACAGCAGCTCCGTGACATACAGCGCTGACAGCAGCTCCGTGACATACAGCGCTGACAGCAGCTCCGTGACATACAGCGCTGACAGCAGCTCCGTGACATACAGCGCTGACAGCAGCTCCGTGACATACAGCGCTGACAGCAGCTCCGTGACATACAGCGCTGACAGCAGCACCGTAAGCAGCCCCAGGAGGAAGTCAGCACAGCACAGGGATGGTGTGATCCCCTCATAATAAGAACCCCCAGGAGGAAGTCAGCACAGCACAGGGATGGTGGGAGCCCCTCATAATAAGAACACCCAGGAGGAAGTCAGCACAGCACAGGGATGGTGGGAACCCCTCATAATAAGCAGCCCCAGTAGAAATATGACACCGCTCAACCTCTTCAAAGAGGAGGGTAGGGGCATATAGTACGGTGTGCTTTTTTGGGTCAGGGAAGTGAGCCAAATGAATTAAGAAGGTCTGTGTGCTTGATTCCAAAAATTGTTTATAGACATATACATGGTCTACTGATCACATGTGTTGAATTCCTCCGAGATCCATGCCTCATTCATTTTTAGAAATGTGAGGTAGTTAACACTGTGGTGAGCTAGGCGAGTACGCTTATCGGTCACAATCCCCCCTGCTGCGCTGAACGTCCTTTCGGACAGGACACTGGATGAGGGGCAAGCCAACAGTTCGATTGCAAATTGGGCAAGCTCTGGCCAGAGGTCAAGCCTGCCCACCCAGTAGTCTAGGGGTTCATCACTCCTCAGAGCGTCCACATCGGCCGTTAACCCAATGTAGTCGGACACCTGACGGTCTAGGCGTTCCCTGATGCTGGATCCGGATGACACCTGTCGATGGGTCGGCTGAAAGAATGACCTCATATCCGAAGTCACCAACACATCTTCAAACCGGCCTCTTCTTGCAGGCGCTGTTGGATTGGTACCCGCAAATCCTTCTCTGGGAGTGGGAATTGCTCCTCTGCCAGCGCACGCAAAAGCAGAATGCAGCATTTCTCGAAGCAAGGCCTGGAAGTGCTGCATTCTGACAGCCCTCTGCGACGGCGGTAACATTTCCGCCATTTTGTGTTTGTACCGGGGGTCTAAGTACGTTGCCACCCAGTACTGGTCCTTGACCCTCATGCTTTTTATACGGGGGTCCCTATTAAAACACTGGAGCATGAAGGCCCCCATTTGCACTAAAGTGGAAGCGGTGTGGTGGCCTGGCTCCTGCTCATCATCCAGGATAATGTCGTCCTCTTCATTCTCCTCTCCCCATCCTCGCACAACAGGGATCCCAGAAAGGTTTAAAGCATGCTCTTCTTGCTCCTGCTCATCCGCCCCGGCACCATCCTCCTCTGACTCCTCATCAGACTCCTGTTGTTGACTTGTCTCAGATAGAGTAGCCCCCCCTGGGAATTCATCCAGCATTGCGACTTCCTCATCTTCCCGCTCCTGCTCCTCCACAGCCTGATCAATGACACGACGCAATGCACGCTCCAGAAAGAAGGCATAAGGTACCATGTCACTGATGGCGCCATGGCTGCGACTGACCAGTTTGGTGATCTCCTCAAATGGCCGCAGAAGTCTGCATGTGTCGCGCATGAGCAGCCACTGGCGCGGTGAAAAAAAACCCAGCTCCCCAGAACCGTTTCTTTCGCAGAGTTCATACAGGTAGACGTTAACTGCACGTTTCTGCTGGAGCAGCCTATCAAGCATATAGAAGGTTGAGTTCCATCGCGTCGGGCAATCGCAAATAAGACGTCTGACCGGCAGATGGTGTCGCCGCTGAATGTCAGCAAGGCGAGCCATGGCCGTGTAAGATCTTCTGAAATGGGCCGAGATTTTCCTTGCCTGCCGCAAGATGTCCTGGACCCCAGGGTATTTGACAAGGAATCGCTGCACGACCAAGTTTAAGACGTGTGCCATGCACGGCACGTGCGTGATTTTGCCCTGTTTCAATGCGCTAAGCAGATTGGCACCGTTGTCACACACCACTTTACCAACTGTCAAATTGAGCGGTGTTAGCCACTCATCTGCCTGTGAACGCAAAGCTGAAAGGAGTGCCGGGCCAGTGTGGCTCTTTGCTTCCAGGCACAACAGACGCAGCACGGCATGGCAACGTCTCACCTGGCATGTGGAATAGGTTCTGGGGAGCTTGGGCGGTGCAGTGGAAGAGACGCTAGCAGCGGAAAAGGAGGAGGCAGCTGAGGAGGAGAGGGAGGAGGATGGAGTAGGAGGAGGAGAAGAAGAGTCAGGCCTGCATGCAATCCGTGGCGGTAAAACCAAATCTACACGGGTGCCACGGGTTACATGCTTGACGGCCGTCAGAAGGTTCACCCAGTGGGCAGTAAAACTGATATACCTTCCCTGCCCGTGTTTGCTAGACCACGTGTCTGTGGTCAGATGTATCTTGGCACCGACACTGTGTGCCAGAGATACATTCACTTGCCGCTGAACATGGCCATATAGCTCTGGGATGCCCTTCTCTGAGAAATACTTCCTTCCTGGGACCTTCCATTGTGGTGTTCCAATGGCCACAAATTTGCGAAAGGCCTCCGAGTCCACCAGTTTATATGGCAGTAGTTGGCGGGCTATGAGTTCTGACAAGCCAGCCGCCAACCGTTGGGCAAGAGGGTTATCCGGCGTCATCATTTTTTTACGCTCAAACATTAGGCCCACGGAAGCCTGCCTTTTTGCAGAAAAATGTGAGCTTGGCGTGATGGAAGGTGGAGTGGAGGACAATTGTGAGGAGAGAGGAGAAGGAGAAGTAGAAGACGAGGCTGGACGGTGAGAGCCTGCAGTGTGGCTTTGTGTGTTCCGTTGCTCCCACTGGGCTCGGTGATGGCTGCTCATGTGCCTTCTTAAGGCGGTCGTCCCTAGGTGAGTATTGGGCTTACCGCGACTAACGCGTTGACTGCAAAGATTGCAGATGGCAACGCTATTGTCAGCAGCGGACACGTTAAAAAAAGCCCACACTGCGGAGCCATGTGCCGGTGTCCTGGGAGCGCCAGATGTGACCGTACATGGTCGATGACTCGCTCCTGATACATTTGCAGTCTGCTTTGTCCCTGCTGTGCAATGTAAGTCATTGCTGCTTCTCCTCCCTATCTGCTGGTCCATATCTCCCTCTGAACTCCCCTCCTCTTCCTCTCTTGTGGGCACCCACGTGACATCACTAGACACGTCATCATCAACGTCACCTTCCCCACCGCTATAAGTAGAGTAGGCAGCAACACCGGGGACCAACCTCCTCCTTGGGCTGATCTGGGTACTGGCGTCAGACTGCTGAGTAGCGCTTGTTGCTACCTCCTCTTCCTGATCCAATACCAAGAGTGGCTGCGCATCAGAAATGTCCTCTTGATATGGATCGGAAAATAATTCCAGTGACTCAAGCGGAAGGTATGTGGTGGTGGTGGTGGTGGTCGTGTTGTTGGTGGTAGTGTCTTTGGGGGTGCACATAGCAGAGAGTGAAGAAGAGGGTGCAGATCGAGAGGATGAGGAGGGTGCAGAAGAGTAAGGCTGAGCGAGCCACTCAACCAAGTCTGGTGCATCCTTTAAAGTAATTGAACGCACCTTCTGCAACTTCCCACTTTGGCTCAAGCCTGTTGCTCCTGCCCTACCCCTACCACCCCTGCGGAAGGGCCTGCCTCTTCCTCTGCATGTCATTTTTTAAATGACCCTGTGACAAAACTCTTAGTCCCTATACCGCTGAAGGACTGCTGCAGTATAGGTGAGCGGTCAGCAGTGGTGCACGTCAACCCTATCTATTGTGGACCTATAGCGGTCCTTACAGAACAGCAGACTGTACCGCACTCAAGCCTATGTACCGTAGCACCCTATACCAAGTTACCAGTCCTTATAAGAACTTTTGTGGACCAAGCAGGTTGTGTATTAGTGTTTAGCAGACTGTACGTCAGTCCCTATACCGCTGAAGGACTGCTGCAGTATAGGGCAGCGGTCAGCAGTGGTGCACGTCAACCCTATCTATTGTGGACCTATAGCGGTCCTTACAGAACAGCAGACTGTACCGCACTCAAGCCTATGTACCGTAGCACCCTATACCAAGTTACCAGTCCTTATAAGAACTTTTGTGGACCAAGCAGGTTGTGTATTAGTGTTTAGCAGACTGTACGTCAGTCCCTATACCGCTGAAGGACTGCTGCAGTATAGGGCAGCGGTCAGCAGTGGTGCACGTCAACCCTATCTATTGTGGACCGATAGCGGTCCTTACAGAACAGCAGACTGTACCGCACTCAAGCCTATGTACCGTAGCACCCTATACCAAGTTACCAGTCCTTATAAGAACTTTTGTGGAACAAGCAGGTTGTGTGTTAGTGATTAGCAGACTGTACGTCAGTCCCTATACCAATGAAGGACTGCTGCAGTATAGGGCAGCGGTCAGCAGTAGTGCACGGCAACCCTATGTATTGTGGACCGATAGCGGTCCTTACAGAACAGCAGACTGTAACGCACTCAGGCCTATGTACCGTAGCACCCTATACCAAGTTACCAGTCCTTATAAGAACTTTTGTGGAACAAGCAGGTTGTGTGTTAGTGATTAGCAGACTGTACGTCAGTCCCTATACCAATGAAGGACTGCTGCAGTATAGGGCAGCGGTCAGCAGTAGTGCACGGCAACCCTATGTATTGTGGACCGATAGCGGTCCTTACAGAACAGCAGACTGTAACGCACTCAGGCCTATGTACCGTAGCACCCTATACCAAGTTACCAGTCCTTATAAGAACTTTTGTGGACCAAGCAGGTTGTGTGTTAGTGATTAGCAGACTGTACGTCAGTCCCTATACCAATGAAGGACTGCTGCAGTATAGGGCAGCGGTCAGCAGTAGTGCACGGCAACCCTATGTATTGTGGACCGATAGCGGTCCTTACAGAACAGCAGACTGTAACGCACTCAGGCCTATGTACCGTAGCACCCTATACCAAGTTACCAGTCCTTATAAGAACTTTTGTGGACCAAGCAGGTTGTGTGTTAGTGATTAGCAGACTGTACGTCAGTCCCTATACCAATGAAGGACTGCTGCAGTATAGGGCAGCGGTCAGCAGTAGTGCACGGCAACCCTATGTATTGTGGACCGATAGCGGTCCTTACAGAACAGCAGACTGTAACGCACTCAGGCCTATGTACCGTAGCACCCTATACCAAGTTACCAGTCCTTATAAGAACTTTTGTGGACCAAGCAGGTTGTGTGTTAGTGATTAGCAGACTGTACGTCAGTCCCTATACCAATGAAGGACTGCTGCAGTATAGGGCAGCGGTCAGCAGTAGTGCACGGCAACCCTATGTATTGTGGACCGATAGCGGTCCTTACAGAACAGCAGACTGTACTGCACTCAGGCCTATGTACCGTAGCACCCTATACCAAGTTACCAGTCCTTATAAAAACTTTTGTGGACCAAGCAGGTTGTGTGTTAGTGTTTAGCAGACTGTGCGTCAGTCCCTATACCGCTGAAGGACTGCTGCAGTATAGGGCAGCGGTCAGCAGTAGTGCACGGCAACCCTATGTATTGTGGACCGATAGCGGTCCTTACAGAACAGCAGACTGTAACGCACTCAGGCCTATGTACCGTAGCACCCTATACCAAGTTACCAGTCCTTATAAGAACTTTTGTGGACCAAGCAGGTTGTGTGTTAGTGATTAGCAGACTGTACGTCAGTCCCTATACCAATGAAGGACTGCTGCAGTATAGGGCAGCGGTCAGCAGTAGTGCACGGCAACCCTATGTATTGTGGACCGATAGCGGTCCTTACAGAACAGCAGACTGTAACGCACTCAGGCCTATGTACCGTAGCACCCTATACCAAGTTACCAGTCCTTATAAGAACTTTTGTGGACCAAGCAGGTTGTGTGTTAGTGATTAGCAGACTGTACGTCAGTCCCTATACCAATGAAGGACTGCTGCAGTATAGGGCAGCGGTCAGCAGTAGTGCACGGCAACCCTATGTATTGTGGACCGATAGCGGTCCTTACAGAACAGCAGACTGTAACGCACTCAGGCCTATGTACCGTAGCACCCTATACCAAGTTACCAGTCCTTATAAGAACTTTTGTGGACCAAGCAGGTTGTGTGTTAGTGATTAGCAGACTGTACGTCAGTCCCTATACCAATGAAGGACTGCTGCAGTATAGGGCAGCGGTCAGCAGTAGTGCACGGCAACCCTATGTATTGTGGACCGATAGCGGTCCTTACAGAACAGCAGACTGTAACGCACTCAGGCCTATGTACCGTAGCACCCTATACCAAGTTACCAGTCCTTATAAGAACTTTTGTGGACCAAGCAGGTTGTGTGTTAGTGATTAGCAGACTGTACGTCAGTCCCTATACCAATGAAGGACTGCTGCAGTATAGGGCAGCGGTCAGCAGTAGTGCACGGCAACCCTATGTATTGTGGACCGATAGCGGTCCTTACAGAACAGCAGACTGTACTGCACTCAGGCCTATGTACCGTAGCACCCTATACCAAGTTACCAGTCCTTATAAAAACTTTTGTGGACCAAGCAGGTTGTGTGTTAGTGTTTAGCAGACTGTGCGTCAGTCCCTATACCGCTGAAGGACTGCTGCAGTATAGGGCAGCGGTCAGCAGTAGTGCACGGCAACCCTATGTATTGTGGACCGATAGCGGTCCTTACAGAACAGCAGACTGTAACGCACTCAGGCCTATGTACCGTAGCACCCTATACCAAGTTACCAGTCCTTATAAGAACTTTTGTGGACCAAGCAGGTTGTGTGTTAGTGATTAGCAGACTGTACGTCAGTCCCTATACCAATGAAGGACTGCTGCAGTATAGGGCAGCGGTCAGCAGTAGTGCACGGCAACCCTATGTATTGTGGACCGATAGCGGTCCTTACAGAACAGCAGACTGTAACGCACTCAGGCCTATGTACCGTAGCACCCTATACCAAGTTACCAGTCCTTATAAGAACTTTTGTGGACCAAGCAGGTTGTGTGTTAGTGATTAGCAGACTGTACGTCAGTCCCTATACCAATGAAGGACTGCTGCAGTATAGGGCAGCGGTCAGCAGTAGTGCACGGCAACCCTATGTATTGTGGACCGATAGCGGTCCTTACAGAACAGCAGACTGTAACGCACTCAGGCCTATGTACCGTAGCACCCTATACCAAGTTACCAGTCCTTATAAGAACTTTTGTGGACCAAGCAGGTTGTGTGTTAGTGATTAGCAGACTGTACGTCAGTCCCTATACCAATGAAGGACTGCTGCAGTATAGGGCAGCGGTCAGCAGTAGTGCACGGCAACCCTATGTATTGTGGACCGATAGCGGTCCTTACAGAACAGCAGACTGTACCGCACCCAAGCCTATGTACCGTAGCACCCTAGACAGACCAAGTTACCAGTCCTGATAAAGAGCTTTGTGGAACAAGTGAGTTGTGAATGATTAGCAGACTGCAGCAGAAGGGCAGCAGTCAAGTATAATATTCTTTCTATATTTGGAAGAAAGAATATTATACGTGTACAAGCCTATTACCGTACCACTGATACCAGTCCTGAAAAGAACCTTTGTGGAACTAATAGTAACAGCAAGTCTTTAAAATTATCCTCACTGCCTGACACACTGCTTCCTGCCTGTCCCTATACAAATTGGCAAAAAAGAGTAGGCTGGAACGATTAGCTGGAACAGCTCTTTTGTGGACCTGATAGTAACAGCTAATGATGATGATGATGATGATGATGAAGAAAGACTAATCTGGCTGAGCTGTCCCTAAAATAGCAGCATACAGCGCTCTGTCCCTTTATCTAAACTGACAAAAGAAACTCAGGCTGCTGACCTAACACCTATACCAGTCCTGAAAAGAACTTTTGTGTACCAAATAGCTAGCGTTTTCTCTGTCCCTACTCCACACAGGATCCTTTCCCTACAGTGACAGAAGAAAGAATGTAAAATGGCCACCGGATCGGGTGTATTTATAGGTTAGGGGGAATGTCCAAGTGTCCATGAGCTGTCATGTCTCAATTGGTTGTCCTGTAACACATGATAAACGTGTCACGAAAGGTTAAAGTTCTTGTATACATTAAACACGTAAGTCCGCCGGGGCGAACGACGGAAAAAGGCGTTCGAACCCGCGGACGGCGAAAGTCGGAAATTCGCCGCGAAACGACCGCCGGGCGAACCGTTCGGCCATCACTATTCAGGACAACTGCTACTTCCCTTTCTTGTTTATCTTAGAAGTGGTTTTAAGTGTCTATCATGGTTGTTTGGTGGTTTTCTGTGTTTTGTTTTCCAGCAAGTCAGAGACCACACAATAACTGAAGCCATGGTGAAAGAGGAGGGATTTAAAGGCTGCATGTGTTTTTTCCTGGAAAATGGGCTGAGCTGCGCTCTCTCCAAGGTTGTCCTGAAAGGCTCTTAGAAATACCATCACCAGTAAATCTAACTAAGTCCTTTTTTCAGACCCCCTAGAGAATAAAATGGTGGTCGCTGCAATACTTTTTACCACACCATATTTGCTCAGCGGTCTCATAAGCGCAATTTTTTGGGGAAAAATACACTTTTTTAAATTAAAAAATAAGACAACAGTAGCCCAAATTTTTTTTTATTTTGAAAGATAATGTTAAGCCCAGTAAATTGATACCCAACATTTCATGCTTCAAAATTGTGCTCGCTTGTGGAATGGCGACAAAATTTTACCCTTAAAAATCTCCATAGGCAACATTTAAAATATTCTACAGGTTACCAGTTTTGATTTACAGAAGAGATCCAACGCTAGAATTATTGCTCTCGCTCTAATGATAGCACTGATACCACACATGTGTGGTTTGAACACTGTTTCATTTTTTATTTTTACACTGTTATTTAAAAAAAAAATTTGGGACACTTTTATTCCTATTACAAGGAATGTAAACATCCCTTGTAATAGAAAAAATGCATGACAGGACCTCTTAAATGTGGGATCTGGAGTCAAAAAGATCTCAGGTCTCATCTTTACACAAAGGGTACTTTCACACTGGGACGCTGGGGATGTCAGTGGTAAAGCGACGCTATTTTTAGTTGCACTTTTCGGCTGATAGTGGGGTGCTTTTAACCCCCCGCTAGTGGCCAAATAAGGGTTAGAAGCACCGGCAAAGCGCCGCTGCAGCGGTGCTGCCCATTGATTTTAATGGGCAGGGGCGATTTAGGATCGTATACTAGAGATATACCACAAAGGGAAGAGGGTAAAAAGGAGGAAAAGAGAAGGGGGGACACAAGTGATCCCTTGACTCTAATCATTTGTGTCTCCCCTTCTCTTTTCCTCCTTTTTAACCTCTCCCCTTTGTGGTATATCTCTCTCCACAAATCTTCATATCTGCCCTAGTGACCATCACTGGCGCAGCTCTGTCGCGGCTACCACCATTTGGGGATATTTGTGTGGAACAGAGGGGGCCCAGCATTCACCCCAGGATCCCCCCCTTGGGGTTTGGGCTGCTTTTCTCCCCCGACACTGCAACCCATGCTACTGCAGCACAGCTGATCTCCTCATTGACTGTCCTTATCGGTACGCTATACTTATATCTAATCTCATTCTGGTGATATACAACGATGAATGTACATATCGCTTTGTTACATTTTTATGCTAAAATGCCGTTTTTCTTGTAGAATATTGTGATCCTTATATAGTAACGCCCCTGATGAAGGGACGCTATTGGTCCCGAAAAGCGTTGGGCTTCTAGGACCACTCTAGAGAATCAATCAGTCATTACACAGCTGTTCTTACATCAATGTTTTTATTTGGTGATGTATGCACCAATTTTTTTTTAAACTATCTTCATATTAAATTGTATATTTTTATATATATCTGACCGGGGGGGGGGGGGGGGGGTGGGTACTGTGGTGTTTTGTGTTTATACCAGGGATGTTGGCGACTCAACATGGCTTACTTGTGTGGTCATATGCTTTCTATATGGGTACACTGTAGCCATAAAGGGATGGACATGGTCGGCAACAATACTCAGGTAGGCCGTGGCATTTAAACAATGCTCAATTGGTACTAAGGGGCCCAAAGTGTGCCAAGAAAATATCCCCCACACCATTACACCACCACCAGCATGAACCGTTGATTCAAGGTAGGATGGATCCATGCTTTCATGTTGTTTACGCAAAATTCTGATCCTACCATCCGAATGTCGCAGCTGAAATCTAGACCCATCAGACCAGGCAATGTTTTTCCAAACTTCTATTGTCCAATTTTGTTAGCTAAAAACAGTTTCCTGTTTTTAGCTAACAGAAGTGGAATGCCGCGTACACACAGTCGGAGAATCCGTCGGAATGCGTCTTATCGGACCGTGCCGTCAGATAATCCGACTGTGTGTGGTATGCATCGGACTGATTCCATCCGAATCTCCGTCGGACCCCATTTTCCAACATGTTGGCAATATTTCCCGACCAACTGGGCCAGTCGGACGTAATCCGATCATGTGTAGAGAATTTTGATCGGACCAAGTGCCACCCATGCTCAGATCAAATTCCTACATCAAAGCTATTGGCTACTAGCCTGAATCTAGTCCCATCGTAACGAAATTACGTCATCACGTTCTGAAAGATCGGATTTTTCGACAACTTAGTTCGACCGTGTGTATGCAACAGTTTTGGACACAATCCGACAGACTAAATCTGACGGACAAAATCCGACGGATTTGGTTGTGGAAATCTCCGACCGTGTGTACGTGGGCGAACACAGTGTGGACTTCTACTGCTTCAAGATTTGATGTGTTGTGTGTCCAGAGATGGTATTTTACATACCTTGGTTGTAACAAGTGGTTATTTGAGTTACTGTTGCCCATTTTCCTCTGACATAAACAAAGAATTTTTGTCCATACAAGTGCTGCTCACTGGATATCTTCTCTTTTTCAGATCATTCTCTGTAAACCCGAGAGATGGTTGTGCGTGAAAATCCCAGTAGATTAGCAGTTTTTGTAATACTCAGACCAGACCTTCTGGCACCAACAACCATGCCATGGTCAAAATCACTTAAATCCCCTTTCTTCACCCTGCTGATGCTTAGTTTGAACTTCAGCAAGTCATCTTCTCCACTTCTAGATGCCTAAATGCATTGAGTTGCTGCTATTCGATTTGTTTATTAACAATTTGTGTCACCAAGCAGCTGAAAGGGTTTACAGTGGGGCAAAAAAGTATTTAGTCAGCCACCAATTGTGCAAGTCCACTTAAAAAGATGAGAGGCCTGTAATTGTCATCATAGGTATACCTCAACTATGAGACAAAATGTGGAAACAAATCAATACAATCACATGTCTGATTATTGAAAGAATTTATTTGCAAATTATGGTGGAAAATAAGTATTTGGTCACCTACAAACAAGCAAGATTTCTGTCTCTCACAGATCTGTATCTTCTTCTTTAATGCCGGCCATACACGGTTCCAATTTCGAAAGAATTTTCTTTCGAAAATAGTATCTAAGAATTTTCGTATGAATTTCGCACCATTAGTGGGCTGCAGCAACAGCCGTTTTTCGTGGGGAAATCAAATTTGAGGAATCGGACAGATTGGAAATTTCTAGAAAAATTAACGTTATTCTGATCAATGATGGGAGAATTGTGCAAAAAATGTAATAAGAAAAGAAAATTTACGGTGAGAAAAGAAGATTCCTGGCCACGAAAATTATTTTCTGTAGCAACATGAGGTTAAATTGAAGGCTTGGTCGGCCGAATTTCGAAAATCAATGGTGGCGCCATCGGATCACAAACAAAATGAACTTTCTGATTTTGAAAAGAAAATTTGTTCGAAATTCGACCGTGTAAGGTCTGCATAAGAGGCTCCTCTGTCCACCACTCATTACCTGTATTAATGGCACCTGTTTGAACTTATCAGTATAATAGACACCTGTCTACAACCTCAAACAGTCACACTCCAAACTCCACTATGGTGAAGACCAAAGAGCTGTCGAAGGACAGCAGAAACAAAAATGTAATCCTGCACCAGGCTGGGAAGACTGAATCTGCAATAGGGAAGCAGCTTGGTGTGAATAAATCAACTGTGGGAGCAATAATTAGAAAATGGAAGACATATAAGACCACTGATAGTCTCCCTCGATCTGGGGCTCCACGCAAGATCTCACCCCGTGAGGTCAAAATGATCACAAGAACGGTGAGCAAAAATCCCAGAACCACAAGGGGGGACCTAGCGAATGATCTGCAGAGAGCTCGGACCAATGTAACAAAAGCTACCATCAATAACACACTACGCCACCAGGGACTCAGATCCTGCAGTGCCAGACATGTCCCCCTGCTTAAGCCAGTACATATCCGGGCCCATCTGTGGTTTGCTAGAAAGCATTTGATTTCATGACATTCTCCCAATCTTCTTCGGGATATGATCAAGAGGATTGGGGGAATGTCATATGGGCAGATGAAACCAGTAGAACTGTTTGGTAGAAACACTCGTCGTGTTTGGAGGAGAAAGAATGCTGAATTGCAACCAAAGAACACCATACCTACTGTGAAGCATGGGGGTGGCAACATCATGCTTTGGGGCTGTTTCCCTGCAAAAGGAACAGGACGACTGATCCGTGTATATGAAAGAATGAATGGGGCCATGTATTGTGAGATTTTGAGTGCAAACCTCCTCCCATCAGCAAGGGCATTGAAGATGAAACGTGGCTGGGTCTTTCAGCATGACAATGATCCCAAACACACCGCCCGGGCAATGAAGGAGTGGCTTCGTAAGAAGCATTTCAAGGTCCTGGAGTGGCCTAGCCAGTTTCCAGATCTCAACCCCATAGAAAACCTTTGGAGGGAGGTGAAAGTCTGTGTTGCTCAGTGACAGCGCCAAATCATCACTGCTCTAGAGGATCTGCATGGAGGAATGGGCCAATATACCAGCGACAGTGTGTGAAAACCTTGTGAAGACTTACAGAAAATGTTTGACCTCTGTCATTGCCAACAAAGGATATATAACAAAGTATTGAGATTAACTTTTGATATTGACTAAATACTTATTTTCCACCATAATTTGAAAATGAATTCTTTCCAAATCAGACAACGTGATTGTCTGGATTTGTTTCCACATTTTGTCTCTCATAGTTGAGGTATACCTATGATGACAATTACAGGCCTCTCTCATCTTTTTAAGTGGGAGAACTTGCACAATTGGTGGCTGACTAAATACTTTTTTGCCCCACTGTACCTAATAAAGTGTCCGGTAAGTGTGTGTGTGTGTGTGTGTGTGTATATATATACATATACACACCTGCATTTACAAGCACATGAAATTTAATGGCATCCCACACTTAGTCCGTAGGGTTCAATATGGAGTTGGCCCACCCTTTGCAGCTATAAGAGCTTCAACTCTTCTGGGAAGGCTGTCCACAAGGTTTAGAAGTGTGTCTATGGAAATGTTTGACCATTCTTCCAGAAGCACATTTGTGAGGTCAGGCACAGATGTGGATGAGAAGGCCCGGCTCGCAGTCTCTGCTCTAATTCATCCCAAAGGTGTTCTATCAGGTTGAGGTCAGGACTCTGTGCAGGCCAGTCAAGTTCCTCCACCCCAAACTCGCTCATCCATGTCTTTATGGACCTTGCTTTGTGCACTGGTCCAAATCGTTTGGTGGAGGGGGGATTATGGTGTGGGGTTGTTTTGCAGGGGTTGGGCTTGGCCCCTTAGTTCCACTGAAGGGAGCTCTTAGCCCACGTTCACACTGAGGGCAGGTTTGAAATCTCCCCTGAAATCGCCAAAAGTAGTGCAGGAACAACTTTTGGGAATCTGTGCCGTGCCGCAAAGTCGGCAATAGGCTCCAATTTGGCATATGATTTGACTTGTCAAATCGCATACCAAATTGGCCCAATGTGAATGTGGGCTAAAGGCGTCAGCATTCATAGACATTTTGAATAATTTCATGCTCTCAACATTGTGGGAACAGTTTGGGGATGGCCCTTCCTGTTGACATGACTGCGCACCAGTGAACAAAGCAAGGTCCATAAAAACATGGATGAGTGAGTTTGGGGTGGAGGAACTGCACAAAGTCCTGACCTCAACCCAATAGAACTTTGGGATGAATTAGAGTCAGGCCATCTCATCCACATCAGTGCCTGACCTCACAAATGTGTTTCCTGAAGAATGGTCAAACATTCCCATAGAGACACTCCTAAACCTTGTGGACAGCCTTCCCAGAAGAGTTGAAGCTGTTATAGCGGCAAAGGGTGGGCCAACTCAATATTGAACCCTTTGGACTAAGACTGGGTTCCCATTAAAGTTCATGAATATGTAAAGGCAGGTGTCTCAATACTTTTGGTAGTATAGTATATATACACACTTTTATATATTTATATATATATATATATATATATATATATATATATATATATATATATATATATATATATACACACACACACACACGTGTGTGTGATTTGTAATACTATTTTCATTAAATATTTTGCATTTATAAAGATGTTTTGTATTTACTTCATTTAAAGTGTAACTCCACTTTTGTTGAGAAAAAACATTCCCCTCTAGGTGATCTATGTACATTGCAGGGGTTTTAACAAACTTTACAGATTTCTACCTTCTGTTAGTCTGAAGAAATCATTGTGTGTTCCTTTGTGCCCCTGTTCTGAGAAGTGGCGGCCGCTCCTTAGGGGTGCACGGGTGCCATCCACCCCCTAATCTACATGTAGGGCGCCGTACACATTTATTTTATTTAGAAGCATATGATTAGAGCCTGAGGCTCTAATTGACTTAAAAAAGGGTGGGCTTGGGGCACAGAGCAATACGCCCTGAGCCCACCCTGTTGTGCAACATTAGCAAATTAATGTTCGCTAATGTCTTCCTGTTTCTCCTTCCCACCAATCAGGAAGCGGGCCCAGGAGGAGAAGCGATGGCTGGGACACAGAGGGGGGAAGCCCCCATCGCACCCGTAGCCGTTTCCTCCACGGGGTAAGTGTGGGGCTGACAGGCGAGAGGGTGACATTGTCAAAGGTGTATGGTGGCAGGCTGGGGGGTTAGTGTGGGGTGGCGAGTGACGTGGTGAGGTGGTCTGACCGATGGAGCACCAGCTGCCACTGGTTCTGAGTAAGTCTAATGGGTGTGGTTTCATAATTATCAATCAGCTGTGCACTCGCAGGGCACTAATGAGGAAAGCTGCTGGGCCTGCATCTCTTTAGATGTAATTTCCTATAGGGAGAATCTCACTAAAAATGAAATATTTTTTGCAGGGGATGCCTGAAATCTGACTTGTATCTTAGTGCAGACTTCTGGGAAAATCAATGAGCCAATCACACAAGCAGGAAATTATGTATCTGGGGGAAGTTCTGTATATCAGGGGTCCCCAACCACTACCGGACCGTAGCCTCTCTGCAGTCTGGGCAGGCGGCATTAGAGAGCCGGGCAGGCGGCATGAGAGCCAGGCAGATGAGAAAAGTGGGCAGAAGGGCAAGCAGAGATGACATCATCTCTCTCCGCCCGCCTGCATCACTGCTCTTCTGCCCTCACAGTCGGTTTTTAAAGAACACTGGTGTTCTGTCAACCTCTTCAATGTTGGAGGTGCATCGGGGAGCAGAGAAATTACATCATTTCTCACCGCCCGCCCCGCAGCACCGCTCTCCTGCCTCTGTGCTAAATGGACCAGTGCTGCCACCAATGCAGTGACAATCCACATCTGGTGGCAGATAGCATGACAGGCAAAGTGGCAGGCGACAAACTGCATCTGAAGGCAGGCGACGTGGCAAGTGACAGGCTGTATCTGGTGGCAGGCGCTGTGGCAAGCAACAATCCACATCTGATAGCAGGCAGCATGACAGGCGAAAAGTTGCATCTGAAGGCAGGTGACGTGGCCAGTGACAATCCACATCTGGTGGCAGGCGATCTGGCAGGTGACATTCCACATCTGGAATGACAGGTGATGTGGCAGGTGATTAGCTGCATCTGGTGGCAGGTGATGTGGCAAGTGACACGCTCAGGGCTCCCACTGATTCTGGGAGTTGAACTATATAATTTATTACTACAATGTAATAATAGAAATAATGCGCTTCAGTCACCCCAACACTATATCAAGCATGGTGCTGTAATGGAGCCATTGTCCTGACAAATTGTCTGCAATAAATCGCTTGCCACTATTATATTCTACACAGCCGAACCCCGGTACCAAAAAGGTTGGGGACCACTGCTGTATACCATCTGTGTACAGAATACCTCCAGGTAGCCATATTGCATTTATAGAAAATTACAGTGGCTGCAGATTGAAAAGGAAAGGTCATTTTAAATAATATTCTATTACAATATGACTTGTGTCGCAATTTTACACGCTATATTATTTTTTCTTTATTTGCTACACCCCCCCCACACACACACACACACACAAAAGTGAAGTTAGCCTTTAACCACTTGCTTACTGGGCACTTAAACCCCCCCTCATGCCCAGACCAATTTTCAGCTTTCAGCGCTGATGCACTTTGAATGACAATTGCGCGGGCATACAACACTGTACCCAAATGAAATTTTTATCATTTTTTTTCCCACAAATAGAGCTTTCTTTTGGTGGTATTTAATTACAGCTCGGAGTTTTATTTTTTGCTAAACAAACAAAAAAAGATGCAAAAAAAAAAAAAGAAATCATGTTTAATAGTTTGTTATAAAATTTTGCAAACAGGTCATTTTTCTCCTTCATTGAAGTGTGCTGATGAGGCGGCACTGATAGGCTGCACTGGTGGGCACTGATAGGCTGCACTGGTGGGCACTGATAGGCATAGTTAAGGTGGCACTAATAGGCACAGATAAGGCGGCACCGATGGGCACAGATAAGGAGGCACTGATGGGCAAAGATGGGCACAGATAAGATGGCACGGATGGGTGGCACTGATAGGTACCACTGATAGATGGGACTGATGGGCACTGATAGGTGGCACTGCTGGGCACTGATGGGCGGCACTGATGGGCACTGGTAGATGACACTGATGGGCACGGATATGTGGCACTGGGGTGCAGCACCTTTGTTGAGGCAGATTGTGGGCACTGCTGGGTTGCACTGTGGGCACTGCTGGGTGGCACTGACAGGGGGCACTTATTTTTTATTGAGGTGGCACTGGCAGGGGGCAGGTGGGCACTGGCAGGGCTGGCCGTGATCGGGACTGATGTCCCGATCACGCCCGCCGGTGATCGGCTCTTTTTTTTTCTCCTCGCGCTGTCAGCGCGAGGAGGAATAATAGCCGATTACCGGCTCCGTTGTATCACATGATCAGCTGTCATTGGCTGACAGCTGATCACATGATAAGGGGTCGGGATCGACCCCTTGCTCGGATCGGTGATCAGGCGAGTCTCATAGACTCGCCGATCACAGAGCGCGCCGCGCGCGCCCCTCTGGGGGCGCGCAGGCTGCTCATGCACGGGACGAGTCCCGGCAAAGGAGGTCCGCGCTGTAGCCGTCATTCGGCTATAGCGCGGGTCTCAAGATGTTAAAGAGGAAGTAAACCCTGATGAGTTTACTTCCTCTTTGATTCCCTGCAAAGGTAAAGCATAATGGACTATTATGCATCGCATAGTAGTCCATTATGTGTCACTTACCTAACACAGGAGCCAGCGAGTCACCTCTTTCCCCTGTAGTCCGGAGCATCCATCTTCTCAGTGGGTCTCGCTGCTCCCCCGCTGTCATTCAGCGAAGCCGCGATGATGTCACTCCCGTGCATGTGCACGGGAGCCACCACTCGTGGCATATCTCTGTTGACAGTGGCGCGCTCAGTGCGCCTGCGCGCCGCTTACAGCGATGCCTGTAGTTTGCCAAATATCTCCTAAACCGTGTAGGTTTAGGAGATATTTCTTGGACCTACAGGTAAGCCTTAATCTAGGTTTACCTGTAGGTCAAAGTGGTTTGTAAGGGTTTACAACCACTTTAACTTAGCTAAATGCATATCGTACTAAACTGCCTCACTGAATAGCATTACTGCTGATGATATATCCATTATTTTGCGTTACAAAGGCCAAACTGTTACTGAATCCGGTTGAAGACGATTCTGTTATTCCCGCCGGTGTCTTGTAAAATAGGGTCCTCCATCAGATGCTGTCCTCTGCGTACTGCGCATGCGCAGTACACAGGAGCACAGATTCCGAAAATTGCCGAGGACGAACGGCGCCTGCGCCGTGAGTCCAGGTTCTATCCCCACTATCCAAGTGGACATAGAGTTAGAATAAAAAAGAGCCGAGCGCAGCGAGGCCGAGCCCGAAGCGTGGCGAGCGAAGCTCGCCCGCGAGGGGCCCTCTAAAATTCTAAACCCTATGTCCGCTTGGATAGTGGGGCTACCTCCTCCACTCACGGCGCAGGCGCCGTTCAGCTTCGGAGATTTTCCGAAGCTTCGTCTGCTCCGTACTGCGCATGCGCAGTACGGAACGGACACATATCGATGGTCGGACTCAATTGGGCAGAACACCGGTTTATGTCATTTTACAGCAGAATTTTGTGTAAATAATAATAACAGAACTCTCCGCCCACTGGACGCACCTAATCTCCCCGCCTACTGCACGCACGTCTTCTGCCCACGCGTCTAATTTCCCCGCCCCGTGCGCTGACTGGCCGGCTGCCACGCATGCGCGCCTCTCCCCCCCGGTTCTCTATCGTTCACATAGCTGAGAACTCAGCTCAAGCAGTGTGACGTCACTCTGCCTGCGCCGGAAGTGACGCAGTCAGTAAACACTCCGCTGTCATGGTGTGGGTGTCCTGTGAGTTCTGTGGGGTGTCCTGTAGCGCACCCAAGTTGTTGTGCCAGCATGTGGCCGGCCAGAAACACAAGGCGGTTATGTTGCTGGTGTCACCGGAAAAGCAAGAGGAATTTCAACGAGTGCAGTACTTTGTGGACACTTATCTAAAGGATATTCCCGTCCTGGGCCTGGAATATGTGGTGGAGGAGCAGGTGGGATCATCCTACCTCTACACTTGCATGCTGTGTAACAAAGAGTATAATTGGCAGGAGATGATTGCTCATGTCACAGACCCGGAACACATGGATAGCTATGTCACGAGGCACCACAGTGAGCTGAAAACCACATCCACCAACCTCAAAAAGGAGGAGGAGAACGCAGTGCTGATGAAAGTAGCCAAAACCATCTGCACCAAGTTCGGCCATGGAAAAATCTATGTTAAGAAGTCAAATGCCGGTACCCCGGATGTGGTAGCTGGCCCATCCCCCATAGGAGACATTAAGAATAATGATGCTCTGCCTTCCACAGATGATGATTTACAGACGGAGCACATGAAGGAAAGACTGCCGTGTGATTCTGTACCGCAGGAGAAGGGGTCGGATCTAAAGATGTTAACACAAGGAGAGAAATGCACACAGGGCACAAGCATTGCTAATTTTCAAAAGTATGCCTGTAACCTCTGCAGTGTAACTTGTACCTCAGCTGTGGCGATGTGTCAACACATCACCGGAAACAAGCATAAAAAAAACCTCTTGCCTCAGGAGCAAGATGATGTAAACCGCTTGAGCTACTTCCTGAATACCCACATGAACAAAGACCCCATTGTGGGGCTGGAATATGTCATGGAGGTGAAACAGGGCTCATTGTACAAATTCTCTTGCCAGCTGTGTGGCGTTGTGGAAGTGAACTTGATGAAAATAGTCGCCCATATCACTGATTCAACCCACATTATACTTTATGCTTGGCGACACTATGGTGATCAGTTTTTCCCTCGTGATCCCGGCCTCCAACAAATTGTCTATCCCAAAGCCCTGAGAGATGTTTCTTTAAAGATCATATCCCTGCAGGGGCGCAAAGAAATTCAAGTAAAAAATACCACTGTTGGTGGCCCGACTGAGTCTGCATTCCCAGGGGGTGACAGTACCACAAGGAAAGCCATGGAGGACACGTTACCAACCACACCCGAGGGGGATGGTAAAACAAAGAGAGCCTTTGAGGGCACGCTACCATCCAAACGTGAGGTAGACGGTAAAACAAGGAAAGCCTTCGAGGACACGCTACCATCCAAGTGTGAGAGTGGCCGTAAAACAAGGAAAGCTTTTGAGGGCACGCTACCATCCAAGCGTGAGGGTGGCCGTAAAACAAGGAAAGCTTTTGAGGGCATGCTACCATCCAAGCGTGAGGGTGGCCGTAAAACAAGGAAAGCTTTTGAGGACACACTACCATCCAAACACGAAAGTAGAAGTTCTCACTCAAAATGGAGACCATTATCATATCGGAAGAAAGGTTTGGATGAAAGCTACCGCTACAGTAAGAGGCCCAAAGTATCTAAAAGTGATGACCCACCTTTGGCCAAGAGGAGCAGGCTTTCCCCTGAGGGTGACTGGGATGTCTTACCTTCAAGATTGCACATTTCAAAGCATAGGAGCTCACAGTATATCGAGAGCCATGCCATTAGAATGGATTGTACAACAGCCATGCAGGAATTAGAGTTCAGAACAAATGAAGAATTTTATAAATATTTATCAAATTTTGTGATTTCTAATGATGAAGATGCTGTCTTTATCCGGACGATTAGCCAGAACTGCATTAGGGCTATGACAAACTTTAAGGTAGAAGAGACAGAGAGGCAGAAGACCACTTATCACTCAGAGGCTCCATTGTTGCACACAAGCAGGACTGCCCAAGAGATCCCACATAGTTTAGAAAATAAAACAGAGTCACATTCATGGGGTTCTGAAACTACTTTGATCAAAGACACCTCAAATCCCCCCACAGACTCCATGCCTAAAAACGAGGTAACTGACTTCTTTTTCAGCAGCATTAAAAACATGGATGAGTCTGAGGTGGTCGGCGTTTTCCAGAAAATTGCTGCTACAAATCCTGAATTTCAAGAAATGGACATACTTTCTGTTATAAGATTCTTGAAGGATTCTGTCAGATTAACAGCTTAAGTCTTGATGCTGTGAAAATACATTGTGTTCTCAATTGCTGCTGTTTTGTTTTTTTACTTGTTTCTTGAAGAGGTTCCAGACAGAAAAACCTGGATACAATATTATTTCACAGGTTCTTACCAGTTTTTGTTCTCTCTCTCTCTCCATATCAGTTGTTTTTCATACTATTCCCTGTAAAGATTCACTATACCGTAGTATAAATTGAAGACCATATTTTTCAAAAGATGTTGTGAAAAGTGTTCAACTTTTGAAAAATTTTTTTTACTGTTTTTCGGAGCTCCATTGGCAACATTTTCTTTGCTTTTTGCTCAATTGATAATGGCTTCACCAGACAGTGAAAATGTTCATGTTTCCGTCTTCCCCCTTGTTTTTTTTTTGTAAGGATGCTAATTTCATGCCTTTGACCCCCCCCCCCCCCAAACTCAGGGATTTATGGGGTGGCACCTCTTATAGATTTTTTTTTTTAATGCTCCTAAATGAATTGGGATCCCCCAAACGAAGATTTCAGCTCTGTGTTTGACACTTTAAAGTACACAGTCTGCAGGGAGGTATGGAGATTTATGGGGTGGCACCCCTTAAAACTGGTTCTCAACCTGGGGGTCGAATGATGATTTGCCAAGGGTCACCAAATTAGTAGCTCCCGTATTTCTCTCTGCATAGGTTTATTAAAGTACAGTATATCTAAAGCTAAAAGTAGGTTTAAACATGTATTCGTTTTTTTTTTTTATGTCTGATTTTTCACTTACTGCCCTGTAGAGGTAACAGGAAATGAGAGGAAAGTTAACAGGAAATCCTGCCTTGTCGTGTATACTAACAAGCTAATTTCTAAAGTAATATCATTAAAGCCTATTACAAACAATCAGGGTTCTTTGTTCAACCCAGCACGTTGAACGAAAAAAACAAAAACCTGCCCGCTCAGGTTGGAGCCACTGTAATAACAATCCAACATTAGTACATTGATCTCCCCTGCTGAGCTGTTGTGTGCTGACAGGGGGACCTCCCCCCCATGGCAAAACACTCTGGTCAGCGCACTCACCTATTGACTGAGAGCAATGATCGGGAGCTGGTCGGCTGCTGGTTTTACAGCATGCTCGTCCAACAGAAGCTGGCCACGCGGCTGTCTTCTGTTGGACCGGCTGCAGTACACACGGGCCAAATGTTGACCACTTTTTTTTTTTTTTTTTTTTTTATTGAATCGGCTGATGTCACCAGACATTTGGCTTCTGTGTACTAGGCTTTAGGCTAGGCTCACTGCTATAAGTGTTGGGAATGTGTGCAAAATTGTGAGCCATCCTGAAATGGACAAACGCACTGCCCTTTAGCAGATGCATGGCAGTGCTGTTAATTGTTAATGACACCTTCACGCATCTGCAAATGCACCCGCCAAACCCCATTGTGCAGCAAGTTTTTGGAAAAAAGTCCAGAGACTTATTTTCAGAAATGGGTAAATACTATGCTGCGCTATAAATATGATCTTATCAAAAATATAAAAATATGTAAAAGGTAATAGGATCAATATAAGAAACGGCAGCTAAAATTGTAAAATAAATGAATTGAAAAGTGCTGTTCTATGTAATATGCACTATACACCCAATAATTGGATACCAAATGTATATATAACATAGAAACACACAAATATTGACCAATGGTGAAGTGCCAGTAAATAATAAAAAAATATAAGGGAGTGGAAACTCAAATGCACAGTAAGTATATAGTGCTCATGTGAAAAAAAACATATAGATTCGTAAAATTCATAAAGTTCGTAGAAGTCCATCAAATATATGCGAGGGGAAAAAAATAAATATATATGTATATGTGTGTATATATATATATATATATATATATATATATATATATATATATATATATATATATATATATATATATATATATAATCAAGTAATAAAGTGCTCATGTGCAGAGTGTCCTGCTGTGGTTCTAATCAATACGCAAGGTAGTCCATGCAATCACAAAACCGCTTGGTAGGTGTTCAAATGTGCCAAGGTGTCTTCCCTCCAGTGATCCCCTAGGTCAGTGATGGCGAACCTTGGCACCCCAGATGTTTTTAAACTACATTTCCCATGATGCTCATTCACTCCGAAGTGTAGTTCAGCATCATGGGAAATGTAGTTCCAAAACATCTGGGGTGCCAAGGTTCGCCATCACTGCCCTAGGTAGTGAACGCTTACCTTAGTGGGTGCAACTTGGCGATCAAGCCAAGTCTAAACACACATTTGAACCTCCTCTTGGCTCAGAAGGGAAAAACTGCATCTAGGGCTCCTCAGTGAAATACCTCCATTTATGCAAAATAAATGTTTATAATAATAATTTATATAATAATAATATTGGTTATTGCTGGCAATAGAGTGGTGAACTAGACGCACTTTATAAGTGTGAGTACCCTGTATTAGGGTTTGTGTGGTTGTGTTCATTAAATTGTTTAAACCTACTATACTATCAAACGCTTTTATTTTTGCATAAACTGAGGTATTTCACTGAGGAGTCCTGGATGCAGTTTTTCCCTTCTGAGCCCAGAGGAGGTTCAAATGTGTATTTAGACTCGGCTTAATCACTAAGTCACACGCTCTAAGGTGATCGTTCACTACCTAGGGGATCACTGGAGGGAGGACACCTTTGGCACATAATATTTTTCCATGGTGGATAGATCTCACCAGATGTTACTCTTTTTGTCCATATTATGTCTCAGCTTTCTAGACCAGTGTAACATCATTCTCTTTATTGGTGGTTTCAGAGAATAAATCCTCTAGTCTAAATCCAACTCCCAGTTCTCAAAGAATGCAAATGGATCCATGGGGCTGCAAGCAGGTATATGGGACAGGTAAAAGCTAGAAAACACAAAGAATCCTGCGAGCCACCACTGACCAGATGCCCATTAAATGTATAGAGAAAGAAAAAGCTGCTGGCGTTAAACACGTCTCACAATGTGTGCAAACATAAATTAGTAAATACTACGCTGCACTATAAATATGATCTCATCAAAAATATAAAAATATGTAAAAGGTAATAGGATCAATATAAGAAACAGCAGCTAGGTAGTGAACAGAGCATTCACTACCTAGGGGATCACTGGAGGGAGGACACCCTGGCACGTTTGAACACCTACCAAGCTGTTTTGTGATTGCATGGACCACCCTGCGTATTTATTAGAAGCACAGCAGGACACACTGTCTGCTCATGAGCACTTTATTACTTGCTATATATATATATATATATATATATATATATTATAAAAAAAAAATTCTCTCGCATATGTTTTATGGACTTCTACAAACTTTATGAATTTTACAAATCTGTTATTTCACATGAGCACTATATACTCACTGTGCATTTGAGTTTCCACTCCCGTTATATTTTTTATTTATTTATTATTTACTGGCACTTCACCATTGGTCAATATTTGTATGTTTCTATGCTATATATACATTTAGTATTTACTCATTTATGTTTGCACAAATTGTGAGACGTGTTTAACGGCAGCAGCTTTTTCTTTCTCTATACATTTAATGGGCATCTGGTCAGTGGTGGCTCATAGGATTCTGCAAATCAGGCAGTAAAAAAAGAGCACATTGCTTAGTTAAAACAGCACACATATTACACATAGTTGGGCACACTTTTAACCCTTTGATCACCTTAGATGTTAATCCCTTCCCTGCTAGTGTCATTAGTACAGTGACTGCATATTTTTAGCACTGATCACTGTATTGGTGTCACTGTTTCCCCAAAAAGTGTCAGGTGTCCGATTTGTCCGCTGCAATAATGCAGTCCCGCTATAAGTTGCCAATCGATGCCATTACTAGTAAAAAAATAAAAATTTCAAAACTATAGCCCATAGTTTGTAGACGCTGCAACTTTTGCACAAACCAATCAATATACGCTTATTGGGATTTTACCAAAAATATGTAGCAGAATACATTTTGACCTAAATTATTGAAGATATTAGATTTTTTATTTTTATTAGAAATGTTTTATAGAAAAAAAGTAAAAAATATATATAATTTTTTCAAAATAGTCAGTCTTTCTTTGTTTATTGCGCAAAAAATAAAAAACGCAGAGGTGATCAAACACCACCAAAAGAAAGGTATTTTTGGGAAAAAAAGGACATATATTTTATTTGGGTACAGCATCGGCACAACAATTGTCAAAGTAGCACAGTTCTGTATCTCACAAAATGGCCTGGTCATGAAGGGGGGTAAATCTTTTGGATCTGAAGCGCTTAAAGGTCAGTGCATTTCTGTGCATGCAGGGAAAGCACACAATTTTGTGTGTGTTTACGACATGCACAGAAAAGCACTGACCTTTAACAAATGTGCAGTGGTGCCATTCATTTTTAATGGCGCACCACAAATCTTCAAATGGCATGCGCTTTGGTGTGCCATATTTCTAGAACTAAGTCAAGAACTTATTTTTTTGAGTTTCTTGCATGTAGGGCAGCCTATTGAAATACGTGTAAATGCGTGCGTGCTCGGTTGCACCTGTAGGTGTGAACCAACCCTAAACATTGATGTCACTTCTGCACATCTGATAACAGCAAACTGCATGGTGATGTGTGTTTTTGGAATAGGGTCAGGGTCTTTTCCGTGTTTTTTGTGTGTATGGCAGCCTATTGAAATCAAAGGGCTCCCCTACACATGACATGCAGGAAACATGCGCTTGGTCGGACCGTGGCTAGGTTCACACTTGTACAGGTACAGCAGCCTATTCATTTAAAGCAGAGTTCTAGACTGGGAGAAAAAATAAATAAATGACAGCAGTTAAAAAATACTGTGGCTGCTGACTTTTAACCACTTTAGCCCCGGAAAAAGTGTCACCTTAATGGCCAGGCCATTTGTTGTGATACGGCACTGCGTCACTTTAACTGACAATTGCGCAGTCGTGCGACATTGTATCCAAACAAAATTGAGCTGCTTTTTTCCCACAGATAGAGCTTTCTTTTGGTGGTATTTGATCACCCCTGCGGTTTTAATTTTTTGCGCTATAAGCAAAAAAAGAGCGATAATTTTGAAAAAAATTTAAATAGATATATCTTTAACTTTTTGCTATAATTTCCCCAGACATATTTTTAAAAAACATATTTCTTCATTATAATAATTAGGGAGGTCAAAGGGATTTTAACGGTGCTTATTGTCAGGAAAAAAAAAGAACAAATTGTAATACATAATTATGTAAATTTTTATTAGACTCAAGATTAAAATATCATATATATAAAAAATAGAAACAGCAGCAGTACAATTCAGTGCAGTGCAGTGGTGGTCTAGATGGTCAAATATACTAAATGGAGATATATTATTGCACATTATCCCGACATGTTTCGCAGAAATGCTTCCTCAGGGGATGTGCGAATATTCAAACAGTAAAATCTCTAAATTTGAAAAAAATATACAAAGATTACAATCAATATAAGTATAAGAAGAAAGAAAAAAACATATTGAAAGAGAGCACCATTTAGATAGCGAACACTGCTTACCCCATACCACATAACCCACTTCCAATCACTGCCAATTGAAATGCAGCTAGTCATCAGCCCCACAGGTCAAATGTCACCAGTAGACCGTAGAGGGCTAATCTTTAATCTTTGTATATTTCTTTCAAATTTAGATATTTTACTGTTTGAATATTCGCACATCCCCTGAGGAAGCATTTCTGCAAAACATGTCAGGATAATGTACAATAATATATCTCCATTCAGTATATTTGACCATCCAAACCACCACTGCACTGCACTGTATTGTACTGCTCCTGTTTCTATTTTTTATATATATATGATATTTTAATCTTGAGTCTAATAAAAATGTACATAATTATGTATTACAATTTGTTCTTTTTTTGTTTGTTTTTTCCTGACAATAAACACCGTTAAAATCCCTTTGACCTCCCTAATTTATTATATTTTCTAATTCTGGGATGTGCCTATTCTCATGGGTGCTTTTTCTGTTTAGTTGAACCAAACCTATCTCTTAGTATATTTCTTCATTACTTTAGGCCAATATGTATTCTTCTACATATTTTTGTTAAAAAAAATTGCAATAAGTGTATATTGATTGGTTTGCGCAAAAGTTATAGCATCTACAAACTAGGGGAAAGATTTATTGCATTTTTATTATTATTTCTTTTTTTTTACTAGTAATGGTAGTGATCTGTGATTTTTAGCGGGACTGCAACATTGCGGCGGAAGATCAGATACTTGACACATTTTTGGGACCATTGACATTTATACAGCTATAAAAATACCCTGATTACTGTGTAAATGTCACTGGCAGGCAAGGGGTTAACACTAGGGAGCGATCAAGGGGTTAAATGTGTTCCCTCATGAGTATTTCTGACTGGGCTTGGGGTGAGACTAACTGAAGGAGGAGACAGATCGCTGTTCGTAATTGCTATGAACAGTTCTGTCTCTTCTCTTCTGTCAGAATGAGGATTTGTGTGTTTACACACACAAATTTCTGTTCTGGCTGGCACGCGAATCGGGTCCCACGCCATGTAGCGCATGCGCTTGCTATGGCTCTTAAAGTGGTTGTAAACCCTTACAAACCACTTTGACCTACAGGTAAGCTTAGATTAAGGCTTACCTGTAGGTCCAAGAAATATGTCCTAAACCTATACGGTTTAGGAGATATTTGCCCGAAGACAGGCACCGCTGTCTATGGCGCATGCGCCGTAGACAGCGGCGCACTGAGCGCGGCATTTCCAACAACGGAGCTGCCGTGCGCGTCGGCTCCCGTGCGCATGCGCGGGAGTGACGTCTTTGCGGTTCCGCCGAATGACAGCGACGGAGCTGCGAGACCCCACCGAAAAGATGGATGCGCCAGACTACAGGGGACAGCGGTGACATCGCTGGCTCCTGTGTCAGGTAAGTGACACATAATGGGCTACTATGCGATGCATAGTAGTCCATTATGCTTTGCCTTTGCAGGGAATGAAAGAGGAAGTAAACCCATCAGGGTTTACTTCCTCTTTAAAGGAGCTGATGTACGGGTACAGCGTTTTGTGGGAACGAATCACTTTGCCGATGTATGTGCGTGAGCTGGTCGCCAAGCTGATCCATCAGCTCCGGGAGCAGGCAATGGCATACATACTAAGGGAAATGGGAAGTGAAGCCTTGCGGCATAGCCTGTTTCCTACTGCAAATGCGCAAGTCATGCTGCACTTTCTGAATGGTCCTGCTGTCTTCTTGGACCTGTGTGTTGCCCAGAAGACAGCGGGGGGGGGGCGCAGAAATTGCATAGATCGCAACGATTTTACACGGAAGTGGGAACCTGGTTTTGACAGGTATCTGCTTCCCCTTTTGGGTGGAGCTCTGCTTTAAATGGGCCGATGTACCTACGTAAAACACATTTTTAAAATGTAGACGTTGTGTCATAGAGCCAATAAGGCCCCAGGACTGCTCAAGAGATCTCAGCTTTTTTTAGAAGATGTGAGAGTCGCATTCAGTCGGGTTCTAACACTACTTGTCCTTAAGATACCTCAAATCCCCCTTCAAGACTCCATCCTTGTCATCAGCTTCTTTTTCAACAGCATTAAAAAAGGGAAGAATCTGAGGTGGACTGCATTTCCTAGAAAATTGCTACCATGATTCCTGAATTTCAAGGAATTTTTTTTTTGCTTGCTTCCTGAAGAGGCTCCAGATAAAAAAACTTCAACACAGTATTGTTCAGCAGGTTCTTGCCAAGTTCTGTTCTCTCTTCCAATCTTGGCTGTTTTTCATACAGTTTCCTGTAAAGATTCAAGGTAAGATTAACAGGAGATAATTCTGAAGCTTCCCTCCAACCACTTTGCATATTGTTTTATATATACTGTGATTCTGTACTTGCCAAATATACTGCAGAAATCTCCCTCTACTAAGTCTGGCTGCAGCCATGTTAACTGTGGGCAGTGGAAGCTGCTGCTTGTTCGCTTCCTGGATTTACACAGAGGCACACCTCCAGCTCTGAAACCCTGCAGCTCTCATTGGCCCTACAGACAAACAGGAAGTGGGCCATATAAGGTATTTACTGGCAGAATTTTTTTTTTTTTACTATCCAGAGTTAAGCCTAGGTTCACACTGTGGGAATGAAATCGTGCATGTTCAGCTGATTTAATTCCCGCATATCAGTCCCGACTTCTGTGTGATTTCAGAGACATCTGTGCGGTTTTCTGCATAGATGTCAATGGATACCGCGACGCCGAAATTGGCAAAAAGTAGTACGGAAACTACTTTTGGGAATTGGTGCGGCGCCGCAAATGCGGATTCACACCAATTCGGACGCTGCCATTGCCAGAAGTGGCTGTCGATTTGACATGTCAAATTGCATCAATATGAACCAGGGCTAAAACAACAACGGCAGAAGATTTATTAGATGGAAAGTTGCAAAAATGTCTGAGGGTCCGCTTTAACAAATGAAGATGCTTTTCCTGTAGTGGCATCATAAGGAAATGTGCTTCCTGGTTTTCTGTGCATGATGTGTAGGAAGCATGGCTGATTTTTGTTTGTAGTTGCTACAGCAACTGTAGCTGTCTTCATTGCGGCTGAGCACGAAGGATGAGCTTGGACATGTTCACACACCCCACGTACAGAGCCCACCAGGAAGTCGGCACTGCGCTGCGCTAATCACAGGCAGTGAGACATTTCCTGATCTCTGCAGCCGCGGGACAATGTCTCACTGCCTGTGATTAGCACAGCACAGAGCTGACTTCCTGGCGGGCTCTGCACGTGGGGTGTGCGAATATGCCAGAGCGGAGACTGCAAGCTGGGCCTTCTCGTCCACATCAGTGCCTGACCACACAAATGTGCTTCTGAAAGAACGGTCCAACATTCCCATGGGCACACTCCTTGTGGACAGCCTTCCCAGATAAGTTGAAGCTGTTATAGCTGTAAAGGGTGGGCCAACTCAATATTGAACCCTACAGACTAAGACTGGGATGCCATTAAAG
Organism: Lithobates pipiens; assembly: GCF_037356315.1. Classification (NCBI taxonomy): domain Eukaryota; kingdom Metazoa; phylum Chordata; class Amphibia; order Anura; family Ranidae; genus Lithobates; species Lithobates pipiens. The sequence goes on along the minus strand of NW_027507758.1, from coordinate 82,059,017 downwards.
TTCATGTGCGGGTAGCGAATGATAGGGCCACAGCAGGGACCCCTAGGGGAGGCTCAAGTGGGCAGGGTAGGGAGGCTGGGTGGGGAAGGTAGCGCACACTGCTCGCGCATTGGGAGGGCTGGGGATGTGGCGGGACTTGGGGGGGTGGGGGGATGGGCTGCGCCGCCATTAGTGAGGGTGCTGCTCCCTCTCTCCTCAGAGCTTCCCTTCTGGTCTGCCTTTTTCTTTGACCTGGATAACACCCATGCAAACAAATAAGGTAGATATTATTTTGTGGAATGTGAGGGGACTGGGTGACTTAAATAAAAGAAGCGTGGTCCTGGCCGAATTGGAGGGGAGGGGACCTGGCCTATTATTCCTGCAGGAGACACATTTGACTCCTAGCACAGCCTCCCAAATAAACCAGCCGCAAATTTCAAACCTATTATCATTCTTTCCACTCCTCGTATTCAAGGGGAGTGAGTATTTTAGTAAAAAGGGGGACGGACTTCTCTTGTAGGGAGTCCTCTATTGATTTGGAAGGTAGGTATGTCTTTTTGCACTGTTCAATTGGTAAACAAAACTATATCCTGGCAAACATTTATATACCCCCTTCTGTTAAGTTGGAGGTGATGTATAGGCTTTTTGCGTTTAGCTTGGATAAACTAGGGACCCCAATAATAATACTGGGAGATTTTAATGAAACATTAGACAAAAAGCTGGATAGATTCCCTATACTGGATGGGAACAGGGCTGAAAGGGGTGGCCGCTTGCAACAGTTCCTAACGGAAACAGGATTAAGTGACTTATGGCGTATGCGACACCCACAGGAAAGACAGTACTCCTGTTTTTCAAGTACATACCATACCCTCTCGAGGATAGACATGGTCTTGGGGAATAGCGAGGCGTCGGGGCTGGTGCAGGATATAGAATACGGGGTAAGAGGGATTTCAGACCATTCCCCCTTGACGATATCTATAAGGACGGGCGATGGAATTATCCGGGGGGAATGGAGGATAAATCCTAGTTGGCTGGAACTGATTGGTACCCCAAGTGTGCTGATAGATAGGATTAGGGAATTCCTCCAAATTAACGCAGGCTCAGCTACACCAGGAGTGGTTTGGGATTCGTTAAAGGCCTATCTCAGATGGATATTAATCCAGCAAGTGGCAAAAATCAAGAGGGAATCTCGGCAACAGGACAGGGAAATAGCAAAAGGAGTCGCCCAAGCAGAAAAAGCATATATAGAAGACCCGACGCCCGAAAAACAGAAGAAATGGCTAGATAGTCAGCGGGTGCATAAAATGATGCTTATGAAAAGGGCCGAGAACAGGAGAATATTTCAACGTCAACATTATTTTGGTGAAGGGGAGAGGGTGGGACGTGCCCTCTCTCTTTTGAATCAGTCAAATAATTCTCCTGGTTCAATCCAGGTAATAAAAGCCATGAATGGGGATCTTGTCTCTAGTCCATCAGAGATTATGAATGTACTTGCTGACTACTACGAAAATTTATATAAATCAGCTACAAGGGGCCGAGATAGAATAGTAACCGATTTTCTGCATCAAACAACAATTCCAGCCCTAACAGAATAAGACAGAATGAGCCTCGATGCGCCTCTTACTCTTGAAGAGTTAAAAAACGCAGTAATTGAAATGCCCAACTATAAAGCCCCAGGCCCAGATGGTCTACCAATAGAGATTTATAAGCGATATGGGGAAGTACTCCTGCCAGAATTCTTGGAAACACTCAAATGGGCATTGGATGTGGGCAAGCTCCCTACTTCAATGTCGGAGGCTAATATCACCTTGATTCTTAAGGAGGGGAAAGACCATCAGGAAGTCTCCTCATACCGCCCGATTTCTCTATTGTGCTCCGACGTTAAAATTCTAGCTAAAGTGCTGGCAACCCGCTTAAATAAATATATCCATAAATTAATTCATCCAGACCAGACTGGGTTTATTCCAGGTAGAACTAGTAACAATATTAGAAGAGTTTTTCTAAATATCCAAATGCCAACGGATAACGAGGGCCCCAGCGCCATACTAGCCCTGGATGCCATTAAAGCCTTCGATAGCTTGGAATGGGACTACTTATGGGGAGTGCTGGAGCAATTTGGTTTTGGCCCACTATTTATTAGATGGCTTAAATTGCTTTATAGCGAACCTAGGGCAAAAGTGAAAATGGGTACGACACTTTATAGAATATTCCAGCTGGAAAGGGGGACTAGACAGGGATGTCCCCTGTCTCCCCTCCTGTTTGTCCTGGCTATGGAACCCCTGGCTGTCCTGACAAGATCGCGTACGGACATCCAGGGTTTCCGACGTAGGTCTGGGGAAGAAAAAATTGCTTTGTTTGAGGACGATGTCCTTTTCTTTATTGAAGATATAAATCCTACTTTAAAAAATGTGATGCAGATGATGGGCGACTTTGAACAACAGTCAGGCCTGGGAATAAATTGGAATAAATCAGCGCTTTTGCCACTTGCTAGACCAGGGGACCAACAGCTACCTAGGACTTCATGTTTGGAGGTGGTGTCACGTACCTAGTGGTGAGGCCGGAATGCAGAAGGAGACCTCTCTTGCGTCCCCGTCTCACGGCCCCTGATGATGGTGACAGGAGGCACGGGAGTCAGAGGTAGCACAAGTGCCTGGCAGGATCAACAGCCGGTGGATGGATCTGGCTGACTTCAGGAACTGTAGCTGGACAAGCAGGCCCCAGTGACAGCAGACAGGAACCAGTAGACAGCAGGAGACCAACAGGAACAGGTGGATCACTCAGGGGCAGGCACACAGAAGAGTCAGGCAAGCCGGGTCAAACCAGACAGTCAGTACAGGAACAGATGCAGCAGGCAGAGGCAGGAACGTGGAACAAGCCGGGTTGATAACGGATGAGCACGGATGGACCAGAGAATGAGACAGGTGCAGAGTCATAGACAAGCCAGAGGTCAGAGGCAGGCAGAAGGCAGGGAAGGTCGCAGGTCAGGCCGGGTCAATACACAAACAGATCAGATTCAGGTAATAGTCTCAGGAACGCTGTAGATCAAGCAGCAAGATCAGAAGGGAGAACTGGGTTTAAATAGCCCGCCTGGCGCCGGTAACCTGTGCGCGCACGCAACCGCGCACCCGCGCGCAACCGGGCGACCGCGAACACGCGCACCAGGCACCCGCAGGCGCGCACAGACAGGTGACGGACCACTGTCCCCAGCCAGCCTTTCCTGACATTGCTCCCTCCCAAGGGGCAGCCTCCGGATGCCCAACCGGGCCATTTTCTCAGGATGGGATCTCTTGAAGGCTTGTATCAGATGCTTGGCATGTATGATGCTTTCAGGCTCCCATGAGTTTTCCTCGGAACCGTACCCCTTCCATTTAATGAGAAATTGGACACAGTTATTTCTCTTCCTGCAATCCATTATTGCCTCCACTTCGAACTCCTCTTCAACATTGACCATAATAGGAGGAGGGGGATCTGTGGCTCGTCCTAGGAAAGGGTTAGAGATGGCGGGTTTCAGGAGAGAAACATGAAAAACGGGGTGTACCCGAAGTGTTTCTGGCAGTTTCAGTTCCTAGGCCACCTCATTGATTCTCCTCTTGACTGTGAAGGGACCCAGAAACTTAGGGCCCAATTTCTTTGAAGGGCAAGCGAGTCGGAGATGAACTGTAGACAGCCAAACCTGGTCTCCAGGTTTCAGAATCAGTTCCCCCCGTCTGTTTTTATCAAAAGTCTCTTTGTTTAGCGCTTGTGCTCTGGTCATGGTTTCCTGCAACAGTTTATTGTTGATACTGAAAAAATCCACAGTCTTTAGAACAGCTGGCACAGAACATTCAGGAACAGAGTTAGGTAGAAATGATGGGTGGAAACCATAATTGGCAAAAAACGGGGTCTGCTTGATGGTAGAATGGATGGAATTATTATAAGCGAACTCGGCCAGTGGCAACAGAGAGAACCAGTCGTCCTGAGAAAAGGAGGAAAAGCAGCGTAGATACTGCTCAAGAGTCTGGTTAGTTCTCTCTGTCTGCCCATTTGTCTGAGGGTGGTATGCAGAAGAAAAAGATAGCTCGATGCCAAGGGAACTGCATAGTGCTCTCCAGAAACGAGAGGTAAACTGCACCCCCTATCTGATATGATGTTGGCTGGAACTCCATGAAGTCTGATGACTTCCCTGATAAAAACTTGTGCAGTTTCCGGTGCTGATGGTGTTCCTTTCAAGGGGATGAAGTGTGCCATCTTGGACAGCCGATCCACTACCACAAAGATGGCCGTATGGCCTTCTGAAGGGGGAAGTTCAACAATAAAGTCCATGGAGATTAACTTCCAGGGTCTCTCTGGAGCAGGTAGAGGTTTGAGCAGGCCGAAAGCCCTGGCCTTATTACCCTTGCTGCGATTACAGATGGTACAAGACTCCACATATCTTTTACAGTCCTTTGCAACCGGCTAGTACATGGTCATGGCAGAGCCCGAGTATGGTGGCCCGAAGATTTTCTGGAATGAAGATTTTGTCCTCAAGCCAGAACAGACCGTCTTTCGCAAGCAGCCTTGCTACTGCAGGAGGGGGGTCTTCACTGGAAGCTTGCTTAATCCGGCTTAACAGATCTTCCTGAAGAATGAGAAAGTTTTCCGCCGACAGAATAGTATCCGGAGAGGTAGGTACTTTGGGATCATTGAACATGCGGGACAATGCGTCCGGTTTGGTATTTTTTGAACCCGGTCTGTAGGTGACATGGAAGGCAAACCTGGAAAAGAACAGCGCCCACCTGGCTTGACGCGTCTTCAATCTTCTAGCAGATTTCAGGTACTCCAGGTTTTTGTGATCCGTATAGATCAGGATCGGGTGAGCTGCTCCTTCCAGAAGGTACCGCCACTCCTCCAAAGCCGCTTTTATTGCTAATAGTTCCCTGTCTCCCACATCATAATTTCTTTCAGGAGCAGAAAGCTTGCGTGAAAAGAAGCCAACAGGGAACAGAAGAGACTTGGGGCCTTGTCGTTGTGAGAGTACTGCCCCAACGGCGACTTCGGATGCATCAACCTCCAGAACAAACGGGAGAGCCGGGTCAGGGTGTTTCAGTACGGAAGCGGAGGTAAAAAGTCTCTTAAGGGTGTCAAAAGCAGTTTGAGCTTCGGGAGTCCAATGAAATCGAACTCCCTGCTTGGTCAGCTGGGTAATAGGTGAGATGATGGCTGAGAATCCTTTAATAAATTTCCGATAAAAGTTCGAAAAGCCCACAAACCGCTGAACACCCTTTTTATCCACAGGAGCAGGCCACTCAAGGATAGCGGAAATTTTTTGAGGGTCCATTTTAATGCCCTCAACAGAAATGATTAGTCCCAGAAACTATACTCTGTTGTTAAAATTCACACTTCTCAGGTTTTGCATAAAGGCGATGCTGACGGAGTCACTCTAACACACACTTGACATGTTGACGATGGCTACTGATGGAGGCAGAAAAGATCAAAATGTCATCCAGGTAGATGATGACGAATAGGTCCAGGAAGTCTCTGAAGATGTCATTTATAAAATGCTGGAAGGTGGCGGGGGCGTTGCAGAGCCCAAACGGCATAACTAGATATTTGAAATGTCCGAATCGGGTGCGAAATGCTGTCTTCCATTCGTCACCCTCTCTTATGCGGACCAGATTATAGACCCCCCGTAGGTCTAATTTAGTAAAAATTACTGATGCCCCCAGTCTCTGAAAAAGTTCTGGCACCAAAGGAAGAGGGTATCGGTTTTTAATGGTCACCTTGTTTAGTTCCCGATAATCGACACATGGCCGAAGGGTATGGTCCTTTTTTTCCACAAAGAAAATGCCAGCTCCTGCAGGGGATGTGGAAGAGCGGATGAATCCTTTCTTAAGATTTTCGTCAATATAGTCCTTGAGTGCTGCCAGTTCCAGTTCAGTTAAAGGAAAAATTCTTCCAAATGGTACTTCGGCCCCAGGGAGGAGCTCGATAGGACAGTCATAGACCCGGTGAGGGGGAAGAGTCTCTGCACCTTTCTTGCTGAAGACATCCATGAAGTCGTGGTATGCATCTGGAACTAATTGGCGAGCTTCCGTATCCAGGTACATCAGAGCTGTGGGCTGGTTGGAAGTCCTTGGTAGACAATGTTGGAAGCAATAGGGTGAAGGAAAGGTAACATCTCTGGTAGTCCAGTCAATGCAAGGGTTGTGGGCCTGGAGCCAGGGCATTCCCAGGATAACAGGAAACAAGGGTGAGGTGATGATGTCAAGACATAAAAGTTCATGGTGAAGATTGGATATGCTGGCAGAGATGGGGATGGTTTCCTGGGTGACAGGACCAGACCGGATGGCGGATCCATCGGCAAGATGTATCAGTAGTCCTTGGGTCTTGGAGCGTAGTGGTATGTGGTGTTTTGCTGCAAAAACAGAGTCCATAAAGCAGCTGCATGCTCCCGAGTCAACGATAGCGGGAACCTGGATGTTCTTTCCGGGGAGCTGCAAAAAAATGGAAAGAGCAAGATGAGGGGAATCATTGGTGATTGCAAGGACTTGATCAGCAGAAGGAGGAAGCCACTTACGGATCTTGGTTGGGCAGGACCTCACGTAGTGCCCAGGCTCCCCGCAATACATGCACAGATCATTCATGCGGCGACGCTGACGTTCTTCAGCTGCATAGGCTCCGGCACATCAGTAGTAGGAGTAGACTGAGCTGGTGGCATAGTACTTGGGTAACTGGGCACTCTTGGCAACATCCAGGTGGGACGTGACGGACCTGCGGCTCTCTCTGACCTGCGTTCACGTAGGCGCCTGTCAATCTGTATGGATAGATTGATTAATTCATCTAGAGTCTGAGGAACCCCTACACGGGCGAGTTCATCTTTCAGGGGATCAGACAGACCCAACTGGAACTGGTAGCGGAGAGCAGCATCGTTCCAATTGGTGTCTGCACTCCAACGCCTGAATTCTGCAACGTAGTCCTCTGCGGCCCTGCGACCCTGCTGTAATGCATGGAGAGCAGCTTCGGCTGTTGCTGAGAGCTGAGGGTCCTCATAGATTCGGGCCATCGCGTCAAAAAAAGGTGGTCAGGTTGGAAAGTTCGTCAGCCTTTTGTTCAAGAAGGCGATGTGCCCATGTCTGGGGTTCATTCTGGAGCAAGGAGATCACAAAGCCCACTTTGGTGGCTTCCAAAGAAAAAGTCCGTGGCTGAAGAGCAAAGTATAACTCGCAGGAGTTGCGAAAGGCCCTGAATTTGCTGCGTTCACCAGAAAATCTTTCAGGCGTGGGCACTCGAGGTTCAGGGGGTAACATCACCACTGCTGGTGGAGCAGGCATGCTGGCAGAGGCTCCCTGCGCGGGCCCGGTCATGGCTGCTTGATACTGTCACGTACCTAGTGGTGAGCCCGGAATGCAGAAGGAGACCTCTCTTGCGTCCCCGACTCACGGCCCCTGATGATGGTGACAGGAGGCACGGGAGTCAGAGGTAGCACGAGTGCCTGGCAGGATCAACAGCCGGTGGATGGATCTGGCTGACTTCAGGAACTGTAGCTGGACAAGCAGGCCCCAGTGACAGCAGACAGGAACCAGTAGACAGCAGGAGACCAACAGGAACAGGTGGATCACTCAGGGGCAGGCACACAGAAGAGTCAGGCAAGCCGGGTCAAACCAGACAGTCAGTACAGGAACAGATGCAGCAGGCAGAGGCAGGAACGTGGAACAAGCCGGGTCGATAACGGATGAGCACGGATGGACCAGAGGATGAGACAGGTGCAGAGTCGTAGACAAGACAAGGTCAGAGGCAGGCAGAAGGCAGGGAAGGTCGCAGGTCAGGTCGGGTCAATACACAAACAGATCGGATTCAGGTAATAGTCTCAGGAACGCTGTAGATCAAGCAGCAAGATCAGAAGGGAGAACTGGGTTTAAATAGCCCGCCTGTCGCCGGTAACCGTGCGCTCGCGCGCAACCAGGCGACAGCGCGCAACCGGGCGACCGCGAACACGCGCACCAGGCACCCGCAGGCGCGCACAGACAGGTGACGGACCACTGTCCCCAGCCAGCCTTTCCTGACAGGTGGTAACCAAGTTAAAATATTTAGGCGTTTGGGTCTCTGGAGATGTAAACCACTATGTCAGCGAGAACTTGGTACCATTACTAGCAAAGTTAAAACAAAAAGCGAATATTTGGTGTTGCCTTCCCCTTTCGGTAGCGGGACGCTGCAATTTAATTAAAATAATCTGGCTCTCGCAAATATTATATATTTTGCATAACTCACCCATTTGGATCAATCAGAAGTGGTTCAAGAAAGTGGAGAGCTGATCTGGAAGAGGGGTAATGTTCGGATCAGTTTGCAAACATTGCAGCTTCCTGCTGAGAGGGAAGGAGTGGCAATCCCACACCCAAGGCTATATTTTCTGGCAGCCCAGCTCCAGCATCTGGTCGGGGCTGGTGTCCATGGTAGAGAGTGTTCAAGTAATAACATGATGATTGAGGGATCACCTTATAAGCTGCTGGTTGAGATTTTGGAGGCTGATTTATTTACCTGCAGGTGCCCTACTAGCAGCTTGCTGAGGAAAGTGTGGCAGGTATCTAAGTCAATCATGGGATATACGGGGGTGACCGACTATACCCCTTTGTGGTATAACGGAAATCTACCAGAGCTAGGTAGAATAGACAGGCCTCGGGAGTGGGAAAGGCAGGGAATCAATAGATTAATGCAATTATATGAAGGGAACCACATGAAATCTTTTGAAGATCTTAGACGAGATTTTTGCATTTCGAATAGGGAGTTCTATAAATATCTACAAATTAGGCATGGGATCGGGGCCCAGTTTGGGTCGTTGACTATAGAGAGGGTCGAAACTCCCTTGCTCCGGGGCCTGGTTGAACATACGCAAAAGAAAGGGGTGATCTCCAAACTATATATTAAACTTAGGGATAAGCTCTTGAAGGGAGAGGGACCAGATAGGAGTAGGGAGGGATGGGCTAGAGACATAGGGCAGATAACCCAGGAGCAATGGGAGAGGATACTAGAACGTGGGCGGCTGGTATCATTATCCCCCTCGCAGAGAGTGTCCCATTTGTTTTTTACCTACAGAGTGTATTATACCCCCCATAAAATGTGGAAGATAGGAAGGTCAGCCAGAGATGAATGCCCCAGATGTAAGGCACCAGGGGATCTCCTCCACATGGTGTGGAAATGTCCAAAGCTGTTCAGGTACTGGATAGAAATAGTTCGGAGAATAAATAGGACTTTTAAGGTTACCTTGGAGCCAGAAGCTAGGACCTGTCTCTTAGGAATTCTGGAGGAGGGTAGAGCTCCTCCCATGGTAAGAACGGCTGTACTAAGGTGCTTGTACCAGGCTAGGCGGCTGATAGCACTGAATTGGCAAGCTAGAAACCCCCCTGTACTTGAATCATGGGTCAGCGCCATGGACTCCACAATTTGGTGCGAGAGAGTGGTGTATATAAAGCAGGGTAACTTAAGGAAATTTAGGGAGCTATGGAGCCCATGGCTAAACGAGAGGGGCTATTCCCCGGGTGGTGCAGGTGGGGGCACGGGGGAGGTTGCGGGATGCCCTGCTTCCCCCCCCGCTGTTCCCCCCCGCCTTCCCTCATGTCCCTGTCGTCTCCTCTTCCCTCCCAACCAGTCAAGTGTCCCTTGGCTGGAGTGTCTGGTGCGAGCAGTGTGTATTGGGGGGTGGGGTAGGTTGGGAGATGGTTTAATGGGTAGGGGTGCAATAATTTGAATGATGTGCATCGCTTCTCTTTTTCTCTCTTCTTTTTTTCCTTTTTTCTAGTCTCGATAGAGATGGTGGTTTTAGAGCGCTATGTACATTCTGTTCTTGCTGTTATGTAAATGGTTGAAAATTTAATAAAAATAAAGAAGTATAATAATAAAAAAAAAAGTTCATGTGCGTGTAAAGGGAGGGATATATATATATATATATATATATATATATATATATATATACACACACACACACTTACCGGACACTTTATTAGGTACACCAGTTCAGCTGCTTGCTGACACAAATTGTTAATCGGCAAATCGAATGCTGACAACTCAATGCATTTAGGCCCCGTTCACACCTATGCAAATTAGATGTAGCTTACACCGCATCCAATTCGCAGGGCATTTTAAAATACATTCATCTGAATGCATCTGGTTCACGTATGTGCGTTGCATTCGCACTGCGCATTGCCCAAAAAAGTGTGCATTGCGGTGCGAATTACAAGCACATTATCTTCTTGGGAACACATCTGATTCGCAGATGCATTCCGATGTGAATAGGATAAATTCCTGACCTGATCTTGATATAAACCTGACCTGATACTGATGCAATCCTGACCTTATCCTGATCAAAAACTGACATGAAATGCTGAACAATAGATTTTTCTCTTTGCAGGGAAACCTGAGATTCAATTCGCATTGCATATGTGTGAACCCAGCCTTAGGTATCTAGATGTGGAGAAGGTGACTTTCTGAAGTTCAAACTAAGCATCAGCATGGTGAAGAAAGGGGATTTAAGTGACTTTGAATGTGGCATGGTTGTTGGTGCCAGACGGGCTGGTCTGAGTATTACAAAAACTGCTGATCTACTGGGATTTTCACGCACAACCATCTCTCGGGTTTACAGAAAATGATCTGAAAAAGAGAAGATATCCAGTGAGCAGCAGTTGTGTGGACAAAAATGCCTCGTTTATGTCAGAGGAAAATGGGCAGACTGGTTTTAGATGATAGGACGGCAACAGTAACGCCGCTTACACGCAATCGGAAATTCCACCAGCAAAAGACCGATGTCAGCTTTTGGTCGGAAAATGTGACCGTGTGTGTGTTCCATCGGACTTTTGGTGGCGGCATTTCTGCCAGCAAAAGATTGAGAGCAGGTTCTCTATTTTTCCGACGGAAAAAGTTTCTATCTACTGTCTATTCATATGTGAAAAACTTTTTGTTAAATCATTCATTTGTTATCAATAATAAAATCTAGTTACCAACAATAATTTTCAGACAATAAATATGGGATACTGTTAGATGGCTAACGTTACTTGGCACCACACCACCACCGCACAAACTCGAGTAAGTTAACTTGCATGTGGTATGGGGGTGTTTAATTCTACCCCTGCCCATATTTGTGTTCACTCTATTATCTAAATTTATACCAATATTAATATTTTTATTTTTAGGTACATCAAGTGCTGGCTCCTGACGAGTGGCCTTCTAGCCACGAAATGCATAGAGCTGCCATACAATTTGATATTCGTCTATACCCAGATAACTTTGCTAGCTAACCTTTAATATCCCATATAAGGATCCAAGAGGCCCGAGGCTTTGCAGGCATTACCTTGTATTATGGTTTTACCTTAAATATGTTTTTGGTGTAATTTGGAATATGATTGCCTTGCCATTATGTGTGTACTCAAGTTATAATGAAGATGTATTGTTCTACCCATGCACCATTTTAATGTATCTGTACATCGTATACCTTGTTTGTATATTTTGGCAATCAATAAATCCCTATCATGATCACCAAACTACTCTATTGTAACCATGTGCTTCATTTAAAGTCCCACCCCTTTGTTCGCTCTCCTCTCTTGATATGTATAGGGATGGAAATATGTGACCTTACCAGGCCACAATTTCATTTAAAGTCCCAAGGGATGGAAGAATTGACCTTACCAGGCCATACCTTCATTTAAAGTCCCTAACTCCAGTCCTCTAATAATATTAAAAAATACTATTCCTGGCTCCAGCTGGGCTCCTCAACTTCTTCCAGGATGGAAGGCCCAGGTGGGGTTGAGGGAAGGATGAAAGGAAGGATGAATGGAAGGGGGCCGGAAGTGTAGAAAGTGATTCTCTGGCTTCAATCTGGTCTTCCAGAAACCGCATCCTGTTGTAGTCCCACAGACTGGGTACATACACATCCTCTGCTGCTGCTCCTGATCTCATGGAAGCCTGGATCTTATTAAGCTCCTTCCCATACGTGCTTTTCAAGCTACCAATTATCTTCTCCACAAACTCGATGTCTGCGTCGGGGACCTGCGTCTTCACAAATTGCAGCAGTTTCTCCAGCGATGCCTTCCTAGCTGGTTTATTGCAATGTAAGGGGGTTTTTAACCTCCCACAAATTTCTCATATCCCTGTATCGGTTTATGAACTGGCCCATGAATTCAGGGTCTTTGAATTGTTTCATATTTGCTGGAAGACAAAACACAAGACCAAAACACTAATATCAGGCAAAACTCTCAAAAATCTTATCCCAATATAGGCCTCAATCTAGAATCAGTATAGGCCACTGATGTCCCAAGTTAAAATGGTACCTTCGTTATAACATGCGGCGCTTCCGTTCGTCCTTCCTCCACACACAGAATGTAGGTACGAGACACGCATGTTAGCTTTATATACACTGCGTATGCGTGAAACTCTGCCCGCGTTGCCCTCCCCTTCTATTTCGGCACAGTGGGAGAGCACATGGCAGAGACACAGCAGGTGCGTAGTAGCAGTAACATGGAGGAAAGCCCGGAGCCAGAAACGTCATGATCCCGGAGAAGAAGATATAAGGCCTCAAATATGTCCTTTGGAGAGATGGTGGAGACGGTGGACATCTTGAAGAGGGCAGATTATGATGGGAAGTATGTACCCTACCTAAACCCAAATCTAAGAAAGGCCAAGATCATGTCTAAAGTTGTGAGAAGTGTGCACAGGAATTTTGGGGTACAAGGATCCAAGGAGCAATTGAGGAAAAGCTGGTCAGACCTGAAATTGATCAATACAGAAGGATCAAGAGAGTGCTTCTAAAAAGTAAGTAGTTGTCGTGTGTTCCTATTATTATTATTAATTGCATGTTGCTCCATGTGCTTTTCTTTAGTGTTTTACAGTTAAAAATGGCTACTTTCATGTTCGTGGGCACAGTAATCCTTCGCAGTACACATCATTTGTTTTCCAACTAAAGACGATATTTTTGGCAGATACAGGGTTAACTACATTTGGTCATGCTAATTTGTATTAAAAGAAGTTTAGGACATTGTTGTCTAGATGTGTTTGTAACTAGAATGAATTGCAAACTTGATTCAGTGTAATGTAAAGAGAGGACACTCGGCAGCTATTTACACATCTGGACTCAGGAGCACTAGTGTGGGACACCAGAACAAACTTTTTACGGTGTCCCACACAGGTGCTCCAGTGTATACTAGGGGTGTCTACATGTGTGAAACTTGTCCAAAAAAGGTACTTATTCCAGGTTTGTTAAGACAATAAATCCTGTCTTCAAATTGTAACTCTGCCAAAACAGACAATTGTACCCCACTTCCAAGCAATGTTTCACATTAATATTTCTGGCCACAAATATCGGTGTGCTAAGTATACCTTTTGTTACACCAAGAACACCACACCTCAGGAAGAAGGGGAGCAGAGGACACCACAGCCTCAGGATGTGGATGAAGGAGAGGTGGAAGTGAAAGTGGTTGAACTTGTCACAACAGGTCAGTGTCTGACACCACAGCTTCAGCTAATAGATGTATGCCTGCATATTTATAATACATGGTGTTTTTTTTTTTTTTTTTTTAGGTGATGTGCATGTTGTGGAAAACAATCTAACTTCACCAGTGCAAGTGCACAGATCCTCATCAGGGAGATAATGGTGTGTAGTAGTCGGGATTTAGACATCATCAAGGAAAAAACCAAGGAGATTGAACAAAGAATGAAGAACACGATTGATGTTTTAGGGAGAATCTAAATCCATAAAATATTACACCTTTTTTTTTTTTTTTTTAAGAAAATGTAACTAAAGTTTTCATACAGTTTAAAAGCCAAATTTGGAAGATGCACACAGTGTGTCAACTTGCTATCTGCCACCAGGGGATATAAATGTACGTGTTTTGTGGGTGCAACCCTTCCTCGCAACTCTAGTAGGTGAGAGGAAGGGGTTACACCCCCAAAACACATCCATTGATCCCCCATGATGGGAGGTAGTACATGTTGACATTAGGTATGGGATCAGGAAGGAAATCCCCATTTTGACTCCCAATTTGTGTGCATCTTCTAAATTTGGCTTTTAGAGGGGTGACATCACCCCATCTGATGAAGGCAAGATCAACAGATCAACACAGTTTTGACACTATAATATCTGATATTGCCTTCGTGTTTTCTATGTTTAACTTTGTAAGTTCTAGAGTTGTGTATATGTTTGAAAACATGCCTGTTTATGTACTTTTCAAAAAATTTCAAGGTAAAACTTTTAAAAACCAAGATTTTTTTTTTACCCCAAAATGTTTTATAATGCACATGTGCACAGAGTAAAAGGCTTTCTACTCAACAATGTGTGGCTTCTTCTTTCAATGCTCAATACCACTTTTTGAGTTAAGTTTGTGTTTATAGTGACAATGGGTGTTATTTAATAATGGAAAAACCAATTGGCACTACAAGTGCACTAGGAGAACCTAGGAGACAGATAAAAGAAACACAAGCAGTAAATCAAATTCAAGATTTTATCATATCAATCCAGTCAAGCATCCTTCTACCTAGCCCAACCTTTTGAAGAGCGAGCGCCACTTAAGTGACTTGGCAACTGGTCGCGGGCCACAATGAGTGGAGCGGGCGGATGACAGGCCTGTTTCCACTCTGCATATGGAGCACAGACACGGACACAGCCCACTCTACTCTATGGGCCCTTCTATCCTATCCATGCAGGCAGAAGGGGGTGGATTCCCTTTTTTTATTTTAGCACATCAAATTGGAGGTAGGCGGTGCACCTGCGGATCAGTTTGGAAGCAGCCCAGTTACCACTGCAGAACAGATATGGCCATATTTGGTATCACTCTGCAGTAGTGATACCAAAGCAGGAAGCATTGGCTTATGTGACACTGCTCCGCAGCCGCCTGCTTTCTCTACCGCCGGCTTCATTCACAACACTGATGCTCTGGGATGACCTATCCGTTATCCGGGCTTGCCAACCAGCCATCCTAGAGCAGGAGGCCGTGGGCCACATCGGTAGGCTTCACGGGCCACATGTGGCTCCCGGGCCACTGGTTGGGCACCCCTGACCTAGGCCAATGTGACGAAGAACTGAAAACATGAATTTCCAATTCACACGGTCAAACGCCTTTTCGGCATCAGCGCTCACAAAGACACAGGGAACTCCGAAAGTGTTTGCGACATGTACCAGATTTAACACCTTTACAGTATTGTCTCTAGCTTCCCTAGTAGGGATGAAGCCGACCTGCTCGAGGTGTATCAGGGTTTGGAGGTGTTGTGCTAGACGTGTGGCCAGTATCTTTGCGAATAATTTCAAATCTATATTTAATAGGGAGATGTAGCTGCAGCAAAAACTTGGGTCTTTCCCCTCCTTATGAATTAAGGAGATGTGGGCCCTCAGAGTGTCTCTAGGAAAGTTGGTCTCTGATACCACTGCGTTAAAGTGGTAGTAAACCCAGTTTCAAAAAACACTTACATTACCGGCATGCCGGAAATGCTAACTTTCACATTGGTTGGGTGGCCTGGCTGCCTGGTAGGTTGTACAACATGGAGTAAAAGTTTCCAAATCCCTATGAGATTTGTGTCGGTATCGTGGCTTTTTGACCTTTGAGGCCTGTAATCTGGGGGATATAGGCCGCTGATTTCAACTCTCTGACCGCTCTGGCTAACGTCTTCCCGCACTTGTCCCCTGACTCGTAAGTTAACTTACGGCTGAATTGTAGGGCTGCTTTGGCCCTATAGTGCAACAGGTCTGTTACTTGTCTATGTAGGGATCCCAGCTCTAACTCTAGCACAGGTGAGGGAGCGTGT
The DNA here is from genome assembly GCF_037356315.1 of Lithobates pipiens. Classification (NCBI taxonomy): domain Eukaryota; kingdom Metazoa; phylum Chordata; class Amphibia; order Anura; family Ranidae; genus Lithobates; species Lithobates pipiens. Next base: position 82,043,303 of record NW_027507758.1, on the reverse strand, counting down.
TTGTGACGCGATTCCACGATGGCTAGTTTGTTGTGTAAGCCAACTAGCTGAGCACTGCGCTCCCTCTTGACCCGCGCTCCATGTTTGATGAGGATCCCTCTACGGACTGTCTTATGCGCTTCCCAAAGGGAACCCGGGTCGCAGTGTTGTAGTTTTCCCAAAAGTATAGGGTCATTTCTTTAGTCACGTCTGCTAGAACCTCCGGGATCTGTAGGAGGCTCTCGTTTAGACGCCAGAATAGGGATCTAGACGAGGGTCTTTCCGAGAGGATGTATGTGACAAAAATAGGAGAGTGGTCCGACCACGTAATTTGGCTGATGGTGGTGTTACTCACTAGGTGTAATTGGTCATGGAGTATCATGAAGAGATCTATTCTGGTATACAACTTATGTGGAGGGGAGTAGAATGTATAATCCCGTTCCCCCGAGTGTTGTAGTCGCCACACGTGAAGCAGCTGAGCTGTATGAAGGGTTTGCGCTATTATTTTCCTGTATGCTGGCGGGACGGAGGATTTGCCCGAGGAGGTATCTGAGGAGGGGACCAAAGGAATATTAAAGTCCCCACCTAGGATAAGCTGGCCTGCTTTGAATTCTAGTAATTTGTCCAATGTGTGTTTAATAAACCTGTCTTGGTGGTCGTTGGGAACATATAACGTTGCTAGGGTAGGTTGTACATCTCCAACCAGTCCCTTAAGGAACACAAAACGTCCCTCTGGGTTTGTGATGACCGCTTGGCTTTGCCAGGGTAATTAACCCGACAGTAAGATGGAGACTCCTTTGGATTTGGATGTGGGATTAGTGGAATTGTATGCCAGAGGGTAGTACTTGTTTTTAAGGAAAGGTTTGTTGTTTTTGAAGTGTGTTTCCTGGATAAAGGCGATGTCCATGTGCGAGCCTTTGAGCTCTTGTAGCAGCGTGTGCCTCTTCTCGGGTATATTTAGGCCACTTTTATGGTGTCCACCGCCATGTCTTTAAGAAAAAGAAGGGGGACGAGGGGGTACCGAAGGAAGAAGGGGTCTCTGGTGGGGGGAGGGTTAGTTAGAACAGATGGGATGATAAAGGGGTAACGAAGGATTGGGGATGTGGGAGAGGGGAGTAAAAAGGGGGGAGTAGGAGTAATAAAAGGGCTAAGTTCCTGTCTCTACAGGGGGGAAGTTAGCTAAACAAGCAAATAGCTTGAAAGTCGCCCACAACCGGAGCACCGGGTGTGTGCGGGGCCTATTTGGGAGAGTCGTTGTCTATGACCAGGGAGAGAGATCCTGTGCCACCCACCCATCCCGACCACATACAGAAGGAAGAAAAAATTAAACAATAATAAAAAATTTAATAACATATGAAGTTGCAAGCTGGAACAATTCCCATCTAGTTGGCAGTTTGGAGTATTTCAAATGAGAGCTATTATGGCAGTACATTATTATTAACATTAACAGAGATTATTATCCAGAAAGGTGCAACAGCGAGCCCTGTGGACTTCCCGATGTGGTTCTCTGTCATACTGTGAGGTCACTGTGAGATCAATTTTAGAGCAGCATAGCATTCTTATCTGTCCTGTTCCCGTCGCCACATTTCTTTTCCATGCCATCAACCCTTCACAAAATTTCGGCGGAGGAAGGGAGGTAACCCCCCATGCGTGGGCTCCAGAGAGCGGTGGATGAGTGTGGGCAGGGCCCTCTCAGATACGGCCAAGCGAGCCACTTCCCGGACATTTCAATTGGGGGGGGATCTCCCCTCAAAACCCACCGCCTCATATAGGGGCCGTAACCCCTTTAGCCAGCAGCTCCTCTCCCCTCGCCGCCAGTCAACCCCTCCTGCCTCAACCCAGAGAGGCCGCCACCCCCACCCCCCAACATCGAGGGTCTCACCGGTCACCCCAGAAGGGCGGGCTCGGGTGTACATGTTTACACTCCACAATGCTAGTAGGCCTCCCCGCACCCACATGTCCACTCCCTCCCACACACTCCTCCCTCCTAGACCTGAGATGACCGTATCCGGTCTTCAGTCCTGTGGTACAGCTGGTGAGCCTCTCATATACTCCGGTCCCCTGACCCCCCCTGCCCCACAATCAACACAACAGTCTGTGTAGACATTCCCACTGCCATATAACAGATTACACAGCCGGGTCCAACTGGGCAAGGGGCTGATTTAACTTGCAGTTTCACAAAGATCCATGTGAGTGGGGTCGGACACTGGGCAATCCGCGGCACAATGCTTGCATCCAGCGGGTCAATGCTTGCGTCCAACGGGTCAGGGAGGGTGCACAATGATCGGGTCAGTCTCTGTGGAGAAGGCAGTATCTACACTTCATGGGGGGAAGCAGGGAAGACCCACATGAGGCACAAATGCGGGAAACGTCTCAGTCACGGGGGGGTCCAAACCCCAAGACGCCGCGCAATGTATCGGGGGTGCGCTGTGGTCCAGTGGGTATCAAATGGGGGGCATATAGGGGCAGCAAGGGCAAAAGACAGAAATAAAATTAAAAAAAAGGAGAGAAAAAAAAAAAGAAACTGATGAACCAGGTCAGTGCAGTAGGTGTATGGCGGTAGGTAACTCAAGCTTCCCGGGTCTCTTTTTGGGAGAGTGTGTGTGAGCCTCGCCTGCTTCTCTGCTGCCTGCGTTGCTGATCTCTGCCGGGTCCTGGAAAGCTCAGCCAGCCTTGGAAACGTGGGATGTAGCCCAGCCAGTCTGGGATCATGATCGGTTTCGCCGCCAGGAAAGTGAAGAGGGCCGGCAAGGAATCCGGGGATTTCAGCACAAAGGACTGTTGGCCTTTCCGAAATGTAAGCGACAGGGGGAAGCCCCATTGGTATGTAGCATTGTGCCTCCTGGCTAGGTCTAGCGGCTTCAGGATAGCTCTGTGCTGCAGTGTCGCCTTGGATATATCTGGTAGGATTTTCACTAATGCTCCATCAAACTCCACTTAGCCTGCCTCCCAGGCTCCGCAGGCAACGATCTCTTTGTGGGAGTAATGGTGTAGACGGCAAATCATGTCCTGTGGTCTGGAGGGATCGGACAGAGCCCTATGGATCCGGTTGAATTCCAATTGTTCCGGGAGTTGTTCGCCCACCACCCTCCTAAAAATATCTGTGACCGAGGTCTGTTGGGGTTGTCGCCTCCGGTAATAAACGGAGGCGCAGATTGTTTCTGTGGCTCCGGTCATCCATCTCTTCCATTCGGAACTGCAGTTCGACTGTCATTGCGGCGTGACTGTTCTGGGAGTACTCCAAGGCAGTAACCCTCTTGTGCAACGCTGACATGGAGGATTCGCCCGCTGTCAGTCTAGTGTTCAGCGTCTGGACTTCTTGTTTGATGGCCTTAATTTCTTTCTTGTGTGCAGCCTCCACTCGTCCCACCAGGGCCTCTATGTCTGCCTTTGTTGGCAGAGCTTGTAGGATAGCTTTTAGTTCAGCATCCGCCCTGTAAGTTAAGGGCAGGTGCAGAGAGCTGCTCGGGTCAGTAGATGGGGCCGGTGGGGGGCTAGGGCACAGTACTGGGCTCATGGACCTCTCTGGTGATGGTGGAGCTGACTCCATGTTCAGGTCCAAAGAGTGCAAAGCACGTGGTTCCACCATCTTGTAACCCGGCGTCCCTGACTGGGAAAGCCGGAAAAGTCTCTGTATCTTACCCTTGGCTGGTGCTGCTGGGGTCGGGCTGGGTTTCTTTTTGTTCCGTTTGTTCATCCACTTCTTGGTTGAGAGCATTATATAAAAAGTAGAGCTGTTTTAGTCGGGATAGGGGGTGAGTGGCCGGGAGTTCTGTATTCGCACGTCTCTACTCGGCCATATCCAAGCCACACCCCCGCCCTTGTTGTTTTAGCCCTGGTTCACATTGATGCAATTTGGCATGCGATTTGACATGTCAAATCGCATGCCAAATCTGTGGCCATTGCTGGCAATGGCAGCATCCGAATCGGTGTGACGCCGCATTTGCAGCGCGCACTATTCCCAAAAGTAGTTTCTGTACTACCTTTTGACGATTTCAGGGGGCAATATCCATTGACATCTATGCAGAAACCCGCACAGATATCTCTGAAATCCCCCCGAAGTCGGGACTGACATGCGGGAATGAAATTGTGTGAGTTCAGCTGAACTCGCACGATTTCATTCCCACAGTCAGTGTGAACCTAGGCTTAAATTTGGATAGTAAAACATTTTTTTTCTGCCATATACGGCCCACTTCCTGTTTGTCTAGTCATTTGCCTAGGCTTATGACATCACAGCTTTCTCTCTCACTCTAGTGACAGTTTGCCAGGAAAGGAGTGGGGATAAGTCATAAGAGGGCCAATGCGCGCTGCAGGGTTGCAGAGCTGGAGGTGTGCCTCTGTGTAAATCCAGGAAGTGAACAAGCAGCAGCTTCAGCTGCCCACAGTTAAAATGGCTGCATCCAGACTTAGTGGAGGGAGATTTCTGCAGTATATTTGGCAAGTACAGAATCACAGTATATATAAAACAATATGCAAAGTGGTTGGAGGGAAGCTTCAGAATGGTAGAGATGAATAGGACTTCCAGCATGCTTTTTTGGATGATATTTACTGGTACATATTTCATTTTGCTGTAATTAGCGCATAATCGTTAATTTCTTCTAGTAATAGTGAATTGGACTATTTACTGCATGCAATAATTTATGCCAATGAGTTACATGACCATGTTATCACATGCTGTAAATGTTATTGAATTGACCCCACAGTACTGTACCAAGAAACCTGTACTGAAAAGAATGGGAGCTGCCACTGCGGAATTCCATCTGAAAATACAAATTGCCTGGCTGTCTCTAGCTTCAGTGCTTTGAGTCACTTAGCTTAAAAAACAAGCATATTACAAAATCAGAAGTACTGTATGAGGTCAGTGCACTATATGAGGTCAGTGCATCTGCAAGCATTGAAACAAAAAGATCAGAATGACAGCCAAACAACTAACATTTTTAGAAGAAAAAACACAATATATGGACAATTTAAAGCAAATATATTTGCGCCTAACAGCTAAAAACCCACCATGCTAAAAGCCTCTAATGCCACATACACACGACAGGACTTTCCGGCAGACTATGTCCGACTGGATCAGTCTGTCGGACATTCCGATCCTGTGTGGGATAATTCGGAAGTCCATCGGAACTCCGTCAAAAGTCCGTCGGGAAGACCATCAGACCTAGTCTGCCGGAAAGTCCGGTCGTGTGTACGCGGCATTAGAGATGTCACCCCATAAATCCCCATACCTCCCTACAGAATGTGTAGTGGTACTTTAAATTTTAATCTCAAAGCTGGGTTTGGGGGATCACAAGGCATTTAGGAGCATCTTTACTTTTTTTTTTTTTAAAGAGAAGGAAGGAAAAAAAATATGCATATTTTCCCTCACTTTCTGTCTGGTGCAACCATTAACACTGGAGCAAAAAATAACAGAAAATATTGCCAACAGACTTCCAGAAAACAGTAGAAACCTGACAGGGGTCTAGACACTTTGTGGCTAGACACTTTAACAACACCATTTGAAAAATATTATCTCCTGTTCATCTTACCGTGAATCTTTACAGGAAACTGTATGAAAAACAGCCAAGATTGGAAGAGAGAACAGAACTTGGCAAGAACCTGCTGAGCAATACTGTGTTGAAGTTTTTTTTTTTATCTGGAGCCTCTTCAGGAAGCAAGCAAAAAAAAATAAAATAAAAATTCCTTGAAATTCAGGAATCATGGTAGCAATTTTCTAGGAAATGTAGTCCACCTCCCTTTTTTAATGCTGTTGAAAAAGAAGCTTGTGACAAGGATGGAGTCCTGAGGGGGGATTTGAAGTATCTTAAGGAAAAGTAGTTTCAGAACCCGATTGAATGTGACGCTCACATCTTCTAAAAAAGCTGAGATCACTTGAGCAGTCCTGGGGCCTTATTGGCTCTATGACACAACGTCTACATTTTAAAAACGTGTTTTACATACAGTACAGCAGCTCATTTAAAGAAGAGCTCCACCCAAAAAGGGAAGTGCCCACTTCAGCGTAAGATCGCCGCGATCTATGCAATTTCTGCCCCCCCCCCCCGCTGTCTTCTGGGTGACACACAGTTCCCAGAAGACAGCGGGACCATTCAGAAAGTGCAGCGTGACTCGTGCATGCGCAGTAGGAAACAGGCTAAGCCGCAAGGCTTCACTAACCGTTTCCCTTAGTATGGCTGCCCACGCCTGCACCCGGAACCGATGGATAAGCTTGGGGTGCCGACATTGTGGGATTCCAGGACAGGTAAGTGTCCTTATATTAACCACTTACCGACTGGCTCACGCACACATGTCATCAAAGTGATTCGTTTCCAAAAACGATGTACCCGTACAATGGCTCCTTTAAGAGCCATAGCAGGTGCGTGCCCGCTGCATGGTGGGGGACCCGATTCGCACGCCAGCCAGAACGGGGATTTGTGTGTGTAAACACACAAATCATTCTGGCAGGAGAGAAGAGACAGATCGTTTCATAATAATTATGAACAGCGATCTGTCTCCTATTTCAGTCAGTCCAATCCCCCCCAGTTAGAAATACTCACAAGGGAACACATTTAACCCCTTGATCGCCCCTAGTGTTAACCCCTTGCTTGCCAGTGACATTTACACAGTAATCAGTGTATTTTTATAGCTCTGATCCCTGTATAAATGTCAATGGTCCCAAAAATGTGTCAAGTGTCCGAACTGTCTGCCGCAATGTCACATTCCCGCTAAAAATTGCAGATCACCATTACTAGTAAAAAAATAAATAATAAAAATGTCATAAATCTATCCCCTAGTTTGTAGACGCTATAACTTTTGCTCAAAACAATCAATACACGCTTATTGCAATTTTTGTTACCAAAAATATGTAGAAGAATACATATTGGCTTAAACTAATGAAGAAATTCATTTTTTTAAAACATTTTTGGGGATATTATAGCAAAAAGTAAAAAATATATTTTTTTTTTCAAAATTGACGCTTTTTTTTGTTTACAGCGCAAAAAATAAAAACTGCAGAGGTGATCAAATATCACCAAAAGAAAGCTCTACTTGTGGAAAAAAAAAAGGACCTCAATGTTTAGGTACAGCGTCACGTGACCGCACAATTGTCAGTTAAAGCGACACAGTGGCGTATCGCAAAAAATGGCCCGATCTTTGGGGAGGAAAATTTTCTGGGGCTGAAGTGGTTAAAAGTCAGCAGCCACAGTATTTGTAGCTGTTGACTGTTATTTATATTTGTCCCCCAGTCTAGAACTCCGCTTTAAATTAATAGGCTGCTGTTTCTGCACAAGTGTGAACCATGAACCTAGCCACGGTCCGACCAAGGGAACGTGCTTCCCTGCATGTAGTGTTTAGGGGAGCCCCTTTCTTTCCATGGGCTGCCATACACACAAAAAACACGGAGAGGACCCAGACCCTATTTCAAAAACACACAGCAACATGCAGTTTGCTGTTATCAGATGCGCAGAAGTGACATCAATGTTTAGGGTTGGTTCACACCTACAGGTGCAACCGAGCATGTGCGCATTTACACGTATTTCAATAGGCTGCCCTATTTTGAGCAAGAAATTCAAAAAATACGTTCTTGACTTTTTTCCAGAAATATGGCACATCGAAGAGCATGCCATTTGAAGATTTGTGGTGCGCCATTAAAAATCTATGGTACCACTGCACATTTGTTAAAGGTCAGTGCTTTTCTGTGCATATCGGAAACGCGCACAAAATTGTGTGCTTTCCCAGCATGCACAGAAACGCACTGACCTTTAACCACTTCAGATCCAAAAGATTTACCGCCTTTATGACCAGGCCATTTTGTGCAATACAGCACTGCGTTATTTTAACTGACAAATGTCGTGCCGACGCTGTACCCAAATAAAATGTATGTATTTTTTTTCCCCAAAAATACCTTTCTTTTGGTGGCGTTGGATCACCTTGGCAGTTTAAATTTTTTGCGATATAAACAAAAGAATACGATTTTTATTACAGCTTACCTGCAAAATCCTTTTCTTCGAGTACATCATGGGACACAGAGCCTTAAGTATTTACTTAATGGGTTATAGCTTACCGTCAGGTATAATCCCTCCTGCTTCCAGGAGCACATCAGTTTTTGTAGCAAAGCAATATACTTGTATCCGAAAAAGAGGGGCGGGACCTCTGTGTCCCATGATGTACTCCAAGAAATGGATTTTACAGGTAAGCTGTAATAAAAATCCTATTTTCTTTATCGTACATCATGGGACACAGACCCTTATGTATTTACTTAATGGGACATCTCATAGCAATGCCACATGAGGGGTGGGAGAAAACAACCCGCAGGGTACACCCAGACTTGAGGATTTATACTGCTGCTTGCAGCACACTGGGTCCGAAGGCAATATCCTCATACCTACTTACATCCACCTGATAAAATTTTGTGAATGTATGTACTGAAGACCAAGTTGCAGCCTTACAGATCTGAGCCATGGAGGCCTGATGACACACTGCCCAAGAAGCACTAACCAACCTGGTAGAATGCGCCTTAACTTTAAACGGGGGAATCTTACCCCTTAGATCATAAGTTTGAATTATCACTTGCCAAATCCACTTAGCAACAGTGGATTTCAATGCTGCCTGTCCTTTCTTAGGACCTTCCAGCAGAATAAATAAGACATCAGTCTTATGAATCTGATCAGTTTTCTTTAAATAGATCTTCATTGCTCTCTCCACATAAAGATAATGTAGTGATCTTTCTTCCCTGGAACATGGTTTTGGAAAAAACGATGGCAGGATATCTTGGTTCAGGTCAAAAGCTGAAATTACCTTTGGCAAAAAGCCTGGACGAGTGCGTAACACCACTCTGTCCTTATGAAAAATCAAATATGCCTCTTTAAAAGAAAGAGCAGCCAATTCTGAATCCCTCCTTGCTGAGGATATAGCAACCAAAAATACCAACTTCCTTGTCAGAAGGACTAGGGGAATCTATTGTATTGGTTCAAATGGCGGTTTTTGTAAGATAGACAAAACTAAGTTTAGGTGCCAAGGGTTCAAGGGAGGTTTGATTGGCAGATTAAGCCACGTCACCCCTTGTATAAAGCCCCGTAATAAAGAATGAGTAGCAAGTGGTCTTTGAAATAAGACCGCTAAAGCTGAGACTTGGCCCTTAATAGTACTTAAGGCCAAATTTCATTTCTACCCCTAATTGTAGAAAGGCAAGAATTCTGCCTATGATATATTTCTGAGAGTGCCAGCCCTTGGATTCACACCAGGAAACATAAGACTTCCAGACTCTATAATATCTAGTTCTGGAAGCTGGCTTCCTAGCATTAATCAGGGTAGAGATAACTGACCTGCAAAGCCCATGATTCCTTAGAATGTGAGTTTCAATAGCCAAGCCATTAAATTTAGAGACCGTAAGGAAGGATGGAATATTGGTCCCTGAGAGAGCAGATCTGGCTGTAGTGGGAGGGACCATGGGCCCTCCACTGCTATCTTTACGATTTCTGCGTACCATGACCTTCTGGGCCATGCTGGTGCCACCAGAATTATCGGCTTTCTTCCCAGCTAGATCCTGCAAAGAAGTCGAGGTAGCAACTGAGTAGGGGGGGGGGGGGGAATGCATAGATCAGTGAGAACTGATCCCATGGTGTCACTAACGCATCCGTTCCGCAAGGCGAATGGATCCCTTGTCCTGGCCACAAAGTTGACTAACTTTGTTTTGAATCAAACTGTGAAATATGAGAACTGCGCTGACCTTGATAAAAATATACTAGATTGAGGGATAGCCTCACTAATTAAGGCCCCACTCCCCTCCACCAACTCAAAACTGTTCTAAACAAACAGCAGTCAAAAACAACATCGATACTGCAAATTGGATTTGGACACTAATCAGAATCACTCAAGCCTGTTGAAATAAATTTGTGACCAAAATAATAAATTAAAAGTGATAATAAACATACAAAATTGCTCCGAACCTGTAATTAAAGAAATGTGACTAACAACACATACTAAAAGTCCTTTGAAATAAAAGACCAAATAACAATATGTGCACCACTTGTGACCATAAATGTGACCAATAAATTAATAGATGAATAAAGGTGAATAGAAGTTCATCCAAAAAATTATTTTATTGCTGTGAGCCGTGTAGAATCCACCACCACCTACCGTATATACTCGAGTATAAGCCGAGATTTTCAGCCCCTTTTTTTAGGCTGAAAGTGCCCCCCTCGGCTTATACTCGAGTCACGGAGATCAGGTAGACAGACGGCGGCCATTCCACTATTCAAAAGCCGCGCCTCCCTGTCTGTGATAGGCGGAACACTCAATTTCCCAGCAGTCAGTGTTCCGCCTATTACGGACATCTGCTCATTCTCATACTACGGACGAGGATGAGAGGATGTCCGTGATAGGCGGAACACTGACTGCTGGGAAATTCAGTGTTCCGCCTATCACAGACAGAGAGGCGCGGCTTTTGAACAGTGGAATGGCCGCCCTCTGTCAGACGAGGAGGAGAGGTGCCGCATGGCACACAGAGGCTGCAGATTGGCACAGGTAGGCAGGGATGGATGGGACACAGCGATGGACGGGACACAGCGATGGATGGGACACAGCGATGGACGGGACACAGGGATGGACGGGACACAGGGATGTCTCACCCTCGGCTTATACACAAGTGAATACGTTTTCCCAGTTTTTTTGTGGTAAATTAGGGGCCTCGGCTTATATTCGGATCGACCTATACTCGAGTATATACGGTATATAAGAATTGGCTTCTTACCAGAAGGTTCAAAAATGGCTTATAAGATTTATGGCAGCGTCTCCAACCAATTTGGACTTTTATTTCAAAGGACTTTTAGTATGTGTTGTTAGTCACATTTCTTTATTTACAGGTTCGGAGCAATTTCGTATGTTTATTATCACTTTTAATTTATTATTTTGGTCACAAATTTATTTCAACAGGCTTGAGACATTCTGATTAGTGTCCAAATCCACTTTGCATTATCGATGTTGTTTTTCACTGCTGTTCGTTTAGAACAGTTTTGAGTTGGTAGAGGGGAGTGGGGCCTTAATTAGTGAGGCTATCCCTCAATCTAGTATATTTTTCTGAAGGTCAGCGCAGTTCTCATATTTCACAGTTTGTATTTTTGGTACAGAATAGAACTGCAGCTTTCACTCAATTGGAGATTACTTATAATTTATACTGTAGCGCAGTTTCTTTTCCGACCTTTTTTTTAACTTTGTGTTGAACCTGGATGCTAGAAGATCCACGTCCGGAGTCCCCCATCTTTGGCAAACAGCCCGAAATATGTCATAAGACCATTCCCCTGAGAATAAATGCTGGTGACTTAAGTAATCTAATTCTCTACTCCCAGAATGAAGATTGCAGAAAGGCATGGAACATTCCTTTCTGCCCAAGTTAGAATATGGTTCACCTCTCTCTGCGCTGAGAGACTTTTGGTGCCTCCTTGGTGATTGATATAGGCCACAGCTGTGGCATTGTCGGATTGAATCCTGACAGGACAATCCTGTAACCTGAAAGTCCAGGTCTTTAGAGCCTTGACGTACTGCCCGAATCTCTAGGATATTGATGGGCAAGGTTCTATTTTGGTTCCTGACCACTGTCCCTGGACAGTTGCCTTTTCTAGAACTGCTCCCAAGGCTGGCATCCATCGTTACCACTTTCCAGATGACTGGTCTGAAAGATTTTCCTTTCAGCAGATTCTGGGTTAATAACCACCAAGTTAGGCTTTGGGCCACTCTTGGGGACAGCCGCATTGGCAAGTTTAAAGCTTGAACTGTTTTGTTCCAAGCAGACAGGATACTGTTCTGCAACAGTCTTGAATGGAACTGGGCATAGGGAACTGCTTCGAATAAAGCTACCATGGCTCCTAGCAACCTCATGCAGAGGTGAATGGAGGGATTGTCATTTGAGCTGACCCTCCGCACCAGTTCTTTTATGGAGTTGATTTTTGCTTGAGGCAAGTACACCCTTTTCTGGGCTGTGTCTATGATTAGACTCAAGTACTCCAGCCTTTTTAGTGGTATTAAGGAAGATTTCTCTAGGTTGAGAATCCAACCCAAACTTTTCAGATAGTTGGTTGTAGTGCATACGTTTTGCTCCAAACGAGTCACTGATTGATCTATAAGTAATACATTGTCTAGGTACGCCACGACCGATATGTCCTGTGCCCTTAACCTGGCTAGAGGTGGGGCCAGCACTTTAATGAACACCCGAGGTGCCGTGGCTAGCCCGAAGGGCAGGGCTACAAGTTGAAAATGCTGTTGTTCCAACTCGAACCAAAGACATTTATGATGAGCAGGAAATATAGGGACAGATGCAGATATGCATCCCTGATGTCGATTGATGTTAGAAGTTCTCTTCCTAGAAGGATAGAAAATACCAACCTGATTGTCTCCATGTGAAAGGAATTTATTTAGCTTTCTTAGATCTAGAATGGGTCTGACGTCTCCATTTGGTTTTGGTACCATGAAAAGATTTGAATAAAACCCAAAACCTTGCTCCTTGGTGGGGATCTGTATGAGATATTATTCGGTCTAATGCTTGAAACAGAGATTTTGTTTTTTCTCTGGCTCTTTGGGAATGTTTGATCTTAGCAAACATGATGGTCGAAAGTCCCGAAATTCCAGCTTGTATCCCCGCGTTACTGTGGAGATGACCCATTTGTCCTGAATTTCCTTTTCCCAGACTTCTGAAAATTGCAGAAGTCTGCCCCCCACTTTGGTGAGGGGGTTGCCTCTTCTTGATGAGGCTTTAGGATTCTGTTTTGCAGATTTCCTACCCCAGGGCTTCTTTTGAGCCCGAGTCTGACCCTGAGTTTTTCTTCTAGAGTCTGACGGCGGAGGTCATCGCCACTGCCTAGAGGTGAAAGCCCCTAATGCAGGGGAAAGAGTCCTTTTAACTAAAGGGCGTTTATATTTTCTCGACTGGTGTACTTTTCCCAGCAGAAATTGTCTTGATATATTTATCCAAGTCTTCTCCAAATAGTCGCTCCCCATGAAAGGGGAACCCAATTAGTAGGTTCTTACGTGGCATTTCAGCTGACCAATTTTTCAACCACAGGATTCTGCGCATATGTACAAGCATAAGCGTGAGGCAAGATGCTTGGTGAATAGTCTTTAATGGCATCTATGGCAAAACATAATGCCTTAGGTAGGTCAGCCAAATTTTGAGCTTGTTGTGTAGGAAGCTCTCTAACGGCCTGTATGAATTGGTCCTGTAGGGATTGGCAGATGTCTAGCGTGGCGACTGCACGCTGGGTGACGGCACCTGCTATGGAAAAAGCTGATTTTAGCAAGGATTCCAACTTCTTATCTGTTGGATCTTTAAGCATCTGTGCATTGTCTACAAGACAAGTTAAGTTATTATTCATTATTATTATTGGAAATCGCAGCATCAATTGCTGGTAATTTCCATCTTTTGGAGAATTTCTCCTCCAGAGGATAGAGAATCTCTTAGGAGGGAGAACATTTTTATTCGGTTTATCCCATTCCAAAAAAATAAGCCGTTTAAGTAATGCATGTGCAGGAAACGCATGCAAAGGATGGGAAGGTTTTAAAGAACCTAAGGAAGAGGCCACATTTTCATGAGACTCTGTTAGAGGCAGCATGAAAGAGGAATGAACCATCTCTGTAAGAGTTTGTATCAGCAATTTTTCAGATTGAGAAGCTGAAAAAGGTTCATCTACCGTTGTTTCCTCAGTAGAAGAATCATCAGTAAGCTCTTCTTGATTGATTGAAGGTAAAACCTCATTGTATGCCCACTGTTCCCCTTGTAAAGCTGAAGCGGGGGAGGGGGACCTAGTACGTTTTAGAGCTGCGCGATTCTGGCTAAAATGAGAATCAACATTTTTTTGTTTAGAAGATAGATCATGATTCTCTCACTATTCTTGTGGTGTAACATCTTTCCCATTAAAACAAAAAAATTGAGCTAACTTTACTGTTTAGTTTTTTTTTTTTATTCATTGAAGTGTATTTTTTCCCAAAAAACCGCTGGGCAAATACAGTGTGGCATAAAATATTGCAGCAATATACATTATATTCCCTAGAGTCTAGAGCAAAAAATATTGATTTTCACTTAGGAAACAAGTGTCAGAAAAAGATTTAGACTTTAGACTTTAAGTGGTTAAACTTCCTGCATTTACAGTTGTTTAAAAACTTGGCAGACTGCCTGGATTTTTTTCTTTACACACAGATGTTTCCTGTTTTCCTTTGATCTAAGAAGGAAGAGTTATACAATGTTTCTTTTAAAAAAACTGCCCTGATGTTTTCTTTTGACAGCTGAGAGCAGAAAGGTCTCTCCACTTGTTCTATGAAAGAATCAGCAAACTCTGCAACAGAGATCGTCTGTGGGTTTGAAATAAAATCACAATTTTTTTTTAACGATTAATTGTGCAGCTCTGGTACGTTTCCTATCCATTTGAATGGAGGATGCGGTTAAAGCCGCTAGTCTTTCTTCCAGACCCTGGAGGGAGGAGGAAAGGGTTTCTTCAGTCACGTATGCAGGTGCCGAGATGTGAGAGACAGCTGCACCAACAATTTACTCTAATGGCTCACCCTGAGTTGCCATAATTAGTAATTCAGGCGAGGAAGACATCGTGGAAATATAGCTCAAAATCACAATGCCTGGGGGTGAAACCTTTACTCTTTTGGCAGGCATAGTCCTAAGAACAAAAACAGAGGCGCTATACACATTGCACTAAATCGCTGAAAATAGTCAATATTTTTTAAATTGCTATACAGTTCAGCTTAGTGCTGGAAAAGTGTCCTTCCTGAATCAGCAATGCACTTTGCAAACCATTTGTGTCCCACAGCTCATGTGTCCATGTGTGCAGGCAGCTTGTTTTCCTCCTCATCAGCAGAGGAGACCTGACACCTGCGTTAGGCCCCACCCCCTCTGGAAATCTTCCACCCACTTTTTTATTTAAAATGTTTGCGGCGCCTGAGCGTGGCGTTTTTTGGGCCCCAGACCCAACACGAGGGGGGGGGGAGAGCCTCCTGCAGTGAGGCACAGATCTGTGTAAAAAAATACAGCCACAGTAACAAACTCTTAGCGGTCTAATAGCGGGACCCTCCGTATCTCCCGCGGCGGGGGAAAATTTAAGGGGGATACAGCGCTGCTGTCCCCCTAAACCCCTGGTCCCATCAGGGGGAGAAAAAATACTTTTTTTAAGCTTTTCCTACCTTGGAAAAATCTGCTTACACACGCTGTACAGCCAGACATGGAACTGAGCAAACAGTGAAGACAACCGAGTAAGGTATGTGCATAGACTCCATCTAGTGGATATTTAAAGGCATGACGACATTTTTCCTTAAATGAAAGAAAATGCATAGATGTTTTTAATATCCAAGTTTCTCTTCCCTTACCTTGTCCTTGCTACAGGTTTTTGCTGAATTAACAGAAAATTCAACTTTCACCCATCACGGTGGGTTACATTTAACAAACCTTCAAAGGATTGGGTCCGTAAAAAAGGGATCCAACTGCCTTGGGCCTTGTATAGCACTCCACATCAGGAAGCTTGAGGTAATGTAACAAGACCTAAGCCCTGGGTTACTGGGGTTCAGCCCTACTAAGAGAGGCATTACAGGCAAAACCTTGTGCTTCGGATACGAGGTCCCAGGTATCATCCATTTTAGGCCTCAGTGGCACTTCTGGATGGATCTGGCTTCTTTTTATAGAGGAATTTAAATCCAGCATGGATCCCTCCTGGAGCTCCTCAGAGCA
Organism: Lithobates pipiens; assembly: GCF_037356315.1. Lineage (NCBI taxonomy): Eukaryota > Metazoa > Chordata > Amphibia > Anura > Ranidae > Lithobates > Lithobates pipiens. Next base: position 82,027,633 of record NW_027507758.1, on the reverse strand, counting down.
CTTCTTCGCTCGTGACCAGCACCTTTAGACATATTGGTGAAAAAAACTGATGTGCTCCTGGAAGGAGGAGGGGTTATATAGGGGAGTAAACTTCCTCAATTAGGGTTTACCAGTGTCAACACCTGACAGTAGGCTATAACCCATTAAGTAAATACTTAAGGCTCTGTGTCCCATGATGTACGATAAAGAAATGACTGACAATTTTGAAAAAAATATATATATATGCTATAAAACATTTCAATAAAAAAAAAAATGTATTCAATAATTTAGGTCTGCTACATATTTTTGGTAAAATCCCAATAAGCGTATATTGATTGGTTTGCACAAAAGTTACAGTGTCTACAAATGGAATAGTTATGGAATTTTTATTTTTTACTAGTAATGGCATCGATCGGCAACTTATAGCGGGACTGCGATACTGCAGCGGAAAATTCGGACACCTGACACTTTTTTGGGAAACAGGGACACCGATATTTATTTACCTACACAAGGCTCTCTTCGGTAAAGTCTGGAGACAATTGTCGGGTGCCAGTGACCAATCAGTGGCTGGCAGCTGGGGCGCTCTCTACCCTGGAGCACGGATCACATACTAGGTACATGACCACCCTGCCACAGTATATCTGCGGTGGACGTGTGGTGGCGCCACGACTCTACAAACGCCATGCACTTTGGTACACATACCTGTGACCCCAAACTTAGCACTTGATGACCGCCCACAGTACATTTACGTCTATACTTTGATGGCAAATACCGTAACTGTAGCTGCCATAACCCTGGTATTTTTTGTACTGTAGGCGATTCTGTGTCTGATAAAAGTGGTCCAGGTGGCGGATTTGCCACGGGATCACTTTTAGAGGCAGCGGGAGAGGTGCCCCATCCCCTCTTGTCTCCAGGATTACTGGACCTGACTGTTAGCCCAGAGCCGATCCATTGGATGGCTTGGCAAGATGCCAAGTGAGGGCAAGATAGCCCCCACTCAGAGCTATGCCCTTGGGGTACAGGATTGACATTGGACATCTCTTCCACCTTTCAACCTTAAAAGGATGATTTTTTTTTTCCCCTTAAGGGCAAAATGACATTTGTTTTTTTGCTTTAAAAGGGTAAAAGGAGTGATTGGGTATGACCCTAGATCTCTCAATAAAGAGGACCTGTCATGCTTATTTCTATTACAAGGGATGTTTACATTGCTTATAATAGGATTAAACATGATAAACAAAAAAAAACGACCCTGTCCCTCCATGCTCGCAGACAAAAGCGAACACATACAAAATCACGCGCGCATTTGTAAACGGTGTTCACTCCACGCGTGAGGTATCGTCACGATAATTAGAGTGAGAGCAATAATCCTAGCACTAAACCTTCTCTGTAACTCTGAACAGGTAATCTGTAAAAAAGAAAAGAAAAAAGTGTCACCTATGGAGATTTTTAAGTACCATAGTTTGTTGCCATTTCACAAGACTGCACAGTGTTAAAGCACAACATGTTAGGTATCTATTTGTTTGGCATAACATCATCTTAAATGTTATACAAAAAAATTGGGCTAACTTTACTGGTTTGTTTTAATTAAAAAAAAAAAAAAAGTGCATGTTTTTCCCGAAAAATTGCACTTGAAAGACCGCTGCGCAAATACGGTATGACACAAAATATTGCAACAATTGCTATTTTATTATCTGGGGGGTCTCTGCTTTAAAAAAAAAAATGATATATATATATATATATATATATAAGATTTGGGGGTTCTAAGTCATTTTATAGAGAAAAATACAACTATTTAAACTTGTAAACAAAAAGTTCCAGAAAAGGCCTGGTCTTAAAGTGCTTAACAGAAGTGCTGCAAAAGCACATGAATTAGCAATTGTGTGGGCTTGCTATTAACATTTAGGTTTGGTTACCACCTACAGGTGCAACTAAGCACACGGGGGGGGGGGGGGGGGGGTGTTCCTCACATGTCCCTGTCCCTTTTCCAAACATGCACAGCACCGACCTGTATGGTGCATAGGATGCCATTAATATTTAGGCTTGGTTCCCACCTACAGGTGCGACCAAGCTCACACACATTTCTTCATGTTCACACAGGTCTAGTGTACGGCAGCCCATTCATTTCAGTGGGCTGCCCTATGAGCTAGAAACATGGAAAATACATCCCTGAGGCTAGGTTCACACCCACAGGTACTACTAAAACATGCAAAATGTCCACACGTCATATTTAGGGCAACCTATACCTATTAATGGGCTTCCCTATGTGTGAGAAACACGAAAAAGCAGCCCATGACCCTTTTCCAAAGATGCGCCGCACCAAAGTGCATGGTGCTTTAGCACCATGTCATTCAGCGCGTGTCAAAACGCATGCATTAGCAGATGCGTGGGGATACCAATAACATTGGTTCCCCCTACAGTTGTGACTGGGTGCACACATTTCTGTACATTCTTTTTACTGGGCTGCCCTATGTGGGAGAAACACTGAAAAGAAGTCCCTAAAACTTTTCCAGAAATGCATCAAACCACATGCTGCACAATTTACATTTTTATGGGAACTCAACAGCATGGTGGTTTGACATGCATGAAAGTGTGTGCATTAGTAGATGTATGTGTTCCATTAAAAAATGTAATGGCACCACCACACATCTACTAAAAGGCAGAGCATTTCTGTACTTGTTGGGAAAGAAAATTCTGTGCACATTCCCAAAACGCTGTGATGTGCACCTAGCCTTAATGGCATCAGCACAAAAAACACAAACATTATCAGATGCATGGGGGGTTATGAATATTTAGGCTTAGTTCACACATACGAGCCACATGTGTTTTTAGTGTGTTCCCGTGCATCGTGTGTGGAAGCCAAATATTTTTATATGGGCAAGTGAGAAATTCTGAAAATAAATCCCTGAAGTTATTTACAAAATCTTGCCACACCATGGGGTTTGGCGGGTGCATTTGCAGATGCGTGAAGGCGTTTTGTCCATTTCAGGACGGCACACAATTTTGCACACATTCCCAACACTAATAGCAGTGAATCTAGCCTAAAGCCTAGTACACACAAACCAAATGGCTGGCGACATTAGCTGATTCAATAAAAGAAAAAAAAGTGGTCAACATTTGGCCTGTGTGTATGGCAGCCGGTATGACAGAAGCCAGCCGTGTGGCCAGCTTATCTTGGACGAGCATGCTGGAAAACCAGCAGCCGACCAGCTTCCGATCATCGCTCTCAGTCAATAGCTGAGAGCGCTGACCAAAGTGTTTTGGCATGGGGGGGGGGGGGTCCCCCCTGTCAGCACAATAGCTCAGCAGGGGTGATTGTTGTACTAACATTGGACTGTTAGTACAGCGGCTCCCGCTGGGTTAAACAAAGAACCCAGATAGTGTGTACTAGGTTTTAATGACATTACTGCAGAAATTAGCTTGTTAGTTTGCATGACAAGGCAGGAATTACTGTTACCTCTACAGGGCAGTAAGTGAAAATCAGACATAAAAAAAGAAAATAAAACCAAATAGATGTTTAAACCTACTTTTAGCTGTGCTGAAAGAAATATTTAAACCTACTTTTAGCTGTGCTGAAAGAAATATGGGAGCTGCCACTGCAGAACTCTATCTGAAAATAATAATTGCCTGGCTTTCTCTAGCTTCAGTAAATTTGAGTTTTTTACCCTGAAAAACAAGCAGGTTGGAAAATCAGAAATACTGTATGAGGCCAGTGCATCTGCAAATATTGGGGGATTGGAATGACAGCCAAGCAGCTACCATTTTTAGAAGTTTTATTTAATATATGGATAAACTAAAGTACATTTATTAGTGCCTAACACCTAAAAACCCAACATGCTAAATGCCTTTCAAGAGGTGCCACCCCATAAATCTCCATACCTCCCTGCAGAATGTGTACTTTAAAGTGTCAAAAACAGAGCTGAAAAATGATTTTGGAGGATCCTAAGGCATTCAGGAGCATTAAAAATAAATAAGAGGTGCCACCCCATGAATCCCTGTACCTCCCTACAGAATGTGTGGTGGTATCATTTCAATATCATTTTCATTATCACGTATTTAGCATCCTTACTAAAAAAACAAACAAAAAAAACAAACAAAAAACAAACAAACAAAAAAACACACAAGCGTTCTAAGCCTTCCCCATTCTCAAATGTTTTTTTAAAAAAGTTGAACACTTTTACAACACCTTTTGAAAAATATGGTCTTCAATTTATACTACAGTTTTGTGAATCTTTACAAGAATTAGTATCAAAAACTGACATGGGGAGAGAGAGGAAAAAAAACTGTCAAAAACCTGCCAAATAATATTGTATCCAGGTTTTTCTGTCTGGAACCTCTTCAAGAAACAAGCAAAAAAAAAAAAAACAGCACTAATTGTTTTCACAGCATCAAGGCTTTGTTTATCTGCCAGAATCCTTCAAAAATTTGATAACAGAAGGTATGTAGTTTCAGAACCCTATGAATGTGACTCTGTTTTATCTTCTAAAATATGTGGGATCTCTTGGACAGTCCTGCTTGTGTGCTCCAATGGATTCTCTGAGTGATAAGTGGTCTCCTGTCTCTCTGCCTCTTCTACCTGAAAGTTTGTCATAGCCTTAATGCAGTTCTGGTTAATTGTCTGGATAAAGACAGCATCTTCATCATTAGAGATCACAAAATTTGATAAATATGTAAAAAAATCTTCATTTGTTCTGAACTCCAATTCCTGCATGGCTGTTGTACAATCCATTCTAATGGCATGGCTCTCATTATACTGTGAGCTCCTATGCTTTGAAATGTGCAGACTTGAAGGTAAGGCATCCCAGTCACCCTCAGGGGAAAGCCTGCTCCTTTTGGCCAAAGGTGGGTCATCACTTTTATATACTTTGGACCTCTTACTGTAGCTTTCATGGCTCTCATCCAAACCTTTCTCCCGATACGATAATGGTCTCCATTTTGAGTGAGAACTTCTACTTTCGTGTTTGGATGGTAGCGTGTTCTCAAAGGCTCTCTTTGTTTCACTATCCCCCTCAGGTGTGGTTGGTAACGTGTCCTCCACGGCTTTCCTTGTGTTACTGTCATCACCTGGGAACAATGCAGACTCGGTCTGGCCACCGACAGTGGTATTTTTTACTTGAATTTGTTTGCGCCCCTGCAGTGATATGATCTTTAAAGAAATATCTCTCAGGGCTCTCCAATGGGTAATTTGTTGGAGACTGGGATTATGAGAGAAAAACAGATTTTTATAGTGTCGCCTAGCATAAAGTATAGTGTGCTTTGAATCAGTGATATGGGCGACTATTTCCATCATGTTGACATCCACCACGCCACACAGCTGGCAAGAGAATTTGTACAACGAGCCCTGCTTCACCTCCATGACATATTCCAGCCCCACAATGGGGTCTTTCTTCATGTGGACATTCAGGAAGTAGCTCAAGCGGTTTACATCATATCGCTCCTTGGGCAAGAGGGTTTTTTTATGCTTCTTGCTGGTGATATGTTGACACATCGCCACAGCTGAGCAACAGGTTACACTGCAGGGGGTACAGACATAACTTTGAAACTTAGCTTTACCCTTTCTGCGTTTCTTTTCATTTGTTGACAACTTTCGAATTTTTCGATTTTTCCCCTTCTTCTGCGGTACAGAATCGCAGGGCAGTCTGTCCTCTGCGTATTCCGTCTCTAAATCATCATCTGAGGAAGGCAAAGCATCATTATTCTTAATGTCTTCTATGGGGGGTGGGACAGCTACCACATCTGTGTTACCAGCATTTGATTTCTTAACATAGATTTTTCCATGGCCGAACTTGGTGCAGATGGTTTTGGCTACTTTCATCAGCACTGCGTTCTCCTCCTCCTTTGGGAGGTTGGTGGATGTGGTTTTCAGCTCACTGTGGTGCCTCGTGACATAGCTATCCATGTGTTCCTGGTCTGTGACATGAACGATCATTTCCTGCCAATCATACTCTTTGTTACACAGCATGCAGGTGTAGAGGTAGGAGGATCCCACCTGCTCCTCCACCACATATTCCAGGCCCAGGACGGGATAATCCTTTAAATAAGTGTCCACAAAGTACTGCACTCGTTGAAATTCCTCTTCCTTTTCCGGTGACACCAGCAACATGACCGCCTTGTGCTTCTGGCCGGACACATGCTGGCACAACGACTTGGGTGAGGTGCAGGACACCCTGCAGAACGCACACGATACATACACCCACCCCATGACAGCGGAGTGTTTACTGACAGCGTCGCTTCCGGCGCAGGCAGAGTGACGTCACAAGGCATGAGCCGAGTTCTCAGCTATGTGAACTATCGAGCGCCAGTGTAACCACATGTTCGGCGACCCATCGCAGTTTCTGTAGCTGAGAGAACTCGGCTCATGCCATGTGACGTCACTCTGCCTGCGCCGGAAGCGACGCAGTCAGTAAACAGTCCGCTGTCATGGGGTGGGTGTATGTGTCGTGTGAGTTCTGCAGGGTGTCCTGCACCTCACCTAAGTCGTTGTGCCAGCATGTGTCCGGCCATATTTATAACAGTAAAGTGCCTTTATATAGTGAAATACGGGACTTAGAACTCCGTCTGTCTTGTTAGATGTTGAATTTTAAAAGCAGCAGCAGCATCCCTGCGCATCTCACAGGTTTACTAATCTGACAGAAGTTCGCTGCTTTTAAAATTCAACATCTAACCAGTCAAACGGAGTTCTAAGTACTGTATTTCACTATATAAACGTGTGGAGTGTAGCAAGATGGCACGTCACTTCCGTAGCAAACTGCGATGGGTAGCATAATATGTCGTTACACCTGGAAGGAGAGTCACGCATGCGCGGCAGATGGTCAGTCAGCACACGGGGCGGGGAAGTAAGACATGTGTGCAGTGGGCGGGGAAATCAGGCACATGCATGTTTCAGGGAGTTCTGTTATTATCATTTACACAAAACTCTGCTGTAAAATGTCATAAACCGGCGGGAATAACAGAAACGTCTTCAACCAGATTAAGTAACAGTTTGGCCTTTGTAACACAAAATAATGGAAATAAGTGTCATCAGCAGTAATGCTATTCAGTGAGGCAGTTTAGTACGATATGCATTCAGCTACATTAAAGGGTAACTTCACTTTTGTGGGGGGGTATAGCAAATAAAGAAAAAATAATATAGCGTGTAAAATTGCGACACAAGTCATATTGTAATAGAATATTATTAAAAATTACCTTTCCTTTTCAATCAGCAGCCGCTGTAATTTTCTATGAATGCAATATGGCTACCTGGAGGTATTCTGTACACAGATGGTATACAGCAGTGGTCCCCAACCTTTTTGGTTCCAGGGATCGGCTGTGTAGAAGATAATAGTGGCAAGCGATTCTTTGCAGGCAATTTGTCAGGGCAATGACTCCATTTTGGCACCATGCTTGATATAGTGCCACGTCGCCTGCCATCAGATGCAGCTGGTCACCTGCCATGTTGCCTGTCATGCTGCCTGCCACCAGATGCATAGTTGCCAACTGTCCCGAATTTCCAGGGACATTCCCGGGATTAGGACATTTGTCCCAAATTAATTTTGTCCCGGGAAATTCGGTTTGTCCCGGGAAATTGAATTTCCGTTTTTTTGCCGCCGGCCGCTAGAGGTCAGCGGCCGCCATTTTTAAGAAGACCAGAAGTTGGTCTACAATAGAGTACATGTGGCGCCGCCCACCCCCGCTGCCAGTGTGTGTGTAAAGTGCAGTGGGCGGCGCCACAGTTAAATGACTCTCCGTGCGGCAACGGCGGCATGTCGGGGGCCAGTCTGTCACTGTGGATGTCGGGGCGGGGGCCAGTCGGATGTCGGGGGCCAGTCTGTCACTGTGTGGATGTCGGGGGCCAGTCTGTGAATGTGGGGGCCAGTGGTATGTCGGGGGCCAGTCTGTGGATGTCGGGGGCCAGTCTGTGAATGTGGGGGCCAGTGGTATGTCGGGGGCCAGTCTGGATGTCGGGGGCCAGTCTGTGAATGTGGGGGCCAGTGGTATGTCGGGGGCCAGTCTGTGGATGTCAGGGCCAGTCTGTGGATGTCGGGGGCCAGTGGTATGTTGGGGGCCAGTCTGTGGATGTGGGGGCCAGTCTGTGGATGTCGGGGCCAGTGGTATGTCGGGGGCCAGTCTGTGGATGTCGGGGCCAGTCTGTGGATGTTGGGGGCCAGTCTGTGGATGTCGGGGGCCAGTGGTATGTCGGGGGCCAGTCTGTGGATGTCGGGGGCCAGTCTGTGGATGTGGGGGCTAGTCTGTGGATGTCGGGGGCCAGTCCGTGGATGTGGGGGCCAGTCTGTGGATGTGGGGGGCCAGTCCGTGGATGTGGGGGCCAGTCTGTGGATGTGGGGGCCAGTCTGTGGATGTGGGGGCTAGTCTGTGGATGTCGGGGGCCAGTCCGTGGATGTGGGGGCCAGTCTGTGGATGTGGGGGGCCAGTGGTATGTCGGGGGCCAGTCTGTGGATGTCGGGGGCCAGTCTGTGGATGTCGGGAGCCAGTGGTATGTCGAGGGCCAGTCTGTGGATGTCGGGGGCCAGTCTGTGGATGTCGGGGGCCAGTCTGTGGATGTCGGGGGCCAGTGGTATGTCAGGGTCCAGTGGTATGTCGGGGGCCAGTCTGGAGATGTGGGGGCCGGTCTGTGGAGTATGTGGGGGCAGGTCTGTGCAGGATGTGGGGGGGCGGTCTGTGGATGTCAGAGGGGCACCAGATGTAAGGAGGGGCTCCGCTGATGGACACAGATGTGAGGAAGGTACCTCTGATGGGGCACCTGATGTAAGGACAGACTCCGCTTGGGACACCTGATGGCATCTGGTGGCAGGCAACGTGGCTAGTGCCGCGCTCATGGCTCCCACTGATTCTCCATTATGGTGAGTTGAATGATTTGATTTCATATTACAATGTAATAATAGAAATAATGGCTTCAATCATCCTGGCACCATAACAATCATGGCGCCGGGATGATTGAAGCGCCAACATCAGGTATTTGGAGTATCTTTATCTGCTGATTGTCAAACTCTGGAAAACACATATTGCTATTGTGGTGTAGGATCGGGGGCTGCTGTCCCTCCTTTCCCTCTCTCCCCCCCCCTTTCCCTCTCCATCACTCATTCATCTCAGACTCTAACCACACCCACTTGAGCCACGCCCCATGTAAGCCACGCCCACTATTTTACTACGAAGCACACCACATTTTTACCTTTTCCTATGCCACACCTATAAACGCATGACCCGCCCCCTAATTATACCACAACTCCGCCTACTGCCAAAAAAGTGTCCCGAATTTTTTTTTTACAATGTTGGCAACTATGCAGATGTGGATTGTCACTTGCCACATCGCCTGCCACCAGATGTGGAATGTCACCGGCGAGATTGCCTGCCTTCAGATGTGATTTGTCACTTGCCATGTCACCTGCCTTCAGATGCAGCTGATCACTTGCCAGCCTGTCTGCCACCAAATGTGAATTGCCACATCACCTGCCTTCAGATGCAGCTTGCCACGCTTCCTGCCACCAGATGTGAATTGTCACTTGCCTCATCACCTGCCAGTGCCACCAGATGTGAATTGTCACTTGCCACATTGCCGGTCAGTGCCACCAGATGTGGATTGTCACTGCATTGGTGGCAGCACTGCTCCATTTAGCACAGAGGCAGGAGAGCGGTGATGCGGGGCGGAAGGTGAGAGATGATGTCATCTCTCTGCTCCCTGATGCACCCCCGACATTGAAGAGTTTGACAGAACACCAGTGTTCTGTCAAAACCGGCTGTGAGGGCAGAAGAGCGGTGATGTAGGGCGGGCAGAGAGAGAGATGATGTTATATCTGCTTGCCCGTCTGCCCGCTTCTCTCATGCCGCCCACCCAGCTCTTTAATGCTGCAGCCTGGACTGCAGAGAAGCTATAGCCCGGTAGTGTTTGGGGACCCCTGGTATACAGAACTCCCCCCCAGATACATAATTTCCTGCTTGTGTGATTGGCTCACTGATTTTACCAGAAGTCTGCACTAAGATACAAGTCAGATTTCAGGCATCCCCTGCAACAAAAATTTTTTTTTTAGTGAGATTCTCCCTATAGGAAATTACATCTAAAGGGATGCAGGCCCAGCAGCTTTCCTCATTAGTGCCCTGCAATTGCACAGCTGATTGATTATTATGAAACCACGCCCATTAGCCTTACTCAGAACCAGTGGCAGCTGGTGCTCCATTGGTCAGACCCCCCCACCGCGTCGCTCGCCACCCCACACTAGCCCCCAGCCTGCCACCGTACACCTTTGACAATATCGTCCTCTCGCCTGTCAGCCCCACACTTACTCTGCACAGGTCACGGCTGCGGCAGGGGGCTTGCCCCCTCTATGTCCCAGCCATTGCTTCTACTCCCAGGCCAATCGGGTTTTCGGACTCCCAGCTAATCAGGAAGCGGAAGTCGGAAGACCCTATTGGCCTGGGAGGAGGAGAAACAAGAAGACATTAGCAAACATTAATTTCTCTTATATTCACCGACCGACACAGCTCCTCTCTGTAACTAAATGGGTTGTATAGCCTGCCATTAGGAGAAACTAGGCAAAATTGTTACACAATGCACAGAACTTTAATCCCGCCCCAGAGGGACGGACCCCGTGCTATCAACCCTCCTCCTGCTGCCAGCAGCTTCAGTATGTCAACAAGCAGTATAATGTAGAAAAAAGGAGGGGTGGGAGCTGTGTCGGTCGGTGAATTACAGAGAAAAGGATTTTACGGTGAGTACAACAATCCTATTTTCTCTTATATTCACCGACCGACACAGCTCCTCTCTGTAACTAAATGGGACGTCCCCAAGCAATGCCAAACAAGGGGTGGGAAAAAAACAGCATTAAAACTTCATCCACCATGGCAAGTGAGAACTAGTGAAACTAAACCCACAAAAAAAAACAGCAGTGTGTGGAAAAACACCACTACATAACCGGGTACCCTCAACAGGAGTGATCCCCAAGACCGCAACATTGCGGAAGTAATGCAAACCCTCCTGGCCAATGTGATGGCCACCAGAAAGACCACCTTCTGTGAAAGGGTCAGCAGAGGAATCTCCCTGATATTCTCAAACGGCGGCTTCTGAAGCGCCGACAACACCAGGTTCAAATCCCACAGAGGTAACGGAGGACGCACCGGAGGGACTACATGTCACACTCCCTGCACAAAGGTACTCACTAATGAGTGAGACGCCAGGGGTCTTTGAAAAAAGACAGCCAGAGCTGAAATCTGCCCCTTGATGGTGCTCAACACCAACCTCTGGTCTACACCTTGCTGAAGAAACAGCAGGATCCTGGATATAGAGAAGGAGCGTGGATGCCACACATGGAGATGTAGGCCTTTCAAGTACGGGGGTATATCTTCCTGGAAGAAGATTTCCACGCCCTCAGCATAGTTGGAATCACCAAGTCCGACAGACCCCTGTTCCTCAATACCTGGCTTTCAATAGCCAGGCCATTAAAGCCAGCGATGGTAAAGCAGGGTGAAGGATTGGAACTTGATATAGGAGGTCCTCTCTCAACGGCAGTCGCCAGTGAGCGTCTGCCACCAGGCGCACCAGGTCTGCGTACCAGGCCCACTGAGGCCAATCTGGATTACTGGAATCCCCTCGGCTTCTACTCTGCTAAGCAGATGCGGCAACGGTTTCAGTGGAGGAAAGGCATAGATCAGCTGGTACTGATCCCCCGGAGCAACCAGCGAGTCTGCCCATGGATCTCTCCTCCTGGACACGAATCTCGGCAACTTCCGATTGAGCCGGGAAGCCAAAAGATCCACATCTGGTGTGCCCCTTTTCAGGCACAGCCGCCTGAATATCTCCAGATGCAATGCCCATTCTCCTGGATCCAGCATCCGACGACTCAGATAGTCAGCCTGCCAATTTTCCACCCCCGGGATGTAAATGGAGGATCCCTGGGGCAGGATTAAAGTTCTCTGTATTGTGTAACAATTTTGCCTAGTTTCTCCTAATGGCAGGCTATACAACCCATTTAGTTACAGAGAGGAGCTGTGTCGATCGGTGAATTACAGAGAAAAGGATTTTACGGTGAGTACAAAAATCCTATTTTTCTAATGTCACACAACAGGGTGGGCTCAGGGCGTCCACATCAGTGCCTGACCTCACAAATGCACTTCTGGAAGAATGGTCAAACATTCCCATAGACCATCGATATGCAATAACCTCCAGCTGTTGCAAAACTACAAGTCCCATCATGCCTCTGCCTCTGGGTTTCATGCTTGTGGCTGTCAGGGTCTTGCTATGCCTCATGGGATTTGTAGTTCTGCAACAGCTGGAGGTCCGCTAATTGCATATCCCTGCCATAGACACAGACTAAGACTGGGATGCAATTAAAGTTCATGAACATGTAAAGGAAGGTGTTTCAATACTTTTGGAAGTATAGTGTATATACTGGCATGCACAGAGTCCTGACCTCAGCCCGATAGAACACCTTTGTGATGAATTAGAGTGAAGACTGTGAGCCGGGCCTTCTTGTCCACATCAGTGCCTGACCTCACAAATGCGCTTCTGGAAGAACGGTCCAACATTCCCATAGACACAGTCCTAAACCTTGTGGGCAACCTTACCAGATAAGTTGAAGCTGGTATAGCTGAAAAGGGTGGGCAAACTCAAAATTGAAGCCTAGGGACTAAGACTGGGGTGCCATTAAAGTTCATGTGCGTGTAAAGGCAGGTCTATATATATATATATATATATATATATATATATATATATATATATATATATATATATTATACACACACACACACTTACTGGCCACTTTATTAGGTACACCTGTTCAGCTGCTTGGTGACACAAATTTCTTTTTTTTTTTATCAAAAAGGTGTTTTTTGAACAAATTCAAACAATTTCCAATGTACAAACATTATTAAGTATAATGTACAGTCCTTACAACGTTCGGTACAAGACACAAATTGTTAATCGACAAATCCAATGGCAGCAACTCAATGCATTTAGGCATCTAGACGTGGAGAAGATGACTTGCTGAAGTTCAAACTAAGCATCAGCATGGTGAAGAAAGGGGATTTAAGTGACTTTGAATGTGGCATGGTTGTTGGTGCCAGACAGGCTGGTCTGAGTATTACAAAAACTGCTGATCTATTAGGATTTTCACGCACAACCATCTCTCGGGTTTACAGGGAATGATCTGAAAGAGAGAAGATATCCAGTGAGCAGCAGTTGTATGGACAAAAATGCCTTGTTTATGTCAGAGGAAAATGGGCAGACTGGTTTTAGATGATAGGAAAGCAACAGTAACTCAAATAACCACATGTTACAACCAAGGTATGCAAAATGCCATCTCTGAATGCACAACACATCAAATCTTGAAGCAGATGGGCTACAGCAGCAGAAGACCATGCTGGGTACCACTCCTGTCAGCTAAAAACAGGAAAAAGGCTTAAATTCACACAGGCTCGCCAAAATTGGACAATAGAAGATTGGAAAAACATTGCCTGGTCTGATGGGTCTCAATTTCAGCTGCGACATTCAGATAGTAGGATCAGATCAGAATTTTGTGTAAACAACATGAAAGCATGGATCCATTCTGCTTTGAATAAACAGTTCAGGGTGGTGATGGTGTAATGGTGTGGGGGATATTTTTTTGGCACACTTTGGGCCCCTTAGTACCAACTGAGCATTGTTTAAATGCCACGGCCTACCTGAGTATTGTTGCTGACCATGTCCATCCCTTTATGGCTACAGTGTACCCATATAGAAAGCATATGACTACCCAAGTAAGCCACGTTGTGTTGCCAACATCCCTGATATAAACCCCCCGGTACTAATGGGACTTTAAAGGCAAACAAGGCAGAGTCAGATATAAATATAAAAAATATACAATTTTATTGTAATGACTGATTGATTCTCTAGAGTGGTCTTAGAAGTCCAACGCATTTCAGAACCAATAGAGTCCCTTCATCGGGGCATTAATATATAAGGATCACAATATTCTGCGAGAAAAACAGCATATTAGGTACAAAAATGTAAAAGCAATATGTACATTAATCGTTGTACATCACCAGAATGAGATTAGATGTAAGTATAGCGTACCGATAAGGACAGTCAATGAGGAGATCAGCTGTGCTGCAGTAGTAGGGGTTGCAGTGTCAGGGTAGAAAACCAGCCCAAACCCCAAGGGGGGGGGATCCTGGGGTGAATCCCGGGCCCTCTCTGTTCCACACAAATATCCCCGAATGGTGGTAGCCACGACAGAGCTGTGCCAGTGATGGTCACTAGGGCAGATATGAAGATCTGTGGAGAGATATACCACAAAGGGGAGAGGTTATAAAGGAGGAAAAGGGAAGGGGGGACACAAATGATGTAATGAAGATTGTTCATTACAATGATTAGAGTCAAGGGATCATTTGTGTCCCCCCTTCTCTTTTCCTCCTTTTTATCCTCTTCCCTTTGTGGTATATCGCTGGTATACACCTGTCCTAAAGCACCCCTGCCCATTAAAATCAATGGGCAGTGCCACCGGCGCTTCTAACTCTTTTTTGGCCACTATCGGGGGGTTAAAAGCACCCCCCCTTTTACTGCCGACATCCCCAATGCCCCAGTGTGAAAGTACCCTTTGTGTAAATATGAGACCTGAGATCTTTTTGACCCCAGATCTCACATTTAAGAGGTCCTGTCATGCTTATTTTCTATTACAAGGAATGTTTACACTTTTTTTGCTTACATTTTTTTTTTTAAAAGAACAATGTAAAAATAAATAAGAAAAAAAGGTTTAAAGCCCCCCGCCCTGCCGAGCTCGTGCACAGAAGCGAACGCATACGTAAGTCGCGCCAAGATATGGAAACGGTGTTCAAACCACATAATAATTCTAGCATTGGACCTCGTCTGTAACTATAACCTGTAGAAAATTTTAAACGTTGCCTATGGAGATTTTTAAGGGTAAAAAGTTTGTCTCCATTCCATGAGCGAGCGCAATTTTGAAGCATGACATGTTGGATATCAATTTACTCTGCGTAACGTTATCTTTCACAGTATTTAAAAAATTGGGCTAACTTTACTGTTGTCTTATTTTTTAATTAAAAAAAGTGAATTTTTTCCCCAAAAAAATTTGCTTGTGAGACCGCTGAGCAAATACGGTGTGGCATAAATGACTGCCATTTTATTCTCTAGGGTGTCTGAAAAAAAAGACTTATGCCGTGTACACACGGGCGGTTTTGCAGTCGGAATAAACTCCGGATTTTTCGAAGGGAATTCCGCTCAAGCTGCCTTGCATACACACGGTCACACCAAATTCCGACGTATGACGTCTTGTACTTGCTTCAGACCATGCGTCATTTTTGGAACGTCGGAACAGCATAGAGACGAGTGGTTTTCCCGATAGAGATTGATTCCGTCTGAAAAATGTAGAACATATTCTCTATCTAAGTCCGTCTGAATTTTTGATGGAAAAAGTCAGATGGGGCATACACACTGTCGGAATATATGATGAAGAGCTCCCATCAGACTTTTTCTGACAGAAAGTCCGACCGTGTGTACGCGGCATAGGTTAGACTCATGCCGCATACACATGATTGGACTATCCGGCGGACTTATTCCAGCGGACAACCCGCCGGACTTTGCAGCGGAGGTCCGCCAGACTTTCCGAACGAGCGGACATGCCCACACACGACTGGACTTTTGAAATGAATGGACTTGCCCACACAAGGAGTAAAGTCTGTTCATTTTGAACGTGACGCCAGGTAGACGAAACTAGCGAAGGAAGTGAATGTCGCCGCCTCCATCAGTGAGATTGACACCTCGCTAGCCCCGCCACCTGGTATGGATTTAAAGGGGAAGCCCTACGCCAAAAAAACAGCGTGGGGGTCCCCCCACAGGCTATAGCAGACCCTTATCCGAGCACGCAGCCCGGCCGGTCAGGAATGGGGGTTGGGAGGTGTCAATCTCGCTGATGGAGGCGGCGACATTGACTTCCTTCGCTAGTCCCGTCTACCTGGAGCCACGTTCAAAATGAACCGACTTTTCTCCACATGTGGGCAAGTCCATTTGTTTCAAAAGTCCGACGCACTAGCACACAGACAGGCGGATTTTCCACTGGACTATTGAGTCCGGCGGACAATTTTGAGTCAAAACTTCTTTCTAGTCCGCCGGACTTTTGGAAAGAAAAAGTCTGCTGGAGCCTACACATGGGCGGATTGTCCGGCAGACTCTGATCGTGGCATTACTGGTGACGGTATTTCTAAGAGCCTCTCAGGACAACCTTGGAAAGAGCGCAGCTCCGCCCATTTTTGAGGAAAAAACACATGCAGCCTTTAAATCCCTCCTCTTCCACCATGGCTTCAGTTATTGTGTGGTCTCCGACATGCTGGAAAACAAAGCACAGAAAACCACCAAACAACCATGATAGACACTTAAAACCACTTCTAAGATAAACAAGGGAGGGTGTTAGAAAAGTTTTAAATGTTTATTGTGTGACTATTAGAAAAACAATAACCCTGAGACTGATTTTTAAAATGACTTCTAAGCACGTTGTTGTATTAACTTGCTGTATCGTTTTTGTTTTAACTAACTCCATAGTAAGTTGTAGGATGATTAGGTTTAACTATATATGGTAGCATAAGATTGTACAGGAAACCCTGAATAGCCAAAATAAAGTACCATCGTGTACCAGGCACGATATCTATGTTTCCTCAGCCAATAGAAACGTAGAGGTGGTATTATTGTAGGTATTAGGAGGGGGGAGATACATTCCTTTGGGAGATTTCTTACTGCATCTTCTGCTTGTAAGGATCTCCCTTTTGTGGGCCACATCAGAAATAAATTGTCTGCTTCTCAATACATCTGGAGTTTGACTGGTCACAAGAGAAGATTCCTGTCATGGTTATGCAGTGTTCTTCCTGTGTTTGCTTACCTCCCCTCATGTGTTCAGACTAGAGCCCAGCCACTTCCACCTGGTGGTTTTTATAACCTCTCCTCTAAGCATGGCTCCACCCTAGGCCCTATCAGGGAGCCCTATATTAACCTGTGCACTGCAGGCCATCAGTGCTGATCAACCATTGTGTATTCCTTTGTGTGTTAGCTTCCCGTTTCCTGCCGTGTGCTCTGCTTCTGTTTTCCGTTACCGACTTTGGCGTGTCTTGACTATCCCTGTTTGCCTGTGATCCTGACCTTTTGGCGTGTACCCGACTATTCTTGTCTGCTTGTGGCCCCGACCTTGGCTTTGTCTCTTACCATCCCTATCCTCCTGTTGCCTACTGTGGGTGTGAGCTGGGGGACCCTGGGGGTCGCGACCTGGAGCCAGTTGCAGCCAAGTCCATCCTCACCACTAGAGGCGCTGGTGAACACCTGCTGGCTCTTAGACTCCGCGCCCCAGGGAAAGGCTCTCCTCACGTTCAGTGTATGAAAAGCTTCTTCTCCTGGATTGGCAGGAGCTGAAGAGAAAGTGGGCAGGACTATTTCCTGTGAGTGGTGAAAGGTCTCTGGGTCTGCTTAAAGGATCACTCTGACTGAAAAGACCTTCAGAAAAGGTTCTGTGACTGCCAGGGGTTGAAGCTTGCTGACTCTTCTTGCCGATGTGATGGCTACCAGAATGTCGGCACCCCGAGCTGATTCATCGGCTTCGGGTGCAGGCGATGGCATCCATACTAAGGAAAACGGGAAGTAAAGCCTCGTGGCATAGCCTGTTTCCTACTGCGCATGCGCGAGTCGCGCTGCACTTTCTGAATGGTCCCGTTGTGTGTCGCCCAGAAGACAGCGGGGGGGAGGGGCCAGAAATTGCATAGATTGCATCGATCTTACGTGGAAGTGGGAACCTGGTTATGACAGGTATCTGCTGCCCTTGAAAGGTTCCAAATGTGGCAGGGGAGGGGGGAGGAGGCAAATAAGTGGCGCTTCCCCTTTTGGGTAGAGCTCTGCTTTAAATGGGCTGCTGTACCTATGTAAAACACGTTTTTAAAATATAAACGTTGTGTCATAGAGCCAATAAGGCCCCAGGACTGCTCAAGAGGTCTCAGCTTTTTTAGAAGATGTGAGAGTCGCATTCAATCGGGTTCTGAAACTACTTTTCCTTAAGATACCTCAAATGCCCCCTCAGGACTCCATCCTTGTCACCAGATTCTTTTTCAACAGCATTAAAAAAGGGAGGAATCCGAGGGGGACTGCATTTCCTAGAAAATTGCTACCATGATTCCTGAATTTCAAGGAATTTTATTTATTTATTTTTTGCTTGCTTCCTGAAGAGGCTCTAGATAAAAAAAACTTCAACACAGTATTGTTCAGCAGGTTCTTGCCAAGTTCTGTTCTCTCTTCCAATCTTGGCTGTTTTTCATACAGTTTCCTGTAACTATTCACTGTAAGATGAACTGGAAACAGTATTTTTCAAATGGTGTTGTTAAAGTGTCTAGCCACAATTTTTTTTATTTTTATTTTATTTACTATGAGGAAGGCTTAGCGCCCCTGTAAGGTTTCTACTGTTTTCTGGAAGTCTGTTGGCAATATTTTCTGTTCTTTTTTGCTCCAGTGTTAATGATTTTACCAGACAGGAAGTGAGGGAAAATGTCTCTGTCTATTTTTTTTTAAAGTAAGAATGCTCCTGGATGAATTGGGATCCCCCAAACCCAGCTTTGAGCTTCAAAATTGAAACTTTAAAGTTCCACTACACATTCTGTAGGGAGGTATGGGCATTTATGGGGTGGCATCTCTTAGAGGCTTTTAGCATGTTGGGTTTTTAGCTGTTATGCTGCGTACACACGGGCGGACTGTATGGCGTACTTAGTCCGTCGAAACACATTTCAGCGGACAGTCCGCTCGTGTGTGGGCTTCAGCTGACTTTTTCAGCGTGCAGTCTGGCGTACTAAGTATTTCTGATTTTTCGAAATTCTGTCCGTCGTACTTTGGTTTCAGCGGACAATCCGCTCGTCAGTAGGCTAGTTCGACGGACTAAGAATGGCGCATGCCCAGAAAGGATTTACACGGCGGAAGGGTGCTTTGCTGTGCATTGGACTTCCTATTTCTAGTCCCGTCGTACGTGCTGTACACGTCATCGCGCAAGCTTTCAACGGACTGTTTGTGCATCCGTGTGTGGTCAAGTCCGTTCAGTCGAAAGTATGACGGACTGTCCGTCGGATTGTATGACGGACTAAGTACGCCATACAGTCCGCCCGTGTGTACGTGGCCTTAGGCGCAAATATATTTGCTTTAAATTGTCCATATATTGTCTGTTTCCCTTCTAAAAATGTTAGTTGTTTGGCTGTCATTCTGATCTTTTTGTTTCAATGCTTGCAGTTGCACTGACCTCAGACAGTACTTCTGATTTTGTAATATGCTTGTTTTTTAAGCTAAGTGACTCAAAGCACTGATGCTAGAGAAAGCCAGGCAATTTGTATTTTCGGATGGAATTCCGCAGTGGTAGCTCCCATTCTTCTCTCAGTACAGGTTTCTTAGTACATTACTGTGGGGTCAATCCACTAACATTTACAGCATGTGATAACATGGTCACATGACTCATTTGGCATAAATTATCACATGCAGTAAATAGTCCAATTCACTAAAAAAGAAGAAATGAACGATTATGCGCTATTTACAGCAAAATTAAAAATGTACCAGTAAATATCATCCAAAAAGCATGCGGTAAGTCCAATTCATTTTTGCCATTCTGAAGGTTCCCTCCAACCACTTTGAATATTATTTTATATATACTGTGATTCTGTACTTGCCAAATATGCTGTAGAAATCTCCCTCCACTAAGTCTGGCTGCAGCCATTTTAACTGTGGGCAGCTGAAGCTGCTGCTTGTTCGCTTCCTGGATTTACAAAGAGGCACACCTCCAGCTCTGCAATCCTGCAGCTCTCATTGGCCCTCTTATGACTCATCCCCCCTCCCTTCCTGACAAACTCAGCTGTGCATGTGAATTTTGTACGAAATATGAAATTTCTTATACGAACTTCGGATCCAAATTCCGTTACAACAGAATCGGACAGAATGTAAGTTAACTACGATTATTCGTTATGATGAAGTTAAAAACCCCAGGAAGTCAGCATAGCCCCTCATAGTGATAAATTCATTATAATGAAAGTTCGCAATTGTTCCGAAAATGTTACGAACCTACAAGTTAAAGACCCAGGAAGTCAGCACAGCACAGGGATGGTGGGAGCCCCTCATAATGATAAATTCATCATAACGAACATTTGTAATTGTTACGAAAAGTTTACAAATCTAACGAAAAATTTGTATTTCGTATGAATCCGAATTGAATTTCGAACACGATTTACGAAATACGAATACATTTTAATATGAAACGTAACGGAACAAAACAAAACAAATTAAATGGCAGCGCACATGTCTGGTATTTACTGTCAGAAAAAAATGTTTTACTATCCAAAGTTAAGCCTAGGTTCACACTGACTGTGGGAATGAAGTCGTGCAAGTTCAGCTGAACTCGCACAATTTCATTCCCGCATGTCAGTCCCGACTTCTGGGGAATATCAGAGACATCTGTGCTGGTTTCTGCATAGATGCCAATGAATACCCCCCCCCCCCACCCACGAAATCGCCAAAAAGTAGTACAGAAACTACTTTTGGGAATCAGTGTGGCGCTGCAAATGCGGCATCAGACTAATTTGGACGCTGCCATTGCCAGCAATGGCCGCAGATTTGGCATGCGATTTAACATGTCAAGCCATGGTGGAAGAGGAGGGATTTAAAGGCTGCATGTGTTTTTTCCTGGAAAATGGGCAGAGCTGCACTCTCTCCAAGATTGTCTTGAAAGGCTCTTAGAAATACCGTCACCAGTAATTCTAACTAAGCCTTTTTTTTCAGACATCCTTGAGAATAAATTGGCGGTCGTTGCAATACTTTATGCCACACCTTATTTGCTCAGCAGTCTCAGAAGCGCAATTTTTTGGGGAAAAAATACACTTTTTTAACCACTTCCCGACCAGCGCACGACGATGTACGTCGACAGAATGGCACGGGCAGGCATATTGGCTTACATGTACGTCCAATATTCAATGCCGCCCTGCCATCGGGAGCGCGCCGCCGGCGGCGCGCTCCCGCGCTGGTCGGGACCCCCGTGAGTCCGGTGGCGGGACCCGCGGACTCAATCGCCGCGGGCATCACCGCGATCGTCTCACGGGACGGCTGAATGGGGGAAATGCCGTGTAAACAGCATTTTTCCATTCTGCCTAGCAACTAGTGATGCTGATCTCTGCTCCATGTGATTGGAGCAGAGATCAGTGTTCACTAAATGAAAGCCCAACCCCCCCACAGTTAGTAACACACCCCTAGGAACACTTAACCCCTACACTGCCACCCACTGGTTAACCCCTTCACTGCCAGTGTCATTTACACAGGAATCACTGCATTTATATAGCAGTGATTACTGTATAAATGGTCCCAAAAATGTGTCAAAATTGTCCGATGGGTCCCCCACAATGTCGCAGTCACAATAAAAATCGCTGATCTCCGCCATTACTAGTAAAAAAATTATTAATAAAAATGCTATAAAACTATCCCTATTTTGTAAACGCTATAACTTTTGCGCAAACCAATCAATAATCGCTTATTGCTATTTTTTTTTACCAAAAATATGTAGAAGAATACGCATCGGCCTAGACTGAGGGAAAAAAATGTTTTTTTATATATTTTTGGGGGATATTTATTATAACAAAAAGTAAAAAATAATGCGTTTTTTTCAAAATTGTTGCTCTATTTTTGTTTATAGCGCAAAAAATAAAAACCGCAGGGGTGATCAAATACCACCAAAAGAAAGCTCTATTTGTGGGAAAAAAAGGACGCCAATTTTGTTTGGGAGCCACGTCGCACGACCGCGCAATTGTCAATTAAAGTGACGCAGTGCCGAATCGCAAAAAGTGGTCTGGTTTTTGACCAGCAAAATGGTCCGGTCTGAAAGTGGTTAAATTAAAAAAATAAGACAACAGTAGCCCATTTTTTTAAAATATTGTGAAAGATAATGTTACGCCAAGTAAATTGATACCCAACTTGTCATGCTTCAAAATTGAGCTCGCTCATGGAATGGCGACAAACTTTTACCCTTAAAAATCTCCATATTTTTTTCTTATTTCTTCTCTGTCTTTCTCCTATTAACTTCGTTTGTTTACACAGCGGACTCTTTCTGCTACGTTTTAAGTGTTTTGCATAGGAAACAAGGCAGATCTTACCGGGCTTTTGGGGTCTGGGAGCGGGCAGCTGACTTCAGGTGTCTTCTGCCCCCCCGCACTCTGCCGACCAACTTATTAAAATTTGCTGTACGCGCCCGTGACCCGTTACTACATATAGCATGTTTATCCTTGACCTTGCAAAGTTTAGTAGACACACTGTTGCTACTGTACTCCTGTACTGCTTATTCTCCTATGCAACCACTGAAAATAAATAAAACGTTATTTGAAAAAAAAAAAATCTCCACAGGCGACATTTAAAAATTTCTGCAAGTTACCAGTTTTGAGTTACAGAGGAGGTCCAATTCTAGAATTATTGCTCTCACTCTAACGATCGTGGCTATATCGCACATGTATGACTTAAACACCGCTTTCATATGTGGTTCGCTTCTGCGCACAAGCTCGGCGGGGAGCTTTAAACTTTTTTTCTTATTTATTTTACTTTTTATTTTTACACTGTTCTTTTTTAAAAAAAATAAAAAATTGGGCCACTTTTATTCCTATTACAAGGAATGTAAACATCCCTTGTAATAGAAAAAAAGCACGACAGGACCTCTTAAATGTGAGATCTGGGGTCAAAAAAATCTCAGGTCTCATATTTACACAAAGGGTACTTTCACACTGGGACATTGGGGGTGTCGATGGGAAAGCGCCACTATTTTTAGCGGCGCTTTTTGGCCAATAACAGGGCACTTTTATCCCCCCCCCCACTAGTGGCCAAAAAAGGGTCAGAAGTGCCGCGCTGCCCATTGATTTTAATGGGCAGGGGCGCTTTAGGAGTGGTGTATACCAGAAATATATAAAAGGGAGAGGGTAAAAAGGAGGAAAAGGGAAGGGGGGACACAAATGATCCATTGACTCTAAACATTGTAATGAACAATCGTAATTACATCATTTGTGTCCCCCCTTCTCTTTTCCTCCTTTTTACCCTCTCCCCTTTGTGGTATATCTTTCCAAAGATCTTCATATCTAGTAGTGACCATCACTGGCGCAGCTCTGTCACAGCTACCACCATTTGGGGATATTTGTGTTCAGGGATTTTTTTTCAGTGGGAACCCGGGTGGGACGCAGCTGGCGAGTGGGAAGTGGTTAAAATGCATTTTTTTTTAACACAAAGTTGTCCATTTATACAATATTTCTAACACATAGCATGTACATACCAAAAATGACACCTCAAAATAGATTCTCCTACTCCTCCTTAGTACGGCGATACCACATGTGTGAGACTTCCACAGACTGGCCACATACAGAGGCTGAGAACAGCCGAGCATGGTTGAGCATGGCCGAGTATGGCTGAGCATGGTTGGGTATTGCAGAGTATGGCTGGGTATTGCAGAGTATGGCTGGGTATCACAGAGTATTTTAGAGTATGGCTGAGTATTGCAGGGTATTGCAGAGTATCGCAGGGTATCGCAGAGTATGGCTGAGTATTTCAGGGTATTGCAGAGTATCGCAGGGTATTGCAGAATATCGTAGGGCATTGCAGAGTATCGCAGGGTATGGCAGAGTATCGCAGGGTATGGCAGAGTATCGCAGGGTATGGCAGAGTATAGCAGGGTATTGCAGAGTATTGCAGTGTATCGCAGAGTATTGCAGGGTATGGCAGGGTATTTCTGAGCATGGAGGGATGGCTGAGCATGGATAGATGGATGGATGGCTGGAAGTGTCTGAAATTGTCACAGAGCAGCGCTGTGGGCACTACAGATCCAGCCCACAGCGCTGCTGCCATCCGCTCTCTCCCCTCTCCTCTCACAATGTACCGATCGGTACACAGAGAGGAGAGAGGAACCGGCATTATAGTTTGTTTACAAGTGAAAAGCTCTGTCATTTGACGGAGCAATCACGTGGTAAAAGGCCGCGACAAGCGGGCGTTTATCGTGATCCACCGGGTCATGGATGTTCTCGGGTGCATGCCCCAGGGAGCGTGCAAGAGTTAAATTCTGGAAGGACGTCATAGTACGCCCTCCCGGGGTTAAGTAACCACCCTGTAGCCAGCATTCGGCTATGGGCTGGTTGCTAAGTGTTTAAACAATGCTCAATTTGTACTAAGGGGCCCAAAGTGTGCCAAGAAAATATCCCCCACACCATTACACCACCAGCCTGAACCGTTGATAAAAGGCAAGATGGATCCATGCTTTCATGTTGTTTACGCCAAATTCCTACCATCTGAATGTCACAGCTGCAATCAAGACCCATCAGACCAGACAATGTTTTTCCAATCTTCACTTGTCCAATTTTGGTGAGCCTGTGTGAATTTTAGCCTCAGTTTCCTGTTTTTAGCAGACAGGAGTGGCACCCAGTGTGGTCTTCTGCTGCTGTAGCCCATCTGCTTCAAGATTTGATGTGATGTGCGTTTAAAGATTATATTTTGCATACATGGTTGTAACAAGTGGTTATTTGAGTTACTGTTGCCTTTCTATCATCTAAAACCAGTCTGCCCATTTTCCTCTGACATGAACAAGGCATTTTTGTCCACACAACTGCTGCTCACTGGATATCTTCTCTCTTTCAGATCATTCCCTGTAATCCCGAGAGATGGTTGTACCTGAAACTCCCAGTAGATCAGCAGTTTTTGTAATACTCAGACCAGATCATCTGGCACCAACAACCATGCCACATTCAAAGTCACTTAAATCCCCTTTCTTCACCCTGCTGATGCTTAGTTTGAACTTCAGCAAGTCATCTTCTCCACGTCTAGATGCCTAAATGCATTGAGTTGCTGCCATTCGATTTGATTAACAATTTGTGTCACCAGGCAGCTGAACAGGTGTACCTAATAAAGTGTGTGTGTGTGTGTATATATATATATATATATATATATATATATATATATATATATATATATATATATATATATATATATATATATATATATATATATATATATATATATATATACACACACACACACACATGTGATTTGTAATACTATTTTCATTGAATATTTTGCATTTATAAATATGTTTTGTATTTACTTAATTTAAAGTGTAACTCCACTTTTGTTGAGAAAAAACATTCCCCTCTGGGTGATCTATGTACATTGCAGGGGTTTTAACAAACTTTGCAGATTTCTACCTTCTGTTATTCTGAAAAAATCACTGTGTGTTACTTGTGCCCCTGTTCTGAGAAGTATCGGACGCTCCTTAGGGGTGCACGGCCACCACCCCCCAATCTACATGCAGGGCGCCGTACGCATGTATTTTTTTAGAAGCATATGATTAGAGCCTGAGGCCCTAATTGGCTTAAAAAAACAGTGGGCTTGGGGCGCAGAGCACTGCGCCCTGTGTCCACCCTGTTCTGTAACATTAGCAAATTAATGTTCGCTAATGTCTTCTCTTCCTGGTTAATCAGGAAGCAGGGCCTGAGACCCCAGTGGCTGGGAGTTCTAAGACCCAATTGGCCCGGAAGGAGAAGCAATGGCTGGCTGGGACACGGAGGGGGCAAGCCCCCATCGCACCCGTAGCCGTGAGCTGCACAGGGTAAGTGTGGGGCTGACAGGAGAGAGGGCGATATTGTCAAAGGTGTGTGGTGGCAAGCTGGGGGGGTTAGTGTGGGGTGGTGAGCGACGTGGTGAGGGGGTCTGACTGATGGAGCACCAGCTGCCACTTGTTCTGAGTAAGTCTAATGGGCGTAAATTCATAATTATCAATCAGCTGTGCACTCGCAGGGCACGAGAAAAGCTTCTGGGCCTGCATCCCTTTAGATGTAATTTGCTATAGGGAGAATCTCACTAAAAATGACATTTTTGTTGCAGGGGGGATGCCTGAAATCTGACTTGTATCTTAGTGCAGACTTATGGGTAAATCAGTGAGCCAATCACACAAGAAGGAAATTATGCATCTGCTGGGAGTTCTATATACCAGGGGTCCCCAACCACTACTGGGCCGTAGCCTCTTGGCAGGCGGCATGAGAGAGCCGGGCAGATGAGAGAAGCGGGAAGAAGGGCAAGCAGAGAGGAAATCATCTCTCTCCGCCCACCCTACATCGTCGCTCTTCCACTCTCACAGCCGGTTTTGACAGAACAGTGGTGTTCTGTCAATCTCTTCAATGTCGGAGATGCATCAGGGAGCAGAGAGATGACATCATCTCTCACCTTCCGCCCCGTATCACCGCTCTCCTGCCTCTATGCTAAATGGACCAGTGCGGCCACCGATGCAGTAACAATCCACATCTGGTGGCACTGACAGGTGATGTGGCAAGTGACAATTCACATCTGGTGGCAGGCAGCATGGCAAGTAACAAGCCGCATCAGAAGGCAGGTGATGTGGCAAGTGACATTTCACATCTGGTGGCAGGCGACATGGCAAGTGACAAGCTGTATCTGGTGGCAGGCGATGTGGCAAGTGACAATCCACATCTGGTGGCAGGTGATCTGGCAGGTGACATTTCACATCTGGTGGCAGGCTACATGGCAAGTGACAAGCTGTATCTGGTGGCAGGCAATGTGGCAAGTGACAATCCACATCTGGTGGCATGCAGCATGACAGGCGACATGGTGACGAGCTGCATCTGAAGGCAGGCGACGTGGCAAGTGACAAGCTGTATCCAGTGGCAGGCGATGTGGCAAGTGACAATCCACATCTGATGGCAGGCAGCATGACAGGCGACATGGCAGGTGACCAGCTGCATCTGAAGGCAGGCGACATGGCAAGTGACAATCCACATCTGGTGGCAGGTGATGTGGCAAGTGACACGCTCAGGGTTCGCACTGATTCTGCATCATGGGGAGTTGAACTATTTCATTTATTACTACAATGTAATAATAGAAATAATGCGCTTCAGTCACCCTGACACTATATCAAGCATGGTGCCGTAATGGAGCCATTGCCCTGACAAATTGCCCGCAAAAAAATCGCTTGTCCCACCTTCCACATCCCCCCCCCCTTGTCCTTTGCCACAATTTTCGTGCCATGAAGGTTGGGAACCACTGCTGTATATCATCTGTGTACAGAACATCTGCAGGTAGCCATACTGCATTTATAGAAAATTACAGCAGCTTTAGAATGAAAAGGACAGATCATTTTTAATAATATTCTATTACAATATGACTTGTGTCGCAACTGTACACGCTATATTATTTTTTCTTTATTTTCTACACCAACCCCCACCCCCACACACACAAAAGTGAAGTTACCCTTTAACTTAGCTAAATGCATATCGTACTAAACTGCCTCATTGAATAGCATTGCTGCTGATGATATATCCATTATTTTGCGTTACAAAGGCCAAACTGTTACTGAATCTGGTTGAAGACCTTTCTGTTATTCCCACCATGGTCCTATCAGATAGTGTCCCCCATCACATAGCGTCCGCCCTGTACTGCGCTTGCGCAGTACGGGGGACAAGGAGAAGACGAACATCTCGGAAGATAAACAGCGCCTGCGCACTGTGTCCAGGTTCAAGCTCCACCGTCCAAGTGGACAGAGTTAGAATATAAAAGAGCCGAGCGAAGCGAGGCGGTGCCTGAAGCGTGGCGAGCGAAGCGAGCCCGCAAGGGGCCCTGTTACTATGAGCAACCCTATGTTCACTTGGATGGTGGGGCTTCAACCTGGACTCAGTGCGCAACCGCCATTCTTCTTCGGGATGTTTGGCTTCTCCTTGTCCCCGGTACGGCCCAGACACTATGCAATACTATGTGTCAGAACAGCGGTTTACGTAATTTTACAGCAGAGTTTTGTGTAAATAATAATAACAGAACTCCCTAAAACGTGAACGTGCCTAATCTCTCCGCCCACTGCACGCACGTCTTCTGTCCACACGTCTTATTTCCCCGCCCCGTGCGCTGACTGACATGCGCGCCTCTCCTCCCCGCCTCTCTACAGTTCGCATAGCTGAGAACTCGGCTCATGCAGTGTGACGTCACTCTGGCTGCGCCGGAAGCGACGCAGTCAGTAAACACTCCGCTGTCATGGTGTGGGTGTCCTGTGATTTCTGCGGGGTGTGTTGCCGCGCACCCAAGTTGTTGTGCCAGCATGTGGCCGGCCAGAAGCACAAGGCGGTCATGTTGCTGGTGTCACCGGAAAAGCAAGAGGAATTTCAACGAGTGCAGTACTTTGTGGACACTTATTTAAAGGATTTTCCCGTCCTGGGCCTGGAATATGTGGTGGAGGAGCAGGTGGGATCCTCCTACCTCTACACCTGCATGCTGTGTAACAAACATTATGAATGGCAGGAGATGGTTGCTCATGTCACAGACCCCGAACACGCGGATATCTATGTCACGAGGCACCACAGTGAACTGAAACCCACATCCACCAACCTCAAAAAGGAGGAGGAGAACGCAGTGCTGATGAAAGTAGCCAAAACCATCTGCACCAAGTTTGGCCATGGAAAAATCTGTGTTAAGAATTCAAATGCCGGTACCCCGGATGTGGTAGCTGTCCCATCCCCCATAGGAGACATTAAGAATAATGATGCTCTGCCTTCCACAGGTAATGATTTGCAGACGGAGCACACAAAGGAAAGACTGCCGTGCGATTCTGTACCGCAGGAGAAGGGGTCGGATCTAAAGATGTTAACACAATGTACATTTCTCTTCAAGGGCAAGAGCATAGCTAATTTTCAAAAGTATGTCTGTAACCTCTGCAGTGTAACCTGTTCCTCAGCTGTGACGCTGTGTCAACACATCACCGGAAACAAGCATAAAAAAAAACTCTTGCCCCAGGAGAAAGATAATGTAAAGCGCTTGAGCTACTACCTGAATACCCACATGAAGAAAGTCCCCATTGTGGGCCTGGAATATGTCATGGAGGTGAAGCAGGGCTCATTGTACAAATTCTGTTGCCAGCTGTGTGGCGTGGTGGATGTCAACTTGATAAAAATGGTTGCCCATATCACTGATTCAAACCATACTATACTTTATGCTTGGCAACACTATGGTGATCTGTTTCTCCCTCGTGATCCCGGCCTCCGACAATTTATCTATCCGAAAGCCCTGAGAGATATTTCTTTAAAGATCATATCACTGCAGGGGCGCAAAGAAATTCAAGTAAAAAATACCACTGTTGGTGGCCCGACTGAGTCTGCGTTCCCAGGAGGTGACAGTAAAATAAGGAAAACCGAGGAGGACATGTTACCAACCACACCTGAGGGGAATGGTAAAACAAAGAGAGCCTTTGAGGACACGCTACCATCCAAACACAAAAGTAGAAGTTCTCACTCAAAATGGAGACCATTATCATATCGGGAGAAAGGTTTGGATGAGAGCCATGAAAGCTCCCGCTATAGTAAGAGGCCCAAAGTATCTAAAAGTGATGACCCACCTTTGGCCAAGAGGAGCAGGCTTTCCCCTGAGGGTGACTGGGATGCTTTACCTTCAAGGCTGCACATTTCAAAGCATAGGAGCTCACAGTATAATGAGAGCCATGCCATTAGAATGGATTGCACAACAGCCATGCGGGAATTCGAGTTCAGGACGAATGAAGCATTTTTAAATTATTTATCTAATTTTGTGATCTCTAATGATGAAGATGCTGTCTTTATCCGGACGATTACCCAGAACTTCATTAGGTCTATGACAGACTTTCAGGTAGAAGAGGCAGAGAGGCAGAAGACCACTTATCACTCAGAGACTCCATTGGCACACACAAGCAGGACTGCCCAAGAGATCCCACATATTTTAGAAAATAAAACCAGAGTCACATTCATGGGGTTTTGAAACGACTTTCATCAGACACCTTAAATCCCCCTTCAGACTCCATGCCTATAAACGAGGCAACTAACTTCTTTTAAAAAACATGGATGAGTCCGAGGTGGTTGGCATTTTCCAGAAAATTGCTACTACAAATCCTGAATTTCAAGGAATGGACATACCTTCTGCTATAAAATTCTTGAAAGATTCTGGCAGATTAACAAAGCCTTGATGCTGTGACAATACATTGTGTTCTCAATTATTGCTGTTTTGTGTTTTTGCTTCTCTCTCTGTCTCTGTCTCTGTCTCTGTCTCTGTCTCTGTCTCTGTCTCTCTCTCTCTCTCTCTCTCTCTCTCTCCCGTGGTGCTTCACGGGCGCATTTAACCTCAGCCACTAGCTGGGTTATATGCGCCCCACTAGCAGTTGAATAGCACCGCTAAAATGATTGTAAAGTGCCCCTAAAACTAGCAGCGTTTTACCATCAACGCCTGCCCGCTCCAGTGTGAAAGCAGCCTTCATAAGTGATGCAGATAATGTCTTACATTTATTAAACAAAAAAACCATCCAGTTTACTTGTATATATGATTTAGATAAAAAAAAAACCTATACATTAAATAAAAACAGGTAGTCAAAACTTTTGGAAAAAAAATGGGCCAACTTTACTGTGTTTTTTTTTTTTTTTTTTTTTTAATCATTATTGTATTTTTTTCCCCAAAAAATTGCATTTGAAAGACCTCTGCGCAAATACCGTGTGACATAAAATATTGCAACAATGGCTATTTTATTCCCTAGGATCTCTGCTAAAAATATATATATAATTTTTGGGGGTCTAAGTGATTTTCTGGCAGAAAATACAGGAATTTTCCTTGTAAGCAACAAGTGTCAGAAAAGATTTAATCTTTAAATGGTTAAACTGAGAACTCTACACACTGAGATGAGTTCATTCATTCATTGTATCTTTTTGCTCTTTTCTTGGCAGACTGCGCAGAGAGGAGGAAAGTTACTTCTATGAAGACTCAGGCAACTTACACTGACTTCTATTACAGAAGTCTTTTGCAAGTCGCGCTGTAGTAATAAATCGGCCTTTTTATCAGTACAATCGGCCGATGCCGATTAATTAAAAAACGGCAAATATCGGCCGACCTCTAGAAAAATGTGCATGTTTCTGTCTTCCTTTTTTTTTTTGTAAGGATGCTCAATACATGCCTTTTTGAACCCCCCCCCCCCCCAAACTCAGCTTTCAGCTCTATCATTGAAATGATACTACCACGCATTCTGTAGGGAGGTACAGGGATTTATGGGGTGGCACCTCCTTTATAGCTAGGGTTGTTTTTTTTTTTTTTTTTTTTTTTTTTTTTTATATGCTTCTAAATGCTTCGGGAACCTCCACACTCAGCTTTCAGCTCTGTGTTTGACACTTTAAAATACACATTCTGCAGGGAGTTATGTAGATTTATGGAGTGGCATCTCTTAGTAGAGCTGGGCGATTTTCTCAAAAAAAAATCTGCGATTTAAAAATAAAAAAACTCAATTACGATTCGAATCAGGGTTTTTTTTTTTTTATGGACACCGCGTCGGTCCTGAGGAGCTGCGGGCAGGAGTTTTTAGGCAGGTCTGCGGCGTCCGGCCTCGCGGACTAGGCCGAAACAGCTGCCTCACCTAAAAACTCCTGCCCGCAGCTCCTCAGGACCGGCGCAGTGTCAGCGCTGGTCCTGGGGAGCTGCAGTCAGGAGTTTTTAGGCAAGGCAGCGGCATCCAGCCTCGTCTAAAAACTCCTGTCTGCAGCACCTCAGGACCAGCGGGGTCAGGGCCGGGCCTGGTGAAAAAAAAACAGAATCGATTTGACCTCTCAAATCGATTCAAGATTTAAATCGATTTTTTTTTTTATTTTTTTCCCCCAGCCCTACCTCTTAGAGCAGTGGTTCTCAACCTGGTGGTCGGGCCACCCTCAGAGGCTGAATGATGATTTGCTAGGTGTCATCAAATCCTGGGCTGTTCCTGAAGACCACACCACTCTCCCAGCCTTTTTGCGGCCACCCAGCAGGGCTGTCCCTGGAGCCTGTGGCCGCCCAGCTGGGCTGTTCCTGGAGCCTGTGGCCACCCATTCAGTTCACAGCATGGCTGGGGGCAGAGACTAGAGGTCAGCTGACTGGTTAGGAATGTGAAGTGGGAGGGGCTGGAGGACACCATATATCTCTTGATTTCAGCATAGGTGTCACTTCTATGAGACGCCACAAAGTCGGAGAAACAGTGAGTAACACTACCTGTGATTATAGTTGCCATTAAAAGTCCCCACTACAATCCTCAGATCAGCAGATGACCTTGATCAAAAGCACCTACGTCGGCTGATCAGAACTCGCCCCAGCATTGCCACCCATCCCAACTCCCCGTCAGCACTGCCACTCATCCCATCCCCAACCCCCCCCCCCACCAAGGAGTAAGAGAAGGAATAAAAATAGAGAATACTTGGAAGGGGAGGACAAAGAAAAAGGGAGAGAAAGAATAAGAAAGATGGCTAGAGAGGGATGGGGGGGAAAAAACTAAAAATTGGGTTAGAGAGTGAGAGATGAAAGAAAGGAGAACAGAGAGTGCATAAGGGGTTTTAACACTGCATGAGTGGAAGGGACTCAGGGAGCGCTAAACGTCTGTGGGTTAGGGACACAATAATACTTGTCTTGCCTTGGCTGCTGACAACCCATGCTATGAAAATAATTTTACTGTTAGGGGGTCCCCACAACTTGGGAAATGTTATCAAGGGTTCACGACACTAGAAAGGTTGAGCACCACTATCTTAGAGGCTTTTAGCATGGTGGGTTTTTAGGTGTTAGGTGCTAATATATGTACTTTAGTATATCCATATATTAAATACAACTTCTTCAAAAAATGCTAGTTTGCTTGGCTGTCATTCCAATCCTTTTCCCAATATTTGCAGATGCACTGGCCTCATACAGTATTTCTGATTTTCCAACCTGCTTGTTTTTCAGGGTAAAATACTCATTTACTGAAGCTGGAGAAAGCCAGGCAATTAGTATTTTCAGAGAGTTCTGCAATGGCAGCTCCCATATTTCTCTCAGCACAGGTTTATTAAAGTACAGTATATCTAAAGCTAAAAGTAGGTTTAAACATCTATTAGGTTTTATTTAATTTTTTTTATGTCTGATTTTTACTTAATGCCCTGTAGAGGTAACAGGAAATGAGAAGAAAGTTAACAGGAAATCCTGCCTTGTTGTGTATACTAACAAGCTAATTTCTACAGTCTGCATGTAATTAAAGCCTAGTACACACTATCAAAAAAACCCGACTGCTCAGGTCGGAGCCGCTGTACTAACAATCCAACGTTAGTACAGCAATCTCCCTTGCTGAGCTGTTGTGTGTTGACAGGAAGACCCCCCATGCCAAAACACTGGTCAGTTCTCTGAGCTATTGACTGACATCGAAGATCGGGAGCTGGTTGGATGCTGGTTTTCCAGCATACTCGTCCAACAGAAGCTGGCCACACAGCTGGCTTCTTTCGGACTGGCTGCCATACACAGGACAAATACTGACCACTTTTTTTTTTTTTATTGAATAGGCTGATGTCACCGGACATTTAGCTTGTGTGTACTAGGCTTTAGGCTAGGTTCACTACTATAAGTTTTGAGAATGTGTGCAACATTGTGCGTTGTCCTGAAATGAACAAACGCGCTGTCCTTTAGCAGATGCGTGGCAGTGCCATTAATTGTTAATAGCACCTTCATGCATCTTCAAACGTGCACGCCAAACCCCATGGTGTGGCAAGTTTTTGGAAAAAAGTCCAGGGACTTCTTTTCAGAATTTCTCACTTGTAGGGCAGCCCATTAAAATAATTTGGATTCTACACACATGACGCACAGGGAACACACTAAAAACACATGTGGCTCGTATGTGTGAACCAAGCATACATATTAATAACCCCCCCATGCACCTGATAATGCTTGTGTTTTTGTGGTGATGCCATTAAGGCTAGGTGCACATCTAGACCCCCTAGAGAATAAAATGGCGATTGTTGCAATATTTTTTGTCACACCGTATTTGTGCAGCGGTCTTTCAGATGCAATTTTTCTGGAAAACATACACTTTTTTTTAAATTAAAACAAAACAGTAAAGTTAGCCCAATTTTTTTGTATAATATGTAAGATGATGTTATGCTAAATAAATAGATACCTAACATCCTACCTAACAACCTAAAAGACTATACAACCACTTTAAAATTGTGCAGGCTTGTGAATTGGCAACAAACTACGGTCCTTAAAAATCTCCATAGGTGACACTTTTCTTTTCCTTTTCTTTTTTTTTTTTACAGATTACCTGTTCAGAGTTACAGAGAAGGTCTAGTGCTAGGATTATTGCTCTCGCTCTAACGATTGCGGCGATACCTCACGTGTGGCATGAACACTGTTTACATATACAGGTGCAACTTTATGCGTGCGAGCATGGAGGAACAGGGTCTTTTTTTTTTTTTATCATGTTTGTTTAAACATGCTTTGGATTCCTTGGCTTCCTGCAGTTGTGCAGGAAGCCAAGATCTTCAACATGGTGCTGACTACTTATTCAAGCAGTATCTCATCACATGGCATGCAGGGGCTGTAATCTCAGCACCGGTGTTTCTCGATGACCAGGATTTGGGCAGGAGTTAGAGCGCAGCTTATTGCTTTGGAGGAATGGAAGCTTCTTGGAAGAATGGAAGAGGGGTAATGCTTTACTAAAGTGGACCTTGCAAATTGAATTGAAAATGCAAGGTCCACCTTACTTACAACCCTGACCCCCCCCATATAAATTGCTTAAAGAAACCATTTAAAAATGAAATTGATCACAATTATGTATACTTACCTCTGCCTGACTGCCAGGACGTGTGGTTAATGTTACTATTCCTCTCCTGGAGAGCTGGGTGATGAAAATATGATAAGAATGTGTTTCTGCAATGGGTTTGTTAGACGCAGTGGTTCGATTCATCATTGCCTTTGATGTATCAGTATATGTACTGCTTCCACCATCAAGTATGATCTCTGTAAGGGCGAATTGACAGGTGGTAAATTGCAGAGCAGCTGGAGCGATTCACCATTCTGGTCACTCTGCATTGCTGACTGTGGAAGGGGGCAGTGTGATGCAGCGCATCACATGGCTACCTTTTTTTTGTCTTTTATTTTAATAAACTTTATATGAAGTTTTACATAAAATGTACACTTGCGCTGCCTAACGATGCAGTGTGATTCAGCCAGGTGTCCTGCGATAAAATGCAGCATATATTGTTGTTAAACCACTCTAACATGTATACACCACCAGCACTGCCTCCTAATGTAGTGTCCCCCTCAGCGTAATTTATTAAAAATAAATGCTGTAAATACCTAATTTCAGAGCCGAGATCGCGATCACATGACCGGCTAGATCTCTCCTTTCCTCCTCTGACAGATTTAGCGGGAGGGGCCAAAATTCCTCCGCTGATGTCACTCGGGAGGGGAGGAGGAGAGAACTGGCCAGTCATGTGATCGTAATCTTGGCTCTGAAAGGGGTATTACAGCAGAGGTATTACAGCATTTATATTTATAAATCACACACATAGGGGGACACTACCAGGGCCGATCATAGCGTTACATGCGCCTGGGTGCAGAAATATTTCTGGTGCCCCTACAAGGGCGTGGTGACCTTACCAACTCCTCCCCTTTACAAATGTTTCTATGGCAACGACTCAAACACAGAGATGCTCCCCTAAAGAGTCATCTTTACCCTGGGATCCTCCCATGATCTCTTAACAATAAACAAAATACAGGAAGAGAAGCAGAGTACTCTAATTGGACCTGGAGGGGGGGGGGGGGGGTGTCTCTCTAATGGACACAGAGAGGGCCTTTGTTAGAGAGGCTGTTTAGAAAGAGCCCCCAGACATAGTACAGGAGATGGTCAGAGACTGCAGAAGTGATAAAAGAGATCAATGCAGCCTACCAGTGCCCACCAAATGAAACCTTATCAGTGCCCACCAATTGCAGCCTTATCAGTGCCCACCAATTGCAGCCTTACTAGTGCTTACCAATTGCAGCCTTATCAGTGCTCACCAATTTCAGCCTACCAGTGCCCCTAGATCACACAGAGGAGCAATATCCTGCTGTCACAGAGCTTGGATTTTAATTGCCCAGGCAGCCTCTGTGACAAAGTCCCGCCTCCTAGACCAGCTTGCGGCTCCTATGGTACAAGTCACACTGATTCAATTTGACGGCATTGGATCAGTGCTCCATCTATCACAGGAGACGGTCATTTCAGAGCAAAGCTCATGCGGTGTGTGTGTGTGTGTGTGTGTGACACATGGAGTGAAGGAGGGAGAAGAGCAGTCACTGCTGGTGCAAGGATTTATGACTACAAAGGCGAAGATGCATTTTGCCACCCCCCCAACCCATCTGCACTGTACCCTTTATACTCCCTGTGTAAAATCGAGTTGGTGCCTCCTTCACAGTGCGCCTGTAATGTGATGGGGCGCAATGTGAAGGACGTTACATACCATTGAAAATAGACCTTCCATTAAACGGCAGTGTGTAATGAGGGGGTGGGGTTATGTATTTCTTGCTTCCCCTCACTGGCCACAGGCAGCTGAGGCCAACTAAAACTTCCAATGGTTGGGTTTCCCCCATAAGCAACTCCCAGGTCACACCCCCAGATACTCCCACTTTGATCACACCTACCCAGATTCCCCCACCCTAATTATACCCCCCACCCTGATCACACCATCCCAGATACCCCTACCCTGATTATAACCCACCCCTCCCTGATCACACCTTCCCAGATACCACTACCCTGATTAAACCCCTAGCTACCCTTCTACACACTGCAGAGCACTCAATCTCTACTAAAGAGAGAAGGGATCTGACATAGAGCAGGCTCAGAGAGCAAGGTGGGGCTGAGAGATGGAGGTGGACAGAAAAGGGGGCTGAGAGGTGAGGCTGAGAAAGAGGGGCTCAGAGAGAGGATAGTGGACAGAGAGGGGGGCTGAGAGAGAGAGGACTCAGAGAGAGGGTAGTGGACATAGAGGGGGGCTGAGAGAGGGTAGTGGACAGAGAGGGGGCTGAGTGAGAGAGGCAGGGCTGAGAGAGAGGGGGGCTGCATGAGAGAGGTGGGGCTGAGTGGGAGAGGTGGGGCTGAGAGAGAGGGTATTGGACAGAGAGGGGGGCTGAGTGAGAGAGGTGGGGCTCAGTGAGAGAGAGGGACTGAGATAGAGGGGGGCTGAGAGAGATGTGGGGCTGAGAGAGGGTAGTGGACAGAAAAGGGGGCTAAGAGAGAGAGAGGTGGGGCTGAGAGAGAGAGGAGAGGCTGACAAAGAGGGGGGCTCAGAGAGAGGATAGTGGACAGAGAGGGGGGCTGAGAGAGAAGACACTGAGAGAGGGTAGTGGACAGAGAGGGGCCTGAGAAAACGAGGGGGGGCTGAGAGGGAGGGTAGTGGACAAAGAGGGGGCTGAGAGAGGTGGGGGGGACTGACAGAGACCGCTAGCCCTGTCCCCATCCCAGTCTGTATCTATAGATAGGTCTGTGTCAATGTATGATGCCAAGTACCTTCTTGATCCGGAAGGTGCTCTGCTGCTTCTTCCAGCAGCTCCCTGGCAGCTTGCGCCTCCCACTCATCCTTGTCTTCCCAGACTCACTGCTGATACTGGAGCAGAGAGGAGGTTGGAGGAGATGGAAGTCCAGGCTTTGAGACTCCAGCGATGCTTCTGCGTGCCACCTCGGGGGTTAAGGGAGCTGTGAAGCTCTTCTCTCTCCTGTGCTCCCAGCTGCCCTCAGTGTTCACCTTCCACGTGGACGCAGCTTTCTTCTGCGGGGCTGCCCACTCACCATTTGGAGATGCCTGTACCCCGAGGACGCTACCATGTCACGCTCCCACCTGACATTACAACAGGGCTGCTGCAAGGATTTTTGACACCCTAGGCAAAACCTTATTTTGCCACTATGGCGCATGAAAGGCAGGAAGGAGCACTATGGTACATGGAAAGCAAGAAAACAATGGCGCATGGAAGACTATGGCGCATGAAATTTGGGAAGACTATAGCGCATGGAAGGCTGGATGAGACTGGCGCATGGAAGGCTGGAAGACTATAGCGCATGGAAGGCTGGAAGATTATGGCGTGTGGAAGGCTGGAAGACTATGGCGTGTGGAAGGCTGGAAGACTATGGCTCGTGGAAGACTGGAAGAATATGGCGCGTGGAAGGCTGGGAGACTATGGCGCATGGAAGGCTGGAAGACTATGGCGTAAGGAAGGCAGGAAGACTATGGTGCATAGAAGGCGGGAAAACTATGGCGCATGGAAGGCTGGAAGACTATGGCGCATGGAAGGCTGGAAGATTATGGGCCATGGAAGGGAAGACAGGAGGGCTTCATTTAGGTAAGAGAGAGGGGAGAGATCACTCACCCAGGCTGGATTGTCTTTGGAAGCACAGGCAGTGACATCAGGACAGTGTCACTGGTCTGGCTGCTTTTAAATCTCCTGCCTACACTCCCTTCCAGGCACAGATTGGCTGCACGATGGGTTGTGGGTGCGCACAGGGGGGGCTGCCCACTCACCATGTGGAGATGCCTGTACCCCGAGGACGCTACCGTGTCACGCTCCCACCTGACATTACAACAGGGCTGGTGCAAGGATTTTTTACACCCTAGGCAAAACCTTATTTTGCCACTATGGCGCATGAAAGGCAGGAAGGAGCACTATGGTACATGGAAAGCAAGAAAACAATGGCGCATGGAAGACTATGGCGCATGAAATTTGGGAAGACTATAGCGCATGGAAGGCTGGATGAGACTGGCGCATGGAAGGCTGGAAGACTATAGTGCATGAAAGGCTGGAAGATTATGGCCTGTGGAAGGCTGGAAGACTATGGCTCCTGGAAGACTGGAAGAATATGGCGCATGGAAGGCTGGGAGACTATGGCGTGTGGAA
Source organism: Lithobates pipiens (assembly GCF_037356315.1). Classification (NCBI taxonomy): domain Eukaryota; kingdom Metazoa; phylum Chordata; class Amphibia; order Anura; family Ranidae; genus Lithobates; species Lithobates pipiens. The sequence continues at coordinate 81,988,977 of NW_027507758.1, read as the reverse complement.
GGCTGGAAGACTATGGTGCATAAAAGGCGGGAAGACTATGGCGCATGAAAGGCAGGAAAACTATGGCACATGGAAGACTATGGCACATGGAAGGGCCGAAAAACTATGGCGCATGGAAGACTGGAAGACTATGGCACGTGGAAGGCAAGAAGACTATGACGTGTGCAAGGCAGGAAGGCTATGGCGCATGGAAGGCTGGAAGACTATGGCGTGTGGAAGGCAGGAAGACTATGGTGCATAGAAGGCGGGAAAACTATGGCGCATGGAAGGCTGGAAGATTATGGCCCATGGAAGGCTGGAAAACGATGGTGTGTGGAAGGCAGGAAGACTATAGCGCATGGAAGGCAGGAAAACTATGGCGCATGGAAGACTATGGCGCATGAAAGGCAGGAAAACTATGGCACATGGAAGACTATGACACATGGAAGGGCCGGAAAATGATGACGCATGGAAGACTATGGCGCATGGAAGGCTGGAAGACTATGGCACATGGAAAGCTGGAAGTCTATGGCATGTGGAAGGCAGGAAGACTATGGTGCATGGAAGGCTGGAAGACTATGGCATGTGGAAGGCAGGAAGACTATGGCGCATGGAAGGCCGGAAGACTATGGTGTATGGAAGGCAAGAAACTATGGTGCATGGAAGGCTGGAAGATTATGGCCCATGGAAGGTTGGAAAACGATGGCGTGTGGAAGGCAGGAAAACGATGGTGCATGGAAGACTATGGCGCATGGAAGGCTGGAAGACTTTGGCGTGTGGAAGGCAGGAAGACTATGGCGTGTGGAAGGCAGGAAGACTATGGCGCATGGAAGGCAGGAAGACTATGGCGCATGGAAGGCAGGAAGACTATGGCGCATGGAAGGCTGGAAGACTATGGCGCATGGAAGGCTGGAAGATTATGGGCCATGGAAGGGAAGGCAGGAGGGCTTCATTTAGGTAAGAGAGAGGGGCAAGGTCACTCACCCAGGCTGCATTGTCTTTTGGAAGCACAGGCAGTGACATCAGGACAGTGTAACTGGTCTGGCTGCTTTTAAATCTCCTGCCTACACTCCCTTCCAGGCACAGATTGGCTGCACGACGGGTTGTGGGTGGGCACAGGGGGGACATGGGGAGGAGATGGGGCAGACCTAACTTACCTCCTCTTCCCTCCTTGTACGGATACAGCGGGCGCCGGGCGGGTGATGTGGAGTGGACACTGCTGCGGGCGTGCCAGTGGGCAGGTCAGTGGGGGGCAATGACAAAGTCACGGCACCCTCTCTGACATGTGCTCTAGGATGATACACCGGCACCCAGCCCTAATTACAAACAGGAGCAGCTGCTGCAGCTGGTAGCGGCACGCAGCACAATGCTGACTTTATGGCAGCACACTCAGGACCAACGGTGCCCTGGCACTTTGGCGCCCCCTCCCCTGTGGCGCCTGGGTGCAGTACACCCCATGCACCCTCCCAGGATCGGCCCTGGACACTACAATATGAGGCAGAAGGGGGTGGGGCAGCACTGTCACAAGCTGGCAGCCGGGGGGGGGGGGGGCATAGAGGAGATAGATAGCAGCTGCAGATGATGTCAATGCTCAGCAGCTATGATATACCGTGGTCAGTTTACAAAGGGAGGGCAGAAACTGGCAGGATCAGCCAGGTTTTTTTAGGTGTTACAGGAGGCCAAATGACAAATGTGCTGTATAAAATACTTTAACTACTAAGGACCAGCCTATTTTTCAGACTGTGTTTACAAGTTAAAATTATTTTTTTTTTTGCTAGAAATTTACATCGAACCCCCAAATATTATATATATATATATATAATGTCAAGGTGTATATATTGTTTTTCTGTGCTTGCCCAACCCAATGTGCAGGTGATGTATAAAAACAAATTAAGTGAAAAAATTATTGTGAAAAAGGTTATAAATGCAGATCTTCTCTCTCTCTCTCTCTCTCTCTCTCTCTCTCTCTCTCTCTCTCTCTCTCTCTCTCTCTCTCTCTCTCTCTCTCTCTCTCTCTCTCTCTCTCTCTCTCTCTCTCTCTCTCTCTCTCTCTCTCTCTCTCTCTCTCTCTCTCTCTCTCTCTCTCTCTCTCTCTCTCTCTCTCTCTCTCTCTCTCTCTCTCTCTCTCTCTCTCTCTCTCTCTCTCCCCCTCTCTCTCCCTCTCTCTCTCTCCCCCTCTCTCTCTCTCCCCCTCTCTCTCTCTCCCCCTCTCTCTCTCTCCCCCTCTCTCTCTCTCCCCCTCTCTCTCTCTCCCCCTCTCTCTCTCTCCCCCTCTCTCTCTCTCTCTCTCTCTCTCTCTCTCTCTCTCTCTCTCTCAATATTGTCAACCACAATAAGTGAACATTATGAAAAAAGTGCAATTTATTGGTATAGAATAAGTGAACTGATCACCAGTACATAAATATGATAAAAAGGTTGTTATTTTTTAGTGAGACGTTTTTATGAATAAAAAAATATATGAACTAGTGAAACTTAAAAATCCACACAAATATTTAGATTGATGTATCCAAGAATTGTCCGAATTGAAACAGATTAGCAAAAAAACATTAATTTAGATGACTTGGACTGATGCCCCTTCACTTTGCAGGATTGCTCCAATGTTTCAGATCCAAATAGAAACAACTTAAAAATAGCCAGATGGCCTCTTTGATACATCAATCTAAATATTTGTGTGGATTTTTAAGTTTCACTAGTTCATATGATATTTTTTATTCATCAAAACGTCTTACTAAAAAATAGCAACCTTTTTTACCAAACTTTTCATCAAATTTATGTACTGGTGATCAGTTCACTTATTCTATAGCAATAAGTTGCACTTTTTTCATAATGTTCAATTATTGTGATTGATAATATTTGTGCAATCTCTTGTATGTGTGTGTGTGTGTGTATATATATATATATATATATATATATATATATTGTGAGGGGTTAGCTCGGCAGCGGGTGTGTGTGACCCCCTGGATGGGTTCACAACACAAAATCAGGCACTGCAGACAGCGTTGTAGGTGCAAAAAACAAAAGATGCGGTTTATTTATGCTACATGCAGTGATACATATAACAGCCAAACAAAAATAAAACATGAAAATAAATCCTGGTCAGCTTGACCTCTAACTACACACTTAGATTCCCTGTCTAACAACTGAGTGCAGCCTTGTGCTGCACCAGTCCCTGTCTCTGTTGTAGAGGTTTGCCACACAGGCGTTAACTCACCGCACAGAACAGATATCACACTCCCCAGTCTATACAACACAAAACTGGTTCCAGGATGGAGCATCTCCCTAAGCATGCTGTTTTTTTTTTTAGAGGTCTTAATGAGCCCACTTACTTCAGCTGGGCTCATTAACTCTTCCCCTCTAATTGTAAAAGTCTGCATAAAGCCTGAATCTAGGGCACACATATTTCCCATCCTGGATACAACCAGGTGACTTTACCTGCGTGCTGCCACATACCCCCCCCCCCCCCCCCTCTTGTTTCAACCTTGGGGTTGTAACACAAGCAGTCAGACACGCATGTATCCGAGACAAAGCATCCACATTCCCCATTTTAACACCAGGGGGATGCTTAACTGTAAAGTTAAATTCTTGTAGGGCCAGTAACCACCTATTTACCCTTCTATTGGTCTCCTTGTTCTGAGCCATCCACTTTAAAGGAGCGTGATCAGTCACCAGGTCAAAGTGCCTACCTAGCAGATAGAACCGAAGGGAATCTAGAGCCCACTTCACTGCTAAACATTCCTTCTCAATCGTGGCGTAATTTACCTCATGGGACTTCAATTTCCTGCTGAGGTAAATGACTGGGTGCTCTTCCCCGTTCCAGACCTGGGATAACACTGCTCCTAACCCAACGTCTGATGCATCAGTTTGTACAACAAAGTCCTTAGAGAAGTCTGGTGAGTACAACACTGGCTGGCTACATAAGGCCGTTTTTAAGGACTGAAATGCTTCTTCAGCCTCTGGGGACCATTTAACCATGACAGACTCTTTCCCTTTTGTCAGGTTGGTGAGGGGCACAGCCTGAGAAGCAAAATGGGGAATGAATCGTCGATAATAGCCAGCGATTCCCAGAAAGGCTCGTACCTGTTTCTTGCTGTTGGGACGTGGCCAACTCTGTATGGCCTCGACTTTATTGACTTGGGGTTTTATCACCCCCCTCCCAATAGTGTACCCAAGATATTTGGCCTCCTCCTGTCCAATGGTACACTTCTTTGGATTGGCCGTAAACCCAGCTTCCTGGATAGAGTCTAGGACTGCTTGTACTTTCGGCAAATGTGAGACCCAGTCTGTGCTATGGATAATCACATCATCCAGGTAAGCTGCAGCATATTTCTGATGGGGCCTCAGAATCTTATCCATTTTCCGCTGGAATGTTGCCGGTGCATTCTGTAACCCAAACGGCATTCTCTTATATTGGAATGCTCCATCTGGGGTTACAAACGCAGTTTTCTCCTTGGCCGACTCGGCCAGGGGAATTTGCCAATAGCCTTTGGTGAGATCAAGAGTTGTCATATATCGGGCTGTTCCCAGCCGGTCAATCAACTCATCTATACGCGGCATGGGGTAGGTGTCAAATTTTGTAACTTTATTTAATTGTCGAAAATCGTTACAAAACCGCCAGCTCCCATCAGGTTTGGGCACTAGTACGATAGGACTGGACCAGTCACTCTGGGACTCCTCTATCACACCCAATTCCAACATCCTTTGAACCTCCCCACGTATTGCCTCCCATCGGGCCTCTGGTATTCTATAAGGTTTTCGTTTTACCCTTTCTCCTGGCGGGGTGATAATGTCATGCTCTACGCCAGATGTTTGTCCTGGAAGCTCAGAGAAAATCTCTTTGTTACAAAGTACAAACTCTTTAACCTCCTGTTGTTGGTGTTTCGATAAGGTGTCTGCTATTCCAACCTCAGGAACTAAGCAATCAGGCTGTACTTGTGACAAAGTCTCTGCGACTAGGGATTCCCTATCCCTCCAGGCTTTCAGCAGATTGACGTGATAGATCTGCTCCGGCTTTCGCCTTCCTGGCTGTCTAACCCTGTAGTTCACCTCACTAATTTTTTCAATTACTTCATATGGACCTTGCCATTTGGCCAGAAATGTGCTTTCAACCGTAGGGACTAGCACCAAGACCCTATCCCCTGGGGAAAAAGTACGGGTCTTGGCCCCACGGTTGTACACTCTCTGCTGTGCTAACTGCGCTTGGGTTAAATGTTCCTTTACAATTGGCATTACCTGTGCAATTCTATCTTGCATCAGGGCGACATGCTCAATCACGCTCCTGTGAGGAGAACTCTCATTTTCCCAAGTTTCCTTGGCGATATCCAGCAGCCCTCTTGGGTGTCTCCCATAGAGCAACTCGAAGGGTGAGAAACCCGTAGAGGATTGGGGTACCTCCCTAATGGCAAACATTAGATAGGGTATTAGACAGTCCCAATTCTTTCCATCTCTATCCACCACCTTCTTTAACATTTGTTTAAGGGTTTTGTTGAATCTTTCAACCAACCCATCTGTTTGGGGGTGATACACAGATGTACGCAATTGCGTCACTTTGTACAACTTGCATAATTCTTTCATAACCCGGGACATAAAGGGTGTACCTTGGTCCGTAAGCAGTTCCTTACAAATACCCACACGGCTAAAAACAAGAGATAGCTCTTTGGCTATGGTTTTGGCCGAGGTATTTCGGAGAGGAATTGCTTCCGGATAATGGGTGGCATAGTCCAATATAACCAAAATGTACTGATGCCCCCTGGCGGACTTCATTATCGGACCTACCAAATCCATTGCGATCCTTTCAAAGGGGACCTCAATGATAGGAAGAGGTACCAGCGGGTTACGGAAATGTGGCATAGGTGCCGACTTCTGACACACAGGGCAGGAGGAACAATAATTTTCTATTTCCTTCATGACCCCAGGCCAATAGAATCTCTGCAATACCCTCTCTCTGGTTTTCTCTGTCCCCAGATGACCTCCCAGAATGTGCCCATGAGCCAATTCTAACACCAACTTCCTGTAAGGTTTGGGCACTACAAGTTGCTCAATGGTTTCTTCTGCCCTTTGAGCCACTCGATACAGCAGGTCCCTTTCCATAGTGAAGTAAGGATGAGGGCAAGTCTTATCTGGGTTCACTAACTCGCCATCTATTTTCACCACATTTTCCCGTGCCTTTATTAGGGTGGGGTCTTTTAACTGTTCTGTGGCAAAATTTTCCCTGTGAACCTCAAGATCCGAAAACTCCACAGACGGCATGTTTTCATCTGAGGATGTTGGCTCCTCCCCAGTTTCTCGAGTTTCCCCCCGCCAATACCGACAAGGGAAATTCAGGAGAGTCCTCACCACTCCCAGAGGAATTCTGGTCATCTTCCTGGTTTATAGGGGCACCAGTGGGGGGCTCAGGACAATCCCAGAGTTCCCAGAATTTTGGAAAATCCCTTCCCACAATAGCATCATGTGGTAAGTGAGACACTAACCCCACCTGATGAGAGAGGTTACCTTTGGGGGTCTCAAAAAAAACTGAAGTTACAGGATACTCTCGGGTGTCCCCATGCACACAAATAACAGCCACCCTGTTCTTCCCAGAGACCTCTGTAGTAACTAATTCAGCTTTTATCAATGTTACCAGGCTACCTGAATCCAGCAACACATCAACATTTCTACCATTAATACACATTTTACATAAATGTTTCTCAGGTCCCCGAATGGCAGTGCATGCAACTGTCGCAAACAGCGACTGACGTCTCTCCCTTATAAAGTCACATTGCATAGGCTCATCCAGAACGGGGCAATTGGCTGCAATATGTCCCTCTTGCCGGCAGCGGTAGCAAATAATCTTTTTTGCTGTCTCTTGCAGCATGGGCTTCCTGGGCTGCTCCCGCCAGACCTTAGGTAGAACTCCCACCCTCTCACTCTCTCCACCCTCACCCCTTGGAGTCATCTTACCCGCCACTGGGGATGATCTAGTCTTAGGGTGGAAAGTCCGTGAGTCCCTGGAAGAGGTGGTCAGGTTCTCTGTAGCCAAGTACCTCTCAACCAGATCCACAAGTTTATCTGCATTTTCTGGGTCTCCATGGCTTACCCATTTTTGGATGGCAGTAGGAAGAGCTCTCAGGAAACGATCCATAACAACACGTTCCACAATGTTTGGTGCGGTCAAAGTCTCTGGCTGCAGCCACTTCCTGCTCAGGTGAATGAGATCATACATTTGAGACCTGGGGGGTTTTCCAACCTGAAAAGTCCAATTATGCACACGCTGAGCCTGGACGGCCAAGGTGACACCCAGCCGTGCCAATATTTCTGTTTTTAGCACCACATAGTCTTTTGCTTGGTCAGGCTCTAGGTCATAATAAGCTTTCTGCGATTCCCCAGTTAACAGAGGGGCCACCAGTCCAGCCCATTGCTCCTTAGGCCACTTTTCCCTTTCAGCAGTCCTTTCAAATGTGGTCAAAAACACCTCCGGATCATCCTCTCCAGTCATTTTTGTCAATAAACGGCTCACACCAAAGGATGCGGTATTATTGTAACCACTTGCTTCATTGGTCTGCGGACGTTGCTGTATTAAAGCGGAGGTCCACCCTAAAATGGACCTCCGCTCATCGGAATCCCCCCCCCCCTCCGGCGCCACAATCGGCACCTTTCAGGGGGGAGGGGGGTGCAGTTACCTGGATAATCCAGGTAACTGCACCCACTTCCGGGCTAGCTCTCTGCGGAACGAGCGTAGGTTACGCCCCCGTTCCGCAAGCGCCCGCCCCCTTCAGCAAGTGCCCCGCTGCCTGCTGGGAAACACACAGCTCCCAGAGGCAGCGGGGACCGTCCGGATTGCGCCGCGCGGCTCGCGCATGCGCAGTAGGGAACCGGGAAATGAAGCCGAAAGGCTCCATTTCCTGATTCCCATACCCAAGATGGCGGCGGGACCCGGCAGCCGAGCGAGCGATCGGCTTCGGGTGCCGACATCGCGGGCGCGCTGGACAGGTAAGTGTCACTATTTAAAAGTCAGCAGCTGCAGTATTTGTAGCTGCTGGCTTTTAAAAAAAAAAAAAAAAAACGCGGAGTCCCGGTGGACTCCCGCTTTAATGTCTCTATTTTCTGTTGAAAACTCTGCTCTTGCTTCTGCAACAGGTCTATAAAGCGGGCTTCAGATTGCTGCTGTGCTTGTTGCTGAGCTTCCAGACTCTGCAGGTGAGCTTTCTGCTGGGCTGCAAGGCTCTTTTGTAAAGCCGCATTTGTTTGCTGCTGATTTGCATTTGCTAGAGCCAGCTGTCTCAGTATCTCCTCCATGCTGGCCTTTAAAAAAATTGAAAAAAAACTGCCAAAATTCTCCACCAACTGTGAGGGGTTAGCTCGGCAGCGGGTGTGTGTGACCCCCTGGATGGGTTCACAACACAAAATCAGGCACTGCAGACAGCGTTGTAGGTGCAAAAAACAAAAGATGCGGTTTATTTATGCTACATGCAGTGATACATATAACAGCCAAACAAAAATAAAACATGAAAATAAATCCTGGTCAGCTTGACCTCTAACTACACACTTAGATTCCCTGTCTAACAACTGAGTGCAGCCTTGTGCTGCACCAGTCCCTGTCTCTGTTGTAGAGGTTTGCCACACAGGCGTTAACTCACCGCACAGAACAGATATCACACTCCCCAGTCTATACAACACAAAACTGGTTCCAGGATGGAGCATCTCCCTAAGCATGCTGTTTTTTTTTTTAGAGGTCTTAACCACTTGCCGACCGCCGCACGACGATGTACGTCCTATATTTGAAGAGGGATATCTCGGTAACGGCAGCAGCTGCTGCCACAACCGAGATATCCATCTCTTCAGGCGGCGGTCGGCTGTACGATAACGGTGGTCTCCGCGGCGGATTCGCCGCGAGATCACCGCTATCGGCGGCGGGAGAGGTGCCACCCCCCCTCCCGCCGCCCTCCCGCACCTTCCGCCGCTTACCGGAGCCGTCGGTAGCGGCGGAGGCGATCGGGTCCTTCCGTCTGCTGGGCATAGAGACAAGTGAGGCTAAGATGGCCCCCACTCGTCTCTATACCATAGGAGGGCGGAAGCGACGTCAAAACGTCACTTCCGCCCATACCTCTTAAAGGTATTTTTTTTTTTTTAAATGTCAGATTTTCTTTTTTTTTTTTGTTGCATTTTAGCCCAAATATGAGATCTGAGGACCTTTTGACCCCAGATCTCATATTTAAGAGGACCTGTCATGCTTTTTTCTATTACAAGGGATGTTTACATTCCTTGTAATAGGAATAAAAGTGATCCATTTTATTAATTTTTTTAAAAAAGTGTAAAAATAAATAAAATAAATTAAAATAAATAAGAAAAATTTTTTTTTTTTTTAAAAACACCCCGTTACGACGAGCTTGCGCACAGAAGCGAGCGCATACGTGAGTAGCGCCCGCATATGAAAACGGTGGTCAAACCACATATGTGAGGTATCGCCGCGATCGGTAGAGCGAGAGCAATAATTCTAGCCCTAGACCTCCTCTGTAACGCAAAAAATGCAACCTGTAGAATTTTTTAAATGTCGCTTATGGAGATTTTTGAGGCTAAAAGTTTGACGCCATTCCACGAGCGGGCGCAATTTTGAAGCGTGACATGTTGGGTATTAATTTACTCGGCATACCATTATCTTTCACAGTATAAAAAAAAATTGGGCTAATTTTACTGTTGTCTTATTTTTTTATTCAAAAAAGTGAATTTTTTCCAAAAAAAGTGCGCTTCTAAGACCGCTGCGCAAATACGGTGTGAAAAAAAGTATTTCAATGACCGCCATTTTATTCTCTAGGGTGTTAGAAAAAAAACAATATAAAATGTTTGGGGGTTCTAAGTAATTTTCTAGCAAAAAAAACTGTTTTAAACATGGAAACACCAAGTCCGAAAAAGAGGCCTGGTCCTTAAGTGGTTAATGAGCCCACTTACTTCAGCTGGGCTCATTAACTCTTCCCCTCTAATTGTAAAAGTCTGCATAAAGCCTGAATCTAGGGCACACATATTTCCCATCCTGGATACAACCAGGTGACTTTACCTGCGTGCTGCCACAATATATATATATATATATATATATATATATATATACATATAAAATACAATTTCTCAAATCGCTTTTCAGGACAACCTTCGAGAGAGCGCAGCTCCGCCATTTTCCAGTAAACATATGCAGCCTTTAAATCCCTTTTATTGTGTTTCCTCCACCATGGTGGAAGCACATGCTGGAACCAGGGAGCTGTGCTCTCTCCAAGGTGGAGGGTGTAGGCTTTACCTTTTTGCAGTGACCATCCCAGCACCCCCCCCCCCCCCCCCCAGTACAGGCAGGGGGTGTTTCTGAGTCCCCGGTCTCTCCAGCTCAGGGGATGCAATCATGCAATGGCTCACAGGAGGTGCGGTGTCTGTGTCCCAGGGTCTGCTGCCATGGCTCTGGTGGCCAGGTGTGTGCCGCTGCTGGTCAGCGGCATGTCCTGCATGTTGGTTCAAGGTCCTGGCCAGCGGGTGACGTCATGTCCGGTGATGCGGCTTCCTGCGGGGGCATGTCACTAGTGGTTCCAAGCACCTGGAACGCAGAGACCAGGGGGTGGGTCCGTTGACTGGCGCTTCTGGTTCTGGCCCTCGTTGATGCCAGGACCGGGAAAATAAATAAAAACTGATGGTTTCTCAGTACCCCGCTGCGTTCTCTGCCAAAGATGGAAGATACACCGACAGCCACGGCGGAAGCAGGTGCTCCAAGCACCGGTCAGGCCCAGGTAAGAGGAGTACAGTGATGCCTTTATTCTGATCCATATGGGTTTATGTTTTGCTGTTTTGTTGGATCTTCCCTGCAGGGAGCCTGTGCTGCACGGTCAGAGGTTACTTCACTCAGACCCTGCAGTGTGGACTGGGTGGTTGCTGTTTGGATTGCACTGCTCGAGCACTGTTTCCTTTCTGTCTGGTGGTGGTCTAGTTGTGCACTAGGGGTTGGTAAATTATGTTAGGGGCCCTAGGCGAGTTAAATTTTTTCTCATTTCAGGAAAAAGCGTTAGGAAAGTCCAAGCATTCAAATCCACCAAGTCAGAGGAAATGTCCCTCCTGCAAGAACCCCCTTAAAGATTCATGGCAGAAGGCAATGTGCAGGTCCTGTATTAAGGACTTGGTTGAAGAGGAATGTCCCAGCAATACAAGGACTTCAGTAAGGAAACTTATGAGCTCACTAAGTTCAGTCAAAACCATGCTGGTAAAGAGCCCAACAGTCCAGGTCAAGTCACAGGATCCACCATCCAGCCCGAGGGCATCCTCCTTCAGAGCAGTGGAGGTTGTGGACTCAGGTGATGAGGGGGTGAGTACTCTTCCTTCCCTCAAGGGGGGGGGGGAAATGATAGCCGAGCCTCTAGGTACAAGATATCTTTGGAGGAAGTGCACGACCTTCTGAGAGTGATCTATACTACCCTCAAAATCCAGGAGAAGGTGCAACTGTGGGCTCACAACAAAATGTACCAAGGACTGGATGACACTAAACACAGGGTATTCCCATTCCATAGAATCCTCTCGGAAACAGTAAAGAAGGAATGGAAGGTCCCTGAGAGAGGCCCCTTTTCCAAGACCTTTAAGAGAAAGTTTCCCTTTGAAGATAAGGAGTCAGAGGAATGATAATAAGAATAAGAAACCACGGATAGATGCTGCATTCTCGTAGGTTTCCCAATGCACAAACCTAGCATTCGAGGACATGCATGGGGGTGCTGAAAGATGCAATGGATAAAAGAGCGGACTCCCTCCTGAAAAAAGCGTGGGCTTCCACATAAGCCAGCCTCAAACCCACTATGGCTTCCACAGTTGTCGTAAGGAAACCTGAATGCTGGATAGAGAAGCTGAAAAGCCACGTAGAGGCAGGCACATCACGGAAAGATCTTTTGGAGTCCTTTCCAATGATACCGAAGGCAGTAAAGTACATGGCTGCTGAATCAGTAAAGATGTCAGCAAGGTCGTCAGCACTGGTGAATTCAGCCAGATGTGCTGTTTGGCTAAAAACTTGGTCTGGTGACACAGCTTCCAAGATTAAGCTGTACGGCTTACCTTTCTCGGGTGATTTTCTTATTGTTCCAGACCTTGAAACAGTCCTGGACAGGACAGCCGACAAGAAAAAAGCTTTCCCTTCCAAGAAGAAACAACTGATCAAAAAAAATGTTTGTGTTGTTCAACAGCCCCACAAAAATAGGGATCAAAACCACAAGAGCCGCTGAGTCTCCCAAAGGGGTAAGGGAAGAGGAGGAGTTCTCTTCAGATCCCCCCAGACCAGCCCCCTAAAAACAAATGACAGTCTTTCCCTGGTAGGGGGAAGATTGTCTGCCTTTCACCTACAGTGGAACAAAACAACTACAAGCCTATTTATGAAAAACGTCATCTCCAAGGGATACAGTCTGGATTTTTCAGAAACACCCCGAGCAGATTCTATGTTACGGCCCTGCCAAGGGATCAGGAAAAAGCTTCTGCAATGATGAACCTGCTGCAGGATCTGATTCAATAAGAAGTGATTATCCAGGTCCCAAAAAGTCATGAAAGCCAAGGCTTCTATTCCCATATCTTGCTGGTGAAGAAGCCTTGGGGGAAGTATCTGTTGATTCTGAACTTAAAGATTCTGAACAGATCGATCCGCTACAAACTTTTCAGGATGGACATGATCCATTCAATCATGAAATTACCTACTCCAGACTGTTTCATTGCTTCCCTAGATCTAAGGGACGCCTATTTACATGTTCCGATAACTCAGGCTTGCCAACGCTTTCTATGTCTGGCCCTCAACTTGGGGATCTCAGTCTGGCATCTCCAATTCAGAGCTTTGTCGTTCGGACTTTCGTCTTCCCCCAGAATCTTTACAAAGATAATGACGGAAGCTCTGTAACCTCAGAAGCTGAGAGGGATTTCAGTCATCCCAAATCTGGACGACCTGTTTTTCACAGACTCCAAGGAACAAGTCTTGACATATCTCCAGGTGTCTCAGGCTCACCTTAAGGACTTAGGGTGGCTTTTGAATCTAGAAAAATCAGGCGATTAAGTTCTTGGGCTATACCATAAACTCGGTGCTTCAAAACATTTTTCTACCACAGGAGAAGAGGGAGAAGATTCAATCTACGGCGAGACAGGTTCAGACCAATCTGTCAGTGTCAGATCAGCCATGGAAGTCTTAGGCCTTCTCAGGGCATTGATTCCAGCTATTCAGTGGGCCAGATTACATCCCAGACCCCTCCAGATGAATATCTTACAAAGATGGTCACACCAGGAGCCGCTAGAAAAACAGATCAAACTTAAAGCGGGCACTCTGGTGGTGGAGGAATTCAAACAAGCTGGCAAAAGATATTTCCTGGGTCTTTCCCCTAGACAAACGTCTAACAGCAGACACGAGTTTTTGGGGCTGGGGAGCCCACCTGGACGGTCAAACCTCTCAGGGAGCCTGGTCCAAAGCAGAAGCCCAAAAGTCCTCAAATTGGTGGGAACTGAAGGGGATTTTTCTCGTTCTCCTAGCTTTTCAACAAGTGGTAAGGGGACAACACATTCAGGTTCTCTCAGAGAATACAACTGCAGTGGCTTATGTGTTGAAGCAAGGAAGAACCAGGAGCAGAGGGCTCCTAGAGCTGGCCAGTCAGCTACTTACCTGGTCAGAACAGAATGTGGCCTCATTGTCAACAGTCCATCTGAAGGGATCCCAGAATCTACTATCAGACCTACTAAGCAGAAGGAGGCTGGTGGAAGCAGAGTGGAGTCTGAACCAAGAAGTTTTCTTGATGATCTCCGAAGCTCGGGGGCAATCTCAAATACATCTGTTCGCCAGCCAACAGAAATTGAAAGTACAGAAGATCTTCTCTCTCCACCGAGAAGACCAGGCAGTAGGTATAGATGCTCTCGCCCACCCATAGCATTACCAGCTGTGCTACGCCTTTCCCCCCTTTCCCCTTTTTCCCCCGATACCACTGGTTCTAAGGAAATTTAGGGAGGAAAATACCAATCTGATCCTGGTCACTCCCTTCTGCTAAAAAGGCCCTGGTTCGCAACACAACTAAACCTGGCCACAGAACCTCCATGGAAGTTGCCGCCCAGAAAGGACCTGCTAACGTCAGGGGTCGGTGAACCATCTGGAAACAGACAGACTACATCTGACCCCTTGGTTTCTGAGGAAGACCACCTGAAAACCAAGGGACTGTTTGATAAATTTGTGAAGACCCTACTTTCCAGTAGAAAAGAGGTAACTCTGGCCATATACATAGTGTGGAAAAATTTCAATTCCTAGTGCACTTCTAAGGGCCTCTAGGTCAAAAGTTTAGTGTCAGTCTAAGCCCCCGTACACACGGTCGGACATTCCGACAACAAAATCCTTCAGATTTTTTCCAACGGATTTTGTCCAAAACTGGTGTTGCATACACGCGGTCGGACAAAGTTGACGGAAAATCTGATTGTTCGGAACGTGATGACGTTATTTAGTTACAACGGGGACTACATTCAGGCTAGTAGCCAATAGCTCTGGTCTAGGAATTTGATCTGAGCATGCGTGGCACTTTGTCTGATCGGAATTCTCTACAAACGATCGGACAGAGTCCGATCGGATCATGTTGTCAGAAAATTTTATATCCAGCTCTCAAGCTTTGTTGGTCGGACATTCCGATGGAAAAAGTCAGATGAAGCCCAGACACGGTCGGATTATCCGACAACACGGTCCAATCGGACATTTTCCATTGGAATGTCGGACCGTGTGTACAAGGGCTTAGAATTTCTCCATGATGGAATGGAGAAGGGGCTGGCAGCCAACACCCTGAAAACCCAGGTTTTTCCAGAGAATTCTTAATTTCAAGATTTTTTTAGGGCACTTGCACGAAATAGGCCAGCAGCCCTCCAAGTTTTTCCCAGTTGGGATTTGTCTGTCATTTTAAAGGGTCTCACAGGAGCTCAGTTTGAACCCTTACATGAAGCATCCTTACAGAACTTAGTTCTTAAAACAATTTTTATGGTAACCATCACATCGGCAAGAGGAGTCAGCAAGCTTCAGGCCCTGGCAGTCACAGAACCTTTTCTGAAGGTCTTTTCAGACAGAGTGATCCTTCAAACAGACCCAGCGCTCCTACCCTAGGTTGCTTCGACCTTTCACAGCTCACAGGAAATAGTCCTGCCCACTTTCTTTTCAGCTCCTGGGAATCCAGGAGATTTTCACAGGACCTGAGGAGATGTTTGTTACAATTTCTAACAGTTACTAAAAAATTCAGAAGGTCAAATGCTCCCTTTGTGAAATTCTTAAGCCCCGTACACACGAGCGGACTTTTCAACATCCAAAGTCCGACGGACTGATTCCGTCAGACTATTCGATCGTGTGTGGGCTGCAACGGACTTTTGACTCGCCAAAGTCCGAAGGACTTTAGAATATGGAACATGCTTCAAATTTTTCCGAAGGAACTCCGCCGGACCCGGTCCCTTCGAAAAATTTGCTCGTGTGTATGCTATTCCGACGGACTAAAACCGACGCTAGGGCAGCTATTGGCTACTGGCTATGAACTTCCTTATTCGAATCCAGTCGTACGTCATCACGTTCGAATCCGTCGGAGTTTAGTGTGATTGTGTGTGGCCAAGTCCGCTCAGCCGAAAAGTCCGTCAGAACTCCGTCGGAACTCCGGCAGAACTCCCGACGGAACTCCTTCGGAAGTCTGTCGGACATAAGTCCTCTCGTGTGTACGGGGCTTTCGGCTCACGTTAAGGGGAAAAAGCTTCCAAATGTACGCTGGGCAGATGGTTTAGATTGACAATCATGGAGGCCTATGAGGCCAAATGAGAAATACCCCCTCAGGTATTGCTGCTCATTCTACGAGATCAAGGGCAGTTTCCTGGGCTGATGCTACACCTGAACAAATTTGCTAGGCTGCCACTTGGTCCAACTACTCTCCATTTCTCTGACATTAGAGCTTGGACTTACTGTCCACTGCAGATCAAGCCTTCGGCAGGAAGGTACTGCAGACAGTAGCCCCATCCTAGGGTAAGTTTCTTGGTTATCCTATCCAAGGTTGTCCTGAAAGGCAATCTGAGCAAGACTTAGTTAAACTTACTGGTGACGGTATTTCTAAGAGCCTTTCGTGATAACTGCTACTTCCCTCCCTTGTTTATCTTAGAAGTTTATGTGTCTATCATGGTTGTTTGGTGTTTTTCTGTGCTTTGTTTTCCAGCATGACAATTTTTCCTGACAGAAATGGGCTGCCATTGCCAAATACCTTACAAAAATACTAGCTGCCTGGCTATTCCTCCATCTTCAATATTTTATGAGAAAACTGATCCAGCACAAGCATCAGATCAACATGAAGAATAAATGTGTGAAAAGTGTGGTGTGCCTTTGTATTCAGCCCCCCCCCCCCCCCCCCGTGTCAATACTTTGTAGAACCACCTTTCGCTGCAACTACAGCTGCAAGTCTTTCTGGGGATGTTTCTATCAGCTTTGCACATCTAGAGAGTGACATTTTTGCCCATTCTGCTTTTCAAAATAGCTCAAGCTCTGTCAGATTGGATGGACAGCGTCTGTGAATAGGACATTTTCAAGTCTTGCCACAGATTCTCAATTGGATTTAGGTCTGGACTTTGACTGGGCCATTCTAACACCTGAATATGCTTTGATCTAAACCATTCCATTGTAGCTCCGGCTGTATGTTTAGGGTCGTTGTCCTGCTGGAAGTTGAACCTCCGCCCCACTCTCAAGTCTTTTGTAGACTAACAAGGTTTCTTCTAAAATTGCCCTGTATTTGGCTCCATCCATCTTCCCATCAACTCTGACCAGCTTTCCTGTCCCTGCTGAACAAAAGCATCCCCACAACATAATGCTGCCACCAACATGTTTCATGGTGGGGATGGTGTGTTGAGAGTGATGTTCAGTGTTGGTTTTCCGTCACACGTAGCGTTTTACTTTTAGGCCAAAAAGTTCAATTTTGGTCTCATCTGACCAGAGCACCTTCTTCCACAGGTTTGCAGTGTCCCCCACATGGTTTCTCGCAAACTGCAAACGAGAGTTCTTATGGCTTTCTTTCAACAATGGCTTTCTTCTTGCCACTCTTTCATAAAGGCCAGATTTGTGGCATGTACAATTTTTGTCCTGAGGACAGATTCTCCCACCTGAGTTGTGGACCTCTGCAGCTCCTCCAGAGTTACCCTGGACCTCCTAACTGCCTCTCTGATGAATGCTCTCCTTGCCCGGCCTGTCAGTTTAGGTGGAAGGCCATGTCTTGGTAGGTTTGCAGTTGTGCCATACTCTTTCCATTTTTGAATGATGGAATGAATATTGCTCTGTGAGATGTTCAAAGCTTGGGATTTTTTTTTTATAACCTAACCCTGCTTTAAACTTCTCCACAATTTTATCCCTGACCTGTCTGGCGTGTTCCTTGGCCTCTATGATGCTGTTTATTCACTAAGGTTCTAAAAAAACTCTGAGCGCTTCACAGAGCAGCAGGACTAAGATTAAATTACACACAGGTGGACTCTTAATTAGGTGACTTCTGAAGGCAATTGGTTCCACTAGATTTTAGCTAGGGGTATCAGAGTAAAGGCGGTGAGGCGGTCCTTAAGTGGTTAAAGACACTCTGACATGAGGAAGCAAAGCCCTGCATCTACCAAGATGACTACCCGCACACAGATACTTGAGAAAAAATTGCAAAAAACAGCTGCAGGGAGACCACAGTCAATACTGCTCACTAGTCCTTTGCACTGTGCCTGCACATCTTCCAGAGTTAATAGATTCTCTTAACTTACATATTTTTAAAATGAGCAGTATTATGTATTGCTAATGGACTATGAATGTAATAGTGTGTCAGAAATGCATATCCTGCTTTATGTCATGTGTGCCTTTTACTTTATTTAAAGCGGAACTTCAGCTGGACCAATGTAAGTTGGCATTACAATTCCTGGAAATAGGCTTTAAAATTTGATTTCAAATCTTTAAGCCCTTGTATACATGGTCAGAGATTCCGACAACCAAATCCGTCTGAGTTATTCCGACGGATTAATTCCGGACGAGGTCCGGAAGTGATGTTGCATACACATGGTCGGACTAAGTTGTCGGAATTTCCGGTTGCCAAGAACGCGGTGACGTAAGCCGCGTACGGCGAGCCTAGAAAAGGGAAGTTCAGCACCACATCTGGCACCCTTTGGGCTCCTTCTGCTGATCTTGTGTGTATCGCGTGTTAGTAGAAGTTTGGTGAGAGACAATTTGCGCTTTTCAGATTTGTGATTCAGTTCGCTACTGCTCTTCAGTTTCTGCTTGCCTTTGCGTATCTGATAATCGGTGCGTGTAGTCAGTAAGTATTTGTTTCTCATTGTGGACTATATCTTGGTATAATACGCTTTGATTTGCATTGCTTATTGTCTGCTTGCTTCTGCTATTCAGGTCGTTCTTTCAGGCATTGCTGTTTATCAGTGCTTTCTGTTGTCCGTTCTGACCAGCCGACCGTTTTTAAACCATGTTTCGTCTACGTACTCGTCGTAGAGTTTGTGCTGTGCAGGGGCTTCGTGTTGGGGTTCTTACTTTGACACAAGCCCGGTCCATGAACAGGGAGGGGAGGCATTTGTGGACCAAGAATTGGTTGCGCCAGCGTGACCAGTTCTCGTGCATGCCTTTGCTCCGTGAGATCCACGAGAATAATCCTTATGATTTCAGGAATTATCTCCGGATGACGGACCCCGTTTTTCACCATCTGCTGGCTTTGCTGACCCCTTATATCACCAGGCAGGATACCTGCATGCGGCAAGCCATCACTCCGGAGCAGAGACTCATCGCCACGTTGCGCTACTTGGCGACAGGGAGAAGCCTTCAGGACCTCAAGTTCTCTACAGGCATCTCCCCCAGGCTCTGGGGATCATTATTCCAGAGACCTGTTCTGCCATCATTCAGGTCCTGCAGAAGGACTATATGAAGGTAAGTTTTATCCTTTAACATCACATTCTATGTATTTCATGATTGCTAATGTCTTGCATTTCTTTCCTCATTCCCTAATTACCATCATTGCAATATGCTCTAATTCATATGCTCTGCCCCTTTGTCCTCATGCATATTTGCCTTACTAACTTCCCCACCATGCTCTTCTTGGCGCATAAAACTATAGTCTAGTCACTTACCAATGTCTTTTGTCAGCTCCATAGTATTGCTTTCCCCTAAACACCCCCTAAAATGTCTACAAATGTGATGTGTGTGCTTCAATTCATGCAGAGTGAAATTTTTTTTTTGGTTGTGCCAAACTCATTAGGAACCCCCCTCCCCCCAACTGCTAGGTCAGCTGCTAGCAATCCTCTATCTGCTGACTTTACTACCCAATACACACTATATCTACCTTTTTGATGGTCACATTTATGGATGAATTCACCAAAGCATGTAGTGCAAGGGCCTGCCTCAATACTTTCAAATGCTATCATTTTTTTTGGTTTTTCCCGTATTATCTTGATATGTAATAGCAGAATGTCAAAATGTGCTTCCATTTTGTTTTCTTTTTGTTATTATGACACTTCTTACCTGTCCGGTGGGCTGCCAATAGTGTAAGTAAGGAGGGGCTTCCCAAAGTATCACACATTATTTAGGCATTCAGCTCTCAATCAAGTGGAGAGGGTTACCTGTCCAAAACATCCCCCCCTCATTTTTTAGCAAGGGCCCATCAGATGGGGGGATGGGGGAGTGATGACTCTGACCTTATACTTTAGGCTTTAAATACTCAGTTCCCAAAATGTTAGACTGATCTTGGCCAAAAATGTTGGTGTCTAATCTGCTTGCAATGTTGGTTTGCAAAATTACAAATTTTTGGTCTTGTTTCACTCCACAGTGTCCTTCAACGCCACAGGAATGGCAGACTGTGGCCTCCCACTTTGCCAGTCGTTGGGACTTTCCCAATTGTGGAGGTGCAATTGATGGGAAACACATCCGCATCGTCCCACCACCCAACTCGGGGTCGTACTATTTTAACTACAAGGGGTTTAATAGTATCGTGGTGTCTGCGACCTATGACTTCTTGTATGTGGACGTGGGGCAAAATGGCCGGATGTCGGATGGTGGAGTGTTCGCACGGACGGAGTTCTACTGGCATCTCCAGAGTGGTAGTCTGGGCTTGCCACCCCCAGAAGAGAATCAGGAAGGACTCCCGTTCATCTTTGTCGCAGATGAGGCGTTTTCCCTGGCAAACCAACTGATGCGGCCTTTCCCGATGAGGACCCTCACCCCGGACCAGAGGATTTTGAATTTCCGCCTGTCCAGAGCCAGAAGAGTGGTGGAGAACACTTTTGGTATACTGGCCAGTCGGTTCCGCCTTTTTTTAACGCCTATCCACATGGCGGAATACAAACTAAATCACATTGTGCTGGCGTGCTGTGTTCTTCACAATTTCCTAAAAAGACATTCTGCAAACTATGCGGTCTCAGTTGTCCAAGAAGCAGACTTGATAGAAAATGAGAACCTCACAGGCCTTGAAGCTGCTCGTCCTGGCTTGTCCCCCCAAAGCGCCCATGAGGTTAGAAACCAATACATGGAATTGATATGCCAGACAATGTCTGAGCGGCATTTTAGGAACACATTTTTCTTTGAAACTCCAATATTTGTTTTCATTTACTGCTTGGCTTGGTTTTAGGTGTCTCCTAGGTAAATTTATGTTTTTTCTTGTTGTGCCTTTTTCTACAACAGTGCAAACCCAAGTTCTGAGCGAGATGAGGGGACAGTCTCTTCTTCAGATAATCTTATTATGTTGTGGGTCTGCTACACACACACCTTGTTTTTATTAACTAATGTATGTAGTGCATTACTGACCAAAATCTTGCTCATTTTCAGCACCATGACAGAAATATGTGGGCTCAGGAAAATGGCATGATTGTCAAAATTAACACATCACTGTGGGTGTTATTTACTAAAGGCACATCCACTATGCACTACAAGTGCACTGCAAAAGTACATCTGAAACTGCACTTGGAGTGCAAAGTGGAGTTGCCTTTAGTAAATAACACCCATTGTCACCGAAAACAAAAAATTTACTCCAAATACTGCTTTTGCGCATTGAAAAAGGAAGCCACGCATTGTTGATAATTTAACTTTTTAATTAAAGCACATTCACATGTGCGTTTAGAAAAGGGTTTTACAACAAACCAACAACTTGGGTGTATAAAAAAACATTATTTCAGGTAATTTTTTTGTAACTTGGTGTTTTTGTGTAAACAGGCATGTATCAAAGCGTAACATGCAGAACACAGGAACTTACAAAGTTCAACTTTGAAAAGTGAAGACAATATCAGACATGAGTATGTACAAACTGGGCTGATATTGCCTTCATCACATGGGGTGTCACCCCTGGAAAAGCCAAATTTGGAAGATGCACACAGTGTGCCAACATGTGCTATCTCCCATCATGGGGGATCAATGTACATGTTTTGGGGCTGCAACCCCTTCATCTCAGCCACTTTCCACAAAACACATACATTGATCCCCCATGATGGGAGATAGCGCATGTTGACACACTGTGTGCATCTTCCAAATTTGGATTTTTATAAAAGACAAAAGTTGTTGTTTAAAATCAAAAAAATAAAACACAAGCTAGTTTGTGGTGTTTCACACTCTCCCCAAAACATCAATGGTGTTCTTCATTTTATTTTTAACATCATTGATGTCTTGCTGTATATTTTCTAAATCCTGATTGCACCCCATTATCTCCCTAATCAGGATCTGGGCACTTTCACTGGTAAAATGTGATTCTTCTTCCACATCACCTACAAAACAAAGCAAAAAAAACACACCATGTATTATAAATATGACAACATACATTGATGAGCTTACCGGAAGCTGTGTTCTCTGACACTCACCTGTTGTGGTGACAATTTGTCCAACTTCAATGATCTCTCCTTCCTCCTCCTCCTTCTCCTGCTCCTCTGCTTCTGGTTTTGGAATTTTGCCTTCTTTGGGAGGGGTGGGGTCCCTGGTGTCCTCAGATTTCCTGAGTCTTCTCTCCCCTATGAGAATGTAAAAAACGAATAATTAGCACACAGAGGGCAGAAATAGGAATATGAAACATTGTTTGGAAGTGTTGTACAATTGTGTTTTTTGGCCGAGTTCAACGGTGAGAACATTATTGTGGACACTTTGTTAAGCTGGAATACTTACCTGCAGAATGATGTTTCTTACGAACAAATGAAACCATGAACTTAAAAGTGGCCATTTTAAACTGCACAACATGAAATCAAAGCACATGGAGCAGTATTCAAGCAAGAATAATCATATGAACACACAACAACTATTTACTTTTTTGAAGAACACGCTTGATCCTTCTGTACTGATCGTGCTCCCTCAGTTTCAGGTCTGACCAGCGTTTTCTCAGTTGATCCTTGGATCGGCGTACCCCAAAATTCTTCTGAAGACTCTTCACAACTTTAGTCATGATCTTGGCCTTTCTGATATTTGGGTATGGGTAAGGTCCATACTTCCCATCATAGTCGGTCCTGTTCAATATGTCCACCATCTCTAACATCTCTACAAAAGACATATTTGAGGCCTTAAATCTTCTCTTCCTGGAGCGGGACGTTTCAGGCTCCGGGCTTTCCTCACCCTCCTTCTCGTTAGTGGAACTATGATTGCGCACCTGCGTTCTCTCCGCCATGTGCTCTCCCCACTGCACCAAAAGCGAAGGGGTGGGGAATAGTCTAGAAAGAACGTCAGGGGCGGGCGGAGTTTCACGCATGCGCACTGTATATAAAACGCAACACGCGTGTGTCGTCCGTATGATCTGTGAACAGAGTGAGGAACTGATGCGACTATCGTGCAAACGAAGGTAAAATTTTGAACTTGGTAGATCACTAGACTAGACTGCTTCTATCTAGGCCTATGTTGGGACAAGATTAGGAGGGTTTATCATGGCATTATTAGTATTTTAGGGTTTGTCTTGTGTTGTGTCTTGCAGACAAGATGGATTCCTTCAAAAACCCAAATTTTATGGGGTTATTCCTTGAAGTGTACAGGGAGCTGCCCTACCTGTGGCAGATAAACAACCCCTTTTATCATGACCAAAGAAAGAGGAAGGCAGCGCTGGAGAAACTTCTTTCTTTGGTGCGGATCATGGTCCCCACGGCAGACATGGCCTATGTGAAGATGAAAATTGGTGCCATGAAGATTACATATCTCAGGGAGAGAAAGAAGCACCTGGAGTCCCTGAGATCAGGAGATCCAGATGCCATTTATTACCCCAGGATGGTTTACTTCGAGAGGCTGCATTTTCTGGTAGACCAGGGGGAACCCACACCACCACTCTCCAGTCTTCCTTCAAGGCTTACTTCACCCCCAGCTGAGGCTTCCAACGTCCAACCTGGGCCTTCCAGGCAGCAACATGTGGTGGGGCCCAGCTTGAGACAGGTATTGCATTGTTGAACATATTTCTTGTCATACATTTAATGATGTTAACTAGATGTTCTTATTGATCAGTAAGTTGTGATTTAACAAAGTGGTTTACATATCAATACACAGTAGTGACCAAAAATTATTGGGACAAGAATGAAAAATGCTGGGCTCAGCATGATAGTCTGTTCTATTTGGTAACATTCAATTTGCAACAGTCATGAGCTAAAAATGGTGTGATTGATGAGCAAAAAACTAAAACTATGTCCCATTTTCATACACAGGAAGACCTCAGCTGGGGGGGAGGCTGTGGCAAGTGGCAGCCAGGAGGTCGACCAACGCCCTCCTTCTCCTCCTCCTGCCCCAACTACAGGAGCCGAGCCACAGCCTGGAAGGAAGCCTGGAGGGAAGTGCCTAAGGAAGATGAGAGAGTGATGGCCTGGGTTCAGTCTGGTCTGACAGAATATGCAGCCTCTTGAAGAACCACATCCTGGGGACATAGATGGCATCTGCTTTTCCTGATCTCTAGGACTTCTGGACCAGACTTCTCTCCCTGAGATATGTACTCCTCAGGCCACCAATTTTTCTTTTTCAAATTAGTTCATGTCTGCCCTGGGGGCCAAAGGCTTTGCCAAATTGACAAGGTTATCCAGCGCTGCCTTCCTCTTTTTAGTTGTTTGAGACCTAAAGAAAGTTTTTTTTGGTTTGAAAAAATACTTGTGTATGTGTTTTACTTCAAAAAGGCCAGTTTAGTTGTGAGCAGGCAGGTACATTTCAAAAATACTAAGTGAAATGAATAACAAGGGGCACCAACACTAAACAACCTCCTGTAGATTAAAAAAGAAAATATAAAAAAGATAACAATGTTGTTGTGGTAAGTTTACACATAAAACACACCCCAAAAAATGGAAAGATGAGCAAACTGTCAAAAAAGGAGATGTTTATGAAAAAAAACAAACACAAAATTCACCCAAAAAACAATAAACAAAAATAAAATTGTGTAGATGTGACAATTTCAAAAATTGTATTGCTGAAATGAGTAAAAAAGAGTCAGGAAATACGTTCGGGAGAAGTGTGTGTGACTATGAGCATCAAAAGAAGTTCATTCTTGCAGCATTGTAAAGAACAAGAGGATGCGCTTCATGAAAGAATTTTTAACATTGCAGCGTGACGAATGTGCTATATCGATTACGAGCAGTAGTTTTACCTGAGCAAGCGCTTCCGTGTCGGAATTTGATTGTGAGCATGCGTGGCATCTTGTCCGTCGGAGTAGGCTGCACATGATCGGAGTATGTCCGATCTGAGAATTTGGTCAGAAAATTTTACCGGCAATTTGGAAAAGTTGGCCCGTCGGATATTCCGATGGAAACAGTCTGATGCAGACCACACACAGTCGGAATATCCGACAAAACGGTCCGATAGGAAACATTCCGACGAAATCTCCGACCGTGTGTACAAGGGCTAACACTTTCCCACCTGGCTAATGGCAGAAGACAGCCGGCGGGGGTGCTATCGTTCTGACTGAATGTCATATGATGTCCTTCAGTAAAAGGCACTCGTGCGCACCCCGGGGGGGCTCAGAGTGTGGCGATCGGTGATGTGGTGTGTTGCCCAGATACACTGCATTTCCGATCATGGTAAAGAGCCTATGACCTAGGCTCTTTACCACGTGATCAGCCATATCCAATCACAATTGAGCACAGTGTAAACAGGAAATGCCGGTTAAACAGCTCTCCTGGGGGGGTCTGCACTGATAATCAGTGCATTGATTATCAGTGCAGCACGATTAGTGATGCCTGCCAGTGTCCAACAGTGGTGCCTATCAATGCCTCCTCATCAGTGATGCCTCAGTGCAGCCTCATTAGCACACATCAGTGAAGGAGAAAAATTAAGTTTATTATTATTAAGTCTAATGCCGCGTACACACGACCAGACTTTTCAACATCAAAAGTCAGACGGAACAATTCCGGCAGACCATTCGATCATGTGTGGGCTGCAGCAGACTTTTCTCTGACAGACTTTAGAAATGGAACATGTTTCAAATTTTTCCGCCAGAACTCCGCCGGACCCAGTTCCTACCGAGAAATCCGCTCGTGTGTATGCTAGTCCGACGGACAAAAAACGACGCGAGGGCAGCTATTGGCTACTGGCTATGAACTTGCTTATTCTAGTCCAGTCGTACGTCATCACGTTCAAATCCGTCGGACTTTGGTGTGATTGTGTGTGGCCAAGTCCGTTCATTCGGAAAGTCCATCAGAACTCTGTCAGAACTCCGTCGAAAGTCTGTCGGACCTTGTCCCTCAAAGTCCGGTCGGGTGTACGTGGCATAAGTCTTTTTTTCAGACACCCTAGAGAATAAAATGGCAGTCGTTGCAATACTTTATGCCACACCGTATTTGCTCAGCGATCTCACAAGCACAATTTTTGGGGGAAAAATATATATATTTTTAATTAAAAATAAGACCACAGTAAAATTAGCCCATTTTTTTTTAATATTGTTTTTTTGTTTTGTTTTTTGTTTGTTTTTTTTAATATAGGGCGGGCCCTCTAGTCCTTCATCCTCTGATAGAATTTTATAAATTCGAGCTATATTATTTTTTGATTTATCTCTTATGCCACGTACACACGTAACCGACTATCCGGCAGACTTAGTCCGGCGGACTTCCCGCCGGACTTTCCGAACGGGCTACTTGCCCACACACGGCACTTTTTCAGCGGACTAATAGGGCGTACTAAGTCGCCACACGACCCGTCGGTGCCATTGTGAGCGGAAGATGCGACGAGGCAACATCTGAAGAGAAGAACAGAAGAACAGAAGGCGGCGACGACAGCGGCGACAGAAGACCAGGCCGCCTGTAAAAGAGCTAGAAGAAGGCGCGGTGGCCCGGCAGAAGAACCGAAGAGGGGGACAAGACCCCCGAAATCGGAAGAAGAGGGCGGTGGTGAGGAAGAAAGCCGGGCTCCTCTGCTAGTAAAAGAGCTAGCAGAAGATAGCGGTGGAGTCCGGCGAGAAGACCCCCGAAGACAGAAGACCCCCGGAGCTGTGCAATAAACTATTTTATCTTGTGTGTTGTGTTTTTTTTACTTTATTTTACAGGTGAATGGGTAGGGGTACATTGTACCCCATACTCACTCACATAGGGTGGGGGGCCGGTATCCGGGGGCTCCCTTATTAAAGGGGGCTCCCGGATTCCGATAAGCCCCCCGCCCGCAGACCCTGACAACCAACGGCCAGGGTTGTCGGGAAGAGGCCCTTGTCCTCATCAACATGGTGATTGGCCATCAACATGGCCCCCCCTTCCCCAAGGCACCAACCATGTTAAGGGCACGTGGCCTGGTACGGCTCAGGAGGGGGGGGGGGGGGGGCGCTCGCTTGTCCCCCCCCTTTCCTGGCTGGCCGGGTAGCGTGCTCGGACAAGGGTCTGATGTGGACCTGGGGTCTGATGTGGCACCCCCACGCCGTTTTTTTTCAGCGTTAGGGTTCCCCTTTAAGTCCATACCAGGTGACGGGGCCAGCGACGCATCCTTCGTGGGCCCCGCCTACCTGGAGACGTGCTCAAAATGAGCGGACTTTTCTCCGGGCGGGAAAAGTCTGCTCATTTCAAAAGTACGGCGGATTGGCACTCACACGGCCGCATTGTCCGCCGAAATGCAAGTCCGGCGGGAAGACTGGAGTGCAAAACTACTTTCTAAGTCCGCTATACTTTCGGGTCAAAAAAGTCCGCTGGAGGCTACACACGGGGGGATTGTCCGGCGGACTTGAGTTTGCCGGACTTTCCCACCCTATTGTTTGATCGTGTGTACGTGGCATGAGACATAGCCGCTCAAAGGGCCTATATTCTTTGTCACTTTGGGCAATTTTGCAATATAATGACTTAACTGGAGGTACCGCCAGGCATCAACCCTCATAAGGTCCGTGTCCATCCTCAGTGCTTGAAACGTGCTTATTTCACCTCTAAAAATAATATCTTTTACTTGTGCATTTCTTTTTATTATCCAATTACCCCCCCCCCCCCCCCCCCTGTTTCCCAGGTGTAAAATAGTCATTTTCTTTTAAAAAAAATCAAGGGTGAGTTGTAAGTCCAATTATTTTTTTAATATTGTGAAAGATAATGTTACTCCAAGTAAATTGATACCCAACATGTCAGGCTTCAAAATTGCGCTCGCTCATGGAATGGCGACAAACTTTTACCCTTAAAAATATCCATAGGCGATGTTTAAAAATTTCTATAGGTTACCAGTTTTGAGTTACAGAGGAAGTCCAGTCTAGAATTATTGCTCTCACTCTAACGATTGTGGTGATATGGCATATGTGTGGTTTGAACACCGTTTCAATATGCGGCGTGACTTACGTATGCGTTTAATTCTGTGCACAAGCCTGGCGGGGTTTGGGGGGCTTTAAAGTTTTTTATTTTATTTATTTAATTTAAAATTTTTACACTGTTCTTTTAACCACTTCCGGACCGCTGCATGACTATATAGGTCCTCACTTTGAGGACGGATATCGCTGTTATAGCACCAGCTAGCTGCCATAGCCCTGGTATTGCTGTGTTCGGACAGCGGTCCACTACATGATAAAAGTGGTCTCTGTGGTGGATTCGCCGCAAGATCATTTTATCGGTGGTGGGAGAGGGGCCCCCCTCCCACCTTGATCCGGTGCCCTCTGCCGTAGGCGTTCGGTTCCTTCTCCTGGCTGTGCATGGAGATGAGTGAGGGGAAGATGGCCTCCACCCGTCTCCATGGCACTGCAAGGCGGAAGCGACGTTAAAATGTCACTTAGCTATTAAAAGGAAATTTTTTAGCGCAGCTCTGTCACGGCTACCTCCCCTTGTGGTTTGGGCTGGTTTTCTCCCCGACACTGCAACTCCTGCAGCACAGCTGATCTCATTGACTGTCCTTATCGGTATGCTATACTTACATCTAATCTCATGCTGGTGAATGTCCAACAACTCCTGGAGACAGGGCCCACAGCCTTTGCGGAACGCAAATCTTGCTTGTTTGTGCGAGTGATCTGACGGTGCCCGAGAGACAGTGACTGGATTGGAGAGATCCAGAGACACTGGTTTGAGCATCGGAGGACCGGGTCACCCAACGAAGCAGAACGGAGCGACAGGCCCAGCTGACGGAGAAGCAAGCTGCAGTCACCGGACCAAAGCTACTACACAGAGCTCCGATACAGTTGGTGAGCGGGTTACGGCCCACAGTTTGTTAACTTTCACACGCAGTTAGACTCATACACAGGCCTCACTGGGATTTATAGTTCCACAAAGGAAAAGCAGAGCAACTGACACTGAGCAGGCTTGAGGCCTACCTACTCTGATATCCCAAGCCTTGTAGTATAAGTACTGAAGTTATATCAGGAGCACCTTTACCTCAACTTAACCTACTTTAACCTGTGGATTCCAAATCACAAGGAATTATTTCAGCTAGCGAAGACAAGAAGACCAAAGACCAAGTACTTTAAGTGAGATCTCACACATAGCTTAAAATGTAAGGGGAGCTCCCGAGTATTTATCTATATATATATATATATATATATATATATATTGTTTGATATTGTTTATATTGAATTCCATTGTACTGTCATCCTATGTTGGAATGACAGCGCAATTACTGTAATCACCTCTGAATATTTTCGCAGTAAAATACACTGTTGTTTAAGCATCCAGTTGTATGGTGTACTGTTTTCTCCCAGCAGGTGGAGCCAGTGGATCCTGAGGTTATAATACAGGTACCTTGCATTGTATTATATTGTACTGTATTGTATTGCACCACAGCGCTGTCAAGGGGATAGAGAGCCAAGTTAGTGGGGTGTTGTTACCAGAGTGCAGGCCCAGATCAAATCAGCTGCTCCTTCGGGAGTCCATGCTACACGTGGGGGCGTCGTCCGGGATCCTGTCGCTCTGAAAACAAGCCCACCCCAGCAGTGCCAGTATGGACCCCCTCACCGTGGTCCAGTGGTGCGAAGCGGAAGGCACGCGCTTAGAAGCAAGCATGGCCATTGAACTCCCAGGAGAGCACGGGGGAGAAAAACAAGTTAAAAAGATTGTGCAGGCATTGTCCCTAGACAGAAAGGCCTATGTGGTCGCAGTAAGACCAGACCATGGGACTGATTGCACTTACGCACTATTAGAGTGGAGTGCCTAAGAACTTCCAAGGTACCAGCGTAAAACTGTCTGACAGAACCAAATTCTGCCTGACACACCCAGAGAGGCAAGGTGAAGGTCATATCTGTCCCATGGAGGAGAACTCAATCAAAGCAAAAGTTCCCTCCCGGTTACACACTACCACGATCGAGCCAGAGTTTCTTACAGCCCTAGGAGACTTTGTGGTGAAGTGTCAGAAGGGAAACCCTGCATACCCTGGAAATTCCTACCAGAAACTTAGTGTTTTCTCAGGAAGGCAACCCACACCCCCGGAAGAAAGTAACTTTGAGGAATGGTTGGAGTAGACCACACAAGCCCTGGATGAGTGGAACATCCCTGACACACACAAGAGACAAAGGATTGCAGAGAGCTTAAGAGGGCCTGCTTCAGAAGCGATCCAAAATCTCAAGCTCAGCAAGCAGAACTGCATGGCTCAGGACTACTTAGATATCCTACAGGAAGTGTTCAGACGGACAGAGAAAGTCTCCGACCTAATTTACCAATTGGAGCACACCTATCAACAAGCGGGAGAAAAGCTGTCAGATTACATAGGATGGTTGGACAAAGTCCTGCATCAGATCTTGTTGAAGAAAGGGCTAGATCCCAGGGAAGTGGATGAAACAAGGGCAAAGCAAGTCCTGAAGGGTGCCCAACCATTAGACCCCATCATGCTCCAATTAAAGGCCCGTCAAGTCGGTGGCATTCTAAAGTACCCGGATCTGATCTGCACTGTGCGGGAAGAGGAGGTCATTCTTGAGCGGAAAGAGGAAAAACTCCAAGGGCCAAAATCAGTGGTTGAAATCAGGGCGGCTGGTGCCACCAATGGCGACCCTCAAATATAACTTCTCCAGACACAAGTGGCATAGTTGATGGAAATGATGGCTCTGTTGACTGCCCAGCGTGCCACCTCCCCCAACAGGAGAGTTCAAGCACCCAAAGAACTGACAAGTCTCACAGCGGTGGTGGAAGAACCCATGACCTGTTTCAACTGTGGAGGAGTCGGACATCTCAGGCGCGTGTGCCCAAGCCCAAGAAAGGGGACAAAACCGCAAAAGCCGGATTTAAACTTCCAGTGAAGGAGTCAACTGGCCCCAGTGAAGGAGTCAACTGGGCACCCAGTTATCAAAAGGAACTCCAGTTCAACCCGTATGCAACAGACCCCTGAGACTGCAGTAAAGTCAAGGTGGAAGAAGGAGAGGCCACAAAAGCCAATTGCCAAGGTACAAGCCACTAAGCAGGCCAAAAGTGCCACCTCCCGTGAGCTCCCTCCCAAGTTAGTGGGGCCCTTTCCAATTGTCCCCATCCAGATAGAGGGCATATACACTAAAGCCCTGCTGGACACTGGAGCACAGGTGACATTGCTCTACAGGGACTTCTATGATAAGCATCTCAAGCACCTGCCTTTACAAAAACTGGAGAAGCTGGAGATATGAGGATTAGGAACTCAGAACTTCCCATATGATGGTTACCTGCTGGTCAAGCTCACTTTCGAATCCGAGTACAGCAGGGAAGGCGGAAAGCTTTGATGCCTTGGCAGTGGTGTGCCCTCGCCCTCCAGGAGCTGACAAAAGTTCCCTCATCATTAGGACAAACACTGACTTGGTGAGAAGACTACTCGCACCGCTTGTACGGCAGGAAAAGACCCTCCCCACAAAAATACACCCAATGTTAGCCCAGGTGTACCGAGACTTTAAACGTGAAAAGAAGGCCCCTGAAGAGGGAGTGGGAAAAATCTGGCTTCTAGACAAGAAAGAGAGACTGGTCCAACCAGGTGAAGTAGTTTGCCTGAGAGCTTCCATCAAGTTAAGCTGGAAAAGGCCAGGCACTTTCATTGTTCTTGAGACTCCAAACCAGGAAGAACACAGGGGATTATAACTTATCCCTGAAGTATTGAAAAGGAATCACAGCAAGATTTCAGTCAGTGTCTGCAACACAGCAGCTGTGCCAGTGAGGGTGCCAGCCAGGAGACTGTTGGGACTCTAGTCTCGCCGTGTGGCTCAATGGGAGAACAGGCCGGAGAGACTCCCCAAGAAGAATTCTCCCTGAAGAAAGCTCCCTGGAAGTCAACTTTTTCTACAAGTGAGTTTGATGTGGGGCTGGCAAAGAGTGCGACTCACCGGATTCGTCTGGAAGAAGACAAGCCCTTTCGGGAGAGAGTCAGAGGAATCCCACTGGGGATTTAGAAGATCTGAAAGAACAGCTGGCTGAACTCAAAAGGACAGGCATCATTAGAGAGTCCCGGAGTCCCAACGCCTCCCCAATAGTGGTGGTAAGGAAGAACGGGTCCCGTGCATTAATTATAGGACCCTGAACCGGAGAACCACTCCTGACCAGTACACCACACCTCGGATAGAGGATGCCTTGCAGAGTCTGTCGGGGGTGAAGTGGTTCAGTGTGCTGGACCTGAAAAGCGGGTACTATCAGATCCCCATGTGTCCTGAAGATAGGGAAAAGACTGCTTTTATCACTCCTGTGGGTTTCTTCTAATTTAATAGGATTCCGCAAGGCCTGTCTGGAGCTCCAGCAACCTTCCAGAGACTAATGGAGAAGACAGTGGGCAACATGAACCTGATTGAAGTGCTGGTATACCTGGACAATATCATAGTGTTCGGGAGAACGCTAGAAGAGCACGAAGAATGGCTGGAGAAAGTCCTGAACAGGTTTCATGACGAAGGCCTGAAGCTATCCATGGAAATGTGCCAATTTTACCAACCCTCAGTGAACTACCTAGGATGCATTGTGTCTGAAGAGGGAGTATCAACAGATCCTGAGAAATTGGAAGCAGTTACTTCTTGGCCCAGGCCTACAAATGTGACCGAACTCAGGTCATTCCTAGGGTTATGCTCGTACTACAGGAGGTTCGTGGAAGGGTTTGCCAAAATTGCTCACC
Organism: Lithobates pipiens; assembly: GCF_037356315.1. Taxonomy (NCBI): domain Eukaryota; kingdom Metazoa; phylum Chordata; class Amphibia; order Anura; family Ranidae; genus Lithobates; species Lithobates pipiens. Next base: position 81,956,633 of record NW_027507758.1, on the reverse strand, counting down.
CATTCACTGAGCTTCTGAAGAACCAAGAAGAAGCTGGTGTAGACTCAGATCAGTCTGGGAAGCCAAAGGAAGGGCCCAGGAAGAAGAAAGAATCCATACAGGACCAGTGGACTCCAGAATGCGAGGAAGCCTTCATGCAGTTGAAGTGGAGCCTCACTACTGCTCCGGTCCTGGCCTATGCAGACCCGGCCAAACCGTATGAGCTACATGTGGATGCCAGCCAAGACGGGCTAGGAGGAGTGCTCTATCAGGAATATGACGGATGTCTGCGGCCCATTGCCTATGTAAGCCGAAGTCTTCTTCCTGTGGAAAGAAACTATCCTACTCATAAGCTCGAATTTCTGGCTCTGAAGTGGGCAGTGGTAGACAAGTTAAAGGATTATCTTTATGGGGTAGAGTTTGTAGTCAAGACGGACAACAACCCCCTCACATACTTGCTCACCACCGCGAAGGTAGCTGGCTGCCCTCTCTGCGTTTACCTTCAGCTTGAAGTACAGACCAGGAGTTGGTAACCAAGATGCGGACGCACTGTCAAGAAAGCCCTATGACTCCCAAAACCCCTCAGAAGACTGGACTCAACTTACCCCTGAAGGAGTAAGAGCTCTCTGTGAAGGGACAAGCCAGCAAGGGAAGGTTGGGGCCAGAGCTGAAGAAGTAGGAGTGACCTCAGTATGGGTACCCAGGTGCTATTGTAACATCTCCCAGATTATGCAAGAGGGCCTTCCCAAGCTATCAAAAACTCTGCAGGCTCAAGCCACCTCGAACTCCAAAGAAAATAGGAACAAGAGGAACTTTGACCTAAAAGTAAGAGTTCAGGATATTCAACCAGGTGACCGGGTTTTGCTGAGGAATCTAGGCATCCCAGGCAAGCATAAGTTGGCGGATCGCTGGAGATCACAGCCTTTTGTTGTGTGTAGGAAGCTTCCAGGGCTCCCATTGTATGAAATCAAGCCAGAAGGAAACACTGGGCTAGTGAAAACTTGGCATCGGAATCACCTCTTACCTCTCACAGAGGCAGTCAGGAAAAATCCAGAGGAGGAACTCCCCTCCACATCAACTGTTGTGCGTAGGCCAGTATCCAGATGTCAGCCTGCACCCTCTACAGATGAAGATGAGGAAGCGGAGATGAGTTGGCTGTGGCCACCGGAAACTTCAGAGACAGATGCTGATATCTCCTTAGAAATAGGAAAGGATAATAATGGAACTCTTAGGGCAGAGGCCTCAGAATTTGTGCCGGCAACTCATCACACAGAGGAGCCCAGTACTCCTGTTTACTCTCCATCCTTAGCTCCTGAGAGGAGGGAGGAAGACATTTGTCCAAAAGGAGTGGATACCCTGAAAATGCACAAAACAAAGAGAGACATTCGCCCACCACAAAGACTGACTTATGAAACATTGGGCGAATGCTCTGTAGCATCTCAGTTTGTCAGCAAAAGAAACCCTGAACTGCCTGGTCCCTCTACTTCTGATTCAGTGAGGGACAACCCCAACTCACCCCTTGGCCCATCTGTATCAGACACGGTAGTATCAGCTTTGTGTGCACAGGACAGCTCCCCATCACATGACAATTGGTGGGAAGCTCCTCTGTTTGTATTGTATAACCGTATAGATGCTAAAATACAGGATAGAGTTAACATTTTGAACCTCTTTTGGGACCAAAGAGACAAAGTAGGGGGAGTGTGTAGCACTGACATGCTTGTTTATTAATGTGTGTTTCCATGTAATAATCAAAAGTCTATGGGCATTTCTATGGCTTAGTATTTGGCCAAATACTGGTACTGAACTTAAATGTTTATTGCTTTGAAGAAAGCACAAAAGACATATACAGGAAGTGACTGTTGTTTTGATCAGAAGGTTGACCCTTTTTACCTAGGAGGCTTGATGACCTACCCATGAACACTTTCTATGGCCTTGTAGTATAAGTACTGAAGTTATATCAGGAGCACCTTTACCTCAACTTAACCTACTTTAACCTGTGGATTACAAATCACAAGGAATTATTTTAGCTAGCGAAGACAAGAAGACCAAAGACCAAGTACTTTAAGTGAGATCTCACGCATAGCTTAAAAAGTAAGGGGAGCTCCTGGGTATTTATCTATATGTATATTGTTTATATTGAATTCCATTGTACTGTCGTCCTATGTTGGGATGACAGCGCAATTACTGTAATCACCTCTTTGAATATTTTTGCAGTAAAATACACTGTTGTTTAAGCATCCAGTTGTGTGGCACACTGTTTTCTTCCAGCAGGTGGAGCCAGTGGATCCTGAGGTTATAATACAGGTACCTTGCATTGTATTATATTGTACTGTATTGTATTGCACCACAGCCGTGTCAAGGGGATAGAGAGCCAAGTTAGTGTGGTTTTGTTACCAGAGTGCAGGCCCAAATAAAATCAGCCGCTCCTTCGGGAGTCAGTGCTACACTTACATGCTTCCTTCCAGGCTGTGGATCTGGTGTTGTGGCAGGAGGTGGAGGACCATGGTTGAATTCACAAACGTGGCTTTGACTTGTGAGTTTGCCCCTCAACCGCTTAATTAGGGCTTGTAAGATCACTTCCTAACATAGGAAGCGTTGACCCTCCTCCATTTCCAGGATTTTGCAGGCTGTCATTTAGGCATAGTCATCTTGAAGACTGGGGGGGGGGGGGGGGTTCTGAGGGCCCCAGTTGCCTTCGGAAATAGGCCAAGTGCTGCCTCCTCCAGGTTACTCCTCTTCCTGGCACTTTTTTGTGGAAGGCCGAGGAGAGGGATCTGGGATTTAGGCAGGCTACTGAGCCTGGCCACCTCCTGGCTGCCACTTACCCCTGCCACCTCCTGGCTGCCACTTTCCACAGCCTCACCCTGGCTGAGACTTTCCTGTGTATGAAAAAGGGACATAGTTTTAGTTTTTGGTTCATCAATCACACACAATTTTTAGCTCATGACTGTTGCAAATTGAATGTTAATAAATAGAAAAGACTATCATTCTGACCCCAGCATTTTTCTTTTTTTTTTGTTTCATAAATTTTTATTGAGTGAACATACAAAAATTATACAACCTTTCAATGTAACACTTGAAAGAATTAAGGTACAATGATTAAGAAAAACAAGTTTTTGCAAAAAATGGATAGTATTATTTAGGAGTCAATTAGATCTTTACCAGGATATGCCTGTTTTATTGTCCATTTATATATTGTTTTTGTATTCTAGTTTGTAGATGTGAGATTCAAATTTTTGTTTACATTAGTAATGTGAGTTTAGAAAATTGCAGTTTGTGCCTATGTTTGCCTATGTTTGGAATAATAAAAGAAAAAGAAAAAAAGGAGGGGGGAGTAAGGGGGAGGGGTTCCTTTTGTATCATAGTTTTCCCTTTTCTTTGTTTCTATCTTTCTTCCTCCAATGCCTGGTGTATTCTATTGTTGAGCATTATTTTCCGTGTTTATACAATAGATGCTTCATACGCCGAGGAGGATTTAAATTGTATCCAGTTATACCATGTGGAGGTGAATTTAGATATTCTTTCCTGTGATATACTAATAAGCTCTTCTATTTTTTCTATGTTGTTGATTCTGCGGAACCATTCCTTTTTAGAAGGAATGGTATTTGAGCGTGTCTTGCTGCGTTGATCATGAACATGGGTAATGATTTGATGTATTGTTTCTTGGGTATAGTGGTATGATGTATGAGGTATTGCGCTGCATTAAAGTTCAGATTTTCAGATGTGATTGAGGTGATGTTGTCGTGAACCATCCTCCAGAATTCCTGGATCATGGGGCACGACCACCATATGTGTATCATCGATCCCTCCTCTTTTTCACACCTCAGCATCTATTTGATGTCTGGGATGAGATTTTGTTTAGCAAAACAAGTGTTCTGTACCATCTTGTGAGTATTTTGTACCCACATTCTTGTGGGTACAAAATACTGTAAGTGACATTATCGTTTGACTGAGGCGAGGTCTTATTTTTTCAATATGTCACTGACCTCTCTATATATTTTGTCATTTCTGTACATCATAATTATTTTTATGTTTCCCCCTCTTTTTCAGATCTCCATTTATGGGGCCCCAGTACACATGTCAGCCATCTGTCGGTCTGGTATTCTAGACTCCAATGTGGCTGGTAGGATATGTGATACAGTGGGGGACTTTTTCACATTATCCCCCTGAATTTTCCCTCTATTTCAAGTATTTATACAATCCCTATTAACATATGGGTGGATGGAATCGGTATGGGGCCCTGTGTCATGATGTCTCTTCCTCATTTATTTAAAAAAATAGTTTTGGATGCTTAAATGTACTCATCTAGTGACTAGGATGTAAATATATGTTTTGTACTAATCTCATGACATTGTAACAGCCTATACCAAGCTTTATTGGCTGATTGCTCTACATTTAAATTTTGTAGATATGGTATTACCTGAGAAAAACCCCTGATGAAGGAGAATACAACTCATCTCTGAAACGTTGTTGGGTTTGGGTCATGTCCATTGTACCAATTCACTATTGTTTGTATATTACTATGCATCCTTGACTATTCATGTGTTTTTTGTCATTGTAATTATATATTTTTTCTCTTTGTACAATAAATTTTATATTTTTCTATTAATGTTGATATTGTAGTACCTATAAAGTCCCACTCATAGGGGGTTTCTCTATTTTCTTACCCACAAAATGACCCCATTTTGGAAAGCAAACACCCCAACGTATATTCTATGAGGCATGGGCTGCAGATAGGTACTCGGGTACTATGATGAGCTGCAGACAGGTACTCAGGTACTCTGATGGGAAGGTGAGAGGTACCTGGTTACTCTCATGGGCTGGTGACAGGTACTCGGGTACTCTGATGGGCTGGTGACAGGTACTCGCTTACTCTGATGGGCTGGTGACAGGTACTCGGTTACTCTGATGGGCTGGCGACAGGTACTCGGGTACTCTGATGGGCTGGTGACAGGTACTTGGTTACTCTGATGGGCTGGTGACAGGTACTCGGGTACTCTAATGGCCTGGTGACAGGTACTTAGGTACTCTGATGGCCTGGTGACAGGTCCTCGGGTACTCTGATGGCCTGGTGACAGGTACTCGGATACTCTGATGGGCTGCAGATAGGTACTCGGGTACTCTGATGGGCTGGTGACTGGAATTCGGGTACTCTGATGGGCTGGTGACAGGTACTCGGGTACTCTGATGGGCTTTTGACAAGTACTCAGGTAATCTGATGGCCTGGTGACAGGTACTCGGGTACTCTGATGGTCTAGTGACAGGTACTCGGTTACTCTGATGGCCTGGTGGCAGGTACTCGGGTACTCTGATGGCCTGGTGACAGGTACTCGGGAACTCTGATGGACTGTGACAGGTACTCAGATGAACTGTGACAGATACTTTGATGGGTGGTGACAGGTCCTCTTTATTGGGGGGGCAATCACTGTGTTTTGGTGTACATTGTAGGTGTTACCACGGTTTGTTGACATTTAGTGATCGGCTGTGAGAGGATCACAGCCGATTAGCTGGTAAACAGCTGCCGGCCAATGGCTGTTTACCACCATCGGTGACGAGCAGTGCTGCCAGGAGTGTGCACGCGCAGCATACTCCCGATCGCATGTATGCACCATGCAAAGTGGGACGGTACCACCTGTGATCGGCCGTGACTTCACAGCCTATCACGTGGTAAACAGCCACGCCCAGTGGCTGTTCACCTCTGTCGGTGACGAGCGCTGTCTCGGGGACATGCCGCCACCGGCGGTACAGGGCTGCGCGCACGCGATCGTGCACATGCCCTGCCCATATGACGGTGGGTGGTAAGCTAGTGGTTAAAGAAGTGTTTGGTTAAAATGTCTTTATGGGGCCAGATTTTTGGAGATGAATTTATGTTCTAGTCCTGGGGGGAAGTCTGGGTTTGGAGGGGTAAAGGGGCCCAACCAAGGTGTTGGGTTATTAGTTTTAAATGCTTCACCGAAAATCTCTAATGTAAGGCCTATCAGAGGATGCGTTTTGATTGTGGGTGGATGGTGATTTGGATGTATCCATGGTAGAGATCTTAAGTTATGAGGGGATTGCAAATGTTCCAATGTTACCCAGTCTTTGACCTGCTTATGTATGTTCCAGTCTACTATTCTTGATAAGAGGGATGCCTGGTGGTATTTGTGTAGGTAAAGGAGTGCTATTCCTCCATTAAGTTGTAATGGAATAGGGATGGGAGCTAAGTATGCCCCGAGTGTCGCTAATATTTTTATGGGGAAGTGGGAAGAAGAAGCGCTATATGCAAATCCTCCCAATCGATTGGTTTTTATTCAGGAGGTTTATAGATGCCTGTATTGTCATTTGGAAAGGTGACCAAGAGAGTTTAATACAGTTTTTTGAAGAATTGAATAAGAACTAAAAAAAATATAAAACTCTCATACAAAATGAATAGTACTAGTGTCAAATTTCTGGATTTGGAAGTAATGTTGGAAAAAAATGGTTTCTCTACAAAAACATACTTTAAACCTGTTGAAAGAAATAGTTACATCCCAACAGACAGCTGGCACTATGACCCATGGCTCATCAACATCCCCAAAGGACAAATGATTAGGATTAGAAGAAATTGCAGTAGCATACAGGTATTCGCTAAACAGGCTGAACAAATTGGAAAAAAAATTATTGAAAAAGGGTATGATGAGGTTTTCATAAAAGATAAAATCAAAGAGGTGTTGGAAACACCAAGAGAAACCCTCATCGTGGATAAAGAGAAAAAAGTATCAGAAAGTAATCCAAGTCCTCCAATGATTTTTAATTATAATGCACAACATAAGAAAATTGAACAGATAATAAAAAAGCACTGCCCACTTTTGAGAGCTGACACAGAATGAAGCAAAATTTTAACAGAAAAACCAAGGTTTATCTATAGAAGAGCCCCCACATTAAGAGATCTGATTGTAGAAAATGTGCCGGATCCACCAAACAAGCCGAATACGGTTTTCTTTCAAGGAAAGGGTTTTTACCCATGTAAAAAAAGTTATGCATGCTGTAATACTAAACAGAAAGGACAAAAGTGTAAATTTATTGCATAATTTATAAATTTATAATTTAAATTTATACAGAATACCACAAAAAAGGAATATGCCATAAAGGATTTTATCTCGTGCTGCACAGAGGGGGTGGTGTATATATTGGAATGTTCCTGCTCCCTACATTATATAGGAAGGACTAAACGCCCTCTATGCAAAAGATTACGTGTACATGTACAGAACATAAAAGCTGGTTTTCCGAAACACAGTGTCTCTCGCCATTTTGCAGAAGTACATAACAAAAATCCTGCTGATCTTAAGTTTTGGGCTATACAGAAGTAAAAACCCCATTGGAGGGGAAGCCACAAAATCAGGGAATTAAGTAAAATGGAATCTCAATGGATTTTCGAAATCAATAGTTTTGCGCCTGTGGGCCTTAACATTGATTGATTTAAATTGCTTTATATTTGATTTCTAACCATCATAATTTTTTGGAAAAATATATGTTTTTTATATATATATATATATATATATTTTTAGAATTAAGTATTTTTCAAGTTTTAGGGTATTTGAGGTAATTAATGTATGAGTAAATATTTCTCCACCAGGAATTATTGTGCTAATGGGTCTAGCCGATTGGTGTATCTGTATATAAAGTATTTTTATATTTGCAGTGTTTTTATTTTATTTTTATTATTTATATTTATTTTTATTAATATTAATTTTATTTATTTTTTTATAATTTTTTTCATTTTTATTAGTTTTTTTTTGTTTTTTGTTGTTTTTATTCAGGATTTTAAGTATCAATTATTAAAAGTTATATGTGAGTATGGAAATAATGTAAAGTTTGAATTGGAGCTATGTGGCATTTCAAATGATTGTATCCTTTTCATTTGTATCTTTGTGCATGGATTGTATCTTCCTTTTTCATGCAATGGCTTGTGGTTGGAGCTATGAGGATGGTGGCATGATGATACTATGATCCCGGTGTAGTCACTATGGTAACTGCACAACAAAAAGCGGCTCTAAAATCCATCACGAGCGTCACTAGGCTCATTTCCCTTGAGAATTTCACATGACCTGTGGCGCAATGCGTCGGGAGGAGGAGCCAGTGATGTCAAGCCCTCAGTGTTCAGAGGCACAGAGAGGCTGTGAGGAGGAGTACAATCTGACGTTCTGCCAATACCCCATGCTTTAACTGGTTTTGTGAGTGGATCGACGTGTACATATTAAGCTCATCCTTTATCGCAGTAATACACTATCCCCTGTCTCTCTTCTGTCTTTTTTCTCCTATGGCAAAATGAAAGATAAAAAGCAAGGAGCGAGGAGATAAATGGTATATGTGCTGCAGTGGGATAGAAGTGTGTTGTGGACATAATTTAAAGGACTGAGAGTGATAAGTCATTCTTAAGACTATATCTGAAACTCTGTGAAGATCATCACACGGGAGTGTTTTTGATTAAAGTGCAGAAGCAGCAGCTGTATGTGATCAGACTCTGATCTACTTATCCCTTTAGGAAGAGTTTTATATGCATGGAAGGCATTAAGAAACACTATTTATTTATATTTATATTAATTAATTTATATTTATATCTATTTATACATATATGCACAGAAGGTATCAATTAAAGAATTTAAATTTTAATTTATTTATGTACTAGGCGGATATATTTATGGAGAATTGGTTTATGTAAATCACATTTAATTTATTTGTTCACTCATATGGCTATTTATTGATTTTATATTTATACACATAATTATTGATTTCTATGGTATAGGTATTTATTGAGTATTGATATTAGCACACAAATAATTTATCGTTTTTTCATACTTCCTGGGGTGCCACCCCTTGGATCCACACCAAGAAACATATGCCTTCCAGACTCTATGATTCTGGAAGCCAGGTTCCTGGCATTAACCAAAGTAGACAATACTGAAGGAGATAACCCACGGTCCTTTAGAATGAGGGTTTCAATAGCCAAACCGTTAAATTTGGCGTCCGTAAGGTAGGATGGAATACCAGACCTTGAGCGAGAAGGTCTGGCCATAATGGCAGAGTCCAATGGACTCCTACTGCCATCTTTATGATCTCCGCAAACCAAGATCTTCTGGGCCACCAGAATCACCTCCTTTTGTTCCTGCTTGATCCTGCAGAGAAGGCGCAGAAGTAGCAGAACTGGAGGAAACACATAGATCAGTAAAAACTGATCCCATGTTGAATCTGGACACGAACAGGTCCACGTCCGGAATACTCCATCTCTGACATATCGCTAGGAAGATGTCGGGGTGAAGAGACCATTCCCCCAGAAATAACTGTTGGTGACTCAAGTAGTCTGCCTGACAATTTTCTATTCCTGGAATGAAAATCGCAGATAGGCAAGGAATGTTGTTTTCTGCCCAAGCTAGAACACGATTCACCTCTTTTTGGGCTGCACGACTTCTCGTGCCCCCCTGGTGATTGATGTAAGCCACAGCCGTGGTATTGTCGGATTGAATCCTGACAGAACAATCCCATAGCCTGAGCATCCAGGATTCTAGGGCCAGACGTACTGCCCAAATCTCCAAAATGTTGATAGGCAAGGTCCTTTCTGACTTGGACCATCTCCCATGGACAGAATCTTCTTCCAGGACTGCTCCCCAGCCTAAAAGGCTGGCATCTGTTGTCACCACTTTCCAGGATACTGGCAGAAAGGATTACTCCTTTTGTAGGTTGCTGGATATCAACCACTAACTTAGGCTCTGACGTATGTCGGGGGATAAGCATATTGGAAAATCCAAAGCCTGAACCTTCTTGTTCCAGACCGACGGGATGGTGTTTTGCAGCAGTCTTGAGCGAAACTGCGCGTAAGGGATAGCCTCGAAGGAGGCCACCATTTTCCCCAACAATCTCATGCACAGCCGAATGGAAGGATTTTTCTTTGCTTTGACAAGTTGAATTAGTCCTATAATGGAATTGACTCTTGTTTGGGGTAAGACTACCCTTTTCTGTACAGTATCTATAACCAGCCCCAAGTACTGTAACTTCCTTTATGGTTTTAAGGAGTATTTTTCTAGGTTGAGTATCCAACCCAGAGATTGCAGGTAGTTTACAGCTGTGACTAGACTTTGGTTTAGACCAGAGACTGAATGATCTATTAAAAGTAGATCGTGTACACAGGCTAAGACCGTTATGCTCTGAGCCCATAATCTGGCTAAAGGAGGTGCCAGAATTTTTGAGAATACCCCTGGTGCGGTGGCTAGACCAAATGGCAGGGCCACAAACTGAAAATGATGATTTTCTATCTCGAAGCGTAGAAATTTCTGGTGAGCGGAAAATATTGTCACGTGGAGATATGCATCCTTTATATCGATGGATGCCAAAAACTCCCCTCCTTACAGGATGGAAACAACCGATCGGATTGACTCCATGCGTAAGGACCAGAATCAGATCTTTGAGATCTAGAATGGGTATTACCTCTCCGTTTGGTTTTGGAACTGTGAAAATGTTTGAATAAAAACCTGTGCCCTGTTCCTCTAAGGGAACCTCTGATATCACCAGCTGAGATAAGAGATGATCCAGAGCTAGAAAGAGAGACTTCTTTTTCTCTGGATCCCTGGGAACATTTGATCTTAGAAAAGAACACCATAAAAATAGAAATAGAACAATACTTTAAAACAAACGATACATCAGAAATCACCAAAGCAACCCTTTGGGAAGCACATAAAGCCCTAATTCGAGGCAAACTAATCTCCATAGGTGCTGGAAAAAAAAAAGAAAGTGAAAGGAGATTGAACAATCTAAAAGAAGAACTTCAAGAACTAGAACAAAAACATAAGAGACAATTAGGAAAAAATACATATAAGGAAATCATTCAAAAGCGTGCCCAAATAAATTAAATGACAGAACAGGAGAGAAGAAAATTTTTCAAAAATGTAGCTAAAGAAAGATACCAGTGGGGGAACAAGATGGGGAAACATCTGGCAAGACTAGCGCGGGAAAAAAAAAACCTCAAACTACATAGAAAAGATAAAAGATGAACATGGGGAGCTGAAGTTCAAAACATCTGAGATAGCACAGGCGTTTAAATCATATTATAGAGCATATATTCCATTAGAAGTACTGAGACAGAAGAACAGAAGAAGAATAGGATAGCTAAAATCCTAGATTACCTAAGGGAAATAAATCTACCTAGAATAACGGAAGAAATGGTCAAGAACTTGGACGAGCCTATTACCCCAGAGGAAATTGATAGAGCAATAAGGGAATCACCAAATGGGAAAAGCCCAGGCCCAGATGGCTTTACAATTAGATATTATAAGAAATTCCGGCACCAATTGGTTCCAGAATTATGTAAATACTGGAATAATCTGGGTGAGGAAGAAACTATGAGGAAAGAGTCGCTATTGGCAAATATAGTAGTTATACCAAAACCCAGCAAAGATAATTCCATTTGTTCTAACTACCGTCCTATAGCGTTGTTGAACGTAGATACAAAACTATATGCGAAGGTAGTGGCAACAAGAGTAAAAAAATTGATGCCGGAATTAATTCACTGGGATCAGGTAGGATTTATCCCAGGGAGGGAGGGACGAGACAATAGTCTGAGAACTTTGTTACTCATAGGTAAAGATAAGGTAAATAAGCCCCCAATGGTATTAGTATCGATCGATGCCGAGAAAGCATTTGATAGAGTAGACTGGTCCTTTATAACAGAAATTTTACGGAAAATAGGTTTTGGTCCAAAGATGCTGAAATGGATAAATAATCTATATATTCAACCAACAGCCAGAATAGGAATAAATGGGAGTTTGTCATCTGCCTTTGAAATGCTAAATGGGACAAGACAAGGATGTCCACTCTCGCCCCTTCTGTACGTTATCGCTTTGGAGCCATTATTGGCAAAGATCCGTGAGAATGTGAACATGGGGGGGTTGAGATGGGTGGAGAAAATCATAAAGTGGCGGCATATGCGGACGACATACTCCTATATATAACAAATCCACGTCTGTCCTTACCCAGTTTAATAAAAGAAATAAAGGAATACGGTGCTCTCTCAAATTTTAAAATAAACCCTATAAAAACAGTGATACTGAATATAGGTTTAGACAATAAAGAAGAAAAGATATTACAGCAGGAATTCCCCTTTACATGGGAAAAAAAAGAAATAATATATCTAGGTATAAAGATAACTAAAATGGTTCAGGAATTATATCAGGCTAATTATATCCCATTAATAAATGAAATTAAAACAGTATTAAGGAAAATAAACAAGGGACCCATTTCTTGGACGGGTAGAATCAATATGCTGAAAATGGTGGTATTACCAAAAATCACCTACAAATTTCAAATGCTTCCGATTAATATCCCAAATAGTTTTTTTCAAGTAATAAAAACACTTTTTTTTAGAATTTATATGGGAAAATAAAAAATCCAGGATAAATTATAATATTTACTAGGAAAAAAAAAAAGCGGAGGAATGGCTTTACCAGACACTTATACTATCGCGCAATTACTGTGGCGAGATTGGTGGAATGGGCTAACGTTGGCACAATGAAGAGATAGGTAAAAATGGAAGAATCACTTATAGGCACACAATTAAAAAAAATATTTGGATACCCCTAAAATTTAGAATAGGTAAAAATAAGGCTCACGAAATCACATTAACCCCATTTAAAGTATGGGATGCACTACATTGTAGAAATAAATGGGTATATAATTCCCCATTAATCCCACTTGAGGGCACAGACTTTTTTATTCCAGGGAGGGGCACACAATTAGGGAAACAAATGGAAAATACACAATTAAAGGACATCACTTGTAGAGGGGAGCTAATGTCAAAACAAGAAATAATAAAGAAGCATAGATGGCAAAACCTAAAACAATGGGAATACCTACAGATTCAGCATTTTGTTAATTCTATCCCAAAACCCATAAGGGGCGAGAACACTTTAACACCAATAGAAAAACTCTGTAATTCTAAGATAACTGTAAAGCACTGTTTATCAAGAATATATGAAATCCTTTCAGAATTGGAGAAACAAGAAAGCATCCCAGCTATAGTAAAATGGTAATAGGATATGAGTATAAAAGTAGACGAAGTACAGATGATGGAGGTAGCGCATAGATATGTATCGGACACAACGTCCGTAGAAGTTCATTATAAATGTATGATGAGATGGCATATGACACCGAACTGAATACATAGAATAGACCCCTCTACATCAAAACAGTGTTGGAGAGAATGCAAACTACCTGGAACAACATATCACATATGGTGGGAATGTCCAGAGATAAAGAATTATTGGCATAAAATAATAGATTATATAGAAAAAATAACAGGGGAAAAAATACCATATAGTCCCAGGGAATGTCTGTTTTATGGGGTAGAGGAAGAAAGTGGTAACCAAAACACAAAACAAAAAATAAACCAAAAGGAAAATAAAAAAATAAGATTGATACCCTTTTTACTCAATGCAGCAAAAGCGCTGATACCCAAAAATTGGTTACAAGTCAAAAAGCCGCCAATTAGAGACTGGATACAGAGAATCGAATTTATTAACAATATGAAATACTTAATTAAAATGGAAAACAATCAAATTAATAGATACTGGGCAACATGGGAAAAGTGGAGAGCATTCAAAAAGACGGAAAATTACATCCAGGCATTAGTAGAATAAATAGAAGATGGTGGGCGAACAGCATGGGGGTGGAAGGGTGGGGGGGGGGGCGGACAGGGGAAATAAGGGTTAGTGGGTGGGAGATAAGATGAAAATAGAATGTATCTACTTAACTTGAAAATATACGGATTGTATAAGACAGTCTTTATTATGTCTGTATATCATACTATTTTTGTCTACAAAAAAAATCAATAAAATTTTGAAAGTAAAGAAAAGGAGCGGACAGAAATTCTCGGAACTCTAGTTTGTAACCAAGAAAAACTGAGGAAGCCACCCATCTTTACATTGTTCCTGCCAGATATTTGAAAATTGCGGGAGCCTTCCCCCCCCCACCCGAGTGAGCGGGGGCGCCCCTTTATAAGGAGGCTTTAGCATTCTGCTCTGCGGGCTTTCTGCCCCAAGACCTCTTTTGACCCTGAGGCTGCTCTTGAGATCTTCCTCTTAACCCTGATGGTGGAGGCCGTCAAGACTGCCTAGATGCTGATGCCCCTGGCAGAGGTGAGGAAGCACGCTTAAAGGAGAAATGTTTAAACTTCTTCTTTACTGGTAAAAGAGAGCTTTTCCCATTAGAGATCCTTTGGATGTATTTATCCAGATCGTCCCCAAATAGAACCAATTTAGTAAGAGAGTGTACAAGCAACCTGTCTTGTGATGCTACTCCCTCTATATTAGGATCCTCGGAAGAGGATATATTAGTATCTTCCAAATCTCTTGGAAGATCTTCCTGATCCCCTGCCCCTTGCACCTCAATATGAGGGTCCTGAGCACTAGATGGGGATCTGCTATGTTTAGGCCCACTATGGAGAGTGATCATAGCATCAATCTTCTTTTCCAAATTATAAATGGTAGAAGAGAAAATCTCCTGTGTGATATATATAGGGACTGAAGTGTTCAGCTCAGCTGAAACAACAGTCTCCCCTGATAGCTCAATCTGACTGGTCGCATCACTCTCAGAGGAGGATGACATTCTTTTGAAAATGGATTTAGTTTGTTGTGAAACCAATGAGCCCTTAGAACCCTTTAAGGAGTTCCTGGTCCCTCTTCCACTCATAGCCTGAAGCCACAAAGCAAAGGCACTACCAAAAAGAATGTACACGGCTAGGTTATAGTCCAGCGCTACAAAGCTGCTTTTAATGCCTAGCCTGGTAAAGTAATAATGTGTCAAAGGGAAATGCCTGTATCACCAAACCTGAAGTAAGCCACCTCTGCTCATGTGTCCCTCCACAGCCAGCAGCAGCAACACACACAGTGCTTCTTTTGAAAACTTCCTCCACATGTAGCTAGCATCTGACCCCATTAGCCCCACCCCTCGTGCTGATTATGCCCCCCCCCCATTTCAAAAGAAAGAGTTTTCCCGCGCGAGCAGCGGACTCGAGGCTTCCAGTGGACAGCTGACATGGCTGAGTGGCCACGCATTTTTTTTTTAAAAAGAACGATTTCGGCATACAATTCCCCTGAAGGGGGTAATTTCAACATGGGGGGGGCGCAGGAGGGGAGACCAGACCCCCCTTTCTTACTGACACAGCACTGTTTCCAGCATAAGGCTGTGAGTGCTCAATACAGCCCCCAGTGGTGACACATAGGCATGACAACATTATATACTTAAAGGATAAATTCATAAGAAAATCCAAAGATATTTCTTAGAAAACTCCACTTACCTTCCTGAGATAAACCCAATCTTCACCCTTCATGGTGGGCTCGGAAACCTTTAGGAACAGGGGAACCTAGAGGTTACCCACAATCCTGGACCTGCAACAGCACCCTGTCAGTAAAAACTTTATGGCCTTACTACCAAAAAGTACTGGATCCCAGGGTCCGGCTCTCTAAAAAGAGAAGCATTCGCAAGCAAAACCTTGTTTCTTCAGACACGAGGCAAAAAAATTGAGGTACTCCCGGTAATATATAGGGAGTGCACTTCTGGTCTTAGGGCGTGCCAGTGTCCATTGCCTAAAGGTGGCCTATTAACCCGCATAGTAACTACTATGGCTCTGTGTCCCCTGATGTATGAAAATAAATATGTGAAAACTTTTACTTGTGGATTTTGAGTTCTCCAGACATCATGCAGCATGAGGTTTTTGAGTTGTAATTTGATTTGTTTCAGCGCTCTGTACGGGAGGGACAATGTGCCATTTGGTGTATCTAGCAGGGAATTCAAGGGAACGTTGAAGTCCCCTCCTAGGATAAGGATGCCTGCAGTAAATGAAGTTAGTAAATCTCCTATTTGGTGAAAGAATGAGACTTGCTTTACGTTAGGAGCCCCCTCTGAATAACCCAGATTATTTTATTGTGATTGGTTGGACACCTATCCTCCCTTTGAGAAACATAAATCTTCCCCTGGGATTGTACATAGAATCTGTTAGTCGAAATGGTGTTTGCTTGAAAATTAAAATAGTAACTCCTTTAGACTTAGATTCCAGGTTGGTGGCATGGTATGCTAGGGGGAACCTTTTATCATAGAATTTGTGGATTTTGTCAGATTTAAAGTGTGTTTCTTGTATGCATATGATGTTAGCCTTATGTTTGTGAAATTCCCTAAGAAACTGCTTTCCGGTATGTTTAATCCCTTTGTGTTTATGGACAAAAGCTTCAGAGAGAGTGGAGAAGTTTGTTTTTGAGTAGACATTTCTATTATGTATTAGTTCTTATGTTACTATCATTAGATTAAATGCCTGGGGTTATAAAGTTTAGAGGAAGTTCAGCTGCTTCTTATATACTTTATTTGTGGGAATGTTAAGAATTGGGGATGGGTGGGCAAGGAGAGAGTAGTGGTAGGGTGGTAAAGGGAGGGGAAAAAAAAGACACCGGAGGTAGATTTAGACTTACTAGTCTACCTTATTTGAGAAAATAGTTTCCTCTACTCCAGATGGTGGTAGAGGATAGAGCCGGAATTGAGAGAAAAAAAATAAATGTAAAATCCGGGTTATTCAGAGGGGGTATGAAAAGATACCACCCTCTGTGTGGGTTTGAGGTCTAGTGGATTCACTGCAAGATTAATTCCTGCAATTATGGGGCAGCGGCAGACAATTATTGCTAGAATAATATAAGGGTATGCGTATGTAGCGCTAAATGTGAGGGGAATGCCATTTGTTTGATATTAAAAAAATATCTATTTATATATATTTATATATTTTTCTTCTTTTTTTTTTAACTTGACTTTCTGATGGTTCTTTAGTTAGGGTTAACTTTAGTATGTAAAGGTATTCAGGTGTCCATGCGATCTGGGTGATCAATGCGGTCTTTGCGTTGAGGCGGGGATAATCCTGGGCTTTCTTGACCTTGTCTGCTACCATGTTGAGCTGATGGAGATCTGTGATGTCGGTCGCGGTTTCTTTGAGCTCTCGGTGTGTAGTTTTTGGTGACTTTGATCCATGTGTCTTTGCTCCGGAAGGAGTTATACCATTCAGGTACTTCAACGATTGGAATATTCAGTGTTTCACAAAATGTTTGCATATCATCTGGCGTACGTAATAGGGCAGTATGGCCTCTCCACATGGCGGATAGGCAGAACGGAAATTTCCATCTGTATGGTATGCCCCTGGTTCTCAGTTGATCCAATAACAGTCGTAATGCTCTGTGTTCCTGAAGAGTTATGTTAGAAAGATCTTGGTATAATTTGATGTAATTACCGTTGTAATGCACATAGTTTTTTTCCCTGGCTTTTTTTTTTAGTATGGCCTCTTTCAGGGGAAAATTAACCAAGCAACAGATAATGTCCCTGGGGGGTTCTGTGTCCCTTCCTCTTGGTCTGAGGGCTCTATGGATCCATTCAAACTCTATGGGGGAGTCTGTAGGTCTGCCTAACAGATCGTTAAAGATGGATGATAATGCGATTTGTTTGATCGGGTTTTGATCGATTGAGTCTGGGACACCTCTAATTATAATTTTGTGGCGACGGCCATGATTGTCAAGATCTTCTAAGTGTCTATGAATCTCTATAATGTGAAAGAGGTGCATATCAGAAGATTTTTGCACTTGCCTGATGGCGTCCGCATGGCCTGCTCCACTGTACCCATCCTGGCTGCAATGGCTTGTATGTGAGCCCTGAGGTCTCTGTGATGGCTGCTGACAGCGTGGATTTTATTTCCATGGCTACCATCTGGAGGTCAGACATGCTGAGGTACTGTGGATGCTGTGCTGAGGAGTGTCCGCTGTCTGTGAGGGGACAGGAGCCTCCGAGCGGCATCGTGCGCTGTGCTGGTGATGCAGGGGGCCGAGGCTGCATGGCCTTCTCCCTGAGAAGCTCTGTACATTGCGGCTGCGATATACATGTATCGGGTGCCTAGTGACGCGCCGGGCAGGCGCACGCCCCCTAGAGGATCAGGAAGTAAAAGATGCCACGTGACAGCGGCCCAGATTCCAGATGGTTCCTGCCACCATCATATGACTATGCGTGGTAGGGAAGTGGTTAATAATATTCTATTACAATATGACTTGTGTCGCAATTGTACACGCTATATTATTTTTTCTTTATTTGCTATCCCCCCCCTCAAGTGAAGTTACCCTTTAACTTATCTAAATGCATATCATACTAAACTGCCTCATTGAACAGCATTACTGCTGAAGACACATCCATTATTTTGTGTTACAAAGGCCAAACTGTTACTGAATCCGGTTAAAGACGTTTCTGTTATTGCCGCCGGTGTCTTGTCAAATAGGGTCCTCCATCAGATGCTGTCCCCTGCGTACTGCGCATGCGCAGTACACAGGAACACAGATTCCGAAAATTGCCGAGGATGAACGGCGCCTGCGCCGTGAGTCCAGGTTCTATCCCCACTATCCAAGTGGACATAGAGTTAGAATAAAAAACAGCCGAGCGCAGCGAGGCCAAGCCCGAAGCGTGGCGAGCGAAGCTCGCCCGCGAGGGGCCCTCTAAAATTCACAACCCTATGTCCGCTTGGATGGTGGGGCTACCACCTCTACTCACGGCGCAGGCGCCGTTCAGCTTCGGAGATTTTCCGAAGCTTCGTCTGCTCCGTACTGCGCATGCGCAGTACGGAGCGGACACATATTGATGGCCGGACTCTATTAGGCAGAACACCGGTCTTATGTCATTTTACAGCAGAGTTTTGGTGTTAAAGAGGAAGTAAACCCCTTCAAACCACTTTGACCTACAGGTAAGCCTAGATTAAGGCTTACCTGTAGGTCCAAGCAATATCTCCTAAACCTATATGGTTTAGGAGATATTTGCCCGAAAATGGGCACCGCTGTCTACGGCGCATGCGCCGTAGACAGCGGCGCGCAGGCGCACTAAATGCGGCAAGTCCAAGAATGGATTTGCCTAATTTGTCGACTCCCGTGCGCATGCGCGAGAGTGACGTCATCGCGGCTTCGCCGAATGGCAGCGGCGGAGCTGCGAGACGCGACTCCCGTGCGCATGCGCGGGAGTGACGTCATCGCGGCTTCGCCGCTGTCATTGGTCGGAGCTGCGAGACGCCACCAGCAAGATGGATGCGGCGGACTACAGGGATCAGCGGCGACTTCGCTGGCTCCTGTGTCAGGTAAGTGACACATAATGAGCTACTATGCGATGCATAGTAGTCCATTATGCTTTACCTTTGCAGGGAAAAAAAGAGGAAGTAAACCCATCAGGGTTTACTTCCTCTTTAAATGATAATAACAGAACTCCCTGAAACGTGCACGCGCCTAATCTCCCCGCCCACTGCACGCACGTCTCATTTCCATGCCCTGTTCGCTGACTGGCCGTGTGCCGCGCATGCTCTCTATCGTTCGCATAGCTGAGCACTCGGCTCATGCAGTGTGACGTCACTTTGCCTGCGCCGGAAGCGACCCAGTCAGTAAACGCTCCGCTGTAATGGGGTGGGTGTCGAGTGTGTCCTGTGAGTTCTGCAGGGTGTCTTGCACCTCCCCCAAGTCGTTGTGCCAGCATGTCTCCGGCCAGAAGCACAAGGCGATCATGTTGGTGGTGGCACCGGAAAAGCAAGAGGAATTTCAACGAGTGCAGTACTTTGTGGACACTTATCTAAAGGATTATCCCGTCCTGGGGCTGGAATATGTGGTGGAGGAGCAGGTGGGATCCTCCTACCTCTACACCTGCATGCTGTGTAACAAAGAGTATGATTGGCAGGAGATGGTTGCTCATGTCACAGACCAGGAACACACGGATATCTATGTCACGAGGCACCACAGTGAGCTGAAAACCACATCCACCAGCCTCACAGATGAGGAGGAGAACCTACTGCTGATGAAAGTAGCCAAAACCATCCGCAGCAAGTATGGCCATGGAAAACTCTGTGTTAAGAATTCAAATGCCGGTACCCCGGATGTGGTAGCTGTCCCATCCCCCACAGGAGACATTAAGAATAATGGTGCTCTGCCTTCCACAGGTAAAGATTTGCAGACGGAGCACACAAAGAAGAAACTGCCGTCTAATTCTGTACCGCAGAAGAAGAAGAAGAAGGGGAAAGTTCAAAAACCTCAAAAGATGTTAACGCAAGGAGACAAAGGTACAAAGAGCAAAGCTAGGTATGTCTGTCACCCCTGCAACCAAATCTGTCCCTCACCTGTGGCGCTGTGTCAACACATCATCAGCATCAAGCATAAAAAAAAACTCTCGCTCCAGAAGCAAGATAGTGTAAAACGCTTGAGCTACTTCCTGAGTAACCACATGAAAAAACACCCCATTGTGGGCCTGGAATATGTCATAGAGGTACAACAGGGCTCATTGTACAAGTTTTATTGCCAGCTGTGTGGCATGGTGGATGTCAACTTGACAAAAATAGTCTCCCATATCTTTAGTCCAAACCACATTATACTTTATGCTTTGCAACACTATGAAGATCTGTTTCTCTCTCGTTATCCCAACCTCCAACAAATTACAAATCCAAGAACCCTGAGAGAGATTTCCTCCAAGATCATATCACTGCAGGGGCCCAGAAAAATTAAAATTAAGTATAACACTGTCGGTGGCCCGACTGAGTCTGCAACGTTCCCAGGGGGTGACAGTAAAACAAGGAAAGCCGTGGAGGACACATTACCAACCACACCTGAGGGTGACCATAAAACAAAGAGAGCCTTTGAGGACACGCTACCATCCAAACGTGAGGGTGACCGTAAAACAAGGAAAGCCTTCGAGGAGGCGCTACCATCCAAACGTGAGGGTGACCGTAAAACAAGGAAAGCCTTCGAGGAGGTGCTACCATCCAAACGTGAGGGTGACCGTAAAACAAGGAAAGCCTTTAAGGACACGCTACCATCCAAACACGAAAGTAGAAGTTCTCACTCAAACTGGAGACCATTATCATATCGGGAGAAAGGTTTGGATGAGAGCCATGAAAGCTCCCGCTATAGTAAGAGGTCCAAAGTATCTAGAAGTTATGACCCACCTTTGGCCAAGAGGAGCAGGCTTTCCCCTGAGGGTGACTGGGATGCTTTACCTTCAAGACCGCACATTTCAAAGCATAGGAGCTCACAGTATAATGAGAGCCATGCCATTAGAATGGATTGTAAAACAGCCATGCAGGAATTAGGGTTCAGAACAAATGAAGAATTTTTTCAATATATATCTAATTTTGTGATCTCTAATGATGAAGATGCTGTCTTTATCCGGACGATAACCCAGAACTGCATTAGGGCTATGACAAACTTTCAGGTAGAAGAGACAGAGAGGCAGAAGACCACTTATCACTCAGAGACTCCATTGGCGCACACAAGCAGGACTGCCCAAGAGATCCCACATATTTTAGAAAATAAAACAGAGTCACCTTCACGAGGTTCTGAAACTACTTTGATCAAAGACACCTCAAATCCCCCTTCAGACTCCATGCCTAAAAACGAGGTAACCGACTTCTTTTTCAGCAGCATTAAAAACATGGATGAGTCTGAGGTGGTCGGCGTTTTCCAGAAAATTGCTACTACAAATCCTGAATTTCAAGGAATGGACATACCTTCTGTTATAAGATTCTTGAAGGATTCTGGCAGATTAACGAAGCCTTGATGCTGTGAAAATACAGTGTGTTCTCAATTGTTGCTGTTTTGTGTTTTTGTTTGTTTCTTGAAGAGGTTCCAGACAGAAAAACCTGGATATAATATTATTTGGCAGGTTCCTACCAGTTTTTTTCTCTCTTCCCCCCCCCCCCCCCCCCTCCCTATGTCAGATGTTTTTCATACTATTCCCTGTAAAAATTCACAATACCATAGTATATATTGAAGACCATATTTTTCAAAAGGTGTTAGTGTTCAACTTTTTTAAAAAACATTTTAGAATGGGAAGGGCTTAGAACGCTTGTCAGGGTTTTACTGTTTTTTGGAGCTCCATTGGTAAAATTTTCTTTGCTCCAGTGATAATGGCTTCACCAGACAAAGTGAGAAAAATGTGGCACCTCTTATAGATGTTGTGTTTTTTCTTTTTTTTTTTTAATGGTCCTAAATGGTCCTCCAAACTCAGCTTTCAGCTCTGTGTTTGATACTTTAAAGTACACATTCCGCAGGGAGGAATGGAGATTTATGGGGTGGCACCTCTGGGTTTTTAGTTGTTAGGCACTAATAAATGTACTTTAATTTATCTATATATTAAATAAAACTTCTAAAAATGCTAGTTACTTGGCTGTCGTTCCAACCCCCTACCCCCCACCCATATTTGTAGATGCACTGGCCTCATACAGTATTTCCTGATTTTTCCAACCTGCTTGTATTTCACGGTAAAATTTACTGAAGTTAAAGAAGGCAAGGCAATTAGTATTTTCAGAGAGTTCTGTAGTGGCAGCTCCCATATTTCTCTCAGCACAGGTTTATTAACCTCCCTGGCGGTATGATTCAGTCTGGATTTAGGTGCTGAAAGCGGTACAATTATTTTGCATGGAAATTTGGCATCTTATATTGTAGTCCTGTAATTCTTAGGAATAACTCTCTTAAATATGTTCAAACCAGAGTCTAGCAGACATCCCGGGTATGATAAAGTTTATAATATAATAAAGAATAATAAAAAATATTCAATAATGTAATAAAATCCTAAAACACTGAAAAAGGGACACTTTCTGGTTGCTATGGATAATCTCCAAATTCCAGGCAGAAAAAAACAGTATTTATAATATAAAAGTGCATGCAGGGCACTGCACAGACCACTAGGGACAAAGGGGGTGTGTGATTTTGTAATACAGCACTGTAATCTGTAAGATTACAGTGCTGTGTGTTTTCTTTTTTGAATTTGCCACCGTTCTCCGCTCCCGTGCGCCGTAACGTCGCAGGGAACGGAGCTCGGCGGCATTCGGCACTGTGAATCGAGTGGAGGACAGCTCGATCACACAGCGCGGCGGACATCGCTGGATCCAGGGGACAAGGTAAGTAAGTCTCACTGTGTCCTCCCCTGCATCCAGCGAAGCGATCCTGAGTCTGGCTCGGGGTTACCGCTCCTATCAGTAAATTCCTAACCAGAGCCAGACTCGGGATTACCGCTAGGGGGGTTAAAGTACAGTATATCTAAAGCTAAAAGTAGGTTTAAACATCTATTATGTTTTATTTTTTATGTCTGATTTTCACTTACTGCCCTGTGGAGGTAACAGGAAATGAGAGGAAAGTTAACAGGAAATCCTGCCTTGTCGTGTATACTAACAAGTAATGTCATTAAAGCCTAGTACACACTATGAGGGTTCTTTGTTTAACCCAGCGGAAGCCGCTATCCTAACAATCCAATGTTAGTACAGCGATATCCCTTGCTGACCCCCCCCAGGCCAAAACACTCTGGTCAGCGCTCTCAGCTATTGACATGATCGGGAGCTGGTCAGCTGCTGGTTTTCCAGCATGCTCGTCCAACAGAAGCTGGCCACACAGCTGGCTTCTGTTGGACCGGCTGCCGTACACACGAGCCAAATGTTGACCACTTTTTTTTTTTTTTTTTTTTTAAATTGAATCGGCTGATGTCGCTAGAGATTTGGCTTGTGTGTACTAGGCTTTAGACTAGGTTCCCTGGTATAAGTGTTGTGAATGTGTGCAAAATTGTGCGCCATCCTGAAATGGACAAACGCACTGCCCTTTAGCAGATGCATTGCAGTGCCATTAATTGCTAATAGCACCTTTCGTGCATCTGAAAACGTGCACACCAAACCCCATGGTGCGGCAAGTTTTTGGAAAAAAGTCCAGGGACTTCTTTATAGAATTTCTCACTTAAAGGGCAGCCCATTAAAATAATTTGGCTTCCACACACGACGCATTGGAAACGCACTAAAAACACATGTGGCTCGTATGTGTGAACCAAGCCTAAATATTAATAACCCCCCCCCCCCCCATGCATCTGATAATGCTTGTGTTTTTGTGTTGATGTCATTAAAGCAGTTGTATAGTAATTTTTGTAACTTACCTACAGGTAAGCCTATAAGAAGGCTTACCTGTAGGTAAAAAGAATATCTCCTAAACCTGTATGGTTTTGGTGATATTCCCCTCGCAATGAGCCACTGACTTCAGCGGCGCATGCGCACCGGGATTCTCAGCTGAAAGTCCGGCAGATGCCAGATCCTGCCAGGAAGAAAACCCCCGCGTGCATGCGCGGGAGTGATGGCATCGCAGCTCCGGCCACTCGGCGTCAGTGCCGCGATACCCGGAAGACACGCCGAGTGAACATGCAGGTCCCTCGGCATGGACCAAGTGAGATGCCGGCGCCTCATTCTAAGGTATTTCCTAATGAGCTAGTATGCCGGGGCTTGACAAATTTGCTTGGAATCTAGGAGCCAGCTAAAAAAGTTAGGAGCCAGGTCCGTAACGGCGATCCGGACCTGTCCCTGGCCTGACATGGGGACGAGTGAGGGGAAGATAGCCCCCCCCCCACCTGTCTCCAAATCATTGCCTATAGCTCTTAGAGGGACATTTATTTATTTTTTAAATGTTTTCAAATTATTATTTTTTTTCATTGCATTTTAGTGTAAATATGAGATGTGAGGTCTCTCTGACCCCAGATCTCATATGTAAGAGGACCTGTCATGCTTTTTTCTATTACAAGGGATTTTTACATTCCTTGTAATAGGAATAAAAGTGGCACAATTTATTTTTAAAAGAACAGTGAAAAATTTAAAATAAAAGTTAAAATAAGAAAAAAAAGAATCATTTTAAACGCGCCCTGTCCCGCCAAGCTTGCGTGCAGAAGCGACCGCATACGTGAAAGCGGTGTTCAAACCACACGTGAGGTATTGCCGTGATCGGTAGAGCGAGAGCAATAATTCTAGCCCTAGACCTGTAACTCAAAACATGCAACCGGTAGAATTTTTTAAACGTTGCCTATGGAGATTTTAAAGGGTAAAAGTTTGTGGCCATTCCACGAGCGGACGCAGTTTTGAAGCGTGACATGTTGGGTATCAATTTACTCGGCGTAACATTATTTTTCACAATATAAAAAAAAATTGGGCTAACTTTACTGTTGTCTTATTTTTTTATTAAATTATTTTTCCCCAAAAAGTGCGCTTGTAAGTCCACTGTGCAAATACGGTGTGACAGACAGTATTGGAACAACCACCATTTTATTCGCTAGGGTGTTAGAATAAAAAATATATAATGTTTAGGGGTTCCAAGTAAAGGGAAGGAGATGGGCGGGCAGTGAAAACAGGCAGGGGAAGCTTCATTAGCATTGCTGGTTGTCATACCAACGGCCACCACAAGAGGGCGCCAGATTCCAGAAGGAAGCATAGGACCGCAGAAGGCCTCAAAGCCGCGGTCTCACTTACCGGCCAGCGGCGGCGTGGCCCAACATGATCGCGCCGGGGGGAGGTGCACGGAGACAGGATACCCCCAGTTGTGCTGCCCCAGGCAGCGGGTCGCTAATTGTAGTCGCAAATGCGACCTGGCAGTTTGTCGAGCCCTGTAGTATGTGGTGCATACTAGCTCATTATGCCTTTTCCTTTACAGGTGTGAAAAAAAAAAAAAAAAGTCAGCGGGTTTACTTCCGCTTTAAGGCTAGGTGCACATCTATGCATTTTGGGAATGTTCACAGAATTTTCTTTCCCAACAAGTACAGAAATGTGCTGCCCTTTAGAAGATATGTGGTGGTGCCATTACATTTGTTAATAGAACACCCACACATCTACTAACGGACACACTTTCATGCATGCCAAACCACCATGCTGTTGTGTATTTTTGGAAATTGGTCAGGCACTGCTTTTCCACGTCTTTTGTGCATAGGGCAAAACATAGAAATTAATGGGTTGCCATACACAACTCATGGGAATGCGTTCTGCCTCATCTGTAGATTTGAACCAAGCTTAAATATTAATGACAACTCCATGCATCTGCTAATGAATGTGTTTTTGAGGTAGTTCTATTCAGGCTAAGTTCACATCTATGTGTGTTGGGAACATGAAGAAAATTGTGCAGCATGTGGTTTGGTGCATTTCTGTTAAAGTTTCAGGGACTTCTTTTCAGTGTTTCTCCCACATAGGGCACATTTTATAGAAATGTGTGCGCCCACATCACAATTATAGAGGTGA
Organism: Lithobates pipiens; assembly: GCF_037356315.1. Lineage (NCBI taxonomy): Eukaryota > Metazoa > Chordata > Amphibia > Anura > Ranidae > Lithobates > Lithobates pipiens. The sequence goes on along the minus strand of NW_027507758.1, from coordinate 81,930,586 downwards.
ACCAAGCCTAACTGTTATTGGTACCCTCGCGCATCTGCTAATGCATGTGTTTTGACATGTGCTGAACGACATGGTGCTGCAGCATCATGCACTTTGGTGCGGCGCATCTTTGGAAAGGGTCAGGGACTGCTGTTATGCATTTCTCACACATAGAGCAGCACATTGAAAGGTATAGGTTGCCCTAAATATGATGTGTGGAAATAACAAAAACAATTGATCAGTGATGTATTTTCCATGTTTCTAGCTCGTAGGGCATCCCACTGAAATGAATGGGCTGCTGTACACTAGACCTGTGTGAACATGCTGAAATGTGTATGTTTGGTCGCTCCTGTAGGCGCGAACCAAGCCTAAATATTAATGGCATCTTATGCACCACCACTAGAGGTCAACCGATATATCGGCCGATAATTGGCGTTTTTTAATTAATCGTCATTAGCCGATTGTGCTGATGAAAAAGGCCGATTATCACTTCAGAAACTTGCAAAGTACTTCTCTAATAGAAGTCAATGCAAGTTGCCTGAAATCTTTAGTGGAGACTTCTCCTCTCTGGGCAGTCTGCCAAGAAAAGACCAAAGAGATGCAATGTTTCTTCTTCTTCAATGAACAGAACTTTGTGTGTAGAAGCTCTCAGATTAATCATTTAAAGACTAAATCTTTTCTGACACTTGATGCTTACAAGTTAAAATCCTGTATTTTCTGCTAGAAAATCAATCAGAACCCCCCAAAAATTATATATATATATATATATATATATATATATATATATATATATATTTAGCAGAGAACCTAGGGAATAAAATAGCGGTTGTTACAATATTTTATGTCACACGGTATTTGCACAGCGGTCTTTCAAACGCAATTTTCTTTGGAAAAAATACACTAATAATTAAAAAAAAAACGAAAACAGTAAAGTTAGCCCATTTTTTTCGTCCAAAAGTTTTGAGTACTTGTTTTTGTGTATTTAATACAGGGGTGCCCAACCTTTTTAAGGGCTACAATGAGCGGAGCTCAGGTCACAGCTACTCTATAGGCCCTCCGATCCGATCCACCCGGATGGAAGGGGGCGAACTCCCTTCTATTTTTTTTTATCCGATTTTTAGGACCGGATTGGAGGCAGGCGGGAGTAAATGGACAAAAGTCTGTTTACATCTACCGCTCTGTAGAGGTGAATTGAGGGTCCGATTGGGTAGGGCCGATCGTGTGAAAAGGGCCTAAACTGCTTTCACACTGATTACCTATACCGCGGGTGCAGGGTAGTGTTGTGGGTTAACTGAACTTTGCCATAGACTCTGCCTCTGGCAAAAGCCGGTGCTGTACAGGAAGCATCGGCTTATGGGCTCTGCTCTGCAGCTGTTTTCTTCCTCTACCACCAGCTTCATTCACAACCCGATGCTGTGTTATGACGGTTCGGCAACATGCGATCTGGGCTTGCTAACCCGCCATTCCAGAGCAGGAGGTCGCAGGCCACATCAAAGGGCTCTGCGGGCCACTGGTTGGCCACCCCTGATTTAATTTAATTAAATTCAGTATTTGTAGCTGCTGACTTTTTTTTTTTTTTTAAGGGGAACCCCTCTTTAAGGCTGCTTTCACACTGGAGCGGGCAAGCGTTGATAGTTTTAGCAGCGCTTTACCATTATTTTCAGGGACAGTTCGGCTGCTAGTGGGGCACTTATAACCCAGCTAGTGGCAGAGGAAGGGGTTAAATGCGCCTGTGAAGCGCCGCTGCCATATCGTATTGCAGGCGCTTCGGCAGTGGTGCCCATTCATTTCAATGGGCAGGAGTGGTGGAGGAGCAGTATACACCGCTCACAAGATGCTGCTTGCAAGACTTTTTTTAACGCCCTGCCAGCACATCGCCTCAGTGTGAAAGCACTCGGGCTTTCACACAGACTGCAGGGGAGCCGTTTTACGGGCACTTTACAGGCGCTATTTTTGGCCCAAAAGCACCTGGAAAAACGCCCCAGTGTGAAAGGTGTTTAACTGTTAGATTTTATGATATGAAGGAGGAAAAAAAAAATTGGCCCAAAAAAAGGGCATCGTATGTCGGCCATCGGCCGCCACAATTTCTAAATATCGGCATTGGCCAGAGTAAAACCCATATCGGTCAACCTCTAACCACCACCATGCAATTCGGTGCTGTGCATGTTTGGAAAAGGGGCAGGGATGTGTTAGGAACCCCCCCCCCCTGCGCTTAGTTGCACCTGCAGGTAGTAACCAAACCTAAATGTTAATAGCACCCCCACACATTTGCTAAGGCATGCGCTTTTGCAGTTCTGTTAACCACTTTAAGACCAGGCCTTTTCTGGAACTTTTTGTTTACAATTTTAAATAAGTGTATTTTTTGCTAGAAAATTACTTAGAAACCCCCAAACAGTATATATATTTTTAGCAGAGACCCCCTAGAGAATAAAATGGCAATTGTTGCAATATTTTATGTCACACAGTATTTGCGCAGCGGTCTTTCAAGTGCAATTTTTCGGGAAAACATACACTTTTTTTAAATTAAAGCAAAACAGTAAAGTTTGCCCAATTTTTTTTGTATAGTATGTAAGATGATGTTATGCCGAATAAATAGATACCTAACATGTTGTGCTTTAAAATTGTGCAGGCTCGTGAAATGTCAACAAACTACGGTACTTAAAAAAAACTCCATAGGTGACCCTTTTTTTTAAAATTTATTTATTTATATTTTTTAAATAAATAAGAAGGTGAATATAGCTCTGCCCATCCAAATAACCATAGAATATCACCTTGTAGCGCTAAATTAGTGTAAAAATAATCACATTAGAGTTACCCCTCAAACAGAAATGTGTGTTTCTCACGAAAACATATCTCAAACCAAATATAAGAAAATATATATATTTGTGAAAAACTCAATGTGATCATCTTAAAAAAAATAAAAATATATAATATGCAAGTGTTCATATCCTTTAAAACAAAACCAATAGTCCATAGGGAAAATTATATCCTTTTCACGTGCAAATCTTATCAGTGTCCATATAATAATGGTATAGCCTTCACCATACACCATCAGTGTCCGTGACCCCCCTTGTTGGAGCACTCACCAGCTGCGGCGCCCAGCACTCTCGTGCCAGGCTAGATGTGCGTTTAGATCAATCAAACGATGACAGCAGATATTCAGCACTCAATGTATATTCTCCTTTAAGGCTTCAATAGACCTACCCCTCAAAGCACCTCAGAAAGAAAAACAAAGACCTCCCATAGTGCAACACTGTAAAAACTCTTTAATTCCAAAATTAAAATCCACTCATTGATGCACTCACATGGAAACAGCTTGAACGAAAGCACTTCAAAATCACTCCACTCCTCAGTAACAGCGCACTCTACTCCAAGGCATTGGTGGTCACAGTGGATACTGGTTAGATTAGTAGCACAAATACTGTCTCTCACCCTTCCTTCTGCTGTTTGGTACCTCACAGCGGAGCTCACAGTTTAAACACAGCGCCACACTCTCCCAGTTCTGTTCCTCATGTTAGACACCTCCTTCCGCCTTGGTTGCAGTGCTCAGTGTATCAAAGATAGTTGCCAGATAGCCACGCCCCCGACATGTTTCGTCATAGGACTTACTCATGGGATTCCCAACGAGGGGGGTCACGGACACTGATGGTGTATGGTGAAGGCTATACCATTATTATATGGACACTGATAAGATTTGCACATGAAAAGGATTTAATTTTCCCTATGGACTATTGGTTTTGTTTTAAAGGATATGAACACTTGCATATTATATATTTTTATTTTTTTTAAGATGATCACATTGAGTTTTTCACAAATATATATATTTTCTTATATTTGGTTTGAGATATGTTTTCGTGAGAAACACACATTTCTGTTTGAGGGGTAACTCTAATGTGATTATTTTTACACTAATTTAGCGCTACAAGGTGATATTCTATGGTTATTTGGATTGGCAGAGCTATATTCACCTTCTTATTTATTTATTCATATATTTAAGTAGCAGCTGGGGAAGGGGTTTTGTTGGCGCGGTGATGATACACTGAGGTGGCGATTTTTGAGGTGTGTATCGAGTTTTATATTATTTATATTTTTTACAGATTACCTGTTTAGAGTTAGAGAAGGTTTAGTGCTCTTGCTCTAGCGATCGCGGTTGATGCCTCACGTGTGCCGGGAACGGCATTTACATATGCGTGCGTGACTTTGTATCTTCGCTTCTGCGAGCGAGAATTATTTAACTTTTTTTTTCTTTTCTTTTTTTTTTACTGTCCCTTTTATTTTTTTTATCATGTTCATTCATATTACAAGCAATGTAAACATCCCTTGTAATATAAATAAGCATGACAGGTCCTCTTTATTGAGAGATCTGGGGTCAAAAATACCCCAAATCACTCCTTTACCTTTATAAAGCCGAGTTCCGCCGAAAAACAAAAAATGAAAAGCCAGCAGCTACAAATACTGTAGCTGCTGACATTTAATATATGGACACTTACCTGTCCAGAGAGCCCACGATGTCAGCAGCCGAAGCTGATCTGTCCCTTGGCTCTTGGCTGCTGCTGCCACCAAACCTCAGAAAGGGAATTGGGAAGTGAAGCCGCAAGGCTTCACTTCCTGGTTCCCTACTGCGCATGCATGAGTCGCGCTATGCATCCTCACTGGTCCCTGCTGTGTTTTGGGACCTGTGTGTCTTCCAGAATACATTGGGGGAGGACAGAGTACTAGTAAAAAATAAAACTTCCATAAATATATCCCATAGTTTGGTTTGCGCAAAAGTTACAGCATCTATAATCAATATACGCTTATTGGCATTTTACCAAAAATATGTAGCAGAATACACATTGCCCTAAATTGATGAAGAAATTTTTTTCATTGGAAATTTTTATATCAAAAAGTAAAAAAAAAATTTTATTTTTTTATTTCAAAATAGTCTTTTTTTGTTTATAGAGCAAAAAATAAAAACCGCCAAGGTGATCAAACACCACCAAAAAAAGGACATTCGTTTTATTTGGGTACAGCATCAGCATGACAATTGTCAGTTAAAATAATACAGTGCTGTATCGCAAAAAATGGCCTGGTCATGAAAGGAGGTAAATCTTTTGGATCTGAAGTGGTAAAGGTCGGTGCATTTCTGTGCATGCTGTGAAAGCACAGAAAAGCACTGACCTTTAACAAATGTGCAGTGGTGCCATTCATTTTTAATGGCGCACCACGAATTGTCAAACGACATGTGCTTCGGTGTGCCATATTTCTGGAACGAAGTCGAGAACTTATTTTTTTTGAGTTTCTTACGCGTAGGGCAGCCTATTGAAATCCGTGTAAATGTGATTGATGTCACTTCTGCGCATCTGATAACAGCAAACTGCATGGTGCTGTGTGTTTTTGGAATAGGGTCAGGGTCTTTTCCGTGTTTTTCGTTTGTATGGCAGCCTATTGAAAAGAAAGGGCTTCCCTACACACGACATGCAGGAAACATGCCCTTGGTCGGACCGTGGCTAGGTTCACGCTTGTGCAGGTACAGCAACCTATTAATTTAAAGCAGAGTTGTAGACTCGGGTAAATAAATAACAGTCAGCAGCTACAAATACTGTGGCTAATGACTTTTAACCACTTCAGCCCCAGAAAATTATTCCCCTTAAAGACCAGGCCATTTTTTGTGATATGGCACTGCGTTGCTTTAACTGACAGTTGCGCGGTCAAGAGCCGCTGTACCCAAAGAAAATTGACGTCCTTTTTTTTCCCACAGATAGAGCTTTCTTTTGGTGGTATTTGATCACCCCTGCGGTTTTTATTTTTTGTGCTATAAACAAAAAAAAGCGACAATTTTGAAAAAATATATATATTTTTTTACAAATGAACAATACTGTTGCGCACAACCTCGCCAAAGGTAACCTAATGTTGTATTTTAGGAAGCTGCTCACATCTAAAAAAAAGTTTTCTCAGAGATATGGATAAAAGGGGGGTATTTTATGTGGCGCTACCTTAATAGGGTCCCTTTGAGAAAGTCACGTGGTATGTGACGCAACGCGTCAGGGAGGAGTCAGGTGTCGATCGCCACTTCCGGTCGCGGCCGAGACCGGAAGTACCACTGTTTACTCGCGAATTGCTGTATTTTAATGTAAGTGTGCAGATTGCCATGAATAAATGTTATTTTAACTTACTACACTTTGGAGGCCCCTTTATTATCTCCCCTTATTATATAACCCAGATTTTGGAGAGGTCAAGCTGGTGTTCCGGAGTTTGTATATGAGAGAAGGTGGAGGATTTTTAACCCATTATCTTTGAAGTGGTATCCGGTCCCTTGGGACCAGTGCTAGAGGTGAGAGGCTGAGGGAAACAAGGGGTGCACTTTAAAGCACTGAAGTGTGGAGGAGTGGTGGATTTGCACCTTTGGTTCACATCGCATGGTTTTCATCGCTGTTTGGACTTGTTACACATTTTATGAAGAGTTCAATGGACTAAAATATATATTTTTTGCACTTTGCACCTTGGATGTTGCTTGGGAGCAACACCATTTAATAATTTTTATTTATTGATTCATTTGGTTGTATGTTATGCTATTTGCACTATTGCACATTTGCATGTATTTATCTATACATGAATTTGATCTTTTTTATTTTTGCACATTTGCACATAGTTTTTTGAAAATTATTGCACTTTATTAAGTTGATATATGGACTTGAATGATTTATGATATCTACTATATAATTTTTCTATACTGTATTACACTATAGATTACACCATTTATTATTTACACTATATATTTTTTGAGTTCACATAGATATATTCTTTGAGAGTTCACATTGATTGAGACTTGTTTAGGATCCACCTAATATTAAGGTAGCGCCACATAAAATACCCCCATTTTATCCATATATTTTTTTCTACTTTTTGCTATAATATCCCCCAAAATGTTTTTAAAAAACAAATTTCTTCATTAGTTTAGGTCAATATGTATTCTACATATTTTTGGTAAAAAAATTGCAATAAGCGTATATTGATTGGTTTGTGCAAAAGTTATAGCATCAAAAAACTAGGGAATAGATTTATGGCATTTTTATTTATTTTTTTACTAGTAATGGCAGTGATCTGCGATTTTTAGCGGGACTGCGACATTGCGGTGGACAGATTGGACACGACAAATTTTTGGGACCATTGACATTTATAAAGTGATCAGAGCTATAAAAATGCACCGATTACTGTGTAAATGTTACTGGCAGGCAAGGGGTTAACACTAGGGAGCGATCAAGGGGTTAAATGTGTTCCCTCGTGAGTATTTCTAACTGGAGGGGGCGGGACTGACTGAAGGAGGAGACAGATCGCTGTTCGTAATTACTACGAACAGATCTGTCTCATCTCTCCTGTCAGAACAAGGATTTGTGTGTTTACACACACAAATCCCCGTTCTGGCTAGCATGCGAATCGGGTCCCCCGCCATGCAGCAGGCGTGCACCTGCTATGGCTTTTAAAGGAGCTGACGTACGGGTATGGTGTTTCGTGGGAACGAATCACTTTGTTGATGTATGTGCATGAGCCGGTCAGCAAGTGGTTAATATAAGGACACTTACCTGTCCTGGAATCCCGCAATGACGGCGCCTCAAGCTGATCCATCGGCTCCGGGTGCAGGCGATGGCATCCATACTAAGGGAAACGGGAAGTGAAGCTTTGTGGCTTAGCCTGTTTCCTACTGTGCATGCGTGAGTCACGCTGCACTTTCTGAATGGTCCCGCCGTCTTCTGGGACCTGTGTGTCACCCAGAAGACAGCGGGGGGGGAAGAAATTGTGTAGATCATGGCGATCTTACACTGAAGTGGGAACCTGTTTTTTTTTTTATAAATTCTTTATTTTCACAAAAATCATATTACATCTTATACAGATCATATATTTTCTCTATATAACATCTCTTTGATTCTACCATTTACATCCACATTTTACCATCGGTTATGATCAGCTCAATAACACAACCAAGGTTTTCTTTTCAAATAGAGAAGAAAAAGAAACAGAAAAACGATCAAGAGCCCAGACATAAAAAAATATATATATATATATTTGAATAATATTTCTCCTCCCCCCACCCCCCCCTGCCAACCGCCCTATCAACCCTCTCTGTTTTCTCCCTCTCCTCCTCCATATACAAGGTAGGGGGCCCATATCTTCCGATATTTCTCATCTTGTTTCTTCAACAATAGTTTTTCCATTTGGATTTCCGCCACTCTAGCCAACCACTGTGCTCTAGATGGGGGAATATTGCTTTTCCATAGAGCAGGGATACACGCCTTTGCTGCAGTGAGAAGATAATTCAACAATGAATTTTTATATTTTTCCACTGACATAGGGACATCATTCAGCAAATACGCTGCTGGATTTTCTCCAAGAGACAAACCTGTAATTGTTGTAACAGTTTCTGCTACCATTCTACAAAATTCTTTAATTTTCACACAGTCCCAAAAAATGTGCAACATAGTGTCCTTCGCCTCCTGACACTGCCAGCACGCATCCGAGACCTGGGGAAATATCTGATGCAATGATATATCCTCCTTCCTGGTACCTACTCATCACTCCTTCCTGGTACCTCCTCATCACTGATGCTTTGTGGGTGGATAACAAAATCCTATCTTTCTTCGTTTGGGAAAATGTCACCCCCAACTCCCTTTCCCACGCCTGTATACAGATGAGGTCCTATGGTGCTTCTAATTCTGTTAATGTGGAGTAAAAATGTGACAGTGAGTGCCTCAGTGATTCCCCATCTAAACAAAGCAGCTCAAAGTTAGATACTATCTGTACTTTGGGATATATACTCGACTTTGATCGAATAAAAGTGCATAATTGCATCATCCTGAAAAATTCTAATTCTGGTACTAACTCCGATTCAATCTCTCTTCTTGTCATTAACCGATTGTCCACTGAAAAATGTATAAGCCTATTTTTACCCCTTCTCCGTATGGCCTCGAATTGCAAATCTGTCATACCTGGCTGAAAAGCCGATGTGCCCAGAATTGGGACCATAGGGCTCGGGTATACTGTCGTATTTTTAAACATCTTTTTAACTGTTTGTACTGGAGCGCCTACCGTTGGATGTTTCCTCACTGCCATTGGGATATCAGTTTCAGCAAGCCAAACCACTCCCTTTAAGGGGATATCTACCGTCGCCTGTTCCATTTGGACCCACGGTTTCCTCTTGTGGATTGCGCACCAATCTACCACTCTAGCTAAACATGAGGCTTCTTGATATCTAACTGGGTCCGGAAAGCCAATCCCCCCCACCTTCTCTTTTGTTCATTGTCGGACACAGCATCTTCATCTTGACCTTAGGGTTATATCGCCCCTTTAGGAGAGGACTAGGCAGAAAGTGTTAAAAACAGCAACACTTGCACAGTACCCCCAGGGGGTGGTCTTACTGGCTATAATCCCTCACACTGCATCCAGCAGCTCAGTTTTTTCTGCCTAGTGTAGAAGGACCTGGTTCCCGGTGGGACCATTGGTCCTGGGAATTTTTTTATTTTTTCTGCATTTTTGATTTCTGTGATCTACAATCAACAGCCGGGCTGGGTGACAGGCTGGATAATATACAGTGGGGACGGAAAGTATTCAGACCCCCTTAAATTTTTTACTCTTTGTTATATTGCAGCCATTTGCTAAAATCATTTAAGTTCATTTTTTTCCTCATTAATGTACACACAGAACCCCATATTGACAGAAAAATACAGAATTGTTTACATTTTTGAAGATTTATTAAAAAAGAAAACCTGAAATATCATATGGTCCTAAGTATTCAGACCCTTTGCTCAGTATTTAGTAGACGCGCCCTTTTGATCTAATACAGCCATGAGTCTTTTTGGGAAAGATGTAACAAGTTTTTCACACCTGGATTTGGGGATCCTCTGCCATTCCTCCTTGCAGATGCTCTCCAGTTCTGTCAGGTTGTATGGTAAACATTGGTGGAAGGCCATTTTTAGGTCTCCAGAGATGCTCAATTGGGTTTAAATCAGGGCTCTGGCTAGGCCATTCAAGAACAGTCATGGAGTTGTTGCAAAGCCACGCCTTGTTTATTTTAGCTGTGTGCTTAGGGTCATTGTCTTGTTGGAAGGTAACCTTCAGCCCAGTCTGAGGTCCTGAGCACTCTGGAGAAGATTTTTGTACAGGATATCCATGTACTTGCCCGCATTCATCTTTCCATCGATTGCAACCAGTTGTCCTGTCCCTGTAGCTGAAAAACACCCCCACAGCATGATGCTGCCACTACCTTGCTTCACTGTTGGGACTGTATTGGACAGGTGATGAGCAGTACCAGGTTTTATCCACACATACTGCTTAGAATTAAGGCCAACAAGTTCTATCTTGGTCTCATCAGACCAGAGAATCTTATTTCTCACCATCTTGGAGTCCTTCAGGTTTTTTTTTAGCAAACTCCATGCAGGCTTTCATGTGTCTTGCACTGAGGAGAGGCTTCCGTCGGGCCACTCTGCCATAAAGCCCTGACTGGTGGAGGGCTGCAGTGATGGTTGACTTTCTACAACTTTCTCCCACCTCCCGACTGCTTATCTGGAGTTCAGCCACAGTGATCTTCGGGTTCTTCTTTACCTCTCTTACCAAGGCTCTTCTCCCCCGTTAGCTCAGTTTGGCCAGGTGGCCAGCTCTAGGAAGGGTTCTGGTCGTCCTAAACGTCTTCCATTTAAGGATTATGGAGGCCACTGTGCTCTTAGGAACCTTAAGTGTTGAACCTTAAGAATTTTTTTGTAACCTTGGCCAGATCTGTGCCTTGCCACAATTCTGTCTCTGAGCTCTTCAGGCAGTTCCCTTTGACCTCATGATTCTCATTTGCTCTGACATGCACTGTGAGCTGTAAGGTCTTATATAGACAGGTGTGTGGCTTTCCTAATCAAGTCCAATCAGTATAATCAAACACAGCTGGACTCAAATGAAGGTATAGAACCATCTCAAGGATGATCAGAAGAAATGGACAGCACCTGAGTGTCACAGCAAAGGGTCTGGATACTTAGGACCATGTGATATTTCGGTTTTTCTTTTTTAATAAATCTGCAAAAATGTCACCAATTCTGTCAATACGGGGTGCTGTGTGTACATTAATGAGGATAAAAAAAAGAACTTTTATTTTAGCTTTAGATTTTAGCAAATGGCTGAAATATAACAAATAGTGAAAAATTTAAGGGGGTCTGAATACTTCTGTCCCCACTGTTGATCCTGGTAGCCTGGCCATCGAGTGTGAGCAGGCCCTATCTACGCGCTGGGTCGGCCACAACATGCCCCGTCTGATCCAGGGGCGGCCGGTGAGCTATATGCTCCAGGGCACACATATGACAGGCTACTGCTGTCTGTGTCAGTGTGCCGAGGCCGGCAGCCACAACATACTGCTCGGGTGATGGGTCTGTCAGTGGAATGCGTCCAGCAGTCCCTGCAGGAGTATTGTTCTACTTGTCTCAGCAGGATGGAGCAGCTGGGCATTCCCTGGGAGGTCGACTAGTGGTTCTCTTACTCTCCCTTTCTTCTCTCCCTGTCCCTTCTCTCCTCCCCACGCTATGGGATGCTGTGTGACTGGGCACATGGGGGTTCGGTGCAAGTACCTGGCCAGGGGTCTTGGCAGGGGGCTGCACTGGGGTGTTTGTGCTGTGTTTGACACGTGGGGAGGCTGCCACGCACCCCACGGCCATTTTTTTTGTAGCCACAGACAGTTTTTGCCTTTCTCTGCGCCCTCAGATGTTTTTGCTGAGGTGGCCGGCGGCCATTTTCTAGTCGCCTCAGGTAGTTTTGCCTCTAGCGCTGGGTGCTTGTTTCCTTCTAGAACAGCAAGCTTTTCGCACAGGCACCTCGTAGATGACACAGGGGAGAGCAGACAGCAGCAGCACAGCGCAGTACCTGTGTTAGGGTGGTGAGTCCTGCGGGGGTCCCTCAGTATGTGGTAGCTAGGAGGGTGGACATTTTGTGTGACTTGCCTTAGGTCCCTAAGTGATCACAGGCGAGTGTGGGTGTCAGGGCTGGCTTAGCCCTTCCCTCTCTGGGCTGGCCGCTCAGCTGTCGGCTAATTGCCAGCTCTCTTCTCTCTCCACAGTTACCAGCTGTTTCTGATGATGCTCGTCTGACCTGCCTACTTAAAGCCTTCCAGCTCACTTCACCTTCGTCACATCACTAGAAACCATCTCCTGCGGTTTGTTTAAAGACTGGCTTGCTGACATCCCTTCTGGCTCCTTATCCTGCTTGCTGTTGCTCTACTTGGATCCCTGACTTCTGGCCTGGCTGATTACCCGATCTGGTTATTGAACTTTGGACTGGCTGACTACCCAATCTGGTTACTGGACTCTGGCTATGCTTGACTACGCTTTTTCTATTTACCTTTTTATTTTTATTAATAAACAAGTATGATTTAATTGTACTTCTGTCTCAGTCTGATTCATGGTTTCTGACAGTGGGTCAGCATGGCGCTTCTTCCCCAGACATTCCTGTTATTGCAACTGGTTTCCCTGCACCTGTGGTGCCTATGGACGCTCTGCCAGTGGTCCTGGAGTCCTTTGTTGCCAGGGCGGAAGTGCCGTGCAGGCGCAAGGGCAAATGCCCCCTCCCCTCACCGTCTTCTGGGGAAAGCTCTGATTCAGACTCGGGCCCCGCTGTGACAGGCGGCCTCTGTTCTGACGTATCAGAGGAAGTGGACCAGGACTGTTAAGACAGTGAGGATGACTCTGTGTCCGGATCAGCACAGAAAAAGGCTCTTGTAGGAGCACTTATTACAGCAGTGCGGGATACCCTAAAATTTTAAAGATACAGCGGTGGCATCTATAGAGATGTCGGTCACTTTCGGGTCCTACAAGTCGGCCCGCACGGCTAAGGTGTTTCCTTACCCAACTTATTTTGATACATTTATTTACAAGGAGTGGGGAAAACCCCAGCGGGCCTTTTTAAGTCCCGAAACACATGGTGGTGCGTTACCCCTTTGAGGATCGTTTACTGAAGAAATGGACTTCTCCTCCAATTGTTGACCCCCGGTATCCAGGTTAAATAAGGTAACCACCTGGTGTCACAGACGCTTACTGAATGGGCAAATTTGTTGGACCATGAGTTGGAGAAGCAACAGGCTTCCCTAGTCTAAGTGGAGCTGGTGGACCAGTTGGTGCAGGGCCTTAAGTATGTCTGTGATGTGGCCTTAGATACAGCCCCCTTGTTCTCTAGAGCCTCTGTATCAGCAGTAGCGCTACGTCGCCTGATTTGGCTAAAATGCTGGTCTGCGGACCAGGCATCTAAGAAAGCACTGGCGGACTTGCCCTTCCAGGGAGAGAGGACATTATTAAGAATGTTACTGGGGGTAAGAGTACGTTGCTCCCACAGTCCAGAAAAGGGAAGGAGCCACGCCGTAGCCAAGGGCCCTCCTTTTCCACTGAGGGACAAAAGCGTCCCTGGTTTTGCTAGCCAAACAAGCCTGTGAGCAAATCTGTTACCGCATGAAGGTTTGCAGCCCCGTGGACCTCCCTACTTTCCGACCAGTGGGTCTGCAAACTAGTTTCATCAGGATACAAGATAGTTTCTTTCTTGTCCGCCAAACAGATTTTTTTCCCTCCAACCTTTATCTTTTTCCGGCTTGTCGGGAAGCCCTATTCGGGGCAGTACAGAACCTGTTGTTGCGTGGGGTGATAGTACTTGTACCGACGCTAGAAAGGTTTCAGGGATTCTACTCCAATCTGTTTGTAGTCCCAAAGATGGAACGGGTCCGCCCGGTCCTGGACCTCAAGGCTCAACAGCTTTGTGAAGGTACAAAGGTTCAGGATGGAATTAGTTTGCTCAGTGGTCACTGCACTCCAGGGGGATTTTTTGGCATCCCTGGACATCAAGAACGCATACTTGCATGTCCCCAAATGCATCAAGCATCGGAGGTTTCTGCGATTTGCAGTCGGGGACAAGCACTATCAATGTGCTAGCCCCAATTTTGGCTTTGCTAAGGCAACGAGGGATTGCAATCGTGGGTTACCAGGACAACCTCCTTCTGAGAGCAGCTTCTGCCTCAGAATTAAGGGAGGATGTGGCAATCACTATGCAAACTCTTTGGGAGTTTGGTTGAGTACAGAACCTACAGAAGTCGGTTTTGGTGCCGACTCAATGCCTGGAGTACCTGGGCCTGCTTCTGGACTTCTCAGAGGCGAGAGTCTTTCTCCCTTCGGACAAGCTGCAGACTCCTCAAGCTGCATGAAGTTATTGGTGTCCCGCAGGTGGTCCTCACTGAGTTTTTGCATGTGAATCCTGGGTCTCATGGTAGCCCCTTTTGAGGCGGTACCGTATGCTCAGTTCCACACTCGAGTCTTGCAGAAAGAGATCCTGTTCAAATGGTACAAACCTCTATTGTCCCTGAATTGTCAAATTTGGATGAGCCAGCTAGTCAGGGATTCCCTGCTCTGGTTGCTCGGGTCGCTGGCCCTTCAGTCCAGGAAGTCGTTTCTTCCTCTTCATTGGAAGGTGATCACAACGGACGCCAGCCTGACCGGTTGGGGTGGAGTTTGGGGCGTACAGTCAGCCCAGGGTCGCTGGACCCAGGAAGAATCCCGCCTGCCGATCAACATGCTGGAACATTGGGCAATCAGGCGGTGTCTCTCCACATGGTCACAGAGGCTGCCGGGGCGTCTGGTCAGGATCCAGTCGGACAACGCCACAGCAGTGGCATATGTCAACCATCAAGGAGGAACAAGGAGCTCGGCTGCAGCACTGGAGGTCGCTCACATCCTGCGGTGGGCAGAGCGGCACGTGTCGGTTCTGTCGGCCATGTACATTCCGGGCATAGAAAACTGGCAGATGCTGGACCAAGGGGAAGGGTCGCTACATCCGGATTTATTATAAGGTGATATAAGGTGAGGCACGCCAGATGTGGATCTCCTGGTTTCTCGACTCAATCGGAAGGTACCCTCCCCCCCAACTTGTGATCAAGGAACCTGGTTTTGACAGGTATCTGCTGCCCCCCGAAAGGTTCCAAATGTGGCAGGGGAGGGGGGAGGGGGCAAACAAGCGGTGTTTCCCTTTTGGGTGGAGCTCTGCTTTAAATGGGCTGCTGTACCTACGTAAAACATTTCATAGTACCAATAAGGCCCCAGGACTGCTCAAGAGGTCTCGGATTTTTTAGAAGATGCCAGAGTCACATTCAATTGGGTTCTGAAATTACTTTTCCTAAAGATACCTCAAATCCCCCCTCAGGACTCCATCCTTGTCACCAACTTCTTTTTCAACAGCATTAAAAAATGGACGAATCCGAGGTGGACTGCATTTCCTAGAAAATTGCTACCATGATTCCTGAATTTCATGGAATTTTATTTATTTTTTGCTTGTTTCCTGAAGAAGCTCCAGATGAAAAAAGAAAAGAAAAAACTTCAACATGGTATTGTTCAGCAGGTTCTTGCCAAGTTATGTTCTCCCTTCAATCTTGGCTGTTTTTCATACAGTTTCCTGTAAAGATTCACGGTAAGATAAACTGGAGACAATATTTTTCAAATGGTGTTGTTAAAGTGTCTAGCCACAATTTTGTTTATTTTTTTATTTTAGCATGAGGAAGGCTTAGAGCCCCTGTCAGATTTCTACTGTTTTCTGGAAGTCTGTAGGCAATATATTCTGTTCTTTTTTGCTCCAGTGTTAATGGTTTCACCACACAGGAAGTGAGGGAAAATGTGCATATTTTTTTTCTGCATTTTTTCATTTTTTTTTAAAGAATGCTCCTAAATGCCTTGGGATCCCCCAAACCCAGCTTTGAGCTTCAAAATTGCAACTGTAAAGTACCACTACACATTCTGTAGGGAGGTATGGGGATGTATCGGGTGGCACCTCTTAAAAGCTTTCAGCTTCAAAGTTGAAACTTTAAAGTGGTTCTAAACCCTTGACCTACAGGTAAGCCTAGATTAAGGATTACCTGTAGGTCCAAGAAATATCTCCTAAACCTATACGGTTTAGGAGATATTTACAAAAAGACAGCCACCGTAAACATCGGCGCGCAGGCACACTGGGCAGGCCGCAGATCACTGCGATATGCCGCTTGTGTCGGCTCCCACGCGCATGCGCAGGAGTGACGTCATCGCGGCTCCGGCGAATCACAGCAGTGCCGGCACCAGCACCGGAGCAGCGAGTCTCAGAAGTCACTCCGGGATACATGGCAGCGGCGAACATGAAGATGGAGGACCGCTTGGGGGGCTGTGTTCTCTACGCTATGCATACTAGCTCATTATGCCTTTGCCTTGCAGGTTGCATTTTTTTTTTAAGTGCCTTTACTTCCTCTTTAAAGTACCACCACACATTCTGTAGGGAGGTATGGGGATTTATGGGGTGCTATCTCTTTTAGCATGTTGGGTTTAGAGGCTTTTAGCATGTTGGGTTTTTAGCTGTAATGCCGCGTATACACGACCACACTTTTTTTCGGCTAATTGAATTCCATCGAATCGGACTTGTCTACACATAATCACACCAAATTCGGACGGGTTTGACTGTGATGAGTTACGACCGGAATAGAATAAGGAAGTTCATAGCCAGTAGCCAATAGCTGCCCTAGTGCCGGTTTTCATCCGTCGGACTAGCATACAGACAAATTAATTTTTCAACCGGACTCGAGTCCGTCAGAAAGATTTGAAACATGTTCTAAATCTAAAGTCTGTCTCATTTTTCGACAGCAAAGGTCCAATGAAGCCCACACATGATCGAATTGTCAGATGGATTCTTTCCATCGAACCTTTGCTGTCGAAAAGTCTGGCTGTGTGTACACGGCATTAGGCGCAAATATATTTGCTTTAAATTGTCCATATATTGTCTGTTTTTCTTCTAAAAATGCTAGTTGTTTGGCTGTCTGATCTTTTTGTTTCAGTGCTTGCGGATGCACTGACCTCATATAGTACTTCTGATTTTGTAATATGCTTGTTTTTTAAGCTAAGTGACTCAAAGCACTGAAGCTAGAGAAAGCCAGGCAATTTGAATTTTCAAATGGAATTCTGCAGTGACAGCCCCCATACTTCTCTCAGTACAGGTTTCTTAGTACAGTACTGTGGCGTCAATCCACTAACATTTACAGCATGTGATAACATGGTCATGTGACTCATTGGCATAAATTACTGCATGCAGTAAATAGTCCAATTCACAAAAAAAAAAAAGAAATTAATGATTATGCGCTATTTACAGCAAAATGAAAAATGTGCCAGTAAATATCATCCAAAAACCATGCGGTAAGTCCAATTCACAAACAGAACAGAGAGTAAAAAAACATGAAATATTTATCACTAGGGTTTTGCTGGTGGTATCACATTCAATATTTGTCAGAAACAGCATTGGGGTCCCCCCTAATAGCTGGTTGCTAAGGAGTGGACTGGGAAGCCGGCCACCGCATCCTTAACAATGGATGACTCATCAGCTGTTAGCAGGTTCCCAACTGAATGTAAAAAAAACATGCCGGCAATTACAAATTATGAAAAAAAACTGTGTGGGCCCCCCCCAATGCATACCAGGCCCTTTTGGTATGGATTATAAGGGTAACCCCATGCCAAAATTTAAAAAAAACCTGCGTGGGTCCCCCAAAATCCATAGCAGACTCTTATCCAAGCACGCAGTCCAGCAGGTCAAGAAAGGGGACGGCGACGAGCAAGCACCCTCAACACGGCCACATGCCCTCAACATGGGGGGGGTGCTCTGTTCCCCCCCCAAAGCACCTTGTCCCCATGTTGAAGGGAACAAGGGCCTCTTATCCACGACCCTTGGCTGTGGTTGTGGGTGTGTGCGGGTGGGGGCTTATAACCTGGAAGCATCCCCAGATCCTGGTCCCTCCCTATGTGAATGAATAGGGGTACCTTGTACCCCTACTCATTCACCAAAAAAGCATCACAAAGAAAAAAAAAACACAAAGATAGTTTTTGATAATTCCTTTAATAAAAATCAAAAAATAATGTCCCCCAATGTAGATCCACCATCACTCACGACACTGACACCACCGCCGGACCTGAAAACTCCCCTCCCAAAAATCTCTGCTCGCAATGAACATTCCCACGGTCTGCCTGCCCCTGGATTGTTGACGTCACAAGGGGACGGTGCCACCAGGTGACGGCGCCGGGTGGCCCTGCCCCATAGCTATTTAACCACTTTCAGACCGGACCATTTTGCTGGCTTAAGACCAGACCACTTTTTGTGATTCGGCACAGCGTCGCTTTAACTGACAATTGCGCGGTCATGCGACGTGGCTCCCAAACAAAATTGAAATCCTTTTTTTCCCACCAATAGAGCTTTCTTTTGGTGGTATGTGATCACCCCTGCGTTTTTTTTTTGCGCTATAAACAAAAAAGAGCAAAACTTTTTTACTATTTTTACTTTTTGCTATAATAAATATCCCCCAAAAATATATTTAAAAAAAAAATGTCCTCAGTTTAGGCCGATACGTATTCTTCTACATATTTTTGGTAAAAAAAAAATCGCAATAAGCGAATATTGATTGGTTTGCACAAAATTTATAGCGTTTACAAAATAGGGGATAGTTTTATAGCATTTTCATTAATAATTATTTTTTTTTATTAGTAATGGTTACGATCCGCGATTTTTATTGTGACTGCGACATTATGGCAGACACATCGGAAATTTTTGACACATTTTTGGGACCATTGTCATTTATACAGCAATCAGTGCTATACAAATGCACTGATTCCTGTGTAAATGACACTGGCAGTGTAGAGGTTAAGTATGTCCTAGGGGCGTGTTACTAACTGTGGGGGGCTGGGCTTTGTCTTAGTGAACACTGATCTCTGCTCACATGGAGCAGAGATCAGTGTCACTTGTTGCTAGGCAGAATGGGGAGATGTTGTTTACATCGGCATCTCCCCGTTCAGCCTCCCCGTGAGACGATCGCGGGTATCCCCGTGGCGATCGAGCCCACGGGAACCGCGACCGGACTCACAGGGGTCCCGACTGGCACTTGGTGGAAAATACAACCATTTGTACGCTCCATCAGACAATTTTTGACAATTTGCAGCAATGAAT
Organism: Lithobates pipiens; assembly: GCF_037356315.1. NCBI lineage: Eukaryota > Metazoa > Chordata > Amphibia > Anura > Ranidae > Lithobates > Lithobates pipiens. The sequence goes on along the minus strand of NW_027507758.1, from coordinate 81,911,632 downwards.
TTAACTGCTTCTAGTCTGGGCATTTTCTGATACTTCTTTTACACATGTACCAATTAGTATTTTTTTTTCTAGAAAATTACTTAGAACACCCAAACAGTATAAATGTTTTAAAGCAGAGACCATATAGAATAAATTGGTGGGTTTTGCAAATTTTTATGTCACACGATATTTGCACAGTGGTTTTTCAAATGCCTTTTTTTGGGAAAAAATACACTATTTTGACTTTTAGTGCAAAAAAAAAATCCCCCAAAAATACATGACCAATTTTTTTTTGTAAAATATAAAAGATGAAGTTACTCCCAGTAACTGTCATGCTTTAAAATTATGCACGCCTGTGCAACGGAGACAAACAACGTAACGTTTACTATCCACAGGCGCCACTTTTAAAGCCTTTACAACAGGGGTGCCCAAACAGTGGCCCGTGGAGCCCTCTGATGTGGCCTGTGACCTCCTTCTGTGGGAAGGCAGAATGGCAAATCCAGATTATGGGTTGCAGACCCGCCATCCCAGAGCATCTGTGTTGTTAATGAAGCCTGCAAAGCAAGCAGCTGTGGAGCAAAGCTGTATAAGCTGATGCTTCCTGTATAGCACCATCTCTTGCCACAGGCGGAGTGGTACCAAATGCACTCTGCCAGGGACAGCAACAGCAGGTGATTCCTGAATAGGAGACCATTATTAAAGGTCAGTTTATTACTAAAATTGCAGTGTGTATATATTGGCATATCTGCGCAGTGGTTACTGGGCTGCTTTCAAACTGACCTGCAGGTGCAATGCACCTTCAGGTTAGCTGCACTGTGGAGGCATAGACTTCTGTTATTACCTGCCGGTTTGGTGAGCTTTCAGAAAGTGCACCACACCTGCAGTATATAATAGAAGTCTATGCCAAAGTGTAGCTAAGACACAGGTGCATTGCGCTGCATTAGTGTGAAAGGCCCCTTTCACACAATTGGTCCAACTCAATCAGACCCTCCATTCACCTCTGAGACGGGAGATGTAAACAGATTTGTGTCCTTTTACAACTGCCTACCTCCAAAATGATTCGCTAAAAGGAAAAAAAATAAAAATAAAAAAAAGAAGGGGCTCAATCCCCTTCCGTCAGGGCGGATCATATCGCCGGACCCATAGAGTAGAGTGGGCTGTGTCCCGTGTCCACTCTGCACAGACCTGTCATCTGCCTGCTCTGCTCATTGTGGCCCGCGACCGGTTACCAAGTCACTTAAGTGGCCCTCGCTCTCCAAAAGGTTGGGCACCCCTGCTTTACAGGTTACCACTTTAATTTACAGAGGAGGTCTAGTGCTAGAATTACTGCCCATGATCTGATGTAATACCTCACATTGTGGGATGATCGCTGTTTGCGTGCGTGCGGGACCAAAGTGTTTTTTTTTTTATCACTTTTATTAAAGACCCCTTACATGCCTATTGCTGTCAAAAGAATGTTTACAGTCCTTGTGACAGCAATAGGCATGTAAGGGGTCTTTTATGGAGAGATCTGGGGGTCAGATCCTTCCTTTGCACTTTAAAGCATGCAAAACACAAGATTGGTATTTCTGAATGCCTCTGATGTTCAAAAAAAAATGGCGCAGAGTAAACCGGAAGTGATGTCATGTTATCCCTTCTGGGTAACTATTACTAACAGCTGATCCTGACTTCGCTCAGCTGCCTGGCCAGCCAACTGAGGTATCAGCTGGTCGCTCGGGTCTCTGTGGTGAGCCACACTGATTGCTATTACAAGAGAGCCGACCGCCGGCTCTAAAAAAACTATACCGGGGTGCAGCTGCAAGCATCATCCCAGTATAAACGCCAAAAGTCCAGCGACGTATGAGAAGTGGTTAATATTAGTTCCTATGGGTCAAGTTCAGTTTCCACCAGTGCAATTTTTTGAAAGGTGCAGTGTAATTTTTACATGCAGCGCGGCACATTTTTGGCTCCATATACTTCAATGCAATTGTATCAAAAATGCATGAAAAGCACATGTACATGGTCTTCGGTGTGTTTACCTGCATGACAATGGACATTGCCTCCTAGCAGCATTAACACATCCAAAAATGCAAAACACATTTAAAATGCACTTAAAATTTTTTAAATCGTGCTGGAAATGGGCATCAAAAATGCATCAACCGCACATGTATATGTGAACCTAGCCTAAAAGACCTGGTTCACACCTATGCAGTTTCCTTTTGATCCACTTCTGCAGTCCTTTTTTGGATGCGTTTTTATACTTTTTTTTTGTCCAATTTGTTGTTGGGCCGAATAAAAACGCATCAGAAACACATGTTTATCTGCAGCATCTCCATTGAAGCCAAGTGAACCAAAAAGCACCGTTTTCGCTTAAAAAAAAAAAAGTCCCTGACTCTTTCCAAAAAAGCATAGATGTGAATGTGTACTATAGGAAACCATGTTAAATGGACTGTAGTGTGAAAACATTTTAGTCAGTAGCAGGTTTCCACTGACGAAAATTAAACAAAAATGTAAATGATGACAAAAAACAATTCCATTTTTGTCAATGAACCAAAATGTGAGGGAGGCATGTTTACCTACATGAACTTCTGGTTTCCTTGGAGCTCCGCTTGTAAAGCCCGTGAGTGTTTCCCCTCCCAACAAGCTAGGTAGTGATTGTAGCATGCTTAGTGGTGTGGAGTGCTTAGCACTGTGTAGCATTACAGGCCTCCTAAGATGACTGTCCAGAGCACTGTGTAGCATTACAGCATGGGCGCCCACAGCAGGGGGCAAGGGGGGTCAAGTGCCCCCCCTGGAATCCCCAAGGTGTTGCCGCCGCCGCCGCCATGCTGCTTTTTGTTTTCTGAGTCCGCTTGCGGCTGCATCCTCTGCTCTCTCCTCTGGATCACAGTGCTGCCTCTGTGTTCGGCGGCTGCTCTGTAACACAGTCCCGCCCCCCCAGACCAGCTCGTATGATAGTAGAGAGAATCACGTTCCGCCTATCACATGAGCCGGTCTGGAGGGGCGGGACTGTAGAGCGGCCGCCGAACACAGCCATCCAGCGCTGTGATCCAGAGGAGTAGATGCCCATCCGTGCCACAGTGCCTGGATAGGAGGATCGAGGGGGGGGGGGGGCTGCAGTGCTCTCCTCCACCACTGCACTCTCCTGCCCCTCCCCCCCAGTGCTCTCCACCACCACACTCTCCTGCCCCCCCAGTGCTCTCCTCCACCACCGCACTCTCCTGCCCCCCCAGTGCTCTCTTCCACCACCGCACTCTCCTGCCCCCCCAGTGCTCTCCTCCACCACCGCACTCTCCTGCCCCCCCCAGTGCTCTCCTCCACCACCGCACTCTCCTGCCCCCCCAGTGCTCTCCTCCACCACTGCACTCTCCTGCCCCCCCAGTGCTCTCCTCCACCACCGCACTCTCCTGCCCCCCCCAGTGCTCTCCTCCACCACCGCACTCTCCTGCCCCCCCCCAGTGCTCTCCTCCACCACCGCACTCTCCTGCCCCCCCAGTGCTCTCCTCCACCACTGCACTCTCCTGCCCCCGCAGTGCTCTCCTCCACCACCACACTCTCCTGCCCCCCCCAGTGCTCTCTTCCACCACGCACTCTCCTGCCCCCCCAGTGCTCTCCTGCCCCCCCCAGTGCTCTCCTCCATCACCACACTCTCCTGCCCCCCCAGTGCTCTCTTCCACCACCGCACTCTCCTGCCACCCCCCCCCAGTGGTCTCCTCCACCACCACACTCTCCTGCCACCCCCTCCAGTGCTCTCCTCCACCACCACACTCTCCTGCCCCCCCGTGCTCTCCTCCACCGCCGCACTCTCCTGCCCCCCCCAGTTTTCTCCCTGCTCTCCCCATCCTTCTCTAGCCATCATCCCAGTGCTCTCCCCCCGTTTCCCCCAGTGCTCTCCACTCCGCCCAGTGCTCCCCCCCTGTTCTTCCCCCCCACAGTGTTCTCCACTCCCCATAGTCCTCTCCCCTCCGTGCTCTCCCCCTGTTCTCCTCCCCAGTGCTCACCCCCCTGTTCTCCCCCCAGTGCTCTCCCCCTGTTCTTTCCCCCCCAGTGCTCTCCTTTCAGTGCTCTCCACTCCCCCCTGTTCTTTCTCCCCCCCAGTGCTCTTCAGCTCTCCCCATCACTTTCCAGCCCCCACCCCAGTGCTCTCCAGCCCCCCATTCTCCCTACCCCTGTTCTTTCTGCCCCCCTGGTGCTCTTCAGTCCCCCCAGTGCTCTATACCCTCCATGATCTCCACCCCTGTTCTTTTTGGCTCCCCCCCAGCACTCTCCACTCCCCACCCCTGTACTCTCCACTCCCCCTGCATTTTGCCCCCACCCATGTGCTCTCCATCCCCCATAGTGCTCTCCAGTACCCCGTGCTTTCCACCCCTGTTCTTTCTGACCCCCACTGGTGCTCTCAAGCTCCCCCCATTGCTCTCCACCCCCCCTGCTCTTTGTACCCCCCCAGTACTCTCCAGCCCCCATGCTCTCCACCCCTGTTTTTCTGCCCCCCAGCGCTCTCCACCACCCCACACTCTTAGCGCCCCCAGTGCTCTCAGCCTACCGTGCTCTCTACCCCTGTTCTTGTTGGCCCCCCCAGTACTCTCAAGTTCCCCCCCAGCGCTCTCCGCTCCCCACCCCTGTGATCTCCACTCCCTATTGCTCTTTGTCCCCACCCATGTGTTCTCCAACCCCGCCAGTACTCTTTGCTCCCCTTTTCTCCAACTCCCACTCAGTGCTCTCCACTTCCCCAGGACCAGAGGGCAGGCTGACTGGGGCCGGAAAATGAGGACGGCTGAAGGTGCAGGTGGCCAGGGACCACTCCATCTCACAGCAGACAGATCCTCTGGAAGGAGCACCGCCCCCATTCAAAACGAGAACAGACCCTGCCTGCTGCTGGCCGTCATGGATATCCTGCTGGCATGCAAGGTACTGTACTGAGCATCAACAACACACCTTCCCACAGACAGCGACTGCAGACTGGGATATGGGGCACAGGAGGGGCTGCAATGATGGGCACAGTGAGACTGCATTCACGGCACAGTGAGGCTGCATTTGATGGGCACAGTGAGGCTGCATTTGGTGGGCACAGTGAGGCTGCATTTGGTGGGCACAGTGAGGCTGAATTTGATGGGCACTGGTGAGGCTGCATTGAGCTCTTGCATCAAGTCTGCAGTCTCTGTCCATCTCCTGTAGCATGTCTGCAGTCTCTGAGGGAGTCTGGAGAGGAGTCAAGAGTGGGAGCACCGCCGGGATGGGGGTCATGGGAGAAGTCAGACTTGTGTGGACTGTGGACAGGAGACTATAGGATAAAACCAGAGCCACCAAGCTGGAGCCGGCTGGCTGAACCCTGCACAGTGCACCTGAGAGGAGGTCAGTGAAAGCACCACCAGGCCAGTCGGGGGGGGGGGTCACTGATGTAAGGGGGGAGTGAATACGATAATGTAAGGGGCACTGATATAAAGGGTCTCCTCCTTATATTAGTAACCCACCCCCCTTACCTTAGAGTATTCTTTCTGCAGAAGGTGGCCCCCCACGTTCTGAGTTTCTGGGGTCCCCCTTGATGATTGATCACTTATTAACTGGAATTTGAATACATACATATACATATACATATATATATATATATATATATATATAAAGCCCTATGTGATTTCATATCTATTTCTAATACTCTCTTCATCAAATGTGCTTTAAAATGCATGGTTTTTCCCTTTCATGAACAAGAAAATAATGACGTTATGCCGTTGGGCTGGTATAATAATGCTGTGAGGATGGTATGAAATTTTTTCCAGGGCTGGTATTTGAAAGCATGGGCGTCCGCAAAGTTACTCAGGTGGCTGCGTACCATGCCCATATAGCCTAGAGAATGTACATTTTTTTACATTGCAATACATCTGTTGTTGCCATATTTTTATCTTTATGAAAACAGCCTATACAGTGACAGTATGAGATCAAAATATGGCCACAACAGATGTATTGCAATGTAAAAAGATGTACATTCTCTAGGCTATATGGGCATGGAACACAGCCGCCAGAGTAACTTCCAATACAAAGTGAAGATGAATTATCTGTTATATAACACAAATGTATTACCAGTGGAAAGATTTTCATGAGATTGTCGAAAAGGGGCGGAGCATGAGTGGCCTTGAAATGATGCCCCCCCTTGGAAAAAGTTCTGCGGACGCCCATGCATTACAGACCTCCTCAGGCCACTGTCCCAAGCATTGAGCAGCATTACCGACCTCCTCGGACCACTGTGCAGCATTACACACCTCCTTAGACTGTCTAGAGCACTGTGCATTATAGGCCTCCAAAGAGTCTCAACTCATGACAGTCCAGAACACTGTGCATTAGAGTCCTCCTCAGACCACTGTCCCTGTGCTTGTAGCTGCTGAATGGTTTGTTGTGTTCTGTTCAGTTACTTGAACTGTTAAGCCTCATGCACACTGGATGTTTTTACAGCTGCTGTTTTTGGCTTCAGACTTTTTTTCTACAGTCAATAAACTCCCCAGCATGTTATTCTATGTGCCCATGCACCCATAGGCTGTAATGAACTGTTTTTGGCTGGGGCGTTTTTTGACTGCAACCCCCCCCCCCCCAAAAAAAAAAAATAGTGGGTTCTGAGAGGAGTTTTTCAACTGTAAAAACGCTCTAATGTCAAAAAACGCTCAAAAAGGCATCATCCTTTAACGTTTTTGATCCATTGGAAAAAAAAACAACTGCTATTGCAAAAAAAATGCAAAACTCACTGTAAAGCTGCTGGCCTTTTTTTAACATTATTATAACGTCCAGTGTACATGAGGCCTTAAAGTTCATGTAAATGTGCACTGCATTGGTGGCAGGCATCACAGGCAGTTTTTTTTTAACGTTACACTTCTGTCAAATAAACAATATTCTTATAACCAAACTTTGTTTTACTTAAAGAAATGATATAACAGCTAAATCTATGTAGTTTGTTCAAATCTTGAAGGCTGTTTATTTTTATTTTTTTATTACAAACATGTTATATACTCTTTTCCACAGATCTGCCTCGATCCTCCTTTTCTCGGGTGCCCTGGCGGCACTCCTGGCTCCTCCTCTTCATCGGGTGGTCCCATGTAGAGCCGCATTCCTTGGGGGCACCCCTGCAGGCGCACTCACGGGTTCCGCTGCTGCATCCGTTGACACAGACAGCAGGCCTCGACCCCACCCCATGTCACTGGATTTGACTGACAGCAACGGGAGCCAATGGCTGTGCTGCTGTCAATCTATCCAATGATATTGGAATGATAGATCGGAACGATCGGGTTCAGGTAAGAAAAAAGGGATGGTCTGGTGGACAGCTGAAGCACAGGAGGTTTTTCACCTTAATGCATAGAATGCATTAAGGTGAGAAACCAAGAGACTTTACAACCGCTTTAATACCATAAATAATAAAATGTAATTCCATTTTTTTTTTACTCCAGAAGTATATAATAAGTTTGAAAATTCTAGAGAAATGCTTAAATAATGCATCACAACTTAACTAAACCCATTCGATTTTAGGCGACTAAAATGTGCTGCAGATTTTATTGAGAACCAAAACAATTGCAAATGAGTAAAGTATGACTAAAACTAAAATGGCATTTTAGTCAAACTACTATGACTAAAATTAAATTGAAAAGAGATGCCAAAATGAACACTGCACATAGACTTGAACCAAGCCGAGTTATTGTCACCCCCTTGCAGTGGCGGCTGGTGGGTTCTTTTTTGGGGGGCAAGGGCAGCAAACAACCACCCTTCTTTCCCACTTGGGTCATCTGCAACCCCCCCCATGCTCGGGTGGGGGGGGGGTCTCGTGATCGGTCGATTATCCAACCGTGTACTTACCCCCATCTAGGTTCCGGGTGGGCAGTGCTCCTACAGGCAACTCCTAGGCATCACAATGCCTTCCTTCCTGCCTCTCCTCCTAGGCATCCAATAGGATCAGTATAACAAAATGTAGCGCTAAAATGATAAGGAACGTGCAGTATATCATATGGTGATATAGACATGTAATAGTGCAATGAATCACATAATGATGCAAAACATGTATGGAAAAAATAGAAATAAATATACAGTGCTGAAAACAAAACTATGCAGTCCCAAAGGTCAGAACCAATAAGGGATCACTGTATACTGAGGCGAGTTCCAGTGAGCTTGAACATGGAAAGAGACCACACATGAAATAGAATTGATATTCAGAAGTAGGATATAAAGGGCTTGACAGCACACCAGGGATAGTGTGTCCTCCACCCAGGGTCCAATAGGATCTCTTGTCTTTTCAGACAATCAGATGACAGATCCTGATTGGCCGGGAGGAGGCTCAGTGTGAAAATAGTGAATATTCATGCCCTAGTACCACACAACTGTGTGGGCTCAAAGCAATGTTCTGTGCCCCGAACCCACCCTTTTTTTGAAGCCTATTAGAGCCTCTGACTCTAATCATGTGCTTAGATCCCCTCCCCATTGCAATCCATGCGTCCCTGCATGTAGATTGGGGACAGGATGCATGGATGGGGGGGCAGTGCCCATGCACCCCTAATGAACGAGACGCCACTCCCCTTGCACCTCCAAAAGAGCAGGGAGTTCTGCCTGCAGGTTGGGAAATGTGTGATTTACATGCGTTCCTGCACCCGCTACACAGTCTGAGCACGGACCATACTGCCTCCTTATGTAACATTACTGCTTATGATTTATCTATTATTTTGCTTTACAGCGCACATTGTGAATGAAGCCGGAAGAAGAGGTTTCTCTGGTTATTCCTGACATTCTCTGTCATCATCTCTCCCACACACTTCATGACTTTGTTTTATCACAACTCTCTGAGGCATGCACACGACCTTAGCTCCCTGCCAGGCTGTATTTGGTATGTGTGCCCCATTTCTCCACCCCCCTCCCGCACACATCGATGCCACTCCTCCCTGCACTCCTCACAGCTCTCGGCAGGTGCTGTGTGATGTCACTTTGCCAGCGCCAGTGTTCTGTCAATTTCTCCAACTTATCAGAAACTCCAACCACATCACCTCTGGTTTATTTAAACCCTTAGTAAGTGGAGATTTTGATGAATTGGTGGATGGACACAACTCCGGCAACCGAATAGAGTCTGGTACAGATTGCACAGTTTTGACAGCACAGCGGCTAACGAGGACAAAGTTGTTGCCGCCTCGGAGGTGGACATTTTGTTGGCTATTATCAAAGTGGAGTAAGAATCTCTGCTCATAATATCCTGCACTGGACTCTTTTCGGTTGCCGGTGTTGCATCCAACCAACAATTTGTCAAAAACACCAATTACTGCTGGTTTAAAAACTGGAAGTTAAGTAGTTGGAGTTTCTGATGGGTTAGAGAATTTGACAGAACACAGGAAGTGGCACACAAAGTTTGGCCACAGGGAAATCCCTGATAAGAAATCTGATGCCTGGTCCCGAATGTGGTAGCTGATAGTTCCCTAAGGAAGGCCTTAAGAAAAATGGTGCACCGCCGCAAGTATAACTGTGATCTCTGCACCGCCAACTACACCTCAGCTGTGGAGCTGGCTAGACACCTGGGCAGCAAGCATAATCCAAACCTGAAGCTAATTAAACCCCAGGAGCAGAACGATGTACACGAATTAAGCTACTTCTTGAAGGCCCACATGCAGGAAGCCCTCCCTGTGGGCCTGGAATACGTCATGGAGGTGAAGAAGGACTCATTGTACAAATACTCCTGCCAGCTATGTGGCATGGTGAATACCGACTATAGTCGCCCATATCACAGAACTAGAGCACGCTGACCGTTATATTAGGAAACAATATGCCTACTTACTGCCTCATTTCAGAGGCAACCCTAAAGACCGTGTCTATGTGAAAGCTCTGATAGATGCTTCTAGATTCCAGAACGATCCTGGAATGGCAGGGGCACAGAGAAATTCTGGCCATGTTCCCTGAGAGTGACTATAAAACAAGGGAAGCCTCAGAGGACATGCTACCATACAAACCTGAGCGTGAGGGTAAAACACGGAAAGCCTCCGAGGACATACTACCATCCAAACCTGAACCAAAACTTTATCAAAATAGTAATTTTTTAAGAGACTGTTTTTAGTTACTTACCTTTGTTCACTTGATTTTCATTTATTTGGATTCTATCACCTCTGTGGTGTGTTTATTTTATTTTATTTAATGTAGCACTTTGCACTTTTTGATATTATTCAGTAGACATTTATAGATATATATTTTTTATTACACCTATTGATTTATGTAACTAGGCATTATACTTATCACCCTCGGAGGGTTATTTAATATAGGGACAGCGCAATACCAACATATCTTTAGTTTACCATCCAAACCATGCCATAAGACACTAATGTTTTTTTTCTTCTCCTCGTGATGACAGCGTGAGGAGAAAAAAAAGCTGATCACTGGCTTCTGTGAAAGGGACATTGGTCACGAAGAGGCACAGCCACATCATCTGTGCCCACCAGTGCCACCTATCAATTCCCACCATGCCACCTATCAATGCCCACCAGTGGTGCCAATCAGTGCCACCTAACAGTGCTGCCTATTGGTAGTGATGGCCGAACGGTTCGCCCGGCGGTCGTTTCGCGGCGAATTTCCGACTTTCGCCGTCCGCGGGTTCGAACGCCTTTTTCCGTCGTTCGCCCCGGCGGACTTACGTGTTTAATGTATACAAGAACTTTAACCTTTCGTGACACGTTTATCATGTGTTACAGGACAACCAATTGAGACATGACAGCTCATGGACACTTGGACATTCCCCCTAACCTATAAATACACCCGATCCGGTGGCCATTTTACATTCTTTCTTCTGTCACTGTAGGGAAAGGATCCTGTGTGGAGTAGGGACAGAGAAAACGCTAGCTATTTGGTACACAAAAGTTCTTTTCAGGACTGGTATAGGTGTTAGGTCAGCAGCCTGAGTTTCTTTTGTCAGTTTAGATAAAGGGACAGAGCGCTGTATGCTGCTATTTTAGGGACAGCTCAGCCAGATTAGTCTTTCTTCATCATCATCATCATCATCATCATTAGCTGTTACTATCAGGTCCACAAAAGAGCTGTTCCAGCTAATCGTTCCAGCCTACTCTTTTTTGCCAATTTGTATAGGGACAGGCAGGAAGCAGTGTGTCAGGCAGTGAGGATAATTTTAAAGACTTGCTGTTACTATTAGTTCCACAAAGGTTCTTTTCAGGACTGGTATCAGTGGTACGGTAATAGGCTTGTACACGTATAATATTCTTTCTTCCAAATATAGAAAGAATATTATACTTGACTGCTGCCCTTCTGCTGCAGTCTGCTAATCATTCACAACTCACTTGTTCCACAAAGCTCTTTATCAGGACTGGTAACTTGGTCTGTCTAGGGTGCTACGGTACATAGGCTTGGGTGCGGTACAGTCTGCTGTTCTGTAAGGACCGCTATCGGTCCACAATACATAGGGTTGCCGTGCACTACTGCTGACCGCTGCCCTATACTGCAGCAGTCCTTCATTGGTATAGGGACTGACGTACAGTCTGCTAATCACTAACACACAACCTGCTTGGTCCACAAAAGTTCTTATAAGGACTGGTAACTTGGTATAGGGTGCTACGGTACATAGGCCTGAGTGCGTTACAGTCTGCTGTTCTGTAAGGACCGCTATCGGTCCACAATACATAGGGTTGCCGTGCACTACTGCTGACCGCTGCCCTATACTGCAGCAGTCCTTCAGCGGTATAGGGACTGACGCACAGTCTGCTAAACACTAACACACAACCTGCTTGGTCCACAAAAGTTTTTATAAGGACTGGTAACTTGGTATAGGGTGCTACGGTACATAGGCCTGAGTGCAGTACAGTCTGCTGTTCTGTAAGGACCGCTATCGGTCCACAATACATAGGGTTGCCGTGCACTACTGCTGACCGCTGCCCTATACTGCAGCAGTCCTTCATTGGTATAGGGACTGACGTACAGTCTGCTAATCACTAACACACAACCTGCTTGGTCCACAAAAGTTCTTATAAGGACTGGTAACTTGGTATAGGGTGCTACGGTACATAGGCCTGAGTGCGTTACAGTCTGCTGTTCTGTAAGGACCGCTATCGGTCCACAATACATAGGGTTGCCGTGCACTACTGCTGACCGCTGCCCTATACTGCAGCAGTCCTTCATTGGTATAGGGACTGACGTACAGTCTGCTAATCACTAACACACAACCTGCTTGTTCCACAAAAGTTCTTATAAGGACTGGTAACTTGGTATAGGGTGCTACGGTACATAGGCCTGAGTGCGTTACAGTCTGCTGTTCTGTAAGGACCGCTATCGGTCCACAATACATAGGGTTGCCGTGCACTACTGCTGACCGCTGCCCTATACTGCAGCAGTCCTTCATTGGTATAGGGACTGACGTACAGTCTGCTAATCACTAACACACAACCTGCTTGGTCCACAAAAGTTCTTATAAGGACTGGTAACTTGGTATAGGGTGCTACGGTACATAGGCCTGAGTGCGTTACAGTCTGCTGTTCTGTAAGGACCGCTATCGGTCCACAATACATAGGGTTGCCGTGCACTACTGCTGACCGCTGCCCTATACTGCAGCAGTCCTTCATTGGTATAGGGACTGACGTACAGTCTGCTAATCACTAACACACAACCTGCTTGTTCCACAAAAGTTCTTATAAGGACTGGTAACTTGGTATAGGGTGCTACGGTACATAGGCCTGAGTGCGTTACAGTCTGCTGTTCTGTAAGGACCGCTATCGGTCCACAATACATAGGGTTGCCGTGCACTACTGCTGACCGCTGCCCTATACTGCAGCAGTCCTTCATTGGTATAGGGACTGACGTACAGTCTGCTAATCACTAACACACAACCTGCTTGGTCCACAAAAGTTCTTATAAGGACTGGTAACTTGGTATAGGGTGCTACGGTACATAGGCCTGAGTGCGTTACAGTCTGCTGTTCTGTAAGGACCGCTATCGGTCCACAATACATAGGGTTGCCGTGCACTACTGCTGACCGCTGCCCTATACTGCAGCAGTCCTTCAGCGGTATAGGGACTGACGCACAGTCTGCTAAACACTAACACACAACCTGCTTGGTCCACAAAAGTTTTTATAAGGACTGGTAACTTGGTATAGGGTGCTACGGTACATAGGCCTGAGTGCGTTACAGTCTGCTGTTCTGTAAGGACCGCTATCGGTCCACAATACATAGGGTTGCCGTGCACTACTGCTGACCGCTGCCCTATACTGCAGCAGTCCTTCATTGGTATAGGGACTGACGTACAGTCTGCTAATCACTAACACACAACCTGCTTGGTCCACAAAAGTTCTTATAAGGACTGGTAACTTGGTATAGGGTGCTACGGTACATAGGCCTGAGTGCGTTACAGTCTGCTGTTCTGTAAGGACCGCTATCGGTCCACAATACATAGGGTTGCCGTGCACTACTGCTGACCGCTGCCCTATACTGCAGCAGTCCTTCAGCGGTATAGGGACTGACGCACAGTCTGCTAAACACTAACACACAACCTGCTTGGTCCACAAAAGTTTTTATAAGGACTGGTAACTTGGTATAGGGTGCTACGGTACATAGGCCTGAGTGCAGTACAGTCTGCTGTTCTGTAAGGACCGCTATCGGTCCACAATACATAGGGTTGCCGTGCACTACTGCTGACCGCTGCCCTATACTGCAGCAGTCCTTCATTGGTATAGGGACTGACGTACAGTCTGCTAATCACTAACACACAACCTGCTTGTTCCACAAAAGTTCTTATAAGGACTGGTAACTTGGTATAGGGTGCTACGGTACATAGGCTTGAGTGCGGTACAGTCTGCTGTTCTGTAAGGACCGCTATCGGTCCACAATAGATAGGGTTGACGTGCACCACTGCTGACCGCTGCCCTATACTGCAGCAGTCCTTCAGCGGTATAGGGACTGACGTACAGTCTGCTAAACACTAATACACAACCTGCTTGGTCCACAAAAGTTCTTATAAGGACTGGTAACTTGGTATAGGGTGCTACGGTACATAGGCTTGAGTGCGGTACAGTCTGCTGTTCTGTAAGGACCGCTATCGGTCCACAATAGATAGGGTTGACGTGCACCACTGCTGACCGCTGCCCTATACTGCAGCAGTCCTTCAGCGGTATAGGGACTGACGTACAGTCTGCTAAACACTAATACACAACCTGCTTGGTCCACAAAAGTTCTTATAAGGACTGGTAACTTGGTATAGGGTGCTACGGTACATAGGCTTGAGTGCGGTACAGTCTGCTGTTCTGTAAGGACCGCTATCGGTCCACAATAGATAGGGTTGACGTGCACCACTGCTGACCGCTGCCCTATACTGCAGCAGTCCTTCAGCGGTATAGGGACTGACGTACAGTCTGCTAAACACTAATACACAACCTGCTTGGTCCACAAAAGTTCTTATAAGGACTGGTAACTTGGTATAGGGTGCTACGGTACATAGGCTTGAGTGCGGTACAGTCTGCTGTTCTGTAAGGACCGCTATCGGTCCACAATAGATAGGGTTGACGTGCACCACTGCTGACCGCTCACCTATACTGCAGCAGTCCTTCAGCGGTATAGGGACTGACGTACAGTCTGCTAATCACTAACACACAACCTGCTTGTTCCACAAAAGTTCTTATAAGGACTGGTAACTTGGTATAGGGTGCTACGGTACATAGGCTTGAGTGCGGTACAGTCTGCTGTTCTGTAAGGACCGCTATCGGTCCACAATAGATAGGGTTGACGTGCACCACTGCTGACCGCTGCCCTATACTGCAGCAGTCCTTCAGCGGTATAGGGACTGACGTACAGTCTGCTAAACACTAATACACAACCTGCTTGGTCCACAAAAGTTCTTATAAGGACTGGTAACTTGGTATAGGGTGCTACGGTACATAGGCTTGAGTGCGGTACAGTCTGCTGTTCTGTAAGGACCGCTATCGGTCCACAATAGATAGGGTTGACGTGCACCACTGCTGACCGCTGCCCTATACTGCAGCAGTCCTTCAGCGGTATAGGGACTGACGTACAGTCTGCTAAACACTAATACACAACCTGCTTGGTCCACAAAAGTTCTTATAAGGACTGGTAACTTGGTATAGGGTGCTACGGTACATAGGCTTGAGTGCGGTACAGTCTGCTGTTCTGTAAGGACCGCTATAGGTCCACAATAGATAGGGTTGACGTGCACCACTGCTGACCGCTCACCTATACTGCAGCAGTCCTTCAGCGGTATAGGGACTAAGAGTTTTGTCACAGGGTCATTTAAAAAATGACATGCAGAGGAAGAGGCAGGCCCTTCCGCAGGGGTGGTAGGGGTAGGGCAGGAGCAACAGGCTTGAGCCAAAGTGGGAAGTTGCAGAAGGTGCGTTCAATTACTTTAAAGGATGCACCAGACTTGGTTGAGTGGCTCGCTCAGCCTTACTCTTCTGCACCCTCCTCATCCTCTCGATCTGCACCCTCTTCTTCACTCTCTGCTATGTGCACCCCCAAAGACACTACCACCAACAACACGACCACCACCACCACCACCACATACCTTCCGCTTGAGTCACTGGAATTATTTTCCGATCCATATCAAGAGGACATTTCTGATGCGCAGCCACTCTTGGTATTGGATCAGGAAGAGGAGGTAGCAACAAGCGCTACTCAGCAGTCTGACGCCAGTACCCAGATCAGCCCAAGGAGGAGGTTGGTCCCCGGTGTTGCTGCCTACTCTACTTATAGCGGTGGGGAAGGTGACGTTGATGATGACGTGTCTAGTGATGTCACGTGGGTGCCCACAAGAGAGGAAGAGGAGGGGAGTTCAGAGGGAGATATGGACCAGCAGATAGGGAGGAGAAGCAGCAATGACTTACATTGCACAGCAGGGACAAAGCAGACTGCAAATGTATCAGGAGCGAGTCATCGACCATGTACGGTCACATCTGGCGCTCCCAGGACACCGGCACATGGCTCCGCAGTGTGGGCTTTTTTTAACGTGTCCGCTGCTGACAATAGCGTTGCCATCTGCAATCTTTGCAGTCAACGCGTTAGTCGCGGTAAGCCCAATACTCACCTAGGGACGACCGCCTTAAGAAGGCACATGAGCAGCCATCACCGAGCCCAGTGGGAGCAACGGAACACACAAAGCCACACTGCAGGCTCTCACCGTCCAGCCTCGTCTTCTACTTCTCCTTCTCCTCTCTCCTCACAATTGTCCTCCACTCCACCTTCCATCACGCCAAGCTCACATTTTTCTGCAAAAAGGCAGGCTTCCGTGGGCCTAATGTTTGAGCGTAAAAAAATGATGACGCCGGATAACCCTCTTGCCCAACGGTTGGCGGCTGGCTTGTCAGAACTCATAGCCCGCCAACTACTGCCATATAAACTGGTGGACTCGGAGGCCTTTCGCAAATTTGTGGCCATTGGAACACCACAATGGAAGGTCCCAGGAAGGAAGTATTTCTCAGAGAAGGGCATCCCAGAGCTATATGGCCATGTTCAGCGGCAAGTGAATGTATCTCTGGCACACAGTGTCGGTGCCAAGATACATCTGACCACAGACACGTGGTCTAGCAAACACGGGCAGGGAAGGTATATCAGTTTTACTGCCCACTGGGTGAACCTTCTGACGGCCGTCAAGCATGTAACCCGTGGCACCCGTGTAGATTTGGTTTTACCGCCACGGATTGCATGCAGGCCTGACTCTTCTTCTCCTCCTCCTACTCCATCCTCCTCCCTCTCCTCCTCAGCTGCCTCCTCCTTTTCCGCTGCTAGCGTCTCTTCCACTGCACCGCCCAAGCTCCCCAGAACCTATTCCACATGCCAGGTGAGACGTTGCCATGCCGTGCTGCGTCTGTTGTGCCTGGAAGCAAAGAGCCACACTGGCCCGGCACTCCTTTCAGCTTTGCGTTCACAGGCAGATGAGTGGCTAACACCGCTCAATTTGACAGTTGGTAAAGTGGTGTGTGACAACGGTGCCAATCTGCTTAGCGCATTGAAACAGGGCAAAATCACGCACGTGCCGTGCATGGCACACGTCTTAAACTTGGTCGTGCAGCGATTCCTTGTCAAATACCCTGGGGTCCAGGACATCTTGCGGCAGGCAAGGAAAATCTCGGCCCATTTCAGAAGATCTTACACGGCCATGGCTCGCCTTGCTGACATTCAGCGGCGACACCATCTGCCGGTCAGACGTCTTATTTGCGATTGCCCGACGCGATGGAACTCAACCTTCTATATGCTTGATAGGCTGCTCCAGCAGAAACGTGCAGTTAACGTCTACCTGTATGAACTCTGCGAAAGAAACGGTTCTGGGGAGCTGGGTTTTTTTTCACCGCGCCAGTGGCTGCTCATGCGCGACACATGCAGACTTCTGCGGCCATTTGAGGAGATCACCAAACTGGTCAGTCGCAGCCATGGCGCCATCAGTGACATGGTACCTTATGCCTTCTTTCTGGAGCGTGCATTGCGTCGTGTCATTGATCAGGCTGTGGAGGAGCAGGAGCGGGAAGATGAGGAAGTCGCAATGCTGGATGAATTCCCAGGGGGGGCTACTCTATCTGAGACAAGTCAACAACAGGAGTCTGATGAGGAGTCAGAGGAGGATGGTGCCGGGGCGGATGAGCAGGAGCAAGAAGAGCATGCTTTAAACCTTTCTGGGATCCCTGTTGTGCGAGGATGGGGAGAGGAGAATGAAGAGGACGACATTATCCTGGATGATGAGCAGGAGCCAGGCCACCACACCGCTTCCACTTTAGTGCAAATGGGGGCCTTCATGCTCCAGTGTTTTAATAGGGACCCCGTATAAAAAGCATGAGGGTCAAGGACCAGTACTGGGTGGCAACGTACTTAGACCCCCGGTACAAACACAAAATGGCGGAAATGTTACCGCCGTCGCAGAGGGCTGTCAGAATGCAGCACTTCCAGGCCTTGCTTCGAGAAATGCTGCATTCTGCTTTTGCGTGCGCTGGCAGAGGAGCAATTCCCACTCCCAGAGAAGGATTTGCGGGTACCAATCCAACAGCGCCTGCAAGAAGAGGCCGGTTTGAAGATGTGTTGGTGACTTCGGATATGAGGTCATTCTTTCAGCCGACCCATCGACAGGTGTCATCCGGATCCAGCATCAGGGAACGCCTAGACCGTCAGGTGTCCGACTACATTGGGTTAACGGCCGATGTGGACGCTCTGAGGAGTGATGAACCCCTAGACTACTGGGTGGGCAGGCTTGACCTCTGGCCAGAGCTTGCCCAATTTGCAATCGAACTGTTGGCTTGCCCCTCATCCAGTGTCCTGTCCGAAAGGACGTTCAGCGCAGCAGGGGGGATTGTGACCGATAAGCGTACTCGCCTAGCTCACCACAGTGTTAACTACCTCACATTTTCTAAAATGAATGAGGCATGGATCTCGGAGGAATTCAACACATGTGATCAGTAGACCATGTATATGTCTATAAACAATTTTTGGAATCAAGCACACAGACCTTCTTAATTCATTTGGCTCACTTCCCTGACCCAAAAAAGCACACCGTACTATATGCCCCTACCCTCCTCTTTGAAGAGGTTGAGCGGTGTCATATTTCTACTGGGGCTGCTTATTATGAGGGGTTCCCACCATCCCTGTGCTGTGCTGACTTCCTCCTGGGTGTTCTTATTATGAGGGGCTCCCACCATCCCTGTGCTGTGCTGACTTCCTCCTGGGGGTTCTTATTATGAGGGGATCACACCATCCCTGTGCTGTGCTGACTTCCTCCTGGGGCTGCTTACGGTGCTGCTGTCAGCGCTGTATGTCACGGAGCTGCTGTCAGCGCTGTATGTCACGGAGCTGCTGTCAGCGCTGTATGTCACGGAGCTGCTGTCAGCGCTGTATGTCACGGAGCTGCTGTCAGCGCTGTATGTCACGGAGCTGCTGTCAGCGCTGTATGTCACGGAGCTGCTGTCAGCGCTGTATGTCACGGAGCTGCTGGTCAGCGCTGTATGTCACGGAGCTGCTGTCAGCGCTGTATGTCACGGAGCTGCTGTCAGCGCTGTATGTCACGGAGCTGCTGTCAGCGCTGTATGTCACGGAGCTGCTGTCAGCGCTGTATGTCACGGAGCTGCTGTCAGCGCTGTATGTCACGGAGCTGCTGTCAGTGCTGTATGTCACGGAGCTGCTGTCAGCGCTGTATGTCACGGAGCTGCTGTCAGCGCTGTATGTCACGGAGCTGCTGTCAGCGCTGTATGTCACGGAGCTGCTGTCAGCGCTGTATGTCACGGAGCTGCTGTCAGCGCTGTATGTCACGGAGCTGCTGTCAGCGCTGTATGTCACGGAGCTGCTGTCAGCGCTGTATGTCACGGAGCTGCTGTCAGCGCTGTATGTCACGGAGCTGCTGTCAGCGCTGTATGTCACGGTGCTGATGTCAGTGCTCTGTATTACGGTGCTGCTGTCAGTGCTCTGTATCTCCTGCACCCTCTTGTTTGCCTACCCTGGTCCCTGACCTTCCCTCTCCTCCATTGCCTTCATTAGCTCCATAGTCCTGAATTGTCAGAACAATTTCCCAAATAAAAAAAAAATGCTTGTAGTTATCGATCCCAAATTCACCTCATACATGTATTATGCTATTGTCCAGGTGGTGGGACTACGTGCTACCCCCTAATAATTACCCCGTGGCCGCAAATTCGACCTAAAGGTTTGCGAAATTCGCCTCCCATTGAAGTCAATGGAGCCCGCGGCGAACGGTCGTTTTCGCGAACGTTTGTGTCCGTTCGCGTTTCGCGTTCGCGAAACGTCCCGTCGGAAGTTCGTCCATCACTACCTATTGGTGTCACCTACCAGTGCCGTTTAGTGCCACCTATCAATGCCCTGTGCCACTCATCAGTGCCTCCTGTCAGTGCACACCAGTGCTGACTCATCAGTGTCCACCAGTGCAGCCTATCAGTGCCGCCTCATCAGTGTACATCAACGAAGGAGAAAAATTAACCAAAAATAAGAAGCCCAGCAATGATTAAATACCACCAAAAGAAAGCTCTATTTGTGGGGAAAAAAATTATAAAAATGTAATTTGGGTACAGTGTTGTATGACCACACGATTGTCATTCAAAGTGCGACACTACTGAAAGCTGAAACTTTGCCTGGGCACGAAGGGGGTTTAAGTGCCCAGTAAACAAGTGGTTAACAACCAGCTATACAGTTTGTTTAACCAGTTGCCCATCGTATACAGTACATATGCAACACCAAGGCAGCTCTCCTGTGCAAAATGACTTACCTGTACATGATTCTGCACTGGGGCATGCGAGCTGTCCAATCACAGCGGGAGCCAATCAGCAGGACTCGCTGATTGTTTGGGAGAGAAGCAGAACGATGGTCTCCCTATGTAAACAAGGCAGACTGCCGTTCTGTGAGAAGGTCTGTGTTTCTGCTAAGCAGGAACACGGATCTCTGCCTTCCCACGGTACAAGAACCCCACAGTTAGCAAGCACTCCTTAGGAATACATTTAACCCTTTGATCACTCTGATGTTAACCCCTTCCCTGCCAGTTTCATTAGTACAGTGACAATGCATATTTTTAGCACTAATCACTGTATTGGTGCCCCTGGTCCCCAAAAAAGTGTCAGTGTCCAATTTCTCTGCCGCAATGTCGCAGTCCTACTGTAAGTATCACCGCCATTACTAGTAAAAAAAACTGCATAAATCAAAATTCCATAAAAATATCTCACAGCTTGGAGACGCTATAACTTTTGTGCAAACCAATCAATACACGCTTTTTTTTTTATACCAAAAAATATGTAGCAGAATACATATTGGCCTAAATAGATGAAGAAATTTAAAGAGGAAGTAAAGGCAGTAAAAAAAAAAATAATGCAACCTGCAAGGCAAAGGCATAATGAGCTAGTATGCATAGCATACTAGCTCATTATGAATAACTTACCTGAGAACGAAGCCCCTGAAGCGGTCCTCCGTCTTCATGTTCGCCGCTGCCATGTATCCCGGAGTGACTTCCAGGTCTCGCTGCTCCGGTGCTGTGATTCGCTGGAGCCGCGATGACTTCACTCCCGCGCATGCGCACAGGAGCCGACACGAGCGCCATATCGTCGCGATCTGCGGCCTGCCCAGTGCGCCTTCGCACCGCATGCGCCGTAGACAGCCCTGGCTGTCTTTTTGTAAATATCTCCTAAACTATAGATTTAGGAGATATTTCTTGGACCTACAGGTAAACCTTAATCTAGGCTTACCTGTAGGTCAAAGTGGTTTGTAAGGGTTTACAACCACTTTAATTTTTTACATTTTTTTATTGGATACGTTTTATAGCAGAAAGTAAAAATATTTTTTTTTTTCACATGATAGCGCAAAAAATAAAAACTGCAGAGGTGATCAAATACCACCAAAAAAAAGCTTTATTTTTGGGAAAAAAGGACATACATTTTATTTGGGTAAAGCTTCGCATGACCGTGCAATTGTCAGTTAAGGTAAGGCAGTGCTGTATCGCAAAAAATTGCCTTGTCAGGAAGGGGGGGTAAACACCACCAGCGCGTCCAGAAGCAGTGGGGTTTTGAAAAGGTAAAGCGCTTGACGCCTGTAAGCACATGTAAATGATAGGCGCACTTAAAGAGGAAGTAAACCCTGGTGAGTTTACTTCCTCTTTCATTCCCTGCAAAGGCAAAGCATAATGGACTACTATGCATCGCATAGTAGTCCATTATGTGTCACTTACCTGACACAGGAGCCAGCGAAGTCGCCGCTGTCCCCTGTAGTCCGCCGCATCCATCTTGTTGGTGGTGTCTCGCAGCTCCGCCGCTGTCATTCGGCAAAGCCGCGATGACGTCACTCGCGCGCATGCGCACGGGAGTCGACACGCGCGGCAGCTCCATTCTTGGAAATGCCGCGCTCAGTGCGCCTGCGCGCCGCTGTCTATGGCGCATGCGCCGTAGACAGCGGTGCCCGTTTTCGGGCAAATATCTCCTAAACCATATAGGTTTAGGAGATATTGCTTGAACCTACAGGTAAGCCTTAATCTAGGCTTACCTGTAGGTCAAAGTGGTTTGTAAGGGTTTACAACCACTTTAAGTGTTAATTAATTTCAATAGCCAGAATATGTTATTATTCTCGCCAATGAAATGAACTCCCAAGCGCTTCCCCTGCCTAAATGTGTTACACTTTTACAAGCATCAGGGTTTTTTGTGTGCCCTATTATAACACACTGTGTGAATAAAGCTGATTGAAGACGTTTCTCCAGCCACGCAGGGTAATCCACACAACACACGTGCCTTTGCATTTGACACACAACTCCAGGAGCGCGCGTGCGCCTTAACGCCCCGCCCACTATCCGACATCCTACATTCGCCGTTTCTCCCCCTCCTGCGTTTGTTGACTGGCCATCCGCCGCGCACGCGCGCCTCAGCTCTCCTATGTCGTTCTCGGGTCGCACGGCGTGACGTCACACCGCCAGCTCCGGAAGACGCTGACCAAGTTGTCGCGAGAAGACATCTGATGCGCGCGTTCAAGCAGACTCGTTTACCAGGAACTGAATGCGGAGCCCAGCCGTCCGCTAAGTAAAGTGGATAGGAAAATGGCGCTCCGCCCTCCACAGGTTTGCAGAGGGGGCACACTAGGAGGAGAGCGGTGCAGCTGGTCTTATATTTGTCCTCTCTGCCAATCATCCTGCAACTCAGCATGGTCGCTGGCTGAACACTTCGTGGGCAACAAGCATAAATGTAAACTGCAGCAACCCGAACACCAGAAGCAGAACGATGGAATATGCTTGAGCAATTTCCTGAAGGCCCACATGAAAGAAGACCACATTGTGGGCCTGGAATATATCCAGGAGGTGAAGAAGGACTCGTCATATACATATTCCTGCCGGCTGTGCAAAGTGCTGAATACTGACTTGCCGGCCATAGTCCGCCATATCGTCAATTTACTGCACACTGAGCGTTATATTGATAAACATTTTACCTACTTATTGCCCCCTTACAGAGACCGAGTCAGAGGTGAAAGCAGGAGCAGTGAGTATAGGAGAGTTCTGAGAAATGCTGCAGTAATGATTCTGGAACAGCAGGGGAGAAAAGAAATTCAGGTTGTGAACTCTGAGAGTGACGGTAAAACAAGGGAAGCCTCTGAGGACACACCACCATCCAAACCGGAGAGTGACAGTAAAACAAGGGAAGCCTCTGAGGACACGCCACCATCCAAACCGGAGAGTTCCAGTAAAACAAGGGAAGCCTCTGAGGACACTCCACCATCCAAACCAGAGAGTGACGGTAAAACAGGAGAAGCCTCTGAGGAAACCCTGCCATCCAAACCTGAGAGTGACGGTAAAACACGGGAGGCCTCTGAGGACACTCCACCATCCAAACCTGAGTGTGACGGTAAAACACGGGACGCCTCCAAGGACGCTCCACCATCCAAACCTGAGAGTGACGGTAAAACACGGGACGCCTCCAAGGACACCCCATCATCCAAACCTGAGAGTGACGGTAAAACACGGGACGCCTCCAAGGACACCCCATCATCCAAACCTGAGAGTGACGTTAAAACACGGGATGCCTCCAAGGAAACCCCACCATCCAAACCTGAGCGTGACGTTAAAACACGGGATGCCTCCAAGGACACCCCACCATCCAAACGTGAGAGTGATGGTAAAACACGGGATGCCTTCAAGGACACCCCACCATCCAAACCTGAGAATGGTGGTAAAATGAGGGAAGCCATTAAGGACACTCCACCATCCAAACCTGAATGTGGAAATAGTCATTCAAAATGTAGTCCAAAACCATACCAGAAGATGGGTTTGGATGAGAGCCGTAAAAGTTACTGCTACAATAAGATGCTCCAAAACTCTATTAGCAATGACCCACCTTTGGCCAAGAGGAGCAGGCGTTCCCATGGCAGTGACCAGGATGCCTTACCCTCAACAGCGCAAATTTCAAAGCATGGGAGCTCACATAATAAGAGCCATGCCATTAGAATGGATTGTACAGCTACACAGAAATTAGAGTTCAGAGCAAATGATGAATTTTTTGAATATTTTGCTAATTTTGTGATCTCTGATGATGAAGATGTCCTCTTCATTCGGACGATTAACCAAAACTGCATTAAAGCATTGACAAGCTTTCAGGAAGAAGATGCAGAGAGGCAGAAGACCGGTCATCAGCCTGAGGCTCCATTGGCGGACGCAAGCAGGACTGCCCAAAAGATCCCGGGTATTTTAGAGGGCGAAACAGAGTCCCATTTATCGGATTCTAAAACTACATTGCTTAAAGACAACTCAAATCCTTCATCAGACTCCAGCTCTAAAAATGAAGCCACCGCCTTATTTTTCAACAGTATTAAAGACATGGATGAGTCAGACGTGGTCAGATTTTTCCAGAAACTTGCGGCCACGAATCCTGAATTTCAAGAAATTGACATACCTACTGTTATCAGATTCTTGAAGGATTCTGGCAGATTAAAGAAGCCTTGATGCTGTAAAAATCATAAATGTGTTCTCAATGCTGTTTTAGTTTCCTGAAGAGGTTCCAGACAGAATAACTTGGATCTTGATCGGCATATGTTTCCAAATTTCTGTTCTCTCTCCCTACGTCAGCTGTTTCGTACAGTTTTGTGCCACAGTATCTCACAAAAGTGAGTACACCCCTTGCGTTCTATGCATGAAGGTAAACTGTGTGCAACAGCCCCCTCCCCCCCCCCCCAGTCCTTACCTGAGCTCCCTCTGGTCCAGCGATGTTCACAATAGCCCTGGCTGTCCCAGGGCCCTTTGGCTCCCACTGCTGTCAATCATAGCCAGTGAGCCGAGGAGAGAGCGTGGCTGAACCGTGGCTCGTTCTGTCTTATAGAAGCATTGAGCAGTGGCTTGGCAGTGAATATGCAGCAGTGCCCTCAGGTCAAGCTGCTTTCTCTGGGGGCACTGTTCTGAACCATGGCCTTTTGTGTCTTATGCATAGAGCAGGGGCTTGGGACAGAGCAGGCAGTGGTGCCACTAGGGCAGACTGCTTTCTCTGGGGGCACTTCTTGTGGGGGTGGAGCCAGGAGCACTGGTGGGGGACCCCAAAAGAAGAGTATCGGAGCTGCTCTATGCAAAATCACTGCACAGAGCAGGTAAGTGTAACATGTTTGTTACTAAAGCTTTAATTTTTTATCGCTTTTAGACTCAGTTCACACTGGTGCGATGCAGGAACCACAGTGATTTCCATGCGGGTTCCCGCATCGCATCTGATTCTCAGGCAGTTGTAAAGTTAATGACAAACCCAAATCAGTTCGTAGAACGCAGTGCGAACTGTGAAATTGTCTGGAATCGGATTGCATAGTTCTAAACACCCATTCGATCAATTCCAGTGCAGACAAAAAAAAGGGTCCTGCACCATTTTGTTCTGAATGCGATGCGATCTCTAGCTGAATTTGCAATGCACAGACATCACATGTGATGTGCACGGGCATGTGGTGCGAATCGCATGCACTGTCTGGGATTGCACCAGTGTGAACCCAGCCTAAAGCTTAAAGTGGGTGTGGGTGCCTCCTATTGTAGTATCTCCTCTGTGTGTGATTTATAAAAAAAAATGCTGCAAATACCTAATTTCACTGCTGAGATTGCGATCATTTGACTGGCCAGCTTTCTCCTCAGATGCAGCGAGCGGGGCTAAGATTTCCCTGCTGATGTCAATCTGGAGGGGAGGAGGTATTTGCAGCATTTATATTTATAAATTCACAGAGGGGTACATTGCATTAGGTTATGAGAACAGCAGGAGGGGGAGGACAAAGCAGAGAGGATAGCAGGCTGCTGACGACAGAGGCACGTAAACTGACCACGGTGTCTGGTCTCAGCAGCCATCATACACCATGGTCAGTTTACAGAGGGGTGGGGAGAAACTGACAGTATCAGCCATGTTTTGTAGGTGTTACAGGGGGCCAAATGACAGGACAAGCACTGTGTCATATAACATGCTTTAAAGGAGCAGGATCCATTTTTATTTTGGGGTTAAACACTTTAATTTTAGTTATGTTTTTTTTTTTTTTTTTTTTTGCATAGTTATATTGGTTCAACTTGGAGCAATGCAAGTATGCATATCTGTGGAAACACTAAATTACTTTAATCACCACTATTACAATGGTGGTAGCAATTTCTGTATAGTAAACTACGGGGGTCGCTTACTCAGCACTAACCCCAGAGAAAACCTTGCATTTTTCTTCTCTTTAACGAATGCAAGGTGTTCTGACTGGATGATATTAGATTCAGTTTGTAATGTCACAAACTATCCTGTCCAATCAGAAAATCCCTTGTAGTCATTGAAAAAGATACATGGCTTTCTCTGAATGGTGGCAGCTTTATTGAGAATTTAAAGCGGGAGTCCGCCGGGACTCCGCGTTTTTTTTTTTTTTTTTCTTTAAAAGCCAGCAGCTACAAATACTGCAGCTGCTGACCATTAAAATAGTGACACTTACCTGTCCAGTGCGCCCGCGATGTCGGCACCCAAAGCCGATTTCTCGATCGTCTCTCGGGTGCTGCCGCCGCCATCTTGGGTATGGGAATCAGGAAGTGGAGCCTTTCGGCTTCATTTCCCGGTTCCCTACTGTGCATGCGCGAGTCGCGCTGCGCAATAAGGGTGGTCCCCGCTGCCTCTGGGATCTGTGTGTTTCCCAGCAGGCAGCGGGGGACTTTCAGAAAGGGGCGTAATCTACGCCCCTTTCTGCAGAGAGCTATCCCGGAAGTGGGTGCAGATACCTGTACTGTACAGGTACCTGCACCCCCCTCCCCCCTGAAAGGTGCCAATTGTGGCGCCGGAGGGGGGGAGGGTTCCGATGAGCGGAGGGTCCACTTTAAAGCGGAGGTCCACCCTAAAGTGGACCTCCGCTCATCGGAACCCTCCCCCCCTCCGGCGCCACAATTGGCACCTTTCAGGGGGGAGGGGGGTGCAGGTACCTGTACAGTACAGCCGAAAGGCTCCATTTCCTGATTCCCATACCCAAGATGGCGGCGGCAGCACACGACAGACGATCTAGAGATCGGCTTCGGGTGCCGACATTGCGGGTGCGCTGGACAGGTAAGTGTCACGATTTTAAAAGTCAGCAGCTGCAGTATTTGTTATACAAGTAAAGGCCGCGCTTATGGGATGGGTCTTGATCAGCAGGAGTATGTATAGGTGTTAGTTTATACCTGTAACCTTGTGTTTTATATGATTTTTTATTGGTTACAATTCTTCTGTCTAATTTTTATCCTATTAGTTTAAAAGGTTAAATAGAAGCTCTCTTCGTTTTGTGAGGTTGCTGCCACCCTGATATGCAAAGGCTGCACTAAACAACCTGCATTAATGGAATGGTTCTTGATTATAGGTTATTGGCGCTACCTCCAACCAATTAGTTTCAATAACACTCTTTGCTTCCTCAACCTTTTATGTCTATCACCTTAACGTGTCCCCAGGGACTGCGTGAATTAAACCCGTGTTCCGTATTTTTCCTCAGCAACACCCCATTTATCCAACACCTCAGCCTCAAGCCAAAAAATGATTACACACCACTTTGTATCACCTCTACTAAGTGAGCTAGTACCACTTATTTTACATATAGTTTCATTAGTATTTTAAGGAATTCAGATCAAAAGATATAGATGTAAATACGAAAAGAATAATAAAAAATGATTGATAGAAACCTCTACCGTAGAAAAAACCTAACCACAAGCAAAAACAAAAATACCAAAAAAACAGAAACAAAAGGGAGAAAGAAAACCCCAAAGAAAAAACTTAGTGTTACACAGTGCCAAAAGTCTTCCTAATTGGGGAAAAAAAACTATCTCCAATTTTCATACAAATTCTTTGTGCTAATTATTAAATACACCAGATCCCCCTACATTAGTGAATATGAAAGGAGGAAGCAAGAAATTTCCTCATACAGTGATATCCAAAATAAAAACAATAAACAAAATTTCAAAGAGACAAAAAATGTGAAAAGTCCAATTACATCCGGTGATATGTACACCAATCCAAAAACATGTAAAAATGTGAAAGGGTCAAATGAGACCAGTATATATAAGAAATAAACAGTATATATATCATAAAAATATTTCAGTCCACAGTGAGTCTTCTATAACCGTATCAATGTGCCTCTTCAGAATACAGGAAAGGTGACTTTCGTGAGAGTGCCTGCGCTTTATTAGTGACTTTCGTGCTTGTTCCCCCTCAAGGATCCCCACTCACCAGATCCATTCACCCCCTAGGGGGTTATACGCCTGTAATCTGTATCCTGTTTATCCGAAGATTCCACCATCCAGTTGTGTCTTCAACGGGTCCTTCTCAAGGTCTTTTAAAGAGATGCAGGTAAGTCCTTATATCCACTAGTGATTCCTCAAATAAAAGAAAATTCCCTCATGGTGTAGTATTTTTGATTATAATTGGGGAAGAGGGGAGAACAGTCTGATATTCTTCTTTAAAGCAGGTATTTTTAGTTATGTAGGAATAGTAGGAGGCTAGTATCCACTTAAAAAAACTTTATTACAAAAAAGCTTTATACAACACTCTATGCAAGAAAAGGTTTTTTTTTATGCAAGATGCAGTCTAACAAACCATGCATCAGCATACACCGTGTATAAGTTGTGTTATACGGCTCAAAAAGATATAATATAACAACCCTTTTCAGCAAAAAAAGGAGAAACAATATATCTTTAAAATATAAAAAATAAAAAGAAAAAATGCAAGACAAAGAATAAATATAAAGCACTGATTCCGGAGTGCAAAAAATATTTATATACCAAAAATCCACAAGTTATAAACATAAAAAATAAAAATAAAAATCAGGATCACCTACAGCCCTTTCCATATGGCTGCAGAGTAACTGCACTTAATCCCAAAAAGCCCTATTCCCCCAGTGCTACAGTCCCCTTACTACAGTGGGGTTAAATGGTGGTCTCCTCAGGGGGCCATTTGCCAGGCTTAATTAGGTTAAGAATGGGGCTACGTAGGTAAAAAAGCCAAAAAAGAAAAAAACATTAATGTTAAAAGAATTGAAAAGTTGTCGGGCTTGTTTCCACTATCTTCAGCCCAAGTTCTCAACTCGCCGGTCCGCCGCAGAACAATTCCCCTGAACGCGCGGCATGCGTTCCAGGCTGCGTTCCAACGGGTCTGGCGCACCGGAAGTGACGTGTGTGCGTAATGACGCTGTACGCGTTTCGTCAGAGACGTCCTCAGCAGCGATACCACGCACACTCCCACCCCCGTCCTTAAAGGTGGCCACTCCTCCCATTCACAGATCTCAGCCAATAGCCGATCTGGATGGGGATTACACGTTTGTTTATTTGTTTTCTGTCTGCGTTAACTATGCCACTCTTATGAGTGAAAGGTTTATACTCAAAACACCTCAACCAGTAGACTTCACTATATGGTGATATACATTATCTTATTCAAAAAAACTTTTTAGAAATGAAGGGGGAACCCGGGACTTTTTATCCAATACTTCTGGTTCTGGGATACTTTATATTAAACCTATAATGTTACAAAGACGCGCATAAGAAAGGGGCGTAATCTACGCCCCTTTCCGCAGAGAGCTATCCCGGAAGTGGGTGCAGATACCTGTACTGTACAGGTACCTGCACCCCCCTCCCCCCTGAAAGGTGCCAATTGTGGCGCCGGAGGGGGGGAGGGTTCCGATGAGCGGAGGGTCCACCCTAAAGTGGACCTCCGCTCATCGGAACCCTCCCCCCCTCCGGTGCCACAATTGGCACCTTTCAGGGGGGAGGGGGGGTGCAGGTACCTGTACAGTACAGCCGAAAGGCTCCATTTCCTGATTCCCATACCCAAGATGGCGGCGGCAGCACACGACAGACGATCTAGAGATCGGCTTCGGGTGCCGACATTGCGGGTGCGCTGGACAGGTAAGTGTCACGATTTTAAAAGTCAGCAGCTGCAGTATTTGTAGCTGCTGGCTTTAAAAAAAAAAAAAAAAACGCGGAGTCCCGGCGGACTCCCGCTTTAAGGTAATGAACCCAAGGAACTGCTGATACATTACAGCCATATCTAGGCTAGCGTACAAATATAATTAATCATCCTAAGTAATTCAGGAGATTGTGGTGCATTATCCATTACTCCATGTGGCACATGCGCAGTTTCACCTGAGCACTATTTGATAGTCGGGCACTTCTCGACAGAACACCGGGATGGATTGTCAACATTTCCAACTTGAACCACGTGAACCAACTCCTGTTTTTATTTGATGCTGCAAGTCAGGCTTGAAACCATAACCTCATTTTAATAATAATTTGGACTTTCTGGAAACAGCACAAAACTTTAAAGCCTTTAAGTGACCATGTCAATACACAAAAAGTCCTAAGAAGTAATCTACCTGTAAAATAAAGAGTTTACATTCTCACTTTTCCTGCTGCTGAACTCACCTTGGATGTTGCAAAAATGTCCCCCAAAGAGCACAGGATCTGACACACTCAGTAGTATTGATCTCTTGGGTACCCCGCAGCTCTCACTGAACTCCTGCTGCTCTCCGTTTCACCACTCTCTCCTGTAAGGACCTGGAGATCAGTGAGGGCTGTGGGGGAGCCAGGAAATCAACACTCATGAAAGTCCACAGGACAATCTCTCTTAGAACAGCACTGTGAAGAACAGGCGGAAGAAAAAGATGAGTACACACTTTTATTTTACAGGGAGATGCACTCTTTTGTATATTAACAAAAAAACTATTGCTATAATGTACACCAGGTATAAATGAGTTTAGCAGTTTTTGGTTTCATAATAAAGATGCGATTTATCGGTGGGGCAGCTGGGAAATCAACACTCATGAAAGTCCACGGGACAATTTCTCAGGATTAGAAGAGCCACTTTTATATTTTACAGGTAGGTACATTCTTAGGAGCCTTTGTATATTAACAGGGTCTTTTTAAGGGAAACAAAAAATAAACTATTGTGATAAAGTACACAAGGTATAAATGAGTTTTAGCAGTTTTTGGTTTATTTACCTTGGTTTCATAATAAAGATGTGATTTTACATTTGAGAAGTCCTGTCTGCAGTGCTCTTCCCTTTTTAGGGCTTTATGGGGTGGCACCTCTTGTAGAAGCAAACAAATGGCCCCTGCCCACCTATAACTGACCTTCACAGCAAGGAGCACATGGAAGGGCAAATGCATAAAAGACAAAAACTACATTCCATAGCTCAACTCGCCAACCAGTCTGCTGACCAGCTTAAATAACCTGTCCAGTAGTCTGCGCTAAAGACAGGGGTTTAGTTAGCACGTATTTGCAAAACAATGCGTAAGCTTTTAGTATGTTGGGTTTTTAGGTTTTGGACACTAATAGATTAGCTTTAAATTGCCTATGTATAAAAAGCTTCTTCTAAAAATCCCAGTTGCTAGACTGTCCTGATCTTTGCTTCAATACTTGTACGCAAAGTCCTTAAGCTATAGAGAGCCAGGCAATTAGTATTTTCAGATGAAGTGTCGCAGTGGCAGCTCCCATACTTCTCAGTACAGGTTTCCTTTTAAAATATATCTAATGCCAAAACTTTTTTTTAAAATTATTTTTGGGTAGAGTAGGGTAGGTTTAACCACTTTCCTACAGGGCACTTTCACCCCCTTCCTGCCCAGGCTAGTTTTCAGATTTCAGTGCTGACACATTTTGAAAGACAATTACGTGGTCATGCAACCCTGTACCCAAACAAAATTATTGCATTTTTTTCAGACCACTTTCTTTTGGTGGTAATTTGCCACTGGGATTTTTATTTTGTTAAACAACAAAAAAAAACTACATTTAAAAAAAAAAAAAAATCTTATTTACAAAATTTTATAACAGAAAACTAAGTAATTTTTCCTCTTCACTTGTGCGTTGATAAGGCTGCATTGTTGGGGCTGCACTGATCATCAGGACACTGATTGTTATTGTAGATGTCCCCTTTCACACTGACAAGTTTACCGCCTCCCAGTGTGTGAGGAGAGGACTGCTGATAACCAGAAAATCCTGTTTACACTGTTATAAGCTGTGATTGGACACAGCTGGTTACATGGTAAAAAGCTGTTGTGATTGGCTCCTTACCTTGATCACGAGAGCGTTCCCGATGCATGCCGCAGGGGGCGTGCTGGAAGTGTGATCACGGGAGTATGTCAATAGACACCCTCTTGGAAATGTGTGACCCGCTGTAGCCGTCATGAATCTATCAGGTTTTTTTTTTCCATTGGGGAGATTTTCACTTCTTGCCTCCCTGAGGAAACGGGAAATGAGGAGAAATTCTGTTTTTCTAACATGCATGTTTGCAGCAGTGGTGCCACTAAGGCTAGGTTCACATCTGTGTGTATTGAGACATGTGAAAAATCATGCGCTCTCCTGACACGCACAGAAACCTGTAAAGAAAAGCACACCTTTCAGTGTGTTTTGTGGAAAAAAAAACAAGGACGACTACTTGTGTCTTTTCAGTAAGGCAGCCCATTGAAATTAATATTTTTCCGTACACACAACGCATGGGAACACGCTAAAAACGTGTACTTTCCCAACTTGCACCACAGTGTGCTGCCTTATAGCAGATGTGTGACAGAGCCATTAATTAGTAATGACACTTTCCGCCTTTTCTATCCCGTGCATTTCTGTACATGCTAGACCACATGATGCTGCACCATGTTTTAAGAAAAGAATCAGACTTCTTTTCTACATTTCTCTCACAGCCTAAAAAACATGCAACACACGGGAAGGGGGCCTAAAACACGTGTGCCCTTGATTACACTGTAGGTGTGAACCAGTCCTAAATGTTAATGGCACACCCATGCATCTGCTAACACACATTTTTTTTTTTTCCTTATAACAAACATATTATACTTACCTCCTGTGCCAGGGTTTTTCACAGAGTGGCCCCAATCCTCCTTTTCTGGGTTCCCCCATGGCGCTCCTGGCTTCTCCTCTTCTCAAGTTTCCCACGGAGAGGTGCTTTCCATGGGGGCACTTGTGCAGGCGGGCTCCTGAGTCCTGCTGCTGCGTCCATTGATAGAGACAGCAGGACTTGGCCTTGCATCACTGGATTTGATTGACAGCAGCAGCCGCCAATGGCTCCTGCTGCTATTAATCTATCCAATGAGGACCCGAGACGGCGACTGCAGCTGCTGTGCTCGTCCCCTTCGATGGAACAATCGGGTTTAGAAAAAAAAAAGTGTCTGGGGGGGTGCTACAGCAGAAAAGGTTTTTCACATTTAATGCATAGAATGCATTAAGGTGAAAAACTAGGAGTGTTTACAATCACACACAGAAATACACTGCCCTTTAGCAGACACATAGCATGTCCTGTTAAAGTGGTTGTAAAGCCTTAAGGTTTTTCACCTTAATGCATTCTGTGAAAAAAGGTCCCTGACCCTTTATTAAAAATGTGGCTGCTACATGAATGCCATTAAGGCCCCATTCACACCTGTGTGCTGCGGTTATGTGTTTTTATTTTGCATGTTTGTCAGGAGACAGCATAGGGCAATCCATTCAGTTGAAAGGGCTGCCATTGCTCAACAAATGCAACAAAGTAGCCCCTGAACCTTTTTTAGGCAGTAAGCCTCAAGCAGTTTTGTAATGTTTGGTTGCGTTTACTAGCCACATTTCGGGTGTCTAAGGCCTCACGTACACTGGACAATTTTGAGTTGCTCCTAGGGGCCCTTGCCTTTTTTTTTTTCTCTCAGCCACTATGGCACTACAGTATATTTAACATGATTTCCTATGGTGCACGTTCACATCTATGCGTTTTTGGTAATTTTTTTTTTTTTTTCCCGCAGCAGATCGTGTTTTGTGTGTAATAGACTTAAATGCACCCGCACCAGAAATGCAAGCGTTGCGTTTTTACATGCGTTTTGCATTTTTTTTTTTTTTTCCTCCTTAACACAGTGTATAGCTGGTTGTTAATGAGCACGCCGGGTAAGCTGGATGGTGTATCCTCGTCAACCAATGAGTCGTTAGCTGACAGCTGTATGTAAAAACAAAATTTGGCGGTACTTAAAAAATCAGCAAAAATAGGTGAACAGCGTGGGGTTCCACCCCCCCCCCCACCCCCAATTTACATCAGGCTATTTGGGTCTGGTATGGATTTTGAGGGGAACCCCACGCCAAAGTTTTTTAAAAAAAAAATGCTTACCATACCAGGCCACATGTGCTCAACATGAACTGTCAGTTGGCGGAGCCTTTGGAGCTTTGCTTTTTTTTTTTTTTGGGGTCAGGTTGTGCAGCAGCATCGTGGAGGAATCTACATTGGGGGACATTTGTTTATTAAATAAAGGACTTGTCAAAAACTGCCCACTGTCTTTTTTTTTTTTTTACACTCCTTTTTTTTTTTTTTGGGACCCCTCACTCATTCACATGGGTGGGGCTTGTTAAAGTGGGCTTTTGGATTCCAAACAAGCCCCCTACAATGGGGGGGGGGGGGCGCGATCAGAGTCCCTTTGAGTTCTGAGAGCACGAGAACGGTGCCCAGAGGTGGAAGTTCACTATTGTTTAGCTATAATACACATTGATACCGCTTCAGCAGAAGGTGGTGGTTGGATATTTATCACGTTCTTAAAGCGGTAGTAAACCCGCAATTTTTTTTTTTTTTTTTTTAAAACCTGCAAAGCAAAAGGCATAATGAGCTAGTATGCACCGCATACTAGCTCATTATGAAATACTTACCTTAGAACGAGGCCCCGACATCTCGCCCGATCCACGCCGAGGGAGCCGACATGCTCCCTCGGCGTCTCTTCCGGGTATCGCGGCTCCGGCGCTGTGAGTGGCCGGAGCCGCGATATCGTCACTCCCGCGCATGCGCGCGGGAGATTTAAATCCGGCCGGACGAGCGCTGCCGGATTTTCACGGAGAGAACCCCCTTGTGCGCATGCGCCGCTGCAGTCAGCGGCGCATACCGAGGGGAATATCTCCTAAACCGTACAGGTTTAGGAGATATTTTTTTTACCTACAGGTAAGCCTTATTATAGGCTTTCCTGTAGGTAAAAGTTAAAAAAGTGGGTATACAACCACTTTAAGCATGAACTTATTCATGACCTCACTGAAGTCACTATTCGCACTCCCACTTTTATGAAGAATTGATACTTGCACTTATGTTGTTTATTTAATAATTGTTTTAATGCATGGAATTTCACGCAATTGATTTATGCTTCGCAACCCCATTTTACACGATTATCTTCCCCCATAACAAGCTGTTTGCTGTGGGGGCAGGAGCGTCGGCAAGGGACTGAAGAAGAGAAGGATCTGGGCTGCTGTGTGCAAAACCACTGCACAGAGCAGGCAAGTATAATATGTTTTATTTTTAAGCCAAAAAAGAAACAAGACTTTAGTATCACTTTAAGCCGTCCAAGCCTGCAGACTCATTCTTGTGATAGTGTGTTTGTTACACGTGTTCCAAGCTCATTGTTTATCTGCTCTTCTCTGCTAGATTGGATTCCATGTTGACGACCTTGGATCGGATATAGACTACTCTCTGAACTCTGCCTGTCTTTTGACTAAGGATGTGACCCTAACTATTGTAAACCTTGCCTGCCTTCAACATGGACTGTCATTCAACCACTTTACCTGTCTGCCAACCGTTAGTACCTGTTTGCACCTACCCTGACATGGTAGCCAGGCACTATAGCATTATGTACTAGTCCTGGGGAGCAACTGAGTACCAGTAGGCCTGCTTGTCTTATGGGAAACGGGGCTGCTAAAGGTGAAGAACACGGAAACTTGCAATAGTGTCTGACACCTGCGTTAGGGGGGGGGGGGGAAGTGTGACACACCCCGACCCTCCCTCTCCCAGGCTGCCCTTTTCAGAGCAGTCTTACATCTCCCACCCCTACCTCCCAGACTGCCTCCCACCCCCACCTACCCCTGTCCCAGGCTGCCATTTTTCTAGGGCAGTCTTCCATACCTCCCCCCTCCCACATCCTCCATCCTGGTGTGATTCGATGCTTTAAGGGCAGGGGAGAGAGCTAGAGTCTAATAGAACCTAGATTTCTCAAAAAAAAAAAAGAGTACCTGTCACTGCCTATTGCTATCACAAGGGTTATTTACATTTCCTGTGATAACAATAAAAGTGCTAAAAAAAGCTACAGTTAAAAAAATAATTGAAAGATAAAAAATAAATAAAAGCACCCCCTCAAAGGCCTGCATTAGTCTTGTCAGTATGTAAACAGTGACTGCACTGTGCATGTGAGGTATCACCGCAAATGTCAGGTCAAGAGCAGTCCAGCACTAGACCTTGTTTTTTGACCCCTGTACATGGCCCCAAAAAGTCTCACATGTGGTATCACCATACGCGGGAGAAGTAGAAAAATGTGTTTTGGGGTGTAATTCCACATATACCTATGGCATGTGTGAGAAATGGCTCATTAAAGTGACAACTTTGTATAAAAGAAAAAAAATAAATCATGCCTCTCAGCAAATACTTTGGGGTGTCTACTTACAAGTGTCTATACTGCCCTGGCATTTTGCACCTCATGAAATGTAGGCAGTTATGGGATTTTTTTTTCTCCCAATTACACTAACCTAGGTGGATGCAGCATCGGCACCTCTACACTGAGAACCGAGCGATCGGCAGTGTTAGATCGCTCGGTTCTCCAGCCTCCCTGAGCAGAGAGCTGGTGACTATCAG
This sequence comes from Lithobates pipiens, assembly GCF_037356315.1. Taxonomy (NCBI): domain Eukaryota; kingdom Metazoa; phylum Chordata; class Amphibia; order Anura; family Ranidae; genus Lithobates; species Lithobates pipiens. The sequence continues at coordinate 81,875,178 of NW_027507758.1, read as the reverse complement.
TCACCGGTTTTCCGCTCCCCCCCGCACTGACTGAAGTGCTTGGCTGTGGAGTGGGCGGGAGCAGCCAGCTCAGTCTCTCAGCGGCTCGCTGAGAGACTGGTGCCGGGTGCAGGCCCAGGCATGTGAGTGGATCCCAACTTCCAAGGCCTGGTCATGAATGTAATGGAACACAATAATGTTTTCATACCCTAATGCAATGGTCTCTAAACTGCAGCCCTTTGCTTGCTTTTATGGGGCACTATTCCTCCCACTTAGGCAGGGTTCACATATGAGTGGCATGCAGCTCACAGCAGGGGTCCGGTGCATCCTAGTTCACTATTTCGGGGATCCCACATCCAATTCTCAATGAAGTGAACTCAGCCTGATATGACACCCTGTTCTGCCATCTGACACCAATAATGGTATTGGTAATAGAATTCCCTCCTATAATACCAATGATAGGGCATTGTTCTCCCCCCTAATTCCAATTGTGGCCATATTTACTCCCACTGATGCCAGGAAAATGTCTGCTTCTGCTGGCCAGTCTGGCTCTCCTAAAGTCTGAAGGATAATAAACTGGACCTTTGTTTAAAAAGTTTGGAGACCCTGCCCTAATGCATAACATTTTGAATTACATACATTTTCATGAGTTAATATCACTGACCTCAAATATGGGATACATGTACTTCCCTTTTTTAAGATGAAAAATAACATTGTTTCTCACATAGTAACACTAAGGGCCGGTTCACACTGCAGGCGAGGCGACTCCGACTTGCCTCGCCGCGACCTGCAGCGGCCTCGGCGGCGACTTGCAAATGACTTCTGTATAGAAGTCAATGCAAGTCGCCCCGAGGTCGCCCAAAAGTAGTACAGGAACCTTTTTTCTGAGTCGGAGCGACTCGAGTCGCTCCTCTCAGAACGGTTCCATTGTACAGAACGGGGGCGACTTGCGAGGCGAGTCGTGTCGCCTCGCATCGCCCGCTGTGTGAACCGGCTCTAAGTGCTGGTTCACACTAATGCGACTTGAGTCACACTGAATTGCATGACAAGGGAAATCCCATTATTTTAAATGGTGCCCATTCACATCAATTTAATTCCTTGCGGTGTGATTTTGGAAAAGGTTCCTGTGTTTGGTGCGATTTCACTGTGATTTGGCTCCACAGACTATGCTAATCACATCCAAATATGCACTACATATTCGCACTGAATAGTGCATGAGAAACAAATCATAGTAGTGTGAACTCAGCCTTACAATACAATGGCAATTTCAGTAAATTACAGTATCTCACAAAAGTGAGTACACCCCTCACATTTTTGTAAATATTTTATTATATCTTTTCATGTGACAACACTGAAGAAATGACACTTTGCTACAATGTAAAGTAGTGAGTGTACAGCTTGTATAACAGTGTAAATTTGCTGTCCCCTCAAAATAACTCAAAACAGCCATTCATGTCAAAACCTCTGGCAACAAATGTAAATACACCCCTAAGTGAAAATGTCCAGACTGTCAATATGTTGTGTGGCCACCATTATTTTCCAGCACTGCCCTAACCCTCTTGGGCGTGGAGTTCACCAGAGCTTCCCAGGTTGCCACTGGAGTCCTCTTGCACTCCTTCATGATGATATCATCCTTTTGAGGATGCCCCACAGATGCTCAATAGGGTTTTACGTCTGAAAACATGCGTGGCCAGTCCATCACCTTTACCCTCAGCTTCTTTAGCAAGGCAGTGGTCATCATGGAGGTGTGTTTGGGGTGGTTGTTATGTTGGAATACTGCCCTGCGGCCCAGTCTCCAAAGGGAGGGGATCATGCTCTGCTTCAGTATGTCAAAGTACATATTGACATTCATGGTTCCCTCAGTGAATTGTAGCTCCCCAGTGCTGGCGGCACTCATGTAGCCCCAGACCATTCCCACCACCATGCTTGACTATAGGCAAGACACACTTGTCTTTGTACCTCTTACCTGGTTGCCACCACACACGATTGACACCATCTGAACCAAATAAGTTTATCTTGATCTCATCAGACCACAGGACATGGTTCCAGTAATCCATGTCCTTAGTCTGCTTGTCTTCAGAAAACTGCAGGCTTTCTTGTGAATCATCTTTAGAAGTGGCTTCCTTCTGGGATGGCAGCCATGTAGACCAATGTGATGCAGTGTGTGGCGTATGGTCTGTGCACTGACATGCTGACCCCCACCCATTCCACCTCTGCAGCAATGCTGGCAGCACTCATACGTCTATTTTCCAAAGACAACATCTGGATATGACGCTGAGCACGTGCACTCAACTTCTTTGGTTGACCAAGGCAAGGCCTGTTCTGAGTGGAACCTGTCCTGTTAAACTGCTGTATGGTCTTGGCCACCATGCTGAAGCTCAGTTTCAGAGTCTTGGCAATCTTCTTATAGCCTTGGCTATCTTTATCTAGAGCAACAATTCTTTGCCATGAGGTGCCATATTGAACCTCCAGTGACCAGTATGAGAGCGATAACACCAAATTTAACACACCTGCTCCCCATTCACACCTGAGACTTTGTAACACTAACGAGTCACATGACACCGGGGAGGGCTAATTGCGCCAAATCTGGACATTTTCACTTAGGGGTGTACTCTTTTTTGTTGCCAGCGGTTTAGACATTAATGGCTGTCTGTTGAGTTATTTTGAGGGGACAGCAAATTTACACTGTTATACAAGCTGTACACTCACTACTTTACATTGTAGCAAAGTGTAATTTCTTCAGCGTTGTCACATGAAAAGATATAATAAAATATTTACAAAAATGTGAGGGTTGTACTCACTTTTGTGAGATACTGTATAACTAAAGAAAAAATTGTGTTTTAGTTTTGCATAGAGTGGAGAGGAATTAGTCAATTTGTATTGCTGTCTGTGCTCATTTAGGGAGATTTACCTTCTTTATTTATCCTGTATACCATTATTACTGAAAATAAAAGATAATACCAACTTTCGGGTTGTTCCCAGAAAAGTAATAGAGGGGAAATCTTACAATGGGAACACTAGTTCTGCTGACCTGGGGGTCATGAAGATTTCCTTTAATTTGCAGGAATTTCCTCTCACTTCCTGTTTGGCTATGGGACAGGAAGTGAAGGGAAATTGCTGCAATGGGACACAGTTGGCAAAAAAAAAATCTCACAGGGGTTATACCCTGCCTTACTCTATCCAAAATAAAATAAAAAGTTTTGCCTATACTTCTACCTTAAGTATTACAGACAATTGCAAGGTCACATCCTTCTCATCAGTCCTCATATTATGTCCCAAGGACCCCTAGATGGACTACTGAGCGACAAAATGGTGAATAGAAGAGAGGTGAACCTCCATCTCTATGGCAGAGGGGGTGCAGTGGATGAGAAGGGGGAAGGTAATGATAATGTTACTTTGTACTGAACATTTACTTGGGAACATAGTACATGGTTACTAACATTTATAGGTAAAGTTAATCTGGGGAAAATCCGATTGCCTCTCAGGGGATCTGGAAGGACTTTTTTCCCCTGCTATTAAATTGGATCATGCTCTTCTGGGTTTTTTTTTTTTCCTTCCTCTGGGTCAACTGTGGGTATAGAATTGGGTATATGGGATTGTATGATATTACTTTTTTATTTTTATTTTTTTGTGGTTGAACTGGATGGACTTGTGTATTTTTTCAACCTGACTCTAAGCAGAGAGCCATGACTGTCAGTCGCCGCTGTCTGCTCTGCCCCTCCAACACTCAGTGGAGAAGGAGTGGCTGCCTCAGTCTGCTTGTTCCACAGCCGAGAGGCTGAGCCAGGTGCCAGTCCAGGCTCCTGGGTGGACCTCAACCATATGTCAGGATCTTTCCTCAGCCAGGACTGACTCTGACATTAGTAGACAGCAGGCTTTAGCCGTCAACTGAAAACTAGATACAGGAGTGCAGAATGGACTGCAGTCCTGTGATCCAGGAGGAGTACAGCCAAAGAGTCTTTGGCTTTACTTCTTTAATCTGGATGTTTTATTTTTTGCTGTTTCAGACCAAAATGTATTGTGCTACAGTTCGATGGAAGAAACCATAAAGAACCCTCCCCCTTGAGTCCCGGGGACCCTTTCCTTCGAGCTTGGGGCCTTTCCCACTGATCCACAGTGGAACCCTTTCACAAGTTCCTGTTTTCTTGGGACCCCTCCACAGTGACAGTAGTCTAGAGCCCAGTTGCAAGTGCAACCTTTGCGGCCCTGGTAGTCCTGGCACTGAATACAAACACAAAAACACACACATACAAACAGTGGTTAAGTGGTTAGCACTTCCGCATAGCAGCACCAGGGTTGTTGGTTCATATCCCAACCACGGCACTACCTGCTTGGAGCTTGCATATTCTCCCTGTGCCTGCGTGGGTTTCCTCCAGGTACTCCAAAGACATGCTGGTAGGTCAGTTCTCTCCTGCCTAAATTGTCCTTAGTATGTGTATACGTGAATGTGATTTAGGGACCTTTGATTATAAGCTCTTTGAGGGATGGGATTGATGTGAATCTATAATATATGTAAATTGACACTGTTATACGTACCTGTAATAAAATGTACAAACACACTCTTCTGTATGTATAAACTTCTTCACTTACGCTAGGTTCACACCTATGCATTTTTGTGCATGCGCAGCAGCCTATTCAAATGAATGGGCTGCCATGCCTGAGTATCTGCAAAAAAAAGGTGCATACACATAATCAAAAACGTGGCCGCAGGCAAATCGCACGATCTTTTTGACCACGTGATTTCTCTGCAGTTCCTGCACTACAATTTTACATGCATAGGGGTGCCATTCAGTATGAATGTCAGGCCTGCGTATTTTCACAGAGCACGGCATTTTCGCTGCAGGTGGGTGTGGGAATCGCTGTGATTCCCATACCTGCGGCCCACACATGGAAATGTGAACCTAGCCTAAGTGAAAATTTTCTAGATATTGAAATATTTTTTTTAAATAATTTATAGAGAAAGCAGCACATTTCAGAAATAATCCAATACTAAATGGATGCGATAAAACCTCCAATCAGTACAATGTGTTAACATAAGGAAATATTTATCCATACAAAATTAATAAATACTGTGCAAAGTCCCCCAAAAAATGATATGTGCAATAATAAATACAATAAGAATATTTAGAATGTTAAATTCATATTAGTGTTGTGAACAGAGGCAGATCTACTACTCCCTATTGACCGCTACTTCACCACTCATCCACTGTAAAGTGACTTGTGCAAAAAAGAAAAAAGTCCATAAAAGTTCATCTGACTAATGTAAACTAGTGCTGATCTCCCACTGACTCTTTGCAACGACTTCAGTGCACCTCCACCAAACCAGTGAACACACAGGCTGCTTACCAGAATATGTGGCCACTCATATAGGCCCAAACATGTTTTATTTTTTGATTAATCACTACCCGCCCGCATGGCGTGGACTCTGAGCGGAGATATCTGGATGATGGCTGCAGCTACAGCTAAAGCTACGGCTTGTTAGCCTCCACATGACTTTTACAGGCAGCAAGAGGGGATGTGCCCCCCTCCCGCCACTCATTAGCACCTGTCTGGTCTCTCCCTTGCGATCGGGAAGTCAGTGATCTGACCCAGCGGTGGCGCTGGATTACCACAGAGCTGGCTGAGAACTGGATGGTCCCTGGCCATCTCTATGATCCTGGGAGGCCAGAAGCGATGTCATAACGTCACTTCCGACTCAGGGAAATGTGAACATTGCTATTTTTTCCACAAAAAATCATTTTTGTTTGTTTTTTCCCCATCTCATGCTTTTCAAGGTAGTGAAGATATGTGGGGTCTTATAGACCCCAGATCTCTCCATAAAGAGGACCTGTCATGCCTAATTTCTATCACAAGGGATGTTTACCCTACTTGTGATAGGAATAAAAGGGATAAAAAAATTAAAGGGACAGTGTAAAAATACAATTAATAATAATAAATTAAAAAAATAGTTTAAAGTTTCCACGCAGAAGCGAACGCATACCTGGGTTGTGCCCGCATATGTAAACAATGTCTGCACCACACCTGAGGTATCGTCGTAAACTTCATAGCGAGAGCAATAATTCTATGGTGGATAAAAAAAAGAGCCTCATAGCTCCTTACTCCAAGCTGACACCCCAAATTCAAAACCACCTACCCCCAACCACTGACACCCCAAACTGAATTGTGGTGTGAACTGATGTTTTATTGAATAATGCCTCAGACGAACCGCGCATGCGCAGTGATGACATCACTCCAGCTAATCGGGAGACCAGGTGGAGTGATGTTTCATACAGCGCATGCGCAGATGCACTAGCTGACAGAAGGCATTGTAAATCACGGGAGGCACTATTTGATAGTACATGGGCATGGTGTTTGGGCGGAGCTCTGCGCTCTGTCATAGGTGGAGGGAGGGGAGTCTGGGCAGTCATAACATCCTTATCTAAAGATGAGCAATTAGAGAGGGACACGGGAGTCCCAGAAGGACTACAACTCCCAGCATGTACCGTCACTGCCCCCTAGAGGAACTACAACTCCCAGCATGTCCTGTCACTGCCCCCCAGAGGAACTATAACTCCCAGCACGTCCTGTCACTGCCCCCTAGAGGAACTACAGGACATGGAGACACTGTAATAAAGAGAACCTGTCACTGCGGTACTAATACAGGAATGGGAGCTCTGTGATGTTTGGGGAGTGCTGGTAACTGATGGTGACTCTACAGTACAGGTGCCATTCCTGGGATGATGGAGGTGTCAGCCAGGCCTTGGTGAAGGTGTAGAGCCCCTGGCAGGTTTTATTGCCTTCCACTACATCTATTGGGGAGGTTTTTCCTCGCTGAGGGAAGATCTGCAACAAGGACAGCAAAAGACACCTTACAGGGGCTCTCCCTTCCTGTCTGTGTAATGGTTGGAGAGTTCCCCCACTTCCTGTCCTGTAACACAATTGTCCCTAGGACAGGAAATGAGGAGGAACCTTCTAACACAGCCTCAGATGGAGATAACAATCCGACAGGGGATATAACCCTGGAAGTAGTCTGGTAATAGGCAGTAAAAAGACTGAGAGTTGTAGTCCGTCTAGGGGGGCAGTGAGAGGACATGCTTTGAGATGCAGTCCCTCTGGGGGTTAATGACAGGACATGCTGGGAAATGTAGCCCCCTAGGGGGCAGTGACAGAACATGCTGGGAGTTGTAGTCTCTCTATGGGGGCAGTGACAGGATATGCTGGGAGTTGTAGTCCATCTAGGGGCAGTGACAGGAAATGCTGGGAGTTGTAGTCCCTCTAAGGGGGGCAGTGACAGGATATTCTGGGAGTTGTAGTCCCTCTAAGGGGCAGTGACAGGACATGCTGGGAGTCGTGGTCCCTCTAGGGGGTCAGTAACAGGAAATGCTGGGAGTTGTAGTCCCTCTAGGGGGGCAGTGACAGGATATGCTCGGAATTGTAGTCCCTCTAAGGGGGCAGTGACAGGACATGCTGGGAGTTGTAGTCTCTCTATGGGGGCAGTGACAGGATATGCTGGGAGTTGTAGTCCATATAGGGGCAGTGACAGAAAATGCTGGGAGTTGTAGTCTCTCTAAGGGGGGCAGTGACAGGATGTGCTGGGAGTTGTAGTCTCTCTAGGGGGCAGTGACAGGAAATGCTGGGAGTTGTAGTCCCTCTAAGAGGGGCAGTGACAGGAAATTCTGGGAGTTGTAGTCCCTCTAAGGGGGGTAGTGAAAGGATATGCTGGGAGTTGTAGTCTCTCTAGGGGGCAGTGACAGGAAATGCTGGGAGTTGTAGTCTAGGGATGAGCCGAACACCCCCCGGTTCGGTTCGGACCAGAACTTGCGAACGACCCCCGCGTTCGGTACGAATGTTAGAACCCCATTGAAGTCTATGGGACTCGAACGTTCGAATTGGAAAGTGCTAATTTTAACGGCTAATATGCAAGATAGTGTCCTAAAAAGGGTTTGGGGACCTGCCTCCTGCCTCAGGGGACATGGGTCACTGCAAAAAAAAGTTTTAAAAACTGCCGTTTTGGCGGGAACACTGATTTTAATGACGATTAAAGTGAGAAAAAAAAAGTGAAATATTCCTTTAAATATGGTGCCTGGGGGGTGTCTGTAGTATGCCTGTGAAGTGCCACGTGTTTCCCGTGTTTAGAACAGTCCCTGCACAAAATGACATTAAACGGAAATAACACCATTTAAAACTGCTTGCGGTTTTAATGTTATATCTGGTTCCTGCAATATGGTTGAAAATCATTGAGAAACATGGCATGGGTAGCCCTCCCTGCCCATTACCAGCCTATTTGGGTCTTGTACGCATATTAAGGGGAACCCCGTACCCATATTAAAAAAAGGAAATGCGTGTGGCCCCCAGGCCCTATATACTCAGAACAGCAGTATACAGGCGGTGCAAACAAGACAGGGACTGTGTAGGTTTGTTGTGTTAAGTGGAATCTGTTTGTCATTTTCAACCGGTACATTTTTAAAGTGTAGCTCCAGTCAAAAAAACTATCTTTAAGCTTTTTGGAAAACATAGGGAAGGGTTATCACCCCTGTATAATTTGTTTTGTCGTCCATCTTTTTTCATCTCACTTGCTGCTGTCTCCTTGCGTTTGCAAGTAGGAGATGTTTGTAAGTTGGATGTTTGAAAGTAGGGGCCTGCCCTATATTATAGCGGTATGTACTGGGTACAGAGCACGCAGACAGCACGCACTATCTCCTAACACTACTGACTGCAAGCTCTATTATTAACCACTTGTTAGCCCAATGTTTGCATAAAGTGAAAGATGAAGTTATGCTGAGTAAATAGATATCAAACATGTCACTCTTCAAAATTGCACATGCCCGTGGAATGGCGCCAAACGTCGCTACTTAAAAAATCCCCATAGGCTACGCTTTAATTTTTTTTTTACTGGTTACATGTTTTGAGTTGCAGAGGAGGTCTAGGACTAGAATTATTGCTCTCGCTCTAACATTCTCGGCGATACCTCACATGTGTGGCACATGGGGACATGGGCGCTTTAATTTTTATTTTATTTTTTTATTGTTCATTTTACTTTATTTATTTTAGTTTGACATTTTTTTCCCCAAAAATATATTTTTGATCACTTTTATTCCTATTACAAGAAATGTAAACATCCCTTGTAATAGGAATATGGGTTGACAGGTCCTCTTTACAGTGAAATCTGGGGGGTCAATATGACCCCACATCTCACCTCTAGGCTGGGAAGCCTGAAATAAAAAATAAAAAAAAGATTCTGGCTTTGATCGTACTGGCGAGTTGGTAGAAGCACCGGAGGGCGGTGAGGGGTGGGGGGCGTCTATGGCTGGGTATTTCAGGGTATCACCGAGTATGGCTGGGTATCTCTGAGTATGGCTGGGTATGGCAATTTATGGCAGGGTATTACAGAGTATTGGCGGGGTACTACAGAGTAATAGCAGGGTACTGCAGAGTATTGGGGGTACTACAGAGTAATGGCAGGGTACTGCAGAGTATTGGGGGTACTGCAGAGTAATGGCGGGTACTGCAGAGTAATGGCGGGTACTGCAGAGTATTGGGGGGTACTGCAGAGTAATGGCAGGGTACTGCAGAGTAATGGGGGTTACTGCAGAGTAATGGGGGGTACTGCAGAGTAATGGCAGGGTACTGCAGAGTAATGGCAGGGTACTGCACTGCAGAGTAATGGCGGGGTACTGCAGAGTAATGGCAGGGTACTGCAGAGTATGCACTGGTATTGCAGAGTATTGGCAGGGAATTGAGGGGTTAAATTCGGTGAGCAGCGATGTGGGCACTGCAGATGCAGCCCACATCGCTGCTGACACCGATCTCTTTCCCCTCCGCTGTACCGATCGTACAGAGAGGGGAGGGAGGAACCGGCGTCATAACATGACGCCGGTTTGTTTCCAAGTGATCACTCCGTCATTTGACGGAGCAATCACGTGGTAAACGGCCGCTATGAGCGGCCGTTTACCGTGATCCGTGATGCGCCGGGTCCTGTGGACCCGGCGGTCACGGATGCTCTCGAGTGCGCACACCTCGGGGCACGCGAGAGCAGAATTCTGGGAGGCCGTTAATTAACGGCCTCTCAGAGTTAAACAACCGCCCTGAAGCCGTTAATCGGCAATGGGCAGTTGTTAAGTGGTTAAAGCTAGATCACTAGCTATATAGGTGAGGTGAATATAGTGGTGTATACTGCAGTCAGGGCACAGACAACAACCACTACACAGCAGCAAGATAGGAAATCAGCCAAAAACGATTGGTGTGTACTGTGTTGAAGGTACACAGAACACCCACTGCTTCAGATGCTAAGTAACACACTACACGAAGCCGCCTCAAAGGCGGCCTTATATAGTGTGGGGCGTGCACTACACAGCCTGAGCTATGATTGGCCACAGGCAGGATGCCTGTGGCCAATCATGGCTCTCCTCGCTGCCGGCGCTGCGATTGGCCAAGCATGCGGGGTCACAGTGCATGCTTGGCCAATCATCGGGCAGCAATGCACTGCGCCAACGCAGTGCATCATGGTCCGCGCGCGCGTCACTCGAATTTTGATGCGAACGGCCAAAACGTTCGGAATTCGCCGAACGCACGAACAGCCAATGTTCGAGTCGAACGTACGTTCGACTCGAACACGAAGCTCATCCCTATTGTAGTCCCTCTAAGAGGGGCAGTGACAGGATATTCTGGGAGTTGTAGTCCCTCTAAGAGGGCAGTGACAGGATATGCTGGGTCTTGTGGTCTCTCTAGAAGGCAGTGACAGGACATGATGGGAGTTGTAGTCCCTCTAAAGGGCAGTGACAGTACATGCTGGGACTTGTGGTCTCTTTAGAAGGCAGTGACAGGACATGATGGGAGTTGTATTCTCTCTCTAGAAGGCAGTGACAGGATAAGCTGAGAGTTGTAGTCCCTCTAGGGGTAGTGACAGGACATGCTGGGAGTCGTGGTCCCTCTAAGGGGCAGTAACAGGATATGCTGGGAGTTGTAGTCCCTCTAAAGGGCAGTGACAGGACATGCTGGGAGTCGTGGTCCCTCTAAGGGGCAGTGACAGGATATGCTGGGAGTTGTAGTCCTTCTAGGGGGGCAGTGACAGGAAACCTGTATAATAATAACATGCCGGAAGATGCTGTGCATTCGCAGTTTGTCGGAGGCATTATTCCATAGAACAGCTACATACGGGTCCCTTTCGTTTCTCCGCCACTGCCCTCTGTGATGGGTAGCCGAATCATTGGCTCGCTTTGCGTGACGTCACGCGGCCAGCGCCGGAAGTAGAACACCAAGCATCCGCGATAAGACGTCTGAAGTCTGTGAGCAGGACCCGATTGTGGAGCTCAGCCGTCTCTTAAGGAAGGCGCATGGAAAAATGTCGTTTCGCGGAACACAGGTTTCCAAAGGGAACACACAAAAGGGAGACTCGTGCAGCAAGCTTCGGAATTTTTACTGTGATCTCTGCTCTGCAAACTGCACCTCAGCAACGCAGCTGGCTCAACACTTCATGGGCACCAAACATAAACGTAAACTGCGCACAACGAAATCCCAGGAGCAGAACGATGGAAGACGATTGAGTAACTTCCTGAAGGCCCACATGGAAGAAAAGCCCATTGTGGGCCTGGAATATGTGGTGGAGGAGAAGAAGGGCTTAAGCTATGAATACTCCTGCCAGCTGTGCAAAGTGGTGAATGCCGACTTGCCGACAATAGTTACCCATATCACCGATTCATTGCACACAGAATGTTATATTAAGGAACATTTTACCTACTTATTGCCCTGTTCTAGAGATGAGGCCGGCAAAGGCATGTATGCAAAAGTTCTGAGTGATGCTGCAGTAATGATTGTGAAATGGCAGAAGGAGAAAGAAGAAATTCAGGATGTGCTCCCTGGGAGTGACTCTAAAACAAGTGGAGCCTCCGAGGACACCCCACCGTCCGGACCTGAGAGTGACGGTAAAATAAGCGGAGCCTCCGAGGACACCCCGCCATCCAAACCTGAGAGTGGAAATTTTTCTCACTCAAAATTGAGTCCAAATCCGTCTCCTGTTATGGTAATAGACAAGAGCCGTGAAAGTTACCGCTACAATAAGATGCTCCAAAAAACAAAATCTAGTAACAATGACCCACCTTTGGCCAAGAGGAGCAGGCGTTCCCCTGGTGGTGACCAGGATCCTTTACCCACAACAGATCAGATTTCAAAGCATAGGAGCTCACACTATAATAAGAGCCATGCCATTAGAATGGATCGTACAGCTACACAGAAATTAGAGTTCAGAACAAATGATGAATTTTTAGAATATTTAGCTAATTTTGTGATCTCTGATGATGAAGATGTCCTCTTTATTCGGACGATTACACAAAACTGCATTAAGGCATTGACAAGTTTTCAGGAAGAAGATGCAGAGAGGCAGAAGACCGGTCATCAGCCTGAGGCTCCATTGGAGGACACAAGCAGGACTGCCCAAGAAATCCCGGGTATTTTAGAGGATGAAACAGAATCGCTTCAATCGGGTTCTGAAACTTCATTGCTCAAAGACAACTCTAATCCCCCATCAGATTCCATCCCTAAAAACGAAGCCACCGACTTATTTTTCAACAGTATTAAAAACATGGATGAGTCCGAGGTGGTCTGCGTTTTCCAGAAACTTGTTGCCACAAATCCTGAATTTAAAGATATGGACATACCTACTGTTATCAGATTCTTGAAGGATTCTGGCAGATTAAAGAAGCCTTGATGCTGTAAAAATCATAAATGTGTTCTCAATGCTGTTTTAGTTTCCTAAAGAGGAGTAACTTGTATCTTGTTCAGCATGCGTTTTGTCAACTTTTGTTCTCTCTCCCTACAGTTTTCTGTCACAGTTTTTATTTTGAAGTATGGGGAAGGCCCCCTGTCAAGCTTTTGCCATTCTCTAGAATTTTGGTGGTTGTACCATCTGCCCTAGTGACAATGGTTTCAAACAGGAAGTGAGGAATAATGTTCAGCAAGGACACCGCAATAAAACCTTGACAGGGGGTTTACTCTGCTAAAAAAAACAAAAAAACACACAGTTTGTATTTTCTCTTTATTGCTTTTGAAGATATTTTACTTATTTCCCTCACTTCCTGTATTGTGACACTGATAGTAGGACAAGTGAAAACTCTGTAACAGAACCACAAAAAATCCCCCAAAAAAATGATGGTTCTAATATGATCTACATTCCCACAAGTGGTGGTTATAGCGTTCTTAATGAAAGAAGAAAAACGTTTAATGCAGTGTGTTGCTCACATAAAGAAATGATGTAACTGAGCATGTCTGACTTGCTTTTAAGGGAGGATATTGTGTAACAATTAAAATGTTTCTAAAGGCTAAAGGTTTTTCTTTACCCTCTTGCGTTCTATGCATGAAGGTATAAAACCTGTGAGCAGCAGCCCCCCTCCAATAATTACCTGAGCTCCCTCTGATCCAGCGATGTTCACAATAGCCTTGGCTATCCCGAGATTCTCCCTCCTCATTGGTTGAGACACCAGCAGGAGCCCATTGACTCTCACTGCTGTCATTCACAGTGAGCCAATGAGGAGAGAGCAGGCTAAACCACGGCTCTTTGTGTCTTTTATGGATGCATAGAGCAGCGGCTCTGAAGTGAGCATGCAATCTTGCCCCCAGGGCAAGCTGCTTTCTCTAGGGGTGCTGCTTGTGGGGGAGGAGCCAGGAGCACCAGTGGGGGCCCCAAAAAGAAGAGGATCAGCGCTGTTCTGTGCAAAACCACTGCACATAGCAATCAAGCATAACATGTTTGTTTAAAAAAAAAAAAAACTTTAGTGTCACTTTAAATTTTAATTTTAGGTATGGGTTTTTCTTGCATAGTTGTATATTTGTTCAACTTGGGGCAATGTAAGTATGCATATCTCATGCCTGATATCTGTAGAAACTGTAAATTACTTTAATCACCACTATTACAATGGCGGCAGCAGTCTTCCAGGTCAGGTAGCGAGCGGCTGTCCTTCTGTATATTAACAGGTGATTGCTTACTCAGTACTACCCTGATGCAGAGAGAGCCTTGCATCATCCTCCAGCCCCCCCCCCCCCCCCCCCCGCCCTTCTTCTTTTTTTTTTCTTTTCTTTTCTTTTTTTTTTTTTACACAGGACGTTTTGACTGGGTGATGTTAAAGCGAAAGTAAACCCAACGATTTAATAGTTCCAAAAAACAGTTACATTCCCGGCATGCCAGAAATGCTAACTGTCACATTGGTTGTGCTCTCAGCCATTGGCCAATGGCTGGTGTCATAACTGATCACATGTGCAGCATCATGGCAGTTGAAGATTAAACAGAGGCCAAGATGGCAGCTTCCATGGCTGAAAATAATAGGAGGGTTTACTTACACTTTAAATTCAAGTGGTAATATCACAAACTCCATTGCGTCCAATTATAATATCCCTTGTAGGCATTGAAAAAGCGACATGGCTTTCTCTGAATGGTGGCAGCTTTGAGAACTTAAGGTGATTAATCCAATGGACTGCTGACACATTACAGCCATATCTAGGAGAGAGTACAAATATAATAAATCAAGCTAAGCAATTCAGGAGAATGTGGTGCACTGTCTACTTATGGGCCGTATAAAGGAGAAAACCTGGAAGCCGGGTGGATTTTTCTCATTTTCAACTTGAGCCACAGGAACCAACTCTTGTTTTGTGTTAAAGCTGCAATCAGGCTTGAAACCTGTATACCAATAATTTTAAGAATAATTTGGACGATCTGGAAACAGCACAAAACTGTAAAACCACCAATTGACCCTGTCGATACACAAAAAGTCCTAAGAAGTGATCTACCCATAAAATATGAAACGGAGCTATCTGAAATAAATCTGCTATAAAAGGTGTACCACATCCCCAGAAGGATAGAAAAAATGAGAAACCCCCTAGAGGTGGGACTTTATAGGTACAACCATATTCACATACGTAGGAAAATATATATATAAAAAATGTTTTATTATACAAAAAAATACATATATATTTACCTACGTATGTGAATATAGTTGTACCTATACAGTCCCACCTCTAGGGGGTTTCTCCATTTTTCTACCCATAAAATATGAGTTTACATTCTCACTTTTCAAACTGCAGCTACTGCTGAACTTCCCTTGGATGTTGAGAAAATTCACAAAGAATCTATCATACTTAGTAGTATTGATCTCTTGAGTACCCTGCAGCTCTCACTGAACTCCTGCTGCTTTTTGTGTCACCACTGTCTCCTGTAGGGACCTGGAGATCAGCAGGATTTGTTAGTGAGGGCTGTGGGATAGCCAGGAAATGAACACTCATGAAAGTCCACAGGACAATCTCTCGGCATTAGAGCAGCACTGCGAAGAACAGGTGGAACAAAAAGGCGAGTGCACACTTATTTTTCAGGTAGGTACATTCTATTAGGCCCCTTTCACACGACAAGCCTGCTCATATCAGCCTGTCCATTTTTTCAGGCGGATCTGAGCAGGCCACCCATTGACTCCTACAGGGAGATGGATGTCAGCGGAGATGTGTCCGCTGACACCCGTCTGCCATACAATAAGCTAAAATCGGACGTATGGCGATATGTTCACCATTCATCTTTTCTGATGAAAACCGACATGCCGGCCATTTTCATCCGATCTCTCCATAGGAATCAGCGGCACTCGGACAGGCCTCTCCCTGCTCAGTGAGCAGAGATGGACCTGTCATCCGCCGGCTCAGCAGAGATCAACGGAGCGTTCTGCTGAGCTGGCAAACTCCTGAGCGGATCTTCTTTGTGTGTAAAGCCGCGTACACACGTAGCCGTCTGTCCGACGTATTTAGTCTGGCGGGCTTCCCGCCAGACTGTCCGTCGGACTTTCCGAATGGGCTACTTGCCCACACATGGCACTTTTTCAGTGGACTAATACGGCGTACTAAGTCCGCCGTACTATCCGCCCTACTTTTGAAATGAACGGACTCGCCCACACACACAGGAAAGTCCGCTCATTTAGAGCGCGTCTCCAGGTAGGCGGGGCCTGGGAAGGAGACGCTGCCGGCCCCGCCGTCTGGTATGGACTTAAAGGGGAACCCCAACGCCGAAAAAAATTGGCGTGGGGGTCCCCCCCAAGTCCACAGCAGACCCTTGTCCGAGCACGCTACCCGGCCGGCCAGGAGCCTACCAGGCCGCGTGCCCTCAACATGGGGGGTGCCTTGGGGAAGGGGGGGCCGCGCGGCCCCCCCACCCCAAAGCACCTTGTCCCCATGTTGATGAGGACAAGGGCCTCTTCCCGACAACCCTGGCCGTTGGTTGTCGGGGTCTGCGGGCGGGGGGCTTATCGGAATCCGGGAGCCCCCTTTAATAAGGGGGCCCCCGGATACCGGCCCCCCCACCCTATGTGAATGAGTATGGGGTACAATGTACCCCTACCCATTCACCTGTAAAATAAAAGTACAAAAAAAACAACACACAAGATAAAATACTTTATTGCACAGCTCCGGGGGTCTTCCGTCTTCGGGGGTCTTCTCCCGGACTCCTCCGCTATCTTCTTGTAGCTCTTTTGCTAGCGGAGGAGTCCAGCTTTCTTCCTCGCCGCCGGCCTCTTCTTCCGACTTCGGGGGTCTTGTCCCCCTCTTCGGTTCTTCTGCCGGGCCACCGCGCCTTCTTCTAGCTCTTTTACAGGTGGTGGCCCGGTCTTCTGTCGCCGCCGCTGCCGCCTTCCGTTCTTCTGTTCTGTTCTGTTCTTTTTTTCTTCTTCTTCTTCTTCTTCAGATGTTGCCTCGCCGAGTCCTCCGCTCACAATGACAGGGACCGGGCTCGCGGCGACTTATATAGGGACAAGGGGCGGGGTCTTCGGTGGATGTCACATGGGTTTATGTCACATAGTGACCCCGCCCCCTTACAATGTCACAGTCCCAGAGGATGCTGGGACTGTCGCCATGTGACATCAACCCATGTGACATTAACCCATGTGACATCCACCGAAGACCCCGCCCCTTGTCCCTATATAAGTCGCCGCGTGCCCGTTCCCTGTCATTGTGAGCGGAGGACTCGGCGAGGCAACATCTGAAGAAGAAGAAAAGAACGGACCGGGCCACCGCCTGTAAAAGAGCTAGAAGAAGGCGCGGTGGCCCAGCAGAAGAACCGAAGAGGGGGACAAGACCTCCGAAGTCGGAAGAAGAGGCCGGCGGCGAGGAAGAAAGCCGGACTCCTCCGCTAGCAAAAGAGCTACAAGAAGATAGCGGAGGAGTCCGGCGAGAAGACCCCCCGAAGACGGAAGACCCCCGGAGCTGTGCAATAAAGTATTTTATCTCGTGTGTTGTGTTTTTTTGTACTTTTATTTTACAGGTGAATGGGTAGGGGTACATTGTACCCCATACTCATTCACATAGGGTGTGGGGCTGGTATCCGGGGGCCCCCTTATTAAAGGGGGCTCCCGGATTCCGATAAGCCCCCCGCCCGCAGACCCCGACAACCAACGGCCAGGGTTGTCGGGAAGAGGCCCTTGTCCTCATCAACATGGGGACAAGGTGCTTTGGGGTGGGGGGGCCGCGCGGCCCCCCCTTCCCCAAGGCACCCCCCCATGTTGAGGGCACGTGGCCTGGTACGGCTCAGGAGGGGGGGCGCTCGCTCGCCCCCCCCTTTCCTGGCCGGCCGGGTAGCGTGCTCGGACAAGGGTCTGTTGTGGACTTGGGGGGGACCCCCACGCCGATTTCTTTCGGCGTTGGGGTTCCCCTTTAAGTCCATACCAGGCGGTGGGGCCAGCGACGTCTCCTTCACGGGAAATGCGAGTCCGGCGGGAAGATTGGAGTGCAACACGGCATTCTAAGTCCGCTGTACTTTCGGGTCAAAAAAGTATGCCGGAGGCTACACACAGGGGGATTGTCCGGCGGACTTGAGTTTGCCGGACTTTTCCACCCGCTTGTTTGATCGCGTGTACGCGGCATAGGGGGCCTTAGAAGCTTTTGTATATTAACAGGGTCTTTTTAAGGGAACACAAACAAACTATTACAATAAACTACACCAGGTATAAATTAAATCTAGCAGTTTTTAGTTTATTTACCTTGGTTTCATAAAAAATTTGATTTTACATTTGCCAAGTTCTGACTAGTGTGTGGGGTTTTTTTTTTTCGAAGACTTAGAACCCCTGTCAGGTTTTCACTGTTTTCTGGAACTCTGATGGCAATATTTTCTGTACTTTCTGCCTTGGTGATAATGATTTCAACAAACAGGAAGTGAGGAAAAATGTGCATGTTCTTCGTTTTTAAAGTAAGGATACTAAATGCATGTCTTTTTATCCCAAAAACTCAGCTTTCAGTTCTATAGTTGAAACTTTACTATCACACATTCTGTAGGGAGGTACAGGGATTTATGGGGTGGCACCTCTTATTGAGGCTTTCAGTATGTTGGGTTTTTAGGTATTAAGCACTAATTGATTTGCTTTAAATTGCCCATATTTAATAGAGAGCTTTTTACAAAAATGCCATTTGCTAGGCTGTCATTCTGATATTTTTGCTTTAATACTTATACATGCACTGACCTCATGCAATACTTATTTTCTAATCTGCTTGTTTTTCAGGGTAAGTGGCTCAAAGCACACTAGCTATGAAAAAAATTAAAAAAGCCAGGCAATTAGCATTTTCACATGGAGTTATGCTCCCATACTTCTCTCAGTACAGGTTTCCTTTAACCACTTGGCATCCACAGGCCGTCATATGACGTCCTCGGCTTTGTGGGGGTATATCTGAATGATGCCTGAGGCTACAGATCATATCGGCATTTTGAGCCGGTGATCCTTTACACTATAAGAATGATCATAGCGGCTGTTCTGCCGCTTGATCCTTCTTACAGGCGTCAAAATGGGACTCCCCCTTCTTGTTCGTATAGAGTAAAGTAGGTTTAACCCCTTCACGCCGACAATATGCGACTCCACTGGACTGAGTGTTTTGCCGTGGGGCTGCACATTAGCGCATCTCCATTTGTGCTGGAAGTGTGCCGCACGGCACCGAGACCAGGGTCTCCCTAGGAGCCCCAGGCCCCATGCTAACGATCGGTACCCAGAATAGCCGGGTCACCTGAACATTGTGATAGGCTCTGAATGGCTATCACAGTAATCAATGTGAAGCCTGCCCTTGTGTCTTCTGTCTCCTGTGAATGGACAAGAGAGATACATTGGGGGTTATTTACGAAAGGCAAATCCACTTTGCACTACAAGTGCAATTGAAAGTACAGTCGCTCTGAATCTAAGGGGTAGATCTGAAATGAGTGGAAGCGCTGCTGATTTTATCATCCAATCATGTGCAAGATAAAATGCTGTTTTTTATTTTCGTTGCATGTCCCCCTCGGATCTACAGTGACTTTACTTCCAAGTGCACTTGCAGTGCAAAGTGGATTTTCCTTTAGTAAGTAACCCCCCCCCCCCCTGTATTACTCAGTGTCCTTGCAGAGGTGGGAAAAAAAAGTGTGTGTTTTTGGGGAAAAGAAATCGGGGACTACTTTTTGTGTTTCTCTTCTGTAGGGCAGGCCATTGAAATAAATATGCTGCCCTACACACGACGCATTGGGAACACGCTAAAAACATGCATGCTTTCCCAACATGCACCACGATGTGCAGATGTGCATCAGACTCATTAATTGGCAATAACACTCCCACATCTTTGATTATCGTGGCCACGCCGCGACTCCGTTCTCTGTAAAGAGGGCTCTTTAACCATGTGATCGGTTGTGTCCAATCACAGCGGGTCACATGTAAACACGGAGATGCGGTGCATACTAGCTCATTATGCCTTTTGCTTTGCAGGTGTTAAAAAAAAAAAAAAAAATAGCGGGTTTACTACCGCTTTAATTCTTTTTTAAAGATTTATTTGGGAATAAACACAAAGTCTTTCAATAGAGGGTTAAAGGTTAAGGGGAGTTCAGGTACCTGGTAATTGCGGGTTAGAGGTATTTTCTTGATCCAGAGCACAACAGCTTCCACAGACTGGATCCAGCAATCACCGGATATGCCTCTCTCACTGACCGAGCAGCCGGTGTGATGCTCCAACAAAGTCTCTGCCACAGACTTGTTAAATTAAATTGTTGTGCGATCCTCTGCCGCAGGAAAGCAAAACTAGAAAAAAAGGCTTGTTGAAAATACCGAAGAGTTGTCACACAGTACCAGTTTCCTTCAGTAGATCCGGCAATACTGTGTGGTTAGTGATCCGGGTTGCGTCCTCCAACTGAGTCTCCAGGCTCATCCAGAGATACCAACATTGTTGCTCGGTCCTCTCCTGAAAAGTCCTCCCCTGGATCCTCCAGTCGCTTGGCTTCTCCCCGCAGGCAAGACAGCTCAGGACCACCCCTGGATCAGTATGCCCCAAGACTTCTGAGCCTACCATTTCAGTTGCAAGGCCTCGGGCCAGCTGGCTCCGAGACACAGAATCAGGCAGCACACACCCAGGTCAGAAGGGCCATGAGGTCGGGATAGCAAACCCCAGAAAAAGGGCCCGGGAAAGAACCCCGAAAAATGGTGTCAGTACCTTAAAGTACCCCCACCCAGAATGCACAGCTGGTGAACCACTCCCACTGGGCTATTTCCGAGCAGAAGGACACTCAATGCATTCAGCCTGTTACATGTACACACTTACCAGTGGTGACAGCGACACCTACGGTCAAGTGGAAATTAGCGCAACCCAGCTGAACTGGTACAGAAACCAGAACTTTGGAATAATTAATCTGAGCCAAACTGAAGCTTCAGACCTAAACTTAAATTTAGAAAAATACATTAGCATTGGTATTAAAAATACCAGCGCTACACATGCATTTTTGCGGTGATGGGATTAAGGTTAGGTGTTGGTAACACGTACAAAATCGTGAATTTTCCCAACACAAAAATGCCCTGTCCTTTAGTAGTTGCCTGGTGGTGCCATTAAAAGTAAATGGCACCCCCATACATTAGCTGATATTATCATCATACAGGATTTACATGTGTGCCAAACCATATGATGCTGCAGCACCATGCATTTTTGCAAAAGGGTCAGGGACTCTTTCCCCATCTCTTGTACATGCAATATGTATGAATGGGCTGAAACTCCAGGTGTGTGCTTGGTTGCACCTGTAGGTGTGAAGCAAGCCTAAATGTTAATAGCACCCCCACACATCGGCTAGCGTGCGTTTTCGTGTATGCCAAACCGTATGTTGCTGCATTATCATGTGGTTTCAGTGGAGTGTGTTTTTGGAAAAGACTCCGGGACTTTTTTCTACATTTCTCACACCTAGGGTAGCCCACAAAAATGACAGCTGTTATATAGCTGAGGGCGGGGCCACCCAGTGACAAACAGGTAACCCACTGACGTCACGCTCCACCCTCAGCTATATAACAGTTGCCATTGTGAAAAGGCTGCAGCCGGTGGGACGCCTCCCACGGAGGCAGAGTTTTTCAGCTTTTTTTGTTTTTTTTTCCCGGTCCATCAGATGCTGTGAATGAAGTTGGATGGACATCGCGGGACACTTTTATTTTAACCACTTGACCACTGGGCACTTAAACCCCCTTCCTAGCCAGACCAATTTTCAGCTTTCGGTGCTGTCACATTTTGTCATGCAACACTGTACCTATATGAAATGTTTATCCTTGTTTTCACACAAACAGAGCTTTCTTTTGGTGGCATTTCATCACCGCTGGGTTTTTTATTTTTTGCGCTAAGAAAAAAGACCGAAAGTTCTGTAAAAAAATGAATTTTTCTTTGTTTCTGTTATAAAATTTAGCAAACTAGTAATTTTTCTTCATAAATTTTGGCCAAAATTTATACTGCTACATACCTTTAGTAAAAATAAGTACAAATTGGTGGATATTATTTGGTCTTTGTGAAAGTTATAGAATCCACAAGCTATGGTGTCAATATCTGAAAATTGATCGCGCCTGAAGTACTGGCGACCCTAACATGCCAGAAAAGTACAAATACCCCCCAAATGACCCCTTTTTGGAAAGGACATTCCAAGGTATTTAGTAAGAGGCATGGTGATTTTTTTGAAGTTGTAAATTTTTCCCACAATTTTTTGTAAAAATCAAGATTTTTTTTTCTTTTTTTTCCCACAAAATTTTCATATTGTCAGGTTATTTCTCACACACAGCATATGCATACCACAAATGACACCCCAAAACACATTCTGCTATTACTCCCGAGTATGGCGATACCACATGTGTGAGACTTTTGCACAGCGTGGCCACATACAGAGGCCCAACATGCAGAGAGCACCATCAGGCATTCTGGAGCACCCAGGCCAATTCTGACATTTCTCTCCTACATGTAAAAATCGTAATTTATTTGCTAGAAAATTACACAGAACTCCAAAACATATACACGTTTTCATATGTGGGCGGGACTTACGTATGCGTTCACTTTTGCATACGAGCACACGGGGACCGGGGCGCTTTAAAAAAAAAAATTGTTGTTCATTTTAGTTTATTTATTTTAGTTTGACACTTGTTTCCCAAAAATAATTTTTTTCGATCACTTTTATTCCTATTACAAGGAATGTAAACATCCCTTGTAATAGGAATATGGCGTGACAGGTCCTCTTTACAGTGAGATGTGGGGTCAATAAAACCCCACATCTCACCTCTAGGCTGGGAAGCCTGAAATAAAATAAAAAAATACCCTGGCTTCGATCGTAGCGGTGAGTCGGTAGAAGCACCGGAGGGCGGCAGGAGTGAGGGGATGTCCCCTCCAGTAAGAAGGATCAAGCAGCAGAACAGCCGCTATGATCAAGCATATGGTGTAGGGAATCGCCGGCTGAAAAAGCTGATATCTGAATGATGCCTGTAGCTGCAGGCATCATTCAGATATCCCCGCACAAAGTCAAGGACGTCATATTACAGCCGGCGGGCGAGAAGTGGTTAAAATGCAATTTTTTTTAACACACGAGTTGTCAATTTATACAATATTTCTATATATTAACACATAGCATGTACATACCAAAAATGACACCCCAAAATAGATTCTCCTACTCCTCCTGAGTACGGCTATACCACATGTGTGAGACTTCCACAGCATGGCCACATACAGAGGCCGAGTATGGCTGGGTATCGCTGAGCATGGCCGGGTATTGCAGAGTATGGCTGGGTATTGCAGGGTATCACAGAGTATGGCTGGGTATCGCAGAGTATGGCTGGATATTGCTGCGTATAGCAGAGTATGGCAGGGTATTGCTGGGTATGGCAAAGTATTGACAGGGTATTGCAGAGTATTGGCTGGGTATTGGCAGGGTATTGCAGAGTCAATTGTTACGGAGCAGCGCTGTGGGCACTACAGATCTAGCCCACAGAGTTGCTGCCACCAATCTCTCCCCTCTCACACTGTACCGATCTGTACAGAGGAGGAAGGAACTGGCATCATGACATGTTTACAAGTGATCGCTCCGTCCTTTGACGGAGCGATCACTTGGTAAACGGCCACGATGCAGAGGACCCGGCGGTCACAGATGTTCTCGGGTGCGCGCCCCAGGGGGGCGCACAAGAGCGGAATTCTGGGAGGATGTCACTGTACGCCCTCCCAGGGTTAAGCAACCTCCCTGTAGCCATCAAAATCGCCCTGTGTGCCACCACCTTCTTCTGACTGCAGGTCTTCTGTCACATTAGCAAACCTGGTAGTGGTGGACGCATGCGCAGGTGACAAAAAGTCACGTCTGTTATCTAATCTGACGGGTCGCCGATGTTCTGAAAATGCAACGGAAGTGATGTTTCGGCTTACTGCACATGCACGATGCATTCCACCCACTGTATAATCTGACGGGTAGCGGTATTCTGATAGAATACAAAGCAGATTTGGATCACTGCACATGCCCAAGTGGGGCGGGCTGCAGCAGGAACGCGCACCAATGACAATTGTAATAGAGACCCCAGATTACACAGTGTGTAGAACGCATCGCGGCTGTGGAACGCATTCGCAGTAAGCCGGAATGTCATTTCCGTTGCATTTTCTGATGGGTAGCGGTATTCTGACTGGACACCAATTCTGAGAGAGGGGTCTGGCTGCAGAGTGGAGCTCCACCTTTGACAGAAAGCATGTGTCCTCCACAACTCCACTTTTTTTATTTTTAAATTAACTTTAATGTAACAACCAACAAATGGACAATACTACAGGAAGTAGAGGCCATGTGGTTCCTGTACATGATTTCTGTGTAGAGTGGAGCTCCAGTAACTGCAGTCTGCAGCAGATACAGAGCCATTCTATTGTTATTATTTATTAAGCCTGGGATTTGCAGAAATACGAGATAATTTTGGTAGGTTTTGTACTTTCTGTTAACCACTTCTGGACTGTCGTTATACGTCGGTACTTTGAAGAGGAATATCGTTGTTATGGCAGCAGCTAGCTGCCATAACCCTGGTATCCTCTTCTCCAGGAGCGGCTGCTTCAAGATAAAATTGGTCTCCGTGCTTCGATGCCTTACCGGAGCCGTCGGCAGTGGCAGAGGCGATCAGATCTTCTCTCTTGTTGTTTCATGGAGACGAATGAGAGGAAGATGACAAGATGGTCCCCACCAGTCTCCATATTAATGCAGGGTGGAAGCGATGCTAAAACGTCACTTCCGCCCATAGCTCTTAAAGGACATTTTTTTATTGCATTGTAGTATAAATATGAGATCTGAGGTCTTTTTGCCCCCCTGATCTCATATGTAAGAGGTCCTGTCATGGTTTTTTTCTATTACAAGGGATGTTTACATTCCTTGTAATAGGAATAAAAGTGACACTTTTTTATTTTTACACTGTTCTTAAAAAAAAAGTTAAAAAGGTAAAATAAATAAGAAAAAAAATAAATAAATTTTTAAATGTGCCCCTTCCCGACGAGCTTGCGTGCAAAAGCAAGAATGAGTAGCTACCGCATATGAAAACTGTATTCAAACCACACATGTGAGGTATCGCCGCGACCGGTAGAGTGAGCGCAATAATTCTAGCCCTAGACCTCCTCTGTAACTCAAAACATGCAACCTGTAGAATTTTTTAAACTTCGCCTATGGAGATTTTTAAGGGTAAAAGTTTGTCGCCATTCCACAAGCAGGCGCAATTTTGAAGTGTGACATGTTGGGTATCAATTTACTCGACGTAACATTATCTTCACAATATAAAAAAAAAATCTGGCTAACTTTACTGTTGTCTTATTTTTTAAATCAAAAAAGTGTATTTTTTCCAAAAAAAGTGCGCTTGTAAGACCGCTGCACAAATACGGTGTGACAGAAAGTATTGCATTGACCGACATTTTGTTCTCTAGGGTGTTAGAAAAACAAATGTATAATGTTTGGGGGTTCTAAGTAATTTTCTAGCAAAAAAAATATGTTTTTAACTTGTAAACAACAAATCTCAGAAAGAGGCTCCGTCCTTAAGTGGGTAAAGTTCTGTCCTTGAGTTAACTTTGTAAACTGGATTTATTTGTAAAAAAAAATTGTTTAACATTTACCACTTAACATTTTTGGTGATCATGGAAGTTCATGGTTATGTTAATAACATGTATTGCATTCTTCTTCTAAACACAATTTAATTGTCCTTTTTTTTCCCACCTTCATGCCAATAGGGCCTAGATTGAGACACACGGATCTTCATGCAAAAAAGGTTTTACGGTTCAAAGGTATGTCGGCATTAAACCTACATCTTCTTGAAAATCATATATGTTCTGGTGCAAATATTATCCACTTAATGACCACCTGGCCACTTTGTACTGTGGATAGGTGGCTGCTGTAGGCAAAGCGATGTGCTGGTATGGCGCTGCCTACTCCCATCTTTAGGGCGCACGCATGTTCGGCCCCACCCTGCTCCCAATGTGTACAATTACAGCTGTCAGCAAGTCCCGGCCAATGATTCACATGTGGGACCAGCTGATCGGTTGTGTCCAATCACAGCTCAGAGCTCTGTGTTAAAGTTCAACACAAGGTTCTGTACAGAGGGAGTGATCTGTCAGTAATGAGAAATTGAGCGCTCATTAGCATAAAGCAGCTCACTGTACACACATTACAACTAGTTAAGGAACATCGAAAGAGGAGAGCGAACAATGGGGTGGGACTTTAAAGTCCCAAGGGATGGAAGAATTGACCTTACCAGGCCATACCTTCATCTAAAGTCCCTAACTCCAGTCCTCTATTTAATACTAGTTAAGGAACATATTTAACCACTTCATGGCCCTAGATGTTAACCTCTTCCCAGTCAGTGTCATATTTTTAGCACTGATCGCTATATTAGCAATTGGTCAGTTCCCCCCAGCAGCAGTCAGTATCAGATTGCACTATCACAGTCCCACTATAAGTTGTTTATCTCTGCCATTTGTAGTATAAAACAAATTTAAAAAAAATAAAAAATTCCAGTACATATCCCATAGTTTGTAGGCACTATATCTTTCAAGTAAACCAAATCAATATACACTTCTTAGGATTTTTCTTTGTATCAAAAACAATTTTGTGAATCAAATTTTGTATTGTTTGGTTGTTTAGCAGAAAGTATTTTTTTTTTTTACATGGGATAGTAAGGTAGATTTTAAAGTTTTAGTCTACAAATGCGCACACTGAGAAAGTTGTATGAATTGCTTATATTTTATTTGCAGTTAATAAGTTGTTATTCCTATTACAGACATTTCACCCTCTCCAGTGCCGATCCCATCATCCACTGCACCCTCTCCAGTGCTGATCCCATCATCCACTGCACCCTCTCCAGTGCCGATCCCATCATCCACTGCACCCTCTCCAGTGCCGATCCCATCATCCACTGCACCCTCTCCAGTGCCAATACCACCACCTGCAGCACCCTCTCCACTGCCGAAACCACCACCCACAGCACCCTCTCCAGTGCTGATACCACCACCTGCTGCATCCTGTCCAATGTCAAGTCCACTGTCCTCTACATCTTTGCTATAACGCATCTGTACCAGCTGCAGTCGGAGTATATGGGAAATTTGTGAAATGCTCTCAGTGTAGTCCTTGTCTTCTCTGGAAAAACCTGAAAGTACATGTTAAGAAAGCATGCAGATGTGGCACAAGATATTACACAGGCCTGTCATTTACAGAGTATAAATGTTGATGAGACAAGTGGCATATTTGCTGTGCAGAGAATTAAGCATGGATATTCAGTGCTAGTACATGTGCAGAGGAAGAACTGGGGGAAGACTCATGTAGTCCAATGTGAGTTTTTAGGAATGTCTGCAATATCAGTTGTTAGCTCAGCATAGTGGACTGAGCTACAGTTTATGTGAGCACCTCCACTAACTAGATTACTGCAAAGGAATTCCTTCGATAAAACATCCTGACATTCCTTCAAGAAAACATCCTTTGGAGAGGCAAAGGCTGTTACATGTGTAAAGAGGCAAAAAGCAGCTCAGGTGGTGCAAGTTTCACTGTATGATTGTGGAGTTTGGCGACTCACTATCACAGATACGTTTCTCCATATCTCATCCAAGGTGAAATTGCTTCTCATTGTGTGGCCCCGTGTCTATTTACACTCCCTGAGACTGACTGGTATTTAACCTATGCTGGGATCACCATTAAGGTATTTGTATATCGCTATCATATCTCCTCTAAAGTGTCTGTCTATTCTCCATGGAGAATCACTGTGGGAGCCAGGCGCAGCAATCATTGAGCCTTAGGATGTCTTCTTGAAGGAATTCCTTTGCAACAGCTCCTGTAAAGTAATCTAGTGAGCGGAGGTGCTCACATAAACTGTAGCTCAGCCCACTGCGCTGAGCCAACAACTGATATTGCAGACATTCCTCCAACTCACATCAGACTACATGAGTCTTCCTCCGGTTCTTTCTCTGCACATGTATTGGCAAAGAAAATCCATGCTTACATCTCTGCAGAGCAAATATGCAATTTGTCTCATCAACATTTACATTCTGTAAATGACAGGTCTGGGTAATATCTTTTTCCACATCTTAGAACTGCACGATTCTGGCCAAAATGAGAATCACAATTTTTTTGCTTAGAATAAATAGATCACGATTCTCGTGGCTTAAAATCTTTCACCTTAAAAAAAAAAAATTGGGCTAACTTAACTGGTTAGTTTTTTTTTTTAATTCATTAAAGTGTAATTTTTTTCCCAAAAAAAAATTAATTTGAACAACTGCTGCGCAAATACAGTGTGACATAAAATATTACAACAACCACCATTTTATTCTCTACGGTCTCTACTAAAAGAAATATATATAATGTTTGGGGGTTCTAAGTAATTTTCTAGCAAAAAAAAAAAAAAGTGGTTAAACTTCCCTCATTTACACACCAAAGTGTATTCCTTTGATCCAAAGCTAAATACAATGTTTATACTTAAGTTCCACTGCTAAAGAATGTTGTGATTTTCTTCCCTTTCTTTTGCCTCTGTCAGCTTCAGCATCGCAGAGAGAATTCTCTGCATAGAAATAATTGGGAAATACTTTGTCAAGATCGCAAGGGGAAAAAAAAATTGCAATAAAGATTCCTAACAATTAATCGTGCAGCTCTACCACATCTGCATGCCTTCTCAACATGTTTACTTTCAAGTTTTTCCTAAGAAGACGAAGGCTACACTAAGGGCATTTCACAAATTTCACATATACTTTGACTGTGGCAGGTACAGATGGCAGTGCATATGTGCGTTATAGCAAAGATGTGGAGGACAGTGGACAGGATGCAGCAGATGGGTGTATCAGCCCTGGAGAGGATGCTGTGGATGATGGGCGGCACAGTGGTGTAGTGGGTAGCACTCACACCTCGCAGTAAAAAGGGTCGCTGGTTCGAATCCCAACTACAACACTACCTGCCTGGAGTTGGCATGTTCTCCCTGTGCCAAGGTTCCACTGTATAAGTATTTCATATAACTTTCTCAGTGTGCACATTTGTAGACTTAAAGTGGGGTGCCCCCTAAAAAAAAAAAAAACATTTAAAAGTCAGCAGCTACAAATGCTGCAGCTGCTGACTTTTAATAATCAGACACTTACCTGTTCCAGGGTCCAGCGATGCGGGGGAACGAATCGGCGCTGGCATTCTTACTGTGGGCACACGGCTGTGGCTTCACAGCCGGGCACCCACTGCGCATGCGCGAGCCATGATACGCCGCACAGTCATCTGGGACACGTGACAGGTCCCAGGTGACTGTGCGGCACCGAGGGTAAGTGATGTCACCATCCAATGAAGGAGGAAGACTACGAGGGACCCCCTAGCAACAGGCATTTAGAGGTGAGTAAAACATTTCTTTTTTCAATTTTTTTTTTTTTACATTTTTTTTATGAATTTTAAGCTATTTTTTTTTTTTTTTTTGGTGGCAACACCACTTTAAACTTTAAAATCTACCCTTACCATTCCCTGTGAAAAAAAAGAAAAATAAATAAGTTCTGCTAAAAAACATAAACAAAAGAAAAAAAAATTGATAGATAAATTTTATCCCAAATGTATTCTGCTACATGTTTTTGATACAAAGAAAAATCACAATAAGTTTATATTGATTGGTTTGCTTGAAAGTTATAGCGCCTACAAACTATGGGATATGTACTGGAAATTGTATTTGTTTTATACTACAAATGGCGGAAATAAACAACTTATAGTGGGATTGTGATAGTATGATCTGACACTAACTACCACCAGAGGGAATTGACTGATTGCCACGGACATCACCAGTGACACTAATACAGTGATCAGTGCTAAAAATATGAAACTGGCTGGGAAGGGGTTAACATCTAGGGCGACGAAGGGGTTAAATATGTTCCTTAACTATGTGTAATGTGTGTACAGTGTGCTGCTTTATACTAATGAAATCTCAATTTCTCATCACCGACAAATCACTCCCTCTGTACAGAACCCTGTGTTGAAGTTCAACACAGAGCTCTGAGTTGTGATTAGACACAGACGATCAGCTGGTCCTACATGTGAATCATTGGCCGGGACTTTCTGACAGCTGTAACTGTACACAGCGGGAGCCGAACATGCGTGCGACCTAAACCTGGGAGTAGGTAGCAACGTACCAGCACATCACTTTGCCTACAGCGGCCACTTATCCACAGTGCAATGTGGCCAAGTGGTACCGTGGAACACAATTTAAAAGTCTATGGGGGAAATCAAAAGTGAAAATTTTAAAGGCTTATATGCATGGTATTGTCATAAAAAGGGTTTGGGGACCTGGGTCATGCCCCATGGGACATGTATCAATGCAAAAAAAAAGTTTTAAAAACAGGTGTTTTTTTGGGAGCAGTGATTTTAATAATACTTAAAGTTAAACAATAAAAGTGAAATATTCCTTTAAATTTCATACCTGGGGGTAAAAAAAAGTAATTTAAAACTACTCGTGGCTATAATGAATTGTTGGTCCCGGCAATACAGATAAAATAAGTCATTGAAAAAAAAAATGGCATGGGATCCCCCCAGTCCATTTGGGTCTGGTATGAATATTAAGGGAAAACCCAAACCAAAATTAAAAAAAAAAAAAATAATTGTGTGGTGGTCCCCCCAATTCCATACCAGACCTGGATTTTAATGGGAACCCCGCGCCAAAATAAAAAATGGCATGGGAGTCCCCCAAAAAATCCATACAAGACCCTTATCCAAGCACACGACCCCCCTTCCTGAACCGTATTAGGCCACATGCCCTCAACATGGGGAGGGTGCACCTTGTCCCCATGTTGATGGGAGGCTCCCACCGCATGACATGTCTTCGCTTTGACAGTTCTTTTATAACTGAGGGCAGGGCCACACCGTGACGTTCCCAGGTGACCCCGCCCCCCTCTTATGCACAGGGACTTCCCTATGGCTTTCCCAGGGCGTTGGGGGGGGGCACCCGTTTACGTAACCAGGTGGCCCTGAACATCACGCTGTGGCTCCGCTCTCAGTTATATAAGAACTGTCAAAGCGAAGACGTGTCATACGGCGGGAGCCTCCCATTGAGGGCGGGTCGGTAGCATTTTTTTTCTCTTTTTCAGTCCCTTGGCAGAGCAAGAGAAGAACAAGAATGGACTTCGTGGGACTTTTTTTTTTTTTTTTTTTTTAAATAAAGGACTTGTCCCAAGCCATGTCTTGTCATTTTTACCATTTTGACACATTTTTGTGAAATGATAGGGGTACATTTGTACCCCATTACCAGTTCACACGGGGGGGGGGAGGCCGGGATCTGGGGGTCCCCTTGTTAAAGGGGGCTTCCAGATTTTGATAAGCCCCCCCGCCCACAGACCCCCACAACCACCGGGCAAGGGTTGTGGGGATGAGGCCCTTGTCCCCATCATCATGGGGACAAGGTGCTTTGGGGGGCACCCTTCCCATGTTGAGGGCATGTGGCCTGGTACGGTTCAGGGGGCGCTCTCTCATCACCCCCTCTTTTCCTGCGGCCTGCCAGGTTGTATGCTTGGATAAGGGTCTGGTATGGATATTTGGGGTGACCCCCACGACATTTTTTAAAAATTTGGCGTGGGGTTCACCTTAAAATCCATACCAGACCTGAAGGTATGGATTTTGAGGGGGGGCCCCCCCACACAATTTTTTTTTTAAATATTGGTGCGGGGTTCCCCTTAATATTCGTACCTGAGCCAAAGGGACTGGTAATGGACTGGGGGGATCCCATGCCGTTTTTTTTCAATCACTTCTTTTATCTGTATTGCCAGAACTGACAATTCATTATAGCCGCAAGTCGTTTTTAATTATTTTTTTTCCTTTAGAAATGTAATTTTGTACAGGGACTGTTCTAAGCACAGGGAAACATGCGCCACTTTACAGGCATACTATAGACACCTCCCAGGTCCGAAATTTAAAGGAATATAACACTTTTATTGTTTCACTTTAAACATTATTAAAATCACTGCTCCGGAAAAAAACGGCAGTTTTTAAAATGTTTTTTTATGCATTGATACATGTCCCCTGGGACAGGACCCAGGTCCCCAAACACTTTTTATGACAATAACTTGCATATAAGCCTTTAAAATTAGCACTTTTGATTATTCGTGTTCGTGTCCCATAGACTTTAACGGTGTTCAAACAAATTCTTTGGTAAAATGTTTCTTTTTCTGTATTTCTCTGTTTAAATTGTATGAGCCTTTGGAGAAGTGCTGTATTTACATGTATGGAAAGAAAGGAAAATATAATAAAAAGAAAGCAGTTAAAAAAAAATTATAATGTTTGCCTGTTTGCATGTTCTGCTGCAAACCGAACCGGGGGTGTTCGGCTCATCCCTACCGGGCGGTCATTAAATGGATAAAATTTGCACCAGAACATATATGATTTTCAAGAAGATGTAGGTTTAACCACTTAAGGACCAGCCGCCACAGTTGTACTGCGGCAGGTTGGAACCCCTGGGCGAATCGCTGTCATGGTGCGTCAGAGGCTTTAAGACCACTAGAGGACGCTCGTGCCACCTGCGATCGCTTCTAATAGATACAGAACAGGGATCTGTCAATGTAAATAGACAGATCTCTGTTCTGTCAGGGGAGGAAAGACAGATCTGCTGTTCCTACTGATTAGGAACAGCGATCTGTCTCCTCCTCCAGTCAGTCCCATCCCCCACAGTTATAAACACTCCCTAGGTAACCCATTTAAAGCGGTTCTGCACCTAAAAAAAAAATATTAAAAGCCAGCAGCTACTAATATTGCAGCTGCTGACTTTTAATAAAATCACACTTACCTGTCCCAGGGTCCAGCGATGTCGGCGGCAGTTGACGAGCGATCGCTCGTCTCGCTGCTGCCCCCGCCACCATCCTCTGTCAGGGAATCGGGAAGTGAAGCATTACAGCTTCACTGCCCGGTTCCCTACTGCGCATGCGCAAGTCGCGCTGCGCATCTCTTATGGTCCCCCGCTGTGTCTCTGGGAACTGTGTGTTTCCCAGAACACAACAGGGGGGGGGGGGGGGGCGGGGCGACTGTGGGGGTCTGCGGCGGTATGCCCGGAAGTGGATGCAGATACCTGGATTATCCAAGTAACTGCACCCCCCTCCCCCCTGAAAGGTGCCGATTGTGGCAGCGGAGGATCAGATTAGCGGAACTTCCCCTTTAGGGTGAAGAACCGCTTTAACCCCTTGATTGCCCCCTAATGTTAACCCCTTCCCTGCCAGTGACATTTATACAGTAATCCGTGGCTATTTTGAGCTGTGGTTGCTGTATATATGTCAATGGTCTCAAAAAAGTGTCAAAAGTGTCAAAAGTGTCCAATATGTCTGCTGCAATGTCGCAGTCCCGCTAAAAATCGGTGATCGCCACCAATACTAGTAAAAAAAAAAATTATAATAATAAAAATGCCATAAATCTATCCCCTATTTTGTAGATGCTATAACTTTTGCGCAAACCAATCAATATATAAATTTTTTTTTTTTTTACTAAAAATTTGCCTAAACTGATAAAAAAAGTGTTTTTTTTTTAAAAATACTGTTTTTTTTTTTTTTTAATTGACGGTCTTTTTTTGTTTATAGCGCATACAATAAAAATTAGCAGAGATTATCAAATACCGGAAAAAGAAAGCTCTATTTGTGGGGAAAGAAAGGACATTAATTTTATTTGGGTACATCGCCGCACGACCACGCAATTGTCAGTTAAACTGACGTAGTATTGTATCGCAAAAAATGGCCTGGTCATGAAGAGGGTAAATCCCTCCAGTCCTTAAGTGGTTAATGCTGACATACCTTTAAACGGTAGAACTTTTTTTTTTTGCTGGAGATCCGTGTGCGTCTCAATCTTGGCCCTGTTAGTTGGCATGAAGGTGGGGCAAAAAAAGACAATGAAATAGGGATGAGCTCAGGCGTGTTCGCATGGAACACGTGCAGAGCCCGCCAGGAAGTCGGTGCAGCGCTGCGCTAATCACAGGCAGTGAGACATTGCCCAATCTCTGCAGCCGCACATCGGGGCAATGTCTCACTGCCTGTGATTAGCGCATCGCTACGCCGACTTCCTGGCGGGCTCTGCACGTGTTCCATGCGAACACGCCTGAGCTCATCCCTACTTAGAAACATGGATTGCATTCTTCCAACCTAAACATGAACTTCAATGATCACCAAAAATGTAAAATTGGTAAATGTTAAAAAATTTATTTTACAAACAGTTTACAAAATTAACTTAACAGACAGTACAAAACCTACCAAAATTATCGCATATTTCTGCAAATCCCAGGCTCAATAAATAATAACAATAGAATGGCTCAGTATCTGCTGCAAACTGCAGTTACTGGAGCTCCATTCTACACAGAAATCATGTACAGGAATCACGTGGCCTCCATTTCCTGTAGTATTGTCTATTTGTTGGTTGTTACATTAAGTGCCCGTTCACACTACCGCGACTTGTCAGGCGACTTAGCCGCCTGACAAGTCGCGCTCCGTTCTGTACTATGGAACCGTTCTAATAGGAGCGACTCAAGTCGCTCCGACTTAGAAAAAGTTTCCTGTACTATTTTTGGGGCGACTTCAGGCGACTTGCATTGACTTCTATACAGAAGTCATTTTGCAAGTCGCGTCTGTGAGTCGCGCTGCAAGTCGCATCGCCCCTGTGTGAACGGGCACTAAAGTTCATTTAAAAATAAAAAAAGTGGAGTTGTGGCGGTCACATGCTTTCTGTCAAAGATGGAGCTCCACTCCGCAGCCAGACCCCTCTCTCAGAATCGGTGTCCTGTCAGAATACCGCTACCCATCAGAAAATGCAACGGAAATTACATTCCAGCTTACTGCGGATGCGTTCCATGACTGCGATGCGTTCTACACACGGTGTAATCTGGGGTCTCTATTACAATTGTCATTAGCGCGCGTTCCCGTTGTGGCCCGCAAAGTGATCCAAATCTGCTGTGTATTCTATAAGACTACCGCTAATTTAAAAATAAAAAAAGTGGTGTTGCGGAGGCCTCGCGTTTCCTGGTGACTGTGGAGCCCCAGCTACAAATGGTTCACAATAAAGTTCAGTAAAAAAAAAAAAAGAAAAGTGGAGGACACTTGCTTCATTTCAACGATGAAGCTCTACTCTCAGCCAGACCCCCTTGGATCCTGACGGCGTTCCGTCAGATTCGGCGACCCGTCAGAAAATGTAACAGAAGTGAAGTTTCGTCCCCACCATCTTACTACACCCCGCACCCGTCCACAGTAAGGATACAGTGAGAAGGGGGTGTAGTGTTATATTTTGCTCCCCATCATAGAATGCTCCGGAAGTGATGTTGCGGCCAGAAATTTAGCACTGCGCATG
Source organism: Lithobates pipiens (assembly GCF_037356315.1). NCBI lineage: Eukaryota > Metazoa > Chordata > Amphibia > Anura > Ranidae > Lithobates > Lithobates pipiens. The sequence continues at coordinate 81,840,173 of NW_027507758.1, read as the reverse complement.
CGCGATGCGTTCCAAACACTGCGCCATGCGTTCCAAATGATTTGCGACAATGCAGACCAGTGAAACCGTCAGATAATGTCAGAGAAGTGAGGGGAGGTAATCCCCTCCCTGAGCCACAGTTACCCGCTCTCTTTCCGCCGCTCTCTGCTCTGTCTAAAGTTAATGTCACGATTACCTTCCCTCACTCCCGTGACATTATCTGACGGTTTCACTGAACTACATTGTCGGAAATCCTCTGGAACGCATGGTGCAAGATTTGGAACGCATCGCACATGCGCAGTGCAAAATTTCTGGCCGCAACGTCACTTCCGGAGCATTCTATGATGGGGAGCAAAATATGACACTACAGGGGCAAGCGGACATATTGTTACACCCACCTGAGTTTTCCATTTTACACTTATTTATAACAGTAAAGTGAGTTTATATAGTGAAATACAGGACTTAGAACTCCGTCTGGGTGTTTAGATGTTGCGTTTTTAAAGCAGTAGGAAGCCTGCCCATCTCACAGGTTTGCTAAACTGACAGAAGTTGGCTGCTTTTAAAATGCAACATCTAAACACCCAGACGGAGTTTTAAGTCCTGTATTTCACCATATAAACTCACTTTACTGTTATAAATAAGTGTAAAATGCAAAACTCCGGTGGGTGTAACAATATGTCCGCTTTCCCCCTTCTCACTATGTATTGACTCCTTACTGTGGACAGGTGCGAGGTGTAGCAAGATGTCGGCGACGAAACGTTACTTCTGTTACACATTCTGAAGGGTCGCTGAATCTGACGGAACACCTGTAATCGACAGAACACCGTTTCTCCGCCCCCTGCGCGTGTTCACTGGGCATGCGCTCCTCAACTATTCAGCTCTCTTGCGGTCGCTTTAAGTTCTCGGCTCGCACTGCGTGACGTCACTCTGCCAGCGCCGGAAGTCTACCATCAAGTAAACACGGGTAGATAAGAAGTCTGATATCTGTAACCAGGACGTGAGTGTAAAACTGATAGAAAAATGGCGCTCTGCAGTCCACAGGCTGTCACAGAGAAGAGACGAAGTGTCGAGATTGAGAAGTATTTTTGTGATCTCTGCTATGCACATTGCTCTACAGCGGAGATGCTGGCTCAACACCTCCTGGGCAACAAGCATAAACGTAATCTGCAGGCATATAGACCCCAGGAGCGGAAAGGTGAAATCCGATTGAACTACTTCCTTAAAGCCTACATGGAAAAAGAGCCCATTGTGGGCCTGGAATATATCCAGGAGGTGAAGAAGGACTCATTGTATACATACTCCTGCCAGCTGTGCGGATTGCTGATTTGCCACTTGCCGACCATAGTCGACCATCTCATTGATCCATCGCACATTGAATCTTATATTAAGAAACATTTTTTGTACTTATTTCCCCAATTCAGCAAAACCCCCACCAAACGTGATTACATGAAAGGTCTGAGAGATGCTGCAGTGAGGATTTTGGAACTGAAGGGGAATAAGAAAGAAATTCAGGATGTGCTCCCTGAGAGTGATGGTAAAATAAGTGGAGCCTCCGAGGACACCCCACCATCCATGCCTGAGAGTGGAAATTTTTTTCACTCAAAATTGAGTCCATTATCATACCAGGAGACGGGTTTGGATGAGAGCTGTGAAAGTTACCGCTACAATAAGATGCTTCAAAAATCTAGTAACAATGACCCACCTTTGGCCAAGAGGAGCAGGCGTTCCCCTGGCAGTGACCAGGATGCCTTACCATCAACATTGCACATTTCAAAGCATGGGAGCTCACACTATAATGATAGCAATGCCATAAGAATGGATCGTACAGCTACACAGGAATTAGAGTTCAGAACAAATGATGAATTTTTAGAATATTTAGCAAATTTTATGATCTCTGATGATGAAGATGTCCTCTTTATTCGGACGATTACCCAAAACTGCCTTAAGGCATTGATAAGCTTTCAGGAAGAAGATGCAGAGAGGCAGAAGACTGGTCATCAGCCTGAGGCTCCATTGGAGGACACAAGCAAAACTGCCCAAGAAATCCTGGGTATTTTAGAGGACAAAACAGAATCGCATCTGTCGGGTTTTGAAACTTCATTGCTCAAAGACAACTCAAATCCCCTGTCGGGCGCCTTTCCTAAAAATGAAGCTGCCAACTTATTTTTCAACCGTATTAATGTGATTGTAAACCCTAGGAAAAATAAAAACCAAAAAAAAGAAAGAAAAAGAAAAAAAAACTACAAGAAAAAGGCATAATGAGCTAGTATGCATAGCATACTAGCTCATTATGAATTCCTTACCTGAGATTGAAGCCCCTGCAGCCACCCTCGTACACCACTCCTGAGGCTGACATCACTCCTGGAGTTACTCCTGGGTATCGTGGCCTCCGGCGCTGTGATTGGCCGGAGCCGAATGCGTGCGGGAGCCACCGGTAACGGCACACTCGTACGTACGTGTCGTTGCTTAAGTGCGCATGTGCCGATGATGTCGGCACTTGCAAATATAGGGGTTATCTCCTAAACCGTTCAGGTTTAGGAGATATCCAGGGCAGCTACAGGTAAGCCTTATTATAGGCTTACCTGTAGCAAAAAGTGTGTTGTAATGGTTTACAACCACTTTAAAGACATGGATGAGTCTGAGGTCGTCAGCGTTTTCCAGAAAATTGCTGCAACGAATCCTGAATATCAAGAAATGGATATACCTTCTGTTATCAGATTCTTGAAGTATTCTGGCAGGTTAAAGGAGCCTCGATGATGTTCTCAATTACTGCTTTTATTTTCCTGAAAAGGTTTGAGACCGAATAACTTGAAACTTGTTCGGCATGTGTTTGCCAATGTTTGTGCTCTCTCTCTACCTCAGCTGTGTTTCATACAGTTTTCTGCCATCATATTATTGTTTATTTTTTTTTAGAAGGGGGACATCGTAGACCCCCCGCCAAGCTTTTACCATTCACTAGAACTCAGGTGGTAGTACTTTCTGCACCGTTTGCCCTAGAGACAATGGTTTCCCCAAACAGGAAGCGAGGAATAATGCGCAGCAGGGACACAGCAATAAAACTTTGACAGGGGTTCTACTCTACTAAAAAAAACAAAAAAAAAACAGTTTATTCCTATTGATCACTTTTGAAGATTTTTCCGCCCCCCCCCCCCCCCCCCTTTGCTTCCTGTATTGTGAAGCTGTTGATAGTAGGACAAGAAGTTAAGGGGAAAACTCTGTAACAGAACCACAGAAAGAAAACTGATGGTGGTTCTTATCTGATCTACTTTGCCACTTATGCAAAACTTACAAAAATTTTGGCTGGTTATAGACTAACAAGAAAAAAGATTTGAAAGAGAAATATGGGAATCGGGGTTATTGCAGATACATACTTGCCTAGGTGGATGCTGTATCTGTCCCCCGGAGCCTCTGCACTGAGAACCGAGCGATCAAACACCGCCGATCACTCGGTTCTCACAGCTCCCAGAGGAGAGAGCCGGTGACTGTCTGTCAGTCAGCAGCTCTCTTCTCTGTCACTGACTGATCTCTGTGGGAACTGTAAAGTGCTTTAATCACCACTATTACAATGGTGGCAGCAGTCTTCCAGCTCCAGTACAGGGCGGCTGCCCTTCTGTATAGTAACCATAGGTGGTTGCTTACTCAGCACTACCCCCATTTAGACAAAGCCTTGCATTTCTTTTCTTTTTAATGAATACAGGGTGTTCTGACTGGATGATATTAGAATCAGGTGGTAATGTCACAAACTCTTGTCCAATCAGAAAATACCTTGTATTCATTGAAAAAGATGCATGGCTTTCTCTGAATGGTGGCAGCTTTATTGAGAGTTGAAGGTAATTAACCCAAGGAACTGCTGACATATTACAGCCTTATCTAGGACAAAGTACAAATATAATCAACCTAAAAATTCAGGAGAATGTGGTTCATTGTCTGCATCTGGGATCCATAAAGGAGAAAAACCTGAAAGCCGAGACAGATTATTCTCAACATTTCTAACTTGAACCACCTGAACCAACTCCTGTTTTGTGTTGATGCTGCAAGCCATTCGTGAAAACATAAAAACATAATAATAATTTGGACTGTCTGGGACACGCACAAAACTATAAAGCCTTGAAGGGTTTTATTTACTTAGGCCCCTTTCACATGTGCAGATCTGTATTCAGCCATCTGCTTGCTCAGCAGGGATTGCTCCGTTGATCCCCGCTGAGCTGGCGGATGACAAGTCCGTCTCTGCACACAGGCCTCCGCTCTCCTCTATGGGGGGGGGGGGATCGGATGACGGATGGAAAATGGGACATCCGTCTGGATTTAGAGGAGCATATCGGATGTCGGCAGACATATCACCGCTGACATCCATCGCTCCATAGAGATGTATGGAGCGACCGTTCAGGTCCGCCTGAAAAAACTGACAGGCGGATCTGAACGGTCCGCACGTGTGAAAGGGCCTTTAAGCTAGAGAGGGCAAAGTTAGTCACAATTCTGCATAGAAACCAATCAGCTTCCAGGTTTTATTGCCAAAGTTTAATTGAACAAGCTGAGGTTAGAAGCTGATTGGTTTCTATGCAGAAATGTGACAAATTTTGCCCACTGTAGCTTTAGTAAATAAACAGCTAATTGACCCTTATGCCCTGTACACACAATAGGTTTTTCCGACAACAAAACCGTGGATGTTGGCTCAAACTTGTCTTGCATACACACGGTCACAAAAATGATGTCGGAAATTCCGAACGCCAAGAACGTGGTGACATACAACACATACGATGAGCCGAGAAAAGTTTTGTTGTCAGAAAATTTGAGAACCCGCTCTCAAACATTTGTTGGCGAAAATTCCAAAAACAAATGTTCTATGGAGCATACACATGGTCGGACTTTCTGACAACAAGCTCACGTCCAACATTTGTTGTCGGAAAATCCTATTGTGTGTACAGGGAATTAGAAGTAATCTACCCGTAAAATAGGAGTGTACATTCTCACTTTTCATGCTGCAACTGCTCCTGAACTCACCTTGGATGCTGAAAAATTGTCCCCCAAAGCGCACAGGATCTGACACTCAGTAGAATTGATGTCATGGGTACTCCACAGCTCTCACTGAACTAATGCCCTTCGCATCACCACTGTCTCATGTAGGGATGTGGAGTTTAGCAAGATTTGTCGGTAGAGCCTTTTTAAGGGAACACAAAAAGAAAAAAGTTATTGCTATAATGTAGATCAGGTATGAGGCACATCAGTAGTCTTTGGTTTAATATTCTTGGGTCCATAATAAAGATGAAGTTTTACATTTGATGAGTCCCTTCTGAAGGATGCACTTGTTTGTAATAAACTTGTTATCGCCTAAAATCTGTAAACCCAGATTACTTAGTCAGGAAGTTGGCTGTATATATATTTTTTTTCAGTTTTCTTTGTAAGGATGCTCCTAAATGCTTTGGGATCCCCCAAATCCAGTGCACTCAATTCACAAGTTGCAACTTTCTGATCTATTTGCTGCAATATTGAAAATGCACTGACCTTGAACAATATTTCTGATTTTATAAATCTTGTTTATTAATCTTGTTTTTTAGGGTAAGTGGCTCAAAGTACTTTAGCTAGAGTAAGCCTGGCAATTAGTATTTCCAAATGGAGTTCAGCAGTGACTGCTTCCATACTTCTGTCAATACAAGTTTCCTTTAAAATATATCTAAGGCTATAACTTTTTTATTATTTTTGGTTAAGTTCACCTTTGGGAACATCTTACACCTTGTTACACCCAGTATTAGGGTGGAGCATATAACAGGTCCCGCCCCCCCCTTCCCGTAACAGCAGGCCAGCGATCACCCCACACCCTCTGCCACAATTTGAAAAGAGCTCGGCTGTGCAGGGCTCCACCTACACAGCAGAATCATTCATTCACAGTACTGACAGCCTTTGTGGCTGATGACTTGTAGTTCTCAATGAACTAGGAAAGTGTTTGTGAGCATTCTCATAGTTTGTTGATTCTTCCTGCACTGAAGTAACTGCCTACCCGTACAGGAGGTAAGGGCAGACAGCTACACTTAGGCCCCGTACACACGATCTGACTTTCCGATGGGAAATGTGTGATGACAGGCGGTTGTTGGTAAATCCGACCATGTGTATGCTCCATCGGACAATTGTCCGACTTTCCGCAGACAAATGTTGGATCACAGGTTTTCAAATTTTCTGTGGACAAATTTGTGTTGTCGTATTTTCCGAGCGTGTGTACACAAGTCCGTCGGACAAAAGTCCAAAGGGCAAACACGCATACTCGGAAGCAAGAATGAGCCAGAAGAGGTCGGTCTTGCAAACTAGCATTCGTAATGGAGAATTAACATTCGTGACATGGCAAATTATGAAATGTCAAAATGCAGCGCATATTCTCTTTTTTAATGGGATAATAATGAAGCTGCTTTGCTGGTGATACTGATAGAGCTCTGCGAAACGTATTTAAAGCGGAGGTCCGCTGGAAAAAAAAAATTAAAAGCCAGCAGCTACAAATACTTCAGCTGCTGACTTTTAATATATGGACACTTGCCAGGGAATCAGGAAGCGAAGCCGTATATATAGTATCCACAAATATAGTATATTGATTTTGTGATTCATGAAACGCACCAACGCTCATGATGAGGAACCCCATTACTGTCGATGGCCCCACCCACACCTGAGCGTTCCTCATTTCAAAAAGCTCAAGTTTTTGGGCGGAATCGTACATTTTTCATCTCTTAGGGCTCATTCAGAGGGGTGATCAATCCCATCCTCTGTTCATAGCCACTGGCAGGTTCAATTCAGTGTAGGCACTTTGAAATAAATAAGTTGGTTTTGTGTTGCAGTTTGGGCACTCGGGCTCAAAAAGATTTGCCATCACATACTAGATGAACGCACAGGCATCCCAAACTGGAGCCTTTCCCCTGCAGTGCCTCCTAGTGGCAGAAATGCATATTTCTCTTGTTTGAGAACTGCATTGAGAATGTTGCTTGAATTGAATTCCAGGATTTGCTTGTCTTCAGCTAAGAAAACTTGCAATTATTTAAGACATTCAGGGGTTGATTTACTAAAACTGGAGAGTGCAAAAACTGGTGCAGCTGTGTATGGTAGCCAATCCACTTCTAACTAAAACATTTTTTTCAGAATTTTTTTTTTTTTTCCCCAGGCCTTTCTCTCAAACTTTTTTATTGCTATCTATGCTCTGACTTGGGAGATTCACCCCTCCTATTTATTTGTCCAGGTAATCATTGCCACAAGAAGGTCAGTTTTTTTAGGCAGACCTGAACGGATGCTCCATAGACCTCTATGGAGGGACAGATATCAGCGGTGACATGTCCGCTGACATCCGACCCGCTCCGATCCGAAAAAGTGTGATGGAGGAAAACCCTACTTTTCCATCTGTCATCGGATTGGGTGACGACGGACTCTATGGTCCGTCTTCATCCGATCCCCCATAGGGCAGGTCTATCCCTGAACAGAGTGCAGAGACGGACCTGTCATCTGCCTGCTCAGCGGGGATCGATGGAGCGATCCCCCGCTGAGTACAGCGGGCTCCATACATGGACACGTCCGTGTGAAAGAGCCCTAAGGGGAAACCTTCCAGTGGATACACCAGTTTTACCGACAGCTGTCCGAGATGGGAATTCCACTCCCTTTCTAAAGCTAACCTCCCCTTTCCTTTCCATTTGTGTCTTTCTGGGACAGGAAGTGAATGAAAATCTTCACAGCAAGACACAGGCTGCCAAAAAAGAACTGAGTTTATACCTTTTCCTACACTATCCAAAACTGCAAAAAAAGATTTTGGCTTGACATACACTTGAAAAGTGGATGTAGCCTCATTTTCTATCCAAGCAAGAAGTAACAGACAGAAAATAAAGTGAGTGTAAATCTGCATATAAAAGCCAACAAAGGTTGTAACCCCTCTCCATTTTATCCAAAAGCTGAAAACATGGTTTTGACTGAAGTTTTGTTTTAAATTTTTTTTTTTTGTTCAATATTTTTATTCAAAAATTTTCATCAATATAACAAAACAATGGAGAAATAAATATCCCAAACCGGGAGCCAACATAGCCCTTCAGTAGGGTTTATCAAAAACAAAATTTAGGAAGATAACAGCGATGTTAATGTAACAACATATTTAACATTAACATATCAATGCTAATTAATGCCCTGAAGGGTTGTAATAAACCATTGATCAGAGCAAATTAGTGACAATAAATTCTTTATTTGCTATAGAATAATAAGATTGAGCAGGGGTCGGCAGAGTATCAAAATTTGATTTTGTTCCAGAGGGATCAAGGGAGACACGCAAGCCATCCCAACTGGGATCTAGCTGTGAACTGTACGTGTCCCCCTGCTCCCCCCGGAAATTTCTGTTCTGCCCTCCGCCCCCTCCCTGCCCCTCCCAATTAATTAATTAAATAAATGTAATAACTGCCTAGGTGCATTACTCCAAGTGATGTAATTAATAATAGATGACTATTGATCAAATGGCATGCAAAATAATGTTTTTATGATAAGTAAAAAGAGAAGAGAGTAATAGAAAAGGAAAGAAAAAAGAGAGAGAATAAGTGCATCTGTGATGTTTTTAATTTTTATTCCAAACTTGTAATTGTTGGTGTAAAGAAGCCTGTGCAGCAGAGCTATTAGGCACCATTCACACTTTAGTGACTTGTCATTCGACTTTGGACACAGTCGCATGACAACTGCAGCCCATTGATTTCAATGGAACCCATTCAAATCCATGCAACATAACCACTTCAATACAGGGCACTTTCACCCCCTTACTGCCCACACCAATTTTCAGCTTTCAGCAATGTCGCATTTTGAATGACAATTGCGTGGTCATGCAACACTGTGCCCAAACGTAATTTTTATTATTTTTTTCCACAAATAGAGCTTTCTTTTGGTGATAGTTGATCACCACTGGGGTTTTTATTTTTTGCTAAACAAATAATAAAAGACAGACAATTTTGAAAAAAAACTAAAGTTTTTCTTCGTTTCTGTTATAAAGTTTTGTAACTACGTTTTTTTTTCTCCACTGATGAGACAGCACTAATGGGCAATGATGATGCACTAATATGCAGCACTGAAGGGCACTCAGGTGGCGCTAATAGGCAACACTGTTGGGCGCTAATAGATGTCACTGATAGGCAGCACTTATTAGGAGTGTAAATGGGAAATATTACTGCGCTAACCCAATAGATGAGAAGTGTACAGCTACTACATAATAATGTGACAAAGATTCTAGATAGTGGATAATAAAGGATGTAGTGCTTAAAACAATAAACATGTATACCAATATACAAAAAAAATTGGGTGAAAAAAAATCAAATCAAGTGTAAATAAAAAAAAGTCCAATGAGTGGAACGGTCCTGAGGTAAACCAGTATAAGTCCACCACCAACTGGTGGTTGCTCAGGGATGGAGTACACTGGCACTAGCCGGCATGTAGAGCATCAAAGATGGTACATCTTCAACCAAAGGGTATATCTAGTCTTACCGGAAATGGACTTGAGTGTCAAGACAATGAGTCTGCCAAGCAAGGATGCCAAGATCGACAGATCTCCAAAGGAACCGAAGACCTCTAATAATGACTCCAAGAGGTGTACAGGTGACTGCAGAGCTGGAACTCACATGTAATGCCATGTACACACGACAGGACTTACGTCCGGCAGACTTTCGACGGAGTTCTGACAGAGTTCTGACGGACTTTCCGAATGAACGGACTTGGCCACACACAATCACACCAAAGTCCGACGGATTCGAACGTGATGACGTATGACTGGACTAGAATAAGGAAGTTCATAGCCAGTAGCCAATAGCTGCCCTAGCGTCGGTTTTAGTCCGTCAGACTAGCACACACACGAGCGGATTTCTGGGTCAGGCAGAGTTCTGTCGGAAAAATTTGAAACATGTTCCATTTCTAAAGTCTGTCAGACTTTTGCAAATCAAAAGTCCGCTGCAGCCCACACACGTTCGAATAGTCTGCCGGAATCATTCCGTCAGACTTTTGATGTTGAAAAGTCTGGTCGTGTGTACGGGGCATAAGAAACACCAAGGCTGGAACTAAGGCATTGAAAGCCAGACTGGACGGCCAAAGAACTCTCATGCGGGGAGGTATAGAAAGGAAAAAATGCCTCCATATAGTGTAGGTCAAAAAGTAGGTCTTTCAGGACAGCACCTGTAGAGAGCACAGCTCCACCCACTTCCTAGGAAACACTGCAGTTATTACTTTAAAGCCTGGACACTTCCACCATGGCCTCAGTTGTATTGTTTCCTCCAGCCATGGTGGAAGCGCTGCAGGGGTGTGCTTCCAGGTGGAGGTGAGTTAAGGGCATACCTTGCCATTGCATTTTTTTTTTTGTTCCAGGCTCAGCCCAATACCCCCCCCCCCCCCCCGACGCGTGGGGGGTATTCTGGTGTCTCACGCTTTTGGAGCCCGGTGAGGGCAAAGGCTGCTGGAGGTCCCACTCTGATAGATGGCGGCTGCAGACTGCACCGTTTGAAGTTGGTGCCGGGCAGTTCCAAGTGGCAGGCGACGTCACTGCCGGACAGGGGCAGGACTTCAGTCGGTGCGTTGTGGCTTCTGGTTCCTGCTGCTGGAACGCGAAAGTGGGTGGTGGTCTCGGTCTGTGCAATTTCCAGTCCTCGCAGCGGCAAAAGGACCGGGAAAATGAAAACATAAAAAGAGCAATTATGGCTGCGGTACTCTGGAGGACCATGGAACCAGAACAACCAGCAGTGGTGGCAGGAGCCACAGACACAGGCCACACCCAGGTAGGAGAGACGGAGTCTCTATGATACCGGGGCTATGTTTTGTTTCCCTCCCTTCCCCCTCTATGGGGGGGGGTTGAGCCTGCTCTGCACTGCACAAATGTTTCTCTGTGCAGCATGTGTGTTTTAATTTACAGCAGTGGTGTTGGGGTATGTCTTTGTGCCATTGTCTATGTTTTTGTTTTAAGATCTGCTAGCGAGAAGATCTTATGCACAAATTGTTTTAAAAAGGTGTTTTGTTGGTGTTTTTTCAGAAATCTAAGGAAAAATCCAAGCATGTTTCTCCTTCCCCTAAAAAAAAACAGTGTGCTAGAGGCCTAGAGGCGATTCAGTTCGCATTGCGCGCTATATAAGTATTTCATTCATTCATTCATTCATGCTAGATGTAAAGCTGCCCTTAGGGAGGTGTGGAATAAACCACTGTGCAGAACTTGCATAGCAGACCTGGTCAGAGAGGAAACTTCTGCTAAGGAGCCTTCTGTCCAGCCGGGTGAGATGCTCACTTCTTTCCGAAAGGAATTGTAAAATACGTTTCAATCCTTCCGTTCCAACTGGACATACGTCTGGTAGCAGAGTCAGCAAAGAGTTCTCTCCACCCAGTGCTCTACAGCCAGGAGAGGGGTTAATGAGTCTGAGGAAGAGGAGAAGGATGAGTCTTTAGGATCAGAGGAGGAAAAGGAGGTATCTTCCTCTCGTTATAGGTTATCTTTGGAAGAGGTAAAGGATCTTCTAAAAACCATACACACAACCCTGAATATTAAGGAGAATAAGGCTCAATTGTCACTACATGACAAGATGTATCTGGGCATGGATGAGGTCAAGCATCACACGTTCCCGGTGCATAAAGTGCAGACAGATTCTATAAAGAGGGAATGGAAGGATCCAGAGAGGGTCCCTTTCTTTTCCAGGTCCCTCAAAAAGAGATTTCCCTTTGATGATAACGCACAAGTGTGGAACAAGAGACCTAAACTTGATGCAGCTTTTTCACAGGTGTTGCGAAACACTGATTTTGCTTTTGAGGACATGGGGGTCTTAAAGGACACTATGGACAAGAGCTGATTCTTTATTGAAGAAGGCTTGGGATTCTACACTAATGTAAAACCAGCTATGGCATCTACAGTGGTGGCCAGAAATTTAGAACACTGGCTGGAACAACTGAAGGGCCATATTGAGGCAGGTACCTCTCGAAAGGATTTGTTAGATACTTTGCCAGTCCTACAAAAGGCAGTAGGTTATATGGCAGATGCTTCAGCTGAGTCTATTAAAATCTCTGCAAGATCTTCAGCTTTGATTAACTCTGCTAGAAGAGCTTTGTGGGTCAAGACCTGGTTGGGGGATTCAGCCTCCAAAGCAAAGTTGTGTGGCCTACCCTTCGAGGGGGACCTAGTATATCCGGATCTTGACACTGTTCTAGATAGAACAGCAGACAAGAAAAAAGCATTCCTGACCAAAAAGAAGGTGACACCACAGCCTAAAAATAATTTTCGTCCTTTTTTCCAGACCCAGAATTCAAAGGAAACGGGACAGAGCAGAAGAGGCCTTGGAGGTCTCAAAGGGGCAGAGGGAAGTCTAGGGTGTTATTTCGTCCCCCCCCCCAGTCAACCCGCTAAAACCCAGTGACGTTCTCGAGACTTTTGGGGGGGGGGCTTCAGTCCTTTCTTCCGCAGTGGGAAGGGGCAACATCCAGTGTGCTTGTTCTCAAAGTGATTTCGGAGGGGTACGCACTAGAGTTCTCAGAAATCCCACGGTCCCGTTTTTATGTGACACAGCTCCCCAGAGATCAAGAAAAGTCGGTGGCAATGACATCGCTCTTACAGGTGATCCAGCAACAAAAAGTAATCATCCCAGTACCCCAGCGGGAGGAAGAACTAGGGTGCTATTCTCATGTTTTTCTGGTGAAAAAGCAGTCAGGAAAATTCAAGTTCATTCTGAATTTAAAGATCTTAAACATGTCCATCCGGTACAAAAAGTTTCGAATGGACACAATTTATTCTGTAAGGAAACTCCTGCCCGCAGGGTGCTTTCTAGCCTCCATACATTTGAGGGACGCATATCTACATGTTCCCATAAAGCCAGAGTCACAGAAATATCTGCATCTGGCGATCAGAGCAGGAGGAGTGGTGTCTCATTTTCAGTTCAGTTCAGGGCTCTCCCGTTTGGTCTCTCTGCTTCCCCAAGGATCTTCACGAAGATCATGGCAGTGGCATTAGCACCACTCAGGTTGGAAGGGATATCTGTAGTACCATATCTGGACGACCTTTTACGTAGGAATCTGAAAAGGGCACAGAGCCATTTAGAGAGTCTGGGCTGGATTTTGAACAAAGAAAAATCCAGCTTGATTCCCTCCTCGAGTGATCACTTTCCTGAGCTATGTAATCAACTCGGTACAGGAAAAGATTTTTCTCCCAGAGGAAAAGATAGTAAAAGTATAGTCGGCAGTAAAGAGAGTGCAGCCCGCCTCCATGTGAGAGACCTCCAGCAGGCAATCTTACAGAGTTGGGCCTACGGAGAGTCTCTGGAAAAACAGATAAAGATCCCATCACCAGTAAAAAGAAAGTTATGGTGGTGGAGGGATCGGCCGAATTTGAGCAAAGGTTTGCTCTGGATTTTTCCTACAGCAAAGATTCTCACAACAGATGGGAGCTCCTTGAGGTGAGGTGCACATCTCGAGAACCAGTTGGCTCAGGGGTCTTGGTCAGTGGAGGAATCCAGGAGATCCTCAAACTGGAGGGAACTGAGGGCCATTTTTCTGGGGTTGTGGGCCTTCAGACAGACGATCAGAGGCCAGCACATCCAGGTACTGTCCGACAATGCCACGGCAGTGGCTTTCATATCAAGGTAGGGGGGCACAAGAAGCAGGCATCTTCTAGACCTAGCTCTTCAGACTCTGACCTGGGCAGAGGACAACGAGGCATTCCTAACTGCAGTACATCTGAAGGGCAGCCTAAACCAAATAGCAGACTTTTTAAGCAGGAAAAGGATGCTAGAGTCCAAATGGAGCCTGAATCAGGAGGTTTTTCAGCAGATACTGGACACCCTAAGAGTAAGTACTCGTTTGTCATCTCCAGGTGCTGTCCTGAAAGACGAAGGGAGAAAACCTTAGTTAGACTTTCCGGTAACAGTATTTCTACGAGTCTTTCAGGACAGCGCCAATGACCCTCCCTTGGGTTAAAAATGTTTATAAAATGTTTATAAATGTTAATGTGTTGTGGTAACCAGAACGCATCCATTAAATCATCCCGGAACTGACGCAGTCCATACACGATACACATCTTGTTCGAGGCCCATGAAAGGGACATTGGCCACATGATAAATGGCAATCGCAGCCCCTCAAGAATCAGAGAGGCGTTCCCAGCACCGCCGAATCATGTGACCAGAAGCACGTCATCATGGAGACGTGACCAAGCGTGAGGTGCAAACCCAGAGACACTCAGTCCAGGCAAACGTCTCACCGCTCAGCCAATCCAATGGCAGACCTCAGCCACATCTAAAGGGCGGCATGATCTGACTTCCCTATGAGTGAGGAGGGCACATCGGCACCCTAAATGGTGATAAGGATGGGCTTTCAATCACAGAGAGGTTAATAATGACATACCTCAGCAGGGCATAACAAAACATGATAAAGTAAGAATAATGCAATGCAATCAACAGTAATAAGTAACTCCCAGACCATAAAAGACAAATAGTATCATAAAGATATGAGAAAAAGACTAGTAGTAAAAGGAGATTCTGCCCATATGGTAAAAACTAACATAGATGGAGGATATAAATGAAGAAAGGGGAATTTAAGCTTGATTAATGAAGGAATTGATGTCCCACTCAACGTTCATGCTGAACAGTGAGTAGGACTTAAGTTCATGTATCCAGTATGTTTCGAGGCGGGAGACTCCGCGTAGTCCCTCCTTACATCAGGCATCCCCAGCAGAGTCCCTCACATCAGGCGTCTCCAGCAGAGTTCCTCCTTACATTAGGTGTCCCCAGCGGAGTCCCTCCTTGCATCAGCTGTCCCCCCATTGGAACCCCCTTACATCAGGTGTCCCCCATTGGAGCCCCCCTTACATCAGGTGTCCCCCCATTGGAGCCCTCCTTAATCAGTCTTCCCCCTATTGGAGCCCCCTTACATCAGGTGTCCCCCCATTGGAGCCCCCTTACATCAGTTGTCCCCCCATTGGAGCCCCCTTACATCAGGTGTCTCCCTATTGGAGCCCCCCTTACATCAGGCTTCCCCCATTGGAGCCCCCTTACAACAGGTATAGCAGTGTCTCTGCCACCATTAGGGTTTCCCCGTTCCCGAGGGGGAACAAAATAGAGGCGGAGCCGGCCATGTGGCTACAATAGAATTTAAGCTGCGGCTCCGTAGCTTAATTTCTATAGTAGCCACTCATGTTCTTCTTCTGGTCTTCTTAAAATGGAGGCCGGCAGAGACATTGTCCAGACCTCTAGCGGCAGAGGGGAAAAATATGAAAAAAAAATTATTTCCCGGGACACAATAAAATCGGGAAAAGGGTCTAAATCCCAGGAATGCCCCGGAAAATTCAGGACAGTTGGCAACTATGGCACCGATGACAATTGTAATACAGACCCACCAGATTACACAGTGTTTAGAACGCATCGCGGCCATGGAACGCATTTGTAGTAAGTTGGAATGTCAATTTCAGTAATAGTGGTATTCTCACAGGACACCGATTTTGAGAGAGGGATCTGACTGCGAAATGGAGCTTCACCGTTGACAGGAAGCATGTGGCCTCCACAACTCCACTTTTTTTATTTTTATATGAACTTTAATGCAACAAAACTTTAACGTAACAAATAGACAATAACAAACAACAAATAGACAATACTACAGGAAGTGGAGGCCACATGGTTCCTGTAAGTGATTTCTTTGTAAAGTGGAGCTGCAGTCTGCAGCAGATACTGAGCCATTCTGTTCTTATTTATTGAGCCTGGGATTTGCAGAAATACAAGATAATTTTGGTAAGTTTTGTACTTTCTGTTAAAATGCTGTCCTTGAGTTAACTTTGTAAACTGGATGTATTTGTAAAAGAAATTAACATTTATCAATTTACATTTTTGGTGATCATGGAAGTTCAAGTTTATGTTAGAAACATATATTCTTCTTCCAAGCACAATTTCATTGTCCTTTTTTGCCCCACCTTCATGCCAACAGGGCCAAGAATGAGACACACACGGATCTCCATGCAAAAAAGGTTTTACGGTTCAAAGGTAAATCGGCATTAAACCTACATCTTCTTGAAAATCATATATGTTCTGGTGCAAATATCCACTTAATGACCACCCGGCCACATGGTACTGTGGACGAGTGGCCACTGTAGGCAAAGCGATGTGCTGGTATGTCGCTGCCTACTCCCTGTAGGTTTGCCACCTGTCCGGTTTTGACCAGGACAGTCTGGGTTTGGACACATGTGCCCGGGTTTCAAGCCCCTGAAACCCGGGCACATATAGCATCAGTTTAAACTTGTGCGGCGCATCCCGATTCCCGCGCCTGCCATCAGTGTTACACATTTATTACTGCCTGTACGCTCCGCCTCCGAGCTCAGCGATGGGCAGCAGGCGTACCTATTCAGCCTGTGATTGGCTGAATAGGTCACGTGCGGGCGGTGGACACAAGGATCTCTGATTGGCCCGGTGGACCTGGTCACATGTGGAGGCGGGGCTGGACTGTGGGTGATCACAGCCACCCGGAGTCTCCCCTCCTTGCCTGGCGTGTGCTCTACTGTGTCTCCATGAGTCCTCACTTTCTCATCTGCCCTCTCATCCCCCTCTGTCAGCCACTCCCCATCTGTCAGTTACCCCCTCGGTCAGCTCCCCTCCCCGTCAGCTACTCCCCCCTCTGTCAGCTCCCCTCCCCTGTCAGTTACTCCTCCTGTCAGCTACCCCCCCTCTGTCAGCTCCCCTCCCCAGTTAACTACCCCCCATCAGCTACCCCTCCCCGCCGTCAGCTACCCCTCCCCTCTTTTAGCTACTCTCCCCTCTGTCAGCTACTCCCCTCCTCATTCAATTACTCTCCTCCTGTCAGCTACTCTCCCCCTCTGTCAGCTATTCCTCCTCTTTGTCATCTACTCCTCTCCTCATTCAGCTACCCCCCCCCCCCGTCAGCTACTCTCTCCCTCTGTCAGCTACTCTCCCCCTCTGTCAGCTACTCTCACCCTCTGTCAGCTACTCTCACCCTCTCTGTCAGCTATTCCCCCTCTTTATCATCTACTCCCCCCCTCATTCTGCTACCCTCCCCTCATTCAGCTACTCTCCCCCTCTGTCAGCTACTCTCCCCCTCTGCCAGCTACTCTCCCCCTCTGTCAGCTACTCTCACCCTCTGTCAGCTACTCTCCCCCACATTCAGCTACTCTCCCCCTCTGTCAGCTACTCTCCCCCTCTTTGTTAGCTACTCCTCCCCTCATTCAGCTACTCCCCCCTCTGTCAGCTACTCCCCCTTCTGTCAGCTACTCTCCCCTTCTGTCAGCTACTCTCCCCTTCTGTCAGCTACTCTCCCCCTCATTCAGCTACTCACCCCCCTCAGTCAGCTACTCTCCCCCTCTGTCAACTACTCTCCCCCTCTGTCAGCCTCCCCCCGTCAGCTACTCCCCCTCTGTCAGTTACCCCCTTCTGTCAGCTGCCCTCCCCTGTTAGTTACCCCCTTTGTCAGTTACCACCGTCAGCTCCCCTCCCCTGTCAGTTACCCTCCCTCTGTCAGTTACCCCCCGTCAGCTACCCCTCCCCTCTGTAAAGGTACCCCTCCCCTCCGCTCTGTCAGCTACTCTCCCCCTCTCTGTCAGCTACTCTCCCCCTCTCTGTCAGCTACTCTCCCCCTCTGTCAGCTACTCTCCCCCTCTGTCAGCTACCCCCTCTTTTTACCACCATTCTCTCTCACCCCTCCTCCCTCTCAGTCCCCTTCTCTCTCTCTCTCACCCCACACCCCAATACACTCCCCCTCTCTCTTTCTCACCCCCCTCTCTCTTCTGCGTCCTCACCCCCTTACCTCCTCCTCTCACCCTTTCTCACCTCCCTCTCCCACCTCCCTATGATTCCTAACAGCGGCCCTGTGAATGAGTGCACAAGTTTGGATGTATTTTGATTCCTGTGTCCTGCCGACACACTGGCCACAGTGATGCAGCACCTGCCTCTACTTTGCCTTCTCTCCAAGCCCCCCCACACAATGGAACGAAAGAAGAAAACTAGCACTACAGTATAGCAGCTTCGCTCCCCTCCCAAACGCCAGCTCCCACACTTCCTGTCTCAAAACGGCTCTTGGTAAGGCACTCTAATGTGGGTATTTAGTGGCAGGGGACACTGATGGGGAGGGGGGGGGGGGTTCCCTGATCTAATAGAGGTCTCTAATGGGGGTGCTGATATAAGGGGACCTAATGGGGGGACCTCTATGGGGGACCGTAAGCGATCACCCCAGATGATGTCCAAGGAGACGAAACGCGTCGGGAGGACTCTACTGCTGCCTTTTTATCTGAGAAGCGCTTAATTCACTGCTTAAATGTAAGTGTGATTTAATTTTTAATAAATTTGTTTACTGTACGGAATTACGCTATTTGGCCCAATCTTCTTATTCCTCATGGTTCCTTGAGGGGAGTGTGATCTTTTCCGTGAGCATTGGCTCCATGTCCAATTCAGTTTGAACAAGTGTGGAGTGACCTTCATCATTGAGTGCTCATCTTCTATGACCTGAGGATTTCTTACCTGTATGACAGAAAAGCGTATTTGACATTTGGAGCGTATGCTCGCCGGGGTCATTTGGAGTCGGTAAGCTTACATCCTTCTTCTGTGTGTGGCGGTGTCAGCACCAGGGTGTTTTTTGATCAAACATTCTATGGACTGAATGAATATTTCCATCTCTCCATGTTTGCACCAAGGGCGAGCACAATTTTGATCTTCTAGAAAAGGACTTTCTTCTGTTTATACTTATTTGTTTATAGTTACTTTGTATTAGGTATTGTTTCAGATGTTTATTATTTTTCAAAATTTTAATGGGTAAGACATTTAGTCACTATTAGTACACTTTCACATTGTACATGTTTTCTAGCCCAACACTTTTTGTACACATATCCCTGCATCATTCAGCCAGCAGCATGCAGAAGTGCACAAAGGAGAGAGGAGTTTTTTAGAAAGGCAAGTGAATCCAAAGCACTCACCATGGGCAGATCAGAGTTAAAATCCTCAGTCAGCTCACCCCCAACAGCCAGTTCTGTGCTGTCAGCATTTCACAGGAGCTCTGAGATAAGGGGTCTGCAGAAGAGAAGAGGACACTGACAGATGAGATTACACCCTCAGAGGGATGGAAGGAGGACACATCCTTAGATTTCAGGGCAGGGTTCATGCTGGGATGTGACCCCCCCCCCCCCAAAAGTGATGGACTACAGGTCCCAGCAGAACCCTTCAGAACTGAAGATGTGATGCCCCCCAATCAGTGAAGAACTACAGGTCCCAGCATTAGCATGTGAAATATATGGGGTCACACCCTTAATTCTCAGGGGTCCATGCTGGGACCTGAAGTCCTTCAATTTGGGGGGGGGGGGGCATCACATCCTTAGATATCAGGGGTTCATGCTTTTGGGGGATGTGACACCCCAAACGTAAAGGACTACAGGTTCCAACGTGAACCTCTCAGAGCTGAAGATGTGACACCCCCCCGGCCCCCGCATGGGAGGAGTGAGGAGACACATCAGCAACCAGCGGCAGGAGGGGCGTTCACTTTCCTGGGGCTCTAGTGTATCGTATTGGTGGCAGGCTATAGGTAACAAGTGGCACAATGCACCCGGTGGCATGCTATGGGTGAAAAGTGGCACACTGCATCTGGTGGCAGGCTACGGGTGGAAAGTGGCACACTGCATCTGGTGGCAGGCTATGGGTGGAAAGTGGCACACAGCATCTGGCATCAGGCAACGGTGGCAAGTGAAATGCTGCATCTGGTGGCAGGCAATGGGTGGCAAGTGGCACACTGCATCTGGTGGCAAGTAACACTCTGTATCTGGCAGCAGTCAACGGTGGCAAGTGACAAGCTGCATCTGGGGGCAGGCGACAGTGGCAAGTAACAAGCTGCATCTAGTGACAGGCAACGGTGGCAAGTGGCACACTGCATCAGGTGGCAAGTGACAAGCTCAGGGTCCCCACTGATTCTGCATTATGGTGAGTTGAACAATTTCATTATATATTACAATGTAGTACAACACCAGCCATTCGCCCGATAAATCACCCCTGCCGCTGAGTTCCCCATCACCCCGAGACTACATTCCCCCAACCCCCCCCCCCCCCCATTTTTTGGGGGAAGGGGGTTTCCCTAAATGGCAGTTTGGAAATGTGATCATCCTAGTATAGACTGGCCCTTGCATGTTCCCGATTTCAGTAATAGATTGTATTTCATTTCTCATAGCAAGCATCCTGGCAGTGTTGCCAGAGTGTCAGGGCTGGCTTAGCCCTTCCTTCTCTGGGCTGGCCGCTCAGCTGTCGGCTAATTGCCAGCTCTCTTCTCTCTCCACAGTTACCAGCTGTTCCTGATGATGCTCGTCTGACCTGCCTACTTAAAGCCTTCCAGCTCAATTCACCTCTGCCTTCGCCTTGGTCACATCACTGAAACCATCTCCTGCGGTTTGTTTAAAGACTGGCTTGCTGACATCCCTTCTGGATCCTTATCCTGCTTGCTGTGCTCTACTTGGATCCCTGACTTCTGACCTGGCTGACTACCCAATCTGGTTACTGGACTCTGGCTATGCTTGACTACGCTTTTTCTATTTATCTTTTTATTTTTATTAATAAACAAGTGTGAGTTAATTGTACTTCTGTCTCAGTCTGATTCATGGTTTCTGACACAGAGCTTGAGAAGAGAGCTAGCTCTTGGGGTTTTGGAAAAAAAATGTGCACTTCCCTCCAAATGTACAATTTAGTGCCCGGGGCCACACGTAGCCCATTACCACTTTGTGTGGCTTATTGGTCCCCTGCAGACACTTATCTGTGTCATGTACTATGTCTCCAGTCTATGAGTGACTGCTGAAGCATGCCTCCAGTCTACAACAACCCCTGTAGCATGTTCATAGTCTTTGACCATTTTCATGTCTGCAATCTCTGAGCATTTTCTGTATCATGTATGCAGTCTCTGATCATTTTCTGTATCATGTCTGCAATCTCTAACCACCTCTTGTATCATGTCTGCAGTCTCTGACAGTCTCTTGGAGCATGTCTGCAGTCTCTGACAGTCTCTTGAAGCATGTCTGTAGTCCATGACAGTCTCATGGAGCATGTCTGCAGTCTCTGACCATTTTCTGTATCATCTCTGACCACCTCTTGTATTGTATCTGCAGTCTCTGACAGTCTCTTTCTAGCATGTCTGCAGTCTTTGACAGTCTCTTGTAGCATGTCTGCAGTCTCTCACAGTCTCTTGGAGCATGTCTGCAGTCTCCGACCATTTTCTGTATCATGTCTCTTGTATCATGTCTGCAGTCTCTGACCACCTCTTGTATGATATCTGCAGTTTCTGACCATCTCTTGTATCATCTCTGCAGTCTCTGACCATCTTCTGTATTATGTTCATACCTCTGCTATGCAGTCTCTGACTATTTTAATGAAGTTAGGTTCAGACAAAGCAATCAAAGCATATTTTATAGGTACAAGGAAGCATGGGTTTTGTTTAATCACATCACGTAAGCCCCTCCCACTGCTAGATGCTTGACCATGCCCACAATTTACTGTGACGTAGCACGCCGCAGGTCTTTTTACTCCTCCAGTGTGCCTCATTCTGAAGTTCAAAAGTTGGAAGGTATGGAAACTTCATGCAACAATAAATGCTTTTCCATATCCATCCTGCGTATAGTTGTTCTTTTCCAAAGGTGGCAGTGATAATGTCCCACTGGTCGGCACGGAAGTCTGCATTTTAAAAGCAGCGGCAAGCCTGCTCATCTCACACATGTTTTTGGTGAAACCTGGAGCTCCAGTCTGCAGCTAAACCCTTTGTGGCAGTCTTGGATGGTAAGCCCTTTGAAACATGAAACGTTCATATGGAGCATCCATTGGGTACACACGGACATTTTATTTAGACGGAGGAAGTGATTAGTACCATCCGATTACCATCTGCATTGTAGTCTTCTGCAATCTTAAAGCCCTAGGCTGGGTTATAGCCATCTGCCTTTAACCTCCCTAGCGGTGATCCCGAGTCTGGCTCGGGTTGGGATTTTAGTTCCACGAGCGGTAACCCCGAGCCAGACTCGGGATCGCATCGCTGGATACAGGGAGGACACAGGGAGAGTTACTTACCTTGTCTCCTGGATCCAGCTATGTGCTCTGCGCTGTGTGATCGAGCCATCCTCCGCTCGATTCACACAGTGCCCGAATGCCGCCGAACTCCGTTCCCTGCGATGTTACGGCGCACGGGAGCGGAGATCGGCGCCAAATAAAAAAAAGTAAAAAGACACAAAACACACAAAGTACTGTAATCTAACAGATTACAGTACTGTATAAAAAAATTACACACCCCCTTTGTCCCTAGTGGTCTGTGCAGTGCCCTGCATGCACTTTTATATTATAAATACTGTTTTTTCTGCCTGAAATTTGGAGATTGTCCATAGCAACCAGAAAGTGTCCCTTTTTCAGTGTTTTAGGATTTGATTACATTATTGAATAATTTTTATTATTATTTATTATATTATAAACTTTATCATACCCGGGATGTCTGCTAGACTCTGGTTTGAACAGATTTAAGAGAGTTATTCCTAAGAATGACAGGACTACAATATAAAACGCCAAATTTCCATGCAAAATAATTGTACCGCTTTCAGCACCTAAAACTAGAACTAATCATACCGCCAGGGAGGTTAAAGCTTGCTGTCTGGTAAGCAGAATCTACCGCTACAGTGGTCGGGCACTCTGTCTGTATGTGCACACTGCGGTGTTTTAAATCATAAAGTGACTTCAGTTTTAATAAGTTATAATTATTGATTTCCGTGGCACCATGTTAGTTTTATGGACTTGATACATTAAGACTCTAGCGCAGCTTTTACAATTTTATTTGATTCTCCTGTGTTATAACACTGTATGCTGCTGCTCTTCTGGCTTATTTATATTTTAGCACGTTAATACCCCCCCCCCCCCCCTTCTGCTCATCTCACAGGTTTGCTAAACTGACAGAAGTTTATAGCTTTTAAAATGCAACATCTAAACACCCAGACAGAGTTCTAAGTACTGTATTTCACTATTAACTCCCTTTACTGTTATAAATAAGTGTAACATGCAAAACTCCGGTGGGTGTAACAATATGTCCGCTTGCCGCCTTCTCGCTGTGTCCTTACTGTGGACGGGTGCGGGGTGTAACAAGATGGCGGCGACGAAACGTCACTTTAGTTACACATTCTGCCGGGTCGCCGAATCTGACGGAACAACAGAACTCCTGTAATCTGATAGAACACCGTTTCTCCGCCCCCTACGCGTGTTCACTGGGCATGCGCTCCTCAACTACTCAGCTCTCTTGAGGTCGCTTCAGTTGAACGCTCTCGCTGCGTGACGTCACTCTGCCAGCGCCGGAAGTGGACCATCAAGTATACACGTGTATATAACGCATCTGATAGTGGAGCCGATTTTCCCCTAAGGAAAGCGGATAGGAAATGGCGCTCTGCAGTCCACAGGTTATCGGAGAGAACACACGAAGGGACAAGCTTCAGAAGTATTACTGTGATATCTGCTATAAAAACTGTGTTACAGCGGAGATGCTGGCTCTACACCTCCTGGGCAACAAGCATAAACGTTATCTGCAGGCATATAGACCCCAGGAGTGGAAGATGGAAATCCGATTGAGCTACTTTCTGAAAGCCTACATGGAAAAAGAGCCCATTGTGGGCCTGGAATATATCAAAGAGGTTAAGAAGGACTCATTATATAGATATTCCTGCCAGCTGTGCGGATTGCTGATTTGCCACTTGCCGACCATAGTCGCCCATCTCATCGATCCATCGCACATTGAATCTTATATTAAGAAACATTTTTTGTACTTATTTCCCCAATTCAGCAAAACCCCCAACAAACATGATTACATGAAAGGTCTGAGAGATGCTGCAGTGAGGATTTTGGAACTGAAGGGGAATAAGAAAGAAATTCAGGATGTGTTCCCTGAGAGTGACAGGAAAACAAGTGGAGCCTCCGTGGACGCCCCACCATCCAAACCTGAGAGTGATGGTAAAATAGGTGGAGCCTCCGAGGACACCCCACCATCCAAACCTGAGAGTGATGGTAAAATAAGTGGAGCCTCCGAGGACACCCCACCATCCAAACCTGAGAGTGATGGTAAAATAAGTGGAGCCTCCAAGGACACCCCACCATCCAAACCTGAGAGTGATGGTAAAATAAGTGGAGCCTCCAAGGACACCCCACCATCCAAACCTGAGAGTGCCGGTAAAATAAGTGGAGCCTCCGAGGACACCCCACCATCCAAACCTGAGAGTGCCGGTAAAATAAGTGGAGCCTCCGAGGACGCCCCATCATCCAAACCTGTGAGTGCCGGTAAAATAAGTGGAGCCTCCGAGGACACCCCACCATCCAAACCTGAGAGTGGAAATTTTTCTCACTCAAAATTGAGTCCATTACCATACCAGGAGACAGGTTTGGGTGAGAGCCGTGAAAGTTACCACTACAATAAGATGCTCCAAAAATCTAGTAGCAATGACCCACCTTTGGCCAAGAGGAGCAGGCGTTCCCCTGGCAGTGACCAGGGTGCTTTACCCTCAAAAGAGCAAATTTCAAAGCATGGGAGCTCACACCATAATAAGAGCCATGCCATTAGAATGGATTGTACAGCTACACAGGAATTAGAGTTCAGAACAAATGATGAATTTTTAGAATATTTCGCTAATTTTGTGATCTCTGATGATGAAGATGTTCTCTTTATTCGGACAATTACCCAAAACTGCCTTAAGGCATTGACAAGCTTTCAGGAAGAAGATGCAGAGAGGCAGAAGACCGGTCATCAGCCTGAGGCTCCATTGGCGGACACAAGCAGGACTGCCCAAGAAATCCCGGATATTTTAGAGGACAAAACAGAATCACATCTATCGGGTTCTGAAACGTCATTGCTCAAAGACAACTCAAATTCCCTGTTGGACGCCTTCCCTAAAAATGAAGCCACCGACTTATTTTTCAATGGTATTAAAAACATGGAAGAGTCCGAGGTGGTCAGCGTTTTCCAGAAAATTGCTGCAATGGATCCTGAATATCAAGAAATGGATATACCTACTGTTATCAGATTCTTGAAGTATTCTGGCAGGTTAAAGAAGTCTTGATGATGTTCTCAATTACTGCTTTTATTTTCCTGAAAAGCTTTTAGACAGAATAACTTGAAACTTGTTTGGCATGTGTTTGCCAATGTTTGTGCTCTCTCCCTACCTCAGCTGTTTATCATACAGTGTTCCACCATGCTTTTTTTATTTTATTTTTTAAATCTATTTTTTATATAGAAGGGGAGGTTTCTTGGACCACCTGTCAATCTTTTACCATTCACTAGAACTCAGGTAGCAATACTTTCTGCACTGTCTGCCCTATAGACAATGGTTTCTGAACAGGAAGCGAAGAATAATGTGCAGCAGGGACACAGCAATAAAAGTTTGACAGGGGTTCTACTCTACTTTAACAGATTATTTTTTTTTTTTTGTCCATTTTGAAGATCTTTATTTTTTCCCCTTCACTTTCTGTATTGTGAAACTGTTGATAGTAGGACAAGAAGTGAAGGGGAAAACTCTAGCAGAACCACAGAAAGCAGTAAAGAAAAAAAATGATGGTGGTTCTTATCTGATCTACTTTGCCACTTATGCAAAACTTACAAACATTTTGGCTGGTTATAGACTTTTTGAAGTTTTGAAAGAGAAATATGGGAATCGGGGCTTATTGCAGATACATACTTGCCTAGGTGGATGCTGTATCTGTCCCCCGGCGCCTCTGCACCGAGAACCGAGTGATCAAACATGGCAGATCACTGTTCTCACAGCTCCCCGAGCAGAATGCTGGTGACTGTCAGTCAGCAGCTCTCTGCTCTGTCTCCTTCCCCCCCCCTGCACTCACTGGAGTGCTGGGCTGTGGAGGGGGCAGAGCAGCTGGCTCAGGCTTTCAGTAGCTCGCTAAGAGCCTGAGCTGGGTGTCGGTCCAGGGCTCTGTGGTCATAATGACGTAGAACCTGGACCGACTGACGTCAGAGAGCGGACTTCAGCCCACTGTCTTCTGAAAATGGGTCACAGGTGTGCAAAACAAATTGCACTCCTGTGAACCACAGGAGAAGTACAGCCAAATGAGCTTTGGCTGCACTTCTTTTAATGCAGAGTGTTGCTGACAAAATTAAATCCTGCAACTAAGCATATCTGACTTGCTTTTAAGGAAGGATATTCTGTAACAATTTAAAGCTGAATTTTAGGCATGTTTTTTCTTGCATGGCTATATTTATTCAATTTGGAGCAATGTAAGTATGCATTTCTCGTATCTGACTAATCTCTGTGGGAACTGTACATTAATCACCACTAAAACAATGGCAGCAGTCTTCTAGCTCCAGTACAGAGCGGCTGCCCTTCTGTATAGTAACCACAGGTGTTTGCTTACTCAGCACTACCCCCATTTAGACAAAGCCTTGCATTTCTTTTCTTTTTAATGAGTACAGGGTGTTTTGACTGGATGATATTGGATTCAGATAGTAATGTCACAAACTCTATCTTGCCTAATCAAAAAATACCTTGTATTCATTGAAAAAGATGCATGGCTTTCTCTGAATGGTGGCAGCTTTATTGGGAGTTGAAGGTAATTAACCCAAGGAACTGTTAAGTGGTTGTAAACCCTTACAACATACTTTGACCTACAGGTAAGCCTAGATTAAGGCTTACCTGTAGGTCCAAGAAATCTCTCCTAAACCTACACGGTTTTGGAGATATTTGCCTGAAAGAGAGGCACCGCTGTCTACGGCGCATGCGCAGTAGACAGTGGCGCACTGAGCAGGGCACCATCAACATGCTGCGCATGGCGGCTCCTATGCACATGCGCGGGAGTGACGTCATCGCGGCTTCGCCGAATGACAGCGGCGGAGCAGCGAGACCCACCGAGTAGATGGATGCGTCGGACTACAGGGGACAACGGTGACATCGCTGGCTCCTGTGTCAGGTAAGTGACACATAATGGACTACTATGCGATGCATAGTAGTCCATTATGCTTTACCTTTGCAGGGAATGAAAGAGGAAGTAAACTCATCAAACTCCTCTTTAAGCTAGAGAGGGTAAAGTTATGGCCCGTACACACGATCTGAATATCGTACGAAAACTGTCGTTTGAGGAAGAATCGTATGATTTTCAGATCGTGTGTACACTGCTTTCGAAAGCCGATCACGACAGTTCATCAAATATTATTAGACTGGACAAGCATGAAAATTTTCCTTGTACGATAACAGATCGTACGATTTTCGTTTAGTCAGTATAGTTGTAGTCCGACAATACAATACAAATACGTTACTTACGACACATGACATCTCTTCCGTTTTGTTTGTTTTTTCTGTTGTATGAGAATTTTCATGACTTTATTTACCTGTTCAATTTCTACTTGCGACTATTAAGCAAAAAGGGTCGTACGATATTCGGATTATGTGTACAGGCCATAAGCCACAATTCTGCATAGAAACCAATCGGCTTCCAGGTTTTATTGCCAAAGCTTAATTGAATAAGCTGAGGTTAGAAGCTGATTGGTTTCTAATCAGAAATGTGACTAATTTTGCCCACTCTAGCTTTAGTAGATAAACACCTACGTGACCCTTAGACGCAATCTACCCATAAAAAAAGGAGTGTACTTTCTCACTTTTCCTGCTGCAACTGCTGCTGAACTTGCCTTGGATGCTGAAAAATTGTCTCCCAAAGTGCACAGGATCTGACATTCGGTAGAATTGATGTCATGGGTTCCCCACAGCTCTCACTGAACTAATGCCCTTCGCATCACCACTGTCTCATGTAGGGATGTGGAGTTCAGCAAGATTTGTCAGTGGGGGGACACAGGAAATCAACACTCCTGAAAAAGTCTGTTTCCCTGTGAATTCCACAGGACAATTTTTTAGGATTAGAGCAGCACTGATATGAGCAGGCAGAAGAAAAAGGTGAGTACACACTTTTATTTTGCAGGTAGATACATTCTTGGCAGCTTTTGTAGAGCCTTTTTAAGGGAACACAAAAAGAAAAGTTATTGCTATAATGTAGATCAATAAACACCTTTGCTTTGGGTAACCTCCGCCCGTTGACCAAGCAAACAAAAGCGCTAGCACTAAATGGTGTGCTTCCTAACTGGGAGCTGTGGAATTTAAGCAGCTGTATTAAAAGGCTTTAAATAAATAAAACCACTGAAAACATCAAAAAAACATCTACGAGGTAAATGAATAAATGAAATGAAAAAATATAATGTAGATCAGTTATGAGACGCATTGGCACTTTTTAGTTTAATATTCTTGGGTTCATAAAAAAAGATGTGATTTTACATTTTGATTTCATAGTAAAGATGAAGTTTAACATTTGAGTCCCGTCTGAAGTGCTGAACGATGCACTTGTTTGTAATAAACTAATCGCCTAAAACCTGTAAACCCAGCTTACTTGTTAACAGCAGTCAGGAAGTTGGGTATAATAAAAAAAAAAAAAAAAAATTATATATATATATTTTTTATTTATTTTTTTCCTTTGTAAGGATGCTCCTAAATGCTTTGGGATCCCCCATATCCAATGCACTAAGTTCATAAGTTGCAACTTTCTGATCTATTTGCTGCAATATTGAAAATGCACTGACCTTGAACAATATTTCTTATTTTCTAATCTTGTTTTTTTTAGGGTAAGTGACTCAAAGTGCTGAAGCAGGAGTAAGCCAGGCAATGAGTATTTCCAAATTGAGTTCAGCAGTCACTGCTTCCATACTTCTGTCCATATAAGTTTCCTTATAAAATATATCTAAGGCTATAACTTTATTATTTTTGGTTAAGTTCACCTTTGGGAACCTCTTGCACCTTGTTACACCCAGTTTTAGGCTGGAGCATATAACAGGTCCCACCCCCACCCACATTTCTGTGACAGTGGGCCAGCGATCTTCTCCCCACATCAGCTGTCACAATTTGAAAAGAGCTTGGCTGTGCAGGGCTCCACCTACACAGCAGAATCATTCATTCACAGTACTGACAGCCTTTGCACCTGATGACTTGTAGTTCTCAATTTACTAGGAAAGTTCTTGTGAGCATTCTTATAGTTCATTGATTCTTCCTGGACTGAAGTAACTGCCTACCTGTACAGGAGGTAAGGGCAGACAGCTACACTTACTGTCTGCAGGAGCCAGATATTGCAGGTGCAGTGCTTTACAGGCTCTTAAGAAAACAAATTGTAAATGCACATATTTTTTACCAGTAAAAAAGTGCATTTATTATAATTTTTTTTTTTTTAAAAAGGGGAATTTATCCTTTAAAAGTATATTTAAGGCTATAACTTTTTTTTATTTTTTTTGAAATTAGTAGGTTTAAACATCTGTCTGTTTTTTTGTTTTTTTTTGTTTTTTTTTTTAGTTTTTTTAAATGTTTCCATTGGGGAGATTTTCTGTGGAGCTGGATCTTCTTGGGTGGAATCGTACATTTTTTATCCCTTAGGGCTCATTCAGAGGGGTGATGAATTCCATCTTCTGTACAGAGCCCCTGGCAGGTTGAATTCAGTGTTGGCACTTTGAAATAAATAAGTTGGTTTTGTGTTGAATTTTGGGCACTCAGGCTCAAAGATTTGCCATCACACATTGGATGAGCCCTCAGGCAAACCAAATTGGAGACTTTCCCCTGCAGTGCCTCCTATTGGCAGAAATGCATATTTATCTTGTTTAACCCCTTGCTGTCAGGCTCATGCCGATATACGTTGGCAGAATGGCACATACAGGCATATTAATGTACCTTTACATTGCCCTTTAAGACGCGGCATTGTGGGCGTGTGCGCCATGAGCTCCATGATTGTGATCGTGGAGTCGGTGTCCTCGGGGATACTCGCGAACGTCTCACGGAGAGGAAGAATGGGGAAATGCTAATGTAAACAAGCATTTCCCCATTCTTCCTAGTGACAGGACACTGATCACAGCTTCCTGTGATCGGGAGCGGTGATCAGTGTCGTGGCTTTTCTTTTTTTTTTTTTTCAAAATTGTCGCTTGTTTTTTAGCGTAAAAAATAAAAAACGCAGAGGTGATCAAATGCCACCAAAGGAAAGCTGGTGGGGAAAAAAGGGATGTAAATTTTGTTTGGGAGCCACATTGCACAACTGCGCAATTGTCAGTTAAAGCGACGCAGTGCCGAATCGCAAAAAGTGCTCTGGTCTTTGGCCAGCCAAATTGTCTGGGGCTGAAGTGGTTAAGAACTGCATTGAGAAGTACAGTGTTGCTTGAATTGAGTTCCAGGATTTGCTTGTCTTCAGCTGAGAAAACTTGCAATTATTTAAGACTTTCAGGGGTTGATCTACTAAAACTGGGCAGTGCAAAAACTGGTGCAGCTGTGCATGGTAGCCAATCCGCTTCTAACTTCAGCTTGTTCAATTAAGCTTTGACAAAAAAAAAACTAGAAGTTGATTAGTTCCTGTGCAGAGCTGCACCAGATTTTTCAGTTTTAGTAAATCCACCCCAAAGTCTCATCTTTCATTTTTTTTTTTTTTTTTTTTTTTCCCCAGGCCTTTTTCTCAAAACTTTTTTATTGCTATCTATGCTCCAACTTGGGAGATTCACCCCTCCTATTTATTTGTCCAGGTAACTATTGCCACAAGAAGTGGTAAAGGGAAACCTTCCAGTGGATACACCAATTTTAGTGACAGCTGTCCAAGATGGGAATTCCACTCCCTTTCTAAAGCTAACCTCCCCTTTCCATTTGTGTCTTTCACAAGGAAGTGAATGAAAATCTTCACAGTAAGACAGAGGCAGCCAAAAAAAAAAGTATGCGTTTTTATACCTTTTCCCACACTATCCAAAACTGCAAAGAAAGATTTTGGATTGACATATACTTGAAAAGGGGATTTAGCCTAATTTTCTATCCAAGAAAGAAGTGACAGACAGAAAAGAAAGTGAGTGTAAATCTGCATATAAAAGCCAACAAAGGTTGTAACCCCTCTCCATTTTATCCAAAAGCTGAAAACAGGGTTTTGGCTGAAGTTTTTTGTTTTTAATTGTTATTCCAAACTTGTAATTGTCGGTGTAAAGAAGCCTGTGCGGCAGAGCTATTAGGCGTCATTCACACTTTAGTGACTTGTAGTGACTTTGGACACAGTCGCATGGTAATTGCAGCCCATTGATTTCAATGGAACCCATTCAAATCTATGCAACATAACTGCTTCAATACAGAGCACTTTCATCCCCTTACTGCTCACGCCAATTTACAACTTTCAGCAATGTTGCATTTTGAATGACAATTGCACGGTCATGCAACACTGCCCAAACTACATTTTTTTCTCCCACAAATAGAGCTTTCTTTTGGTGGTATTTCATCACCACTGGGGTTTTTATTTTTTGCTAAACAAATAATAAAAGACCAACAATTTTGAAAAAACAAATGTTTTTCTTTGTTTCTGTTATAAAATTTTGTAAATAAGTTTTTTTTTTTTTTTTTCTCCTTCACTGATGGGCAATGATGATGCACTAATATGCAGCAATGATAGATGGTACTGATGGACACTCATAGGTGGCACTGATAGGCCGCACCTATACGCACTTATAGGTGTTGCTGATGGGCGGCACTGATAGGCAGCACTTATTAGAACGCACTGACAGGCATCCCTGATGGGCATTGACATCCCTGGTGGGCACGGGTTGGCAACCCTGGTGGGCTCTAGTAGGCACCCTTGATGGGTCTGCACTGATAATTTACTGATTATCAGCGCAGACGCAACTTGAGCGCAAAAGCCAGGACTTTGGCATCACACAATCACGGGACTTTGGCATCGCACAAGCATGAACGGAGCGTAACATCCAATTTTCTTGGTTTTACTTAAAATGTTCAGATTCAGTTTTGTCTATTTAGTAAAATGCAATAAGTAGTGTAGATATTTTTCTACAGCTACAATTTGCTTTGCATGATCAGGGTAATTTTAGCTAAAACTAATATTCCTGTTTTGGTTAATCAATGCCAATATTTTCCATTTTGGTCAGATAATGCACCACTTTGCCTAGAAATTTGTTGCAATTACAAATGTTTAGGCATTCTCATGTTTATTTTGTTTGTATTCGTATGACACAGAAAAAAGTCACACATTCCACGAAAAACTCCAAAAATGGACTGGACAAAATTATTGGCACCTTCTCAAAATTGTAAGAAATAATTGCATTTCAAGTTTGATGCTCCTTTAATATGTAAATAAACGAACCTGTATAAATTAACAGGTGCTGACAATATAGAAATCACATCAGCAACCAGTTAAAATGGTGAAAAATTTACTAAACTTTTCTGTTGTGTGTCTGTGTGGAACACATAGCATGGAGAAGAGAAAGAGCAACAAAGAATTGTCTGAGGATTTGAAAACAAAAATTGTGGAAAAGCATGGACAATCTCAAGCTTCCTAGTCCATCTCCAGAGATCTGAATGTTTGTGTCCACTGTGTGCAACATTATTAAGAAGTTTACAGCCCATGGCACTGTAGCTAATCTCCCTGGACGTGGATGGAAGAAAAATTGATCAAAGATTGCAATGAAGGATTGTTCAAAAAGTGAATAAAGAACCTTAATCAACTTCCAGACAAATTCAAGCTGACCTTCTGGGGCACAGTACAACTGTGTCAGCTCGCACTATACATCACCATCTGAATGAAAAGGGACACTATAGTAGGAGATCCAGGAGGACACCACTGCTGACACAAACAAAAAAGCCAGATTTGAGTTTGCCAAAACGTATCCGAGGAAGCCAAAATGCTTTTGGGTGAATGTGCTGTGGACAGACAAAAACAAATTTGCATCTTTTTATTAAAGTCCATCATTCTACTGTTTTCAGAAAAACATATGAGGCCTTTAACTGGTTCCTGACCGGCTCACGCAGATTTACTGCGGCAGAATGGCTCCCCTGGGTGAAATCCTGTATGGGTACATCCTTCCCTTTAGCGGCCACCAGAGGGCTGTCAGGGGAGAGGAGACATATTGCTTGCTCCTACTAAGTAGGAACAAGGCTATGTCACCTCTCCTAGTCAATTCTATCGCCATACAGTTAGAACATGCTGAGGGAACACACAACCCCTTGATCGCCCCCTAGTGTTAACTCCTTCCCTACCAGTGTCATTTATACATTGATCAGTGCATTTTTTTAGCACTGATCACTGTAATAATGTCACTGGTCTCCAAAAAGTGTCACTTGGGGTCAGATTTGTCTGCTGCAGTCTCGCTAAAAATTAGAATGTCACCGTTACCGGTAAAAACATAGAGGAAAAATAAAAGTACATAAATCTATCCCCTATTTTGTAGACACTATAACTTTTGCGCAAACCAATAAATAAATCGATTTTTTTATTTTTTTTAACCAAAAATATGTAGCAGAATACATATTGGCCCAAACTGATGAATACTTTATTTTTTATTTTTTTTTCCAATTGTCACCCTTTTTTGGTTTATAGCGCAAAAAATAAAAACCGCAGAGTTGATCAAATACCACCAAAAGAAAGCTCTATTTGTGGGGGGGTGGGACATTTAATTTTGTTTGGGTACAACATTGCACGCCCACACAATTGTCAGTTAAAGCGACGCAGTGCCGTATCGCAAAAATGGTCTTGTCATTAAGGGGGTAAATCCTTCCGGGGCTGAAGTGGTTAATAATTAAGAATGTCCCCTGTCGTAGTTCCATTGTGTCTTCTCCCTCTGCTTCTCTGAATTCTCTCTCTGCTGATGACTTCTTCCTCCTCTGATGCTGGCTTCCACTGTTGTCAGTTCCAGTGTCTGCCAGTTCTGATATAGCCATAGAGTGTGGCCATCCAGGGGACATCACAGGAAGACCACCCTCCATTCCCATCAGCAGGGGATATGTCTGCTAATTGGAGCAGAGCTAGGTGGATGGCAGGTCCATATGCGCTCAGTTATTGCAGAGTGGACACAGACAGAGCCCACTCTGCTCTAAGGGCGACTGGGTGTAAATGGACTCTGCTGTCCGTTTACACCCGGGTACCTCTGATCCTGTCCACAGAAAAAACTAAAGACAACGCAGTCATCCTCCAATGTTTTTTTCTTTTTAGCCTGATCGGACCCAGAGGTAGGCTAGTGTGAACAGACACAAGTCCTTTACACCACTGGGCTTTAGAAGTGCATGGACCATTAGATCAGGCCCCCCCCCCTCCCATCGCCCCCTGGTGCTTCTACCGACTCACCGCTTCCATCTGTGAGTCTGTCACAGGATCCGCCGGCCCCCGGATGATACCATAGAGATTTCCGGCGGACCAGATGGTCCCCGGAGTCTCTATGATTGTTCGGAGGCTGGGCGCGATGTTATGACGTCACGCCCGGCCTCTGCATTCAAAATAACGGCGCCACCTTGGCTGGGAAGCCGTGATCGTTTTTATTTCTTTTATTTTAGGCTTCCCAGCCTAGAGGTGAGATGTAGGATCTTATTGACCCCATATCTCAATGTAAATATGTCCGATCACGCCATATTCCTATTACAAGGAATGTTTACATTCCTTGTAATAGGAATAAAAGTAATCAAATATTTTTTTTTTTTTTAAGCGTCAAACTAAAAAATTAAAAGTAAAATTAACAATAAAAAAAAATTAAAGCGCCCTGTCCCCATGAGATCTTACGCAGAAGCGAACACATACGTAAATCCCGCCCACATATGAAAACGGTGTGCAAACCACACATGTGAGGTATCGCCGCGAACTTTAGAGCAAGAGCAATAATTCTAGCCCTAGACCTCCTCTGTAACACAAAAAATGTAACCAGTAACATTTTTTAAAGCGTCGCCTATGGGGATTTTTAAATGCCAAAGTTTGGCGCCATTCCACGAGCGCATGCAATTTTGAAGCGTGACATGCTGGGTATCTATTTACTCGGCATATCTTCATCTATCACATTATGCAAAAAAATTGGGCTAACTTAACTGTTTTGTTTTTTGTTAAGTATGAAACTTAGGCGTTCGAAAAATTGCTGCGCAAATACCGTGCAAGATAAAAACAACCGCCATTGTATTCTCTAGGGTCTTTGCTAAAAAAACATATATAATGTTTGGGGGTTCTATGTAATTTTCTAGCAAAAAAATTACGAATTTTACATGTAGGAGAGAAATGTCAGAATTGGCCTGGATGCGAAGTGGTTAAACTGAACAAATTTCTATTTTTGTTCAGAAATGGAAGCGGACGTAAAATGGAGCTAAACAGAAGACAGATGTTAACTCTTGTAAACTGAATCTGTTTTTATTTTCTAGCAAAATCGTGACTGAACGGATGGCATTCAACTGCAAGGGGCAAAATGGAATTTGCACTAGGTATATAGTTTATCTTATTGGTAACTTGTATATTAAATGTCCCTCAGAGAGCAACAAAGACCTGACAAATGGCCTAACCCTTCCCAACTCCTAAATAACACTTTCCGTCAAATAAATGTGCCTTTGTTCCTGTCTCTGGCCCCAGCAGAGAGACATGCCCTCACTTTCTGTCCTTGTAACATTCTTTAGAAGGGAAGATAATTCACCCCAATAGGGACAAAGACAGCAATAAAATCTCATGGAGATTCCAACCTTTTTCTGCTCTATACAAAACAAACTTTTGTCAGCGCAAAATGTGCCTTTGAACTTGCTAGAAAATCAGACTACTTCAGTACATTGTGTCCTTCTGTAGCTCAGCTACCTCCTTCCTTGCTTTTTCGTATCGCTCTCATTATCTGGAAGTCTCTAAGTAGGCCATACACTGGTAGTTTTTTTATGCAGCCAGTGAGGGGGATAGAGAAATCCCCCCTCCACCCCCTTTCATTGGGATATTGTATTCTGACAGTGGAACTTGATTGGCTGCAGGTGTAAAACATTTTCAATATGTCCGTTCAACAGATGTCAAGTAAGCATTTCTGTCAAGCTGCTGGAAAAGCTGCATTTTGATCAGCTTATGGCCAGCTTTACTCTCTAAGCTGACCCAACATCTCTGCCCACCCTACATACCAGAAAATTGTATGCTTACCTTTCTGTAATTTTCCTTTCCTGTTGCCCACCCATGTCAATATAAAAACAGTATATATTCACTATATTATCAAAAGTATTGGTACACCTGCCTTTACACACACGTGAACTTTAATGGAATCCCAGTCTTAGTCCGTAAGGTTCAATATTGAGTTGGTCCACCCTTTATAGCTATAACAGCTTCAACTCTTCTGGGAGGGCTGTCCACAAGGTTTAGGAGTGTGTCTATATTAACGTTTGACCATTCTTCCAGAAGCGCATTTGTGAGGTCAGGCACTGATATCGGACAAGAAGGCCTGGCTTGCAGTCTCCACTCTAATTTATCCCAAAGGTGTTCTATCGGGTTGAGATCAGGACTCTGCGCATGGCAGTCAAGTTCCTCTACCCCAAACTCACTCATCCATGTCTTTATGGACCTTTCTTTGTGCACTTGTGCGCAGTCATGTCAGAACAGGAAGGGGCCATTCCAAAACTGTTCCCACAAAGTTGAGCACATGAAATTGTCCAAAATGTCTTGGTGTGCTGATGCCTTAAGAGTTCCCTTCACTGGAACTAAGTGGCCAAGCCCAAATACTGACAAAAAAAACTCACACCATAATCCCCCCCCCCCCCACCAAATGCTTTGAACAGTTGGTGGGGGTTAGGGCTACTCTCCCCGCAGCCGCTATCACATTTAAAATCAACCATGGCACACTGATTTAGTAGTTGTCAATGCTCTATTAATACAGTAATCAGCACACTTGCAGTTCCTTTCAGCTCTCCAACTGACCGCCCTCCCAGAGGTATGGGCAGAAAGCCGGAGAAAGAGTTTGCACATTGCACCCACAATCCATTGATCTAGTCTTTAATATCACACCTACTCTGCTGATTTGGATGGGCAAACATCAAAAGAACTTCTGGATCACCGTAAGAAGATGTTTTGGCTTTAGTTCTCTCTGACTTTAATGTAGCTTGCAAATCCTTCTACCCTTTTATGAATTCCTTTCCAGGGCAAGTACTTATACAAATTCTATCCTGCAGTGTCAGTCCATCTCCTACGTTCCATGACATGGTTTATAGCAGGGATTCAACTTCTCACCAAATAAGGCCTTGCCATCAAAAGGAGAGTAGCACCATGTCTGCTTGGAAGAAAGACCGCAAATCATGGATTTGATCTCAAGGCTCTCTTTTCAGTTGGCACATACAACATTGCTCTGACTGAACATCAAATTAAGTTGATGGAGGCTTCTGCAATAAAATTATAAGATACTGTGCACTTTTGCAATGTTAGGATAATGTCCTGTGTGCTCACCCTTTGTCTCAATGTCCTCTGTGTTCACAAATGGCCCCTGCACTACCTATCCATGCCGTACGTTTCTGGAGACTGGCTTTAACGCCCACCACTGGCCTGCATGCTGTTCCTGATACCTGATACACTTTCTTTAGATTTAAGTCATTGCGACAATCTAATACATCTCTGAAGGAAACAGCATCTTCTAACAATAATGTAATGTTTCGATCCATATACATCAAATTATATAAAGGTTCTCTTAAACCCAGAACCTAAAAAAAAAAAAAACGTAAAAAATCGATTTAAATAATGCTAATCTTAATGACTAAAAGCATGAAGCTATCCCTTTAAGTGTAACTGTACACCATTAAAATGACAAAAAAAAAAACGAAAGAAGGAGCTAAACACCATATACACACAAATAGCTGTGAAATAATTCCAAATTCATCAGAAAAATAAAATAAATATACAGATTAAAGTCCACGTGAGTTATTCAAGCCCCCTTCCAGGTATTCTTCTCAAATTGTGCACCAAATGACCACCACCACAGAGAGAGTCTGGATGTGTTGTCAATAGGTACCAGAAATGACGGCGATGGTCTGAACTGATTGTTCACTGGCATGGGGACTTTAATAATTCATGTGAACTTTAATCTGTATATTTCTACTTTTATTTTTCTGACGAGTTTGGAATCATTTGACAGGCATTTGTGTACATATGGTGTTTAGCGCCTTCCTTTTATTCTTTGTAATATTTCGATCCAATCTCATTATAGATGCATCTACAATGGAATGGGAATCATACATTTACGCATCTGCTTTCAACAAAGAATATAACTTTGAGGACTCCTCCGGCCCCCTCTGACCTCCGGACGGATGCCGCACATCAGCCCCCGGAGCCCGCGGGGGAGCGGGAAGCCTTCTGTCACCCCTCGGACCCTGCTCTGGACTGCCGGGAGGCCCCGGATGGGCCGGCCAGGGATCCACTCCTGCTAGGCCGCAGCGACAAGATGGCGCGGATCGGGCGCCCGACGTCCTCCCAGGTATGCCAGCCTTCTCCCCTGCCTGCAACCGCACAGCCCCTGTCCCGGCCTGCCTCCTCCCGGGACGCTTTGCAGGGTAGGCAATGTACAGGAGAGGCCACCCAGGGTTCCCCATCTTCCGCTCCCCCCTCTGTGCTCTGGGGGGAGCAGGCCGCAGATCCACCACCCTCCCTGCTGTATACCCAGTGCTCAGAGGCCTTCCCCCGCCTTCTCCGCTCAGCTCCTCTCCCGAGCACGGCCCTCAGCTCATCCCTGTCCCCCACATCCCCGGGCATCTTGGAGGACTCTCGGGAGTGCTTGGACTGTCCCCCTAGTGGGGATGCTGGAACGCCCCTGGCGGCTGTGGGGGGGGCCCCAGTGACATGGCCGCGGCCTGCCTCTCCTAAGGCGCAGAGGCCCCCCGTTCTCGGGACTCTAGCGAAGTCAGGGTCCGTTCAGATGTCACCCCCTCCTATGCCCAGGTGGCCCGGGCCCCTGGCCGCCTCCGAGGAACTGCCCAACTGGACCCCTCACCCTGCCCCCCCCATGCTACCTCCTGGGCTGACCCCAGGGGACCTCTGCCATCGTGGCCCCCCTCTCCCACCCGGGAACTGCAGCGGGGTGAGCCGCCTCTCCACTCTCCGCCCTCCTTGTCTTCATCTCAATGCCGTGAGGCCGTCCGTCCTGACTGGCAGATATACCTGCAATCTATGCCGACGAAAGAGGACTTTAAACAGCTTATTACGGAGGTACAGGCCACTTGCCGCGCTGAGATCCAGTCCCTGCACACTGGCCTCAAACATCTATCTGACCGTGTGGAGATGGTGGAAGAGGAGGTCCAGGAGACCAAGCTGGCGGTCCACCGTGTTCAGGTGGAGACCTCGGACCACCGCCTCCTGCTTCGGGATATGCAACGCCAAGTGGAAGACCTCGACAATAGAGGCCGCAGAAACAACATTCGCATTTGCGGCCTGCCTGAGTCGGAGGGCGCCGAGGACCTTCAGTCTTCACTGCAAATGCTATTCAACGAGATGTTGGGGGAAGACCCGGACAAGCACATTGAAATGGATAGAGCCCATCGGGCCCTGCGACCCAAAGGCCCAGCCTCCAAACCCAGGGACGTTATCTGCAGAATTCACTCCTTCCCGCTCAAGGAAGACATTATGCGCAAGTCCCGCACCATCCGAAATCTGGCCTTCGATAACTCACCGATTCAGCTTTATCCGGACCTCTCCTGGATCACGCTCCAAAAACGGAGGCTGTTGCAGCCTCTTCTCAGAGCCCTGCAAGATAAGAAAGTTCTATACAGATGGGGCTTCCCCTTCAGCCTGACCGCGAGACACCAAGGAAAATCGGCAACTCTCCGCTACCCGGAAGATCTTGTCCCCTTTTGTGACACTCTTGACATCCCTGTCCCTCATCTGCCTGATTGGGATCTGGTCGCCTCTCCCCCTCCGATGCCGGTGATCTGGCAGAAAGTCCCTTCAGCCAAACGGCGCAAAGGCCCGGATCCCCACCGCGGGTCACCCAAGCGCGACTGAAGTACTGGCCCTGTCCAACGGACGTCTCCCCTCTACGGTTTTTCTTTTTCCCCTATTTTTTGGGGTTTTGCTACTTTTTTCCCCCCGATTGCCGGAGCTACATGTTTTTCCAGTTTTTTTTCCTCGGGCTGGCCTAGGTTGAGTCTCGGACCGGATCGACTCCCGGGTTACTGCCCCCCCCAGTGGTTTTCCACTTGTTGGTTCCTTTGGTGGAGTGGACTGTTGGTGCCTCCCTAACCCGACTTTTATTTTATTTTTGGGTTGGGGAGCCGATAAGGAACCGTGCGGATCCGGTGTCCCTATAGGACCTCCGGACCCGTTACTTGACAATGTTTTCTTTTATTTTGTACTGTGTTTCTGTCTCTTTTTTTTCCTCTCTCTCTAGGCTCTTTCCTCTTCTTGTTTCCTCAGAAGTGCCATGCCAGTGGTCCTCTCGGTTGCCGTCTCTCCTCCGGTGGTCGCCGCTCCTCCCGAGGCACCTGGGCCTCCAACAGACCGAGCTAAGTATGCCCTATGCTCTACCCCTACTTGACCATGGCTAAGATCCTGTCCCTTAACGTTCATGGCCTCAACTCCAACAAAAAGCGGCACCTGGCACTCAGGGAGTTCCGACAGGCGGGAGCGGATATAGTAATGGTCCAGGAGACGCATTTCAACCGGGGAGACTCCTTTGCGTTTGCCTCCAGGCATTTCCCTCAGGTTTACCAGGCCTTCAACCCGCGGAAGAGAGCGGGAGTAGCCATTCTTTTCCGGCAGGGAGTCCCCTTTACCTGTACCTCTGTGCACCTAGATCCACGGGGCCACTACATTATACTCCGTGGTCTGTGGCGCACGCAGGCACTGACCCTATGCGTCCTCTACGCCCCCAATGTCCATCAACATAAATTCTTATCTAAGGTGTTTTCCCGTTTGTTTAAGACACCCCCCGGGCTCCTGGTGATAGGGGGGGACTTCAACCTTACTCAGTCCGCACTCCATGATCGCCTGGTGGTGGGCCTTCGGACGCCTCAGGCTAGGACCTTGAGAGACTCCAGGCTCTTCCGCCAAATTACCAGACGGCGGGGTCTTTTTGACGCCTGGCGAGCTTTGCACCCGCAAGACCGCCAGTACACCTTCTTCTCCGCTCCCCACGGCACGCACTCGCGCATTGATAACTTTTTTGTTAATAACACGACACTGCGGGCAGTCCAATCTGCAAATATACTCCCCATCTCCTGGTCAGATCACGCCCCCATAACTCTGACTCTAGCGCTAGACTCCCCCCTTTATAAGCCCTGCACCTGGAGGCTGAATAATTATCTCCTACAGCATGCTCCGGCAAAGGCAGAGCTGGAGTCTTCGCT
The DNA here is from genome assembly GCF_037356315.1 of Lithobates pipiens. NCBI lineage: Eukaryota > Metazoa > Chordata > Amphibia > Anura > Ranidae > Lithobates > Lithobates pipiens. Next base: position 81,799,135 of record NW_027507758.1, on the reverse strand, counting down.
CCGGCACTACTTTGTTGAGAACGACACCCCAGACATTTCACTTACTACCCTTTGGGCCGCCCATAAGGCTGTCATCCGGGGGCGCTGTATAGCTCTGTCTTCAGCCTTGAAGCGGGACGCACAGACCGCCAGGTTGCTGGCGGAAAAACGACTTAAGACCCTTGAGGCCCGTCTCTTGGTCTCCCCCTCCGTCCCCACCCTTAAGCAAATCGTCCAGACTAGGCAGACACTTCGGGACCTGGCGTTGGGATCGGTTGAGAAAGCTCTGGTCCGCTTACGACAACTGTACTATGACAAGGGGAACAAGGCACAGTCGCTACTGGCCCGGAAACTGGCGGACCGTACGGCGACCTCTGCCCCAGCCCAAATTAAAAATAAGGGGGGGGACCTTTTGACTCACCCCCAGGCGATAGTAGATGCGTTCGCGGACTATTATACTGACTTGTACAACAGACCGGACATCCCCCACAATCCCCCGACCTCGGACCAGTCCGCCCGCATCACCCAGTACTTGGACAATATAGTCCTACCCCGTCTACAAGCCGCGGACCTCCGAGAACTGAATGCCTCTGTTACCGAAGAGGAGCTCTTGGAGACTGTGAAGACCCTCCCCGCCCACAAGTCCTCGGGACCGGACGGGCTCCCCTATGAATATTACAAGGCGTTTATACCCCTCTTAAGCCCGTACATGACCAAGCTTTTTAACTCCTTTCTCCAGCAGACCCCGGTCCCGACCGACATGCTAGGCTCGTTTATCTCCCTTATTCCCAAGCCAGACAAAGACCCGACTGTTTGCGCTAGTTACCGACCTATAGCCCTGCTGAACGCTGATTTGAAAATTTTTACGAAGCTCCTAGCGAATCGCCTTAACACAATCCTCCCTTCCCTAATACACAAGGACCAAGTGGGATTTGTCCCCTTGAGACAGGCAGGGGACAATACTAGAAAGATCATTGACCTTATTGACGTGGCGAATAGGGATAACCTAGGATCTCTGGTTCTCAGTTTGGACGCCGAGAAGGCGTTTGACCGCCTCAGCTGGCCTTTTATGGAGGCCACGCTACACCGCATGGGCTTTCGGGGCCCGTATCTGCGAGCGGTGCGGCACCTCTACACCACCCCCTCCTCGCGGGTTAAAACCCCCTTCGCCACGTCCTCTACTTTTGCTATAACTAATGGCACCCGCCAGGGCTGTCCGCTTTCTCCTCTCCTTTTTGCTCTCTGTGTGGAGCCTCTGGCGGCTGCCGTTAGAAGCAACCCCGATATTCGGGGGATCCCGGTCAGGGGCAAGGAATTCAAGATTTCGCTCTTCGCAGATGACGTTATCCTTACCTTGGCCCAGCCCGGGATCTCACTCCCCAACCTCCACTCCGAGCTGGACCGCTATGGGGAACTCTCCGGCTACAAAATTAACCCGTCCAAATCGGTGGCCCTCCCCCTAAACATGGGGGCGTCTGAGACGACCCGCCTACGCTCCGCTTTCCCGTACAAATGGGAAAGCTCTTCCCTTAAATATCTTGGGGTCCTTCTTACACCATCATTCCACTCCCTGTATCAGGCTAATTTCCCCCCCCCTCTTTCGGGCGATTAGGGATTTACTACGTAAATGGAAGGCCCACCACATATCGCTCATAGGACGGATCACGTCTATTAAAATGGTGATCCTCCCCAAGCTCCTGTATCTGTTCCAGACGTTGCCGATCCCAGTCCCGTATGCACAGTTACGCGCGCTCCAGAAGGACCTGTTGAAATTCGTATGGAATTACAGAAAACACCGGGTCCCGAGCTCTGTCCTGACGGCCTCGCGCTCTGACGGCGGTTTGGCGTTCCCCGACCTAGTCCGCTACTACCAGGCCACTCAGCTGCGGGCCATAGCCTCCTGGTTTCCCCAGAAGTCTTATAATAGGTGGTCGGAGATTGAAAAGATCTGGCTGGCTCCTATACACCCGAACAGTTTCTTATGGGGAGCGAGGATTGATATAGATTCGGGTCGACTACTGGGGCCGATGGCCCAGCTTCGTCTCCTCTGGCGGAAGCTCTCCCGCGACCACAGCCTCCACTCGGAGTTCTCTCTACTGACCTCCTTCCTCTATAACCCGACTCTACCGACCAGCTTGACCCACCAGATGTCCTGGCCTTGGGCCTCGCGTGACCTGTTCCACTTGGGGCACCTAGTGGACCCCAGAACACGACGGCTGTTGTCCTTCTCGGAACTCCAGGCTAAGCATGACCTCTCCCATCAGACGTTCTACAGCTACCTACAAATTAGGCACTTTGCAAAATCTAGGGCCCCTCACCTACGGTTCTCCCCGCCCTCTCCCTTTGAACAGATAATCCTGGCAGGACGGGATCGTAGAGGGTCGATCTCAGACATATACCGCGTCCTCAACACATACCACTTTCAAACGAAGGGGAAGCACTCCTACATGAAACGCTGGGAGGGGGAATTGGGTGAGGAGCTCCCCCTTGAGACCTGGCAGGGGGTGTGGCGCCAGGCAGCCAAATCCTCTCTGTGTACATTGTACAAGGAGAATTTCTACAAAATTCTTTTCTTCTGGTACCAGACCCCGGATATTCTCCACAGGATATACCCCTCTACCTCGGATCGCTGCTGGCGATGTCTGAGGGAGCGGGGCTCCCTGTTCCATATCTACTGGGCCTGTCCCCTGATTGCCCCATACTGGCTTACGACTCGTGAGCTGCTCCAGCGTCTATTCGACGTTCCTGTACCCCACTCCCCTAAATTTTTCTTGATGGGCCTGTCCCAACCCGCTCTGACTAGGCCAGGCCGGAAGCTCCTTAGGCACATCCTGACAGCGGCCCGCTGCCTGATAGCCCTTAACTGGAAGAATCCATTGCCCCCGTCTAGAGAGGCCCTTTACTCTAGGATCAAGGACGTTGAGCTCATGGAGAAGATGACTGCCAGGGTAAGAGACAGGATTGAAGAGCATGACCTGGTCTGGGGGAGATGGCGGCTGCTGGAGGATTGATGGCGAACCGGTGTGGACATGGTGAAGTGGACCGTTGGCACTCTATTTCCTTTTCTCTGTTTTCCCCTCTTTCTTCCCTTCTCTCTCCTCTTCTCTCCTTCACTCTTCTCGTTCATACTACTGATGGTCCTTGTTTTGTTTTAAGTTTGGCATGTAAGCTACGCAGCGGACCCCGGGTGGCCTTTTGGTTTCCAGCACGGATAACTGACTTTTGGTGTCTGCCGTCCTGCTGTGCACCCTGGGTCGGTTGGTCTGATCCCGCTGTATTTCCCGGTACTGTACTTTTCTACACTGCCCACTTGCGATGGGCCTCCTGTGTTTTGGAAGCCATGTTACTATTGCTGTATGCCTGTACTACTACTTTTGTTATGCGACCACGAAAACTTAATAAATTGTTATTTGGAAAGAATATAACTTTGAGGGTCTGTAGTAGAAAGCTTCTCTTTTATGAACTTTTTTCTACTCCTTAACGGACTTGTTCCTTTACCGGGACTCCGCGTTTTTTGTTTTTTTTTTTAAAGTCAGCAGCTACAAATACTGCAGCTGCTGACTTTTAAAATAGTGACACTTACCTGTCCAGCGCGCCCGCGATGTCGGCACCCGAAGCCGATCTCTAGATCGAAACTCGAGTGCTGCCGCCGCCATCTTGGGTATGGGAATCAGGAAATGGAGCCTTTCAGCTTCATTTCCCGGTTCCCTACTGCGCATGCGCGAGCCGCGCTGCGCAATGAGGACGGTCCCCGCTGCCTCTGGGATCTGTGTGTTTCCCAGCAGGCAGCGGGGCACTTGCGGAAGGGGGCGGGCACTTGCGGAAAGGGGCGTAATGTACGCCCCTTTCCACAGAGAGCTAGCCCGGAAGTGGGTGCAGTTACCTGGATTATCCAGGTAACTGCACCCCCCTCCCCCCTGAAAGGTGCCAATTGTGGCGCCGGAGGGGGGGGAGGAATCCGATGAGCGGAAGGTCCATTTTAGGGTGGACCTCCGCTTTAAAAAGAAAAATGATAATTTCTTATATAGATGCAGGAAGTTTTTTCCTCTTTTTAAATGGGCTTCCACAGGTACATCCCATTGAATAGCATCCTTAACAGCCACTAGGAAGGCTCCACCGATGCAAAGTCTCCTTCAGAATATCATTCTAATCTTTCCCTTCTTCTGGGATTGTGGCCAGGGCTATGGCAGTCTGGGAAACCCCAGAGATGTACTAAAGGCATGTAGAAAGAAAACCATGGGCTAAGCAAATCGAGCAATGCTGCAAATTCTTTTAACGAGGCCAACCACCTCACAGTTCTCCTAATCTTCCTTCCTTTCCATCTGAGGAACATGACCCCACCCACCTTTTCTGGCAATGTTGGTATTCCCACATGCCTGGCATGCATTTCTTTGTAGGTTTATAAAATATCATCAATAGGAAATGGAGGATTGATGTGTTTGCTGCTGTTGTGTGAGGTTGACCATGTAGATGGATGCCTTTGATGTGACCTAGCATCCTTTTGAGATGAATTGTGGAATTCCAAACATTCAGGGCTATAAGAGATGATATACAGTATCTCACAAAAGTGAGTACACCCCTCACATTTTTGTAAATATTTTATTATATCTTTTCATGTGACAACACTGTAATTACACTTTGCTAGTGAGTGTGCAGCTTGTATAACAGTGTAAATGTGCTGTCCCCTCAAAATAACTCAACTCACAGCCATTAACGTCTAAACCGCTGAATACAACCCTAAGTGAAAATGGGCAAATTAGCCATTTTGCCTCCCCAGTGTCATGTGACTCATTAGTGTTACAATGTCTCAGGTGTGAATAGGGAGCAGGTGTGTTGAATTTGGTGTTATCACTCTTAATCTCTCATACTGGTCACTGGAAGTTCAACATGGCACCTCATGGCAAAGAACTCTCTGAGGATCTGAAAAAAAAATGTTGCTCTGCATAAAGATGGCATAGGCTATAAGTAGATTGCCAAGACCCTGAAAATGAGCTGCAGCACAGTGGCCAAGATGATACAGCGGTTTAACAGGACAGGTTCCACTCAGAGCAGGCCTCGCCATGGTCAACCAAAGGAGTTGAGTGCACGTGCTCAGCATCATATGCAAGAGGTTGTCTGAGAAATAGATGTATGAGTGCTGCCAACATTGCTGCAGAGGTTGAAGGGGTGGGGGGGGGGGGGGGGTCAGTGCTCAGACCATACGCCGCACACTGCATCAAATTGGTCTGCATGGCTATCATCCCAGCAGGAAGCCTCTTCTAAAGATGATGCACAAGAAAGCCCACAAACAGTTTGAAGACAAGTAGACTAAGGACATGGATTACTGGAACTATGTCCTGTGGTCTGATGAGACCAAGATACAATTATTTGGTCCAGATAGTGTCAAGCGTGTGTGGCGCCAACCAGATGAGCAGTACAAAGACAAGTGTGTCTTGCCTACAGTCAGGCATGGTGGTGGGAGTGTCATGGGGCTGCATGAGTGCTGCTGGCACTGGGGAGCTACAGTTCATTGAGGGAACCATGAATGCCAACATGTACTGTGACATACTGAAGACGAGCATGATCCCCTCCCTTTGGAGACTGGGCTACAGGGCAGTATTCCAACATGATAATGACCCCAAACACACCTCCAAGACAACCACTGCCTTGCTAAAGAAGCTGAGGGTAAAGGTAATGGACTGGCCAAGCATGTCTCCAGACCTAAACCCTATTGAGCATCTATGGGGCATCCTCAAGTGGAAGATGGAGGAGTGCACTCCAGTGGCAACCTGTGAAGCTTTGGTGAACTCCATGCCCAAGAGGGTTAAGGCAGTGCTGGAAAATAATGGTGTCCACACAAAATATTGACACTTTGGGCCCAATTTGGACATATTCACTTGTAGGGGTGTACTCACTTTTGTTACCAGCAGTTTAGACAGTAATGGCTGTGTGTTGAGTTATTTTGAGGGGACAGCAAATTTACACTGTTATACAAGCTGTACACTCACTACTTTACATTGTAGCAAAATATTGTTTCTTCAGTGTTCAGTCACTGAAAGGTTATAAGAAACTCAAAAAGTAGGTGGACACATATGAGAGGAAGCCTTGTTAAAAAATTATAGATTTTATTACAACATGATTAAAAAACATACAATCAACACCCTATATGGACACAGTTACCCAATAAAGCAGTTATGACGGTTAGATCTAGGTATGAAAATGATGGCAAAATATATTAAGTAGAAAAAATTGATCCAATGATGCCTTCACACTTGCTCGTCCATTTGTTGACCGTGTTGACGAGTAAGTGTGAAAGCATCATTGGATCAATCTTTTCTACTTAAAGTGGAAGTAAACCCATCAATTTAAACAGTTTCAAAAAACGGCATGCGGGGGATGCTAACTGCACATTGGCTGTGCTCTCAACCAAACTTAAACCACCCAATGGCTGGTGTCCTAATGGATCACATGTGCAGCACCGTGGCAGCTGAAGATTAAACAGAGGCAAAGATGGCAGCTTCCGTGGATGAAAACGATAGGGGAGTTTACTTCCACTTTAAAGAGGAGTGCCACCTTAAAAAAAATATTAAAAGTAAGCAGCAACAAATACTGCAGCTGCTGACTTTTAATAAATGGACACTTAGACCCCTTTCACACTGGGGTGTTTTCAAGCGCTTTACAGTCGCTTTTTTTAACGCTAAAGCACCTGAAAAACGCCCCAGTTCCAGGGTCCAGTGATGTCAGTAGCAGATGATGAGCAATCGCTAGTCACTCTGCTGCCCCCGCTGCCATCATCAGGAAGTGAAGCGTTGCGTCTTCACTGCCCGGTTCCCTACTGCGCATGCGTGAGTCACGCTGCGTGCCTTCACTGGTCCCTGTTGTGTCCTGGGAACTGTGTGTTCCCAGAACACAACGGGGGGCGGGGCATCTGCGGCTAGCTATTCCCGAAAGTGGGTGCAGATACCTGGATTATACAGGTATCTGCACCCCCCTCCCCCCTGAAAGGTGCCAGTTGTGTCACCGGAGGGGGGGGAGGGTTCCGATGAGCGGAACTTCCACTTTAGGGTGGAGGTCCGCTTTAATATATAGTTTGGCATAATTTTCATACCTAGATCCTACCTTCATAACTACTTTATTGGGTAACTATTAACTGTGTCCATATTGGGTGTTGATTGTATGTTTTCTATGTTTTTTAATCATGTTGTAATAAAATGTATAATGTATATTTTTTTTTTAACAAGGCTTATTCTCACATGTGCCCACAAAGTCCAAAGTCTATTTTTTGAGTTTCTCAACCCTTGTATATATATTTTGGATGTTGGTATGGTGAGGATCCTCCCTTCCTATGAAAAGATATAATAAAATATTAACAAAAATGTGAGGGGTGTACTCTCTTTGGTGAGACACTGTATAGCCAACATAGTGTATTTCAAAGCTTTTTTAAGCTTACACTTCCCAAAGAAGTAGCCCCTTACCTAGCAACATGTTGATCTTTTGCAGTGAATTACTCATAATGGCAGCTGTATAGACAAAACGGGTAACCTACACCAGCTATAAAGAACATATAAATATATATAGTATGTCTCACACAGTGACTAGGAGGAAAGATGAATATAATACATGTTTCCACTCATGTGTATAAATGTGGAGCATGCCTGCTGCCTCCAACCCTTCCTCACCCCTACCCCAGTGCCACAACATAGACTAGCATTAGTTAAGATGGCTGCAAAACTTTCCTGTCACAAATATGCAAGGAGGCTGACATCAACTAGTGTAAGGACGTAAGTTGGGGCGGTGCCACAATAATGTAACCTGTGTCTTGACTGCCTAAAATAGTGAGAGCAGCCATGTATCAAATGCAGAATGCCAATAGATTAGTGGTTCTCAACCTTTCTAGTGTCGTGACCCCTTGATAACATTTCCCAAGTTGTGGGGACCTCCTAACAGTAAAATTATTTTCGTAGCATGGGTTGTCAGTAGGGGTGCAACGGATCAAAAAACTCACGGATGGGATCGTTCCTCGGATCAGAGTCACGAATCGGATCATTTTTCAGATCGCAGAGTATTACAGAGTATGGCTGGGTATCGCAGAGTATGGCAGGGTATTGCAGAGTTTGGTGGGGTATTGCAGAGTATTGGCGGGGGTATTGGCAGGGTATTGCAGAGTATTGGCTGGGTATGGAGGGAGGGCTGTCACAGAGAAGCACTGTGGGCACTACAGGTGCAGCCCACAGCGCTGCTGACACCGATCTCTCCCCTCCACTGTACAGATCAGTACAGAGAGGGGAGGGAGAAACCGGCGTCATTGACGCCGGTTCGTTTACAAGTGATCGCTCCATCATTTGACGGAGCGATCACAGTGTAAACGGCCTGGGTGTAGAAAGATGGCCGAAGCCGCGGCCTTTCCTAAGGCTGAGACCGCGGAGCGGATCGTGGCGTGTGCTGATCCGAGCGGGGTGACCCGTTCGGCTCATGGATCAGTGACGATCCATTGCACCCCTAGTTGTCAGCATCCAAGGCAAGACAAGTAATTTGTGCCCCTAACCCACAGACATTTACCGCTCCCTGAGTCCCTTCCACTCGTACAGTGTTAAAACCCCTTATGCACTCTTTGTTCTCCTTTCTTTCCCTTTTATTTCTCTCTATCCCAATTTCTTTTTTTTTTTTCCCATCCTCTCTAGCCGTCTTTCTTGTTCTTTCTCTTATTCTTTCTCTCCTTTTTTCTTTGTTCCTCCCCCTTCCATGTATTCTCTATTTTTATTATTTTTCTAACTCCTTGGTGGGGGGATGGGATAAGTGGCAGTGCTGGCAGGATTTGGAATGAGTGGCAATGTTGGGGGGAGTTCTGATCAGCCAACTTAGGTGCTCTTGATCAAGGTCATCTGCTGATCTGAGAACTGTAGTGGGGACTTTTAATGGCAACTATAATCACAGGTAGTGTTACTCACTGTGTCTCTGAATTTGTGATGTCTCGTAGCAGTGACACCTATGCCGAAGTCAGGAGATAGGGTCTCCTCCAGCCCCTCCCGCTTCACATTCCTCATCAGTCAGCTGACCTCTAGTCTCTGCCCCCCTGCCATGCCGTGAACTGAATGGGTGGCTGCAAAGAGGCTGAGTGGGCAGTCATGGGCTCCTGGAACAGCCCAGCCGGGCGGCCACAGGCTCCAGGGACAGCCCGGCTGGGCGCCCGCAAAAAGGCTGGGAGATCGGTGTGGGCTTCAGGAACAGCCCAGGATTTGGTGACCGCTTGCAAATCATCATTCAACCCCCAGGTTGAGAACCACTGCAATAGAGAGAGTAAAATCACTGATCCTATACAGACTGGAAAACCTGCAACAGATATCAGAGAAGGAGTGCATACACATAAAGCTGCCTTCAAAAAGATTCACAGAAAAGCAATAACAATAATGCAAACAATCACACTAATCAATCAGATTATGAAATCACATGGTGGAAACAGATGCAACCAATAGCTTACGTAAGTTACATTCAAATTGTAACTATCAATTGAAATTCACTTCCCCATGAATTGCATATCAATCAATTGGGTTGTTGGCTATTGACTGCGTATTCCTATTAGTAAGAAACTGATTGGAAAATAAATTATTTATCGAAGTGTGTGTCCACCATAACACTACCCTGCCCCTAAAATACTGGAGACCAAAGAGTCTTCATTATTCTTTCATCCAGAGTCCAGACATCCTAGCCTTGGTGCACACTGAGCATCTTGTGAACGCGTTTGAAGCACTTTTTTTTCCATATTTTCACACTACATGCATAGGACGGCCCATTCCTTTCAATGTGCTGCCCTAATGCTGCGTACACACGACTGCACTTTCCAGCAGACTAGGTCAGACGGTTTTCCTGATGGACTTTTGACGGAGTTACGACGGACTTCTGAATGAACAGACTTGCCCACACATGGACTAAAGTCTGTTCATTTTGAACGTGACTCTAGATACAACGGGACTAGAAAAGGAAGTCAAACTCGCCGCTTTCATCGGGAGATTGACACCTTGTGAGCCCAGTCCCCAAAAAAACGGAGTGGGGGTCCCCCAAAGTCCATACCAGACCCTTATCCGAGCACGCAGCCTGGCTGGTCAGGAAAGGGGGTGGGGACGAGCAAGCGCCACCCCTCCTGAACTATACCAGGCCGCATGCCCTCAACATGGGGGGGTGGGTGCTTTGGGGAAGGGGGGCGCCCTTCTTCTTCCTTCTTCTGTTCTTCCGATGTTGACACAATGCTCTCCTGCTGTAAAGCTGTGTACAGGGTGCTCAACGACTTATATAGGCAGGTGACCCCACCCCTTATGACATCATCACCCGAGGCATGCAGGGACTGTGCCATCATAAGGAGCGGGGTCACCCCGCCCCATGCCTATATAAGTCATTGTGCACCGTGTACACAGCATTACAGTGGGAGAGAGCGTTGTGTAAACATCAGAAGAACAGAAGAGGGAAGTAGAAGAAAACGAAGAAGAAGACCAAGCAAATGCTAGTAAAAGAGCTGGAAGAAGATAGCGGAGGAGCCCGGCAGACGATACCGGAGAGCGTGGAGAAGAACCGGAGACCAGGAGAAGATACCAGAGAGCGCAGAGAAGAACCGGAGACTGGGAGAAGAGGCCAAAGAGTGGGAGAAGAACCAGAAAGCGTGGAGAAGTCTGAAGAGACCCTCGAAGTCGGAAGAAGACCCCCGGAGCTACCTAATAAATTACTTTAAAAAACTGTCTAGTGTGTTTTTTTTATTGACGCTTTTTTCCCCAGGTGAATGGGTAGGGGTAGGACCTTATTACAGGGGGCTCCCGGATTCCGATAAGTGCCCCGACCGCAAACTCCGACAACCAACGGTCAGGGCTGTTGGGAAGAGGCCCTTGTCCTCATCAACATGGGGACAAGGTGCTTTGGGGGGGGCCGCAGGGTACCCCCATTGCCCAAAGCACCCACCCCCCTTGTTGAGGGCATGCGGCCTGACAGGCTGGGCTGCGTGCTCGCATAAGGGTCTGGTATGGACTTTGGGGGGACCCCACGCCATTTTTTTGGCATGGGGTACCGCTTAAAATCCATACCAGACCTAAGGGACATTGTCGCTTCTCTCTTGTGTGCGCTGCAATCGGAAAATGTGTTTTTCCTATTGCAGCGAGCGCGAGATGTACAGTACCCTGCAGCCGAAAACCAGCATGATAGGATTGCGCTGGAAACATTCTCGCAGGCAGGTGCTGTAGCTACCCTTGTGTCGTATTTGGTCCGTCGGACCAGCATACAAACGAACGGGTTTCCCAATAGGAACTTTCTTCCTCGCCGCCACCCTTTTCTTCCGACTTCGGGGGTCTTGTCCCCCTCTTCGGTTCTTCTGCCGGGCCACCGCGCCTTCTTGTAGCTCTTTTACAGGCGGTGTCCCGGTCTTCTGTCGTCACCGCCGCCTTCTGTTCTTCTCTTCTTCTTCTCTTTTCCTTTCAGATGTTGCCTCGTCGGATCCTCCGCTCACAATGGCTCTGACCGGGCGCGCGGCGACTTATATAGGGACACCGCCGGATAATGTCCCCGCCAATTATGGTGTCACAGTCCCAGAGGATGCTGGGACTGTGACATCATAATAGGCGGGGACATCATCCGGTGATGTTCCTATATAAGTCACCGCGTGCCCGGTCCCCGTCATTGTGAGCGGAGGACTCGACGAGGCAACATCTGAAGAAGAAGAAGAGAAGAACAGAAGGCGGCGGCGACAGAAGACCGGGCCACCGCCTGTACAAGAGCTATAAGAAGGCGCAGTGGCCCGGCAGAAGAACCAAAGAGGGGGACAAGACCCCCGAAGTCGGAAGAAGAGGGCGGCGGCGAGGAAGAAAGCCGGGCTCCTCTGCTAGTAAAAGAGCTACAAGAAGATAGCGGAGGAGTCCGGCGGGAAGACCCCCGAAGACTGAAGACCCCCGGAGCTGTGCAATAAAGTATTTTATCTTGTGTGTTGTGTTTTTTTGTACTTTATTTTATAGGTGAATGGGTAGGGGTACATTGTACCCCATACTCATTCACATAGGGTGGGGGGCCGGTATCCGGGGGCCCTCTTATTAAAGGGGGCTCCCGGATTCCGATAAGCCCCTCGCCTGCAGACCCCGAAAACCAGCGGCCAGGGTTGTCTGGAAGAGGCCCTTGTCCTCATCAACATGGGGACAAGGGGCTTTGGGGTGGGGGGGGCCACGCGGCCCCCCCCTCCCCAAGGCACCCCCCATATTGAGGGCACGCGGCCTGGTACGGCTCGGGGGGGGGGGGCGCGCTCGCTCGTCCCCCCCTTTCCTGGCCGGCCAGGTAGCGTGCTCGGACAAGGGTCTGATGTGGACCTGGGGGGACCCCCACGATGATTTTTTTCGGTGTTGGGGTTCCCCTTTAAGTCCATACCAGGTGACGGGCCCAACGACGTCTCCTTCGCAGGCCCCGCCTACCTGGAGACCCGCTCGAAATGAGCGGACTTTTCTCCGGGCGGGAAAAGTCCGCTCATTTCAAAAGTACGGCGGACTGGCACACACACGGCCGGCTTGTCCGCTGAAATGCGAGTCCGGCGGAAAGATTGGAGTGCAAAACTACTTTCTAAGTCCGCCGTACTTTCGGGTCAAAAAAGTATGCCGAGGCTACACACGGGGGGATTGTCCGGCGGACTTCAGTTTGACGGACTTTTCCACCCGATTGTTTGATCGTGTGTACGCGGCATTACTGTCCCTTATTTTGAGGGACTGTCCCTGATTTGGAACAAAGTCCCTCTGTACCTCTTTCCTCCTCATTTGTCCCTCATTTTGGTCTGATCTATATAGTTGTATATAAAATGCACTTTTTATCTTTCAAAAAGTGTTTCCCAGTGCTAAACCTTTCATCTAATTTCTAAGTTGCTGCATTCATAAATTTAAAAAGCTAATATAAAGGAATAGTAGTGGTAAAAAAAAGCACTTGTGGGTTCAACCAATATTTTTTTGTATAATACTCTTTTAAGGGGGTGTGACGGGAGGTGTGTCCTATGCCTACATACTTTTGCTAATAGGTGTCCCTTGTTCCCATCTCAAAAAGTTGGGAGGTATGGTTACACCCATATTAGGGTGTAACATGTAACTTGTTCCTGTGCACTCACTTACCGCCTCCAGCCCTCCATTCTCTGTGACAGTGGGCACAGGAGCTTTTCCCTGCATCTGATGTCACAATTTAAAAGCAGTGTGGCCGTGCTGGGGCTCCGCCCATGGGGCCGTGTCATTCTTTACAGTTTCCTGTGAATGAGTATACTACAAGTACCGTCTTCCATTGCGGCAGATGGCTTGTAGTTCTCACTCATTCTTCCTGCCATTCAGTAACTGCCTGCCTGTATTGGAGGTACAAGACAGACAGCTGACTGAGCGTCTGCAGGATCCAGGCATTGCACCCGTGATCTGCTGATCTGCAATGCTTTACAGGCTTTAAAGTGATTGTATACGCCGCTTGGGCATTTTTACTTACAGGTAAACCTATAATAAGGCTTACCTGTAGGTAAAAAGAATATCTCCTAAACCAGGGATATGCAATTAGCGGACCTCCAGCTGTTGTAGAACTACAATTCCCATGAGGAATAGCAAGACTCTGACAGCCACAAGCATGACACCCAGAGGCAGAGGCATGATGGGATTTGTAGTTTTGCAACAGCTGGAGGTCCGCTAATTGCAGATCCCTGTCCTAAACCTACACAGTTTAGGAGATATTCACCCTGCATGCAGCCGCTGACGTCAGCGGCGCATGCGCAGTGAAGGTCCGACGTATCGTGCCGGAATGAAGGACTCCCACGAGCATAAGTGGGAGTGACTTAATTGCGGCTCCAGCCACTCAGATCACCGGAGCGCTGTTTTGTTTTCTTTAGCGGTTTACTACCGCTTTCATGAAAAAAATTGCATTTATTATTATTATTATTTTTTTTTACAAAAGGTGAACTTAGCCTTTAAGGCAACCAATTAAAAAAATAAATGGCTATGCATAATGTTTTGCAACGTGATGCTCCATAGCACACAGTAGCATACCTCCCAACTTTTTGAGATGGGAATGAGGGACGTCTATCAGTAAAAGTATGCAGGCATAGAACACACCCCTTGCCACTCCCCCTTAAAGGAGAATTGTACAAAAAAATCAAGATTGGTTAAACCCACAAGTGTTTTTTTTACCACTAATATTCCTTCATATTAGCTTTTGGAATTTACCAATGCAGCAATTTAGAAATCAGATGCAAGGTTTAGCGCTGGGAAAACATTTTTTGATAGGTAAAAAGCGCATTTTATATACATCTATATAGATCAGATCAAAATGAGGGACATTGCCCCAAATCAGGGACAGTCCCTAGTCCCCTAGGGTATTTCTGTGCATTGTGGTGGCACAGAGAGACAGCAGCTGGAGCCTCTGCACTCATGCACATCACTTGATCGGATTCAGGTAAGAAAAAGGGGGGTTCTGGGAGAGCTGCAGCATAGAAGGTTTTTTTTGCCTTAATGCATACAATACTTTAAGGTGAAAAGCCTTGAGGCTTTGCAACCACTTTAACTACTTGCAGAACGTAGGACATCTGTGGGTTTCAGTTATACCAGGATGATGGGTCTAGTAGACCCCAACTTTCTCCATAAAAAGGGCTTGTCACGGCCTATATTGTCACAAGGGATGTTGTTTACCCTTTGTGATAACAATAAAGTTATTACAAAGAAAAAAAGTGTAAAAAATTTTTTTTTTGAAGTGCTCCCATCCCACCGTGCTTATGCGCAAATGCGAACACATAAGTTACTCCCGTACATATATGTAAATGTTAAGCGCACCACACGTGCTGTATTTTCGTGTACGTCAGATCGAGAGCAATAATTCTAGCACCAGACCTCCTGTGCAACTCTAAACTGGTAACATGTAAAGGCGTATAAAGAAGAGGTGAAGTCCGCTCTCTGCTGAGGTCACCAATCTCCGTCCAGGCACTTCCGACAATGGAGTCTGGATCCGCTAGGTGCCTGGACTGACACCCATGTCAGTCTCTCTGTGAGACCCACTCCACCCCCTCCACTGCTCAGCGCTCCAATGAGCGAGGAGGGAGCAGAGAGCTGTGACTGACAGTCTGCAGCTCTCTGCTCACGGAGCTCTGAAAACCAAGTGATGGGTGATGTTCGATTGCTCGGTTCTCAGTGTAGAGGCGCCGAGGGACAGATGCAACATACACGAGGTAAGTATGAATGTGCAAAATAAATAATTCCTTTACTTCTCTTTTAAAGAGGAAGTAAACTTCCTTTACTGACTTTTACCTATAGGTAAGCCTATAATAAGGTTTACCTATAAGTAGTGTAAATATCTCCTAAACAAGCGCTGTTTAGGAGATATTTACATTACATGCAGCCAGTGACGTCACTGGCACATGCGCTCTGAAGGTACGGCCGCCCAGGCTGTTCCTTCCAAGTCCTGTGCTGTAAATGGTGGCTCCCACATGCCTGCGTGGAAGTGACATCATCACAGCTCCATGCCAGTCACAGGGCTGGAGCCCGCGAACTTGGAAGCATGCGAATAAAGGGGAGTTGGGACTTTAAATGAAGCAATTAAATAGTGGAGGTAAAAATCAATATGAAATGTTTTATTAATATCATAGAAGGATAATTTCATATATATATATATATATATATATATATATATATATATATATATATATATACAAATAAAGCGTGCACAAGGCATAAATTGATAGATAAATGAGTACATACATAACAACACATGATCATAACGAATACATGGTAATTAACGTAGATATATACAGTAGCATGACATAACAAGAGCCGACGGCAACATGCTCGATACCGGCACCTGTGTGCATCCACTGAATGGTATAATGGCAACATCATCAAACATAATAGGTAACATTCCATGTATGGTGTAACTGTGGCATCGAGTAAAGCTTGACGCATTTTGTGGATCTCTCCACTCAGGAGCTGATGCGACAGAGATTCCTATAAATATAATATAATAAACCACGCTCTAAGATAGAGAGGGAGAATATAAAATAAGATAGATGTTTAATGTATAGAAATGGTCCACCTACTGCACTTACCAACCGAGACAGCAAAAGCGCCATGTGATGATTAGCACAGGGTGAGCTGAGACATGGCTTTGTCACGGGACCTCAGGTGGCAATATATAAATATATACATATATATATATATATATATATATATATATATATATATATATATATATATATATGTGTGTGTGTGTATGCGACAACGGACTGTGTGGGTCAGTGCAGAGTAAATAACTAATCTCCATATGGCAAATAATGATAGCGTGTGACTCATTAATCTAGGATATCTGGGAACAAAATTGAATGTGTGTATAATTATAACAGTATAGTGTTATAAAACATAGGTAGATAATGGTAAACCCAGTGTATCTCCACAGGAGGTGATGACAAAAATAGTGCCAATAAATATTGATAAACCTGTATCTGAAGAGTGGTTAACAGATACTGAAGTATATGTGTATCAGGGATCATAAGAGAGAATATCGAAGGGGGCGGGGGTTGTAGGGTTGCCACCTGTCCGGGATTCACCCGGACAGTTCGGGTTTGGAATCATGTGTCCGGGTTTTAGACTGCCTGAAACTCGTATACATTATTTAGACTGGACTATGGCTTCCCAGCAGGGTTACTGGCTGCAATTGTCTAAGCTGAGAGTGCCTGTTACACTAATTAACACTGCCCAAAGCCAGCACTAACAACCCCCCCAACACACACAGGAGAGGAGAGAGGGATCAATCTACACCTCTTCTCCCCACCCCTACCCCTCTGTATCTGCCCACACTCCAATCCCCGGGCACTGTACCTCAGAATAGGAAAGTAAGTTGGGGCTGGAAATTTGAAGTCCAGCAGCCTCAGATACATCTGCATGAGAGGTGCTGACTGCCAAGTGAACTCACCACCCATCCCTGTCTGCGACTGAAGTCTCCCCCTTCTCTCTCCTGCCTCTGAGTTAGTAAATCAGGGTTTTCAGAGCACCCCTTACATCAGATTCCCCCTTTAGGTCCCGTTCACACCTATGTGAATTAGATGCGGTTTACACTGCATCCAATTCGCAGGACATTTCAAAATACATTCATTTTAAATGAGGCTGGTTCACATATCTGCGGTGCATTCACACTCCACATTGCACAAAATACATGTGTGTTTTCTAGGCAGTGCGGTCCAGCTTAGGTGCGAATTCAGGCCCCCAGATTCTGGCCCCCTACCCTATGTGAATGAGTATGGGGTACGATGTACCCCTACCCATTCACCTGGGGGGAAAAGTGTTTATAAAAAAAACACAACACAGGTTTTTAAAGTACTTTATTAACCAGTTCCAGGGGTCTTCTTCCGACGTCGGGGGGTCTTCTCGCTGGGCTCCTCCGATATCTTCTGCTCTTTTACTGCTAGCTCATTTACTAGCGGAAGGAGCCCAGCTTTCTCGTTCGTCGCCGCCATCTGGGGGTCTTCTCGCTCCCCCTTTCCTGACTGGCTGGGCTGCATGCTTGGATAAGGGTCCACTATGGACTTTGGGGGGACCCCCACGCCGTTTTTTGGGCGTAGGGGCTCCCCTTTAAATCCATACCAGGCAACGGCCTCGCGAGGTGTCAATGTTGCCGATGGAGACATTCACTTCCTTCGCTAGTCCCATCTATAGAATATTTAAAAAAAGTCACAGTTACTTTGCTGAGTAACTAATTACTTTTCCAATGTAGTAACTGAGTTACTAACGCAATTACTTTTTGGGAGAAGTAATTTGTAACTTAACTAATTACTTTTTTAAAGTAAGATAACCAACACTGATAGTTTATACTATTAATTGCTGTGCGCCGCTAAAGTTTTCGGGTTTGACTTGAAGAAAAGGTGCCAACCCTGGGGGGGGGGGGGGGGGGGAGAAAATGTTTGGGCTGAAAAAGCTGAACCGCCAAAAAAGAATCCCAAACCAAGAAAAACTCACCCCAATACCGCATCAATGCAACACCAGCACACAAATGTGGCTAATGTGCAAGGACCCCGGGAACAGACTGGCCTTGTGAACAGCTTGCTCCAAATGGAGGATGTATATATATGCCACCAACGTCACGTGCGTGGACCAGTGGAGGGAAGGAACCTGGAAGCAAGGTGGGTGGACATGGAAGCGGCTGCAGGGCTGACATTGCGGCGCTGAAAGGGTTAGTTTTCAAGGTAAGTTTCACATAATGTGCTAGTCTGTGATGCATTCTAGCACATTATGACTTTACCATGCAGAAGAAAAAAAATCCAGCACTTTACAACCATTTTTAAGCGTTGCCTATGGAGAATTTTAAGCACTGTAGTTTGCCGCCATTCCACGGGCAGGCGCAATTTTAAAGTGTGACATGTTAGGTATCTATTTACTCTGCGTAATATCATCTTTCACATTATAGAAAAACATCGGGCTGACTTTATTGTTTATTTTTGTTTTTTTTTATTCAAGAAAGTGTTTTTTTTTTCCAAAAAAAGTAAAAAAAACGCTTTGCAAATATTGTATGACATAAAAAAATTGCAACACCCACCTCTGCTAAAAATATATATATATATATATATATATATATAATATTTGGGGGTTCTAAGTAATTTTCTTGCACAAAAAATGTCGAATTTTACATGTAGGAGTTAAGTGTAAAAATTGTCTTGAAGTGCTTAAATAAGCATGCAAAAAATGGAAAGGACTGCCTGGAAATTGAAGGGTTAAGGTGCCCTGTAAAATGATGGACGGCTCCAGAAATAATAGATAATAAATGGGTGCTAAACGCCTGCAAGCATCTCCTCCCTCGTAGCCAATCACGTCCCTTGTTAGTGATACAAACGTTACAATGTTTCCCTCCTCTAAAACAACGCTCAAGGCGCCAGCAGCAGGGGAGCTATCACGCATGCTCCCTGACATCACTCGGGAATAGCACAGCGCATGCGTCCAAGAAATCACGCGATACTACGCATGACGTAAAAAGCTCGCCCCCTGCTTAAGGCGCATGCGTGCTTCCAATCTTCCGGTCCCTCTTAGATGTCTGCGCCTGCGCGCCTTCACTATTTCCGGTAGACCGCGCAGGTGAGGTCAGCGCCGGAAGCTTCTTTGGGATTCTTTTTTTTTTTTTTTTTTCTCGTCACCACCGGGCGCAATGGAGGCCGAGAACAAGCGCAAGTGCCGTATTTGTAACGTGTGCTGTTCGTCCATAGTGCAGCTGTGCGAGCATGTGACCGGGAACAAGCATAAGATGAAGCTGGGGCTCGCTGCCCCCCATCAGGTGAAGAGGCTGGGCACCATGCAGTTGTTCCTGGACATGCACATGAAGGGGGAGCCCATCCTGGGTCTGGAGTATGTTGTGGAGACGTTGGTGGACTCTGCTTATGCATATAACTGCCAGCTGTGCGAAGTGCAGGGCGACTGGCGCAAGGTGGTGGGCCACATTGTGGACACGGATCACATGACCCGCTACATTGATAAGCACCACCCTGACCTGGCCCTAGGAGAGAAGACCTACTCCAGGAAAGGTGAGCACCTCCGAGCCCTCAGGGATATCTCCAAGAAGATCCTGAAGATGAGCGGCCGTAAAACCCTCCAAGCCCATCAGTCAAACCCCGGCGATCCCGACGCCCCCGCTGACGACAACGAGGGTGGTGACAAAAGCGACTATTCGCCATCCAGGAGCGACGATGAAAAGAAAGACAGCGTGGGTTCCCCGAAGGAAGAGGAGGAGTCGATGGCCGAGGCCCGTAAGAGACTCGCTCGCAAAAGAGCCCCGCTGAGGAAGAAAGTGGAGAGTGCAACCGCGGCAAAGGTGGCTCGGCTGTCCGTCGCCGCCAGGAGGAACGGGGCTTTGGCAGCTAAGCGTGCCCTCATGAGAGAGCGCGAGCGCCCGGAGTCCAGGGAGTTTGAGCGAGAGCCGGACTGGTCGCTGTCCATACAGGAACTGGAATTTAGAAGGAATCAGGACCTTTTGAACTATTTGAGGAATTACAAGATCGAGAGCGACGGGGACGCCCACTACATCCAGCAGATCATCCGCAACTGCACAGAAGCACTGTGGAGGTTTCGTGAACAGCAAGTGAGAGAAGAAGGTATACAGAGCATCCCTGCGCCACCTCTACCCCCAGCCAGGAGTCATCCTGCTCAACCTGCGTATGGTTATCCGGGCTGGAATCGTCAAGAGGGCCCATGTTTTCCTGTGAACAGGATGGATCCATACGCGTCGGGCTCCCAGGCTCCTATGCCTAGGCAGCCCTCATATCCAATCCGCAGCCCTTTCCCTCCGAGCGCAAGCGCAGCCACAGAGATCTTCTTCAACAGTATTAAAAACATGGAGGAGGGTGAGGTGGTCAATGTTTTCCATAAAATCGCAGCCACAAACCCAGCGTTTCGAGGAATCAATATCCCAAGCGTGATTCAGTACCTGAAGGACACGGGCAGGCTAAAGCCTTGAGGCCATCCATTTGTTCTTTATAACTTAAAGTGCATGTGCAGCCAAAACTATTTTTGTTTTCATTTTGGATGTGGGGAGGGATTAGAAGCCCTGTTATGTTTTTACTGCAACCTGTAGTAATTGGTGAGATGTTCCCTCACTTTCTGTGCTGGAGACAGGAGCTGAAGAAACATTTTGCAATTGCAACACCCAGTAATGAAAAGTTGAGGGGTTTCCTCCTTAGGCTGGGTTCACACTATTCCAATTTGCATAGCAGGAGATTGTGACCGGGTCTCTATGGAGCCAGTTCACACATCTCTGCAGTGGCTCCGGTGCGAATTGCACAGGAGCCCTGTTTGTATTTTGTTTTGTTTCAGGTACGAATTCAGGCTGAAATCAGACCTGAAACAGTGAATGGAGATGCACTGGACTCCTGCTGTGAGCCGCTGCGTTCTCAAGTGGGAACCCAGCCTTACTTTTAAGGGGGGAAAAAAATGAAATTGCCTTTTTTTTTTTTTTTTTTTTTTCTTTTTAGCTTTGTTTGTTTTACTGTATGAATTGAGGAAAAAATTGTCAATAGCTACATACAGTAATAAAAACCTTTCCCTCCACAAGCAAAAAATACATTTTATTTGTGTTGCTGTTCAGGATGCCCCCTCCATTCCTGTCTGGATGAACTGCTGTCACTGGGACAGAAGCAAAGACTTTGATGGGGTTCTGGATGACCATCAAACCTAACAGGGGTTCTAATTTCTCCCCCATCTATCCAAAAAATTATTTTGGCTGGACATGCACTTTATTGACATGTCTTCTAGGAGGGGTTTTGGATAGAAGACACTTGATTTTATGATTTAGGAAGGTCTTCCTTGCCCCCTTTTTATTTTTTATTTTTCCACTATTAGAAATTATTATGTTTTTTATTTTTCTTTGGACGTTTCATTGTAGAATTGTTGCGGAGTGTGACTGTTGGAAATTAAGCACTGTCATAGAGACCTGGAGGAATTAATACAGAACGGTACAACATGAAATTTGAAGAGTATCTGGGGCAAAAACAAAAATGAAGAGAAGTGCTTCAGGTATAAGGGGGTGGGGGAACACCTAGAGGCTCCAGATGAGACCTGTCGCAGCCTTGGTCTGTGTATATTGGCAAATGGCAGGCTGCTCTAACAGCATAGTGCTGACACTTTCTATTGGTCCTGAGTTTTGCATGCCCTTTAGGCTGGGTTCACACCGCAGCATGGAGTGGCTCACAGCAGGGGTCCGGTACTTCCCCATTCACCGTTTCAGGTCTAAAAGTCGGTCTGAATTTTTTTTTTCTGTATTCGGTCCTGAAACAAACCAAAAGACGAACAGGACCCCTGTACCATTTGCACCGGAGCCGTGTGAACTGACTCCATAGAGAGCCAATCACAATCTCCTGAAATGTGAATTGGATGAGGGGAAACCTGCATCCAGTTTAGAATAGTGTGCACCCAGCCTTAAAGTAAATGTTCACGCTGACACTAAAATCTCTAAATCTACAGACATCCACGATTTAAGACTAAAATATCTAGCCCTGAAAAGAAGAAATTGGTATAAATGCCTTTTTTGAAGCAGGTCCGGTCTCCAGCGGTGGAAGCTCTGCAGAAGAGACAGCCGACAATGGCTGGGAAATGAATGGGAAGTGATGTCACTCATAGTTACTATGGGGCTGCCCCCACAGTGAAGCCGTAGCTGAAAGCTCAGCATGGCACCGGACCAGAACGGCTGCAGAAAAGGTATGTATAGCGATTTCTTCTTTACAGGGCTAGATAGGTTAGTCTTAGACCAGGGATCCTCAAACTACAGCCCTCCAGCTGTTGCGGAACTACACCTCCCATGAGGCATTGCAAAACTGCCATTCAGACATGACTAGGCATGATGGCAATTGTAGTTCCTCAACAACTGGAGGGCTGTAGTTTGAAGACCCCGGTCTTAGACTGGATGCCTGTAGATTTACAGATTCTACTTCTACTTTAGTGTCTCCTGCACAGCTATGGACAAATATTGGTCTGTTTTCAGAAGCAAAGCTCTGGCATTTCCCTGAAGTGTCAGACCCTTTGGTCCGGCCCCCTCACATTCCTATTCGCTTTTGATGGACCCCACTCACTGGCCAGTAGAAATGTGCAGGAACCAAGAAAGGGCAGGCAAGCTTTGGCAGCAGCTTTACCTTGCCAGAGCAGCCTCTAGGTGCCTTCATTTAATGCCCAAAGCAGTTTTATGTTCTTGTTTTTGTTCTAGGTCTTGTCATTTTAAGTTGACCATGTGTTAATTTTTTATGTTCTCAGCCTTTGGGTTGATGGCTACATGTAAAAAGTTGAAGCCGGTGTTCAACCGCACTGTCCACCAACTGGTGAATGATAACAGAGTTATCACACTGCAGATCTGTACAGTGTACATATGTTTAAAACTTGTTTGGATTTCAAACTCTTCGCCTTTTGTGATACAATTAAAACAATATAGCTTGAGATCTATAGTTTTTTCATTGTTCTCTAACATGTCTTGCGGTGAAAACTCCTTTTTTTTATGGTTTGAATTCACTTGTTTCCTAAAATGTATTTAAAGCCCAAACTGCTTTTCAAAGTTTTAGACAGAATAGAGGAGGGTTAAAACATCTGTCAGTTTTTGCTGTCTTCGGCCAATTGAGTTTTCCCTTTACTTAATGTCCTACAGGTACAACAAGAAACGAGGGCAAATATCTACAGCCTAATTGCTGCCCCAATAGGTGTCCCTATTGGATGTTTTTCCCTCACTTCCTGGTTTGGTGAAAACCTGTAAAAATGTTGGGTTTCCCCATCATGTGTAGGTTGTTTTTGTTTTTACCCTAGTGACACACCAGAACTGATTGAGGGTAATTCTACCCAGCAGGGACACGGCAATGGAAATGTGACTCAAAATTTAACCCTTCCCAACACTGTCCAAAACTAACAAAATGGCTATATATACTCCTAAGTTTCAGTGTTTATCTTTCTCTTTGTTACAATGCAATAAAACATGGCAGTCATTTTTCTACAATCCTGTTTGGTACATTTCTTGCTTAGTATGAGGTAGAGCTGCACAATTAATCATCAAGAATTGTTATAGTGATCTTGACTAAAGTGTTTCACAATTCTTTCTATGCAAAGAATTCTCTCTGCTCTTCTGAAGCCACAGCAGTCCAAAGGAAGAGAAACTTGTCAGTCTGCCAAGAATCAAAACTTTTTTTATTATCAGTTGAACTTAAGTATAAACATTGTAACCATTTGTCAATGACAGACTTTGTGTTTTAAGTGAAACATGTTTAACCACTTAAACACTAAACCCTTTTCTGACATTTGTTGGTTTCAAGTTTAAAGTTTAAAGTTTAGTTTTGCTAGAAAATTACTTAGAGCCCCCAAATATATATATATATATATATATATATATATATATATATATATAATATAATATAATTTTTTTGTAGACACCCTAGAGAATAAAATGGTGGTTGTTGCAATATTTTATGTCACACTGTATTTGCGCAGCGGTGTAATTTTTTCATAAAAAAAAAAAAATAACCAGTCAAGTTAGCCATTATTATTAATAAAAATATATAATTGTTTTTGTATAATGCGAAAGACTTTACCTCTTGAGAATCGTGATCCTTTTTATTCTAAGCAAAAAAAAAATTGTGATTCTCATTTTGGCCAGAATTGTGCAGCTCTAGTATGAGGATGTAGGCTATATCTTTGATCATTGAAATGGGTTTATTAGCCCAAAAACAGATGTTTCTATTGTGTGTAGCCTAGGGTAGGATGAATTGCTTATTGCCTTAGGAGACATGCTATATCCCTGGGGTATAGTGAGTGTAGCTACATGCAGTCTGCCTCAATCCATCAAATTTACGTCTACCATCTACACTAGGGTTAGGCAACCTCAGCCCTCCAGCTGTGGGGAAACTACAAGTCCCGTCATTCCTGTGATTGTTAGGGTCTTGCAATGTTTTATGGGACTTTGTAGTTTCAAAACAGCTGGAAGCCCGAGTTTGCCTACCCCTGATCTACACTCTACTGTGCAGCTGGCTGTTGGGCAAATCCCCAAAGACCACTTGCATGGTGGACCACTCATTCAAGATGAACACTTAAAGCCTAAGGCTGGGTTCACTCTATTGTGAATTGGATGTAGGGCAATTTGCATAGCAGATTGACTGGCTCCGGTGCGAATTGTATAGGAACTCTGTACATCTTTTTCACATTTTGGGCTGAAATGGTAAATGAAGCCGCAACGGACCCCTGCTGTGAGCCGCTGCATTCTCCAGCTTGTCTGCATTTACTATCCCTTTTAAATAGTTTGGGCTAAGCTAACCCTTACTGCACTTGCTGGGCACACTGCATTACCTGTAGTCTTAGTTACATACAGTATACATCGCTGTGTTCTGGCAGTGGGATAAGACCTTCCTGTCCTCCTGGGAACAAGATGGTTGGGCTGAGTGCTGCTCAGCCATTCATGGGAAGCTTTGTATTCTATGAATACAAATATTCCTCTGGCTGAGGATGAATGACATCACAAACTCTGCCTCACCTAATCCGAGGAAGCTTTGTATTTATGAATTCATAGAATGCAAAGCTCCATGTGAATTGTTGAACAGCCCTTGGCCTGACTCCGAGTGGGGCAGGAAATCCTAATTCCACTGCCGGAGCACAGAGATGTATACTGCATGTAGCGGAGGCTACGTAGTTATTACAGAGCACCTGTTAGTGCAGTAAATTGTTTCTCCCAAACAAACAAACTTATTTAAAGGGTCATTAAATGGAAAGTTGGGCTTTAAGTGAAATGGGGAAAAAAAATACTCTTCTGTTGGCCCCCGCACTGCACAAGTTAAATTGTCTTTTTTCTTAGTACCCTAGGCAAAGAAAAAAAAAAAAAAAAAAATCACATGTACTTACCTTAACCCTAGCTCCCACAGGATCCTTCTAACGTGACTGGTCTCCCAAAGCCTCTTTGGTGCTTCACCTGGTGGTTGCAGCTGTGACATCATCTTGTAGAATGCAGCACTGGAAGTGAGGACAACGAGGGCCTGCCCACAACCTGGAGCTTAGGAGAGCACTGGCTGCTGGGGGAGCAGGTGATAAGTTTGCAGAAGCATTTTATCCTTGCAGTGTGGTGGGAGCCACTGCAAGGGTTTTGTATTTTATTTTTTTGCTTTTTTTTTTTTTCAGCTATTTACTTTGTAAAATGTTCAAAATAACAGGGCCTGTTTTCTATAGCATGTGAAACTGTTGTTAAAAAAAAAAAAAAAAAAAAAATTGAAATTCAAAATCTCAAAAGTATTTATTTCGTTCATACTCTAAATTTAAAGTGTATGTAAACCCAGTCACTAACCCCTCATGTAAGTTTTAATATGTTAAAAACAAAAATAAAAATGTAAGTTTCAACATTTTTAAATCTGATCTGGCTGTGAAGGTCCTTGTGCAGTAGGGATGAGCTCCGGCATACTCCATGTGCCGAGCTCTCCAGGAAGTCGGCGCAGCGCTGCGCCAATCATGGGCAGTGAGACATTGCCTGATCTCTGCAGCCGCGCATCGGGGCAATGTCTCACTGCCTGTGACTAGTGCAGCGCTGCACCAACTTACTGGTGGGCTCTGCACGTGGAGCATGCAAACACGCCGGAGTTGATCCTTATTGTGCATGCACTTCCTGTCAGAAGATGACACCATTCTGTCCCTGTCCTCTAATTGTCGTCCTTGTCTTCACCTGGTTACATGCTGCTAATGGAGACTGCAGATGGTGGTGCTGCTGCTCAGTCATGGTCACCTTCAGGAAACCTGGCATGAGAAATGACATGCAGTTTATAGGTTGCATGTAGACCAGGAAGTGGCTGCAAAAGCCATATAAAATAAATCACATGGCCCTGACCACACAGAGAATTGTTATTCTAGAGCTAGGGAAGTTAGTGTTTGTTAAGCCTATTAAAAACTGCCAGCCCCTGTATTAGAGGCTGGCATACCACACTATGTAAAACCATACCACGTGACTTGTGGGCAGTTTTCAGCTTCAATACATGGCTTCTGCAGGAGGGGCAGTAATTTCCCCGGCCGACGACAGTTGGGGAGATCACAGGGCTGCTCGCTCCTCCTGCAGAAGCCATGTATTGGAGCTGTAAAGCAACCGCGAGTCACATGACTGGCCTGAAGACAGCTCTAAACGGCTATTTACAACACTCGTTTTTAGAAAGGATTTTTTTTTGGCAGAGGAATATCCATAGGAAGATTTGTAACTATAATAGTAAACATTTAGAGTGCGGGTTAACAACGGATGTATATTGTTGGACATTTATTACAATAAAAACCTGTATTGCACTTAAAATTTTTTCAGGGAAAGAGCACTTTCAGCATAGCCTTAAGGCCGCAGGGCTGAATTTGATCTTGCAGTGGTCTGTCAGCTTCAGGCTGAGACTAAAAATCCTGGAGAGTGGGTTCAAATTGCTGGCTCTCAACCACTTGCTGACTGCTGCATGACGATGTACGAGTGTGCAAATAGGCCAATCCATACATCCCTCCGTCATCGCAGGCTAGCAGGTAGGTGCACACTGGCGGCGCCATGGGTCCTGCGGACTCTGTCCGCTGGTGTCCCTCTATAGTGGCAAGGAGAGGCAGAACGGGGAGGCATTTCCCTGTTCTGCCTAGTGACATGGCAGGGATCTACTGCTCCCTGTGGTCGGGAACAGTGATCTGTCATGTCCAAGTGAGCCCATCCCCCTACAGTTAGAACACGCTGAGGGAACACAACCTCTTGATTGCCCCCTAGTGTTTAACCCTCTCCCTGCCGGTGACATTTATACAGTAATCGGTGGCTTTTTTTTTTAGCTCTGATCGCTGTATAAATGTCACTGGTGTCAAGTGTCGGATCTGTCCGCCTCAATACTGATAAAAATCGATGATCGCCGCCATTAATAATACATTATTGTAAAAGAAAAAAAAAATGCCATAAATATATCCCCTTATTTATAGATGCTATAACTTTTGCACAAACCAATCAATATGTGCCTATTGCGATTTTTGGTAAATTTTGTATAAGAATACAAAATTGAGGAACATGTATGTATGTGTATATATGTGTGTGTATGTATATACATACACACACATATATATTTTTTTTTTTTTTTGCGGGGATATTTATTATAGTAAAAATTGCTTTATCTTTTATTTTTTATTTTTTTAAATAAGTCCCTTTTTCTTTAGTGTTTTATAGCGAGGGAAAAAAGTAAAAACCATAGAGGTGATCAAATACCACCAAAAGAAAGCTTTATTTGTGGGGAAAAAAAAATTGACGTTCATTTTGTTTGGGTACAACGTCTGGGACTGAAGTGGTGTAAAGGATAAGTTCATTTAAGAAAAAAAAATGCACTTTATTTATTGAAGGTAAAAAAAAAATTTGCATTTAGATCTTGTGCACACTGGACGTTTTTACAGCTGCTGTATTTGGCTTCAGGCTTTTTTTTTTTTTCCCCTGCAGCCGGTAAACTCTCCAGTATATTATCCCGTATGTCCATGCACACATAGGCTTTTATCAGTGTTTATTGGAAGGATTTTCTGGCTGGGGGGAAAAAAAAAACCAGAACCCGTGTTTTATAGAGGTGTTTTTCAGCTGAAAAACCCCTCTATTTGGCATTTGAGCATGTTTGACCCATACGTTTTTGTGGGAGTATAGTTTCTCTAAAAACGCAAATCGTACTACAAAACTCATGTTGCAGCTTTCTACAGCTAACGCTATTGCTGTTTTTATAGTGTGTGTGTGTGTGTGTGTGTGTGTGTGTGTGTGTGTGTGCGCGCGCGCGCGCAGGAGCGTCTAAAGCAGTGGTTCTCCACTCCTGTCCTCAGGAACCACTAATAGGCCAGATTTTTTTTTTTTTATTGTTATGGCTAGTGTGGGGTGAGGGGAGACCATATCTGCTGGCTGACAGATTTGTCCATTTGTAACATGTTACACCCTGAATATAGGTGTAACATGTTACGAACTTTTCCTTTAAGGCTTTACTAAACACTTTTTTTTCCTGTTACAAATGAGAATACTGTATTGGTTTTTCTTATTATAATTTCTCTGTATAACACACAAGGTTTGTGCCTTCCCTCTGCTCTTTTTGCTATTACAAAATATTTAGCTAATAAGCTAACAAACCACCCCACCCACCCCCGGGTCTAGGCTACTTCCTGCCCTGACATCACAGCAGGCTTTTTTTGGGTTACAATCACTTTAAATCTGCATGTCATTGATGGGTGGCTTTTAAGACAGGTGTACATGGTAAGGGCCAATGCCAGTGGGCAAATGATGCATGCTTTTGGCATCAGTTTGAGACACTTCTGAAATCATTCAGAATTCATGGACAGATGCGTTTACCCTGCAGTTGAGCTCCTTCTGACTTGATTCAAGCTGCTTTTAAATACCCATTGACTTCAAACGTAACTCCATTGGATCCTCCCTTGCAATGCAGCTGTCCCAGCATTACACAAAATTAGCCATGGGACTTTTAAAGAGCACAACTCAAGTAAAATGTATAAATGATTTATTTAACATACATTTAAAGACATGTAATACAGAAAAAACTAAATATATTAAATATTGGAAAATTTTACATTCATATAATGAACTTTTCCCTGAGACCTGGACCTGTCATAAAACTGTCACTAGTCTGGAATAGTTGTGCTAGGTCTCGACACGTTTCAGATAGATGCCTGGAGATCAAAAGCACAAGTAAATAAAGAGAAGGGGGGGGGGGGGGTGTTTGAAGTGGGACGGGCCAAGCATTTGCATATAGACTGAAAGACTCCTGGCCTACTAGCGTGGTATAGAAGAATTTTTGTGAAGTATCCAAAAGATTTATATAGGTGGGTATGCTACCCTAAACTTATAAAAGAAACTTCAAAATCGAACGTTCATACAAGTATATGGATAAATGTATAAAATGCCAACCATGCCACCAAGCTTCCCCCCAGGAGCTGTGTGAGGGCACAACGAAAGTACCCACACCTATACAATCAAGCGAATGAACCATAATGAAAACCTAACCAAACAATACATTCAAGTAATATAACAAATAAAAATGATCAGATGTAAAGAGTGAATATGTGACTAGTGCCTGTGTAAACCTAGTGAAATCCAAATAATTGTGTGATGAGTGAAGAGTGTGAACCCCCTAAGAAGTTGGGTGTACACAGTATTGTTGTATAAATTGGATAACCTAGAGCAGGCATGTCCAAAGTCCGGCCCACGGGCGAATTGCGGCCCGCGGCCCGGTTTTGAACGGCCCGCCTGGTTATTTGGACATACATATCTTTTGTGGCCCCCGACGATCTCCCAGCGCCGGGGCCACAAAAGATATATATCAGCCGTCACTAAATGGCTGGACCGAGCGCTTTTTTTTGTAAAGGGCACGCTGATGGGAAATTTTTATGTTAAAGGGCACTCTGATGGGCACATTTTATTTTAAGGGACACGCTGATGGATATATTTTTTATGTGCACACTGATGGGCATGTTTTGTTAAGGTGCCCCTTAACAAAATATGCCCATCGATGTGCACATTAAAAATATACCCATCAGCGTGTCCCTTAAAATAAAATGTGCCCATCAGAGTGCCCTTTAACATAAAATTTTCCCATCAACGTGCCCCTTAACATAAAATAAGGGTCACGCTGATGGGCACCTTTTATGTTAAGGGGTAATCCGATGGACAAATTTTATTTTACGGGGCACGCTGATGGGTATATTTTTAATGTGCACATCGATGGGCATATTTTGTTAAGGGGCACGCTGATGGGTACAACAAAATGTGCCCTACAAAATATGCCCATCGATGTGCACATTAAAAATATACTCATCAGCATGCCCCTTAAAATAAAAATTGTCCATCAGAATGCCTCCTAACATAATAGGTGCCCATCAGTGTGACCCTTATTTCATGTTAAGGGGCACGCTGATGGGCAGATTTTATTTTAAGAGCAACACTGATAGGTACATTTTATATTAAAAGGGGCACTTTGATGGGCAAATTTTAAGTTAAGGGGCATGTTTTGTTGTGTCCATCAGAGTGCCCCTTAATATAAAATGTGCCCATCAGCATGACACTTATTTTATGTTAAGGGAAATCCTGATGTGCACATTTTATGTTAAGGGGCACTGTGATGGGGACACCTGATGTAAAGGGGCACTGTGATGGGGACACCTGATGTAAAGGGGCACTGTGATGGGGACACCTGATGTAAAGGGGCACTGTGATGGGGACACCTGATGTAAAGGGGCACTGTGATGGGGACACCTGATGTAAAGGGGCACTGTGATGGGGACACCTGATGTAAAGGGGCACTGTGATGGGGACACCTGATGTAAAGGGGCACTGTGATGGGGACACCAGATTTAAAGGGGCACTGTGATGGGGACACCTGATGTAAAGGGGCACTGTGATGGGGACACCTGATGTAAAGGGGCACTGTGATGGGGACACCTGATGTAAAGGGGCACTGTGATGGGGACACCTGATGTAAAGGGGCACTGTGATGGGGACACCTGATTTAAAGAAGCACTGTGATGGGGGACACCTGATTTAAAGGGGCACTGTGATGGGGACACCTGATGAAAAGGGGCACTGCGATGGGGACACCTGATTTAAAGGGGCACTGTGATGGGGACACCTGATTTAAAGGGGCACTGTGATGGGGACACCTGATTTAAAGGGGCACTGTGATGGGGACACCTGATTTAAAGGGGCACTGTGATGGGGACACCTGATTTAAAGGGGCACTGTGATGGGGACACCTGATTTAACTTGATCTGGGATTACCAGATGTAACTTGACAATAAATATTGTTGAAATGCTAAGGAAATTGTACATTTCTCATGTTTTTGATAGATATACAGTTACTACAATATTTCTGAGTCGTAGCACAGACTTGAGATTCGGACCTCGGCCCAAAGAAAATTTTGGCGACCGGACCTCCTTTAATTTTAATTCATTACCCCTGATATATATGCTTCGGAAGGTACAGGGAGGACAGGACCGAGCGCCGTACACAGGAGAATTTCCTGTTTACGGGCGGCCTCTGTAATAGGAAGTCCTTCTCCTGCACTGCCATTGGACGACTTTTCTGTCCATCAAAGGAGGCGGGACTTTCTATTAAAGAAGCCGCCATGTAAACAGGAGATTCTCCTTTGGCGCTCGTCAGTGCATTCCTGGCAATGGTGCTGCGTTCCTGGCAATGGTGCTGCGTTCCTGGCAATGGTGAGGCATTTGGGGAGGCATTCCTGGCAATGGTGAGGCATTTGGGGAGGCATTCCTGGCAATGGTGCTGCGTCCCAGGCAATGGTGCTGCGTCCCAGGCAATGGTGCTGCGTCCCTGGCAATGGTGCTGCGTCCCTGGCAATGGTGCTGTGTCCCTGGCAATGGTGCTGCGTCTCTGGCAATGGTGCTGCGTCCCTGGCAATGGTGAGTCATTCCTGGCAATGGTGAGGCATTTGGGGAGGCATTCCTGGCAATGGTGCTGCGTCCCTGGCAATGGTGCTGCGTCCCTGGCAATGGTGCTGCGTCCCTGGCAATGGTGCTGCATTCCTGGCAATGGTGAGGCATTTGGAGAGGCATTCCTGGCAATGGTGAGGCATTTGGAGAGGCATTCCTGGCAATGGTGAGGCATTTGGGGAGGCATTCCTGGCAATGGTGAGGCATTTGGGGAGGCATTCCTGGCAATGGTGAGGCATTTGGGGAGGCATTCCTGGCAATGGTGCTGTGTCCCTGGCAATGGTGCTGTGTCCCTGGCAATGGTGGGGGAATTCCTGGCAATGGTGGGGGAATTCCTGGCTATGGTGGGGGAATTCCTGGCAATGGTGGGGGCATTCCTGGCTATGGTGGGGGCATTCCTGGCTATGGTGGGGGCATTCCTGGCTATGGTGGGGGCATTCCTGGCTATGGTGGGGGCATTCCTGGCTATGGGGGGGCATTCCTGGCTATGGGGGGGGCATTCCTGGCTGTGGTGGGTGTGTTCCTGGCAAAGGTGGGTCTCCAGATGTGCACTGATTAGGCTGCATTGGTGGGCACTGACCATTATTTTGCTTCACAGTTCTTTATTTAAAGATTTTTTTTTCCTGAAACTTCCCTCTTAAAGTGAAGGTGTGTGTTATACGCCAATTAATACAGTATGTACAAATACGCCCAAGCTCATTTCTTCCCACACACAGCCACAAAGGCAAGAGAATTCTTGTTGGGCAGTGTATTAGAGCTCGAACGAACACACTTAGACCGAATTTTAACGATTCAAAGAATGGTCGGCCCTCGCGCATGTTCAGTTCATCAAATCCGGCCCTCTTTGAAAAAAGTTTGGACACCCCTGACCTAGAGTGTGTACCATAAAAAAATATTAAGATGGAATATACAAAATGTACATACATTAAAATACTGAGATTTTGTGGCTGTGTGGTGGAATTGGAAAAGTATTTAAATAATACTATAAAGAGACGCTACAAGTATGAACGATCTGTAGTCAGGAGTGTGTATACTATAAGAACAGCCATCACGAGTAATGGCAATATTGAGATATATAAGACAGTAGTCCAAAGTTGTGTGTAAATTACTGTGAATCTAAAATGGTGAATACAAAGAAAGGAGAAAAAGACGCATCCTAATAGATTTCCATACTAGTAAGCAGAGACTAAGAAAAGCTGACAAAACGTGACCATTAAAAACACCAACAGAGAACCAGCTAGACCACCACGAGGATAGGTCAGGCTGGTATACTGAAAATTCAAATGTAAGATAACTTACTCTGGGAGGGAAACAAACTTGGCAACTGGTGGCCGGTAACTTGGCAGGCTGCACTGTAACCCAACGATGGTCTGAGCTAAATAGCCCAGAACATTGGGTTAGCCCTGCCAACACAACGTCCTCATGGTGGAAAACCACCAATCGGCTCGCATAAAAGGAAAAGGGAGGAGCCTTGATCACTCATCCCCATTTATTGCGGCCAGCTGCTGACCCCTTACTGACGATACAACTGTGTTGATGATAATAGTGTCACCAAGCGTGACATCGCACTCCCAATGCGTGTGTGATCGCATAGGCATCACACCTGCGACTCGGGCGACGACGGCGTTCACAGAAAACACATGATGCCGCACATGCAGTAATGTCAAGGCGCCCGTGCCCATTAGCCGGGTGACGCCACTGCATGTGGCATACAACCCATGTCACATGCGCGCTGATGTACTGATGCCACACCACAAGCTGGACATGCCCACCACTGCCTGTATCATACCCAGAGGGCATATGCATGCATGCGTCGACCTAGTGCCCACAGTAGGAGAAATGCAGCACTAGGTTGAAATAGAAAAGGAGAGGACGTGAATTCCATCGGTTTCCAGACGCTAAAGGTAGAGGGAGAACTGTGGTGTCCAAGCCCCTCCATGAAACCCCCCCACACTGCTCAAAGGAGAGGATCCTCCACATGGGCATATATGCGTGAGGTGTAGAGGGAGGGGCCTGGAAAACCAGGAGCATTTTCTTCCTTTTTTTTTTTTTTTTTTTTGGCTTTTGCTTTAACTGATTCCCGACCACCTCACGCAGACGTACTGTGGCAGAAGGGCACGTACAGGCAGATTAACGTACCTGTACGTTACCCTTTAAGAGGCGGCTTGCAGGTGCGTGCCCTGCCAGGAGCCCTGTGATTGTGATCGTGGGTCCTGCGGACTCGATGTCCGTGGGGATACCTGCGATCGTCTCACAGGGAGGAAGAACGGGGAGGTGCTGCTAATGTAAACAGGCCTCTCCCCGTTCTGCCTAGTGACAGTGTCACTGATCAGCGCTCCCTGTAATCGGGAGCAGCGATCAGTGTAGTATCACACACAGCACCCCCCCCCCCCCCACAGTTAGAATCACTCCCTAGGACACACTTAACCTCCACAGTGCCACCTAGTGGCTACCCCCTTCACTGCCAGTCACATTTACACAGTAATCAATGCATTTTCGCTTCTATTCACTGACCGACAGCTCCTCTCTGTAACAAAATGGGTTGTCAGCCCTATCACTGGAGATACTAGGTAAGTTGTAATACAACACTTCAGAACTTTTAGTTCCACCCATGGGGCGGTCCCTAGGCTACAACCCCACAGCCTGCTCAGGCAGAACTCATTTTTTTCTTGCCTAGTGAGGAGATATGACCTAGGAATCCTGCGGGCCCATAGGTCCGTGTTTTTTTTGGTGCAGAAGTTTGGCTTTTTGCGCAAGATGAATGATCCTGTGATCTTCTATCAACAGCCGGCTGGGTGACAGGCTGGTTCACTTATCCTTGTAGTCTGCCTAGTCCGGCCATCGAGCGTGTGCAGGTCGCAGCTACGGCTCGGCAGGCCAAGACATACCTCAGCTCCAGAGGTGGTTGGTGAGCTTTATGCTCTGGGGCGTACATGTGACCGGGCTACTGATGTCTGCGTCACAGTATGCCGAGGCCAGTAGTCTTCCCTGTACTGATCAGGAGCTGACTACCATGGAATGTCTTCCAGCTTCAGGACTGGTAAGTACAGCTCACCTTGCCTGGCAGGGTGGAGCAGCTGGGCATTCCATGGGAGGTCGATTCGGGGGCCCCCCCTCTTCTCTCCCCTGTCCCTAACTCCCTCCTTTCACCCCTCATGGGGGGGGGGGACTGTACATGTGCTGAGCGGTGTGTGTGTGTGTGTGTGTGTGTCTGGGCTCTAACCTGGGGGTTTAGCTGTACTGGGTGCCTGGGTCCTGAAGCTTAGTCATGCCCCTGTGTTGGTGCAGCGCTGTGCCTGCCACATGTTCTCTCTAGTCCCTCATAGCGCTGTTCAGCGGCCATTTTAAGTATGGGCAAGGGTCAAACTGGCTTCTGGCTTCAGTCGGCCATTTTCCTGGTGATTCCCTATTGAGAACACCGGTGGCCATTTTCTGGTAGCCGGACCACGTTTTTTTGCTCTAGCAGCTGCTCCTGTGCCCTCTGCTTCCTGTTTGGTCATCAAAGGGCGCTGGGAAGGTTATCCTGTGTTCTGAACATGTGTTTTTGATCGCCCACCGATCGGTCGCCAATCGTGCGACCGGCCGGCCGGCCACCGACACAGTTTTCTGCTATCTTTGCATCTGGGAGCACTGAGGATCATCAGGCATTGTGGTAATACAGCGCGGAACGCTGTTTTGATAAGTTAATTTACAAGGAATAGGGTCGCCCGCAACTGACCTTTTCGGTCCCCAAATACATGGCGGTGCGTTACCCCTTTGAGGAAAGCTTTCTCAAAAAAAATAAAAAATGGTCGGCTCCTCCGGTCGTGGACCCCCCCAGTATCCAGATTAAACAAAGTAACCACGATCCAGGTTGAGGGGACTCCTGCATTCAAGGATCCCATGGACAGGAAGGCCGAGGCGGTGGCTCGTTCCTTGTTTACAGTTGTGGGGTCAGCCGTGCGACCTGTACTTGCATCTGCACTGGTGTCGCAGACGCTGACTGAGTGGGCAAAAGTTTTGCACCGCGAATTGGGAGAGCAACAGGCCTCCCCTGTCTGCATGGAACTAGCAGACCAACTAGTGCAAGGCCTTAAGTACGTCTCTGACGTGGCCCTGGATACTCTCCCTCTGTTATCCAGGGCTTCAGTGTCAGCTGTGGTGCTGAGGCGCCTGATTTGGCTGAAATACTGGTCTGCTGACCAGGCATCCAAGAAAGCCCTGACGGATCTTCCCTTCCTTGGCGACTGGCTCTTTGGAGCCTCGTTAGATGACATTATTAAAAATGCCACTGGTGGTAAGAGTACTCTACTCCCACAGGCCAGGAAGGCTAAGGAGCCACGCCGTAGACAAGGGCCCTCTTTTTCCACTCACAATCGGCTTTTTCGTCCGCCCGGTGCTTCAACAAAACGTCCCCAGCCCGACAGGACGCCCACGGACGGTCAAAAGCATCCCTGGAACCGCAAACCTAATAAGCCTGTGAACAAAAGTGCTACCGCATGAAGGTTTGCCCCCACCCATGTATCGGGTGGGAGGTCGCCTTTGGGAGTTTGCAGCCCGGTAGTCCTCCCGGTTATCCAACCAATGGGTCTGCAATCTGATTTCCACAGGCTACAAGATAGTTTCTCTCTTGGCCACCAAACAGATTCTTCCCCTCCAACATACTCCTATTCCCGGTTTGCCGGGAGGCCCTGTTGGGGGCGGTAAGGGACTTGCTGAATCAGGGGGTGATTGTACCAATTCCAGAATCGGAACTCTTCCAGGGATTCTACTCAAATCTGTTTGTGGTTCCCAAGAAGGAAGGGGTACGTCCGATCTTGGACTTGAAAGCCCTCAATCACAGAAGGAAGGGGTATGTCCGATCTTGGACTTGAAAGCCCTCAATCACTTTGTAAAATTGCAGAGGTTCAAAATGGAATCAGTTCGCTCGGTAGTTGCTGCACTCCATCAAGGGGACTCCCTGGCTTCCTTAGACATCCAGGATGCATACCTGCACATACCCATATGCCTTCGGCATCAAAAATGTCTCAGTTTGGAAGTTGGGGAAGCCCATTACCAATGTGTGGCTCTTCCCTTTGGCCTGGCATCAGCCCCCCGAGTCTTTACCAAGGTACTGGCTCCAGTATTGGCGTTGCTGCGACAACGCTGGATTACGATTGTGGGCTACCTGGACAATCTCCTCCTGAGAGCATCTTCCGCCTCAGAATTAGAGGAAGATGTGGCGATCACCATGCAGACCCTGCCAGAATTTGGGTGGCTGTTGAACCTAAAGAAGTCAGTGATTGTGCCGACCCAGCGTCTGGAGTACCTAGGTTTGCTATTGGACTCCAGAGAAGCGAGAGTTTTTCTCCCTTCAGACAAGTTGCAGACTCTCAGATCTGCGGTCAAACTACTGTTGTACCGCAAGTGGTCGTCGCTCCGCTTTTGCATGCAAGTACTGGGACTCATGGTAGCCTCCTTCGAGGCAGGACCTTATGCCCAGTTCCACACCAGAGTACTGCAGAAGGAGATCTTGTTGAAATGGAACAAATCTCAGTTGTCCCAGGGGCTCTCTGATCTGGTGGTTGAGGTCCCCGGTGATTCAGTCCGGAAAATCGTTCCTTCCTCTGAAATGGATGGTGATCACTACGGACGCCAGTCTATCTGGCTGGGGTGGAGTGATGGGGATTCAGTCAGCTCAGGGCCTCTGGTGGACGGAAGAATCCGAGTTGCCCATCAATCTGCTCGAATTGAGAGCGATCAGGCTGTGCCTCCACACGTGGTCATTGAGTCTTCAAGGGCGTCCGATCAGGATACAGTCGGACAACGCCACGGCTGTGGCATACATAAATCACCAAGGGGGAACAAGAAGCTCAGCCGCTGCTCGGGAGGTCGCTCACATACTTCGGTGGGCAGAGCGACACGTGCCGGCCCTGTCGGACATTTACATCCCGGGGGTGGTAGATTGGCAGGCGGACTATCTGAGTCGACAGATGCTGGACCCAGGAGAATGGGTGTTGCATCTGGAGATATTCAGGCTGCTATGCCTGAAGTAGGGCACACCAGATGTGGATCTATTGGCCTCCCGTCTCAATCGGAAGGTGCCAAGATTCGTTTCAGGACAAGAGATCCGTGGGCAGACGCGTCAGGCGCGCTCGTGGCTCCGTGGGATCAGTACCAGCTGATCTACGCCTTTCCTCCACTAAAACTCTTGCCATGTCTGCTTTGCAGAGTGGAAGCCAAGGGGATTCCAGTAATCCTGGTTGCCCCAGATTGGCCTCGGTGGCCCTGGTACGCAGATCTGGTGCGTCTGGTGGCAGACGCTCCCTGGCGACTGCCGTTGCGAGAGGGCCTCCTGTCTCCAGGTCCGATCTTTCATCCTGCCTTACCATCGCTGGCTTTAATGGCATGGCTATTGGGAGCCAGGTGTTGAGGAACCAGGATCTGTCGGACTCGGTGATTCCAACTATGTTGAGGGCATGGAAATATACCATCGTACCTGGAAGGCCTACATCTCCATGTGTGAGGAGAAAGGATGGCATTCGCGCTCCTTTTCCATATCCAGGATCCTGCTGTTTCTCCAGCAAGAAGTTGATCAGAGATTGGCATTAAGCACCATCAAAGGGCAAATTTCAGCTTTGGCTGTCTTTTTTTCAATGACCCCTGGCCTCGAACTCCTTAGTGAGTACCTTCGTTCAGGGGGTATGACACGTAGTCCCTCCGGTGCATCCACCGTTACCCCCATGGAATTTGAACCTGGCGCTTCAAAAACCGCAGTTTGAAAACCATCAGGGAGATTCCCCTGTTGACTCTTTCCCAGAAAGTGGTCTTTCTAGTGGCCATCACATCGGCCAGGAGGGTTTCGGAATTGGCAGCCTTGTCCTGCAAGTCGCCTTATCTGGTCATCCACAGGCATAAGGTGGTGTTGCGTTCACAATCGTCCTTTCTACCGAAGGTGGTCTCGGCTTTTCATATCAATGAGGACATTGTATTACCATCGTTGTGTCCTAAGCCGAAGCACTCCAAAGAGGTGGCCCTTCACGCTCTCGACGTGGTTACGGCTCTGA
This sequence comes from Lithobates pipiens, assembly GCF_037356315.1. Lineage (NCBI taxonomy): Eukaryota > Metazoa > Chordata > Amphibia > Anura > Ranidae > Lithobates > Lithobates pipiens. The sequence continues at coordinate 81,760,238 of NW_027507758.1, read as the reverse complement.
AGGTGTATTTGTCTGCCACGGCTCCCTTTCGGAAGTCAGACTCACTGTTTGTTTCGGTGGCTGGTCCAAAGAAGGCTATGGCGGTCTCGTCGGCCACCATTTCCAGGTGGATCAGACAGATTGTAGTACAAGCCTATGCCTTGAAGGGGCAGGTGCCCCCCTTTCCGGTCACGGCCCACTCTACAAGGGCAATTGGAACATCTTGGGCTTTCCGACACCAAGCATCTGTCGCTCAGGTGTGTAAGGCGGCGAACTGGTCGTCTGTCCATACGTTTACCAAGTTCTACAAGGTTAGACGTCAATGCATCGGCTGATGTCTGTTTTGGTCGCAAAGTTTTGCAGGGGGCCGTGTAGTTGCAATTAAATATGCAGTCTTTATTTTTTTCCTGGTTTTTCGATAAAAATGCAGTACTGTTATGTTAATGCACTGTTGCATTACTTCTGCAAAAGGTTGTGGTCTTGGGGATCTCTCCTGTTGAGAATACCCGGTTATGTGGTGGTGTTTTTCCACACACTGCTGTTTTTTTGTGGGTTTCGTTTCACTAGTTTCCACTTGCCATGGTGGATGAAGTTTTTATGCTGTTTTTCCCACCCCTCGTTTGGCACTGCTTGGGGACGTCCCATTTTGTTAGAGAGGAGCTGCGTTGGTAGGTGAATATAAGAGAAAATAGGATTTTTTTGTACTCACTGTAAAAAAATCCTTTTCTCTGTAATTCACCGACCGACACAGCACCCGCCCCTCCTTTTTCTCTTTATGTTATACTGCTTGTTGATGCACTGAGTTCTGCCTGAGCAGGCTGTGGGGTTGTAGCCTAGGGACCGCCCCATGGGCGGAACTAAAAGTTCTGAAGGCTTGTATTACAACTTGCCTAGTATCTCCAGTGATAGGGCTGACAACCCATTTTGTTACAGAGAGGAGCTGTGTCGACCAGTGAATTACAGAGAAAAGGATTTTACGATGAGTACAAAAAATGACCAGTTACACTTACCGGTAACGTCTTTTCTAGGAAATCTTCCAGGACGGCACACCTGAGAGATGACTGGTCCACCTGACAGGAAACACAATCAACAACAAGTTTAAAAGTCCCCACCCCTCCCTCAGACCCTCAGTTATGGTAAAGAAAAGCCCACACCGGTGTCAGAGGGAACATTCTGTGAGGAATCAATATACCACACCAATAAAACAAGGGTAGGGAAGTAGGCCTGCCGTCCTGGAAGATTTCCTAGAAAAGACGTTACCGGTAAGTGTAACTGGTCATTTTCTCCAGTCATCTTCCAGGACGGCACACCTGAGAGGATAAGCAAGAAGTTCAGGCCTACTTTTAGGGCGGGACAACCGCTTGTAGGACCTTCCTGCCAAATGCCAAATCCTGAGGGGACAACACTCTGTAGTGCCTCAGAAAAGTTCTATGGCTCGTCCATGTTGCTGCTCTGCAGATCTGGTCGATTGAGGCGCCTGCCCTTTCTGCCCAGGAGGTCGCCAGGGATCCTTAAGGCGGGTTGGTACTGGTTTACCTGCCTGCCTATAAGCAATAGATATGGTTTGTCTAACCCATCTAGCTATCGTTGTCTTAGAAGCTTGTAGACCCTTTCTCTTCCCTGAGAAGGTGATCAATAAGTGACTGGATCTCCTAAAGTCTTTCACTCTTTCCAAATAAACTAGGAGACAACGCCTGACCTCTAAGAAATGGAACCTTTCCTCTTCCTTATTCTTGGGATTCTGGAAAAAAGACGGGAGAATAATCTCCAGTGTTCTGTGAAATAACGAAGCCACCTTTGCCAAATAAAGAGGATCCCGAGTGAGGATTACCCTATCCTCTAGGATGCACAAAACACGGCTCTTTAATCGAAAGAGCCTGTATATCACCCACCCTTCTGGCCGTAGTGATAGCCAGAAGGAAGGCCAACTTAAATGATAAAAGTTTAACAGAAATTTGAGCCACTGGCTCAAAAGGCCCCCTTGTTAGGGCATGTAATACCAAGGACAGGTCCTATGGAGGGCAACTGACCAACCTAACTGGAACTACCCTTTCCCTGGCCAACAAAAATATTTTTATCAGCGGCTCCTGCCCTAGCTTCCTATCAAAAAACACGGACAGGGCTGCCACCTGGACTTTGAGGGTGCTGACCGTCAAACCCTGGTCCACCCCCTCTTGAAGAAAGTCTAGGATGGTAGGTATCATCTGGAGAACCCCCTCCTTAGACTGCAGCCAATGGGAGAAAACTTTCCAGACTTATGCATACATTTTTCTGGTGACGCCTTTCCTACTGAGGAGAAGAGTGTCTATCACTCTCTCCGAACAGCCCCTGTCACGGAGTATTTCCCTCTCAATAGCCATGCTGTCAGAGAGAGACGTCCCGGGTCGGGGTGAAAGACTGGACCCTGACTGAGCAGGTCTCGTTGCCCCGGCAGATGTAGAGGGGGAGCTACCGAGAGACTCTGAATGGTGGGAAACCAAACCCTCTTGGGCCACCAGGGTGCTATTAGCACCAGGTCTGTCCTTGAGTAGGTTAACTTCTGTAGGACTCTGGAAAGGAGTACCAGTGGGCGAAAGGCATAAGCCAGCCTGAAATTCCACACCTGTACAAGAGCGTCTATCCCTTCTGCTTCTTGATCCTTGTAAAAGGGAGAAAAATCTGCTGACCTTCGCATTCCTCCGGGAAGTGAATAAATCTATTTCTGGCTTGCCGAAATGTCTGCAAACCAGGAAGAAGATTTCTTTGCTCAATCCCCATTCCCCTGAAGGATGGGCTGTCTGCTTAAGAAATCTGCCTGTAGATTGAGTGAGCCTTTTATATGAACCGCTGACAGCGAAAGGACCTTCCTTTCTGCTTCCCCAAGGATTTGCTGTGCTAACCTCCTCAGTTTGCCAGACCTTGTCCCTCCTTGGTGATTTAAGTATGCCACCGTGACCTGGTTGTCCGAGAGGACCTGAACCTCTCTGTCCTGCAGCTGCTGTTGGAAATAGTCTAGGGCCTTGCCTACTGCCAGGAGCTCCCTGAAATTGGAGGATTCCCTGGCTGGCTGTGGTTCCAAGACCTTTGGGCATACTGGTCTACCAGATGAGCCCCCCAGCCCCAAGCGCTGGAGTCGGTGGTCAAGACTAATGGGTTTACCTGGGCCCAGGGGCGACCTTTCACCAAATCAGGTTACTGCCGGTATGCAGGCCGCCATGAGGCCCAGCAGTCTCATTATATATCTCAGAGAGGCTTCTCTTCTTTCAAGAAGGGTGACAACCGCATTCTGGACCTTCACTACCTTTTCCGCTGGTAAGAACACCTTCTGTGCCTGTGAATCTAACAGGTAGCCTAGGTATAGTTTGGACTGAGAAGGTGTCAGTAAGGACTTCTCCCGGCTGACCAACCAGCCCAAGGTTTCCAGAACCTCTAACACGATGTCTCTGTCTATCACTGCTTGCTTCTGATCCACACTGTAGATCAGCAAGTCGTCTAGGTAGGGTATTAACCTTATGCCCTGTAGGTGTATATATGCTACGACCTCGGCCATCACTTTTGTGAATACCCTTGGGCTTGCCGCCAGCCCAAAGGGAAGAGCTCTGAACTGCCAGTGTTCTACTCTCTGCTGTATGTGGACTGCGAAACGTAGGTATCTCTGATGCTCGGGAGCAATGGGTACATGTAAATACTCGTCATTCAGGTCCAGAGTGACCATAAAAACTCCTGCCTGAAGATGTTTTCTTACTGAGTAAATACTTTCCATCCTGAACCTCTTCTGAAGTAAGTAACGGTTTAGTGCTCTCAGATTTATTATTAAACGAAATCTGCCTGAGGGTTTTGGAACCACAAATACGTGTGAGTAAAAACCCTGGGCTAATCGACTGGCTGGTACTGGAGCAATGGGTCCTTGCTCTGCCAGGTCCTTTAAATTTTCCAGTAAACCCGCTGCCCTGGCTGGGTCCCTGGGAGGAAAGGTAATTAGAAAATTCTGTGGGGGAAGACTTTGGAATTCCAGTCTGTACCCTACTTCTAAGAGATTTAAAATATATGGACTCTGCGTAATCCTTTTCCAATGGGGAAGGAAGTTGCTGAGTCTTGCGCCCACTCTTATGGTGGCGTCATTTACCCTCTTTCTGAGAGGTTCCGGAACTGGAAAAAAGAATTGTACTCTTATCCTTTCCTTTTCCAAGATTCCACCTCTTCCTTTGTTCAACTTTCCCTTTATGATGAATCCTTGAGTGGGGGCCTCGAAAAAATTTCTTACCCCTCTCCCTCTTGGGTTTTACCGGGAACTTCTTTCCCTTTTCAGTAGATCGGGACAAAACCTGATCCAAGCCTGACCCAAACAACAGGGAACCCTCAAAGGGAATGCCACAGAAGTGGGATTTGGAAGTGAAATCTCCATCCCAGGTCTTTACCCATAGGGCCCTCCTGGCGGAGTTTAAGAGTGCTGCTGTCTTAGCTGTGGTCCTAACAGTCTCCACTGCTGCATCTGCCACATACGCTACTGCTCGACTGATTACCTCCAGTGATTCTAAAATATCTTTAGTCTCCTCACCCCGGGAGACGTGATCTATTAATTTGCCAAGCCAGGTGTCTGTATTTCTGGCTACACAGGCCGAGACTAGGGCCGGCGCCATTGCTGCCGCATTCGCCTCCCAGGCCCTTTTAGTAAAGTCTCAGATTTCTTATCCATCTGATCTTGGATATTTCCAGAATCTTCAAAGGATAAATCCGACCTCTTGGACACCTGTGCCATCTTTTCCAAGCTTTCCGTCTGAGAAGCTTACGTTCAGGTTCCTTCCACTCTCTGAGGACTATCTCCTTCAGAGACTGGTGGATGGGAAGGTTCTGGCCTGCAACCTTCCTAGGCCCCTATACACCCTGTCCTGTGCTGAAACTTGGGCAGAGGGGACCTGGATATCCTCCGAGGTGTAAAATGGCCTTTAAAAGACCCTCCATGTCCTCACTTGAGAACAAAAAACCCCCAGGTTTTGGCTCCCCCTGGCTATCCTGGTCCAAAACCTCCCCAGAAGTAACTTCTGGGACCTGACCTTCCTCCACTCAGACAATAGGGAGGCCTCTGGCTCTCCGTATAGGATGTGGAAAAATTTTCTTGTGGGTGAGGAATCTCTCTCTCAGAGGGACTCTCATCCTGGCTCTTCACTAGAGTAGTTTGAAAAGATTGAAGGGTGGCTAACATTTCAGACTGTAAAGCCCTACATTCCTTCACGACCTGAGCGGTCTCCCTGCCTGCGAGTTTAAAGATACATCTATCGCAGAAAGGTTTGCTGTGGTCCTGTGCTAATTTAGCATTACAATAACCACAGCGTTTGGACTTTGAAGTAGCCTTTCCTTTAGACCTACAGGCTGACCCCTGGGCAGAGCCTTCAGTCCCTGGAAAATAGGAAATTTAACAATTAGCTACTCAAGTCTAAAAAGGGCCAAGGGAGTCTACCTCAGAGTACCCCGCCCCTCAAAACACAGCTGGATCACTCACCCCCTGTGGCGACCTCAATAGCTGTCTGCTCAGACGGACCTTCCAGTTCCATGACGATTTTAGCTGCCCTGCAGAATCGCTGGGTTAAGGCACAGTCCTGAGCGTTCCCCTGTTTGCCTTTGAAAGTGCTGCAAGGTAAACGGCGTTTTCACAAACAGTAGCCGGGGTGCTTCACTGCAGCCTCTGCTGTTTGAATATTCCCGCCGGTCGGCGCCATCTTTAGGAGGTCCGTCGGCCGGAAGAGACGTACGGCCTCTTCCGGACCTGCGCCGTGCAGTTGGAACGCACGCCAATGCGTCCAGACCTCCCAGCCTCCATCCGGAAATCTGATGGCCAGAAGTGATGCATCCGGACTTCCGGACCTGCGCCGTAGAGCTGGAACGCACGCCACCACGTTCAGCACTGGAGGAATGCAGCTTACCACCAACGAACAGTCGCTCAAGGTAGGCACACACAAATGGGGAGCAGCACGTCTAGGACAACTCCCCTGTCCCACGAAGCTGCAAACAGGGCTCCTAAAGGAGACCTTAAGCGAGGACCATCTCCCCCAGGTGTCTCTGGGGGTTGCAAGGGAGAAAGGCAGACCCTGTCCGCTGAGCCCCACAAAAGGATAATCCTCTCTAGGAAAAAACGAGGTCCCAGACCTCTCCATAAAAAAATTAAAAGGAGAAACTTGGTTTCGCTGTCATCTGTGGGAAACACAATCAAGAACTGAGGGTCTGAGGGAGGGGTGGGGACTTTTAAACTTGTTGTTGATTGTGTTTCCTGTCAGGTGGACCAGTCATCTCTCAGGTGTGCCGTCCTGGAAGATGACTGGAGAAAAATCCTATTTTTAATTGCACTGATCGCTGTATAAATGTGAATGCTCCCAAAATCACACCAAAAGTGTCCGATCTGTCCGCCATAATGTCAGTCACGATAAAAATCACTGATCGCCGCCATTACTAGTAAAATAAAAATTATCAATAAAAATGCCATAAAACTATCCTCTATTTTGTAAACGCTATAACTTTTGCGCAAATCAAACACTTATTTTGCGATGATTATTATTTTATTTTTTTTACCAAAAATATGTAGAAGAATACGTGTCGGCCAAAACTGAGGAAAAAAATTTTTTTTTTTAAATATATTTTGTGGAGATATTTGTTATAGCAAAAAGTAAAAAAAAGCGTTTCTTTTTCAAAATGGACACTTTTTTTTTGTTTATAGCGCAAAAAATAAAAAAACGCAGAGGTGATCAAATACCGCCAGAAGAAAGCAGTAGTTGTGGGAAAAAAGGTAAATTTTTTTTTTTTTTAGGAGCCACATCGCACGACCGCACAGTTGTCAGTTAAAGCGACACAGTGCAGAATCGCAAAAAGTGCTGTGGTCTTTGGCCAGCCACATGGTCTGGGGCTGAAGTGGTTAACATCTACTTTATGTATAACTAAATGCAAAACTTTTTTTTTTAAGAACACAACACCCCTTCTGCATGCAGTATTATCATTAGAAATACCTATGCATGTTTATTTTTTGTAAACCAATCAGAACTTGGTTTCTCTGATATACAGGGTATCCTAAAAGTCTCCATACATAGAAAAAAACAACTCATACTTTATATTATTATTATCATTTTTTTTTAAATAAAGGTATAGTTATCTACAATTTCCCATTTTCTCTATGTATGGTAACTTTTGGGACACCCTGTAGATGTAGTCTGGTTACTTTGATAGTGACCAGAGCCTCTAGGTCTGCAACAATGATACATATTCAGTTGTCTCTGGATCACACTCCCTTTATGAGAGATGGTGAAGTTATTTACTTTACTTAGAACAACAGGGGGCAGTATTTGAACATTTTTACAGGCATCAGGATACAGTGGCACCCATCCCACTTTTGGGTTATTTCGCCTTCTATTATTGCAGCATCAAATCTTCCAAAAGGGATGCTTTTTTTATTGCATATATCTGCTTAAATTGTAAACAGAAAAAAGAAGTTGTATTCCATGTCACATGTCTAAAGCAAATTTCAAATCTGGGAGTTGCTAGATGAGAAGTCTAACATGTTAAACCAGATCTGTATCCTGTTATTTGGAATACAGTGTGAGGAAAAGCCAGTATAAACAGGGAGAAAGGTTCTGGTCTTAATTTTATCAAGATTTTTTAAGTGTTTTAGCTACACTCTATTACCAAAAGTATTGGGACACCTGCTTTTACACATGAACTTTAATGGCATCCCTTTCTTAGTCGGTAGGGTTCAATATTGAGTTGGCCCACACTTTGCAGCTATAACAGCTTCAACTCCTCTGGGAAGTCTGTCCATAAGGTTTAGGAGTGTGTCTATGGGAATGTTTGACCATTCTTCTAGAACCTGCATTTGTGAGGTCAGGCACTGATGTGGATGAGAAGGCCTGGTTCGCAGTCTCCACTCCAATTCATCCCAAAGGTGTTTTCTATTAGGTTGAGGTCAGGACTCTGCAGACCAGTCAAGTTCCTCCATCCCAAACTCGCTCATCCATGTCTTTATGGACGTTGCTTTGTGCACTGGTGCGAAGTCATGTTGGAAGAGGAAGGAGCCATCCCTAAACTATTCCCACAAAGTTGGGAACATGAAATTGTCCAAAATCTCTTGGTATGCTGATGCCTTAAGAGTTCCCTTCACTGGAACTAAGGGGCCGCCCAACCCCTGAAAAACAACCCCACACCATAATCCCCCTTCCAGTACACAAAGCAAGGTCCATAAAGACATGGATGAGCGAGTTTGGGGTGGAGGAACTTGACTGGCCTGCACAGAGCCCTGACCTCAACCGATTGAACACCTTTGGGATGAATAAGAGCGGAGCCTGCAAGACAGGCCTTCTCATTCAACATCAGTGCCTGAACACAGAAATGTGCTTCTGGAAGAATGGTCAAACATTCCCATAGACACACTCCTAAACCTTGTGGACAGCCTTCCCAGAAGAGTTGAAGCCGCTATAGCTGTAAATGGTGGGCCAACTCAATATTGAACCCTATGGACTAAGATTGGGATTCCATTAAAGTTCATGGGCGTGTAAAGGCAGGTGTCCCAATACTTTTGGTAATATAGTGTAGGCACATGACATTAATCATTTGAAATGCTCATAATGCTGTTTCCCCTGACAACCGGACCATGGCGTCTAAGCTACCTTGGCATTAGGACACAGGTCACATAGGAAGTGCAAAAAAAGTAGTGCTAAAATCAATGATACAGTGATAAGTGTATACACAAATTATTATTATTATAATACACAATTTATATAGCGCCAACAGTTTACGCAGCATTTTACAATATATGGGGGGGAACAACACAATTACAGTTCAATACAGAAGGTACAGGAGGGCCCTGCACATAGAGCTTACATTCTAAAGGGAGCGGGTGGTGGTACAAAAGGTAATAGCTGCAGAGAATGATTTGATGGGGGTGGCAAATAATAAACAATGTAATAATCACTGAATAAAAAAAATTAACAAAAAAGTCCAACATGGTGAAATGAATAAATATATGGAAAAGGAAATGTTAATGTCCCACAACACAAATCCAATCCTGTAATGCAAAATGTGGAAGTCCACAACAGTGAAGTGATGATCTTCCGACGTGAAGATATAATAAAAAAATGGTGAATCCTTACAAGAGATAAGATTGAACTCTTACTGGAACGAATGGACCCGGATGTCACTCTTACCGGAACGAATGGACCCGGATGTCAGCGACACCGAATCATGTAAGCCGGGATTTCCAGATAAATGGATCTCACGAATGGATACAAGGACCCAAAGTCTCCGATGGTATCTCCACTTGGCTCCAATGACCTTGTAAGTATCAACCAAGCTGGAGGGGCAGCTATCGATGGGAACACCACGGCGACTCATCCACACAAAATATGTAGAAAAAAGAAGAGGGGGGGGGGGGGGTCAGATAATTCCGATTTAGATATATATCCATTTTGCAGCCAGCCAGCCCCGCATGCGCTGACGCGTCTCACCGGCTGTTGCTTTGCCATTCACATAGAAAGAAGCACAACATTTATCTATAACAAAAATATTTTTAATAAAATGGGAATTCCTCTCCTTTTTTGAGATTTTCTCTTACTGCCTCTTGGACAGGAAGTAAGTGAAATTTCCCTAATGGTACACAGATAAGAAATAACCTGACTGGGGCTTTAACCCTTTCCTTCTCTATCCTAAACAAAGATAATGCTCAGGCTTTACAGCCACCTTCAAAACAGGCTTTTTAACCACTTGAGACCCGCACTATAGCCGAATGACAGCTACAGCGCGGACCCCCTTTGCCGGGACTACGTCTATTGACGTCGTCCCGTGCACGAGCGGCCTGCGCGCCCTGCTCTGTGATCGGCGAGTCTATGAGACTCGCCTGATCACCGATCCGAGCAAGGGGTCGATCCCGACTCCTTACCACGTGATCAGCTGTCAGCCAATGACAACTGATCATGTGATACAACAGAGCCGGTAATCAGCTATTATTCCTCCTTGCGCTAACAGCGCGAGGAGAAAAAAAAAGAGCCAATCACCGGCGGCCGTGATCGGGACATCAGTCCCGATCACGGACAGCCCTGCCAGTGCCCACCTGCCCCCTGCCAGTGCCACCTCATTAAAAAATAAGTGCCCCCGTCAGTGCCACCCAGCAGTGCCACCCAGCAGTGCCCACAGTGCCACTCAGCAGTGCCACCCAGCAGTGCCCACAGTGCCACCCAGCAGTGCCCACAATCTGCCTCAACAAAGGTGCTGCACCCCAGTGCCACATATCCATGCCCATCAGTGTCATCTATCAGTGCCCAGCAGTGCCGCCCAGCAGTGCCCCCTCTCAGAGCCACCTATCAGTGCCCATCAGTCCCATCTATCAGTGGTACCTATCAGTGCCCCTTAGTGCCACCCATCCGTGCCAACCATCTGTGCCACCCATCCGTGCCATCTTATCTGTGCCCATCTTTGCCCATCAGTGCCGCCTTATCTGTGCCTATTAGTGCCGCCTTAACTATGCCTATCAGTGCCCACCAATGCAGCCTATCAGTCCCCACCAATGCAGCCTATCAGTGCCTACCAGGTCAGCCTATCAGTGCCGCCTCATCAGTGCACTTCAATGAAGGAGAAAAATGACCTGTTTGCAAAATTTTATAACAAACAATTAAACATGATTTTTTTTTTTTGCATCTTTTTTTGTTTGTTTAGCAAAAAATAAAACTCCGAGCTGTAACTAAATACCACCAAAAGAAAGCTCTATTTGTGTGAAAAAAATGATAAAAATGTCATTTGGGTACAGTGTTGTATGACCGCGCAATTGTCATTCAAAGTGCATCAGCGCTGAAAGCTGAAAATTGGTCTGGGACTGAGGGGGGTTTAAGTGCCCAGTAAGCAAGTGGTTAAGGGTTTAAATGTTCCTATACACCCCTCTATGCTAGCCTATGTGTCCATGCACATACAGTGCCTTGCGAAAGTATTCGGCCCCCTTGAACTTTTCAACCTTTTGCCACATTTCAGGCTTCAAACATAAAGATATAACATTTTAATTTTTTGTGAAGAATCACCAACAAGTGGGACACAATTGTGAAGTGGAACGAAATCTATTGGATAATTTAAACTTTTTTAGCAAATAAAAAAACTGATAAGTGCTGCGTGCAAAATTATTCGGCCCCTTTACTTTCAGTGCAGCAAACTCACTCCAGAAGTTCAGCGAGGATCTCTGAATGATCCAATGTTGTCCTAAATGACTGATGGTGATAAATAGAATCCACCTGTGTGTAATCAAGTCTCTGTATAAATGCACCTGCTCTGTGATAGTCTCAGGGTTCTGTTGAAAGCGCAGAGAGCATCATGAAGACCAAGGAACACACCAGGCAGGTCCGTAATACTGTTGTGGAGAAGTTTAAAGCTGGATTTGGATACAAAAAGATTTCCCAAGCTTTAAACATCCCAAGGAGCACTGTGCAAGCGATCATTTTGAAATGGAAGGAGTATCAGACCACTGCAAATCTACCAAGACCTGGCCGTCCCTCTAAACTTTCAGCTCAGACAAGGAGAAGACTGATCAGAGATGCAGCCAAGAGGCCCATGATCACTCTGGATGAACTGCAGAGAACTACAGCTGAGGTGGGAGTCTGTCCATAGGACAACAATCAGTCGTACACTGCACAAATCTGGCCTTTATGGAAGAGTGGCAAGAAGAAAGCCATTTCTCAAAGATATCCATAAAAAGTCTCGTCTAAAGTTTGCCACAAGCCACCTGGGAGACACACCAAACATGTGGAAGAAGGTGCTCTGGTCAGATGAAACCAAAATCAAACTTTTTGCCCACAATGCAAAACGATATGTTTGGCGCAACACAGCTCATCACCTTCAACACACCATCCCCACTGTTAAACATGGTGGTGGCAGCATCATGGTTTGGGCCTGCTTTTCTTCAGCAGGGACAGGGAAGATGGTTACAATTGAGGGGAAGATGGATGCAGCCAAATACAGGACCATTCTGGATGAAAACCTGTTGGAGTCTGCAAAAGACATGAAACTGGGACGGAGATTTATCTTCCAACAAGACAATGATCTCAAACATACAGCAAAATCTACAAAGGAATGGTTCACAAATAAACGTATCCAGGTGTTAGAATGGCCAAGTCAAAGTCCAGACCTGAATCCAATCGAGAATCTGTGGAAAGAGCTGAAAACTGCTGTTCACAAACGCTCTCCATGCAACCTCACTGAGCTCGAGCTGTTTTGCAAGGAAGAATGGGCAAGAATTTCAGTCTCTCGATGTGCAAAACTGATAGAGACATACCCCAAGCGACTTGCAGCTGTAATCGCAGCAAAAGGTGGCTCTACAAAGTATTAACGCAAGGGGGCCGAATAATTTTGCACGCCCCACTTTTCATTTTTTTATTAGTTAAAAAAGTTTCAAAAATCCAATAGATTTCGTTCCACTTCACAATTGTGTCCCACTTGTTGGTGATTCTTCACAAAAAATAAAAAATGTATATCTTTATGTTTGAAGCCTGAAATGTGGCAAAAGGTTGAAAAGTTCAAGGGGGCCGAATACTTTCGCAAGGCACTGTATAGGCGTTTACAGGCATTCAGAGGGAAGGGCATTTAGGGGCAGAAATCTGAACACACCAAAATCAGGAGAGGAGTCTGACACATCTAAACACATGTAATGGCCAATAAAATAAACTCTGTAGCACTTGACGCACCTAAACGCGTTGGTCAGCTGTGTCCATGCAGCCACTGCATCCCAATTGAAATCCATGGGACTGCCTGCATGAGGTTGCATGTAACATCCCTGCAGGCAAACACAAGCTGTATGAACAATGCCTGAAACTGAAAAAGAAAACGTTTTGCATTTAGTTATACTTTGCTTTCAGTGATAATAATGAAATAAATAAAAATAACAATGGCCAGAAAAGAAACACAGACAATGACAATAGTTGTATTCCTTAACACAGGTGTTCAGTGGATTAAAGAGGTAGCAAACCCACCTTTTTCATCGTTTTACCTACAGGTAAGCCTGTAATAAGGCTTACCTGTAGTTACTGTGAATATCTCCTAAATTTGCATTGTTTAGGAGATAGTAACAGTGCATGCAGTCAGTGACGTCACCGGCGCATGCACTCTGAAGGTCCGGCATACCTTCCTGCATCTTGCCGCAAAACAGCGGCCCCCGCATGCATGGGAGAGACATGATCCCGCCCGCAGCCACTCATGTAGCCAGAGGTCGTGAACCCAGAAGGAAGACCGGGTGAAGATGGAAGCCCTCTCAGCAGTGACAGTGTGACGCTGGAGGGCTTCATTTTAGGGTAAGTCTCCCATAATGTGCTAGTATGCATACTAGCACATTGTGACATTGCCTTGTCATTGACAGTCAGAGGAAAAGGTCCCTCTGATACTGGTGATCAGGTGTAAAAGGGCCATATTATGATCCACAGAAGTACAGTCAAATGAGCTTTAGCTGTACTTCTCTTTTAAGACCTCTTTTACACCGAGGCGTTTTTTAAAGTGGTTGTATACCTGTTTTTTTATATTTTTACCTACAGGGAAACCTATAATAAGGCATACCTGTAGGTAAAATTAATATCTCCTAAACTTGTACGGTTTAGGAGATATTCACTTTGCATGCAGCCGCTGACGTCAGCTGCGCATGCGCTGTGAAAGTCCGGCTGACGCTGCCGGACTTTGCCAGAAAGAAGTCTCCCACACAAACACGCGGTAGTGACGACGTTTTGGCTCCGGCCACTCACAGCACCAGAGCCGCGAACCCGGAAGACACGCCGAGGGGAAATGTCACTCCCTTGGCGTGGATGGGATCAGCTGCCACTGCCTTGTTCTAAGGTAAGTATTTCATAATGAGCTAGTATGCAGTGCATACTAGCTCATTATGCCTTTTGCCTTACAGGTTTAAAAAAAAAAAAAAAAATTCTGTGGGTATACAACCGCATTATGCGCTTTTGTGTTAAAAAAAAAAAGCAACTGAAAAGCTCACAAAAATGGCTTCCCATTAACTGCTTGCTGACCGGCCACCGTCATCATACTGCAGCAGGTCAGCACAATCCCGCGAACCATCGTAGCTATACGTCGGCTCGAGGGATAGGAGGCGCGTGCATGTGCCTGCGATCTTCGGCCACGAGCGATCATGAGCACAAGGGACAGAACATGGAAGTGTGTGTGTAAACACACAACTCCCTGTTCTTGGAGGAGTGAGAGACCGTGAGTTCCTATTAGCTAGGAACCATGATCTGTCACTTCCTCTAGTTAGTTCCCTCCCCCTTCAGTTAGAATCACCTCCCAGGGAACACAGTTAACCCCTTGATCACCCCTAGTGTTAACCCCTTCACTGCCAGTGACATTTTTATCGTAATCAATGCATTTTTATAGCACTGATCGCTATGTGAATGGTCCCAAAAATGTGTCAAAATTGTCCGATGTGTCCACCATAATGTCGCAGTCCCGATAAAAATCGCAGATCGCCGCCATTACTAGTAAAAAGAAAAAATGTATCATAGAAATGCCCTAAATCTATCCCCTATTTTGTAGACGCTATAACTTTTGCACAAACCAATCAATATGGGCATTTGCGATTTTTTTTTTTTTTTACCAAAAATATGTAGAAGAATACATATCGGCCTAAACTAAGGAAAAAATGTTTTTTTTAATATATTTTTGGAGATATTTATTACAGCAAAAAAGTCAAAAACATTGCGTTTTTTCAAAATTGTCGCTCTTTTTTTTTTTGTTTATAGCGCAAAAAATAAAAACCGCAGAGGTGATCAAATACCACCAAAAGAAAGTTCTATTTTGTTTGGGTGCAACGTCGCCAGACCGCGCAATTGTCAGTTAGACCCCTTTCACACTGGGGCGCTTTGCAGGCACTACAGCGCTAAAAATAGCGCCTGCAAAGTGCCCTGAAAACAGCCGCTGCTTTGTCTCGAGGGCTTTCACACTGGAGCGGTGCGCTGGCAGGACATTAAAAAAAAGTCCTGCTAGCAGCATCTTTGGAGTGGTGAAGGAGCGGTGTATACACTGTGACTGCTCCTCCACCACTCCTGCCCATTGAAATCAATGTGGCAGCATGGCTATATTGCCGGCAAAGTACCTCTGCAGGTTTTTAACCCTTTTTCGGCCGCTAGCGAGAGAGGGGTAAAACTGCCCCGCTAACAGCCGAATAGTGCTGCAAATCCGACAGTAAAGTGCTGCTAAAAATAGCGGCGCTTTACTGCTGACGCACCTCCAGCTCCAGTGTGGAAGGGGACTTAAAGCAATACAGTGCCGAATCGCAAAAAAGGCCCGGTCATTCAGCAACCAAATCTTTCCGGGGCTGAAGTGGTTAAAATGAATGGCTTCTTTCACATTGGCGTGGTTTGCTGGCGGGACAGTGAAAAAACTCCTCAAGCAGCCATGGGCGTCCGCAGGTAGGGGCAAGGGGGGTCAAGTGCCAGCGATCAGATCTTAAATTCAGCACAGTTGCATTGCTATCGGGTGCCATCCGCCAGTGGGGTAACACCATCAAGGTGCTGTCAAGCCCCCCCCCCCCCATCAGTAGTGTTACTTCAGGCTCTTTTCCCTGCTCAGTCCAGCAGAGAACTCAGTGTCGCTGTGACAGGAGAAAGGCGAGCTGCAGGCTGTCAGAGGTTTTCCCTGCTTGTCCCCCTTTTCTTCTGTCAGGGACAAGAGACGGCAGCTCTCACCAGGTTCCCCGTCCAGCTTCCTGCCCACTCTGTTCCTACCCTATTGGCCATAACTGAGGGCCACTCAAAGGAGACTAGGAGAGCATCATGGGACATGTAGTCCCAAAGATTAGCGGGCCCATTTTTCTCAGGGAAGAGGCTACAGATTGAGAGACTGCAGCCTGGAAAAAAGCTTAAGGAGAAAGCGCTACAGGACAAAAGAATGAGGAGTGTGCTGGGCAGAAGCGAGAGAGAGAGAGCCACGCTGCCCAGCACCACCAGAGAGCGAGCCACGCTGCCCAGCGCCACCAGAGAGAGAGAGCCCCGCTGCCCAGCGCCACCAGAGAGACAGCCACGCTGCCCAGCGCCACCAGAGAGCGAGCCACGCTGCCCAGCGCCACCAGAGAGCGAGCCACGCTGCCCAGCGCCACCAGAGAGCGAGCCACGCTGCCCAGCGACACCACAGAGCGAGCCACGCTGCCCAGCGCCACCAGAGAGCGAGCCACACTGCCCAGCGCCACCAGAGAGAGAGCCACTCTGCCCAGCGCCACCAGAGAGAGAGCCACTCTGCCCAGCACCACCAGAGAGCCACGCTGCCCAAGGCCACCAAAGAGAGAGCCATGCAGCCCAAGGCCACCAAAGAGAGAGCCATGCTGCCCAGCGCCACCAGAGAGAGAGAGAGAAATGCTGCCAAGCACCACCAGAGAGAGCCACGCTGCCAAGCACCACCAGAGAGAGAGCCACGCTGCCCAGCACTACCAGAGAGCCACGCTGCTTGGCGCCACCAGAGAGAGAGCCACGCTGCCCAGCTCCACCAGAGAGAGAGCCATGTGGCCCAACGCCACCAGAGAGAGAGCCACGCTGCCCAGTGCCACCAGAGAGAGCCACGCTGCCAAGCACCACCAGAGAGAGAGCCACGCAGCCCAGCGCCACCAGAGAGAGAGAGCCACGTGGCCCAGCGCCACCAGAGAGAGAGCCACGTGGCCCAGCGCCACCAGAGAGAGAGCCACGTGGTCCAGCACCACCAGAGAGAGAGCCACGTGGTCCAGCGCCACCAGAGAGACATGCTGCCAAGCACCACCAGAGAGAGAGCCACGCTGCCCAGCACCACCAGAGAGAGAGCCACGTGGCCCAGCGCCACCAGACAGAGAGACACGCTGCCCACCAGCACCACCAGAGAGAGAGAAACGCTGCCCAGTGCCACCAGAGAGAGAAAATCTGAGCAGCTACCAGGGTACAGACGTGCTACACTACTGACCAGAGTTGCCCCAGGGGAATACAGAGTGAGCAATCGTCCAGCTGGAGGGATCACTGCTGTAGTTTTGCTGGGACTGATAAGAGGGCCTATTGGCCATTATCCATTACTTATCCTAGGGACTGTACAACATCTGCAGTTTCTGACCATGATAATGTGATCATGACATTGTCGAAAAGGGGCAGCGCATGGGTGACCCTATAATGATGCGCCCCCCCCCCCCCCGAAAAAAGTTCTGCGGACGCCCATGCAAGCAGCATCTTTGGCGGGCAATAAAAGCGCCTCTCTCTATTGGAATGAATGGGAAACGCATCAAAAAGGTTCTTGCTGCAGTTGAGTCACGTGACCTTAAAAAAAAAGCACACCGCTAACTCCAGAAAAGTGCTCGCCATTTTATAGGCAGTTTTCAAGCGCCTCAGCGTGAAAGGGGTCCTGATCTGTACACCTTCTCCTGTGCCACAGAAATGAGGGGAGCAGCATGACAGCCAGGCAACTGGCACTTTCAGAGACACAGGTCAGCACTGGCAGCCTCGCTCCTCTCATGACCTTATAAAGTGTGTAGAATGGGGTCACCCAGGGCGGGGCAGAGTTATGTACTAATTATGCTGCTGGAGACTGCTGGCCACAGGGAATGTACTGTACAGAGCGGAGGAGTACAGCGCGCATGCGCAGTACATACCCTGCCTGGGACTTTGTGGCCCCGCCCCCCAGCCCGGATTTCGGGAGAAGCAGCTGGCTGCAGGCAAGTTACTTTCCTTTTTACTGATAACAAATCGGGGTGTGTGTGTGCAGATCCCGGGCTGACACCCCATCACTGGGGCCATGACACCCCGGGATGGCCCTGACTGTGACTGTAGGTGTCATTGTGCTCTGCTCTATGGGATTAGCATGTGATCTGTGAAGTTTTGCAACTGTGTGATCTGTGTGTGTGTTTCCTGCATTGCACACAGTGTGCTGATCAGTGTCCTCATCACAGTGCTGGGCAATGGCAGGACCCCTCCTCTGTCACTGGGGGGTCTATAATGTGGCACAGAGCTGTATATGGCACCTTCTGATGTACACACAGCCAGAGCTGGTATGATGGGGGACTCACCTGTGACACCCCCTGAGATGATTTGTGTCCCCCCTCCCCCCAGTACATATATACTCGTTATTATATCTCCTGTAGTGAGGCTTCATGGAGGCCAGCCTCTCTCTGCGGTTTTACCCTGGATGATCCCTTTAAATATTTTACTGGTCTCAGTAAAACACCTACTATGGCATAACGGGTATATTTGGCACCCAGGGCAGATCAATGTATACACCCGTCTCCTCTACAATAATACATAGTGAGGATCTTAAAATTAAAATGAGGTGTATATAAAGGCATATATATACATAAATACACCAATATTTGTGGTACCCAGAAGCCACAGCTGTTGCATGAATTTGCCCACAGACATATATTACTGAATATGCGGTATATGGATATAATGGCCCCAATGCTGGTACTTTCATCACATGCGCATGCTTATGTGCTTGTGAACCACAAATGTTTTAGTTTGGAAAAACACATCCATACACACAAAAAAGCAAGTAGCAGCATTTACGTGTACAGTGTAATTGTTCTGTAGTACAGGTCTATAAATTTAAATTATGCAGCAGCTGTGGTTCCTGGGTGCTGCAAATACAGGCGTATTTTACCCTGTATGGCCTGTGCGCCCTAGGATTTGTCGTCCGCACAGTAGCGTCAGCTAGGTTGGCTGTTGGTGCATTAGCATCAGTTAGGATTGGCTGTCGGGCGTCGGCGCAGTAGCATCACCTAGGATTGGCTGTCGAAGCAGTAGCGTCACCTAGGATTGGCGGTCGGCACAGTAGCGTACCCTAGGATTGGCGGTCGGCACAGTAGCGTACCCTAGGATTGGCGGTCGGCGCAGTAGCGTCCCCTAGGATTGGCGGTCGGCGCAGGTAGCGTCCCCTAGGATTGGCGGTCGGCGCAGTAGCGTCCCCTAGGATTGGCGGTCGGCGCAGTAGCGTCCCCTAGGATTGGCGGTCGGCGCAGTAGCGTCCCCTAGGATTGGCGGTCGGCGCAGTAGCGCCCCCTAGGATTGACGGTCGGCGCAGTAGCGTCCCCTAGGATTGGCGGTCGACGCAGTAGCGTCCCCTAGGATTGGTGGTCGGCGAAAAAGCGTCCCCTAGGATTGGTGGTTGGCGCAGGAGCGTCACCTAGGATTAGCGGTCCGCGCAGTAGCGTCCCCTAGGATTAGCGGTCGGCGCAGTAGCGTCCCCTAGGATTAGCGGTCGGCGCGGTAGCGTCCCCTAGGATTGGTGGTTGGCGAAAAAGCGTCCCCTAGGATTGGCGGTTGGCGCAGGAGCGTCACCTAGGATTGGCGGTTGGTGCAGGAGCGTCACCTAGGATTGGCGGTTGGCGCAGTAGCCTCACCTAGGTTTGCTGATCGGCGCCATAGTGACGCCTAGGATTGCCGGTCGGCGCAGAGGTGTCGCACACCCTATGGATGGGCAAATTGCTCGGGCTGTGGTGAGACTTCTCCATCATCAGAATACAATGATCAGTATTGCAGGCTATAATCGCCAACACTTATCGTTCGGGGGAAAAAACACAACAGGCTGGTTGGACAGAAGCCAAGCAGGCTGCCCATACATGGGTCGAATTTAAGCCGGGCCTTGCCGAATTTTAATCCATGTATGGCTGACTTAAGTGTGAGATCAATTCGACATTGCTCAAGGAACCCCCAGCAACCTCCGGAAGAACCTTAGTTGAGAATTTCATGTAGAATGTCATTCTTGTCTGCCTTTCACATTCAAATGCAGAGCTGTTTGAGTTCAAAACAATGCGAAAGGCTGCAATCAACGGAACCCGCTGCGTCCAAAATGATGCAAAGCAAACGCAGCCTTAAAATTGTCATGCACCATTGAAGTAAGCAGGAATCTGCTGACCTGTGTTTGATCTGCTCTTCAAACGCATGTCAAACACAAGTAAATGGTGATGGTCTTACAATATTACAAGAGTGCTTCATTTTCAAGGCTGGCTCTGTACAGCTTTTTTTTCCCCTCCGTGTTATAAAATGTTTGATGGGAAAAATTTTCCAGTTTGCCATTACTCTTTTACATGTTTAAAAAAAAAAAAAAGGTGTGCATTGACTTTGGTAACAAAAAGTTCTCACAGTTCATACAGCAGTGGTGACAGTAATGGTGCTTTTCCTCAATGTGCATTTTTTCACACTTAAATGTGAATTGCAGTAAGGCAGCCCATTCACACGAGGAGGCTGCCAACACTCCAAAATATCCAAAAAACTGTGGAATAGCTCGTGCCATCACTTCTTAGTGAACTTTTTTTTGTTCATTTCTTTTAAACAAACTGCTAGGCAGAGTTGTGGTAGATATGAGAATGTGTTCTCAATTTTTCAGATGGAAAAAGTTTTCTATCGGAAATTCCAATCGTCTGTGGCAATTCCGATGTGCAAAATTCCGACGCATGCTCGGAAGCATTGAACTTCATTTTCACGGCTCATCGTAGTGTACGTCACCGCGTTCTTGACGGTCGGAATTTGGTGTGACCGTGTGTTGACAAGCTTGAGCAGCATTCCGTCAGAAGAAACATCCAAGGCTTTTCCGGCGAGAATTCCAATCACGTGTACGCGCCATTGGAAGGCGGTCACGTGTGAAGGAATGCTTGTCCCTTTACATCTGCTTGTTCATAGACTTTCACACTGATGCGCTTTTTCTACGCTAAAATGCATCTTTCCAGTGTGACAAAAGTGCATGAAAATCTTCCCCCTTTGAATCTTGTATAGCAGTCTACTTCATCATGCTGCGTTTTGAAAAGCCCTGCATGCTGCATCTTTCATGTGCACCAAAAACATGCCTTCCATAGAAATCAAAGGAAATCCAAAAAATAACGCATCGCATTGCGTCTTTGGCGTATGTCCAGGCTTTACAGATGCAGGCTTGTTAATGGTGTAATATATATTCTCAGAAAACACTTTACACAAAAGGCGTTGCATTGAAATTTAGCGCCATGCACTAAAAACACGTTAAAAATGTGATATCCTTTTTTTTACAAATGCATACCGCCTTACGTGCACCAGTATGAAAGGGCGTTTTACATTATGGTGTATATATATGATAGAGATATATATCTGTATCTCTCTCTCTCTCTATCTATCTATCTATCTATCTCTATATGTATATCTATCATTAGTGCTCAGTCATATAGTTTGGGCTGTGCTGGGAAACATTGCTCAGTGCAGTCCCAACACAAAGCGAATGCGATTTGCCTTGTTTGCTATGAAGTCCGTTTACATCACATTGCAGTGCCGCTGCAGTGATTGGAACTACAACTTTTACTTGTGACATTTCAATAAAGTTCTACCAACAAAAGAAAGTAAGCAGCGTGATGTTGCAGAATTAGCTCATTGGCCCTGTACCCTCCCAGCACACATCAGCAGCTGTACATTCAGCGTGGCTGCTGGTGTGGATGGGCACTAAATTCTGTTGAGTCAATCTAATCTGATTTGTCCCAAGCCCTAAGCCTCGGTTCATACTAGAATGCGGTGTGGGAAACCCGCAATCCATGCATGTTTTTTACACCGCCCTTGTGATCTTGAGCGGGTGTCAGTGCAATTCTAACAACACCCCAAATGGAAGTCGCCTGCACCAGATCGCATGGTACAAATGACCACGTAATCCAGTAGCAGTGCGTTCCCAAAACAGCTGCACGACTTTGATGCCATTAAATATGAATTGGCTCAAATGGCACTGCACTGAATCGCATGTAAATTGTACATTAATGCGGTGCGGTTCCTGTGCAATTCATAGTACAAACCTACAGTAGGCTTACTCTCAGTTTTTCAAGAAATGTTTGTTGCGCTTGTTACAAATGTAGCAACTTATTTCGCTTGTGCCCTCCGAGGTCTGTTTGAAACAATCAGGAATACGTGTACTTGTCTAGTTTTTCAGGTTTCTCTGAACTTTATGTTTAGCAGGCTGTAAATTTACCCAGAAAACATTTTTTTATTTTTTTTATTTTTTTTTAAGTGGGGGTTGTTAAAACCTGTGTGTTTTTTTTTTTTGTCTATTTGGGGAGATTTTCATGCTCACTTCATGTCTCACAGACACAACAGGAAGAAAATGGTGATCTTTCCAAAGTAAGGGAATCCTCACTAAAACCGTGTGTCTACATATGAAAACGATTTCAAAAGGACACATTTTGCATATCGCCTGAAAAGCAAAGTGAGCACAATAATTCTAGAGCCATCATTAACCCCTTCATGCCTAAGCTTTTTCTTTTTCTGACACATGTTGCTTACAAGTTTAAATCTGTATTGTTTGTTAGAAAAATACTTAGAACCTCAAGCATTTTCTTTCTCTCTATCTATCTATCTATCTATCTATCTATCTATCTATCTATCTATATATTAGCAGAGACCTTAGAGAATAAAATGGCGTTGCAATATTTTATGCCACACTGTATTTGCGCAGCGGTCATTCAAATGCAATTTTTGGGGAAGAAATACACTTTCATTAATTAAAAAGAAAAAAAAAAAAGTAAAGTTAGTAAAAATTTTTGTATAATGTCAATGTAAAAGATAATGTTACGCCGAGTAAATGTCTGCTGGGCACCGACGCTCGCTCCTGAGATAGAATGGAGATCTGTCAACGTAAACGGACAGATCTCAGTAGTGTCAGAGGAGAGCAGACAGATCTGTTGTTCATACTAAGTATGAACAATGATCAGTCTCCTCCTCGAGGCAGTTCCATCCCCCCACAGTTAGAATCACTCCCTAGGACACACATTTAACCCCTTGATTGCCCCTAGTGTTAACCCCTTCCCTGCCAGTGACATTTATACAGTAATCATAGCACTGATCACTGTATAAATGTCAATGGTCCCAAAAAAGTGTCCGATCTGTCCACCGCAATGTTGCAGTCCTGCTAAAAATCGCAGATCACTGCCATTACTAGTAACACAAAAAAATGAATAATAAAAATGCCATAAATATATCCCCTATTTTGTAGACGCTATAACTTTTGCACAAACCAATCAATATATGCTTATTGTGATTTTTTTTTTTTTTACCAGTAATATGTAGAAGAATATATATATTGGCTTAAACTGATTAAGAAATCATTTTTTTTTTGGGGGGGGTATTTATTATAGCAAAAAGTAAAAAATCTTGCTTTTTCTTTCTTTTTAAAAATTTTTATTGTCGTTTTTTTTTTTTTTTTTTATAGCGCAAAAAATAAAAACTGCAGAGGTGATCAAATACCCCCAAAAAAAGCTCTATGGGGAAAAAAAGGACATCAATTTTGTTTGGGTACAGCATCGTATGACTGCACAATTGTCAGCTAAAGCGACACAGTGCCGTATGGCAAAAAAAAATGGCCTGGTCATTAAGGGGGCAAATCCTTCTGGGGCTGATGTGGTTAAGCAGCCCATAGATTATGCAATTGTCTTTCTTTCCACCATGGGCAGAAGGAAAGAAAATTTGCTCAATTACCCAAACAATATAGTCAGTGATGATGGGGGAACCCTCACGCAGCACTATGTGTTCTGCCGATGGAGAGCCTTGGCTGCTGGCAGATAACAGTGGTCAATACTGCTGGCAGATATGCATGTCAGCTGTGATCGCATGTAACGAATCTGACAGACTGGTTGTGCTGAAGTTGGTTGATGGATCGACTTCAGTACAACCAACCTGCCCACAGATGGATCGAATCTCGGGCCCGTCTCTGCTGAACCAACCAAGATTTGATCCACCTATGGCTGGCTTTAGCCTCGTCAACCTGCAACAGCAAATGCTATTACTGACAGGATCCCCAAGTAGGAAACTTTACAATAGTTAAAAAAAAAAAAAAAAGTGTTTTCTTTAAAAAAAAGTTTATTCTATTCCACTTTTATTTTGCCTTTCCTGCCCCAGTGCCCTTTTCTTTAAGATCAGAGCCTTCTCTATAGGACCGGATTCCTTTTCTCTAAGATCGGAGCCTTTTGTATAGGAATCAGAGCCCTCTGCATAGGAC
Source organism: Lithobates pipiens (assembly GCF_037356315.1). NCBI lineage: Eukaryota > Metazoa > Chordata > Amphibia > Anura > Ranidae > Lithobates > Lithobates pipiens. Next base: position 81,736,343 of record NW_027507758.1, on the reverse strand, counting down.
CAGTGGCTTCTGCATAGGACCAGAGCTATTTTTTCATAAGAGAAGAGCTTTTTCTCAATATGCAGATCCTTTCTATAAGCCCAGAGCCATTTTCACTGCTTACGCTAACTTTTCCTCTTGATTTATTCCAAGTAACAGGATCCAGATCTGGTTTAACGTGTTATACATCTTATCTAGCAGCTCTGTGAAATTTGGAGTTTGCTCTAATCATGTGACACAGAATACCAAATGTCCATTCTCTTGAGTACATATTAAAGCACACCTGTCACATACCCAAAATACAGTGAATATAAGAGCCTTCACTTAGTCCATATATGACCACAAAGCTGGGGAATATATTATTTACATTACGGAATAGCTGCATCTATTACGATCTTATCACACAAGCATTGTGCTTTGTATTTGTTTTATGCGTGACGTGTAGTTCCCTTAAAACTTCTCTATATTGTATTTCCTCCACATTTTACTGAAATCTTAGCTCAGGCCAATAGCTATACACTGATCAGCCACAACATTATGACCACTGACAGGTAAAGGGAATATATCATTACAATGGCATCTGGAAATTGGTGGGATATATTAGGCAGCAAGTGAACATGTTGTCCATAAAGTTGATGTGGTGAAAGCAGAAAAAAATGGGCATCGCAGTTTGTTGTATATGGGACTGGGAAGCCCATGGTGACCCGTGTCCACAGCCAAAAGTTTCATGAACATGAACATCAGAACTGGACTTTGGAGCAATGGAAGAAGGTGGCCTGGTTTGATGAATCGCGTTTTTCTTTTACATCATGTGGATGGCTAGGTTCGTGTGCGCCACTTACCTGGGGAAGAGATGGCACCAGGATGTGGTATAAGAAGGCAAGTTGGCAGAGACAGTTTGATGCTTTGGGCAATGTTTTGCTGGGAAACCTTGGGTCCTGCCATTCATGTGGATGTTACTTTGTTTTAGCAAAAGGGTGCCATACTCCGTATTAGGTGGACGGTCATATTGTTTTTGTTGATCGGTGTAGTTCTGTATTAGCTGGTGAACTGGGAGAAGAGAAGAGCAGGAATGATCGACACCTCATCATGTTTGAAGACTTTCTTATCTGCAGCTCAGAAATTATATTTTAGTTATAGGTGAAGGTGAGTGTCCTGCGTCAGCCCCAGGCCTTTTATATATCTGGATACTCCCAGGAATGAGATGTCTCTGCCATATTCCTCGCTCTATAAATCAAACAAAGCCGGCTCTATAGAACTATAAACTGTACTGATGCTGCTGCTCAAGGTATCTATAACCCAATAAATCAGAGACAATATTTCCGGCCCTGTTCTCCAGGGAATTTTGGATGTTCTAGTTCCTCCTGTTACATTCCCCGTAATAACATTTTGGGGGCTCCTTGATAAACAACAGTGCGCATCTGAATGCAGCATTTGTTCCACCCCTTTTTTTAAAATAATTTTTCATTGCGGTTTCAGATAGAAATACTATATATAACATTTCCAGTTACACAAATATTACTAAAGAAACCCTTAGATCACACATACCTTAAACATGTAGCTCATAAATTATCACTTAATTCAGATTGAATTTAAAGGTTAAAGGGGTTGTAAAGGTAAGTACTTTTTCACCTTATTGCATCCTATGCATTAAAGCGGTAGTAAAGCCGCTGACTTTTCTACACCTGTAAGGGAAAAGGCATAATGAGCTAGTATACACCGCATACTAGCTCATGATGAAATACTTACTTAGAACGAGGCGCCAGTTTCTCACCCGATCCATGCCAAGGGAGCGACATTTTCCCGCTGCGTATCTTCCGGTTATCACGGCTCCGGCGCTGTGAGTGACTGGAAGTCAGCGGCTCATTGCGAGGGGAATATCTTTTAAACCGTACAGGTTTAGGAGATATTCTTTTTACCTACAGGTAAGCCTTATTATAGGCTTACCTTTAGGTAAAAGTAAAAAAGTTGACTATTCTATACTACCGTTTTAAGGTGAAAAAACACCTGGCAGTGACTGGTCCCCAGCCCCCCCCCCCCCCGTTTTATCTATCTGAACCCTCGAACTTGACCCACGGGGACACACCGTATCTTGGCTAGGGGGTTCTCAGCTGTTGAGTGGATAGATTGATAGCAGTGCAGCCATTGGCTCCCACTGCTGTCAATCAAAGCCAATGACGCGGCTGCCAGGGATGGTGCCGAGTCCTGCATTCGGCGTCTATGGACACCGAGTGCTGGACTCGGGAGCGTTCCCGCAAGGTAACCCCCCCCCCCAGGAGAGCACTTCTCACAGGGGGTTATCGAATGCAGGGAGGAGCCAAGAGAGCCGATGAGGGAACCCCAGAAGACGAGGATCGGGGCCACTCTATGCAAAACGAGCTGCACAGTGGAGGTAAGTATGACGTTTGTTTGTTGTTTTTTTTTTTTTTTTTTAAATGTAACCGTTGTTCATTTATTTATTTACTTTTATTCCAGCTCCCTTATGTATCAATATAGCATTAATGTACTTTTGCAAAAAAAAAAAAAAAAAAAAAAAAAAAAAACGCTTTCCCTTAATTCTACACAGGCTTACTTCATTCTCTTCATAGCTGTACAAACACACTGCTCGTTTACATCTGCCTAACTTCCCCATCATTTTTTGTAACGGAGGTGACGTTTCAGAGCGGCCATCTTGGCACACCCACGCTCGGCTGCAGTAAGGATACAGCAAGAAGGTGGCAAGCGAACATCTTTTTTACACCCACCGGAGTCTTGCATTTCGCTCTTATTTTTGCCAGTAAACTGAGCTTATATAGTGAAATGCAGTATTTAGAAATCCATCTGACTGTTATGATGTTGAATTTTAAAAGCAGCAGCGAGCCCGCTGATCTCACAGGTTTGCTGATCTGACAGAACACCGCTGCTTTTAAAATTCAACATCAAAACAGTGTCAGGGATTTCTAAATACTGTATTATACTATATAAGCTCAGTTTACTGGTGAAAATAAGTGTGAAATGCAAAACTCCGGTGGGTGTAAAAAGGTGTCCACTTGCCACCTTCTCACTGTATCTTTACTGCGGCCGGGTGCACCAAGATGGCCGTGCCGAAACGTCACTTCCGTTACAAAAAATGACGTGTTGACCAGTTGTGTGCTAATGAGATCATCTGGCAAACTCCTTCCTATGTCATGACCTAAAGTCTGGTTAGGAAGTAAGGCAGAAGTAATGGATGCGTGTTTTTAAATGGCTGTGGAGAGAATGAGGTAAGCATGTGTAGAATTATTGGAAAGCGGTTTTATTTTTGCAAAAGAAGAACATTTCTGCTATATTGCTACATAAGGGACCTGGAATTTAGAAAAAAAAGTGGAGTTCCACCTAAAAATGGAACTTCCGCTTTAAGTGATGGTGACCCCCCCCTGACATGCCTCATTTCTTTTTGGAGGCATCCAGCTCCCACTTCTTCCTTCCGGTGCCGCAGAGCCCGGGGAGGATCACCTCTCCCCTTTCCACCCTGCAATCTTCTGGGACATGTCACAGGTCCCAGACGATTGCCCGGCCATTCGCAGCTCACGCATGCGCAGTGTGTGCCCAGCTGTGAAGCCACAGCTGGGCGCCCACAGTACGAATGCTGGTGCCGTGGAGAGGAGGGGGAGAAGAGCGGGGCTTCGTACGCCCGCATCTCTGGACCATGGGACAAGTGAGTGTCTGATTAGTAAAAGTCTGCTGCTACACTTTTTGTAGCTGCTGACTTTTATTTTTAATTTTTTTCGGCGGAACTCCACTTTAACCTTTTTAAATATCCACACATTTCAAACAAACCTATAACTTGCATAGTCTTCTGCTCAAAACATAAACTTTTTCCTTCCTCCCTCTCCCCTTCAAAGAGAAAAATAAAGGAAAAGAGGGAGGGGATAGCAAAAAATAAATACAAAATACAACTAAAAGGAAAAAAGGGTGGTGGGGGGGGGGTTATGTTTTACCCTTTAATGTGAAACCTGAAGTTTCGCTATGACGCTCCAGCATCCACTAAAATGAAATATCAGGTTTTGTGGACTCGCCATTTCATTAGTATGTGCACACAGATTGCTGAAGAAATTTTTGCATTTGTTGTCATAAATAATGCAGATTGTTGCAGATGCCTAAAGCAGGTAAAGGTGTTAAGAGAACATTATATAACAATGAAGTGTATATAGCAGCCAGTTCCTTTATCTGTCATTGGGAGAATCCTCCCTTGTTACTCAATGTCATTACACGAGATTCCTGGCTGCCTGCCACGTTTCTTTATATGCAAATATAGCGAGATTACCCTCTGTATCAGAACTTTATATGGGATATTTTGTTTATTTATGGACAATGGAAATTTCCAAAGCCGGTCATAGATGATCCAATTTTCTTTCCTTCCACCACTGTTGTCCGTTGACACGCGCCACTCTGTAGAGGAAACTGGAGGGTCCAGTTGGGTGTGCCTGAAACTGACAGGCGGATCCAATCGGTCTGCCCTTGTGAAAGGGCCCTTAAACAGTAATTCTGCATGTCTAGTTAGATTTGCAATTTTCCAATGGAAATGCTCTCAATAAACCTTAAAGTGTTATTAAACCCACAACATATCATAACAGTAAAATCAACCCCCACATTGTGTATAAAGACTGTTTCATTCTGTCTTCTCTGATCCTCCCCTTCTTTTACTGTCCCCAAACTATGGATAGTACAGAGCCTTGGGGGCACTTTGCCACATTCTCAGTTTGGTTTGTATTGATAGAGAGCAGTTTTTTATTTTTTATTATTTTTTTTTGGCGGGGGGGGGGGAACGTAAAGTGCATGTGATCTGTACAGGGCCAATCAGCACTGTCCAGACAGAGGATCAAGGGTCATGCAGCCTCATAGGACAGTCAGAGAAGAATGAGAACTACTCCTAGAGGCTTTAAAGCGGCAGTAAACCTCAGTTGTTGTTTTGTTTTTTCAAACCTGCAAGGCAAATTTATAATGTGTTAGGATTGCATCCTAGCACATTATGTAAAACTTACCTTAGAACAGTGATGGTGAACTTTGGCACCCCAGATGTTTTGGAACTACATTTCCCATGATGCTCAACTACACTGCAGAGTGCATCAGCATCATGGGAAATGTAGTTCCAAAACATCTGGAGTGCCAAAGTTTGCCATCACTGTCTTAGAACGAAGCCCTCCAGTGGCATGCTGTCACCGCTGGAGGAGCTGTCCTCTTCACCTGGTCTTCCTACTGGGTTGGCAGACTCCGACTTTGTGAGTGGCTTCACTTCCTGATTCCCTACTGCTCATGCATGATCCCACTGGTCCCTGCTGTCTTATGGGACCTGTGTGTCTCCCAGAAGACAGCGGGGGTGGACAAGGCGGCGCAAGTGGCATAGATACCCGCGGGTGGCTCGGCTATTTATGCCCGGAAGTGGGAGCAAAATACCTGTATTAGACAGGTATCCGCTCCCCCCTGAAAGGTGGCAAATGTGACACCAGAGGGGGGGAGGATTCCGAAAAGCGGAAGTTCCATTTTTTTTTTTTGGGTGGAACTCGGCTTTAAACAAAATAAAATAAAAGCAATATGTTTTTACTGACATTTTTTCTCACCAATTTAAAAAAAATGCAAATTGGTAAAAGCCCAGAAAAATCGAATATCCCCCCCCCCCCCCCCACATACAGGAACAGAACTGAGACTGTCAATCACAGGCTGTGTTCTGGAGCTCCCTCCACTGTTACCTTTTTACGTACGTCTTGGAATTAGAAAGACATTTTAGAGATGATTCATGCTGATACCAGAGGAAGGAGGCAGCAGAGAGAAATTACACTTAGTGCACTTAACTGAGACCAGTAGACACTTTAGAGAGAAATGATTTGTTCGTATTTCATGTCTGAGGTTTACAACTATTTTAAGCCTAAGTTCAGACTGATGCGGCTTTGATTTCATACCCGCATGTCAGTCCAACTTCGGGAGTGATTTCATAGACATCTGTGCAGGAACGCACAGATGTCTATTGAAATTGCCCCCCGAAGTCACCAAAAGTAGTACAGGAACTACTTTTGGGAATCAGTGCAGCACCACGCTGATTCAGATGGTGCTATTGCCGGCAATAGCCGCCGATTTGGTACGCAATTGGACATGTCCAATCGCATGCCAAATCGTCCCAATGTGAACGTGGGCTAAATCCACGTTCTCTCATGGAAAGTTTGTTGCTGAAATATTCTAGGACCAGGGTCTCTTTAATGAATCTGAAGAACAACGTTTGTCATTAGGCCGTAGCCATGCACCAAACATATATAATTACATTGCTGTTGATCACTAATTTAAAGCACCGGACTACTAATTTAGGAGTTTAGGAAGAGAAATAAGAAACCAGAGAGACTGAGATGAATAGAGATGAAGTTGTCCTTCTCTTGTATAGAAGCATTGTTCCTTTGATAAGGTTATTGCTTGTTGCTGACTTCCTTCTTCTCCTCCAGATCCCTCCCAAAGACCATGAAATTTTTTTCTTCTTCGGGTTCCATCTCCTCCTCCTTTTCCACGTGGAGTGAGCTTCGTTTGGGAAACTATTCCAATCAAACACAGCCGTATTGTTACAGTGGGCACACGGGGAGTACGGTGCTGCAAGGAGTTACTTTTGGCGGAATCCCTACAGTTTTGGTGTTAGATGTGGCCTGCTTTGCGGTACGTACCTTTTTAGTAATTACAAGTTTGTGTAAAAAAAAAAAAAAGTCCACATAAGTCACAATGTTCAGCAACAGGCTCGCTTTTTTATCAATAGAAATTTAGCCTTGAACGCTAGTAATGTGATTTTGCTTAGGATGAAATGATGTCATTACTTTTCTGCAGGCAGGAAGCAGAATTTCCCTAGTTTCCTCACCTCCGGTGATCAGAATACAGTAAAACTTTGGATTGCAAGCATAATTTGTTCCGGAAGCATGCTTGTAATCCAAAGCACTTGTATAACAAAGCAAATTTCCCCATAAGAAATATTGGAAACTTAAATGATTCGTTCCACAATCAATTATTCACCAGAGGGCATGCGTGGCGGGGGAGGACAGCAGGGGTCCCGATGCGCATGGCCGGCTGTTGCGATCGCTGCCTGCCACACGCAATCGCATGCATGAGAGCCAGCACAAGGATTTGTGTGTGTAAACACACAAATCCCTGTGCTGTCAAAAGAGTGGAGATATGTTGTTTGTTCCTAGTAAGTAGGAACAGCCATAGGTCTCCTCTCCTACTTAGTCCTATCCCCATACAGTTAGAACACACTGAGGAAACACACATTTAACCCCTTGATCACCCCCCAGTGTCAGTGCATTTTTATAGCACTGATCGCTGTATGATTGTCAATGGTCCCAAAAATGTGTCAAAAGTGTTTAATCTGTCTGTCACAATGTCGTAATACTGCTAAAAATCGCGGATCACTGCCATTACTAGTAAAAAAAAAAATATAATAATAAAAATGCCATAAATCTTTCCCATAATTTCTAGACGCTATAACTTTTTTGCGCAAACCAATCAATATACGCTTATTGTGATTTACATATTTTTGGTAAAAAAATTTTTTTATAAATAATAATCAAATATTTATTTATTTTTTTAAATTTGGGGATATTTATCATAGCAAAAAGTAAAAAAAATATTGTTTGTTTTTGTTTTTTTCAAAATTGTAGCTCTTTGTTTATAGCGCAAAAAATAAAAACCACAGAGGTGATCAAATACCACCAAAAGAAAGCTCTATTTGTGGGGAAAAAAGGACGCAAATTTCATTTGTGTACAGCATTGCATATCTGCGCAATTGTCAGTTAAAGCAACGCAGTGCCAAATTGGAAAAAGTGCACTGGTCAGGAAGGGGGTAAAATCTTCCAGGGGTTAATGAAGGTACAACATTTAGCAACCCACATGGTTGATGATTAAACGAGGCACATATAAGTATGCAGGCATCTGGAGTAAAGCTGTCCACATAGACCAGTGATGGCGAACCTTGGCACCCCAGATGTTTTGAAACTACATTTCCCATGATGCTCATGCACTCTGCAGTGTAGATGAGCATCATGGGAAATTAAGTTCCAAAACATCTGGGGTGCCAAGGTTTGCCATCACTGACATAGACCATCCTCTGTACCACCGGCTCTCACTGCTGTCAGTCTGCAATCATGACCAAGAAGACTACCCTGCAGTAGAGCGATCTGAAAGCGAGGCTTGAACTGCTCATGGAAGAGATGACGTCAGAGGCGGTGAAGAGGATGGTCTACTTGGACAGCTTTACCACAGATGCCTGCATACTTAGATGTACCTGTTTTAATCATTAACCATGTGAGTTTCTAAATATTGTACATTCATGAAATGTAACCATATTGCTCCACTTAGAGGCACCTCTCTTTTTTCTTTTATACGAGGTTGTGACATGACACTACTTGTATATCAAGTCAAAATGTATTAAAAAATTGAAATGTGCTTGTCTTGCAAAACACTCTCAAACCAAGGTTTTACTGTATTGTAACTTTGTAACAAGTCAGAAATTTAAAGGCTAAGGCTGATCTGTGATGTGTGTGTTTGTCCTTATCCCCAGACAACGTTGTCTATATATGGTGTTAGGTGTAGACTTTCTGCTATTTTTTTAATGCCATTTGGTTATAATCTTTTAATAAATTATTTTGATTATTTATGCTATTTTTGGGTTATTTCCCTGGGCTTTTTTTTTTATGTGGCACTTGGTACTGCGCCTTCTTCCTAGTACAGTGCACAATTTTTTCATATGCTCTTTTTGGCCACTGAGTCCCACTCGATTCGAGTGCGTGGATGAATACCTGATGGTACCTTTTGTGTACCTTCATTTAGTTGGTTCCCTCCCCTTCTTTTTGTGATCTGTGTCAAACATTTGTGAACACAGCCAAGAGCTGCACAGGCATCAGGATTTATGTGATTTTTTCATCACTGTGCTGGCATCTGTGTCCGTGAAGTAGATGAGACAGGTCATCATCTCATGTGTAAGTGACATTGTTTCCGTGTCTGTGAATGCCGATACCAGTGATTTCAGTGGCAGCTGCACTGGAGAAGGGGGTGGTGAGGGAATGCAGGCAAGTTGAGTATTAGGGGGGGTCACAGGGAAGCCACTTGTAGGGTCACCTTCACTTTGCCTTGCCACAAACACAATTTTCAGTTTATTAAATATTAGATGTGGTGGTTCCATTTGTTTTCCCTTATTCTCACCTGGTGGTCCTGCCAGTGATACTTCCTGTGTTCAGGTGGAAACGCTCATGCACTATACTGTATCTATGGAGGAGCAACATTGTCCCCCGAAGACAGGAAGCATTTACAACTGCATCTCTCCATATCCTCTTCTCCATTACATAGTGGGGTGTTCTTTAGTTCACGCAGGCGACCTGGGTAGGACTTCTAACACTGCAGACATCACATGAAAATGGAGGATCATATCAAACAAATAAAAACGGTTTCAATAGTATATTTACCGGCCTGAAAGGGAATGGGTAAGAGAAGTTCATTGCTGGAGTTTACATAAACTTTACCCCCTTAGAGCTGGTGTCTCCCGGCCCTTTAAGGAGTTTAGAATGCCAGGAGGTGGGATTTATGGACCTGTGACCGCCGTGATTGACTGTTGACAGTCACATGATCAGAAAGCTCCCGGTCACAAGCAGCGTTCTGTTAGCCGTCGGTAATTGTGCCGGGAGCACGCGAGGAACACGCTCTCGGCACAGCTCTATCTGCATTATTGCACACAAATTTGCGGCTGCTCTGTGCCAAGGCTTGGCTGCCAAGAAGCTACATATTTGCATGCGCTCAGTGCGTGAAAAGGTTAAAAAGGAGCGCCTGTCCTCCCGCCCAAAAATGTAAAGCCAGCAGCTACAAATACTGTAGCTGCTGACTTTTAATATAAGGACACTTACCTGTCCAGAGATCCTGCAATGTCCTCACCCGAGCTGATTCTTCAATCGGCTTCAGGTGCAGGCACTGGCATCTCAAGTAAGCTTCATGTGGCTTCACAGCCGGGTTTCCTACTGCGCATTCGCGAGCATTGCTGTGCCCCATAAATTGCCCTGTGGTCTTCTGGGACCTGTGATGTGTCACAGAAGACTTGCAGGGGAAAGAGGGGGGTCTGAACTTCCGGCTCAGATTGCTGTCCCCCAAAAAAATGCCCGGGGTTGGGGTTTAGGAGGATGCAAGCAAATTGAACTTCCCCTTTGGGTGAAGTTCTGCTTTAAGGTATTAAATATCTAGTTCCACATGCTCATGGGAACAGCCATATGTTCCCTTTTACATTGCTTTGTGCTTAGTAGTGAGCCACAATGTCTGCCCCTTGCTAAACCTCATATCTCATTACAGTTAGTGCTGCATGGTGAGGAGTGAAAAATGTGAGTGCAACTCCACTTTAACATTTATTTCCGCTTTTGAAGCCAAATTGGGATTACACCTGCCTTGTATTTATCACGTGTTCTTACTTACATTATATGACTTAAAAAGAAAATAACATATTACTACTTACATTTTACTTGCTTTTTTCTGGAAACCCCAGAAGTGAAGTTTTCCTCTTTTGCTGCCCAAAATTATAATAGTGAAAATATAGTAATATGCAATATTTGAACCACAATAATTGAATATAAATAAAACAAAGTGCACAATTACTTGGAATTGTGTACTTTATTGGAGATTGTTTTATGTATGTTGGATCTGCTTTTATTAAGTTTCAAAAAATCTTAAACAATATTGAGTGAATACATGAGTATATATATTGCATGCTAATGAAGAGAAACTGAGGGTGTCCCTCTTTGTCATTGGAGACAGATGGCGTTTCCGCTCAATTCAGATAACAAATATACTGTAGAGCTGCGCGATTTAATCGTTAAAAAAAAAAAATCATGATCTCGATTAACCCCCCCACGATCTCTATGCAGAATTTCCGGATTCATTCATCTTAGAAGTGTAGAGAGTTCTCTGCTCAAGTTTTCCACATTGTCTGCGCTGGTAGATAACGAGAAACGTTTTAACTTTTCATCAAAGGAATGAACCTCTGTGTGTAAGGCCCCTTTCACACTTGTGCGACTTGGCACTGCAAAGTTGCATGACAAGTCGTACCCCATGATTTCCCATGAGTACCATTCATATCTGTGCGACTTCAATTCTCTGTACTACTTTGGTCCGATTTTGATGCGAGTTACACAGGCATTCCCTGAAATTGCGGCAAAGTCGCCTAAGGCCCCTTTCACACTTCTGCGACTTCAAAGGCGCATGACTTTGCAGCCGCGATTTTGACGTGATTTTTGCCACGATTTCAAGGAATGCCTGTGTAAACTTGAGGTATATGGACCTCAACTCGCATGAAAGTCGGAATAAAAAGTAGTACAGGGACTACTTTGAAGTCGGCATGACTAGAAGTCGCACTTATATAAACGATATTCATTGAAAATCATGGGGAATGACTTGTCATGTGACTTTGCAGTTCCAAGTAGCAAGACAAGTGGGAAAGGGGCCTAAATAAGGGATGTTTAACCCCTTAAAGACTAAACCTTTTTCTGACACTTGTTTCTTACAAAGTTAAAATCAGTATATTTTGCTTGGAACCCCAAACGTTATATATATTTTTTAGCAGAGACCCTAGGGAATAAAATGGCAATTGTTGCAATATTTTATGCGACACTGTATTTGCACAGCAGTCTTTCAAACGCAATTTTTTGGGAAACAATACACTTCAATGATTTAAAAAATAAAAATAAATAAAATGTAAAGTTAGGCACTGCTTTAAGTCATGCGACTTTCAGGTCACACAAGTGTAAAAGGGGCCTTAGGGTCCTTTCACAAGGGACGGATCCGTGATGATCTGCCCCGTGAACATCCGCTTGCTCAGCGGGGATCGCTCCGTTGATCCCCGCTGAGCCGGAGAATGTCAGATCTCCGCTCTCCTCTATGGGGGGGATCGGATAAAACCGTCTCTCCGCGTTCATCCGATCCGCTCTGCAGATGGATAGAAAAATAGGATTTTCCTCCATCTGCAGAATCGGACCATAGCAGAGATGGATGATATCGGGTGTCAGTGGATGTTCATCCGCTGACACCCGCTATCCCATAGGGATGTATGTATGTCTGTATTTCATCTGAAAATGGATGGATGAAATACGGACATACGGTCCACACGTGTGAAAGGGGCCTTATGGTCACACCAGAGAGTGTAATATTTGTAGATTGGATGGTTGGGCACAATGTGGTCATTTCTGTTATGAGATAGATATTCTAAAGTCTGCTCTTTAAAATCAATCATAAATATTCTGTGTTTCAGCTGTTACTGTTGCTCTTCTCTTTTATCCGTAAGAAGTTCTGGGACTATGGCCGGGTGGCCCTTGTATATGATGCAGACAGGTAGGTCAGCTCTGTCTCTTTGAGTCAATGTTATTTTCTTCTTTTTTTTTTTTATTGTTTTGTTTTTTATTACTAAAGGCAAAATGTTTTAATTTTTTTGATGGAATAAAGAGCGATTAGAACACGCCTTTTATTTTTTATTTTTATTGCTGTTTGTGCCTCTTTTAAGTGAGATCCCCCTCTTTATGTGTCCTGTTATTACCATTTTTATCAAAACTGAAAGTAAAAGAACATTTTTAGTAGGCCCCCAGCATAGTAATGGAGAGGAAATAATCCAATGGGGCCACAAGTACCGGGGACAACCAGAGATTCCCTCACTTTGTAGGGATTTCTTTTCACTTCCTGTTTTGGCTGTGGGACGGGGAAGTAAAAGGAAATCCTCCCAGTTGGCAAAAAGTAAGGAAAAAAAACACTATACTTTTTTTTTCATATGCCATTTTAAAATGGAAAATAAGTTTCACCTTTTAGTTCTACTTTACATTTTTAAGCTAAAATGATAAATATATATGTGTGTGTGTGTGTGTGTATATATTGTATATTTTTATTATTCTGTCCACCCCCCCTCCCTTGTACTATATGAGTATATGTGTATGAGTGTGTGTGTGTATGTATATGTGTGTGTGTGTGTGTGTGTGTGTGTATATATATCAGGGCTCGACAAACCCCAGGTCGCCAATGCGACCAGAAATCGCAACCTGGCACCTAAGCTGCCACCAGCCCACTCACTATTGATGCCCCTGACATGCAGCAGCATTAACACTGACTGCCGTCCTCCTCCCTCCTCCACACTCAGCGGTGCCGCGCTAATTGTGTGAAACTGACAACCAAGGGAGAGAGGAGAATCTGTCAGATTTCAGCTTGATTTTCGGGGTGGGCGGACCCGGCCAGGGTGGGCAGACCCAGCTGGGTTGGGCAGACCCGGCAGCTATCAAACACCAGCCAATGGGATCTGGGCGGGCCGCTACGTGTATGTGGCCCCTCCCCTTTTCTTAAGCAGCCCAATCGTTGGCTGGAGTTTGATAGCTGCTGAGTCCCGCCCACCCGGCCGGGTCCCGCCCACCCCGACATCAAGCTCAAATCTGACATATCTGCCTCTCTGTTACTTGTCAGTTTCACACCCCAGCCGGGTCCCACCCATTCCGACATTAAGCTCAATTCTGACAGCTCCTCTGTTACATTTCAGTAACAGAGTGCTCCGTGTGAAACCTGCCAGTGCCATCTGTCACCACCAATCAGTGCCACCTGCTAGTGCCAACCAGTGCCACCGCCAATCAGTGCCACCTGCCAGTGCCAACATCAGTCAGTGCCACCTGCCAGTGCCGAGTGTCACCGCCAATCAGTGCCACCTGCCACCGCCAATCAGTGCCACCGCCAATCAGTGCCAACTAGTGCCACCGCCAACCAGTGCCACCTGCCAACACCAACCAGTACCACCGCCAATCAGTGCCATCTGCCAGTGACTAGTGCCACCTCCAACCAGGGCCACCTGCCACTTCCAAATCAGGGCCACCTGCCAGTGCCAATAGTGTCACCTGCCAATGCCAACCAGTGTCACCTGCCAATGCCAGTGTCACCTGCCAATGCCATCTGGCAGTTCCACGTGCCTGCCAGTGGCAACCAGTGCCAGCCAGTTCCATCTGTTGCCAGCCTAACTCTTTCTGGTCAGCCCATAAGCCTGATGTAACAACGTTTCAGTGGAGTTATTGACTGGGTGCTCCATTGTAAGTTAGGGATAGGGGGTGAAAATGAGTGGCCTTACCCCGGGAGCTGACAATCCATACCACTCTAAAAAAACGCAAAAAAAAAGAAAAAACTGGCTCCTAACTTTTTTAACTGGCTCCTAAATTCAAAGCAAATTTGTCAACCCATATATATATATATATATATATATATATATATATATATATATATATATATATATATATATATATATATATAATGTATATTATGTGTAAATACATTTTCACTAGATATGACAAAGAATTTAAAGAGCACCATGGTTTTCCTAGAAAAAGAGAAAACCTGGTAGGATTTTTTTTTTTTCCATTCGTGTGCCTGGTCACAGGGTGAAATGTGAACCTTCTGATGGAGGAGGGTGGCGGGATCACTGCTCTATTGAGTTTTTTTTTAAATTAATATTTATTTTTTAGTAAGAAGAATAGAAAAAGTATATGCAAAACTGCTTTACGTTTCCTGTAATGAGCTATGGTAACAGAAGGGAGATTATGTGATGTGTGATCATGTCATGTGATTATTCAAAAAAAGAGTAGTGCAACAATACATAACATATACGAAAATAGAACTGAAAATAAAAAATATGACTAAAATACTAGTTTGGGTTGTGAAACACGAAGCATGGAATGTGTAAGGCATCATGCACACTGGACTTTTTTTTGGCTTCAGCCTTCTTTTCTACAGTCAATAAACTCTCCAGCATGTTATCATATGTGTCCATGCAGGCATAGGCTGTTATCAACTGTTTTTGGCTGTAAACCGCCCCTCCCAAAAAATAAACTAGTGGGTTCTGAGGAGTTTTTTGGTTGTAAAAACACTCTAACGTAAAAAAAAACGCAGGTGACCGCTCAAAAACCACGGCTCACTGGCGTTTTTAAAGTTTTTGAGCCCATTGGAAAAAAAAAAGCTTGAAAACTAACGCTGAAAAATGCTAAATAAACACTATTACAAAAATTTAGAAAATTTTTAAAAAATTTGGAAAAACGTACTGCAAAGCTACTGCCGTTTTTATAACATTACTATAACGTCCAGTGTGCATGAGGCCTTAAAGCAGGGGTCTTCTAACTATGGTCCTCCAGTTGTTCAGGAACTACAGTTCCCATCATGCCTAGTCATGTCTGTGAATGTCAAAGTTTTACAATGCCTTATGGGATGTGTAGTTCCGCAACAGCTGGAGAGCCGTAGTTTGAAGATTCCTGCCTTAAAGTAAAGGCCACTACTACTGCTTGATTCAGATTTTTCAGCTGACAAAGCCAGCAAGCAATACTTTAACATGAACCATTCCACTAATTGTTAACCAATGTCAGGGGATGTGTGGGCTCACATTAAACCAAACAAAAACGCCACTGGTATGAGCTTTTCAGGGCAGCACATGGTCTGCTGGATATGTAAAGCTATCTGCGCAAAGCTCCGGAATGACGAAAAGAGAGGTGGTTTCATGTTTTGTTAACATTGGTGATTCTTCTGACTTCTCTTGACACCTCCTTTCCCTTACAATGCTCTTGCTGAATATAGATACAAATGCCTAGCGGTGGCCAAAAGAGGGAAATTTTAAAATCAAAAAAAGTTACAACAAATAGTTCAAAGGCTGCCCATTCCCACCCTGCTGCCCTAGACACAGCCATGAAAAACATTATGATTTATACAGCCTTAGCTGGGAAGGATTAGAAACCCTGTCAGGTGTTTGCTGCTGTCTGTCCATTATCACTGGGATGGGAAAAAAAAATCCCAAATTGTGAATTGCCATCAGATCAGAAATAGTGGGAAATGTTGCAATGGGAACCTTTGTTACAGTGACAACTGTGTGAGAGGATTTCCCTTTCTTGGCAGAGATCTCCTCTTACTTCCTGTTGTGTCCAAGGAACAGGAAGTGAAAGTACTCTTCAATGTGACAGAAACCTCTCCCACTCTTTTAAAAATGAGGGGAAAAAAATGTTTTGGCATTTGGATACACTTTGCACAAAACAAAAAAAATCCAACCAGTTTAAAGTGGTTCTACGGGCTGAAGTTTTTTTTTTACCTTAACACATTCTCTGCATTAAGGGAAAAGTGCGAGCGCAGCTTAACACCCACCCACCCATCTTATACCCTTATGCCCCGTACACACGATCAGGTTTTCTGACAACAAATGTTGGATGTTGGCTTGTTGGCTGAAAGTCCAACCATGTGTATGCTCCATCGGACATTTGTTGTCGAACTTTCTGCCAACAAAAGTTGGCTAGCAGGTTCTCAAATTTTACACCAACAATACTTTGTTGTCTGAAAGTCCAATCGTGTGTACACAAGTCCGACGTACAAAAGTTCACGCATGCTCAGAATCAAGCAGAAGGAGCCGCACTGGCTATTGAACTTCCTTTTTCTCGGCTCGTCGTATGTCTTGTACGTCACCGTGTTCCCACATTCGCAATTGTTGGCCAACGTTTGTGTGACCGTGTGTATGCAAGACAAGTTGGAGCCAACAACCTTCGAACAAAATTCCACGGTTTTGTTGTTGGAAAGTTCAATCGTGTGTACTTTAATGAGAGTATAGCCTTGGCTCTCTCCTTCCTTATTGGCTCAGAGACAGCAGCGGGGGCGGGGCCAAGTCATCCTCTGTGTGTCTAGGGACACAAAGGGCCGACTCAGGAGCCATCCCGCATGAGTGCCCCCATAGGAAGGCACTTGCTATAGAGACACTCAGCAGGGTGGGAAAGGAGCCAGGAGTGTTGGCGGGAGACTCCAGAAGAGGAGGATCAGGGCTGCTCTGTGCCATTGTACAGGGCAGGTAAGTATGACATGCTTATTTAAAAAAACAAAATATATCTATATCTATCTATATATATATATATATATATATATATATTGGTTTACAATCACTTTAAATATTGGGTGGTGATAATACAGAAACGTCACAAACTAAACATGTGTTTTTTTTTTTTTTTTTTTACTGCAAACAGTTCATATGAAGCGATCTCACCTTTAAATGATGAGGATTTGATAAGAGACAAGGTATGTAAGTGTATACGTTCCTCTTCTAATTACCTTCAGCCCTTTAGGGATTATGTTGGAGGTACAGAAGTTTTCAGTCACCACTTTTAAAGTGAACCATTTTAAATATTTAAAAATAAAAGCCATAATCCACTTGGGTCGAATATACAGCTAATAATATTAGACAAACATCCCAAAGTGTCAGTGTAACAAGGATGAATGTATGGACTGTCTTTTCTCATGTGCATACTTAGTTATGGGTCTATTTTTTTTTTTTTTTTCACAGTTCTGAGTACTCCCTTTTTTTTTTTTCTACTTTTTTTTTGTTATTTTTTTTTTTTTCTAATTTATTTATTTTCTAGTTCTGGGTCTTTGACTCAAAGTATTGAAGGCAGTGAATCAACATAATGAACAGGCAGCTAGCATTTTTAAAGGAAGTCAGCTAGCCTCTCTATTCATCTTTATATGATCAATAAGGAGCTGGAGTGGAGTTTTCCTTTTATTGGACCTCAAATAAGATGTTTTCAAAAAAGAAAAGTTTGGGGTGAAAGAATAAAACAAAAAAAAAAAAACATACATACTTGCCTCAAAGCTGCAGCATCAGCTCTAAGGGTTTTTTTCACACATGTCAATACCATGTGTTTATGCTGCATTTACTCAACATTTTTAAAGCCTTGTATCTGCCTTTCATGAATTATTACAATTGAATTATTACAATTCTGTACACACAGGAGCACTAGCGTTGTATTAAAAATTACTAAAAATTAAAAATTACTACTTGCCTACTGGACACTTTCACCCCCTTCCTGCCCAGGCTAATTTTCATTATTCAGCTCTTAAGGCTTACCTGTAGGTTCAAGAAATATCTCCTAAACCTACACGGTTTTATGTTATGAAATTTCCATTATGAAATGTTCTAAATACCAGTAAGTAATTTTTCTCTACTGATGTGCTGATGAGGCGGCACTAGCAGGCATCACTGATGAGCACTGATTGGCAGCACTGATAATCTGGACACTGATGGTCAGTGCCATGATTATCAGTGTAGATATCTACACTGCCAAACTGCCTATAACCAGCAATACTATATACACTGTGATCAGCTGGTCACATGCTAAAGAGCCACTGTGATTGACTCTTTACCTTGATCTGTGATCAGATGTGTCCAAAAGACACAGAGATCACAGATCTCTGCTGATGCGTGCTGCAGGGGGCACACGGGAAGCGTAATCACAGGAGGACGTTCATAGATGCCCTCCCAGCAATTTGAGCCCATGCTTTCAGCTATAGCGCAGGCAGGAAGCGGTTAAGCAGAATGTCACTTTCATGAAGCATTGATGCTTGGCAACCGATTCGATTGATGCTTTATAACGGCACCTAGAGCATTTTATGGTGTGTTAGTGAAGCGTTAGCTGGGCATTGAAGGAGCGACAATGGAGTCTCCTGTATCCCAGAAAGCAACATGTATCCTACTATTGTCAGTGGTAAAGATTTTTATATCAGCAGAAGACCTCATCAGCAAGTGTTTGTACATGGAAGGGACAGTGTCAGCAAGTGTCATGAAGGCTGATTTTAATGTATCAGTACTCATAGAAGAGATAGAACAGCACCCTGAATTATATGACCCAAGTATCTGAGCCATTGTGACACATGCAAAAAAAAAAAAAACATATCTGACAACCAAGCGGGTATTATACTTAGACAAACTGTCCTTTTGGGAGCAGGAGATTAATAGTGCGTATGATTACATGGCTGCTGTTCATTTGATATAATTATTGGAAGATATCCTAAATCAAAATATCAAATTAGATCATTTACTCTACACCACTTCCTACTAGGAACGCAGTGCTTCCGTGGGAATTTATGAAGTGTTTTTAACTCTTCATAGACACAATGAAAACACGTCATAAACACACCATAAAGGCCATAGACATGTTAATGTGCATTGCATCATTCTTCATAATCGACACATGTGTGAACGAGCCCTAAGAGCACCAAACGTAGCCCAATGTCCTGCCAGCGTGGTCGATCAATTTGACACTAAATCAATGATCAAGACATGTAGACCTTTCTAGGGGATGATGTTACAGCTAGCAGAAAAGACAGGACTGTCCTTTTATTTAAAATGGCTTCGTCACATAAGTATAACCTCTCAAGCAAGCACATACCTGTAAGGAAGAAACCAGATACTTACCTTTCCCACTGCCCATGCCAACACTGCTCTGTTGCTGAGAGTCCCTAAAGTCTACAGGGAAGTCAAAACTCCTGGGAGTGTCGATCTCCTTGGTCCTCCACATCTCCCACAAGTTCCTCCTGCTGAAATCTGCCATAATTTTCTATTGTAATGGGGGGAGCTCAGCAGGAAAAACCCATGAGCTGTGGAGGACCCAGGAGAGTATCACTCCAGAGAATGTCAATTTCCCCGGGAGACCTGGAGGGACCATTTCTACTAAAGAGTGCTATTCCGAAGTGTGGACAAGGTAAGTATTTTGTTGGTGCACAGATATGTTGTGGGTGCCCAAATTTCTGACAGTTGTTCTTGGTGAATCTTGTGTCTTTCTGTGGCCATCCTAAGGGTAGCCAAATACAAGTAGAATTTCTTTAAGACTTTGAGTTTGTGAGTGGTACCATTAGTGACTTAGTAGTAAACTCTGTTACACAACTTATTCCTACAAGTAATCCTTTAATACGGCTCACCTGTAGTTACTGTGAATATCTCCTAAACTTGCACTGTTTAGGAGACATTCGGAGTGCATGACATCGGTGACGTCACCAGCGCATGTGCTCTGAAGGTCCAGCATACAGTGCCGGACCTTCAGAGCTATGCCATAAATGGCGGCCCCCCATACATGCGCGGGAGTGAAGTCATCGCGCCCCCAGCCACTCATGTAGCCGCAGCCCGCGTACCCGGAAAGAAGACCAGGCGAAGATGTCAGCCGTCTCAGCAGTGAAAGCACGGGGCTGGAGGGCTTCCTTCTAAGGTAAGTTTCTCATAGTGTACTACTATGTGATGCATAGTAGCACATTATGACATTGCATTGCGGCTTTTTTTTTATTTATTATTAACCAACTGCGGTTTACTACCACTTTAACAACTTTCATTAGAAAGCTCTTAAAAATTAAGTTTGATTTCCATGCCAAATGTTAAAATTCGATTTTAGGATGCGCAGGAGTGATGCAATGTTTATGCTTGTGACCCTATCACATACCAGATCTAAATTGAACGAATGTTTGTGAACACAAGTTTTACTTTTGAATCAAACTTTATCTAGCATTTGCGTAATACAGCAAGTACACATTTTCCAAAATGGAAAACACATTCACAGTTAGAACTTTATTTCAAAGAAACTAGAAAAAAATTCCATCATTCTTCAATTTTTTTTCTACCACTACAGTCATAAAAAAAAGAAAATTTGAAAGAATGTTTTGAAAATCTCCGCTTTCAAACAAAATTCTATCCTTGTATAACTAGTGTAACGCTTCGCTCCATGTATATAGTATGGTATGTTTTCCTTTTTGTTTTTATGTCTGTCACTTCTTGTACTGATAATACACCTGGTACCGTTTTTTTAGGGCTTCTGTTCTTGGATATCGGCCCCGTTTAACATGAGGTAAGTTAAAGAGCTGTGGAGGCAATGGATGTATAAATCAGTATTTTAACATGGGTGCAAAAAAAAGTCTCTGGTAAACAACTGATTGAAAAAATAAAAACTACATTAAAGCAAATCCCTGGTCACTTGGAATTTCCCTTTCCCCTAACAAATCACTGAGTTTTTCAATAAAATGTTTTAAATGCCCAAATAATACACACCTAAATCCATGGTCACATGATGCTCTAGCTCCTGAGTCTTCTATTTTGTTTCCAATGGAGAAGTCGGGTCTTTCTTCAGGGATCCTAATTGCTTGGATTAAGTGGACACTTCCAATTGACTGTCCAGTGGTGGGGTCCTCCGTGGACTGCAGAGGAGAGAAAGACATGACCAGTCCACTGCAGGGCCAGATCCACTAATCACGACTCCCAAAGCAGCGTGGTGAGGGAAACAAATGTCAAACTTGTGTCTGTATCATGGGCGTCCGCAGGTAGGGGCAAGGGGGGTCAAGTGCCCCCCCCCTGGAATCAGGGATGAGATCTTAAATTCAACACAGTTCCATCCCTATCGGGGTGAGGGCAGCCCACACCCATGTGCAACCCGCCAGTGGGGTGACACCATCAAGGTTCTGCCAAGCCCCCCTATCAGTGTAGCATGACTGCGGCTCTTTTCCATGCTCAGTCCAGCAGAGAACTCGGCAGCGGTGCTATCAGGTTTACCCCGGTCACCTCCTCCTTTCTCCTGTCAGGGAGAAGAGGCGACGGCTCTCACCAGGTTCCTCGCCCAGCTTCCTGCACGCTCTGTTCCTTCCCTATTGGCCATAACTGTTCCTGTCCGCTCTGTTCCTTCCCTATTGGCCATAACTGAGGGCCAATCAAAAGACACTAGGAGAGGAGAGAATCATAGGACATGTAGTCCCAAAGATTGGTGGCCCCATTTTCCACAGGGAAGAGGATACAGCTTGATCGAGAGATTGAGAGATTGTAGCCTGGGAAAAAAGCTGAGGGAGAGGGTGCTACAGGAAAAAGAACAAGGATTGTGCTGGGCAGAAGCCAGAGAGAGAGAGCCACGCTGCCAAGCGCCACCAGAGAGAGAACTACACTGCCCCATGCCACCAGAGAGAGACATGCTGTCCAGCACCACCAGAGAGAGAAAGACTGAGTCACTGCCAGGGTACATGCATGCTACACTACTGACCAGAGTCGCCCCCGTGGCGCGTGAGCGATCTTCCAGCCGGAGGGATCACTGGTGTTGTTTCGCTGGGCCTGGTAAGAGGGCCTGTTGGCCATTATCCATTACCTATCCTAGGGATTGTACTAAGTCTGCAGTCTCTGACCATGATAATCTGATAATGACATTGTCGAAAAGGGGTGGCGCATGGGTGACCCTAAAATTATGCCCCCCCTTGAAAAAAGTTCTGCGGACGCCCATGGTCTGTATAAAAAGTATCTAAGGGCTTGCTCACGCTAATAATGCTGGTCTCTAAAGGCGGTGAGAAGGTGTTGCACTGGCATGACTGGAAATGGGCTTTAGCCTTGGTTCACACTGACTGTGGGAATGAAATTGTGAACGTTCAGCTGAACTCGCACAATTTCAATCCCGCATGTCAGTCGTGGCTTCAGGGGCGATTTCAGAGACATCTGTGTGGATATCAATGGAAATCGCACCCCAAAATAGCCAAAAGCAGTACACAAACTACTTTTGGGAATCGGTGCTGCGCTGCACCGATTCGGATGCTGCCATTTCCTGATTTGGCATGTAATTTGACATGTCATATGGCATTTTAAATCGCATCAATGTGAACCAGGGCTTAAAGTGTTTGTAACCTTAAAAATAAAATGTAATAGATCTGGCTCTTTAAGGCAGTTGTGCTATATATTTGTAATTTCTAATTGTGCCCCTTCTGTTATATCTGGTAAATCCTGCCATTTCCCCACTCCCTGGTTGCAAACTGACCACTCTATGCATAGAGGCTGATCTGTGCTGCTAGTGTGATCAGTTTGCATCCTTTCTCATCTTCTATATTGGGATGTGTGTGTGTGTGTGTGTGTGTGTGTGTGTGTGTGTGTGTGTGTGTGTATATGTATGTATATATATATATATATATATATATATATATATATATATATATATATATATATATATATATATATATATATTACACACACTATATTGTCAAAAATATTGGGGCGCCAGCCCTTTACACGCACATGATCTTTAATGGCATCCACATCCCACCTCTTAGTCCATAGGGTTCAATATTGAGTTTTAAGCTATAACAGCTTCAACTCTTCTGGGAAGGCTGTCCACAAGATACAGTGGTGTGAAAAAGTGTTTGCCCCCTTCCTCATTTCCTGTTCCTTTGCATGTTTGTCACACTTAAGTGTTTCGGAACATCAAACCAATTTAAACAATAGTCAAGGACAACACAAGTAAACACAAAATGCAATTTGTAAATGAAGGTGTTTATTATTAAAGGTGAAAAAAAATCCAAACCATCATGGCCCTGTATGAAAAAGTGATTGCCCCCTAAACCTAATAACTGGTTGGGCCACCCTTAGCAGCAACAACTGCAACCAAGCGTTTGCGATAACGTGCAATGAGGCTTTTACAGCGTCCTGGAGGAATTTTGGCCCACTCATCTTTGCAGAATTGTCCTAATTCAGTTACATTAGAGGGTTTTCGAGCATGAACGGCCTTTTTAAGGTCATACCACAACATCTCAATAGGATTCAGGTCAGGACTTTGGCTAGGCCACTCCAAAGTCTTCATTTTGTTTTTCTTCAGCCATTCGGTGGTGGACTTGCTGGTGTGTTTAGGATCATTGTCCTGCTGCAGAACCCAAGTTCGTTTCAGCTTGAGTACACAAACAGATGGTCGGACATTCTCCTTCAGGATCTCTTGGTAGACAGCAGAATTCATAGTTCCTTTTATCACGGCAAGTCTTCCAGGTCCTGAAGCAGCAAAACAGCCCCAGACCATCACACTACCACCACCATATTTTACTGTTGGTATAATGTTCTTTTTATGAAATGCAGTGTTCCTTCTACGCCAGATATACTTGGACACACACCTTCCAAAGAGTTCCACTTTTGTCTCATCGGTCCACAGAATGTTGTCCCAAAAGTCTTGGGGATCATCAAGATGTGTTGTGGAGAAATTGAGACGAGCTTTGATGTTCTTTTTGCTCAGCAGTGGTTTTCTCCTTGGAACTCTGCCATGCAGGCCATTTTTGCCCAGTCTTTTCCTGATGGTGGAGGCATGAACGCTGACCTTAACTGAGGCAAGTGAGGCCTGCAGTTCCTTGGACATTGTTGTGGGGTCTTTTGTGACCTCTTGGATGAGTCGTGGCTGCGCTCTTGGGGTAATTTTGGGCGGCCGGCCACTCCTGGGAAGGTTCACCACTGTTCCATGTCTTCGCCATTTGTGGATAATGGCTCTCACTGTGGTTCGCTGGATTCCCAAAGCTTTGGAAATGGCTTTATAACCCTTTCCAGACTGATAGATCTCAATTACTTTCTTTCTCAATTGTTCCTGAATTTCTTTGGGTCTCGGCATGATGTGTAGCTTTTAAGGATCTTCTGGTGGACCTTACTGTGTCAAGCAGCTCCTATTTAAGTGATGCCTTGATTGTGAACAGGTGTGGCAATAATCAGGCCTGGGTGTGGCTAGAGAAATTGAACTCAGGTGTGGACAACCACAGTTATAGTATGTTTTAACAAGGGGGCAATCACTTTTTCACACAGGGCCATGATGGTTTGGATTTTTTTTCACCTTTAATAATAAACACCTTCATTTACAAATTGCATTTTGTGTTTACTTGTGTTGTCCTTGACTATTGTTTAAATTGGTTTGATGTTCCGAAACACTTAAGTGTGACAAACATGCAAAGGAACAGGAAATGAGGAAGGGGGCAAACACTTTTTCACACCACTGTATAGGAGTGTGTCTATGGGAATGTTTGACCATTCTTCCAGAAGCGCATTTTATTAAATCTTTTCATATGACAACACTGAAGATATTACACTTTGCTACAATGTAAAGTAGTGAGTGTACAGCTTGTATAACAGTGTAAATTTGCTGTCCCCTCAAAATAACTCAACATACAGCCATTAATGTCTAAAAACAAAAGTGAGTACACCCCTAAGTGAAAATAGCCAAATTGGGCCCAATTAGCCATTTTCCCTCCCCGGTGTCATGTGACTCATTAGTATTACAAGGTGTAATTCATGTATGAATGGGGAGCAGGTGTGTCACATTTTCGTGTTATCGCTCTCAATCTCTCTTACTGGTCACTGGAAGTTCAACATGGCACCTCATGGCAAAGAACTGAGGATCTGAAAAAAAGAATTGTTGCTCTACATAAAGATGGCCTAGGCTATAAGAAGGTTGCCAAGACTCTGAAACTGAGCTGCAGCATGGTGACCAAGACCATACAGAGGTTTAACAGGACAAGTTCCACTCAGAACAGGCCTCAGTATGGTTGACCGTAGGTGTGCCTGGGCACACCCTAATGCCCAGGCATACCCCAGGATTTTTTCACTGTTACAATGTGAGACAACTCCAGTTTGGCACCCCTGCTAAGCTAACTAATAGTGCTGCCAGTGTGACTATTTATCAGTTGAATGTAAAATTCCTGTCTGAACTGCAGCCACTGGCCACGGAGTGAGCAGCCGCATTTTCCGATACTGTCACTATAGTCCCGGCTACAGAATCCCTGACAGCTGAATATCACTCCGCCACCTGCTATCAGGGATGCAGTAGCCGGGACTACAGAGACAGGACTTTAGAGGCAGCATCAGATAATGCCTGCCTGCTTACTCCACAGCTAGTGGCTGCAGTCCTCACAGGAGTTAGTGGTTACCAGAACCCACCCCATCCTTTGCTTCCTGTTGCCACAAAAACAGCTTACAACGGGAAAACTGTCTCTCTCCTCGGTACTTATTTTTCTGTCTGATTCGGGGCTTTCACAGCTCCAGTAGAGGTGGACCGAGCAGGAAGAGCTCATCACAGTGCAGTCACCCCCGGAGCACTGCTTCCTGCCCAGCACAGCTCTCCCTGGGGCAGAGTGAAGATCTGAGAGCAACTATGGCAGCCTGCATCTTCCTCATGTGCGAGCCCTGACCTCTGCCTTTTACACTATAATGAGCTGTAAACCTGTTCTGCACCTTGCAGGGAACATTTACTGAAAGAAAAGTGACATTCTTGAACAGGTTAGGAATTGCTGGGACTTCAACATAGATGTATTCAACATAGACAATATATCTTATTGAAACCATTCTTTTTTTTAACCGCTTGCCGACCGCCCTACGCCGATATACGTCGGCAGAAGGGCTCATACAGGCAGAATCACGTACTTGTAAGTGGCCCTTTAAGGGGCGGCCAGCGAGCGCGCACGCCCGCGGCAAGCTCCGTGAGTTGGGTCGCTCTTTTTTGTTTATAGCGCAAAAAATAAAAACCACAGGGGTCAATTTTGTTTGGGAGCCACGTCGCACGACCGCGCAATTGGCAGTTAAAGCGACGCAGTGCCAAAACGCAAAAAGTGCTCTGGTCAGGAAGGGGGTCAATTCTTCCGGGGCTGAAGTGGTTAATAAGATATAATGTGTATGTTAAATACATCTCAGTCCCAGTAATTCTCAACCTTGCAAAAAAATGTGGGCATTAACATCAAGGAATGGAATTCCATAATACATCCCAACTTCTGGAAAAAATTAAAAAGTCCATCCTTTATATTTGTTTATGGATTATATTAACCCTTCGCTTAATGCCCTATAGACCAAAACAGTGTACATTGACATTTAACTCCTATGCTATGTCATGTTTCTTTTTGTTTTGACCAGCTATGTGCATAGAACTGTTTATACCTGGGACTGGATATATTTCAACCTATGTGTAGAGACTCCCCTGTAAGACAGAAGCCAGTCATTGGATCAGCTTCTCTTGGATAGGACTACTGGAAACCTTGTTATTCCAGCCAATTGGCTGCAGCACTAATCAGTGTATTCTGCCGGTGGAGAGTCCCCACTGTCAGAATATGATGTCCCAGCAAGGGGGATTCCTGCATCCACATCACTTATGTAGATGCAAGAACCTGTCAGCTAGCAATCTGAATAAAAAAACCTGTGCACATGTACCAAATTAAAGCATTTGTAAACCGCAGCAGTGAAAGAAAAAAAAAATTCCTCTGGAAGGCAATTGCATAATGTGCTAGTATGCATCACATACTGGCACATCATGAAATACTTGACTTACAACAAAGCCCTCTGACAGGTTGTCCATTTCCCCCGGTCTTCCTTCCAGGTTCACAGGCCTTGGTTGTATGAGTGGACAGAGCAGCAATGATGTCACTCCCTCACATGCAGAGAGAATTTCAGAGGTGGTGAGAAGGGGTTGTATCGCCTCCACGCAACCTGTTTTAACCCCTTGAACTCCACTTTGCACACAGCTGCAGGCCGCTTACAGAGTGGCACTTTTCACTTGAATTGGTCAATGGGTGCTACACCTGCTGAAAGCAACAGGGAGTACAATTACAGCTGTGGCATGCGAACATGACCAGCCGCTGCCTTAAAAGATTGTAGTGGTTGGGGGCGGTAAAAGTACAGCTCAACAGCAGGGTTCTAGTGTGAACAATTAAATGTTTTAATAAATAAAAAAAAGTTTGTCTTGCCTACAGTCAAGCATGATGGTGGGTGGGAGTGTCGTGGCCTGAGGCTGCATGAGTGCTGCTGCCACTGGAGAGCTACAGTTCATTGAGGGAACCAAGAATGCCAACATGTCCTGTGACAAACTGAAGCAGAGCATGATCCCCTCTCTTCGGAAACAGGGCCGCAGGGCAGTATTCCAACATAACAACCCCAAACACCTCCAAGACGACCACTGCCTTGATAAAGAAGCTGATGGAAAGGTGATGGACTGGCCAAGCATGTCTCCAGACCTAAACCCTATTGAGCATCTGTGGGGCATCCTCAAACGGAAGGTGGAGGAGCGCAAGGTCTGTAATATTCACCAGCTCCGTGATGTTGTCTTGGAGGAGTGCAAGAGGACTCCAGTGGTAAGCTGTGAAGCTCTGGTGAACTCAATGCCCAAGAGGGTTAAGGCAGTGCTGGAAAATAATGGTGGCCACACAAAATATTGACACTTTGGGCCCAATTTGGACATTTTCACTTAGGGGTGTACTCACTCTTGTTGCCAGCGGTTTAGACATTAATGGCTGTGCGTTGAGTTATTTTGAGGGGACAAAAATTTACAGTTACACAAGCTGTACAATCACTACTTTACATTGTTGCAAAGTGTCATTTCTTCAGTGTTGTCACATGAAAAGATATAATAAAATATTTACAAAAACATGAGGGGTGTACTCACTTTTGTGAAGATACTGTATATATTATTTAAAGGTTTTTTAATGCCTATTAGAATGCCTGTATGAGTTGACTTGTCTTCACAGCTACTAAGGTAACAATGATGAAGAAAAATACATATGTATTTAAAACGCATTTGTTTCCTTTCAGCGTGTTTAAAACACTCAGAACTAATTTCCTTCCTCTCACCATAGTGATGAAGACATCTATGAGCGGTGCGGGGAAGATGCTTGTCACTACTTGTCTTTCCAGCGCCACATCATATGCTTCCTGGTTGTTGGCAATCTTCTGGCCATGCTTGCCATATTGCCAGTTAATCTTTCTGGCAGTTTGCTTGGTAAGTACAGTCTGTGGGTAATACATGTTTGCATGGCTGCAATAAAGCCACACCAAAAAGGCTAGGGATTTCTGAGTAAATGCCCATTTATGTGGCGGGGCCAATAACTGAATTCACTTACAGTGTATGTCCAGCCAAATCATATATCTCTGTTTTGGATAGCGCAGGGAAGGATTCAAACCCCTGTCAGCATTTTACTTCTATCCAGGTTTTCCTTTCCCTCACTTCCTGTCCTAGTGACAACATTTTAGCAAACAGGAAATGCGGAGAAATCTCCAACGGCAACACAGGCCAAAATAAAAATACGTTAGTAGGGTAGTGGCTGGATAAAACAGCTGTCATTCTGTCTTGTAGATTCCCTGTCTGATGAAATTACTGTCAGCAGCCCAATGGAACAAAGATTTGGATAGCAGCTTTTTTTTTGTCCTGCCCCCCCCCCCCCCCCCCTACTGACATTCTCACCTAGGCGAGGATGATGTGTCCCTAATCATATCCTAACAGGCAGCAGAGATGGCATGTCATTGGTGGCTGGCTGCTTGATCCCAGGTGGGAAGGCCAGCTTCCAGTGGCTGAGGAGGACCAAGGTGGCGGCGTGGGCACCAGAGCAGGGGATCGCAGCAAGACAGTGCTGTATTCGCTAGGCATGTGTGTATGTAAATCGAGAGCAACTTACCACTTCAATACCAGGCACTTAGACCAAGACAATTTTCAGCGTTCAGCGCTGTCGCAATTTGAATGACAATTGCGCGGTCATGTTACACTGTACCCAAACACATTTTTTATAATTTTTTTTCTTTTGGTATTTGATCACCTCTGCGATTTTTTATTTTTTGCACAAAAAATAAAGACCGAAAACTTTGGGAAAAAAACAAGTTTTTCTTTGAATCTGTTAAAAATATTTGTAAATAATTACGTTTTCTTCGTCAATGACGGGCACTGATAAGGCGGCACTGATGGGCACGATGAGATGGCACTGGTATGTGGCACTGATGGTCACTCGTAGGCGGCACTGATGGCTACTTATGGGTGTCACTGATGGACACTGGGTGGCATTGCTGGGCATCACTGAATTTATTTGTTCCAGTCAGTGCCCATTTAAAAAAAAAGATCTGCCAGAAAACTGGTGAGCCAATAACTTCCTGAGCACTGGTTCTTATGCGTTATTGTTATTCACAGCTATCTCTGAGGACTACAGAACCCTTCCCCCTCCCACATGTTTTGGAGAGGGGGAGTGTTCTGTAGTCCTAAACCAGGGTGACAAGCCTGCTTGTCGAAACAGTACACTGAGCAAGTGTTGTCACCCTATGGCAGGAAGTGTGTTACTGGCAGGATCATCAGGTGAAACCTAAAGGGATAAAAGAAATGCAGCCACCACATGAAGTATGAGGACTGTTAAAGGAGAAGCTTATTTGGCTGTACTTCTCTGTGGATCATAGGAATGCAGTTCGTTCTGCACTCCTGAGACCTGTTTTCAGCAGACAGCTGGCTGAACCGGGCCGGGCAAGACCGCAACAATGAAGTCGACAACTGCCCATATGACTGGACTGGCACCCGCTCAGTCTCTCTGAGAAGCTGAGCCAACCGCTCCCGCCCCCTCCACAGCCCAACGCTCCCATGAGCGAGGAGGGGGCAGAGCTGACAGTCACCAGCTCTCTGCTCAGGGAGCTGTGAGAATCGAGCAATTGGCGGGGAACAGATGCAGCATCCACCTAGGTAAGTGTGATTCTGGAAAAACAAAACCCCATGCCTCTCTTTTAACGTGTTTGGTACCCCAAACTTTCATATTCTAGATATGCAACTGCTGTACCATGTACTTGTATGAAAAAGTCTCCTGTTCTCTTTGTATTGCTTACTTTGTGCGTAATCCCTGGTGTCCCTGTCAGTCCCTCTGGTTTCCTATTAAAAACTGACCACACTAAGCAGGAGAGCAAAGCGTGGTCAGTTTTCTAGCTAAGCTTAGAACTCAGCCTGCTCTTCAATGATTAGACTTTTCCTGACACACCCCCTCTGCACAGCCATTCACTGTGTAGCTCAGTCTGCTGCTTCTCCTCCCCCCAGCTCTTATGCAGCTGAGAACAGAGGGAATGTGATCACTTATTAAAAAAGGTATTTATGATGTTTTTTATTTTTTTAGTCTATACAAATGGTTTGCCTATCATTTCTATTTTAAATTGACTGGCTTGTTTTACAAGGTGAGGGATTACATACACTTTAATCATCTTGGGGCTTACACTTACTTTAAGGCTGGGTTCACACGGCCATATGGAGCAGCTCACAGCAGGGGGTTTCAGATCCTATTTCAGTCTGAATTTTGCATGAATTCCGACCCGAAATGGACCAGAAGACACACAGGACTTCTGTGCAATTTGCTCTGCGGCCTTCCCGAAGATATGTGAACTGGCACCATTGAGAGCCGGTCGCAGTCTCCTGACATGCGAATTGGATGTGGAGAAATTCACATCCAATTCGCAATAGTGTGAGCCCAGCCTTAATATTTATTTGTAAAACATTTTATACAAATAATAAAAAGAAATATAAAACAATTTGTTTAAAAATATTGAGAATACAATTGTCCCACTCCTGTTATAGCTTCTTCTAAAGTACAAGTGTGCTTATCTTTTTTGCCCCACCTTCAAAGACACCTCAACCCAGGAGCAGCCGTTCTGCTGTTCGTTTACATTCAGCACTGCCACTGTTGTGTATGCCCCTGTGCGTTACAGCCCATAGCCTTGTATGGGACCATCTCCAATCAGCTCAGGCCTTGGGCACAGCCCCCCGTCTCCGGGGGAGGGGGATAAATACACAGGCTCGGCCAGGACAGTGAGATGCTGGATGTAAACAAATCACAGAACTGCAACTGATAAACAGAGGTGAGTATGGATTTTTGCAGGGGGAGGATGGGATAAGGCTAAGGAAAGGATGAATACACTTTATTAACCCTTCAAATGCAATATTTACATATTTGTTGTATATTTTTTTGGTGTGAACTAAAGTGTCTCTCTTCCTCCAATAGACGCAGATCCTCTAAGCTTTGGGAGGACTACAATTGCTAACCTGCAGTACGAGTGAGTGTTGGCTCATTTCCACCAGTTTCCCCTTCAGTAATCTTTTGGAGAGTTTTGCAATTGCAAAGTAAAGTAAAGATTAACCCTAAAGTGACCCTTTCATTTGTCTGTGCAGAATAGAGTTAGTCACCTATGCTCATTTAAAGCAGTAATAAACCCAAAATTAAACAATATATATATATATATATATATATATATATATATATATATATATATATATATATATATATATATATATATATATATATATATATATATATATATATATATATATAAAATCTATCTCTCTCTATCTATCGCACAACTGCCGCTTGCTGGATATTTTCTCTTTTTCGGACCATTCTCTGTACACCCAAGAGATGGTTGTGCTTGAAAATCCCAGTAGATGAGCAGTTTTTTAAATACTCAGACCAGCCTGTCTGGTACCAACTACCATGACACGTTTAAAGTCACCACTTAAAGAGGAATTCCCCTTAAAAAAAAAAAATTTAAGTCAGCAGTTAAAAATAGCAGTTAAAAATACTGCAGCTGCTGACTTTTAATAATCGGACACTTACCTGTTCCATGGTCCAGCGATGTGAAGAAAGAAGCCCTGCTCGTTCTCCCCTCCGCTCGGCAGCGCCAGCATTCTAACTGTGCGCCAGGCACCCACTGCGCATGCCCGAGCGGCGCCGCTCTAAGTGATTGGCCACGCAGTCATCTGGGACCTGCCACGTGTCCCAGATGACTGACAGGAGGGAGGGGGCAGAGCTGAGCCCTTCCTGCGCCGAGGGGAAGTGATGTCACCAGCCCAGGCACTGAAGGAGGCAGACTACGAGGGACCCCCTAGCAACAGGCATTTAGAGGTGAGTTTAAAAAAAAAATTCCAAATATTTTATTTTTATTTTATTTTTTTAGGAGTTTTGATAAATTTTTTTCTTTTTTATGTGCAACACCACTTTAAATCACTTTCTTCCTCATTCTGATGCTCGGTTTGAACATCAGCAAGTCATCTTCACAATGTCTAGATGCCTAATGCATTGAGTTGCTGCCATGTGATTGGCCGATTTGCAGTTTGTGTTACCAAGCAATTGAACAGATGTACCTAATAAAGTGGCCGGGTGTATTCTGCAGATATAACTATCAACACATTTGTATTTTAGCCGGGTTATTGGTTGTTTGCTTGTAGGTCCACTTTTAAGGACTGTTACCTTATATAAGCATCGTGTTTCTGGGCCGTGATTGGAAATCTCAGAATGGTCTAAGATAGGGCAATCTAAAATGTGTATCTATAACTTACAGGCCACTGAATGTGTACTGTTTCGTGGCCTACTGGCTGTGTTGTTTACACCTATTTGTATTATGTACCCAGTTCTTTAATAAAAAAAAATTAAACAAAAAATATAAGCATAGTGTTTTATGTCAAGACAGAAATGTGTGTTTCCATAGCTCACTTTTTTTTTTAATATAAATTGTTGATTCCGTGTTGTGTTCCTGTGTTTGCAGTGATAACCTCCTATGGCTTCATACGGTTGTCGGAGTGATCTTTCTGATCATCATAGTCTTCCTCATGAGACATCATACATCTGCCATCAAGTACAAAAATGAAGATACGGTATGTGCAGAATCAGTGCTGGGTAATAGTCTTCCACCAATTTATGACCTCCAGATTTTTATCCAACGACATCAATTTCCAGCAGTGTGATAAACACTTGGAGTATATGAACTTCAGAAAGTGCCATGCCAATTTGTATACATGCAAAAAAAAAGCTACTTTTTATTGCCATGCAGACCTCTTGTGAAATTCGCGTTTGCTAGACAAAAGTTTATATTTTGAAGTATTATATTATAATAAATATAATATAAATTAAGCAGTGTTTTTGCAAACGCTTTTGTTGCACAAGGTTTAGGAGTGTGTCAATGGGAATGTTTGACCGTTCTTCCAGAAGCACATTTGTGAGGTCAGGCATTGATGTGGACAAGAAGGCCTGACTCACAGTCTCCACTCTAATTTATCCCAAAGGTGTTCTATCAGGTTGAGGTTAGTCAAGTTTCTTTACCCCCAAACTCGCTCATCTGTGTCTTTTTTTTTTTTTTTTTTTATCAGAAAAGTTTTTATTAGAAAACAAAATATTACAGGTCATCAGTAACACTGACAATGCAGCGCACTGAAGTACATAGTATTGAACCCGTATAATATACAGAGTCTCCACAAAGATAATGAAACAAAGGGGTATAGTTATCTTGACAAAGTGCAGCAGATGCATTGGTAACACAGAA
The DNA here is from genome assembly GCF_037356315.1 of Lithobates pipiens. Classification (NCBI taxonomy): domain Eukaryota; kingdom Metazoa; phylum Chordata; class Amphibia; order Anura; family Ranidae; genus Lithobates; species Lithobates pipiens. The sequence goes on along the minus strand of NW_027507758.1, from coordinate 81,702,709 downwards.
AAAATAAGGAAAGTAGTCGTAGTAGTTTAAATAAAAAGGAAAAAACAGGAGGGGGAAGAGTCAGAAACCCCTGAGAGTCATAGTATACAGAAGTAAAAGCGTGCATGGAGCCATCACAATAGTAATGATCAGCATCATACCCCAAACAACTGCTTACAGAAGCTCGAAACAGGTAATATACAGCCCATGGTGAAGGTTAAGGTCGGGTCAACCCTGTAGCAACCTATTTTGAATCAACAGGTGCGGCGCCAGGCCTGGGACCTCGAGCCAGTCCTGCCAAAGGTTATAGAATTTTTGGGGAGCGTTTCTATGTTGGTATGTCAGCTTCTCGCGTATCAGCATTTTATTAACCTGATCAATCCACTGTTGCCTGCTGGGTACCCCGGGCGTGATCCATAGCTGGGCTATCAATTTCCGGGCTACATAGAGCAACCGGAGTATTGCCGTGTGCACGGCTGGGGTTAGGGTTTCTTCGTCCAGGGCCCCCAGCAGGCAGATCACAGGATTTGTGGGAATCGTAACTCTGAATACCTGAGTAATAGTCTGCAGAATCCCAGTCCAGTACCGAACCAGTTTGGGGCATCTCCAGAACAGATGGAGAAGATCTCCATGGTCTCTTTTACATTTAGGGCACAAGGGTGAGTCTCGCAGGCCCCAACCATAAAGCTTGGCTGGCGTTCTGTAAGCTCTATGTAACAAATAAAGATGTGATAGTTTTTGGGAGGCCGACACTGAGACCAAGGGGGCAGAGGCAAGGCAAAGATTCAAAGTCTCTCCATCCATCGGTCCCAGATCTTCCTCCCATTTGCGCCTACTTGGCAATGTGGTCGAGTCCTGAAGCGCACCAAGGATAATGTCATACCCCTTTGAGATCATACCTTTTTTACTATCTGCCATTATTATTGATTGCACAACAGCATGATCAGTCATGCTAAGTGGTGTGGCCCTGGACTGGGCCTGCAGAGCATGCCTCAATTGAAGATACTTAAAGAAGTCATTTCGTGGTATTGCAAACTCCCATTGTAACTCTAAAAAGGACTTGAGAACCAGGCCATTGTATAGTTGAGTCAAATATTCAATGTCTTTCACCCTCCAGCCGTCAAAAAGCCTTGAGCTTCATTAACTGGTGGCTCATTTGTGTCTTTATCGACCTGCTTAGGGATGTATGGATGAGCGAGTTTGGGGTAGAGGAACTTGACTGGCCTGCACAGAGTCCTGACCTCAACTCAATAGAACACCTTTGGGGGAAATTAGAGCATTGACAGCAAGCCAGGCCTTCTCATCCAACATCAGTATCTGATCTCATGAATGCTCTTCTGGAAGAATGGTCAAACATTCCCATAGACACACTCCTAAACCTTGTGGACAGCCTTCTCAGAAGATTTGAAGCTGTTATAGCTGCAAAGAGTGGGCCAAATCAATATTGAACCCTACGGACTAAGACCGGGATGCCATTGAAGTTCATGTGCATATAAAGGCAGGCGTTCCAATACTTTTGGTAATATAGTGTATTTGGATGTGATCCAATGAGGCATTTAAGGCATATTTCTGGAGGTGTGTATGTAGTTGGAAGACTTGTGCCAAATTCAGGAAACCTGTACGACATTTTCATTATTTGTATCGGTGTATGCAACAAATTTTTTGTAGTTTCTATATGCGCTATTGTTGCAACAATTCTGGCATACCGTTGATAAAATTGTTGCGGAGGTAAAGAAGACCTTTTCCAGATTAGAATAAATTGTGTCTCGTGTGTATTGTCAAGTATTGTGTCACAGACAAATTTCTGCTTGGCACAAAATACATCTGAGACTATTCTGTGGCAGATTCATGTAAACCTTGCTGATGTACTTGAATCTTTTGTATTTTGTTCAATTAGAAACACTACTGAGAGACATATTTCTAATCCGTATCTATGATACTCTATGAATTTCACATGTCTGTGCTGCTTCCCAGAAGCAGAAAAGGTCATGGGGGGCGTTGGGTGGTGCAGAAGGCAAGTATGCAAGTTGTAAGGATGGAGGCAAGCACTGGGGTTTAGCAGAGGGTTCTGTAGAGAGATCAGCTGCCAGTGTAGTGGCGAGGTGTTTACATGATTGGATTGGTTCTGGTAGTGCTGGTAATTTCGCAGAAGGTTGTGTGGGTGCTGCAAGTTATGCCATTTTAGAGCAGATCTGGATTGAGGGCTACCTAAATCTATTACACCAGGTTATATGTTACATCTGTATTGGGATGCACCATGGTGCCAAGTGGACCCCTTTCCCCCAAAATGCCCCCACACCAATGCAGACACTCAAAAATGGCACCCAAGAGCCATTAAATGCCTGATGGATCAAAAAGGAAAGTACCAAGCCATTGGTAAAACCCAGATAAATTGTATTATTATCCATTAATCAGCCAGTGTGTGTTTTAGAGGTTCTAGTGGCATCCTTTAATCAGTCTTTAAGGCTGGGTTCACACTATACTACACGTCAGTAGTATGACTTTTATCCTACTTTGCTCTGCGACATCAGTCCCACATTGGTCCTACATCCATCCGACTTTCATGAACAGGAAACTACTTTGATCCGACTTTTCAGATAGTAATTGTCCTTTGACCAATCAAAACTAACACAATGGGAGGGGCTACAGCAGGGGGCAGGAAATAACACAATGTCGGATGCCAAAGTCGGATGGTTAAGACAAGGATCCGGCTTTGATCCTACTTCAATGATAGTCAATGGGCTGAAGTAGGATCAAAGTCGGACCAACGTAGTACAGGGAGCATTTTCCAAGTCGGACCGACTTGTGTCGGACCAGTTAAGACAGCTGCCATAGGGAAACATGGATTTTCACACGTCATGTGACATACATCATGCTGTCGTACCAGTTTGAACCCGGACTTAATTGGATGAAATTCAGTTTACTAGAGATCTAACTTATTGAGGATTCAATTTGTGGGAGTGCACAGGATGAAAAGCACTTCTTGGTGAATTCAGTTGATTTAATTTCATTCATTTAATTCCTGATTTGTCTGCAAATAATCCTCCTTGACTATTAAAATTTATATAAAAGCCAGATTTAAAAAACAAAACAAAACAAACATGTCATACTTGCCTGCTTCATGCAATGGTTTTGCACAGAGCGGCCCCGATCCTCCTCTTCTCGGATCCACCGCTGGCACTCCTGGCTCTTGCCTCCTACCGAGTGCCCCCACAGCAGGCAGCTTGCTAGGGGGGCCCTTGAACAAGCTTGTTTCTAATTAGCTGCTCTGTGTCCATTCACACATGGAGCGTGGCTCAGTCCCTCCCCCACTCTCTCCTCATTGGTTCACTGGCTGTGATAGACTTTTTACATGTTGTTTTTTCTTGGACAGGTGAAACAGACGTTGTTTGTCACAGGACTGCCACATAATGCCAAAAGGGACTCTATCAAGAAACACTTTACGTATGTGAGGAATTGTTTATGTACTTTTAAAGTCATGCAAAACTTTCTTCTTTCTTTTTTTTTTTTTATTAAAATAAAAAAAGAGCTTCGTAGTAAGAGGACACCTGTTCGGCAATGCTTCCAAGCCATGCTGTGTGTGTCCATAGACATTTTAAGCATCCTAGAGAATTTCGATTGAACTTGGAGGTTGCACCTTACTTCCCACTCTCACATTGCATTATTGTTTTTTTTTTGGGGTCCTTACCATTAAAAAAATGATTTGACTTCTGATTAAAGTTGCAGATGCAACTTTTTGACGCTTAACTTCAAGCAAACTGCTAAATATGCAGATTAAATACCTATGAGGGGGCAATTTTATCTTCCATGTGTATTTCTGTCCATCCTGCCTGAGTTTTAAACAGCTCTGCCATCCAGCACTGCCACCATGTCTAGCACAGCAGGAAACCTGATTGTTTTCTGCTGAAATTAAACAACATTTGCAGAATGTGTCCCACAAATCTATGAATTGAAGGTAAATATTACAGCCAAAGCTGGTTTTGTGCTTCTCAGTTTTATCTTGTTATTTTGGGCTGGAGTTTTGCTTTAAGCAGCACTGAATTGCAAAAGAGGATAATAAATGGCAAATATAAAAAATGCCAATTGTTGGCAAAAGCTAAATATCATCCAGTTAGAATCTACATCTACTTGTTCAGCTAGCTCTTGCTTTGCTTGGCTACAGACTGCGTACAACTAATGCAGTAAAATCACGCAGGTCCCTAGTTGCTGCTAGAAGCGGTACCATAGACTGACACTGGTGCCCAGTGGCGCCTACCTGGCCTGGACCCTCTCCCTCCTACCAGCAGTTTTCTCAGGGGCAACCCAGTTTATCACATTTAGTGAGGTTAAAGGGTTGCAGCAATGTGGTCAAATTGCAGGCCTATCCTTCTACAGACAATATTAGAATGACTTCTATGCCCATTTTGAATCATAAACTTGGGAGCACGTGCTACAATTAAATCAGTTTAAAACTGACAGCATTATTTGTCTCTGTTTTAGTGAGGCGTATCCCACTTGTCGAGTGATCGATGTCTACTTGTGCTACAATGTCTCTAAACTAATCTGGATCAACAGAAACAGGTAATGTATGTAAGAAATATACCATAAATTCCCATTCAATGGATTACCTTTATTCCTAACCCCCTGCTTATGTTTTTTGAAAATGAATTAATACTGCTGCATCTCAATTACTAGCGCTGCCCACACACCCACAAAGGGTGTCGTCATGCTACTCTTGTGTAGTTCTGAGCCCAGATAGCCATTTAAACTGCTGTACTCATGTGTAAGCATTTCTGGTGCTGGCGCAGCTCTCTGACTAATGTACTGAAGGCACTAATGCAGCTCAGTCTAATGTACCAGTTGTACTAATGGAGCTCACAGCCTAATGTACTAGTAGTATTCATGCAAATCACAGCCTAGTATACTGTACTGATACTGTACTGATACTGTACTGAACTCACAATCTAGTGTAATGGTGGTACTAATATAACTCACAGACTAGTATACTAGTGGGACTAATGCAACTCGCAACCTAGTGTACTGGTGGTACTGCTGCAACTCAATGGTGTACTAGTGGTACTGACACAACTCTGACTAGTGTACAGAACTAGTGATACCGATGCTTCTCACAGCCTACTAGTGGTACTGATGCAATTCAGACTGATGTACTGGTGGTAATGATGCATTTCACAGCCTTGTTTACTGATGGAGCTCACAGCCTAGTGTAAAGGTGGTACTGATGGAGCGCACAGTCCAGTGTACTGGTGGTACTGATGAAGCGCACAGCCCAGTGTACTGGTGGTACTGATGGAGCTCACAGCCCAGTGTACTGGTGGTACTGATGGAGCTCACAGCCCAGTGTACTGGTGATACTGATGGAGCTCACAGCCCAGTGTACTGGTGATACTGATGGAGCTCACAGCCCAGTGTACTGGTGGTACTGATGGAGCTCACAGCCCAGTGTACTGGTGGTACTGATGCTGCTCTCAGGGGGGAGGAATAGTGCCCCATCACTGGTGTCAGTGAGAGGAATAGTGCCCCATAATTTGTGTCAGTGAGAGGAATAGTGCCCCATCATTGGTGTCAGTGGGAGGAATAGTGCCCTATTATTGGTTTCAGTGGAAGAACTAAGTCCCCCATCATTGGTGTCAGTGGGAGGAATTGTGTCCCATCATTGTATCAGTGGGAGGAATTGTGCCCCATTGGTGATGTCTGTAGCAGCAATATTGTCCCATTGTTTGTGTCAGTGAGAGGAATCAATGGAAAGAAAAGTGCCCCAAGGGGCGGATAATGGCATGCAAAGGACTGCAGTTATAGGGGGTACTCGGAAGAAGGAAAAACTGCTGGGTTAAAACTAGCAAGAGATAGGGGGCAGACTGCATCCAACATATCATTTTGGATTTTGCCCAGAGCTCTACTTTAGGCATTTATAGTGCTACCGACACATCAGCAGTGACAAAGTCACTTGAGAGAGCCTTTCACACACTGCGGTGCAATTGCTCCCTTTCTGGTCCTAAGCAGGAACGACATATTGCCGGCCCTGTTAGCAGTTCCATTGAGACTGGAAATGCAGTCTTTGTGGCCAGCTTCAAGATTGCGTTTCATCAGCCTTAGTGGAGGCCAAGCTTACAAACTAATAGAGTGATTTGTAGGATAAATAACTGACCAACCACTGAATTCTGTGGTTAAATGTAATGACTGTAAGTAAGGTTTTGTCTGGACCCAAATTTTTTGTTACAAATCATAATTCAAGCCCAATTAAATGTTCCGTGAAAAACCATTAAATGCATTTCCCATGAATGGAAACAAAAACAAAAGGATTTTTTCCCATTTCGTCCTCAGGAGGAAAGCTGAAAAGAGTCTGTGTTATTACAACGATCTACTCGACAAAACTGGAGAGCATGCATTATTAAACCCGAAGCCCTGCGGGCAGTTCTGCTGCTGTGTGATACCCGGGTGTGAGAGGGTACAGAGATTTTATTTATTTTTTATTTATATAAAGGGTCCAACCATTCAAAATTAATATTTTAAATCTGGATTGAATCTGGAAAGTTGAACTGGACACTGACTTGTTATATTTTATTTCTGGAAAAAAGCTCAAATGTGCATATCATTTTTACCTGTATTATAGGTATGCTTAAAATGGAATGCATGATGTTTTTGTATATAATTTATTTCTATACTGTGGAATTTCAGGACATTTTTTTTATATATATTTTCCCCCCTTGTTAGCCAGGTAAATGTGAAATAATCCGTATGGATATTTCATATAAATATTTACATATAATGATTGCACATTGCAGGACACATTCTTGATATTCATAGAGTTCTAGGTTTGTACGTTCAGGTGAGTGGGCACTGGTATAGCTTCCCACCCTTCCTTTTTTTTTTTTTTTAACCCCTGTTTACCTTGCAGCTTCTCCACAGTTTGGATACTTGGCTACCCAGCAGGCCCAGCGGTGTTCTGCTGAGATTCTTTTATCAGCAGCTGACACTGGGGTTCTGTACCACCATGTTTCTGTGTGACGTCATTGGGAATCCTGCTAACTCTTTTTGGTTCAGCCAGTGGGCCTCCCAATGACACGCTGCTAGGCCCGCCCCCCCTCCACCCCTGTTAATGAAACATTAAGGCATCCTGGGATATGTGATGTACATATCCTAGGAGCTATAGTACAAGGAGGGACAACTGGCCTAGGTGAATGGCATGTATATTTATTGGAGGCAGGACCAAACACTTTTTCTAATAAAAAAAAAAAAAAAAAAAAAAGCATCTATACAGGAAGCAGAGGAGGGGTGGACAGGAGGGACTTTCAGGTTATGGATGGGTGAAAATCCGCTTTAAGGACTTGCACCCTGGGTGCCCCTCTTATCCCCAATAACCCTATCCTGCTTTGCAAGTCCTCAGTTTTTTGCCTGTGTCCTCTTCTCACTCTTAGCTTTACTAGTTTAGAATTTTACTTTAAATCCTTTAACTCTTCAATCAACACATCATTGTCTTCTAATACAACTATAGAAGCAGTGCATCTGAATTGGTGCCACCTTGTTAAAGCTACAGGAGTCATACCGGGACTACACACTGCACAGATGGCCTGTAATGTTGCTTTTTGTGTGAGCACTCACCTCGGCACTTGGTGCTATGTGTGTTAGCTGCAGGGTGCTATGCAGTTCCAGGGCCATGGTTCATCAATATGAAACACAGACCCTGAATACCCCTTTGAGGGGGGGGGGGGGGTATGCCCATCATGACAGACAAAGCCCTTACCCTTTATAGAGTCCAGCAACATTGACAGGTCACCATGTAGCCTTTCACCATTACTGTAGTCCCACCTCAAGTATGAAGCAAAATATCTGTTACTTGCTTTACACTATTTGTGTATCCTGATTAGTATGCGTTTATACATTAAAGCAAACCATGCTTTACACTAATCCTGTTCCCCCTTCTCTCTGTCCTATGAATCCCTCCATACTGGTACTTACATCACTATCTGGGACTCAGCAGGCTTGACACCTCCACATCCTCCACTTCCAGAGATATTAAATTGCCCCCCAAAAAAGCCCTGACGGATCTTCCTTTCCTTGACGACCGGCTCTTTGGAGCCTCGTTAGATGACATTATTATTAAAAATGCCACTGGTGGTAAGAGTACCCTACTCCCACAGGCCAGGAAGGCTAAGGAGCCACGCCGCAGGCAAGGGCCCTCTTTTTCCGCTCACAGGCGGCTTTTTCGTCCGCCTGGTGCTTCGTCAAAAGGTCCCCAGCCCGACAGGACACCCACGGATGGTCAAAAACTGTGCTACCACATGAAGGTTTGCCCCCACCCATGTCTCGGGTGGGGGGTCAAATTCGGGAGTTTGCAGCCCGGTGGTCCTCCCGGTTATCCGACCAATGGGTCTGCGATCTGATTTCTACAGGCTACAAGATAGAGTTTCTCTCTTGGCCGCCAAACTGATTCTTCCCCTCCAGCATACCCGTATCCCCGGTTCGCCGGGAGGCCCTCTTGGGGGCGGTAAGGGACTTGCTGAATCGGGGGGTGATTGTACCGGTTCCGGAATCGGAACACTTCCAGGGATTCTACTCAAATCTGTTTGTGGTTCCCAAGAAGGAAGGGGTACGTCCGATCTTGGACTTGAAAGCCCTCAATCACTTTGTAAAAGTGCAGAGGTTCATAATGGAATCAGTTCACTCAGTAGTCGCTGTCCTCCATCAAGGGGACTGCCTGGCATCCTTAGACATCCAGGATGCGTACCTGCACATACCCATATGCCTTCGGCATCTAAAGTTTCTGTGTTTTGCAGTCGGGGAAGCCCATTGCCAATTTGTGGCTCTTCCTTTTGGTCTGGCATCAGCCCCCCGAGTCTTTACCAAGGTACTGGCTCCATATTGGCGTTGCTGAGACAACATGGGATCGCGAACGTGGGCTACCTGGACGATTTCCTCCTGAGAGCAACTTCCACCTCAGAATTAGAGGAGGATATGACAATCACCATGCAGACCCTGCAAGAATTTGGGGGGCTGTTGAACCTAAAGAAGTCGGTGATTGTGCCGACCCAGCGTCTGGGGTACCTAGGTTTACTGTTGGACTCCAGGGAAGCGAGAGTTTTTCTCTCTTCAGACAAATTGCAGATTCTCAGGTCCACGGTAAAACTACTGATGAACCGCAAGTGGTCGTCGCTCCAGTTTTGCTTGCAAGTACTGGGACTCATGGTAGCCTCCTTCGAGGCAGTACCTTACGCCCAGTTCCACTCCAGAGTACTGCAGAAGGAGATCTTGTTAAAATGGGACAAGTCTTAGTTGTCCCTAGATTGACAGATCCAGGTGAGCCAACCAGTCAGGGACTCTCTGATCTGGTGGTTGAGGTCCCCGGTGATTCAGTCCGGAAAATCGTTCCTTCCTCTGAAATGGACGGTGATCACTATGGATGCCAGTCTATCCGGCTGGGGTGGAGTGATGGGGGTTCAGTCGGCTCAGGGCCTCTGGTCGACGGAAGAATCCGAGTTGCCAATCAATCTGCTCGAATTGAGAGCGATCAGGCTGTGTCTCCACACATGGTCGGTGAGTCTTCAAGGGTGTCCGATCAGGATTCAGTCAGACAACGCCATGGCGGTGGCATACATAAATCACCAAGGGGGAACAAGAAGCTCAGCCGCTGCTTGGGAGGTCGCTCACATACTTCGGTGGGCAGAGCGACACGTACCGGCCCTGTCGGCCATTTACATCCCGGGAGTGGAAAACTGGCAGGCAGACTATCTGAGTCGACAGATGCTGGACCCAGGAGAATGGGCATTGCATCCGGAGATATTCATGCTGCGGGGCCTGAAGTGGGGCACACCAGATGTGGATCTACTGGCCTCCCGTCTCAATCGGAAAGGTGCGAAGATTCGTGTCCAGGACAAGAGATCCATGGGCAGACGTGTCAGATGCGCTGGTGGCTCCGTGGGATCAGTACCAGCTGATCTATGCCTTACCTCCACTGAAATTGTTGCCACGTCTGCTTCGCAGAGTGGAAGCTGAGGGGATCCCAGTAATTCTGGTTGCCCCAGATTGGCCTCAGCGTCCCTGGTATGCAGATCTGGTGCGTCTAGTGGCAGACACTCCCTGGCGACTGCCATTGCAAGAAGACCTCCTATCTCAAGGTCCAATTTTTCATCCTGCTTTATCATTGCTGGCTTTAACGGCATGGCTATTGAGAGCCAGGTGTTGAGGAACCGGGGTCTGTCGGACTCCGTGATTCCAACTTTGTTGAGGGCATGGAAATCTTCTCGGAACATATACCATCGTACCTGGAAGGCCTACATCTCCATATGTGAGGAGAAAGGTTGGCATCCGTGTTCCTTTTCCATAGCAAAGATCCTGCTGTTTCTCCAGCAAGGAGTAGACAAGAGATTGGCATTGAGCACCATCAAGGGGCAAATCTAAGCCTTGGCTGTCTTTTTTCAATGACCCCTGGCATCGCACTCCTTAGTGGTTACCTTCGTTCAGGGGCTACGACATGTAGTCCCTCCGGTGCGCCCACCGTTACCCCCATGGGATTTGAACCTGGTGTTGTGGGCGCTTCAAAAACCACCGTTTGAAAATATCAGGGAGATTCCCCTGTTGACTCTTTCCCAGAAAGTGGTCTTTCTAGTGGCCATCACATCAGCCAGGAGGGTTTCGGAATTGGTGGCCTTGTCTTCCAAGTTACCCTATCTGGTCATCCACGGAGATAAGGTGGTGTTGCGTCTGCCACCATCTTTTCTTCTGAAGGTGGTCTCGGCTTTTCATATCAATGAGGACATTGTATTACCATCGATGTGTCCTAAGCCGAAGCGCCCCATGGAGGTGGCCCTTCACGCTCTGAATGTGGTTAGGGCCCTGAAGGTGTATTTGGCTGCCACGGCTCCCTTTCGGAAGTCAGACTCACTGTTTGTTTCGGTGGCTGGTCCAAAGAAGGGCATGGCGGTCTCATCGGCCACCATTTCCAGATGGATCAGACAGATTGTAGTTCAAGCCTATGCCTTGAAAGGGCAAGCGCCCCCCTTTCCGGTCACGGCCCACTCTACGAGGGCAATCGGAACGTCTTGGGCCTTTCGACACCAAGCGTCAGTCACTCAGGTGTGTAAGGCGGCGACCTGGTCGTCTGTCCATACGTTTACCGAGTTCTACAAGGTAGACGTCAGTGCATCGGCGGATGCCTGTTTTGGCCGCAAAGTTTTGCAGGTGGCTGTGTAGTTGCAATTAAATATGCAACCTTTTATTTTTTCCTGTTTTTTCTGTAAAAACGCAGTACTGTTATGTTAATGCACTGTTGCATTACTTCTGCAGTTGGTTGCGGTCTTGGAGATCACTCCTGTTGAGGATACCTGGTTATGTGGTGGTGTTTTTTTCTACACACTGCTGTTTTTTTTTTTTGTGGGTTTAGTTCACTAGTTCCCACTTGCCATGGTGGATGAAGTTTTATCCTGTTTTCCCACCCCTCGTTTGGCACTGCTTGGGGATGTCCCATTTTGTTACAGAGGGGAGCTGTGTCGGTCGGTGAATATAAGAGAAAATAGGATTTTTTGTACTCACCGTAAAATCCTTTTCTCTGTAATTAACTGACCGACACAGCACCCCCCCCTCCTTTTGTTATACTGCTTGTTGACGTACTGAGTCTGCTATGGCAGGCTGTGGGGGTTGTAGCCTAGGGACCGCTCCCTGGGCGGAACTAAAAGTTCTGAAGTGTTGTATTACAACTTTGCCTAGTAATCTCCAGTGATAGGGCTAACAACCCATTTTGTTACAGAGAGGATCTGTGTCTACAGAGAAAAGGATTTTACGGTGAGTACAAAAAATCCTATTTTTTTTTTAAAAAATTAAAAAGAAGTTTGATACAAATCTGTCAGATTGCAATCGCATCTCCTTTGCACAGCCCTCCTTCAGATCACCTCACAGATTTTCAATGGGATTCAGGTCTGGGCTCTGGCTGGGCCAATTCAAAACTTGAATCTTCTTCTGGTAAAGCCATTCCTTTGTTGATTTGGATGTATTGTTTGGGTCATTGTCATGCCAAAAGATGAAGTTCCTCTTCATGTTCAGCAGAAGCCTTAAGCTTTTGTGCCATTATTGACTGGTATTTGCAACTCTTCATAATTCCCCCTACCTTGACTAAGGCCCTTGTTTCTGCTGAAGAAAAACAGCCCCAAGGCATGATGCTGCCACCACCATGCTTCACGGTGGGTATGGTGTTGGTGATGTGCAGTGTTGTTTTTACGCCAAACATATCTTTTGGAATTATAGCCAAAGAGTTCAAACTTTGTTTTATCACGCCATAACACATTTTCCCACATGCTTTTGGGAGACCTCAAGTGTTTTTGCTAAATTTAGCCGGGTTTGGATGTTCTTCGTAAGAAAAGGCTTCCGTCTTGCCACTCTACCCCATAGCCCAGACATATGAAGAATACAGGAGATTGTTGTCAAATGTACCCCACAGCCAGTACTTGCCAGATATTCCTGCAGCTCCTTTAACCACTTCAGTTCCGGACCAATAAACACCTTAAGGACCAGAGGTCTTTTTGCAATTTCGCACTGCGCTGCTTTAACTGGTAATTGCGCGGTCATGCAATATTGCACCCAAACGAAATTTGCGTCCTTTTCTTCCCACAAATAGAGCTTTCTTTTGATGGTATTTGATTGCCTCTGCGATTTTTTTTTTTTTTGCGATATAAATGAAAAAAGAGCGAAAATTTTGAAAAAAAAAGATATTTTCTTCTTTTTGTTATAAGAAAAATCGAATAAACTAAATTTTAGTCATACATTGAGGGCAAAATTTATTCAGCCACATGTCTTTAGTAAAAAAAATGTCAATAAGCGTATATTTTTTGGTTTGCGCAAAAGTTATAGCGTCTACAAACTAGAGTACATTTTCTGGAATTTACACAGCTTTTAATTTATGACTGCCGATCTCATTTCTTGAGGTGCTAAAATGGCAGGGCAGTACAAATCCCCCCCAAATGACCCCATTTTGGAAAGTAGACACCGCAAGGAAATTGCTGATGGGTATGTTGAGCCCATTGAATATTTATTTTTTTTGTCGTAAGGGATTGAATAATGACAAAAAAAAAAAGTAAAAAATTTTTTTTACAAAAAGTTGTCACTAAATGATATATTGCTCACACATGCCATGGTTATATGTGAAATGACACCCCAAAATACATTCTGCTGCTTCTCCCGAGTACGGGGATACCACATGTGTGGGACTTTTTGGGAGTCTAGTCGCGCACGACACCCCGAAAACCAATCACCACCTTCAGGATTTCTAAGGGTGCAAATTTTTGATTTAACTCCTCACTACCTATCACAGTTTCGAAGGCCATAAAATGCCAAAATAGCACAAAACCCCCCCAAATGACCCCATTTTGGAAAGTAGACACCCCAAGCTATTTACTGAGAGGCATGTTGAGTCCATGGAATATTTTATATTTTGCCAAAAGTTGCGGGAATATTACAAACTTTTTTTTTTTTTGCACAAAGTTGTCACTAAATGATATATTGCTCACACATGCTATGGGCAGAAGTCAAATTACACCCCAAAATAAATTCTGCTGCTTCTCCCGAGTACGGGGATACCACATGTGGGGGACTTTTTGGGAGCCTAGTTAACTAGCTACCTAGCGACACTAGCGACACTGATGCAGCGTTCAGAAAAATTATCGCTTAGTGACACTGGCAAAAGGGGGTGAAAGGGTTAACTAGCGGAAATCAGGGGGTTAAAACCATTATTGGGTAGTATATCGGGGTACCTAGCGCTATAAAAACCTGGCGGTGAACCTAAAAAAATAACTAGCTACCTAGCGACTGTAGCGACACTAATGCAGCGATCAGAAAAACGATCGCTTAGTGACACTGGCAAAAGGGGGTGAAAGGGTTAACTAGCGGCAATCAGGGGGTTAAAAACATTATTGGGTAGTATATCGGGGTACCTAGCGATATAAAAACCTGGCGGTGAACCTAAAAAAATAACTAGCTACCTAGCAACACATGCAGCGATCAGAAAAATGATCGCTTAGTGACACTGGCAAAAGGGGGTGAAAGGGTTAACTAGCGGCAATCAGGGGGTTAAAAACATTATTGGGTAGTATATCGGGGTACCTAGCGCTATAAAAACCTGGCGGTGAACCTAAAAAAATAACTAGCTACCTAGCGACTGTAGCGACACTAATGCAGCGATCAGAAAAACGATCGCTTAGTGACACTGGCAAAAGGGGGTGAAAGGGTTAACTAGCGGCAATCAGGGGGTTAAAAACATTATTGGGTAGTATATCGGGGTACCTAGCGATATAAAAACCTGGCGGTGAACCTAAAAAAATAACTAGCTACCTAGCGACACTAGCGACACATGCAGCGATCAGAAAAATGATCGCTTAGTGACACTGGCAAAAGGGGGTGAAAGGGTTAACTCTAGGGGCAATCAGGGGGTTAAATCTTTATTGGGGGGTGATAGGGGGCTACCCTGGACCTAACACTAACTGTCCTGACAGTTTTTACTGTCACAACTGACACTGAATGCATTGATCAGTAAAGAAATGATCAATGCAATCAGTGACACTGTGACTGGGGGGGGAGGGGGGGCGGGGGGGGGATCGGGGGGCGATCGGGGGGGGGATCGGGGGGGGTTTGTGTGCCTGTGTGTACCTACATGTCAGTGTAGTGTTCGTGCAGACTTACTTTTACTCTTCTCCTCGTAGTCCGGTCAAAAAGACCGCCCCGAGGAGAATGACATCACTTCCTCCTTCCTGTGTAAACAATACACAGGGGAGGAAGCTTCTCATTGGCCAGGAGCGATCCAGAGGGGGTGGCCGAAAACGAACGGCCATCCCCTCTTCACGGAGCGCTCCTGGACCGAATCGGACCGCCGTATCCAGCGGGAGGGGGTCCGATGGGACCCCCCACCCGCTGGAAGGCAATCACGTAGATGTACGTGATTCTGCCTGCCTGTGCCATTGTGCTGACGTACAATGGCAATACGGCGGTCCTGAAGTGGTTAATGTTGCTGTAGGCCACTTGGCAGCCTCCCTGACCAGTTTTCTTCTCGTATTTTCATACATTTTGGAGGGATGTCCAGTTCTTGGTAATGTCACTGTTGTGCCATATTTTCTCCACTTGATGATTACTGTCTTCGCTGTGATCCATGGTATATCTAATGCCTTGGAACAGGCATTAGATATACATGGCTGATACTTTTTAACAATGAGATCCCTCTGATGCTTTGGAAACTCTCTGAGTTGTACAGTTTATAGGTCACATTAAAGGTGGAAAAGGTTCTGAAATGATTTATCTTTGTCTATTTTTTTTCATCACAGAAACCTGACATTTTAACAGAGGTGTGTGGACTTTTTCTATCCACTGTAAATATTGGTCCATGACTGACAGCTTTTGAGTTTAGGTGCAATCCTTGCCTGGCGACTCTGAGCCTAATCTCCCTCTATATTCTTTTATTCTTGGTAATTCATATGTCCAAGCTCCATCATATTTTTCACGATGGGAAAAAGACTTTGATACAATCCCTCTATTACCCCCCACACTGAGTAGAGGAACATATTATGGGTTCACTTTGGAAAACTCCTTTAGTGTATTGTCACAATGGTACTATACCCCCACCAGAGTTGATAAATGCCTCCCTTCTTATTCCTTTTCCTGTTTTCACAGATGTTCGGACCTGGGGGATATGAAACCTATATGGTGGACGTTCCCCAAAGTCAAATGTTTATGGATTTGAGTGTACACCTTGGTCAATATTGTTCTCCAAATGTATCTACTCAAAGACCCCTGGGAAGTCCTTTTACACAAGCCAATAGATAACATCCTCTGTCAGGAACGCATGATTGTCACTTGTATCTTTATCACCATTAAACAGGCAGTCACTCGGATGTGGAAATCACTGATACTTGCCAAAGTAAACAGACACTCATCAGTGAGAAGCTAACAGTTATCCTCTTCATCTGCAAGGTTCTTGCATTAGCACTCTGGTTGTTGTATGGTTGTTGACACTTGTTATTTTTTTTTGATTTGTTGGCACAGTTCTGTTTGCCTTATTGTTGCCCAACGTTTTTATTCTTTGCTTGGGAATATCCCAGGGTCTATGAATATCAAGCCTGTGTCCGATTAAGATAAAAGGAAATTTGACTTATCTGTAAATTCAGTACATTACAGAATGTAGGCGGCTTTCTCCTCTGTTTGTGTGTTGTTCTGCATTACTTGCTACAAAGCTGAGAACTCGGATTTGGGTAGAGTTATAGCCTATAATCCAGCGTCTATGACTATCAAGCCCGTGTCTTGTACTTTACTTCAAGATCATCCAGCAGGCAAAGCTTTAGGCTTCTTTAAGCAACTGGTGTTTACATAGCTCAACAGCTAAAGTTGAAATTTGCATAAAAGTAGAAGGCTCCCGCCTTTGCTATTTCTTTCTGATTCATTCAGACAGGTCTGTGTAGAAACCGTTTCTTTTTTAATCTCTCTCTTTAGAAAACCTATACTATTCTGTAATATACTATATGGCCACCAGTCTGTGAATGCCAGACCATCACACCAATATTAGCTTGTCGGACATCTCATTTAAAATTCCATGGCCTTAATTCTTAAGTGACCATTTGCAGCACTAACAGCCACCACTATATTGGAAGGGTTTTTACAAGGTTTAAGAGTGTATTTACGGGAATATGTCGCCCTTCAGCCAAAAGACCAGTTGTGGAGTCAGGTACTGATGTTGGAGGAGAAGACCTGGTTTTCAATCGGCATTCCAATTCATCCTTAAAGTGGAAGTAAACTCCCCTATCGTTTTCAGCCAAGGAAGCTGCCATCTTTGCCTCTGTTTAATCTTCAACTGCTATGGTGCTGCACATGTGATCAGTTATGACACCAGCCATTGGATGGTTTGATAGTTTGGCTGAGAGCACAGCCAATGTGCAGTTAGCATTCCCGACATGCCATTTTTTTTTTAACTGTTTAAATCGATGGGTTTACTTCCACTTTAAGGTGTCCGTAGAGTTGAGGTCAGGGATCTGTGCAGGCTACTTGAGTTCCTCCACACCAAACTCCTCCAACTGCCTTTATAGAGCTGGTTTTGTACACTGAACTTTGCACACTAATCTGGATTGGTACCCACATATTTTTGGCAATAAAATGTTATCTGTGTCATGGTTTGTTCTCATATTATATGTTTATTTGTAAAATAAAGATTGCGTATAAATATCGGGAACATTTTTTGTAAAATTAAATTGATATTCACCATTCAGCTTTGCATCTTCAGCCAAGCACATTTTTTAATCTTTGCTTTGGAACAATTGATCTCTATTTTACTATGCCTTTTCCACACAGGAGGACGCTATTCAATATTACACAAGAATGAGAGATAAGCTGCTGGAAGATTATACAGAAAATATGGAGATCGTTCGAAATGCACCACTTGGTATGGCCTTCATCACATTTGCTGACAAGTCAATGGCAACATTGTAAGTATTTTATAAGTTGCAAGCAAAACCTGGAGGAAATAAAAAGAAGCGTTTACAATAAATTTGACTCAACTTGCAAATTATTTTTTTGCCTTTTAAAAATGACAATTCTCTGATTGCTTGCTTTAGTTACCGCTAACAATTTTAATTTCCTCTGCTGCATTTTCTACCCATATTGTTAATCTGATGCAGTGATTGCTGACACTTTGTTTTGTATCCTCAGTATCCTAAAAGATTTCAATGCCATCCAGTGTCAAGGATGCAAGTGTTCTGCCCAGCCCCAACCATCAAGTCTCAGCAGTCAGCTTTCTGTCTCGCATTGGTCTGTCTCCTATGCCACCGCCCCAGAAAATATTGCCTGGTATGTTCTGTTGTATTAAATGACACAGATACTCCTGTTGTACTGTATAAGATCTAGAAACAACTAGAAATCCTTGAAATATGAACACACAATTCAGCTTTTTGGTTGTCTCTTTGCTAGTGTACTTTAGCAAAAACCTCACTTTGGTTACCTGGAAAGGAAATAAATTTTATGTTAACCACTTGGAAGATTTACTCCCATATATATATATATATATATATATATATAATGTGTGTGTGTATATGTGTGTGTGTGTGTGTGTGTGTGTGTATATATATATATATATATATATATATATATATATATACAGTATCTCACAGAAGTGAGTGGACTACTCCCATTTTTGTAAATATATTATTCAACCTTTTCATGTGACAACACTGAAGGAATGACACTTTGCTACAATGTAAAGTAGTGAGTGTACAGCTTAGCAGTGTAAATTTTCTGTCCCCTCAAAATAACTCAACACACAGCCATTAATGTCTAAACTGCTGGCAACAAAAGTGAGTACACCCTTAAGTGAAAATGTCCGTATTGGGCCCAAAGTGTCTATTTTGTGTGGCCACCATTATTTCCCAGCACTGCCTTAACCCTCTTGGCCATAGAGTTCACCAGGGCTTCACAGGTTATCACTACTTTCTACTTTCTTTCATTACCACTATTTCTACTTTCTGTGATAAAACACATCCAATAAAAAAATAACATCAATTTCTTCACAAACTTGGGACAATATGTATTCTGCCTCATATTTTTGGTAAAAAGAATCCCAATAAGCGTATATTGATTGGTTTGTGCAAAACGTATACGTCTACAAACTATGAGATAGTGGGAAGGGGTTAAAATCAGGGGGAATCAAAGGGTTAAATAACTGTGTGCCTAGCCTGTGTTTTACTATGCTCTGTGAAGTGATTTTACTAAGGTAAGAGCTGGGAGGGAATGCCCCTTTGCAGGTACACAAACGTCATCCTTTCCCTCCTGTCAGAACAGTGATCTGCCTTTTTTACATAGTGATCTGCCTTTTTTACATAGTATCACCTGTTGCCAGCCACTTTATTGGGTCTATGTGAGGGTTTACAACCACTTCAAAGACAGATATAAAATAAACCCCAACTTCCTGTTTCATAGATACAGGCAGGAAAGTAGAGCAGATATTTTTAAAGTAAGAGAAATCCCCTCTTTGAAAGTTGCCATGGGATCAAGTGACCTGATTGGTTGTGGGGGCAAAGTTGGCAATCAAGCATGTATCGTGGAAATATGTTAAAAAGGAGGATTGTATGAGGAGGTAGAACATCATGAGGTCTACTATTGCTCCTCCAAATGTCTAATAGCAGGCTGGGGACAGGGAGGTCACCTGGCTCTATTGCTTAACTAAAGCAGAAAAAAAAAATCAGATCACCAACCTTCTCTGCTGTCGAGCATTGTTTTGTAAATCTCAGGACTGGATAAATAGAAATACAAATCCTTTTGGCGGGTAAGAAAACTACCATGCATGTATTGGCTGTTAACCTGGAATTCCACTTTACAGCTTGTGAAGACCATAAAACAATGAAGCACCTCTTAGCATCATGTATGCAATTCAAGAGATACATTTTTTTACTGAGATCTTGAAAAATCTCCTAATCCAATAGACCTCAGAAGAGCAAGGTCTCAAAGAACAGCTTTACCTTGGATACAAACTGTCCTTCAAGGTATGGCACCCACCCTCTGCAGCTCACATAGCTCACATATCTCACATATCTCTGGCCCAGTTACAGTATTCTACATTGTATTTACTTCATCATATTTGCCTGATCAGAGCTGCACTACTTTTCTTCAGTCTTCTCCATACTGCACACCACAGTACGGGAGAGCGGTACTTGCCAGGACTTCTGGAGGCTGTTGTGACAACGACTACTCATTACAATGAATAGGGCTGCAACTTGTATGAATGGGATGAAAGAAACCCAGGAGCAGAGGTAATAATCAGAACAGGTGGGCTGCACTCAGTGGGACCATGCCTAAAAGGCAGCTGGTTCCAAAGGTACCGTTGTCCTTTTTAGAGAGCTTGTAAACAAAGGCTGTACTCTGCCTTTTGGATGATCTGTGGTATTGGTTTCACTCCTCGGGGTGAACCATTCTCCCAGTGTCATAACCAGACTTGTCTGACACTCCCCAACTCATCTGATTGTCGTTCTGCATCCCAACTCTGCCTTTCCACTTTAGGTGATTCACTCACTAGAGTGAATTGCCAACAAACAAACCAGCAAATAGTGAAATATCAACAATGTTTTAACCAGTATATTTAAAAACAACCAGCGGTTAATCCTGAAGTTTTTCATCAGAAATATGACTTCTTCAAGGTCCAAATAGCTAGAAAGTTGCATTGCTTTGTATGATGCTTAGCGCCTGTTAATAGTTTTACAATAAAGTCTAATAGTCCTTGTGGAATTAGTAGGCCTGCATTTTAAATATTTTCATCCTTGCTGTTCCTTTCCTAGGGAGAATATGTCAGTGAGTGGAGTAAAGTGGTGGGCCCGTTTCATTGGCATCAATTATATCCTCTTTATGGTGCTGTTCTTCCTAACAACGCCATCAATTATTATTACTACAATTGACAAGTTCAACGTTACAAAACCCATCTATTACCTGAATGTAAGTAATGGATTCCTCTTGTACCAAACTGTAATGTAACTGTAATGCCTTCATTTTGTAAAGCGCTGTGCAAACTGTCGGCGGTATATAAATCCTGAATAATAATAATAGCAGCTCAGCCTGGGATTTTGTAAATTCCATAAAAGAAAAAAAAATTGTCTTAATTCAAACCTTTACTTTAAAGTTCTAAAAAAAGGACTTTAAAAAATGAAATAAAAAACATAACCTTCATAAACCTATATCTCCAATAAAATAAGTGATACAAAAAAAATTATAGTCCATAAATAATGTACTCTGTGTCTTTTAATTCATTCATATGGTGATAGAAAGACGTGTCACCAAAGGAGGATAGTAATTCCTCTCCACTACCAAGTTCACACCACACTCAACAGAAGGATTTTGTTGAAGTAAGGTCAAAGATAGCTGAGATCTAAATCCCCTGGTGTGTAGTCTGTCTGTCCTCCTTCCTTAATGGTTTCCAGGGTAATTATTGCTCTTTGTATTGATAAGGGTGCTCCTGCACCTTTAGGGCTTTCTGCAACAAACTCTCATGCCAGGGATGAGATTAAAAGGACCTCTCATCAGATGTGTGGGAGGGAGGTGGGTATGTACTTTCACTTAATATGGCCATGTACCAAAATACAAGGCCTGTGGGCGCAAGTTGTAACCTTCCTACACGATCACATGGGTTCTCCAATCACATTAGACCCAAAACAATGCTTACTTGGGGTTCTTCCAGATACCATAGACCAGTGATCCTCAACCAGGGTTCCTCCAGAGGTTGCTAGGGGTTCCTTCAGCATTGGGCAATTTCTGCCTCTCAGATAACTTCCCACTGACACCATTGATCTTTTTAGCTATCTGTAAGGAGGTAATTCTTCCCAATGATCACAAGTTTAAGGACCATTCTTCCCACTGACCATCACACTAATGTATCATGGGTTGTAGATTTCTAATTTTTAGCAGGGGTTCCCTGAGACCGGAGAACTATTTCAAGGGTTCCTCTGTGTTGAAAAGGCTGTGAAAGGCTACCATAGAGAAATACACAAAGACCTTCCTTGTTCTCAGTATGGAAGGTTATTGCCTGGAATTGGATACAACCCATACCCCCTAAGCTGGTGGAGTAGAAGGTGGAGGTCAATAATAATTTACCATATGAAAAGGTTATGTATATTAACGGGGAATGCCTTGCCAAATACGACAAAATATGGGATCGTTGGTTACAAGACTCCGATACCTGCACGTAAGATGCCTTGAATCTATGTTGCCAGATGGGTGGTTTACCCCTAGCTATGTGTCTTGTTAGAGGTTTAGATGACCCACATGGTCGACACCAGATATCGCCCCGTCCCTATTTTTGTCCTTTATTACATATGTTGTTACTCATGACACCGGTTTTGAAATATCTGTACTTTGCTCACTGCACACCCTTCTGGTATCAGTGACACTTTGGATGTATGTAATAATATGTATGCACTTCTTTCCTGTTTTATTTTTTGACATAATACATTTGGTTAAAGGAGCAAAAGGACCTCTCATAGTGTAGTACAGGGGTAGGCAACCTCCGCAAGTGGCACACAAAAACTTCTTTTCTGGCACTCAATTCCCTCCCCATCTCAGCAGCGCAGCACAGGGAAGTGTCAGTGAGACACTAATGTATCCCAATTTCAGAGTTCCCCATGCGGCACCTGCACTTCCCCATGCGGCACCCGCACATTGTAAAAGATGGGAAACATTGTTTGGTTCTCCAACTTTGCTGTTGCAGCGATCGTCAGCTTTTGTGATGTGGAAGAGATTGGGTGCAGTCCTGCTGGGGGGGGGTGTCCCGGTTTCCAGGAGAAGGACTGTCATTGGCCAATGCTAAAGCCAATCACAGTCCTGCTAGCCCCGCCCAACATCTGGAGGAAGATGACTAACTTGGTTGCCACTACCAATCTCAGAACAAAGGGATTTCACTGTGATTGAGAAAAGGGGGGTTACAGTGGTGGGACAGATGAACAGGGGTGGTTCAGTGTTGGGCCAGATGAGAAGGGGGTTACAGTGGTGGGAAAGATGAGCGGGGGGGGGGGGGTTCAGTGTTGGGGCAGAGGAAAAAGGAGATACATTGGTGGGACAGAAGAGCAGGGGGTTACAGCGGTGGGGCAAGCGAGCAGGGGGGTACAGGGGGGGACAGATGTGCAGGAGGTACATTTGTGGGGCAGATAAGAAAGGAGGTTACAGTGGTGGGGCAGATGAGCAGATAAGTTCAGTGTTAAGACAGATGAGAAAATGGTTCAGTGGTGGAGTAGATTTGCATGGAAGTACAGTGGTGGGGCAGATGAGAAAGGGTGAACATTGGTGGGGCAGATGAGCAGGGGGTTACAGTGGTGGGACAGAAGAGCAGGGTGGTACAGTTGTGGGGCAGATGTATAGGGGCTTACAGTGGTGTAGCAGATGAGTAGGGTACAGTGTGGGGCAGATGTGCAGGGGGTTGCAGTGGTGGGGCAGATGTGCAGGGGGGCACAGTGGTGGGGCAGATCAGCAGGGGGATACAGTGGTGAAACAACAGATTTGCAGGGGGAACAGTGATCTGATGTATGGCGTTTCAGGAATTGGGGCTGATCTGAGGTGTGAGAGTGCAGGATGTTAATTTCTCACTACTTAAGTAGTTTACAACATTTACTTTATAAAAAATCCTTTTCGTGATTGAGAGTGTGAAGTTGAAATTTTTCTTGTTATAAAATCCGAACGCTAAATTTATTTGAAAACATTTTTCGGCACACTGTGCTCAAAACGTTGCCTACCCCTGGTGTAGTATATCAAATTGTATTTTGTTAGAACTTTTCAAAATCCACTTACATTTGCACAATAAAAACAGGCATCTCTAGATGAATGAAGTGGAAATGGAAACCGCTACTGACACCGCGCACTTCACCTATGCTTCGAATGCTGGAAGTGACGCGTCTCACCTCTCTACGTGTTTGGTCAGTTGCGTTTAACGTAATAATTATATTGTTCTTTAACCACTAGGGATCCGCGCTATAGCCAAATGACGGCTACAGCACGGACCTCCTTTGCCGGGACGACGTGCACGAGCGGCCTGCGTGCCCTGTGATCAGCGAGTCTATGAGTCTCGCCTGATCACAGATCGAAGCAAGGGGTCGATCCTGACCCCTTACCACGTGATCAGCTGTCAGCCAATGACAGCTGATCATGTGATACAACGGAGCCGATAATCGATCACAGGCGGCCGTGATCGGGACATCAGTCCCGATCACGGCCAGCTTACCAGTGCCCACCTGCCCCCTGCCAGTGCCACCTCAGTAATAAAAAAGTGCCCCCCCATCAGTGCCCACAGTGCCACACATCAGTGCCCACAGTGCCACACATCAGTGCTCCCAGTGCCACCCATCAGTGCCCACAATCTGCCTCAATAACGGTGCTGCACCCCAGTGCCACATATCCATGCTCATCAGTGTCATCTACCAGTGCCCAGCAGTGCCACCTATCAGTGCCCATCAGTCCCATCTATTAGTGGTACCTATCAGTGCCCCTTAGTGCCACCCATCTATGCCACCCATCCGTGCCATCTTATCTGTGCCCATCAGTGCCGCCTTATCTGTGCCCATCAGTACTGCCTTATCTGTGCCTATCGGTGCCGCCTTATCTGTGCCTATTAATGCTGCCTTAACTATGCCTATCAGTGCCCACCAGTGCAGCCTATCAGTGCCCACCAGTGCCGCCTCATCAGCGCACTTCAATGAAGGAGAAAAATTACCTGTTTGCAAAATTTTATAACAAACTATTAAACATGATTTTTATTTTTTTTTGCATCTTTTTTTGTTTGTTTAGCAAAAAATAAAACCCCCAGCTGTAATTAAATACCGCCAAAAAAAAGCTCTATTTGTGGGAAAAAAATGATAAAAATTTCATTTGGGTACAGTGTTGTATGGCCGCGCAATTGTCATTCAAAGTGCATCAGCGCTGAAAGCTGAAAATTGGTCTGGGCAGGAGGGGGGTTTAAGTGCCCAGTAAGCAAGTGGTTAACACACAATTTTTCTTTTGTTGGAATTTGCATGGGTGTTTTAAGATTTAATCACCACCGCTCCGCCTCTGCCTCCCCAGCAGCAAGCTATTCCTTCACTTTCTTGCCATTTCGTTTAGTGCTGAGTAAGGATGAGCTCAGGTGTGTTTGCGTACAGCACGTGCAGAGCCCACCAGGAAGTCAGCACTGCAGAGCGCTAATCACAGGCAGTGAGACATTTTCCCGATGCGCAGCTGCAGAGATCGGGAAATGTCTCACTGCCTGTGATTAGCACTCTGCAGTGCCGACTTCCTGGCGGGCTCTGCACGGGCTGTATGCGAACACGCCAGAGCTCATCCTTAGTGCTGAGTAGGGATGAGCTCAGGCGTGTTCGCATACGCACAGCCTGCCAGGAAGTCAGCGCAGCACTGCGCTAATCACAGGCAGTGAGACCTTGCCTGATCTCTGCAGCCGCGCATCGGGGAAATTTCTCACTGCTTGTGATTAGTGCATCGCTACGCCGACTTCCTGGTGGGCTCAGCACGTGGCGTATGCGAACACGCCTGAGCTCATCCTTAGTGCTGAGTATGAAGAAAAGTCACGGTACTCCGGGTATGGAGAAGCATGTAACTCACTCCACTTGACAGCACTGGGCCAATTGCCATTGTCACATGTGTAAATTCTAAGCTGCGCCCCGAATGTTTACATAGGATTTTTCTTAGCTTTTGGGTCTGTACAGAACAGAGGGGTTGGAGAATTTTTCTGTTGAGGTCTACAATAACCTTTTGATGTGCACTCCAAGGGTGAAGTTGGGCTTTAAAATGACTCTGTCACTTTGCATTTGTTACCAGCTTTTGTTTTTTCTTTAAAGTATAGACCCGTGGCTGCATCAGCTTGCAGTGCAGTCTCTCCACTATGTCCTAATGCCTTGGATGTTCTGTTCTATGTTTCTATTTAATGACCAGCATCACATGATGGCATTAGACTATCTTGACATGTGACTTTGGCAGTTATGCATTGTTACTGAATCTCCAGACAGGAATTGGTGATTAATAATAGTGACATTTTATTAGATCTTTAGAGAAGTGATTGAGGGAGGATGGTGCCGCAGTGCTTGCCATTGATAACCATCAGTTAGCATAACCTCGATTTTATTGTATTTCTGCAGAATCCGGTCATCAGCCAGTTCTTCCCAACCTTGCTGCTGTGGTCCTTCTCTGCACTGCTGCCCACAATCGTCTACTACTCCACACTCTTTGAGTACCATTGGACAAAGTAAGATGTTCCACTTCAGTGTCTTTTCATGGCTGTGTCCACCCAAATCTTAATTTTCAGATTTAGAGCTTCTCAAGTAAACCTGTTAAATGTCATTAAGCAGGTAACATGAAAAAGAAAACGTGGGCTTCGGAGGTACATACATATATCTTTTTAAACATTTTCATGAGGATCGTAAAATTCTGCAAACTTACACACTCTTTGACTATTTTGACTTCTGTGTGTGAAATGAAAGGATAAGTTCACCTTTGGGAAAATGTTATATATTGCACCCATTTTAAGGGTGAAACGTGTAATATGTTCTCACTGCTGTAGCCGCTCGCCAATCCTCTCTCCCCCTGTGACAGCAGTACGGTGAGAAGTTCCCCGTACAAGCTGTCACTTTTTAAAAAGAACACAGCAATGCGAGGCTCCACCCACGCGGCCACTTCATTCCTTTACAGAGTTCTGAAGTACAAGTACCGACATCCTTTGTGAATGTCGTTTTGTAGGTCTGTTGAGCAATCTGGTAGTTCATTGAGTCTTCCTGCCAGTGAACTGCCTGGCCGTACGAAGGGCAGACAGACGGTTTACACTCAGTCCGAAGAAGTCCTGCATGGCACCAGAGACCTGCTGATCGCTTGTGCAATGCTTTCCAGGCTCCTTAAAAAAAAATAGGAAATGCTCATTTTTTTTTCACCTACTATAAAATGCAATTATTATTATTATTATTATTATTATTATTATTATTATTATTTTTATTTCATTTTTTTAAAGGTGAACTTATCCTTTTTTTTTTTTCTCAAACAAAAAGTTTTTGAGCACAAAATGTATTTGTAAATACATGGTTCAGAGCAAAACAAGTATATATGATCTGCCAATTCCAACATATATAACGTCAGCATATTATAAATAGCACTCTGAAAAAATGGCAACCCACTCTCCATTGCAAGCAAATGAATATACATTTTTTCCCCTCTACATTCAAATGGGGACGTAAAAATAATAGCAAGTACTAGAATAATTGGTCATATACCAAATCTAGTGGGGCTAGTCCGAGAAAATCCAGCCATCCCTTTAAAGAGGAAGTAAACCCTGATGAGTTTACTTCGTCTTTCATTCCCTGCAAAGGTAAAGCATAATGGACTACTTTGCATCGCATAGTAGTCCGTTATGTGTCACTTACCTGACACAGGAGCCAGCGATGTCATCGCTGTCCCCTGTAGTCCGGCGCATCCATCGTCTCAGTGGGTCCCGCTTCTACGCCGCTTTCATTCGGCGAAGCCGCAATGATGTCACTCCTGCGTATGCGCACGGGAGCCGCCACACGCGGCATATCGCCGTTGACAGGTGCTGCGCTCAGTGCGCCTAGGCTTACCTGTAGGTCAAAGTGTGTTGTAAGGGTTTACAACCACTTTAATGCTTTACTTTTACTGTTGACCTATTACTATAATGGGTAGCTCTACCAATAGGTAGGGTTGCAAAGCTAGAAGGGGTGGGTGCATGCTCGCATTTACCAACATAATTGGCATAAGAGTGCCCTGGGTTCCAGGGGTTTTCTGGGGTGTTCATGAAAACATTTACATTCAGAAAGAGATGACTGAATGTTGTTCATGTTTCCAGTTTAATTACTTTAAGGGATAACCGGTAATTTTACATTATAGGGAGTGTTTTTACTGAAAAAAAAAAAAGCCCTAAAACGCTAACACAGAAAACACTCATATAGGCAATTCAAACACGTGACTAACAGCGCATTTTTATCTCTGCCTTTTCCTGGCAGCAGCTCTGGCGTTTTTTAAACGTCCTGTGTGCATGTGGTCTTTATGGTCTTGTATGCTTGTCACTTTTGGGAAAAAACTTTTCGTTGGGCAGCATAAAAAAATAAAAAAAACATGGCTCCTTTCTGTTCCTTGCTGGTAAGGCAGGCCAGTGACAGGTGTCTGCTGCTGCCTCCCAATACAGGCATAAACCTGAACACTCTACCAACCCAAACATTCCTGTTTATGAAAAGGCCAGCTGATTCACTTATAGCGTTGCAGTTGGTTTGTGTCCGTATGTCTGGTCACCCTCTTATGTCTGTGGCTGGCTGCTCACGGGGTGAGGGACAGGGGGATGGGATCAACTTTGAGCAGACACAAATTAATTTGTCTGATTTTTTTGGTAGCGGATAGAAATCATAAGACTAAAGCCCCATACACACTTGTCGAATATTGGCCAGCTCAACAGAAACTAGCCAGCATTCAGACCGTGTGTACAGTAGCCTGTTCATCTTCTTTTGAAGGGGCATGACCGAAAAAGATCTGCTGATTGGCATCTGATCAGCGCTCTCAACCAATGGCTAAGAACACTGACCGCTGTGTTCTTCGGGTGGAGGGCAGTCCCCCGTCCCCCTGTCAGAACACAATAGCTCAACAGGGCTATTGCTGTACTAACATCAGATAGTACAGCTAGCTTCTCTTAAACCCTTCCGTTTTTGTTTGTTCATCCCACTGGGTTGAACTGAAGAAGAAAAAAAAAAAAACTATTAGTGCATACCTAGCTTAACTCGGGCAGAACATGCAATCCCCATGAAATTTTGTACTGATGGAAACTGCATTTAGTGCTTGATCTGATATAACACTTTTCGGTTTAAACTTCCACCTGAAAGTGCGCACAACACTGCCTATGTATTTCAGCTTTTCCAGACATGAGATGAATCTGCAGAGGCTTAAAATGGTGTGGGAGCCCAAATAACCGAGGTCAAACTCTGTTTTGGTGACATTGTAATTTCTTGTTCTACTTACAATCTACCAATGTGTGTTTACAGATCTGCAGAAAACAGAATTATGATGCACAAAATATACATCTTCCTGATATTCATGGTCCTAATTTTGCCATCGCTTGGCCTTACCAGGTTAGGATTATCTGTCATGTCTTCCTGGGGTTTATGCAACTGTCTAACTTTCTGTGAGTAACGCATTTTTCTTGCTGTCCTGCATTCTGTCCTATTGTGCCTGCCTGGTCTGCAGTCTTTGTGACTGTCTGCCTACGCTTTTGTCTTGTGCTTTGCCTGATTGCTTGTCCTATCTACCTCCTTCCTGTCCTGTGTTCTGTCCTACTGTACCTGCCTTCTTTACCTGTTTATCTTTTTTTTTTCAAGTCGACCATAGACAGTGCAAAAATCGCTAGATTCCTCCATCAACATTGACAATCCCTCCTGCGGAGCTATTGTTTACTCCTGTTGGGGGGGATGCAGGGAGCCGTCCTGGGCAGGAGAACATGCAGTGATTATTGCTAGCGGCTTTAGCCTCTCGCAATACTCGCATGAAAAAACAGACATGCTGGTTGTACCCAAGTTGATTGGACGATCAACTTGGCTACAATCAGCCTGCCCATGCATGGTTCAAATCTTTGCTGGTTCAGCAGGGATTTGAACCATCTATGGCCGGCTTCATTCACTTGTCCTGAACTTTGTCTTTCTGGCTGCCTTCAAGTCCAATCACCAATTCTCTGCCTGTTCTGTCCTTTCAGATTATCAAACCTCATGACTTGCCTCACAGTTTGCCTGCTTGCTTGCGCTGTACGCATTGCTTGCCCTTTCCTCTTGCCTGCTACACATTCTTAGTGATGCCCTTCTGTAGCTATTTGTTAAGATGGGATGGGACAAATTTTGATCAGTGTGTGGCAATGCCTGTTTGACAGAAGTCGATCTTTGGAGGACAACAGACAGGTTGAAAGCTTTTGTCAATCAGAGGCTACAGCTGCTGATTAATGTATTCAGAGTGCATCAATGTCCCATCAGGGGGATTCCTCCATCCACCTGGCTAATGTGGATAAAGGAATCTGTTTTTTTTTTTTTGTTTTTTTTCCATTTAGCCTGTTGGCTGTGCACAGCTAGATTTTCCTTCTCCCATTCATGCTAAACCGCATGGATGGCGGAATCTCCACTGCTGTATTGAGCAACCACTGCACCTGATCCAGTGATTGTAACTGATAGGATGCAGTAACTTTTCAGCTGAGATTTTTTGGCTCTCCTATTCTAGTAGAATATATTTCCTCCTCTCTGTGGAGGTGATATCTGAGAGTCTGAGCAAATGAGTGCCAGTCTCTGCTGAGTATTGGGGGCTAGGTAGATGGAAGGGGGCCCCACCCTTTCCACTTTCCCTGGTCACACCATTAGCACAGTCTGGGCTTGTAATTCTGTATATCCTGATGTGATTCTCCAGTTCTGATTTGCCTTGGAGGCCGTTGGCGCTCAGTCTTTGGGGCTTTGTAATCTTTGTAGGTAGACCTGTTGTCTAAATTTCTATTTGATTGTACTAGTTTCTTGTAGTTTTCTTGCACTTTTCTTGAGCCTCCCCCCAACCTGTTCAAAGTATAAGTGCTTTTCCTTTCATTTGTGTTCCTTGCTCTGTCTGCGGTGCTTCAGGTCCCTATTCCTCTATGGTCTACAGACGGTTCCTACAATTTTTCACAATGTCTATTTACAGCTTAGATGTTTTCTTCCGATGGCTGTTTGACAAGAACCTGGATGGTCCTTTCAGGCTGGAGTAAGTATGGGTTATGTCAACATTTCCAGCATATAGTATATAGCCTTTCTATTATATTCAGTATATCACAGAATGAGGCTGAGAGTTAATAATCTTCAGAGATTTGTGTTTCTAAACCCAAGAACACAATTGTACTATATTGCAGCTTGCAGTTCCTTACAGGTGGCTGTTTTTACTTATTTTTTTTGAGACTTTTTTTCCTTTATTTTCACCTTGTGATCCTGCCAGTAATAAGTTTTGTGTCCTCTGGTAAATACATTCACTCGCCGCATTGTATTTTTTATTTTTATTTTTTTTAACAAGTATAACATTTTTATAGAGTATAAAACGGGCAAATACAAACTGATAACCATGCAGGAAACCAAAAGGGGGGACATGAGTACAATCCACGATTATCTAATAAAAAGTCACTGATGAAGGAGCTACACCTTAAAATGATTGCAAAGATGGCAAAACAAAATTGACAAGGAAAATCTACAGACTAGCTCATCGAATAAAGCATAATAATAATATGTAAAATGTTTTTTTTTTCTTTTTCTCTTTTCGCCTTTTTCCTCTACCTGTCTACATAAAGGATTTTGAAGTGGTACCAGGACAATCTCACACTCTGTGGGGGGGGGGGCAAAAGAGATAACACACAGGGTAAAGAGGAAGTGGGAGGGTAGAAGGGGAGGAAAGCAACCACGGAGGGGATGGCACAACATTCATTATGTAAACAGTCGTTAACCACTTAACCCCCCGGACCAGTTTGCAGCCAAAGGACCAAGCCCCTTTTTGCGATTGGTCACTGCGTCGATTTAACTGACAATTGCGCGGTCGTGTGACGTGGGTCCCACACAAAGTTGGTGTCCTTTTTTTTCCTACAAGTAGAGCTTTCTTTTGGTGGTATTTGATAACCTCTGCGGTTTTTATTTTTTGCGCTATAAACAAAAATAGAGCGACAATTTTGAAAAAAATGCAATATTTTTTACTCTTTGCTATAATAAATATCCCCCAAAAAATATATAAAAAAACATGTTTTTTCCTCAGTTTAGGCTGATACGCTTTCTTCTACATATTGTTGGTAAAAAAAATTGCAATTAGCGATTATTGATTGGTTTGTGCAAAAGTTATAGGGTTTACAAAATAGGGGAAAGTTTTTTATAGCATTTTTATAAAAAAAATTTTTTTTACTAGTAATGGCGGCGATCAGCAATTTTTTTTTTATTGTGACTGCGACATTATGGTGGACACATGGGACATTTTTGACACATTTTTGGGACCATTGTCATTTATACAGCAATCGGTGCAATTTAAATGCACTGATTCCTGTATAAATGACACTGGCAGTGAAGGAGTTAACCACTAGGGGGCAGCGTAGGTGTTATGTATGACGTTATGTTTTTTTTTTATTGTAGGGGGGCGTGGCCTGGCATGTGACGTCACTGATCGTCTTTCCCTATAAAACAGAAGAGACGATTGGTGACAGCCACAGTAGGAAGCAAGGGGAGAGGTTTGTTTACACAGACCTCCCCTCGTTCTTCAGCTCTGTGACCCGATCGCGGGACACCAGCGGCGATCGGGTCTGCTGGTCCCACGGCCACGGTCACGGAGCTTAAGTGCCCAGCCGACCCATGGCTGGGCACTTAAAGAGCAACTTACAGGTATGTGCTTGTGCCCAGCCGTGCCATTCTGCCGACATACATCAGCGTGAGGTGGTCCTTAAGTGGTTAAGTAGCACAGTTTCACTGTTGCCATTAAATGGGTTGACTAAAACCCCAACAGTCTTGTATTGTATTTTAAAGTGGACCTTCAGTCATTTTTAACTTTTGGATAGTAAAACATTTTTTTTCTGCCAGTAAATACCTTATACAGCCCACTTCCTGTTTTTTGTCTGGTAAAAAGCCTAGGCTAATGACATCATGCACAGCTCTCTCTCTCACTCTCCTAAGAGTTTGTCAGCAAGGGATGAGTCATAGGAAGGCCAATGAGAGCTGTAGAGCTGGAGGTGTGCCTCTGTGTAAATCCAGGAAGTTAACAGGCAGTAGCTTCAGCTACCCACAGTTAAAATGGATGCAGCCAGACTCAGTGAAGGGAGATTTCTGCAGCATATTTGGCATGTACAGAATCACGGTATATATAAAATAATATGCAAAGTGCATGGAGAGAAGCTTTAGAATGACAAAGATATTTTTATTACAAATTATGTGAGCAGACTGCAGTTCCTCTTTAAGGAGCAGCATTGTCGCCCTAGGACAGGAAGGACTACAGATGGTAAGCGTCAAAAAATGTCCTATGCGCCGCCCATCACTGAAAGACCCTGTGGATATAATTAAGCTCTGGGGGTGGAGTCAAACACATTGGGGGCTTGGCTGGAGCCTGGTCTGAGGCTGTCATTTCACATATCCACAGGGTCTTGCAGTGATGTGCTATGCATAGGCCTGTTTTTGTTGCATCATTATAGCTGTGGTGAGTTCTGTCCTTTGGAAGTGGTCTACTACAGGAGAGATACAAGTCAGATCATAAGCATCCTCTGCAACAAAAATTAAATT
This sequence comes from Lithobates pipiens, assembly GCF_037356315.1. NCBI lineage: Eukaryota > Metazoa > Chordata > Amphibia > Anura > Ranidae > Lithobates > Lithobates pipiens. The sequence continues at coordinate 81,669,977 of NW_027507758.1, read as the reverse complement.
TTTGGTGAGATGCTCCCTAATTACTTCTAAAGGAATGCAGACCATGCAACATTCCTTATTAGAACACTGCACAGCTGATTAGTAATGATAAAGGTCACTCTCATTCATATTTACTTTACACACAACATACAGCTATTTTTTCTAAGCAGAGACAGATAGGAATCTCACTAGACTGATAAAATCCCTGCAATGTACATTGTTCACCCAGAGAGGTTTTTGTTTTCTCAACAAAAGTGGAGTTTCAAAAGATGAGTGAAAATCTTCCCAAGGATACAGCTGTTCTCTGACTGCTCGCTAAGGTGTGAATTCTGTTCAGTTTGCTGTTGTTTCCAAGACCAGCAAAAATAAACTGATAGGAGGAGTTGTAACCCATCCCCACTTTATCCAAAACCAGACCAAACGGGGAAAAAAATGGGCTTTACATACACTATAAGACACCTGAAGGCTGGAATGGCTCCTAAAAACAAAATCCAGTTACACAGCTATGATGCTATGATATATAACATTCTGTACAGGTAACCTTTGTTTATATTACTTTCTCTTACGTTCACTGACTGACTCAGCTCCTTTATTCTTGATCATTGGGTTGTTACGCCACCTTCAGGAGAGGACTAGGCAGAACATGTTAACATATACAAAAAACAGAACTTTCTAGTTCTGCTGAAGGGGCAACCCCCCAGCCTGTTTTCTGCAGCCTCAGTTTTTTTTCTGCCTAGTGAAGGAGAAGGACCTAGGAACCCTGCGAGCCTACCGGTCCGGGGATTTTTTTTCTTCAGAAGTTTGCCTTTTGCGCAAGATGAAGATCCTGTGATTGGCTATCAACAGCCAGCTGGGTGACAGGCTGTATACCCTTATCCTTGTAGTCTCCCCAGCCTGGCCAGGGAGTGTGTGCAGACCAGAGCTCCGCGCTAAGTCGGCCACCACGTGCCCCTCAGGCTCCAGGGGTGGCTGGTGAGCGCAACGCTCCCGGGGCACACATATGACCGGGCTACTGATGTCTGCGTCACAGTGTGCCGTGGCCAGCAGCCACCCCGTACTAATCAGAGAGTGGGTCTGTGATGGAATGTCATGTCCCCGGCTCGTCCGGAATGGTAAGTATAACTCTCCCTGCCTCAGTGGGGCTGAGCAGCTGGACATTCCCTGGGAGGTCGATTCGGGGATCCCTCTCTTTTCTTTCTGTCACTATCTTCCCTCCCCCCCTCCCCGTGTGGGATGCTGCATGGGCTGCTGAGCAGTGTGTGCCACATAGACAGGGGTCCCTGGGGGGGCTCTCACCTTGAGTGGGGGGCTGCACTGGGTGGCTGTGCCCATGGTGTCTGTTGTCTCTCCCCTGGGTGTCTGGAGGTCTGTTCATGCTGATCGCTGTAGCGATGTCTGTCGCCATTTTCTCTGTCTTTTTTCACTGTCCCTTGCTGTGTACAGTTGTGTTGGCGGCCATGTTTGGTGTGACCAGGGAGAAGCATGGTCAGGAACCATTTTACTGTAGTTCGGCGGCCATTTTTCTTGTGTTTATGCCCCTTATACTGGTCGCTCGGTGGCCATTTTGTTGTAGCCTAGCACATTTTTTATGCCCAGCACTGTTCTCTGGGGCTCAAAACAGCGCGGTTTCCTCTCACAGACACCTGGGAGCTGACACAGGCACTACTAGCTGGACGGCACAGAACTTGGTCGGGGTGGTGAGTCCTGTGGTGGGGGCCCCTCAGCCTGCAGCAGTTAGGAGGGTGGGACTATACACCTGTCCTAATTCCCCAACAGGTGGGTCAGCATAGCTCAGAAACTGCTGTTTCTTTCCCCTAACTCCCTGCAATTGCAACCAGCTCATCTGCAAACAGTGCAGTGCCTTTGAACGCCTTGTTGGCGGTCCTGAAAACGCTCATTGTCAGGGTGAAGGCGGTGGCGGGCGCAAGGTGGTAGAAAGCGCCCCCTGCCCCTCGTCCTCCAGGGAGAACACTGATGCAGACTCAGGCCCCGCGGAGACTGATGGCCCCTGCTGACTAGGACTGTTCGGACAGTGAGGTTGATTCCCCGTCCGGGTCCACGCGTGACAAAGCACTAGTTGGAGCACTTATCACAGCTGTACATGATACCATGAAGATCAGGATACAGCAGGCTCCTCCGCTGAAGTAGCGGCCCCTTTTGGGTCCCGTAAGCCAGCCCATACTCCTAAGGTGTTTCCGTATCTGACTCATTCGATAAGTTAATTTACAGGAATGGGGGCGACTGCAACTGACCTTTTTCGGTCCCAAAACGCATGGCGGTGCGTTACCCCCTTGAGAGCCTTCCTAAATAATGGTCCACTCTTCCGTTTTGTGGACCCCCCAATATCCAGGTTAAATAAAAGTAACCACGATCCCAGGAGAAAGGGCTCCTGTGTTTTAAGGACCCCACGGGTAGGAACCGAGGCAGTTGCCCGTTCCTTATTTATGGTTGGGGGTCAGCAATATGACCAGTACGGACCACAGCACTTGTGTCACAGACACTTAGGGCAGCACAGTGGTGTAGTGGTTAGCACTCTCACCTAGCAGTAAGAAGGGTCGTGGGTTCATATCCCAACCATGACACCACCTGCCTGGAGTTTGCATGTTCTCCCTGTGCCTGCGTGGGTTTCCTCCGGGTACTCCGATTTCCTCCCACAATCCAAAGACATGCAGGTTGGTTAATTGGCTTCTGTCCAAAATTGGCCCTAGTATATGAATGGGGACCTAGGATTGTGGGCTCCTTGAGGGTAGGGACTGTTGTGAGTGTGCAATGTACAGGGATATGGACAATTGTAGACACCTCACTCAGGTTGAACTGGATGGACTGGTGTCTTTATTCAACCTTACTAACTATGAAACTATGAAACTTACTGTATGGGCAAAACTTTTGCACCGTGAATTGGAGAAGCAGCAGGCCAGTTAGTGCATGGTCTTAAGTATGTTGAAACGCGTCCCCGGAACCGCAAGCCTGCGAGCAAAAGTGCTACCGCATGAAGGTTTGCCCCCGCCCGTCATACGGGTATGGGGTCACCTTCGGGAGGTTGCAGCAGGTGGTCCTTTCGGCTATCTGACCAATAGGTCTGCGGACTGATTTGCTCGGGCTACATGATAGAGTTCCTCTCTTGGCCACCAAACAGAGTCTTCTCTTCCAGCATACCTTTACTCCCGGCTTGCTGGAAGGACCCATGGGGGCAGTATGGGACCTGCTAAGCTACAGGGTGATGGTGCCTGTGCCGGAGTCAGAAAGGTTCCAGGGGTTCTACTCCAATCTGTTTGTAGTCCCCAAAAAGGAAGGGGTACGTCCAATCTTGGACCTAAAAGCCTCAAGTTCTTTGTTAAAGTACAGAGGCTCAGAATGTGATCAGCTCGCTCAGTAGTCGCTGCACTCCGTCAAGGGGACTCCCTGGCATCTTTGGACATCCAGGATGCGTACCTGCACATACCCATATGCCTCAGGCATCAGAGAGTTCTGCAAATTGCAGTCGGGGAAGCCCACTACCAGTTTGTGGCTCTCCCTTTTGGGCTTGGCTTCAGCACCCAGAGTCCTTACCAAGGTATTGACTCCAATTTTGACGTTTTATCGAGACAACGCGGGATCGCAATCGTCAGTTACCTGGACGATCTCCTTCTGAGAGCAGCTTCCGCCTCAGAATTAAAGGAGGATGTGGCGATCTTCATGCAAACCCTGCAGGAATTTGGGTGGCTGTTGAACCTAAAAAAGTCAGTGCTCATACCGATTCAGTGCTTGGAGTACCCAGGCTTACTGCTGGACTCCATGGAAGCGAGAGTTTTTCTCCCTTCAGACAAACTGCAGACTCTCAGAGCCGCGGTTAAACTATTGCTGAATCGCAGGTGGTCGTCGCTGATTTTTCTGAATGCGAGTTCTGGGCCTCATGGTGGCCTCTCTCGAGGCAGTACCGTACACTCAGTTTCACACCAGAGTCTTGCAGAAGGAGATATTGACAAAATGGGACATATCTCTGTTATCCCTGGATCCCAGATTCAGGTGAGCCAGTCATTCAGGGACTCCTGACTGAGGTCCCCGGCACTTTGGTCCGGGAAGTCGTTCCTACCTCTGCACTGGACTGTGATCGCAACAGACGCCAGCCTAACTGGCTGGGGTGGAGTACTGGGAGTACAGTCAACCCAGGGTCTTGGGTCGGGTGAGGAACCCAAGTTGCCGATCAATGTGCTCGAACTTCGAGCGATAAAAATTGCCTCTCCACAAGGTTAATGAAACGACGAGGGCATCCGATCAGAATCAGGTCAGACAACGCCACGGCGGTGGCATATGTCAACCATCAAGGAGGAGCAAGAAGCTCGCCTGCAGCACGGGAGGTCGCTCACACCCTTCAGTGGACAGAGCGACAGGTACCTGCCTTGTCGGCTATTTACATCCCGGGAGTCGAAAGCTGGCAGGTGGACTACCTAAGTCGCCAGATGCTGGACCCAGGAGAATGGGCGTTGCATCCGGAGGTGTTCAGGCTACTGTGCCTATGGTGGGGCACAACAGATGTGGATCTTCTGGTCTCCCGTCTCAATTGGAAGGTGCTGAGATTCGTATCCAGGACAGAGATCCTTGGGCAGACGCGTCAGATGCGCTGGTGGCTCCGTGGGATCAGTACCGACTGATCTATGCTTTTTCCTCCGCTAAAATTGTTACCATGTCTGCTCCGCAGAGTGGAAGTCGGGGATATTCCAGTAATACTGATTGCCCCAGATTGGCCTTGGCGTCCCTGACACGCCAACCTAGTATGCCTGGTTGCGAAGGCTCCCTGGCGACTGCCGTTGCGAGAAGACCTTCTGTGTGAAGATCCGAGTCTCCATCCTGTTTACCATCGCTGGTTCTGAAAGCATGGCTGTTGAGAGCCAGGTGCTAAGGTACCAAGGTCGATCGGACTCTGTGATCTTAACTATGTTGAGTGGCATGGAAATCTTCTTTTTGGAAGATATACTATCGTACCTGGAAGGCATACATCTCTATGTGTGAGGAGAAAGGATGGCGTCCGCGCACCTATTCCGTTTCCAGGATCCTGCTGTTCTACAGCAAGGAGTAGACCAGGAAATGGTTTTAAGCACCATTAAAGGACAAATATCAGCCTTGGCTGTCTTTTTTTCAGCGACCCCTGGTGTCTCACTCTATAGTGAGCAATTGTGTTCAGGGGGTCCGACATGTAGTTCCTCCAGTGCGTCCACCGTTATCCCCATGGGATCTGAACCTGGTGTTATCGGTGCTTCAGAAACCGCCGTTTTAGAACATCATAGAAATTCCCTTGTTGACTCTTTCCAAAAGTGGTCTTTCTGGTGGCTGTTACATTGGCCAGGAGGGTTTTCGGAACTGGCGGCCTTATCTTGCAAGTCGCCCTATCTGGTTATCCACGGGATAAGGTGGTGTTGCGTCTGCAACCTTCTTTTCTCTGCCGAAGGTGTTTTCGGCGTTCCACATCAATGAAGACATTGGGTTACCGTCTCTGTCTCCTAAACCGACACAACCTAAGAGGTGGCCCCTTATTCCCTGGACTTGGTCAGGGCTATAAGGATATATTGGTCTGCCACGGCTCCCTTTCGGAAGTCCGATTTTTAGTTAGTTTCGGTAGCTGGTCCAAAAAAGAGGTATGGTGGCCTCGTCAACCACCATTTCCAGGTGGATCAGACAGATGTGGTACAGGCCTGCGCTTTGAAGGGGCAGGTGCCCCCCTTTCCTGTTATGGCCAATTCTACCAGGGCTATTGGGGCCTCTTGGGCTTTCCGACATCAAGCGTCAGTCGCTCAAGTGTAAGGCAGTAACTAGTCATCTGTTCACGCTTTTACCAAATTATACAGAATAGATGTAAGTGCATCGTCTGATGCCTGCTTTGGCCGCAAAATTTTGCAGGCGACTGTGTAATTTTGCAATTGAACTTATTTTTTTTCTGATAAGAAACACAGTTATCTTTGAGTATAATGCACTGTTGCATTGTTACCGCCAGTTCTGATGCGGTTAGATAAGGTGGTGTCTCCCCTGTTAGGGAGCACTTCTGTTTGTGGGTGAAGTTTTTATGCTGTTTCCCATCCCTCGTTATAACACTGCTTGGGGACGTCCCAATGGTCAAGAATAAAGGAACTGTGTCAGTCAGTGAACGTAAGAGAAAATAGGATTTTTGTACTCACCATAAAATCCTTTTCTCCATAGTTCACTGACTGACACAGCACCCTCCCCTCCTATTGATCTTTTAACTGCTTGTTGACGTACTGAGGCTGCAGGAAGCAGGCTGGGGGGTTGTTACTTAAGGGACTGCCCCTTGGGCGAAACTAGAAAGTTCTGTTTTTTGTACGTTAACATGTTCTGCCTAGTCCTCGCCTGAAGGTGGCGTAACAACCCAATGGTCAAGAATAAAGGAGCTGTGTCAGTCAGTGAACTACAGAGAAAATAATTTTACGGTGAGTACAAAAATCGTATTTTGTCATACATCATGGGACACAGAGTTGGGCTAATATTCATTACCTGCTGGGTTATACTTCATCTCCAGGTGAATTAACACTGGTAGACCAAAGGTCTTTGAACAGGAAGTGATCCCCTATATAACCCCTCCTATACAGGTAGTACGTCAGTTTTTACCAGTGTCTGCAAGGTGGATAGCGCGGTTGTTTGAGCTCTGATCTCTAGTCTCACAAACGGTTCTTAAATTAATCAAGGGATTGACCGATTGGATCCATTTGACACAGGCTTTATATGGTTAGATAAATGGTACCCCAAGCCTTGCAAAGAAGACTCAAGATCCTGCAAGGTTTTGCCTATAATTTGGCCTCCTGGCGCCTGAAATGTGGAATCCTGGACACTACAGCACTAAGGCATCCATGCAGGGTACTGTACAGGTCCAAGGGAGTGGAACCTAAACATGAAAAGGATACCCAGTCCTTGAAGGTCCTCAGGTTACAGGAACCTGCTGTGAAGGGTGAAAATTGAGCTCTTAGTTTCTAAGCTGCCCTGCGCCTGAAACCCCTTTATTATTATTATTGTGGGGTGTCCCAGTGACTGTAACAATCAGTAAAGCTAGCTAGAGGCTGGACACCTGCATGCAGTGAGTTTTTTGGCTAGCTGTAGGTGTTTGCAAAGTTTACCTTCTTTGCTTGTGTCTGGCTGTTTTTCACCTGTATGATGGTGCGTTTGCAAAAGTGCCACTGGGCTTAGTAGTTTGTTTGGCGGTCTTAGCACACGCGGCCTCACCACACATGCTGTGTATGCCAAGCATGTGGTGCTTCCAGAAGGCAGCTGTGGGACACAGACCAGGCTCTGAAACAGACACTTGCATTTTTCATTAACCGGGTCACGTGAGTCAACAGGTGTTGCTTGGCAGGCTAAAGGTGCTTAGCAGGATTGTTGCATAGGGGCTTGGTGAAGCCCTATTAAAGGGTCTCCCTTCAGAAGTGTGTTAATGCTACACCCAGGTACTCCCTTTTTGAGGCTAGTAAATGTCTTCAAAAAATAGGAGCGGGACTAACACTACAGGGAAGGGCACACCTATGTCATCAGTAGTTCCTGATAAACCTAGACGTATCCCTGGTGTTGTATCCCGTGAAGGACCAGAGGCATGATTTCCTCCATCCGACAGGTTGGCAAGAAGCATGACAGATCCCCCCCTCCCCGGAGCCTCCTAGTCTTGAGCAATGGGTTGAGGGTGGGGGAAAGAGCTCAAAGCTCGGGATTCTGTGGATGGTCTGGCGGATGAGTCTGCTTCCGAGCAATCTGGACAAAAAGATATCCAGTTGGTGTCTACCTCTCAATCACAGAGGCTTTTGATCCTTGCTCTTACCAAAATGGTTTGTTCTGCCTTTAAGTTGCCTCTTGCAGAGGTTACTGAGCCTCCCTGGTCCTCTTTGGGATCCCTGAGGCCTCTTCAGGCCACACAGGCTTCCCCCTTACACCCTCTGTTGGAACAGGCAGTGTATGCTTATTGGGAACATCCTGACAGGATTTTTGTTCCTCCTAAGAGGTTTTCCCTTTTATATCCCATGGATGAAACATTTGTTAAGAAGTAGAGCATGCCAGCTGTAGATGCAGCAGTCTCTTCCTTGAAACAAGAACTTGACTTGTCCAGTAGATAACGCACAGGGCTTGAAAGACCCTGTTGACAAGAAATTGGAGTCATTATAAAAGGCTTCCTTTTCTTTGGCCAGTTCAGCTATTCTGCCAGCCGTTGCAGCAATTGGTATCTGCCAGTCCGTAAAGGATCAGATCAGACGGCCTGATGGGCCTAACCAGGAGGAGGATCTGCCTGAAGATAAGGAAGATATTCCTCAAGCGCTGTGTTTTGCTGTTGATGCGTTAAAGGCTTCAATACAGCAGGTTTCTCATTTGGCTCTCTTGTCTGTACATATGCACAGACTTTTGTGGCTTAAGAACTGGTCAGCCAAGCTTCCCTGTAAGAAGTTATTGGCAGGTTTCATGAGGAACATTTATTTGATGATCATTTGGACAAATATATCCAAAAGATTTCTGGAGGGAAGAGTCCTCTACTTCCTGTGAAGAAAAGCACCAGACGTCCCTCATTTAAAACCTCAGGGACTGCTTCTTCAAATGTCTCAGCACCAAGGCAGTTCCACCGCCAACAGGGCACTAGGGCCAGGGGCAAGCTGCGAGGCCAGGGCCAGCAAAAGCCCTGGGTCCACAATTCTTCTACACCCAGCACCAAGCCCTCCTTTTGAGGGGATGCCCCCACTCCATCGAGTGGGGGGAAGGCTGATGCACTTTGTGGATATTGGGAGAACAATAGTTCAGGGCGAATGAGTCACCTCCACTATATCCCATGGTTAAAAGCTGGAGTTGCGGGGGGTTCACCATCAGAGGTTTTTAAGATCCAGCGTTCCCTCGGATCCTCCAAAAAGAGACTTATTGCTTCAGGCAGTACATCATTTTAGTGCATCAAGGAGTGATTGAAGAAGTTACTGTACCCGAAAGAGGAGCAGGGTTTTACTTAAACCTATCTACGGTTCAAAAACCAAACAGGGACACAAGGCCCATTTTGGACCTAAGATCCCTGAACCAGTATCTACTGATCCAGTCCTTTCGGATGGAGTCTGTCTGCTCAGTAGTAGCCTCACTCCAGATTGGAGACTTTCTAGCCTCCATTGATATAAAGGACACGTATTTACACGTACCTATCTTTCAACCTCATTAGAGGTTCCTGCGATTTGCAGTAGAGGAACGTAATTTTCAGTTTGTGGCTCTACCCTTCGGGCTTGCTACAGCTCCCCAGGTGTTCAGAAAGGTCCTAGCACTAGTACTGGGTCTTTTAGCTACTCTCTGGTAGTCCCATGGAGCCAGTACTGCCTGGTTTATGCTTTTCCTCCGATCCCTCTCCTTCCACATTTGTTGCGTAGGATTCGGAGAGAGGGAGTTCCAGTCATTCTGATGGCATCAGCCAGGCCCAGAAGGCCCAGGTTCCCGGAGATTTGAGACTGACAGTAGACGGGCCATAGACACTTCCAAGTCGCCCCGATCTACTGTCTCAAGGTCCTATATTCCACCCCAATTTACAGTCTGTAAATTCGATGGCATGGCTATTGAAGCCAGGGTGTTAAAGGACCGTGGCATCTCGGGACCAGTGGTGTCTACCATAGTGAATGCTAGAAAAGTTGTCACTGGTGGGAAGCCAAAAAATGGCCTCCTCAGAAATATGCGATTGGGAGAATTCTCTCTTTTCTCCAGTCAGCTGTCTAAATCAAATTGGCTTTGAGTACAATCAGAGGTCAAGTTACGGCCCTATCGGTATATCAGTACTTCCAAAGGCCTTTAGCCTCCCATTCACTGATCTGAACCTTTATGCAGGGGGCAATTCGCTTACTTCCCCCCATTAAGTCGCCTATGTGTCCTTGGGACATGAACTTGGTGCTGTCTGTTTTACCAAAATGACCCAAGAAAGGGGCAAGCAGCTTCCATTGCCAATTGGGTCCGTCAGTTGGCCATTCAGGCCTATGGTCTGAAAAATAATGCTCCTCCCTTTAGTCTGAGAGCTCATTCTGTAGGAACCTCCTGGTCTTTTCGCCATAAAATATCTGTGGCTCAGATTTTTAAGGCTGCTACCTAGTCTTCAGTGCATACGTTCACAACATTTTATCAAGTGTATATTCGAGCAGCTGAGGATTCTGCTTTCGAACGCAGTGTACTGTGGGCTGCCGTATAAGGTCTGATGGCTTTTGTTTGGCAGGGTGTCTCTCTCCCCTCAAGGCTGTTGCTCTGAGACATCCCAGCAGGTAATGAATATTAGCCTAACCCTGTGTCCCATGATGTACTCAAAGAAAATAGGATTTTTTCATCATACTTACCTGTAAAATCATTTTCTTTGAGTACATCTTGGGACACAGAGGTCCCTCCCCTCTTTTTGAGGATTCAGTGCTTGCTACAGAACTGAAGTACTTTTTGTATGGGAGGGTTTATATAGGGGATCACTTCCTGTTAAGATCTTTGGTCTACTAGTGTCCATTCACCTGGAGATGAAGTATAACCCAGCAGGTAATGAATATTAGCCTAACTCTGTGTACCATGATGTACTCAAAGAAAAGGATTTTACAGGTAAGTATGACAAAAAAAAATCCTATTTTTTTTGTTTTTGTTTCTTTAGCATGCAAGCAAAACGATTGCCAAATAATTATTTTTCCATTTCAGGTGTGTATTTCTTCCTGACCAGGGAGCTTTCTTTGTCAACTACGTTATAGCCTCTGCTTTTATCGGGAACGGGCTGGAGTTAATGAGGCTTCCAGGGCTGATCTTGTACACCATACGCATGATTATGGCCAAGTCTGCTGCGGAAAGGCAGAACATTAAACAGGTACAACAGAGTATCAGATGTGAAAGACACAGGATACTAAATAGGAGAGAAAAATTGAGCATTATTTATAAATCTGCCACAAAAATATCTCTTTTGTAAAAAACAATTGTTTTTAATAGAAAATTATAATGGTTTGGGGTTTGAAAGTTTTGTAAAGTTTTAAAGGCAAGGTAACTGATGTTTTATATCTGATTGAAACCCCAGTCAGAGGGATTTTTTCAACAGGTGGGTCAGAAGGAAACTAAAACACTGTGAAAGGGAGCCTGAAGCTGTACCTGCTGTATCAATAAAGAGCATAATACAGTATTGATACATTTTTTCCTAGTTTTGGATTCAAATAAAAATGCTTTTATTTTCTTTAGTAGCTTTGGGAAAGGGTAGAAACTGTTAGATTTTTAGTTATGTGTCCCTGTTCCAGATTTTTGCCAACTTCCTGTCTGGTGAAACCATTGTCAATAGAGCAGGAAGTGAGGGGAAATCTCTCTAAAGCTGGCCTAGATAGATCAAAATTCAGCTGGTCCACCAGGAATCAGCTGATATTTGGTTTGTGCCAGCTGTCCCTGCTTGGCATAAGTCGATTGTTCGAAGGGATATGCTGGAAAAAATGTTGTTGATTAGCAGATGACCAGTGTGCACAATACAATGTCCTGGTGGGGGGAGGGACGAAGATTCCTCCAAACACTTTGTGTGGATGGAGAAATCTGATAGTTTTTTAAACTATGTCCACTGGCTGAAGAAAAAATTAAACTACAGGGGGTCCCCTACTTACAAAAATCCAACTTACAAACGACTCCTACTTGCAAACGGAGGGAGATAACAGGAAGTGAGAGGAAATCTACCTCTAGGAAGGGAAATTCTATCCTGTAAGAGTTAATATGGGAAAAGGTGTCTCCACTGATGCTTTATCACCAATCCTTGTTTCCCTAACAGCCCAAAATTTTCAAAATCCAATTATCATTGGGACAGAAAGTGAGGTTAAATCTTCTGTACAGAGGCACAGACAGAAAAACAAATGTTACAGAGGTGTTAACCCTTCCCTATGTTATCCAAAAAGCTTAAAAATAGATTTTTTGGCTGGAGCTACACTTTAAAAATGTACCTGTTGCGACTTACAAACAGATTCAACTTAAGAACAAATCTACAGTCCCTATCTTATCTTATTTGTAACCCGGGGACCGCCTGTACCCGTCTATGTCCAGCTTTACTGTGCAATGCAAAGCAGTAAAAAACACAGGAGTTCTAATCCAATACTAGTAAAACATTTTGGGCTTGGCATACACTTTAAGTGCAAGGAATCGTCCTTGTTCCCTACAAATCAGACCTCATGCGGCACCTGTCTTAGTCAAGTTACAATTAGAAAATGGTTCCAGTGTTTTTGTTTTTCCATCATTTTATTTTTTTCTGCTGGTTTAACTCAATGTAAAGGTGTTGGGCTGTACATTTGCAAATGCTCTGATGCTTAATCCAATACCTGGGTGATCGGTGCGGCGGGGGGGGAGTGTTACCGACACCAATCTCCCTGTATAGATTTCAATAAAGCAGCTGACAGCTACTTCTCCTCCTCTCTCCCCCCAGCCTTCAGCTGCTTTATTGAAATCTATACAGGGAGGTCGGTACCTGCAACTCCCCCCACCGCCACACCAATGACCCTCCTCCGTGCTCCTCTTGTCCCCCACCATGTCCTTCCTTGTGCTCCTCCGGTCCCCTTCCTTGTGCCCCTCCGGTCCCCTTCCTTGTGCTCCTCCAGTCCCCTTCCTTGTGCTCCTCCGGTCCCCTTCCTTGTGCTCCTCCGGTCCCCTTCCTTGTGCTCCTCCGGTCCCCTTCCTTGTGCTCCTCTGGTCCCCTTCTGTGTGCTCCTCCAGTCCCCTTCCTTGTGCTCCTCCGGTCCCCTTCCTTGTGCTCCTCCGGTCCCCTTCCTTGTGCTCCTCCGGTCCCCTTCCTTGTGCTCCTCTGGTCCCCTTCTGTGTGCTCCTCCGGTCCTCCTCTGGTTTCCCTCCATGTCCTCCTCTGGTCCCCCTCCGTTTCCTCCCTTGTCCCAGATCTGTCAGACTGGAGAGTGGTGGAAGGAACCTGTAAATATGTAATTTACTGGCTCCTTCCTTTTCTGAATTGCACATAAACTCTGTTTACAATACTTCAGTTTATGAATGAACAGGAGCCTCTGTCTCCTATCCATTCATCTTCAGTGCAGCTGGGACTGGGAAATATGTGTCCTCAGTCCCTTCCTCTGTCTCAAAAGAGAGATGTCAGGGGTCTATTTAGTCCCCTAATATCTCACCAAAGACTCCCCACCCCCAACAGGGCTGCTAAAAAGAATAATAATAATAAAAAATAGAATTGTAATAAATTGTAAAAATAAATTAAAATAATAATTTTTTTTTTTTTTTAAAACTACTGCCACAATCCACGTCTCATCAGTGCTGCATATTAGTGAAAAAAAAAGTATCGGTAATCGATATTGGATACTCGGTCTTAAAAAAGTGGTATCCGTGCAACCCTAGAAATGTTTGTCTTTTTTTATAAATCTGATATGGCATGGCTTGTGAGTGTGATTGACACATCTTCTCTCTTAGCACCAGGCTTATGAATTTCAGTTTGGAGCGATGTACGCTTGGATGCTTTGTGTTTTCACAGTCGTCATGGCTTACAGCATCACGTGCCCCATTATTATGCCTTTTGGTAAGTAACAGTTTTTATAAAAAAAAAAATTGCAGTAACAGTAAGTGAATATATATAGTCCACCATAAATAACTTGTGCAAAAATAAATGATCCATAGATTACAAATGACAATAAGCAAAAAGTTCTTCCACTGATAGATCACGATCTGGTTGTAAACACCACACATACATCAAGTGAATAGATGCTTCATTCAGGTGTTGCGTGCTCAATCATTCACCATGCATAGGGAACGCACCCGATGTGTTATTCTTTCACCATATAGGTGTTGTGCTGTCTAAGGGTAAAAGCAATATATGCTTTTTCATATAGTATCCTCCACTATGATCTCTCTCTCTGTACTGTACTTCTCCACTCCACCAGGGGTCAGTATCAACATTTACAAGTAACCACTAAATACAAGAAAAAAAAAAATCTCATAGTGTAGTATTTAATGGTGACTCAAGGTGCATAGACATTTTTTTTTTTTAGAGGTCTGCAGGACTGGATGAATCCAATGACTCAAGCAGTCAAATCACAGTATATATTTAAATGTTCCATGGTTCCTAGAGGAACGGGTCCCCTAAGTGTGGATTCCTATGTTTACTGTCTTCCTGCGCCTGCAACAAAACGCTGCCTATAGATGGATTGAATCTCGGCCAGTTCCTGCTGAACCAGCTGAGATTCAGTCCATCTATTAGCATGTGGTGGTTGTATTGAAATAGATCCATTGATCGACTTAAGTACAACCAGCCTGTCATGTTTTTTCCTGAACGATCACTGCAGGAAGCTATAGTCCATGTTTCACAACCCTTTTCCATCAAGGCACACTTTAGAATTATAGACAGTCTTGAGGCATCCCATTCTAAATTGTACAAAAAGGTTCTAATAGCTTTCAAGTCAACAACATCCACACATAGAACACCCAACATTACAGGTGATTTATTCTTCCACAGCAAATATACTTTTGCACACTGGTACTGACTAGCACTCCCCAATGTTTCTCTTCTCCCTCAATTTCTCTCCATCGGTCAGCTAATGTCACCCAAGTGCTTTGAGGGTAAAACAAGGATGCTGTGGAGGCAACAAACATTCTTATTAACAGATGACGTCATTGTTTGTAAGGATGCCAGAGTCTAGAAAGTCCTAATGGTGCATAATAAAAATTTGTGGCTTTGTGTAACTAAAAGGCACGCTTGATCCACCTGCTGGCTTGTATACGATTTGTGATCAATTTTTGGCCATTTGAAAAGGCACCCCTGAAGAAACCTCAAGGCACCCCAGGGTGTCTGGGCACCCTGGTTGAAAAAGGCTGATCTATAGGAACGCTCCCGCAAGCAGAACACAATAGCACCGTGGGAGGGAATGGGAGGGAATCCGAGGAAATCAAGCAACTTTCTTTCTTGCAACCTGTGGTTGTATGGCCTGCTTAATGTGTATGGACTTATATTTTCCTGTCACCCAAGTGAAGGAGAATATTTAGGAGACAGGGAAAGGGCATTGTCTCCATATACTAGAAAATGCATAAACACCTTCATGGCAGGATCACCAGGCTTTGTTTTTATGAAAGCTGCAGATTTGAATTTACTGAAAACTACCTTTTGTAATGACATTAAAATGATAAATCTTATATGGGATTTAGTTAAATGACTTTACATATACTGCAGCAGTGTTTTGCAGGTTTTTCTCTAACTTTTTTTTTTTTTTGATGTGACCAGGTCTAATGTACATGCTGCTTAAACATCTGGTGGATCGGTACAATTTATTCTATGCTTTTCTGCCCACCAAACTGGACAAGAAGATCCACTTCTCAGCTGTCAATCAGTCCCTGGCTGCCCCCATATTGTGTCTCATATGGCTGTTTTTCTTCTCTCTCCTACGGCTGGGTAAGTGGCATTCTGACAACAGTTTATTTGGTTGTGTCACAAAGGTAATATGCAAACACAGCCGATCAATTGTGATTGCATGTGAATGTCCTAAGGGCACTCTTCCCTGCAGCAAAATATCTACGTAAGAAGTCTCTGAGAGCAAAGACCAGCTACAGACAGCTTACTAGTTCCAGAATTCTCAGTCACCGCCCAGTGAGGAAGAACTGCAGAGCTTGGTCAGCTTCACTGGCCCCAATCTAATACATGGTCCTGGGGGCAAACAATTGCAGCTTCCATCTGACGTTTTTTACTTTGCTAAGCACTATTCATATCTAAACAGATACATCACAGTGTGATTGCAATCTTATCTAAGAAAAATACATATGCTTCATGGACTCTCCTCTAACAATCAGCCAATAAATAGATTATAGCTGTCAGTGATGTGGGTGAAGACAGACACAACGTGGCTCCCATTGACTACCAATGATGATAAAAAGGGAGGGGTAGGGGCACAGGTGACGAATCATTCTGTGTAAAATTATTTAAAAAAATAAACCTGCGCTTACAATAGTAGGATAATGTATAGAAAAGCAGCTGAATGCGCTAGTTACAGAATCCAGTCGATCGAACAGTACCACTCTTAAGCAGATTCTACTTCATATGGCCCTCAATGGATATATCGTTCCACCATAAAAATGTATTAAGATCCAGAAAACTCACTCGCAACAGGTAAGATAAAATCTCGCATGTGTATCAATAATCCAAAGGGGAATGTTTCCAACCATCAAGATGGCCGACCTACGTGCTTGGCAACGTCACTTGATCCAACTCTACCCAACCAGTTTTGTCTTACAGACGTCATCAAGGGCGTAGGATCTTTCTTAACCCTTTCATGACTAAGCCTATTTTTGGAATTTGGTGTTTACAAGTTAAAATCCATATTTTTTGCTAGAAAATTACTTGGAACCCCCAAACATTATATATATTTTTTTAGCAGAGGCTCTAGAGAATAAAACGGCGATTGTTGCAATATTTTATGTCACACGGTATTTGCGCAGTGGTGTTTTAAACACAACTTTTTGGGAAAAGGGACACTTTCATGAATAAAAAAAAAACAAAACAGTAAAATTAGCCCAATTTTTTGGCGTAATGTGAAAGATAATGTTACGCCGAGTAAATAGATACCAAACATGTCACACTTTATAATTGCGCGCACTTGTAGATTGACGACAAAGTACGGTACCTAAAAATCTCAATAGGCGACGCTTTAAAATTTTTTTACGGTTACCAGGTTAGCGTTACAGAGGAGGTCTACAGCTAGAATTATTGCTCTCGCTCTGACGATCGCGGCGATACCTCACATGTGTGATTTGAACACCGTTTACATACGCGGGCGCGACTTCCGTATGCGTTTTCTTTGCTTCGCGAGCTCGCGGGGACGGCGGGCGCTTTGAAAATTTTTTTTTAATTTTTTTATTTATTTTATTTATTTTAAAACGACTAAATTGTTAAAAAAAAAAAAAAAAATTTGATCACTTTTATTGCTGTCACAAGGAATGTAAACATCCCTTGTGACAGTAATAGGTGGTGACAGGTACTCTTTATGGAGGGATCGGGGGTCTAAAAGACCCCCCACCCCTCCTTTACACTTCAATGTATTCAGATCGCCGAAAACGGCGATTCTGAATACCGGATATTTTTTTAAAACCGGCGCCATTGGCAGCCGAGTAAACGGGAAGTGACGTCATGACGTCGCTTCCGTGTTTACGATGAGGAGACTGGAACGAAGCCGATTACGGCTTCGTTCCAGTTCCTCCGCAGCAGCCGGAGGCGTCGGACAGGGAATCGGTGCTCCCGATCGAGCGGGAGCACCGGTAACAGCGGCGAGAGGCGGCGGGAGGGGGGGACGTCCCCTCCCGCTCCTCCGGCATAACAGCCGAGCGGCTTTTAGCCGCATCGGTTGTTATGGCTGGAAAGCCAATCGCCCGCTGTAAAAAACGGTACCGGGATGATGCCTGCAGGTGCGGGCATCATCCCGGTATACCCCCCGGAAGCCGAGTACGCAGATCTGCGTACGCTCGGCGGGAAGGGGTTAAGATTTTCTATTTCGGACCCCACACTTATTGGACTCTTTCTGTTGAATTTCCTGCTTAGGAATTTTGTTGAATTTTTTTTTTTTTTAAGTTTTTAAATCATTCTGTGTGTTGATATAAGAGATACGCTAATTTTCATATTAGCAGCCCTCAAACTGGGATGAGTGGCAATAGCTTATATATTAAAGTGGACATTAGTCAGAAAATTAAGGCTCCATGCACACTGAAGCTCATAAACGGCCATTTTGGGGAGTTTGGACATTTTTTTTTAAATTTCCCATAAACTCCCCTCTATGTTATCCTATGGATGTTTTTGGATGTTTATCAGCAGTGGAGTTTATGGACTGTTTTCTGAACCCCATAAAAATCGCATTCAGGAGTTATTTTTCTGATCTCAAAAACTATATGCGGTAAAAAAAAAAAAAATATATATATATATATATATGCGGTGACAGACGTTTTACCGCATTGTTGTAACATATCTGTCACCACAGGGACACACAGATAACTGTTTTTTTTGTGTCCTGTTCACGCTGCAACAAAACTATTAGCAAAATACATATTGGCCTAAACTAATGAATACATTATATATCATTTTTTTTTTTGGATATGTATTATACAGCAGAAAAAAACAAAATTAGTTTTTTTTTTCAAAATTTTTTTTGCTTTTTTTGTTTATAGCACAAAAAAAAATAAAAACCGTAGCGGTGATCAAATACCACCAAAAGAAAACTCTATTTGTAGGAATAAAAAATACATACATTTTATTTGGGTACAGCTTCGCATGTCCACGCAATTGTTAGTTAAAATAATGCAGTGCCATATCGCAAAAAATGGACTGGTCATGCAGGGGGTAAAATCCTTCAGGTCCTTAAGCTTCTGTTTGATCTATACCTGCCTTGGTGGTTCACATGTGATCAGTTATGAAACCAGCCATTTGATGGTTTGGCAGTTTGGTGCAGGAAACAAGCAAATGTGAGTTGGCAATCCCAGCATTCCAAGAATGTATCTGTTTTTTGAAACTTTTAAATCAATGGGTTTAGTTCCGCTTTATGATTTACTGCTGTTCAGGGGCTCTGAGCTTCAGCAAAATGGCAGCTTCCAGCAAGAAGAAACAGGAGCAACGTTGGAGGCAATTTACAGCACATACTAGTTTTGGCAGCATAATTATTAATGTGGAATGTATGTCCCCTGCTAAAGAACATTATTTTTTAGTTGTTATGAGTAATGTTCTGCTTTAGGAATGAAGCAGTGTGTCAGTATATACTATAGACAAGCTTTTGCATAGTTTGGAGCATTTCTTTAGTTGCAGATTAAACCGGAAAAATCAACAGAAAGACATTCTTTCATCTGTCCTATTGGTTATCTTTTTCATGTATTCATCTTGAAATTGTACAGCCGTTTATCATACCAGGGGCTTCCATAATCATGTCTGTTTGTTCTTTTCAGGTTTGAAAGCCCCTACCCTGTTTACACTGGTCGTCATCCTCCTGACCATTCTAGTCGCCACCTTATATGCTTGTTTTGGCTGCTTCAAACATCTCAGCCCACACAATTACAAGGTGAGGACATCCTAAGCCTAGTACACACCTGGGTTGAAAGAAAAAAAAAACACACAGCTCAGAAGGAGCCGCTATGCTAACTAACGGCAATCTCCCCTGCCGTTCTATTGTTACATAACTGGTGAGGTTGAAAAAAGTCCATCCGGTCCAACCTGTGTGTGAGTGCTTTTGTGTTAATTTTGTGTTAATAGTACATTGTATACCCCTGTATGTTGTGGTCGTTAAAGTACCCATCTGCTGATACCACTGCTTTTGGAAGAGAATGCCACATCCTTACCGCTCTGACAGTAAAGAACCCTCTAAGCAGTTTAAGGTTAAACCATGTCTCTTCTAATCTTGTGAATGGCCACGTGTCTTTTTAAATTCCCTTTCACTGAAAAGTTTTTTCCCTATTCTAGGTATCACCAGTATGGTATTTGTACATTGATTTCATATACCCTCTCAAGCGTCTCTTCTTCAGAGAGAATAAGTTCAGTGCTTGTAGTCTTTCCCCATAGCTGAGATCCTCCAGTCCCTTAATTAGCTTTGTTGCCCTTCTCTGGACTCTCTCCAGTTCCAGCACATCCTTCCTGAGGATTGGAGTCCAGAACTGGACGGCACACTCCAGATGTGGCCAGACCAGAGTCTTGTAGAGCGGGAGAATTATCATTTTATCTCTGGAGTGAATCCAATTTTTAATGCATGCCAATATTCTGTTGGCTTTGCTTGCAGCAGCTTGGCATTGCATGCCATTAATGAGCCTATCATCTACTAGGATTCCCAGGTCCTTTTTCATCTTAGATTCCCCCAGAGGTTCTCCCCCCAGTGTATAGATTGCATTCACATTTTTGGCACCCAAATACATTACTTTACAGTTTTTAACATTAAACCTCATTTGCCATTCATTTGTTTAGGTCTTCTTGTAAGGTTTCCACATACTGCGTAGAAGTAATTGCCATGCTTAACTTTGTATTGTCTGCAAATACTGAGATTGAGCTGTTTATCCCATCCTGTGGCATGTCTGGGGGTCACAAGTACTTAAAGCGAAGTTCCATTTTTGTGTGGAACTCCGCTTTAAGGACCCTCGAGTGCAAGCCATCTGGTCCCGGCGACTTATTAATATTACATTTTTGAAGTCTATTTCTAATTCTGTCCTCTATGAGCCATGAAGGTGCTTCCAGTGACATGCTATGAAAATTAACATTACAGTCTTGGTTACTATATCCCCCCCCCCCCCGTTTCCCTTGTGAAGACCGAGGAGAAGAATATATTCAAAACCTTCTCTGTCTTTTGTAACCAGTGTCCCTTCATCATCCTTTATGGGGCCAATATGTTCTGGCCTCCCTTTCTTACTATTTATATACCGTATTTATCGGCGTATAACGCGCACCCCAAGTTTAGGAGGGAATTTAAAAGAAAAAAACTTTTAGGAAGGAAGTTTAACCACTTGCTTACTGGGCACTTAAACCCCCCTCCTGCCCAGACCAATTTTCAGCTTTCAGCGCTGATGCACTTTGAATGACAATTGCGCGGGCATACAACACCGTACCCAAATGAAATTTTTATCATTTTTTTCCCACAAATAGAGCTTTCCTTTGGTGGCATTTAATTACAGCTGGGAGTTTTATTTTTTGCTAAACAAACAAAAAAAGATGCAAAAAAATAAATAAAAAATCATGTTTCATAGTTTGTTATAAAATTTTGCAAACAGGTCATTTTTCTCCTTCATTGAAATGCGCTGATGAGGCGGCACTGGTGGGCACTGATAGGCTGCACTGGTGGGCACTGATAGGCACAGTTAAGGCGGCACTAATAGGCACAGATAAGGCAGTACTGATGGGCACAGATAAGGCGGCACTGATGGGCAAAGATGGGCACAGATAAGGTGGCACGGATGGGTGGCACAAAGGCGCACTGATAGGTACCACTGATAGATGGAACTGATGGGCACTGATAGGTGGCACTGATAGGTGGCACTGATGGGTGGCACTGATGGGCACTGGTAGATGACACTGATGGGCACGGATATGTGGCACTGGGGTGCAGCACTGTTGTTGAGGCAGATTGTGGGCACTGATGGGTGGCACTGTGGTTACTGATGGGGGGCACTTTTTTATTATTTAGGTGGCACTGGCAGGGGGCAGGTGGGCACTGATAAGCTGGACTGATGTCCTGATCACGGCCGCCAATGATTGGCTTTTTTTTTTCTCCTTGCGCTGACAGGAAAAATAGCCGATTACCGGCTCTGTTGTGTCACATGATCAGCTGTCATTGGCTGACAGCTGATCACGTGGCAAGGGGTCGGGATCGATCCCTTGCTCCGATGCGTGATCAGGGGAGTCTCATAGACTTGCTGATCACAGAGTGTGCCGCGCGCGCCCCTCAAGGGGTGCGCAGGCCGCTCGTGCACGGGATGACGTCAATAGACTTAGTCCCAGCAAAGCAGGTCCGCACTGTAGCCTTCATTCGGCTATAGCGCGGATCTCTAGTGGTTAAGGAAAGAACCTTACATTTAAATGCCTATTAATGCAGCCTTGTCAGTGTCATTTGCAGCCTTGCATTTAGCCTTGTCATTTGCAGCCTTGCATTTTAGGGGGAAAAAGTGCGTGTTATACGCCGATAAATACGGTACTTAAAGAATTTCTTGGGATTTTTTTTTTTTTTTTTCTCCGCTATGTGCCTTTTGTGTTCTATCTGATTCCACCCTGATTGCACCCTTACATTTCTTTGTAAAGTTGGAATGATGACAGTGACCGCTCTGCCTTGTATTTTTTGTGGGACTTTTCTTTTGCTTTTATATGAATTTTTACATTGAAGCTGAGCTACCCAGGATTTTTTTTTAGCTGTTTTAAGTTTATTTTCCATTGGAATGCACTGGCCCATACCTTTTTATTTAGTATGCTCTTAAAGCACTCCCATTTTTCCTCTGTGTTCTTTGTTTCTATGATTTTATCCCATTTAACAGTTTCCCAAGCGGCGCACGCCGCTGTACATCGGCAAAATGGCACGGCTGGGCAAATGGGCATACCTGTACGTCCCCTTGAATTTGCCGCCGGGCTACCGACGGCGCGCTCACAGGCCTGGAGCTCCATGAGTAGGATTTCGGGTCCAGCGGACTCGATGTCCACGGGAATGCCCGCTATCGCCTCACGGAGAAGAGGAAGAACAGGGATATGCTAATGTAAACAAACACTAGGCCATTTTGCCTAGTGACAGTGTCACTGATCATAACTCCCTGTGATCGGGAGCTATGATCAGTGATGTAACAGCTAGCCCATCCCCCCTACAGCTAGAGCACATCCCTAGGACACATTTAACCCCTACAGCACCACCTAAAAAATGCCATAAAACTATCCCCTATTTTGTAGATGCTATAACTTTTGCGCAAACCAATCAATAAACGCTTATTGAGATTTTTATTTTTATTTTTTTACCAAAAATATGTAGAAGAATGCATATCGGCCTAAACTGAGGGAAAAAAATGTTTTTATATATATATTTTTGGGGGTATATTTATTATAGCAAAAAAGAATGTGTGTTCTTTTTTCAAAATTGTCGCTCTTTTTTGTTTACGCAAAAAATAAAAACCGCAGAGGTGATCAAATACCACCAAAAGAAAGCTCTACTTGTGGGGAAAAAACACGTCAATTTTGTTTGGGAGCCACATTGTACGACCCCGCAATTGTCAGTTAAAGTGACGCAGTGCCGAATCGTAAAAAGTGCTCTGGTCTTTGGCCAGCAAAATGGTCTGGGGCTTAAGTGGTTTATATCTTCTAGCAAAGAGCGTAGTTTAGGGAAGTTGATGTGTCCACTGTTTCCTAAGTTGCCCCGTTTTTCCACCTCCGTGATCAGGTCTTGTATTGTTGGTAATCAGTAGGTCTAGTAACGCATTGTTTCTTGTTGGTGTATTTACCATCTGACCCATGAAATTGTCCTACAAGACATTTAAGAAATAGCGCGACTTAGACGAATGCACGGTTCCTCCCACCCAGTTTATTTCTGTATAATTAAAATCCCCCATTATAATGACATCTCCCATTCTTGCCTCCATTCCAAGCTGTAATAGGAGGTCCTCCTCCCTCTGGTTAGGGTGTCTATAGCATACTCCCAGTATTACTTTCCCCTTAGTTTTCCCCCTTTGAAGTTCTACCCAAGGATTCCACCTCCTCTCTAGCTCCATTAGTGGTATTGTTCCTCTCATTCACTTGCACATCATTTCTGATATACAGGCATACCCCTCCCCGTTTTTTTTAACCTCTCTAGCACTGTGATATAGGGAATACCTCTCAATGGATGCCAGCCTTTAATGAGCGCTATCAAACCAAATCTCTGAAATTCCCACAAAATCAAGATCCACCTTGTACATTAGCAGCTCCAGTTCTCCCATCTGGTTAGCCAGACTTCTAGCATTAGTGTACAAGCCTTGTTTTGTCCAGTTGCACAACATCTCCTTGCTCGTTGTTATGAGGCTGCAATTTGGATTAGTCAACTTATCTTGGGTTTAGGTATTTTAGTCTCCCTACTGCAAATGCCCCCAATACTACCTACTAAACCTTGTTCCACACTGGCTGTCGCTACATCTTGCCCACACAAAGAAATAGTATTAAAGCTGAACTTCATACAAATTCCTCCTCCCCCACTAAAATACCCCACCCCAACGTCCATGTAGCTTGGCCTTTCTCAGTCAGGGTGCTATGGAACCATAGACTTCCTCCACATGGACACCAATGATCTTTTTGGCTATCTGCAAAAAGGGCATTGTTCTATCTGACCTCTAAGGGAGCCCTTGTTTTTTTTTTGTTTTTTTTTTATTCTAAAAAACCTTTGGGGCATGCTCCGGCTCAAGTACATGCAACAGAACAGTACAACTAACATGACCAGTGAACCTATAAATTCGCCCACTGGGCAGTAAAAACGTAGACCATAAAGTACAGCGATGTAATTAGAACTCAGGGATATAATTGTCCATCACCATAGCAAACAGGGAGCACACTATGAGGTTGATTTACTAAAAGTGAAAATACTGTGCACTTTGCAATTGCTCCAGAGCTTAGTAAATGAGCAGAATCTTTGCTGATTTCCATCAACCAATCTTGTGCAAGAAAAAATGTTTTTTTTTGTCCTTGCATGTGATTGGGTATTCCTTGCAAGGTGAAGCTTTACCTAATTTACTAAGCTCTCGAGCAACTGCACTTGCAGAGGGCAACTGTCTATTTACCTTTAGTAAATCAGCCCGTGTGTAATTAAACATATTGTATAAGGCAGTACTCCCAGGGCAATGAGGAAGCCAGAGCCCTCAACATAACAAAAAAATTGACAAGTAATCACAGTAAAGGGAGATGAAATGCTCTTCAAAAGTAGCCATTAAGTGGCAGTAGCGGTGGGTTCTATCCATAAATACCACATTTTGGAAAATTTGGGACAACACATAGAATAATATTTGTCTTTAAACAACGGGATTTAAGGGAGCCCTTTTTCATTGGCCACTGATCTAACAGGCATGTCACTCGCCACCAATGTGAATTGGCACTTCCCTGACCGTACACCAATATAAGTGTGTACTTTTCCACTGACCATTCATTTGAGTAAGCACTACTAATTTTCTTTGTTTGCACATCTTAAATACACCTTATTCCTTGTTCTTTTATTTGTTCTTATATCTACAACTTACCATTGATGCAATAGTCCTATAATTTGTAAATATAATCATTAAATTGATGACCATAATTAAATTAAATAATAATTAAATTATTAAACTGAAAAGATAATAAAGCAAAAAGGCCCGTTTACTTATCTGAATCCATGATCACATGATGTGCCCACTCCCCAAGCCTTCTATGTTCTGAACTGTAGAGTAGGAGGGTCCTTTGTCAGGTGCCTGGTAATGTGCACACTTCCTGTTGGCAGTCTATCAGTGGGGTCCAGGGCCGCTGATAGGGCAGTACAGCCGGACCTCCTGTAGGGGGCCCGAGCTCTATCACTCCAGAAGAGGGGCCCAGGAACCTGCAAGGCAGGAGAGCTAGCTGTACTGCCTTGTGACCCCTGTAGATCACCTTGCAGCGCTGCCAGCTTTCTCCCTCCAGCAGCTCTGCAGGGGATCAGTTCTATATACTGGCAAAGTGTCCTGGTTTGAAGCAGAGGGAGACAGCTGCAGAGTCTCTGCCCGTGCCTTTCTCGGGTCCTGAAACTCCCCCAACAGTCGGCACTGTTATCTCTTGTCAGCGTGATAAATGAGCAGGAAGTTTGCTCCACCTCCTCACTGAGTCCTGACCTCTGATCCACCTGCCTCCAGATTATGCTCTGTCACTGTGCTCTGTGTTCATGGTGAACTCCAGTGTTTGGATGGAGCAGTGCTTCTGCTGAAAGGGGTGAGTGGGGGGTTGCTGCTGGAGTGAAGGGACAGTAATTTCATTTTGGAGAAAAGTAAATATGGAGTCAGCCTAGAAGTGCAGATAGCTGCCACTGCAGTGCTGAGCTAGGAACCAGTGGACACATCTCTCTCTCCAGCTGACAGACATCTCTGCCCAGACATTTCTATATACCACCCCTAAGGCCCCCTTTATACTTCACGTAGAGGGAACACACATTCCTGCGCGTGTTTATTTTTTTGCTTGTTTTTCACATATAGGGGAGCCCATTCATTTGAATGGGCTGCCATATGTGTAACAAACGCATCATAGAGGTTCTAGAACCTAAGCATGCAGATTTGCCACATGACACAACACAGGTGTGCTAATTGCATTTGGGGTGCCATCAACAATTAATGGCACCACAAGCGCTATTAGCATTTGCATGCACAGAAAAATACCTGCTACCTTTGCACTTTGTCCCACATTCAGGAAACGTCAAATGTGAATACGGCTTAATGCCTAGTATACACTTCTAGTTTTTTTCATTCAACCCTGCAGGCTGAATGAAAAAACCTAACACCTCGGGTCAGAGCCACTGTACTACCAATCTGATGTTAGTACAGCAATCTCCCCTACTGTTCCATTGTGTTTTGACAAGGGGATGACCCCCACCCCACCAGAACACTCTGCTCAGTGCTCTTAGTCATTGGCTGAGAGCACTGATTGGGTTGACAGATCTTTTTTGGTCATGCCCCTTCAACAGAAGCCAGCTGTCATATAGTCAAACAGGGCTGTATACATGCCATTGCTGCAGCATTTTTAGAGATTACAGAGTTTGACAGGCAGCACCTCCTCTCAAACGTATCATCGAGTTTAATGGGGCTGCTCTGCACCTTGAAGCCAAATAATTGTTTTAGAGTTGCAATGTGGTCGCACAATGTAAAATTGCCATTCACAATTTAAAAAAGTAGGGGAAAAAAAAAACAGGTGCCATGAGGTGGCAGTAGCATGGCTCTAATTTCTGCCATGGCTGCAAACCATACCACTGGGACCATGTCATTTTAGCGACTTGATATTTCCGGGGGGGGGGGGGGGGGGGGCCCTGTCAGGTAGGTTGTACGGGGCCCTGTGACTTCTAACAGTGGCCCTGGTGGGGTCCTCACAGGTCCTAAAAACTACAGAATGGGCATGATGACATCACAAAAAAAGGCAACCGCAAAACTGGATGTGAACAGGTCTGGACTGCAGCAGTGGATCACTGGTCTTTACTCCTAGTCACAAAGTATGTGGTTGAAGCTCCATCACAGTGTGCATTTTGTGAATGGGCAAGTGAAATATGGCAGAAACACAACACCAGCAGTGATGGTCAAGCAAACCAGATATGGTCATGGCGGTGCACTATCAAGCACAACATAAAGGAATAATGTAAAAACACTCACGCAAAGTACCAATGTATTTTGTAATATTTGGGTCGCTGCTGCTCTTAGATGTAGTACAGATATATATATATATATATATATATACTATATATACAGTTCCTTGAAAAGTATTCATACCCCTTGAAATTTTCCATATTTTGCCTTGTTACAACCAAAAACATAAATGTATTTTATTGGGATTTTATGTGATTCAAACGCATGCACCTACACAAAGTGGCACATAATGGTATCCATTTTTTATTTTTTTTTACAAAAATCTGAAAAGTGTGGCATGCATTTGAATTCAGCCCCCCTGAGTCAATACTTTGTAGAACCACCTTTCGCTGCTTGTCCTGTATTTGGCTTCATCCATTTTCCCATTGACTCTGACCAGCTTCCCTGTCCCTGCTGAAGAAAAGCATCCCCACAATATGATGCTGCTACCACCATGTTTCATGGTGGGGATGGTGTGTTCAGGGTGATGTGCAGTGTTAGTTTTTCATCACACAGCGCTTTTGCTTTTAGGCCAAAAAGTTACAATTTGGTCTCATCTGACCAGAGCACCTTCTTCCACATGTTTGCTGTGTCCCCCACATGGCTTCTTGCAAACTGCAAATGGGACTACTTATGGCTTCCTTTCAACAATTCTTCTTGCCACTCTTTTTATAAAGGCCAGATTTTTTGTGGAGTGCACGACCAATAGTTGTCCTGTGGACAGATTCTCCCACCTGAGCTGTGGATCTCTGCAGCTCCTCCAGAGTTACCATGGGCCTCTTGGCTGCTTCTCTGATTAATCCTCTCCTTGCCCGGCCTGTCAGTTTAGGTGGACGCAGGGGCGTATCTAGAGCATTTGGCACCCGGGGCGGATCCTATATCTGGCACCCCCCACCTTAAAATGTAAAAACACCCCACTGTGCCCCCTGCATACCTCTGCATCCTTCAATATCTTTTTGTCACTACTGTGTACCCCTCTCCACAACTGCACCTCTGGACCCCTTTAAATTACACATCACCGTGCACCTCTGGACCCCTTTACATTACACAGCACCCTGCACCTCTGGACCCCTTTACATTACACAGGACCTTGCACCTAAGGACCTCTTTACATTACACAGCCCCTCACAGCTCTGGACCCCCTGCATGTTACACAGACCCCCTACAGTGCAGACCTCCCTACCGTATAGGCCCCCCATCTACAGTGTAGAACCCCCTACAGTACAGACCCCCCTACAGTACAGAATCCTCACCTACAGTGCAGACCCTCCTACAGTACTGACCCCTCCACCCTACAGCGCAGACCCCCCCTACAGCACAGACCCCCCTACAGTACAGAATCCTCCCCTACAGTGCAAACTCTCCTACAGTACAGACCCCTCCACCCTACAGTGCAGACTTCCCTACAGTACAGACTTCCCTACAGTACAGACCTCTCCCCCCTACAGTAAGAATTCCCCTACAGTACAGACCCCCTTACATTGCAGGCCCCTCCCCTGCAGTACAGACCCCCCCTACAGTGCAGAATCCTCCCCTACAGTACAGACCCCCCCTACAGTACAGACCCCTCCCCCCTACAGCGCATACCCCCCTACACTGCAGACCCCCCTACAGTGCCAAATCTTCCCCTACTGTACAGACCCCTCCCCCTATAGTGCAGACCCCCTATAGTACAGACCCCCCTACAGTGCAGGACCCCCCCCCCCAAAGTGCAGGACCCCTCCTACAGTGCAGGACCCCCCCTACAGTGCAGGACCCCCCCACAGTGCAGACCCCCCCACAGTGCAGACCCCCCCACAGTGCAGACCCCCCTACAGTAAAGAACCCCCCTACAGTGCCAAATCTTCCCCTACTGTACGGACCCCTCCCCCTATAGTGCAGACCCCCCTATAGTACAGACCCCCCCTACAGTGCAGACCCCCCCACAGTGCACAGACCCCCCCCTACAGTGCAGACCCCCCCACAGTGCACAGACCCCCCTACAGTGCTCAGACCCCCCTAACAATACAGCCCCCCCCCCACAGGCCCATAATGTACCTGAACACACATGAAGAGCCCAAGGCAGTGACATTGCAGGGGGGAGGTACAGCGCAGACCCCCCTACAGTACAGACTTCCCTACAGTACAGACCTCTCCCCCCTACAGTGCAAACCCCCCCTACAGAATCCTCCCCTACAGTAAGAACTCCCCTACAGTACAGACCCCCTTACAGTGCAGGCCCCTCCCCTGCAGTACAGACCCCCCCTACAGTGCAGAATCCTCCCCTACAGTACAGACCCCCCCTACAGTACAGACCCCTCCCTCCTACAGCGCATACCCCCCTACACTGCAGACCCCCCTACAGTGCCAAATCTTCCCCTACTGTACAGACCCCTCCCCCTATAGTGCAGACCCCCTATAGTACAGACCCCCCTACAGTGCAGGACCCCCCCCTACAGTGCAGGACCCCCCCTACAGTGCAGGATCCCTCCTACAGTGCAGGATCCCTCCTACAGTGCAGACCCCCCTCCTGCAGTGCAGACCCCCCTCCTGCAGTGCAGACCCCCCTCCCGCAGTGCAGACCCCCCTATAGTGCAGACCCCCCTACAGTGCAGACCCCCCCTACAGTAAAGAACCCCCCTACAATGCCAAATCTTCCCCTACTGTACAGACCCCTCCCCCTATAGTGCAGACCCCCTATAGTGCAGGACCCCCCCCTACAGTGCAGGACCCCCCCTACAGTGCAGGACCCCCCCTACAGTGCAGGACCCCCCCTACAGTGCAGACCCCCCTACAGTGCAGGACTCCCCCACAGTGCAGACCCCCCCACAGTGCAGACCCCCCCTACAGTGCA
This sequence comes from Lithobates pipiens, assembly GCF_037356315.1. Classification (NCBI taxonomy): domain Eukaryota; kingdom Metazoa; phylum Chordata; class Amphibia; order Anura; family Ranidae; genus Lithobates; species Lithobates pipiens. The sequence continues at coordinate 81,640,438 of NW_027507758.1, read as the reverse complement.
GACCCCCCCTACAGTGCCAAATCTTCCCCTACTGTACAGACCCCTCCCCCTATAGTACAGACCCCCCTACAGTGCAGACCCCCCCCCACAGTGCAGACCCCCCCAGTGCACAGACCCTCCTACAGTGCTCAGACCCCCCCTACAGTGCAGACCCCCCCCCCCACAGTGCACAGACCCCCCTATAGTGCAGACCCCCCCCACAGTGCACAGACCCCCCTAACAATACAGCCCCCCCCCCCACAGGCCCATAATGTACCTGAAAACACATGAAGAGCCCAAGGCAGTGACATTGCAGGGGGGAGGTGCGAACAGCACCCGAGTGAAGTGACACCTGACGGCTCAGTGATCCGGGACCCGGCGCAATAATCCCCTTCTCTCTGTGGTCGCGTGACTCGCGACGCGCCGTTCTGATCAGTCTCAGCAGCGGCTGTCACTCACAGCCGAGCAGAGTGAAGCCGCCTCCCCCTCCTCCTTTACGTCTACACAGTGCTGTGCATGCAGGAGGAGGGGGAGGCGGCTTCACTGTGAGTGACAGCCGCTGCCGAGACTGATCAGAACGGCGCGACTTGACCACAGAGAGAAGGGGATTGTTGCGCCGTGTCCCAGATCACTGCGCGGCTAAGCCGACAGGTGTCATTCCACTCGGGTGCTGCTCGCACCTCCCCCCTACAATGCCGCCCACTGCCAGTGCCTCGGGCTCTCTCTGTGTGGGCTGCAAACCCACAGCGCTGTCTCCTCTTCAGTTGGGGAGGGGGAGGGCGCTGGCCTGACACCCCCCCAATGTGTGGCACGCGGGGCGGCCCGCCCCCCAATTAGTCCGCCACTGGGTGGGGTCATGTCTTGGTAGGTTTGCAGTTGTGCCATACTCTTTCCATTTTCGGATGATGGCTTGAACAGTGCTCCATGAGATGTTCAAAGCTTGGGATGTTTTTTTTATAACCTAACCCTGCTTTAAACTTCTCCACAACTTTATCCCTGACCTGTCTGGTGTGTTCCTTGGTCTTCATGATGCTGTTTGATCACTAAGGTTCTATAACAAACTTTCTGAGCGCTTCATTTACGGAACAGCTTTATTTATACTGAGAATAAATTATACACAGGTGGTCTCCATTTACTAATTAGGTGACTTCTGAAATTGGTTCCACTAGATTTTAGCTAGGGGTATCAGAGTAAAGGGGGCGAATACAAATGCATGCAACACTCTTTGCAGATATTTATTTGTAAAAAATTTGGAAAAAACATTTATCATTTTCCTTCCACTTATTATGTGCCATTTTGTGTTGGTCTATCCCATAAAATCCCAATAAAATACATTTACGTTTTAGTTGTAACATGACAAAATGTGGATAATTTCAAGGGATATAAATACCTTTTCAAGGCACTGTACACCATGCAGTAAGTTTGTAAAAACAAAAAAAAAAAGCCGCGCTTACCCCTTTAAATCTCAAATAATGTGATAAGTGCAAATCATAAATTAACAAAGTGCATAATAACAAATATGCACAACCATAAAGCACTTCATAAAAAAGTGCATAACATAAAAAGTCCATCCAAATCTTCAAAGTGCATCTGTGCATAAATGTATCAACTGAATGTACTTTTTAAATGACCTCAACAAAGGTGCTTTGTGTATTTAGTTATATCACCACCACAGTCTACCTTCTGTGCCCCCGCCACCCACCAGGGTATACACTGACCCACATGTATTCACCAAAGGCCTCCCCAAGCTTACACTGAGGTGGGTCACACAAGTTTTTTGTAAAGGGTATCTCCCATGTCTTGTACAACCACTGTTCAGGGATCCTGGGTCCACACACTCTTATAATCAAGAAAGAAAGCCATAGGAAAGATAATAGCGTAACTCCTCTAGTTCATTAAAATCCATTTACATCATAAGAACTATTGCACTCACAAAAAATGTGCCAGCCCGGCACCCAGGATAATCTGCCAATGCTCTGCCAATGCTTAATTGAATTTTGTGATTTGCACTTATCACAATCTGGTGAAAATGTGCTTATTAACCAATCAGCTTCTTAGCTTTATTGTCAGTTGAACAAGTTGACGTTAGAAGCTGATTTGTTACTATGAACCTGATTCTGTGTGCACCATTTTTAGTAAATCTATCTCACTATGTGTTAGTGGCAGAATGAGTAGGTGAAATCACAGGAAAAAAAGCCTTAACAAATAAAACAAATGAAGTCACTGCATCTAAGTAAGCTGCAATTTTTAACATTTTTGTTCTTGGATTTGGATGTACTTTAAGCTCCAGGACTTGGCTTTTATGTCATACCATAATACTGATCAGAATTCACTACATTTCTTGTGCTTATTTGTATGCTATCCTTATTATTTTTTTTTTTTTTTTATGTGTTTTTTTTCTTCATCTGTAGATATTGGAATCACAGATTGGCAGAGAGGCCCCCATAGAGGAAGAGGACATCCCCCGCAAGTCACCTGTGAGTCCTGAGATATAAGTAGAATGCATATTTATACAACAGATTGATGATTCATTGTGTGTACCATTCTGTATAAGTAATCCGTAAAAACAATTCAAAGTAGAACTCCGGATTTATCTGCATTACATACTTGTATAGGTCCAGCTTGGCAAAATGTAGGTACACATATCCCATACCCGATAGGCTGCTGGGGAAGCTAAAAATAATTGAAGTAGTCAACATTTCCATCATTTATAGGACAGCTTGAAATGTTTCCTTTAAATACAAGGTATTTCCTGATGAGATAAATTGGACAGGAGGGTCGGTGACGTTACAATCCCCACCTCATCCAAAAAAATACAAGACATCCTATGAGTGGTGGCAGTTCTGAGTGAGCGACCCCCCTGAGGTCAATGTGCAGAGGGGAAGCTGCATGCACAGAACAGGACCTGGAAGATCGCTGTTATCACTGTAGTGCCACCAACTAATGCAGTGATTTGTCAGCTTCCCCAGGGATCCATCAGGTATGAAGTATCGTATACAATGTGCAAATCTGGACCACTGTTCATTTTACAAATTCGATAATTCCCAGAGTTCAGCTTTATTATAACATATACTATTGCTAGGAAAATTACTTTTTGTGTACTTTAGATTCTGTTTGTAAATGATTAAAAACTCTGTTGAATTTCTATTGCCGCTGAAATAAGAAGCAGATGCTTCTGAGTAAAAAACGCTTTATAAAAAAAATACCATGGGCATTGGCCCAAACCAAAAGATAGCCGGTGAGAGGCGACGAAAAACTACCAACCCCCTTTTCACTCCCTGCAATCAAGAGGCCCAATTCACAAGGTTAACCTGCCAGGATTAGGAGCCCTATTTGTACCAGTTATTTTCTGTTAAGTCCAATGAAATAAAAAAAAATGTCACAAGTTAAAAATAAAGATCCTTATACTTGTGCAAAGTTTTGTGAATTGAGCCTAAGGCTGCATTCCCAATAGTGCAACTTCAAAGTCGTGCCACTTTTATGTGACTTTACAATCTCTGGCACTCAAGTCGCAAGAAAGTCATTTCGGAGTAGTGCAGGAACCTTTCCAAATTGCTGTGACTTTAAGTCGCATAGATTGGAACGGGTGCCATTGATATCCATGGGCTGCAACTTGTGCGACTTTGTGTCCAAAAGTGTCATGGCAAGTCACACAAGTGGGAATGGAGCCTAAAACATATAAAGCATACACCAATGTTGTTCAAGCTTTGGTGGAAGAGGGCCACATTAGCATAAAAAATATTTTAAAAATGGCACATTTTCCCTACAGTATGCAGTTAGTGACATGGGGAGTTCTCCTCAATGACACGAGTAATGTAGGCCCTACATGCAAAGATTTGTAATTGTTTGTATGTATAGTTGTTTGTAATGCAATTAATTTAATTAAAATATATATTTAGTTTTAATTTTTGGTTGTTAGAATCAGTTGAAAGTTGATCAGCAATCAAAACTAACCTATCAGCCTAAAAATGAAATATTCGTGAAATTTACAACTTCATCCTATTGTCTAAATTTTGATAAAGTTGTATAGCAATCAATAGTACCCGGCTAGTTACAGGATTTAACATTATTTTTTTTTTTATCAAATTCAATTCAAGGTTAACTTTACCCATAACATATAATATAAAAAATAATGTTATTTAGCAAGGAACATACATTCCACATTAATAATTATGCTACCAACATTAGTGTGTGCTGTAAATTGCTTAAAGCATTGCTTCTATTTCTTCTTGCCAGAGGCTGCCATTTTGCTGAAGCCCAGAGCCACTGAACAGCAGTAAATCATAAAGTGGAACTAAATCCATTGATTCAATGGTTTAAAAAAAAACGTACATTCCTGAAATGCCGTGATTGCTAACTCACATCTGCTTGTGTTCGCAACCAAACTGTCAAACCATCAAATGTCTGGGGTCATAACTGATCACATGTACAGCACCATGGCAGTTCTAGCTCAAACAGAAGCAGCTTCCTTGGCTGTAAAGGATAGGAGGGTTTAATTCAGATTTAAGGCTGTCAGCAGATCGGCAGTGTCTAAAAATGGAGAGTAACTGAGCATGTGCAGAGCAGGATTAGATGCTGTGTTACTGGATTTTATACATTATAGGAGCTTATTTTGAGTGTTTTACGTAGCTTTACCCCTGCAGTCCTCTAGCAGGACTTAATTTTCCGACTAAAGTTCCACTTTAAGCCTTTTATTTGCTGCAAGTTTCTGAGACAGTTTTATGTTAGGGATGTAAGTCACTTCACTGCATGTTTTATATTTCCATCACATCAGCTTATTGTGATTAAATATCATTTCAGATGTATGTCCCCAGTGTATTACTTTCTGTGGATTTGGATAAGGAGAGCCACCGAAACTATGGAAGCATGGAAGAGTCAACGGATCCTGTCACTACAGATGACCAGCAAGCATTTTTTACTGAGTAACTCTGAGATATGATGTAATAATCAGGAATTGCCACAGGAGGGAGACATTGCTCCTCTAAATCCATGCAGTAGGAAATGTGTTAAGAGATAGAGAAAGATCTTAAAAGGACTTTGGACTTTGCAGCCCTTCCTGAGACACTTAGGTCACAAAGAGCATACGTGTTGGAATGTCTTTAGGATCAGTTTTTGTTGCATAAAGATAATTTGCGAGGACCAGGCTTTGTTACATAAATACAGTATATACATGTGAAGCGAGCAGTGTTCCCAGCTGTCCATGCTTAGTACTACTTTTTTTTTTTTTTTTTGAATAGTAGAGACTGGTAACACTTAAATAAGGGAATATTTTGATTGTATGGCCATTTCAACAAACACACCAAAAATTTAAAAGCACATTTTGAAGTTAAGGTCGTATCTGGGAGATACTGTAGTTTCTTTGAAATTAACTTAATAGGGTTAATATTTTTCACTGTGTATTAAATATGCCAATATATTTTATTATTGTTGAAAATGTTGGATATTTTGTTCTTGCCTTTATTTATTTTTCCATATATTTAAAGCAAAATGTCAGGCAAACGAATAATACGTTTAAAAATAATTTGATCACGAACATCTTTTCTTAAAGCAGAGTTCCACCCGTTTTTGTGTCAACAGCTACAAAAAGTGTAGCTGCTGACTTTTAATAAACGCACACTTAACCATCCCACGTTCCAGCGATGCGGCCGCCAAACCCTCGCTCCTCTCTCTTTCCTCTCTCCGCAGCACCGGCATCACTACTGTGAGCACCCGGCTGTGTCAGCCTGCGGCTTAACAGTCGAGTGCACACTGCGCATTCAGGAGCTGCGCTGCGTGTCCTGAATGACCGAGCAATCTTCTGGGACCAGTGTAACGTGTCCCAGAAGATTGCTGGGAGGGAGAGCGGCGACGGCGGCCCAGAGCGGAAGTGGGAACTGGGTACCAGTGAAAACTAGAAAGGTCAATAATCTATGGCTAAAAAACAGAGGAGATGAGGGAGCTCTGATGGAGCTGGTCAGAGGGATGATAGTGATGAGGTGGCACTTCTGGCAGCACTTTGTTTAGAGGAGAAGAAACCCTGAAGATATAAAAAAGGAAAAGAAAGGCGCCTCTAAGTGCAGTATACAAAATGTAATAATGTACACAAAGGGTTAAGTGCACTTACAAGATCGTTGAGTGTTAAAATCAGGAGTCCTCGTCGGTGGCATGTGTCCATCCATTTTTTGATAAACAAAAATGTATCGAAAAAGGCTACCCTCCATCACTCGTCAAACAAGCCTACACCACATGCATCAATCCTGATACTCCTACCCATAAAATGTATTCATCAAAGGACATTCGGTTCACGACTCAATTTCCTAACAAACACAAAAATATGGAACACATAGTTCATAAACATTGGCCAATACTACTGCAGGATTCCCATCTCAAAGACAGTATACCAAATAAACCCAAATTTTCATATAGGAAAGCGCCTAACATTAAAGGAAAGATTGCCCCAAGCAAAAAAAAAAAGAAAACAAATACATCATCTTCACTCCAACTCATTTTTATGATTGGGATGTATCAATGCCGCAAACCCCTTTGCCTTACATGCAGTTTTGTACAACATGGTCAAAAAACATTCACGATTAAAAATAAAACATAGAAAATTTCGGAATTCTACACGTGTTCTACAAACCATGTAGTATACTGCCTGACCTGCCCCTGTGGCCTCTACTATGTAGGTCGATCTATACGCCCCCTAAGCCAGCGTTTTGGAGAGCACCGCTGATTCATGGAGGCCGGTAAAGACCACCATGGCGCCCCACGACATTTCACCCAACATCATCCTAAATCCACCGTTGGCCTAAAAGTATGGATCATCGAATCCATACCAGCCACTCTCCGCAGCAGAGAGATTTAAACGTCTCTGCCAACATTAGACATATTGGATATACGCTCTTGACGTACTTTCGTCTGGAGGTATTAATGAAGAATTGGAAATTAGTACCTTACTCTAGATAATACTACATATAACATACAGACTGTGATATTATGGTGTCTATTTGTTATCCACTACTAGTATACTATCCACCTCTAACCTCCTAATTTTATCTTGTGTAAGTTATATGATCTACTACATTTAGTTGTTCATTTATCATTCATTCCCTCTTATTATATCCATACTTCATGGTGTTTGTCTGTTATACATGTACATATCTGCCATCTGTCACAGTCAAATATGATCTGTTATCAACAACTACAGGCACAATCTGTACTATTTGTAGAGCATCCATTACATCTTATTACCTATTCCTATAAGTAAATCCTTTATAGTAGATTTGTGACCTTATTTGTGGGTGTGTAAATCCCCGGCCACCCCTGTAACACACCTGCATACTTATTTACAGTCTATTATTATCATCAGAGTATTGCTACAGGCATAATCTGTATTATTTGCATAAGCATCCACCACCTCCTATTACCCTTCTGTCGTTTATAGATGCCCAGCCACCCCGTAACACTAATTCACAGTTAAGTAATACCTCTCGCCATGAGATTATTGCTACAGCCATAATCTGCACAATTCATACAACTTGTATAAGCATCGACTATTTTCCTCTACCTGTCTTTAGTGTATAGATGCCTGGCTGCCCTTGTAACACACCTATACACTTATTCATAGTCAAGTAATATTCAGAATTGTTTTATCATTGTTACAGACATAATCAGCACAATTCACACAATATGCACTATATACTATCGCTTATTCCTTTTTTTTAAATCCCCTTTAAACAGATTTATTACTTTATTTGCATGTGTATAGATGCCTGGCCACCCCTGCAACACATGTGTTTAAACGCCTGGCTGCCCTTGTAACATGGCTGCATATTTATTCATTGCCAGCGCAACATTAGACTTGCGACCCTATTTGCATGTGTGCAAACGCACGGCCTCCTTTGTAACACATGTATATAGACACCCAGCCGGCCGATGTAACACACCTGTATACTGATTCAATATCAACCTTACGTTTGTATACTTATTTATTATTGTTAATTTAACCACTGCCATCTGTGCCCTGTACCCCTGTGTCAAATTCCTTCAGGACTTCATTGTATATAGCACTGCCGTTAATGATCCAATTTGTGGGTGCACGGTTGTCTTGGCCGTCCTCGTAATACACCTGTCACTTCCCTTATCATTGTGTATTCAACATCTGCCCATACTCCCCTTACTCTTCCCCCTCACCATTTATAAGCCAGCTTGAGGAGTATGGGCGTAGGTCTGACGTAGGAGCTTCACATGCTCAGAAACGCATTACCGCCCCCTTCTCTCCATTGTTACTATCAGACTCGCGTGTCCCGCAGTGAATACAGGCTTCCCTGTTGCCTCCTCTTTCCAATGCGTATGAGAACACTTTACAGCTGCTGGATGGCTCTACACTGCTCTCTACCACCATTCTGAGGATGGGCACATGCCACTCCTGATTTTATCATGTCTTAACACTCAATGATCTTGTAAGTGCTTTGTGCACTTTATTAAATTTTGCATACTCCACTTAGAGGCGCCTTTCTTTTCCTTTTTTAATAATCTATGGCTGATGGTGGCAGCTCCCCTCAGAGAAAGCCAACTCTGTAAACAGGATGAAAAAATGGGAAACGCATGAAGAGCCACCTAAGTGTAGCATTAAAACACGATTTATTGGCAAGGTAAGCAATAGCTCTCACAACATAAAGATTAAAAACAGGCTCATCTGTATGTGGTATCTCTCCTGAGGTCCAAGGCAAGCCTCTACGTGTTGTAAAGGTGGCAGGGCCTCCAGGAAGTCGGCCGGGACCAGCGTGGAGTGCATGGAAGTGACGTCACCGGAAGAGGGGAAGCATTAGAGAGAGAAACCGTGCTAAACAGACAGGCTATACAGGGACTTCAAGAGGCTGATACCAGCTCCAATTCAGGTACTTACACTTCTTGCCTACATATAAGGGCTTATTCACATGGGGAGTATAGCTTCATACCCTGGTGAGGCCCGTGTTTACCCACATGGGGTTGCACAGGTGTTCAGTGTATCCCCCTGCAGGCAGTCCCACTGCTATCAGTTGGGATGCCCCCTGCAGGCAGTCCCATTGCTATCAGTTGGGATGCCCCCTGCAGGCAGTCCCATTGCTATCAGTTGGGATGCCCCCTGCAGGCAGTCCCATTGCTATCAGTTGGGATGCCCCCTGCAGGCAGTCCCATTGCTATCAGTTGGGATGCCCCCTGCAGGCAGTCCCATTGCTATCAGTTGGGATGCCCCCTGCAGGCAGTCCCATTGCTATCAGTTGGGATGCCCCCTGCAGGCAGTCCCATTGCTATCAGTTGGGATGCCCCCTGCAGGCAGTCCCATTGCTATCAGTTGGGATGCCCCCTGCAGGCAGTCCCATCGCTATCATTTGGGATGGCCCCTGCAGGCAGCCCCATTGCCATCAGTTGGAAAGCCCCCTGCAGGCAGTCCCATTGCTATCAGTTGGGATGCCACCTGCAGGCAGCCCCATTGCCATCAGTTGGGATGCCCCCTGCAGGCAGTCCCTTTGCTATCAGCTGGGATTCCCCCTGCAGGCAGCTCCAATGCCATCGGTTGGGATGCCCCCTGCAGGCAGCCCCATTGCTATCCGTTGGGATGCTCCCTGCAGGCAGCCCCATTGCCATCGGTTGGGATGCCCCCTGCAGGCAGTCCCATTGCCATCGGTTGGGATGCCCCCTGCAGGCAGTCCCATTGCCATCAGTTGGGATGCCCCCTGCAGGCAACCCCATTGCCATCAGTTGGGATGCCCCCTGCAGGTAGTCCCTTTTCTATCAGTTGGAATGCCCCGTGCAGGCAGCCCCATTGCCGTCAGTTGGGCTGCTGCACAGACACAGCTGCTGCTCCTAATGGGACATCCATGCTGGTGCATGGCCCCAAAAGGGTACGTTCAGGACTGTGCATGTGCACAGACATTCGCGCATCCCTGTGTGGGTAAACACGACCCTCACACGGGGTACGGATTCATACACCCTGTGTGAATGAAGCCTGATGTGTTCATTTTTACAGAGGTTAATTTATTTGTGCCCTTTACATCTGTCTGGGGTTCAACTTTTCATAAAGTAAAAAAATAACATAGTGAACAATGGAATCCAACACTCCTGCTTGTATTGAATGCTGAAAAGTCTTATAGAGGCTGCAATTTTGAAATGGGAGTGGAATTTTGGAATGAGGGAAGGCAGGAGACATGGGCTGCTGGACAGAATACATGGATGGCTAATCCAATAGAATGTAACAACCCATACACTCCTGCTGGTGTTTACATAAAATATTACAGATCAAGATAAAATTACAGAACAAATTACATTGGGGATGATTTGCAAAAGGAATCAGGACTGTTAACTTAGTAAATTGTATTTCCCCCCTGTAAAGTGATAGTAAATAAAGGGAGCCTGTGCTCACTTCGAAAACAAAATCATGTAGGGGGAAATAAAAAAACAGGCTTTTTGCTAGGATAATATTGTATATTGTATATTGTTGCTTGAAGTGAACAAGGCTTTATCTTTTTTTCTTTTTTATCAAGTTCCCTTTTGCAAACGGCCTCTAATCCTCTTAGGAAATTAACCCCAATGTTTTGGCCTGACAGTGGTGGACCCCCATTGCCATCAGTTGGGATGCCCCCTGCAGGCAGTCCCTTTGCTATCAGCTGGGATTCCCCCTGCAGGCAGCCCCAATGCCATCGGTTGGGATGCCCCCTGCAGGCAGTCCCATTGCTATCCGTTGGGATGCTCCCTGCAGGCAGCCCCATTGCCATCGGTTGGGATGCCCCCTGCAGGCAGTCCCATTGCCATCAGTTGGGATGCCCCCTGCAGGCAACCCCATTGCCATCAGTTGGGATGCCCCCTGCAGGTAGTCCCATTGCTATCAGTTGGGATGCCCCGTGCAGGCAACACCATTGCAGGAATAGGGACTGTTAACTGTATTTCCCCCCTGCAAAGTGATAGTAAATAAAGGGAGCCTGTGCTCACTTCGAAAACAAAATCATGTAGGGGGAAATAAAAAAAACAGGCTTTTTGCTAGGATAATATTGTATATTGTTGCTTGAAGTGAACACGGCTTTATCTTTTTTTCTTTTTTATCAAGTTCCCTTTTGCAAACGGCCTCATGGGCTGCTGGACAGAGTACATGGATGGCTAATCCAATAGAATGTAACAACCCATACACTCCTGCTGGTGTTTACATAAAATATTACAGATCAAGATAAAATGACAGAACAAAATACATTGGGGATGATTTGCAAAAGGAATAGGGACTGTTAACTTAGTAAATTGTATTTTCCCCCTGCAAAGTGATAGTAAATAAAGGGAGCCTGTGCTCACTTCGAAAACAAAATCATGTAGGGGGAAATAAAAAAACAGGCTTGAAGTGAACACGGCTTTATCTTTTTTTCTTTTTTATCAAGTTCCCTTTTGCAAACGGCCTCTAATCCTTTTAGGAAATTAACCCCAATGTTTTGGCCTGACAGTGGTGGACCCTTTCACTGTCAGGAAGCAGTGGTCTCTCAGCAGAAGTCTGAAACAACCCTGCCGAGTCAGAGATAGTTTTTCAATAAGCTTTGCTGATTGCAGATCTATAGGTCTTACTCAGCAGCGGGTAGGTTGGAACCTCTGCGGAGAGATCACTGCTTCCATACAGAGCACAATGCATGCTGGTAGAGGAGAGATACTCTCAGTCTGTGGTTACTTTCTAAAGAAAGCAAACTGTAAGACTTTGCACACCTGTTTTGATGCACCTGAAATGTATTTAGCTTATATAAACTGAATATTCAATTAGACTTCAGCAACCATACATGGGCAGACATAACCCTGAGAACCATGGGCAAGAAGATATATGATGTCCTGAAACTAATAGCTTTATTGCCGGTGCTAGATGACAAGGATTTAAACAATTGAACAAATAATAGACTTGAAAGGCACAAAAAAAAATACAAAGCGGTGCAAGATTACAAAGTGGATCAAAATACAGTATAAAACTGCCATACTAAATGCCTCAATATTAATAACAGATTCATTTTTCAAGAAAGAGAAATTTGAATAGAAATGTTATTTCTCATATGAGATGAGCAGTATTACATTCATAACCCCCCAATGTTTCTCTTTGTAATAAAAATAGCAAGAGACAGGTAATATGTCATATTACAAGGGGAAATGTTCTGGAGTTACACACTCTCTAGGGGTTAGAACACAGATCTTTGGTTTACAGGGATTTTCCAATAGATGAATGTCTATTATTAATATTGTATATAATCTGGTTCATATTCGCTATTGTCTTCCTGATTCTCCTGGCCAATCAGGAAGTGAGACCCGTCACCCGATTGACTGAGAGGAGACACGATCCTATTGGCTGCCTAGGAGGAGGCGCACGGCAGAAGCCACGGTGATGCCATGGAGGAGGCTTTTCTACTTGTGATGTGACTGCTTTAAAAAAGAAAAGAAGGGAAAAAAAACAATGAGGCTTTTCAAAAATTAAATAATGTAATGGTGTTTTCCACATGTTTTGTAATATTACACATGTGCATCTTGCTAAGGGGGCAAATAAACTGACTTTTGAGAATCCCTTCATTACTGATCATGTGCATAACAATCTTTCATTATGTTTATTTTGACGAAAGAATTCTAACTACCAGAAATTTACTACACTAATCAAGCGGTTTAATCAATAAGCCATAGTCCTGTTAGGTCCCATTCACATGCATGTGACTGCATGTGCAAAGGTTTGACATTGTTTTTAATGTAATTCACATATATGTGGTGTGTTGATGTGCAATTGCCAAGGAAATTCAATGTTGATTTTTTTTACCTGTCTGTCTGTTTTTTGTCTGCCTACCCAAAAGAGTAAAATACATGAAAATGAAGACGAATAGGTGTCATATCAGCCTGTTTCTTGATTGACAATCCAACCAAATAGATCCTCTTCTTTGCGAACCAGGCCTTGCCCTCACTTTCTCGTTTCTTTGATCTTCCATTGCAGGAGAGTCTGGCTAGCAGGGAAATGACTGTACACCAAGGGGCTCCAAAAAATGAGAGAATGTCTTCTAATTTTCTATAAAATAAGTTTGGCATTTAGCGTTCGGTTTAGTTTTACAGTTAAAATGTATGTAACTGCCAATAATGAAAGTCTTTTATTTTGTTTACTAAATAGATCATTGAAAATGTGTTCTTATATCTGTTGGATAAGTGCAAGATACCTGTTGACCCTACTAGAATTCTAGAAATGAGGTGAGGGTAAGGTGTTCTGTAGTACTAACACACTTTACTGTCTTACAGTGACAATGCTGCTCCTCTATAGAGTGCATGTTGTCACCCTAGGACAGGAAGTGTGTTATTGCCAGGGCTGGGTGAAAATAAAGTTAAAACAGCTAAGACCCATACATATGGGGTGTAACATGAAACAAGGTCACAGATTATGCAACGCCCCACCCCCATACAACCTTATATGCCCTTGTTGAATATGGTTGTTTTCCTTCAAGCTCCATGTGCATTTTAGAATTTGGCACAGCTGCGGATGGCTTTGCCCACAAAGGCACGTAATTCCTTCACAAGACCGGTGAATGAAAATACTGCAAGTTTCATCTGCCACCACAGCATAGGGACTTGTGTGGTGGCGTCATTGCACTTGTGGTCCGTTGATTCTTCCTCCAGCGGTACGGACCTGTGGCTGGAGGAAGAGACTGCAGGAAGCAGAGCATTACAATGCTTCGCACGGATTTCACACAAAGGAAGCAATACAGGCAGACAACAGGATACTTTTTCATACAAGTACATGGTACAGCAGTCACATATCAGGCATATTAGGTGATTGGGTAACAAAATTTAAAGCAATTTTGAACCCAAAAAACAAGAATATAATATACTGTGGCTTACCAATCCTTAGATGTGATGGCTGCATTCGTTTTCATCTTTAAGGTTTTCTTTTTACCTTTATTTCCCCCAGTGATCCTCCCAGTAACACACTTCCTGTCATAAGCTGGCCATAGACGGTTCAAATCTCGGCCGGTATAGCAGTGGCCGATCGAGATTCGAACCATGTATGGGCAGGATGATTGTACCCAAGTTGATCAATCGAGTCGAACCAGCCTGTCATATTTTTCATGCGATTATTGCCAGCGGCTATAGCCGCTAGCAATAGTTACTGTGTTCTCCCAGCATTAATGGGCTCACTGCCCTCCACTGAGAAAACACAATAGCTCTGGGAAGGGATTCCCCATCAATGCTGACTGTGACTGTAGTTGCAGGAAAGAAAAGCACACCATCTATGGCCAGCTTGATGGATGCAATAGTAAAGCAGACTTCTTTGGACAGCAGCATTGTCAGTCTGGAGAGAGGGTAGTATAAAGCTGGCCAGTGGCCACCAGGGCCAGGACAAGGGGGAAGGAGTGGCAGAAGAGGAAAGAGCCTTGGGCAGAACAGCTCATGAACCGCCATGGATTGCTGGTGGAGATGTAGGGATCATTTCTACTCAGTGCCAAGGAACTCTAATTCCAACCTTCAATGTTTGAGGGTTTTTTTTCTTTTTATTTTTTTATTTTTTTTTTTTTAGTCTAGAGTTTTGAATATTGACTCTTGGAATGTCCGAGGGCTGGGGGCCCCTGTAAAAAGAGCAGTGGTGTTTGACACCCTTGAAAAATGCAATGCAGGGCTGATCTGCTTACAGGAGACGCACCTAACTGAAGATACCAAATTAAAAAGCCAGAGCAGGAAATTTCAAGCTCAGTTCCACTCAGTTCACACCTCCTATTTAAGGGGGGTGGCGTTTTCCTGTCGGCAGATCAGCATAGATAAAGAGGAGCGATATGTTTTTTTACACTGTGTAATTGAGAATCAGGAGTATGTTTTGGCAAATATTTACATTCCTCCACCATTTAAATTGGAAGTTCTATATTGTTTAATGTGATTGTAGCCGTATTAGTGCAATTGTGATAGAGAAAATTGAGTACTGTCCGTGATACTTTTTTTATTTACACTAACATACAATTTTTTAGGACAATTTTTTCAGGATATTGTTTAATGGAATTCATAGCGGATAAATCCGGGATGCCAGTTATAGTAATGGGGGATTTTAATGAGGTCATTATTAAAAGCCAGGATAGGTTTCCACCAGGAGTATATATGCAGACGGAGGTTGAGACCCGGTTGTCCCGGTTTTTGCAGGAGGGGGGATTGTTTGATATGTGGAGAATGCAAAACCCGGATCTGTTACAATATTCATGTTTTTCAAGCTCTTACTCCTCACTCTCAAGAATAGACTTAGTTCTTGGGAATGAGGAGGCAAGCCGTGTAGTAAGGGAAATAGTCTATCAACCTAGGAGGGTGTCAGATGACTCACTAGTGACAGTATCTGTAAATTTAGGGGGGATAAGACCCCCAAGAGTATGGAAAATGAATCCAGTATGGTTCGAGTTAATTGGAGATTCTGATAAGGTGCTATTTAAATTAGCAGAGTTCATAAAGTTTAATAATGAGTCCGCAGAAAGAGGAGTGATATGGGATGCATTAAAGGCCTACCTTAGGGGTATCCTTATCCAACAAGTAGCAAAAGTTAAGAAGACATCCAGTGAATGGGAGAACAGAGTTAAAAGGGAGTTAGCGGTAGCAGAAAGAGCGTACATAGGAAACCCCACTCCAGAGAAACAAAAAATATGGTTAGAGAAACAACAGGAACATAAGGTAGTGATCATTAGGAAAATAGAGAATAAAAGATTGTTCCAGAAACAAGTGGAGTATGGGGAAGGGGAAAAAGTAGGAAGGATGCTGGCACAGATAGTAAGAACTAACCCCTCGCCATCCACCGTCCCAGTCATCAGGACAGAGAAGGGAGAAATCTCAGCACAGGGATCAGTGATTACAGATACCTTTAGGGCATTTTATGCAAAACTGTACAGTTCACAGGGGGCGGTGGGTGACGAGGACATGGATATGTTCTTTGCGAATATCAAAATACCGTCCCTTACCAAGGAGGAGAGGGAGACAATGGAAGCCCCATTAACGATAGAGGAAATTCAATGTGCAGTGTCGGAAATGGCGAATCAGAAATCCCCAGGACCAGATCCATTGGAAACTCAATCTTATCGACCCATTTCCCTCCTTTGTGCGGATGCTAAAATATTAGCTAAAGTATTAGCAATTAGGTTGAATAAAATTATCTCCAGATTGATACATCTCGATCAAACGGGATTTATCCCGGGCACGTCTACAAGTATGAACATAAGAAGATTATATCTTAATCTGCAGGTACCAACAGAAAACGAAGGCAAAAAGGCAATTACTCTGGATGTGATCAAAGCCTTCGATAGTTTAGAATGGAGATATATCTGGTGTGTACTGGGCGAATTTGGATTTGGTCCCATGCTTATTGCGTGGGTAAAAACTCTGTATAATGGCCCTAGTGCCAGAATCAGGGTTAATAATGAGTACTCAGGTAAGATTTTTTTTTAGAGAGGGGGACAAGACAGGGGTGCCCTTAGTCGCCCCTGATTTTCGCCCTGGCGATAGAACCGTTAGCTATTGCAATTAGATCCAATATGAATATGGTTGGCTTCCAAAGGAGGATGAGGGAAGAGAGGATCGCGCTATATGCGGATGATATTCTCCTCTTCCTGGGGGACACAGAGCAGTCCCTCAGGCAGGGGATGAAAGTCATTACAGATTTTGGGAGGTTCTCGGGACTGGTTATAAACTGGGAAAAATCAGCCCTTATGCCAGTGGACAAATTGAGGAGCCAAAGTCCAGCGACAGTGCCGCAGATGGAAGTAGTGGAGCGAATGAAATACCTGGGGATACTTATACAAAGAGATCCCAATAAATACATAAGTGATAATGTTGTCCCATTAATAGCTAAATTTTAAAATAAAATTGAAATTTGGAAGAGACTCCCATTATCGACTGCAAGGGAGATGTAATCTGATTAAAATGGTATAGATGCCGCAGTTATTGTATGCGTTACATAACTCCCCGATATGGGTAGATATAAAATGGTTTAGGAAAATAGAGGTACTATTTCGAGAACTCATATGGAGAGGGGGAGTATCAAGGATTGCTTTACAAACTCTGCAATCACCAACAAGAAAAGGAGGAATGGCAGTACCACACCCAAGGAGCTACTTCCTAGCTGCCCAATTGCAGCACCTGGGAACGAGTGAGGAGATAGGTGGTGGAACGAACAAGGCCTTAATGTTAATGGGGACACCATATAAGACTATGGTAGAAGCTCTTGAGGCAAACTCATTCTCACAAAAAACACCTACAATAAAATTTGTAGTAAAAGTGTGGAAGGCAGTTAAGGCAATTAAAGGTCTGGGAGGCTTAACCAAATACGCCCCCTTGTGGGATAATCGGAACCTGCAGGAAATGGAAAAGATAGGGAAATAAAGGGGATAGACAAGCTGGCCCAGTTATACACAGGAAAAATATTAAAAACATTTAACGCATTAAGATCGGAGTTTGATATATCAAAACAATCATTTTATAAATACCTTCAAATTAGACACGCGTTAGGGAAACACTTTAATAAGCAGGGACCAGTTTGGAACAACTCCCCTATTTATAGCAGATTAAACTCCCAAGAAAGGGCAAAAGGATTTATAGCGGATGTTTATCCATCTATATTTGAAGGAAGTATAGGAAGCCCAGAAAGGTTTAAATGTAGAAGGAAATGGGAGGAGGAACTTGGAACATTCACGGATGAACAGTGGATGAAAATATTGGAGGGTGACACTTAATCTCAGTTTCGCCTGCCCAGAAGATGTCACATTTAATGCTGCTACATAGATCATATTACACACCAAAAAGACTGTTTAGCTTTGGACGCAGAGCAGATGATAAATGCCCTAGATGCCAGGAGTCTGGAGACTTGGCACACATGTTCTGGCGATACCCAAAACAGTTTTTCGCTACTGGTCAGAGATTGTTACCACTTTGAATGAAATATTTAGAGTGGCGATCAAGAGGGACCCCAGGATATGTGTGTTGGGCCTGGACGAAGGAATAGGAGGATGAGCATGTATAAATAAAGCAATATTGAGGTGTATGTTTCAGGCAAGAAAATTTATAGCGCAGAGGTGGCAAGCAAAAAAACCCCCTTCAGTAGCAGACTGGCAGCTAGTAATTACAGAAACAATATGGAAGGAAAGGGTAATATATTTAAGGAGAGGTAATTTTAAAGAATTTAAAAAGATGTGGAAACCCTGGTTGGATAGACTGAGATACCCAGTATGAGGGATTAGGAATATAGGTGAGGGGGAGAAGGGAGGAAGGGAATGGTAAGGAAGGGAGGGGAGGATAGAGAAAAGGGAAGGAAGGAAAGGAAGAGAGGGAAAGAAAGAGGAAAGAAAAGGGGAAGGAAGAACATCTGAGCAGTGGGAGGAAAAGGGGTTCAATAGTAGAAGAATTAATGATACTTTATGGATAAGAATGTTTGTTAAAGGCTCACCCTGTTATATAGAAATGTTTTACGTGTTAGAGTGAAATAAGTGGTTGTATTTTTCATAGAGAATGTTTCTCTTTTTTTTTATTATGTAAAATATTGAAGAAAACAAATAAAGATTATGAAATAAAAAAAAGAAAATAGCACAGATGCTGGGGTGGTTATTGTGTAAATTGATACCAAACCTGGGGGTTACTATTGCTAAACCTGGCATCAGTGCTGAGGGTTATTATTGCTGAAACTGGCACCACTGCTGGGGTTATTATTGCTAAAACTGGCACCAATGGTGGGGTGGTTATTGTGTAAACTGGTACCAATGCTGGGGGTTATTATTGGGGAAACTGGCACCAATGCTGGGGGTTACTATTGCAGAACCTGCCACCAATGCTGGGGGTTAATATCGCTGAAAATAACACAGATGCTAGGGGTGGTTATTGTGTAAATTGGTACCAATGATGGGCTTATTATGTAAATTGCCACCAATACTGATGGTTTTTATTGTGTAAACTTGCGCTAGTGCTGGAGGTTTTTAATGCAGTCACTGCTACCAATGCTGCGGGTTAATATTGCTGCTTCTAATGTTAATATTGCGGGCTATTGTGTAAACTGGCACCAATGCTGGGGGATATTATTACCTAAACTTGTACCAGTGCTGGAGGTTTGTTAATTTAGTCACTGGTACCAATGCCGGCATTATCATTGCTGCCACTGACATGAATACAGGGGGCTATTGTGTAAACTGGCACCAAAGCTGGGGGTTATTACTGTGTAAACTGGCACCAATGCTGGGGATTATTATTGCAGAAACTGGCACCAATGCTGTGGGTTACTATCACTGCAGCGATGAGGCTTATTTTACTCCTAATTTTTTTTCAGAGTGCCTTGTGGTAAAAAATAGAGCATGACATTTTACAGGGTGTTATGCACCCACACAAGTTGGTCAGGCCTAAAAGAAAACTGTGAGAGCACTAGAAATACTAAAGGAAGTCAGTAGTTCTTGTGGCCCAGAAGATCTTGGTATGCAGAAATAGTAAAGATGGACCCACCCCACCACCCCCATCGCTGCTATCGCAGAGACCAGTGTTCCATCCTACTTTACAAATGCTAAATTTAACAGTTTGGTTATTGAAATCCACATTCTAAAGAATCGTGTGCTTTCAGGCTCAGTGATATCTACCTTGATTAATGCAAGGAAGCCAGCTTCCAGAGTAATTTATTATAGAGTCTGGAAGGCATATGTTTCCTGGTGAGAATCCAGGGGTTGGTATCCTAGGAAGTATGTCATAGGTAGAATTCTTGCCTTTCTGCAAATGGGTCTAGAGATGAAACTGGCTTTGAGTCACCCTCCCGTCCAACCTTCCTCTCTATGCTACGCAGTGGTCCAAGGACTTGCAACTGACTCTTGATGAGGAGGACTGGTCCCAAATATGGGCCAATACCAAATCATCCACCCAAAATATAGTGGCTCTGGAGGCTAATTATAAGGTGCTTATGCGATGGTATCTGGTCCCTGCTAGGATCTCCAAATTTTTGCCAACTTACTCGCCGGCGTGCTTCCGAGGCTGTGGAGAGAGGGGTACACATGCCCACATATGGTGGACATGCCCGATAGTGAAACGATTCTGGCTAGCAGTGTTTCAAATAGCTTCCACGCTACTCCACAATACCCTGGCTCCTGACCCAGTCCTTGCACTTTTAAACCATGTACAAGGAGACTATACCAAAGCCCAAATCCGCCTTCTTCTTCAGCTGACTACGGCTGCAAAGCAGACCATTGCCAAAGCCTGGAAAACCCCGAACCTACATATAACAAACTAAAAATAGGGTAACCCAAGCCACGATTCATAGCAAGATTGAGGCAACATTACTGGATCGTGTCCCTCACCATTCTCGAATTTGGACCCCTTGGGTAGATAATTTCCTCCCCCCAGATTTTGACACAAGCCTCCTTGTACCATAAATTCAGTCCACCCTGAACCTAAATGCTTAATGGTCCCCTGGGGCCCTGTGCGGTCCTGCCGACACTGACTCTGTCTCTCCCTCTCCATCCCCTTCTCTCTAGCTCGCTCCTTTCTTCCTACTGTGCCTTCCCCTTCTTTACCTTTTCCTAGCTTATGGCTACAATCTAACTGTATTCTCTGTGCAATGAACAAGGTCCTTCGGATGACTATCCCGTTTGCCCTGCATTCTCTTCTGTCCCTACCACGTTGGTTTTATGTTTTGGGTTGATGGTGGTTGGGGGGCTTTCCCCCTCTTAACTGGCTGTCCTCTTATCGAATGCACCGGTGTGTTCCCTTGTTCCAATGTAAAGTGCGCTAGTAATGTGCTTAGCGTTATATAAACACAGCGATATATACACCATGTTCTTTCTTTTTGTAACCAACGTTTTGTGCCGCGCTCGCGGTCTTGAATACTTCTGTTTGTATTCCTTATTTTTGTGTTATTCACAATAAAAAATTTGAAACGAAACTGGCTTTGAGTACTATCAAGGGCCAGGCAGGGCCGTCTTTAATATTGATTGGACCCTGGGCAAAACTTTTCTTGGGGCCCCTCTATGCAGTTTTGCTCTCACCTGCTCTGAGACATACAATAAATAGCAGCTAGACTCAAAATCAGTTTACTGAATCAGATCAGGCAGCTATTGTGATTGGTTGCCAGAGGTTACAGTGTATCATTACTGCTCACTGACTGGTTGCTAGAGGTTACAGCACTCATTACAGCTCACTGATTAATTACTAGAGGTTACAGCACATGATTTCTGCTTGTTGATTGGTTGCTAGAGATTACTATGTATATGACCTCAGGGAGGCATGATATACATATCAGTGCCGCCACTCACCGCTATTTACATATGAATGCAGCCGCTATTTACATATGAATGCCAGTAATTTACATGTAAACACAGGGTTTGCGGTGAGTCATCTGTACACAACAATAGGGCAGAGCTGGACAGCATTAGTAACAGCACTTCACACTGAGATATTGGGACACAGCACAGGACTAAAACCTCAAGGGACGAGGGAATTTAAACTAGGATAGTTGGCAAGTATGAGGCAGCTGCTTTGGGCCCCACAACAATGACAGGGCCCAGGGCAGCTGCCCCTTTTGCCCTGCCTTAAAAATGGCCCTGGGGCCAGGTCTCGGCCTTATCACTATTGTTTCAAGGTCCGCTTGCTTCGCATTGTTTGGTCCGAAGCTTTATTTTATACAGGGGGTAACGCGGCTTAATCCACTGGTTAGAGCACCCCTGAACCCTTGGGACTTAAATTTAGTTCTGCCGGCATTACAGAAACAGCCTTTTGAGCCGATACGACATATTTCTTTGGTCCTTTTGACATGGAAGCAAGTTTTTCTGGAAGTAATTTCTTCTGCAAGAAGGGTATCAGAGTTGGCAGCTCTTTCTTGTAAAGAGGCATATTTAATTATTCACAAGGATAGATTATTATTGTGTTCTCATCCTAGCTTTCTGCCAAAGGTGCTTTCAGATTTTCACCTAAACCAGGATATTGTTTTACCTTCATTTTTTCCAGTACTCTGTTCTAAGGAAGAAAAGTCACTACATTCCTTGGATGTAGAGAGCAGTCAAAGTCTATTTAAAGACGACTGCTCAGATTCAGAAAACATGTTTTGTTTGTGTTGCATGAAGGTCCTAGGAAAGGGCAGGCAGCATCAAAATCCACTATTGCCAAATGGATTTGGCAAGTAATTATTCAAGCTTATGGCTTGAAGAGGAAGGTTCCACCTTTTCAAATCAAAGCGCGCTCCACCAGGTCTGTTAAAGCGGAGGTCCACCCTAAAATGGACCTTCCGCTCATCAGATTCCTCCCCCCCTCCGGCGCCACAATTGGCACCTTTCAGGGGGGAGGGGGGTGCAGTTACCTGGATAATCCAGGTAACTGCACCCACTTCCGGGCTAGCTCTCTGCGGAAAGGGGCGTACATTACGCCCCTTTCCGCAAGTGCCCGCCCCCTTCCGCAAGTGCCCCGCTGCCTGCTGGGAAACACACAGATCCCAGAGGCAGCGGGGACCATCCTCATTGCGCAGCGCGGCTCGCGCATGCGCAGTAGGGAACCGGGAAATTAAGCCGAAAGGCTCCATTTCCTGATTCCCATACCCAAGATGGCGGCGGCAGCACTCGAGTGTCGATCTAGAGATCGGCTTCGGGTGCCGACATCGCGGGCGCGCTGGACAGGTAAGTGTCACTATTTTAAAAGTCAGCAGCTGCAGTATTTGTAGCTGCTGACTTTAAAAAAAAAAAAAAACGCGGAGTCCCGGGGGACTCCCGCTTTAAGGCTTCATGGGCAGTGCATCACCAAGCCTCCGTGGCTCAAATCTGCAAGGCCGCAACCTGGTCTTCAGTCCATACATTCACCAGATTCTATCAGGTGGATGTGAGAAGGCATGAGGATATCGTCTTTGGGTGCAGTGTACTGCAGGCGGCAGTATAGGTCCTCAGGTCTGATTGCACCCTACTTTTGTTTGTGTTCCCACCCCTTGCTCTGGGACATTCCATACAGTTATTACTGTGGCTCCGTGTCTCATGATGTACGATAAAGAACATTTTTATTTTTATAACAGCTTACCTGTAAAATCCTTTTCTTGGAGTACATCACGGGACACAGAGGTTCCCCCCTCTTTCTGGTTACACGTGTATTGCTTTACTACAAAACTGAGATACTCCTGGTAAGGGGAGGGGTTATATGGGGAATTGAACTTTCTGTTTAGGGTGTGCCAGTATCCATCACCTGAAGGTGCCATATAACCCATACAGTAATTACTATGAAAAAAAAAGGAGAAAAAATACTGCGCTAAAAGTAATATAAAAATGAAAAAAAAAAAAACGAACCCAAATACCTAAAAGCAGCGATTAATATGATGTGATATACACCCATAAACCATATAAATCAGAAAATTATAACCGTGCTTTCCCCTATAACAAATTCTAGTGAGAAGAAATAACCCCTAAAGGTTATAAGAAAAAAGTAAAGAAAAAGAAAAAAAAAAAAAAATAACCATAACGTGTGGACAAAAATACTATGTATACACTATAAACAGTTACAATCTAGTGAAAAAATATGTATACAGTATAAATTAATGAATAAATGAATAAAAAATATGTTGAAATAGTTATAAATTCATGCAATCCATAAAGTGCATTTGTATATTTAATAAGATGTTGATCTCTAGCCGAGTGAACATTTTGCAAATATTTTCATGAACAGCTACCTCCAGCTGGTCAGTGTACTCTCCTGCCAGCCAGGAATCTGTTCATTTTTTTCTTCTCCATTTACCCCACTCGCTGAATATAAAATAAAACAAATGATCCCTGGCCAACTTTAGACTGTCAGATCTACACGAACTTCACTAATGAATTGAAGCTTAACTCCAGTCTCCAGCTAACACTTTATTAGCAGTTACAGTAAACTGTTTTTTTTTTTTCTCTCTTTAGGATAAAGGTTTTACATTAATAAATAAAAACTGACCATTGTAAGCCCCCCTTTCAGTGCTAAATGCCTTGTCTCGACCCTCCTAGCTGCCACTTTTTCTGGATAACCTGGTAATTATAGGAAGTTAAGAAATAACAGAATTACTGGCCAGATCACCCAAGTGAAAATAAAGGGGAAAAAAACGAATACAGCCACCATCTAAGAATTGATGAGCTGCAATTTAATTAATTTTTGTTTTTGGGTTTAATATGGTTTAAGGGCCAGTTCACACCACATGCAGTCCAGTGCATTTTTTTACTGCATAAAAAACACATGGAAAGTAGGTTATCTGGTTTTCAGTGGCATAGTTCACGCCAGTGCATGCAGTTCCAGTGCGTTCCAGCTCCAGAAAAAAAAAAGTAGAACATGCTGCATTTTTTTCTGCACTGGACTGTACTGGAACGCTGTAAAACGCATCAAAAATGCACTGCAACGCACCCAAATGCACCAAAAATGTACTGCAACACACTTATCCTTATTTAAGGTTAAGAAAAAAGAGGGGGGGGGGGGGAATCACTGGACTGCATCAAAAATGCATCAAAAAAGCACTGGAACGCATCAAAAATGTGCATTCTGAAAAGCACCTGGAACGCATGAATGAAATACTTGTATAGCGCACAATGCAAACTGAATCGCCTCTAGGCGCTGTGGCGAGCTTTGATCTGCGTTTCTATGGTGTGAACTGGCCCTTAATGTTTCTGGTTTATTTTGCTTTATAAGTGGAAGTATCCCACCTGCCTTGAATTTGTGCGATAGTCCCTTGGGAATCTATTTGGGCTTACTGCACAGGTAGGGCTAAGGAAGATTTCAGCTGCAGGACAGTGTGAATATAACCACTTTCACAGGGTTAGAAATAAATTGGAAATCCAAAATGTTACAATTGTCACTAGAACAGGAGGCGAGGTGAAATCTTGCATTGGGGACACCTTCAAAGTGACAGCTGTCTAAATGTGGCAATACACTTATGCCCTGTACACACGACCGGACTTTTCAACAGCAAAGGTCCTACAGAACGAATCCGTCCGACAATTCGATCGTGTGTGGGCTCCATCAGACCTTTGCTGTCCAAAAATCTGACGGACTTTAGAAATAGAACATGTTTCACATTTTTCCGCCAGACCCAGTTCCTATGGAGAAATCCGCTCGTCTGTATGCCAGTCCGATGGACTAAAACCAACACTAAGGCAGCTATTGGCTACTGGCTATGAAATTCCTTATTCTAGTCCGGTCGTACTTCATCACGTTCAAATCCGTCAGACTTTGGTGTGATTGTGTGTGGGCAAGTCAGTTCATTCGGAAAGTCCGTCGAAAGTCCATCGGACCTAGTCTGCCGGAAAGTCCGGTTGTGTGTACACGGCATTCATGATTTGTAAATGATTTAGGCACGAGTGATCAAACAAACAAGTAAATTAACATTTTTGTCAATTGAAATATTAAATGAGGTAGCAAACGTGGGGTATTGTTCTGTACTTTGTGGCCACAGCTGATCAATTTGGCAGCATCAAAATCGATTAAGATCTACAAAAATCAATCAAATGGAGGGTCTTTATATTTTCATTTTTATTAAATTCGATCAGTTTAGTTGCATTAATCGATCGATTGCATGATCATATCGATAACATGTGTGGTCACCATGATGTGTGATTATCCTCACTTTGAAGCAATCTCTTTTCACTTCCTGTTTTCTCTCTTGGATAGAAAACAAAGAAGAAAAAAAAAAAACGACAGTAGTTTTAACCATGGAAAGTTGTAGATTTAGATATACTTTAGGTTTCAGGACTAAGTTAAAAGGGAATTTTTTTTTTTTTAAAGTAGGCAGCTAAAAAGTAGCTGCTGACTTCATAATGACACTTACCTTTCCAGGGTAAAAAGAGCGACAATTTTGAAAAAAAGCACAATATTTTGTCCTTTTTGCTACAATAAAATATCCAAAAAAAAAAAAAACAATATTTTTTACTTTCTGCTATAATACATATCCCAAATATATATATATATATAAGAAAACATTTCTTCATCAATTTAGGCCAATATGTATTCTTCTACATATTTTTGGTAAAAAAAATAAAAAAAATAAGTGTATGTTGATTGGTTTGCGCAAAAGTTATAGCATTTACAAAATAGGGGATAGACTTATGGACTTTTAATTTTGTTTATTATTTTTACTGGTAATGGCAGCCATGTACGACCCCATACACACTATTAGATTTTCTGCAGATTTTTGCCTTCAGATTTACCAAAACCATATAATATGAAGTCAAACCGAGTTTCAATTTGTATGCAATCAGGCAGGCCCTTGGTTTTTGTAAATCTGAAGACAAAAAATCTGCAATCTAATAGTGTTTAGGGCCTTAGTGACACTTTTTGGGGACCAGTGACACCAATACAGTGATCAGAGCTAAAAAAAAAATGCACTGATTACTGTATAAAGGACACTGGCAGTGAAGGGGTTAACTACAAGGGCGCTCAAAGGGTTAACTGTGTTCTCTCAGTGTGTTTCTGTGTGGGGGAAGTGCTGACAGGAACAACACAGAGATCGCTGTTCCTGATCACTAGGAACAGCAGATCTCCATGTTGCCCCCTGTCAGAATGGAGATCTGCCTTGTTTACATAGGCAGATCCCCATTCTGCCTCTGTGTACCATGATTGCAGGTGGCTGACGGGCATCAGGTCTGCCGGGCACATGCATTGGCTGCTCCTCCATGAAGCGGGCACGCGTGTATGCACCCACACAATCTATTGCATGAAACAACGTACAGTATATGCTGTGGGTGGTCTTTATGTGGTTAAACAGTGTTTTTTGTTTGTGGTGCTCAGATGCAGTGAAGATCTGCTTTAAGAATCTAATGTTTAAAACTTTTAGGGCTTTTTCAAACATGTGGCAAGGACTGCCGCTCCTCTAAAAATCAATTTGCATTTGGAGTGCTCTTCAATGGTGTTTGACAGATGGTAAGGAGGCGATATCCTTCTGTTTTAACCCTCTAAATGCTGCACTACTGTGCAGATGGTTCCACCGCGCCTCCACTTACTTGAATTGGTTGTGGGCAGTGGTGGTCATCAAATGTGGCAGCGTGTTTAATTCCTGCCATGACCATGTGGCCATGAAGCAAAACTTCACACTCATGGCATATGTACACCCCTGTCTGATGCCTTTCCAGCTTAACCACTTGCTGACCGCACTACAGCGTAGCCGTGATGACGCCCACCACGCGCCCTCTGCTGGGTGCGGGCGGCACACTCTGTGATGGCAGAGTGAGGTAAAGAGCCAATCAGCGGCTCTTTACCGCGTGATCAGCTGTGTCCAATCACAGCTGAGCATGGATATAAATAGAAGCGGGTTATTGGCACCTCTTTCCTCATGCTGACAGCATGGGGAGAAGACAAGAGAACCGAAAACCGGCTTCTCTAAAAGTGACACGTACACTGATAATCAGGGCACTGTTTACCAGTGCGGGCCAAACTGTGCGGGCCAAAACTGTGCCCACCAGTGCTGCCAGTAAGTGCCTATGGGTGCTTTCTCATCAGTATCACCTGTCAGTGCGGTCTATCCATGCCCAGCAGTGCCTCTTACCAGTGCCGCCTCATCAGTGCCGCCTCATCAGTGCCGACTCAAAAATTACCTGTTTGCTAAATTTTATAACAATCTATGAAAAAGTTTTTATTTTTCAAAATTTTCGGTTTTTGTTTAGTAGAAAATAAAAAACCCAGTGGTGATTACATACCACCAAAAGAAAGCTTTATTTGTGTTAAAAATATTCATATTGGTACAGTGTCGCATGAGCGCGCAATTGTCATTCAAAGATAGCGCTGAAAGCTGAAAATTGGCCTGGGCAGGAAGGGGGTGAAAGTGCCATGAAAGTAAGAAGTTAAGAAACCTGTTATATGTTTTTAATAATTCCACCCCCCCCCCCCCCCTTTAGGGGATAACAAAAAATAAAGGGAGTGTACAGTCTTTCAATTGTTTTTTTTGTTGTTTTTACAAAAGCCTATAAAAGAGATAATCCTAATGTGAAGAATGTTATCAATGAGTATTATTGTATTTAGTGTGTTTGTCTTTGCTTCTATAGGCCCGTACACACGGTCGGACTTTTTGACAACAAACATGCAAATTAGCTGTTTTGGAGCAACATCCGACTGTGTGTACGCTCCATCGGACAAACTTTTTCTGTTTTCATCGGACTTTTGTTGGCTCTGCGAACGGACAAACTTTTTGACAACAGAAGTCCGATGGAGCAAAGTCCGACCGTGTGTATGCAAAAGCATCGGACTTTTGTACAAGGTACAAACACGCATGCTCAGAACCATTGCAAACGATCAGACTACAATACAGAAGTTGACCAAAGGTGGCGCTGGAGTCATTGAACGTCCTCTTTTGAAGTGGCGTCCGTACGTTGTGACGTCACCACGTTCGTGTTTGTTGTCAAAAAGTCCGACCGTGTGTATGCAATACAAACTTGTGGACAACACACTTTGTACAAAAGTCCACGGAAAAGTTTGTACAAGTCCGACCGTGTGTATGGGGCTTATGTGTGACATGGAAGTCAGGTAACACACTGAGAACAATGCACCCCTGTGTGGCTGATATCGCAGACACTGGTAAAGTGTGTGAGTGTGTGTATAATCCCCAACAATTAACTTTTCTTGTTTGCTTTTCGTCTGTTAAAAATACTATTGAAAGCGTTTTGTTGTTTCTGTTTGATAATTGCAAAATCAGTGAGCCAATAATGTCTGTAAATTCTGCCTCTGCTGTACTCTTATTAATTAAAGTTCTCTCTGTGGACTACAGGACATCTCCCCCTATGGCATGGAGAAAAGGAGAGTAAATCCGGCCATAGATGGATTGAATCTTGTTCGGTTCAGCAGGGCTGAGATTTGATCCATCTATGGGCAGGCTGGTTGTACCCAAGTCGATCCATCGATCACCCTGGGCACAAACAGCCTATCAGATTTTTTACATACGATTACTGCCGACAGCTATAGCTGCTAGCAGTAATCGTTGTGTTCTGCTGACAGGGAAGTCTCCCTATTGGCATAACATAATAGCACTGACTGTGCTGATGGGGGAATCAAGCAATATCCCATAATCTATAGGCTGCTTAACCCCTTTGTGCTGGCTGTGATCACATGATCGGAAAGCTCCCGATCTCAACAAACAATCTGGAGTTTTCTGTTAGCCGCCGGTAACTGTGCCCGCAACGCTTGCACTCATGGCACAGCTGTGTTGGCTAATTGGCAAGCAAATATGCGGGCACTTGTGGCCAAGACCCGCCCGCTGACAGGGCGCATATATGCATACTGTCAGCACCTAGGGTTTAAGAGGTGTTCTCTAGTTCTGTCCTAGAGTGACAACGCTGCTGCTCCATAAATACATTACAATGAGTCAGCATCGTTGCTCTAGGATAGAAAGTGTGTAACCAGAAGGCTCATTAGGTGAAAATCTTTTTTTTGTAAAACTAATGCAGCCACCACAAACAGTAATTGCAAAGCAGAAATATCTTCTATCTTTGTTCTTGGGTTTAGAGAACACTTTAGGAGAGGAAGTAAATGCACTGCAGGAGCATGAGGATTCCTGAAATTACCTACACATTTTTCAATGGTCCAAAGCCATAGTTGTCAACATTCAGAAAAAATTAATAGGGACACTTTTTTGTCTGTAGGCGGAGTTTTATTAATTAGGGGTGGGGCATTCATTTCTAGGTGTAGTTTAGCACGGAGAAAAAATGTGGCGCATGTAATGGCAAAAAAATGGGCATAGTTTAAACGAAATATTGGGCATGGCTTAAAGGGGGTGTGGTTGGAGTCTGAAATGAAAGAGGGATGGAGGAAGAAAGAAAGGGAGCAAGAGGGAGAGAGAATAAAGAAAGAAAGTGAGAGGAAGGAGAGAGAAGGGAGGAAAGAAAGAGGGATGGAGGGACAGAAGGCCCAGATCCTACACCACAATAGCAATATGTGTATTCAAGAAAGTTTAACAATCAGCAGATAAAGATACTC
Organism: Lithobates pipiens; assembly: GCF_037356315.1. Taxonomy (NCBI): domain Eukaryota; kingdom Metazoa; phylum Chordata; class Amphibia; order Anura; family Ranidae; genus Lithobates; species Lithobates pipiens. Next base: position 81,610,582 of record NW_027507758.1, on the reverse strand, counting down.
CAAACACCACCCCCCCCCCCCCCCAGGCAGATCCCATCAAACGCATACAAGAGATGGTCAGAGACTGCAGACGTGATGCAAGAGAGGGTCAGAGAGTGTGCCAACATAATACAAGAGACGGGCAGAGAGGGTGAGGACATGGTACAGAAGGTCGGTCGGAGAGGGTGCAGACATGGTACAGCAGATGGTCAGAAAATGTGCAGACATTGTACAGAAGATGGTCAGAGGGTGTACAGACATGGTATAGGAGATGGTCAGAGAGGATGCGGACCTGGTACAGGAGACAGTCAGAGAGCTGGAAGGCAGCTCTGTGGTGCTCGCGGGATCTCCCCCAGCTAGTAGGTCTCTCCTCTGTGTACAGTGGTGAGGGGAGGGGCCTCCGACCCAGGTAGCTAATCGGCTTCAATGTACAAGTGAATTGCTTTGCTCGTACACTGAAGAGAGAAGCCGATTAGCTGCCCGAGGCGGAGACACCTCCGCTCTCCACTGTACACGGAGGAGAGACCTGCTAGCCGGAGGGAGATCCTGCAGTCACAGCCAGAATCTGTGGTCGGCCGGGGACAGGTCGCCTACAGAACTTCAGGACAAAGCCAATTTCCCAGGACACGGACAGACCGGGACAAGGGTCTGAATACCATGAATGTCCCAGGAAAATTGGGACTGTTGGCAACTATGCAAAGCTAGTGTGGTCCCCTGTCAGCGCCAGCATCTTCTCCCCAACTTCTTCCAGGTGCTGCTCTTTGGCTACCTTGATTGGCTGACGCAAGATGACGGGACTGTTGCACATTCGCACAGCAGTGTAGTCATCCTGGCACACAGGCACAGTGCTGGAATGCAGTGTACATTCTTTATAAGACTATGCGAGCAGAGAGAGAGCAAGACATGCAAACTCTCTTCTGAAATAAAATAAACCTACCTGCCTGCTCAGTCTTCTGCAAGTCATCAAATCTACTGAGAATTTTTGTACAGACAGGGCTGGACTGGGACAAAAATTTGGCCCTGGACTTTATACAGACCAGCCCACTTTAATTTTGCAAACAAGCACAAAAACAGTTTATAAAACTATACGCAATTGTGCAAAAAACATAAGTAGTATAACATAAGGAGTCCTCACTAACCTCTTTTATTATTTCACTAATTCTCCTCTGTATTTTTCTCATCTTTCTGACATCACTGTGTGAAGTTGAGGGCGAGCCGCGCAGCCATTACTTTGTCACTGAAACCGGCCCACTGAGCCATCGGCCCACCGGGAAACTCCCTGTAGTCCCAATGGCCAGTACATGCCTGTGTACAGATATCTGTTTGAAACTCTACTGGTTTATCATACACCAGACCAGAACCGAGCCTGAAAGTATTGGTTTCAGATATCGCAGCATTTGCACGAGTACCAATACTGATGCAAATGCTTAGTATCGGTACCGGTATTGGTGCAACCCAAGTATTTAGCAGTTTATATTTACAAAAAAATTGCATTTTAATGTTCTGTGTACAGTGGGAAACCAAATATAGCGAATGCAGGGTCCTGGGTTTAGTAACACTTTAATAGAGAGGTTTATTTTTAGGGTTTACAAACATTTTAATCTTTGCGCCCGCGCTATAGCCGAAAGACAGCTACAGCGCGGGACTAAATTGCTGGGAGGGCATCCATGTATGTCCTCCTGTGTATGTGCTGCCTGTGCACCCCCAGCAGAGCAGGGGCGGTGCGCTCTGTGATCAGCGAGTCAATGAGACTTGGCTACAGATTGGATTAAGGGACTGATCCCAGCCCTTTACCACGTGATTAGCTGTCAGCCAATAACAATTCTTGTAGTGCTTCAGACCACTGAGCTCCCGGTCTCTCGATAGACCCACCGATTCACTGCCACTGAATCCCTTGAGCTCCTCCAATCTTCACTGAGTATTCTTCTCAAGTGTCACCCGCTCTTCTCTGCTGGGTCCCTAGCTTGGCACTCTAAATACCTCTCAAGCTTCACCCCTGCTTGGTCCCTGATTTGACACACAAGGCTCTGCAAGCATCAGCACTGCTGGCTGGGTCCCTGGCTTGATACCCACTGAAGTTTCCCGATTCTTCGCCATCCCTTGTTGGCGAGAATGCTGTTCCGGTACTTGCTTCAGTTACTCATTCTGGTCCCTGGTCATTAGACGGATGGTCCCTTACTGGCGAAATCTTCCTCTCTACCTCCGACCACGACAGGTTCTCCGGCCGGCAGAACTGTCACTTTTGGTTGGACTACAAGCCGCAATCCCAACCCTACTCTGCTCTCTCTTGCTTCTGGATAGGTCCTCAGACAGCCTAGCGGCCAGATGTGCCCGGGATAGGCCCCATCTCAGGCCTAGCAGCCCGGGCAGTACAACACACATCCACCCAGACAGCCGTCCAGGTGGCACAGAACACCAAACACCTGACTCCACCCAAATTTATAGGCAGAACAAGGGATTCAAGAAAGCCCATGCCCATTGGCTGAGATACCCCATATACCCATAACCTGACCTTGCATTGCCCTTCTCATTTCTAGTACCACCAAGTACCCAGCCACCTAGTAGTAGAAGAGAAAAGTGCAACAATGCCAAACCTAGGGCGAAATCTAAGATCTATAACCATCAACCAGGATAATTATTTTTGGCAAGTAAATTTGTGAGGAGCAACCCTGCCTAAACTCCAGGGTGCTACATAGCAAAAAGTAAAAAATATTGTTTCTTTTTCAAAATTGTCTGTCTTTTTTTGTTTAATAGCGCAAAAAATAAAAACCGAAGAGGTGACCAAATACCACCAAAAGAAAGCGCTATTTGTGGGGGAAAAAGAAAGGACATAATATTTATTTGTGTACAATGCCGCACGACCACACAATTGTCAGTTAAAGTAACGCAGTGCCATATTGCAAAAAAAATGGCCTGGTAATGAAGGGGGGTAAATCTTCCAGAGGTCAAGTGGTTAAAATTGGCAGGGGTTTAGGGCTTTGTGCTTTTGTCATCAAACAATAAAAACAAAAAAATTCCAGACCCGGCTCAGACAAATTGGCAAAACCCAAGTTGCCTTTTGCAGTTATAGTTTTTTTTTTTTTCTTATATTAGTTGTTTACCCCGCCTTTCCTCTCGCGATGACCTGGATACACTCAGAATTTTTTCCGATATTTAGGAATAGCTCCAGGTTTCACCACAGGGAACGCTCAGACTTTGCGCCGTCTTTGCAGAAAAAGTTAATGAATGCGGTTTTCGGAGGTGAGACCTTGTGTTGGGAGTAATTCCATCCCACCCCAGGGGCAGCGTGTAGGAGTAATAGGGATGCCATTCCCTTTATATGACAATTCCCTGCTAAATTTCATTTGCACTGCTGAAGGTTGTTCCCTGGGAGGTAAGTCACTCTTGCAGAATGGTCGATTCTCTGATGGATACTTATGTGCAACTCTCCAACTCTTATTGAAAGTTTCCTAACTCCCCTGAGAGTCTCCTACGTTCTGTTTGCAATCAGGTTGGGGGGAGGGAAGAGGAAGGGAAGGGAGGAGGATGTCTCACGTTCCACCTCCTCTTACATGTGAGATTAGGCAAAACATGAGTGTCAGAGTAAAGCAGGCAGGACTGTGATACGGACTCAGAAATGTCCTCAGCTGGGACACCGCAGACTCCGGGCCAAGCTGGATCCTCAGCAACCATTACGTAAGTACGTGAGAGTCCTCCGTCATACACATGTGCAGATTTGGGGGGCTTAAGATGACTGGAAAAGAGCAGTCGGGGGTCCAGGAATAATCTACCTGAAAATTCCTTAAAGCGTAAACTAAAAATGTATTATATTTCCAGTTATTGGATGTCCTTAGTCCTTTTTTCAGGATTTTCTCAGTTTAAATTCTTCTGGTGATCCTGCCAGTAATGCTCTTCTTCTCCTAGGGTGACAACGCTTACTGTGCTATATAACAGTGTTGCCATACTCTCTAGCTCCCTTGTCACCTCCTCCCATGCTCGCCTCTAGGATTTCTCCAGAGCTTCTCCCATCCTTTGGAACTCCCTACCCCAATCTGTCCGACTGTCACCTAATTAATCCAACTTTAGATGATCCCTGAAAACCCTTCTCTTCAAACAAGCCTATCCTGCTTCTAACTAACACTGTTTTACTTCCTCCATAAGCTCATCCCCCCACAGCTATTACCTTTTTGTATCAATTGACCCTTCCTTTTTAGATTGTAAACTCTAACGAGCAGGGCCCTCTGATTCCTCTTGTACCAAATTGTAATGTAACTGTGTCTGCCCTCATGTTGTTAAGTGCTGCGCAAACTGTTGGCGCTATATAAAACCTGTAATAAAAAAATATATAGAACAGGACTACAAAACACCTCCCTGTTTTCTCCAATATTGAGATGAGGTGAGGAGAAATGTAGTAATGGTAAACCTGTTTTGGGGACAGCTTTCTAAAAAGGATATTCCCCTCCCTTTGAGAGATTTCCTTACTTTCTACTGTTAGGACGTGGTGGCTGCATAAGGCTGCCCATAGATGGATGACGTTTTTTAGTTTAAAAAGACGAAAAGGATTCTTCCAATCACACGAGAGAGGTGGATAGAGGAATCCTCCCCACCGAGAATTTTTAAATAGTTTTTATATGTGTGTGGGAGTGATATTGCTTTAATAGAGGGTCTCATTCCTAAGATCAGTCAACAGTCTACAAGTACAAAGTGGGATTTTAAATACCCATTTAGTGGACACAAATGCATCACGTGGTGCTAACAATATTTACAAATCTTTATTTCATCCAGTAAAAAACGTTATAAAGCTTGTATCATTAGCGCATGGACATTGATACTACCAATCATCGCCCACTGACGGGGTGAAAACTGCTTCCAAAATTAGGAAATGTAGGTCAACACGTTTCGCAGAAACATCTGCTTCCTCAGGACCTCCAATCTCATGTACAGGTGCCCACAGTAAAATACATTTGTAAAAACAAAAATACATGTAGGTCACATGGCTACATGTGCAATCACAGGCAATGTCAACAGTTTATATCTGGAGAGTAAATGGCTATTCCCATGGGGGGGGGGGGGGGGTGAGACTTCGTATTCTGGTAGCTGGGATTCTCTGCTGTCAGAATACACTGATCAGCAGCTGCGGTCTGATGCCTGCAGCTACTGATTGAGAATTTTTTTATTACAAGCCTGTCCATCAGAGGTTGATTATTAGATTGATTTCTGTTGAGCGGGAGCGGCCAAACGTGGATCAAAATGTGACCTGGTCCCTGCAATTCCTCTCTGGCTAACTTCTGGCTTTTTGCCTGGTGATCCTGCCAATACCACACTTTCCATCTTAAGCCTAGTACACATGGGCCGAATGTCAGGCAGGGTGTTCTGGCGTGGTGTGTGTGTGTGTGTGTGTGTGTGTGTGTGTGTGTGTGTGGGGGGGGGGCAGGAGGGTCAGGACACAAAAGCACAGCAGGGGAGATTGCTGTACTAACATTGGACTGTTAGTAAAGCGCAGCTGTCCATTTTCATTTTTTATTTTTTTCGTTCAAACTGCTGGTTTGAATGAAAAAAAATAGTGGTGTGTAGTGTACTAGACTTTAGGGTAACAACACTCACTCACTGTGCTGTATCTGTGGAGCAATAACATTGTTACTCTAGAATAGGAAGTGTGTTAGCAGTATAGGACAACTCTCCTCATCTCCATGATTTAGGGGGAAGGTGTTCTGTAGTCCAGAGAGCTGAGCTGGGTAGGATACTAAACAATGCTTGAGATACTAAATGCAAAGGACAGCTCTGGATTTCCAGCAGGATTAAAAAGTATTTTTTATATATATATATATATATATTATTATTCCAAACAGGAGCAAATAAGGGAAGTACTGTACTCTAATTTTTAGATTCAGGCGTAAGCATTAACATCCAGGTTGGATGAGTGTTCACATGCATGATGTGTAAACAGCCCCAAATTTCCCTGCTGAAAACCGTAGTGATTCATTGATGTTTTCCAATAACTCCAGTGAGACCTCCTATGGTGACCACACATGCTTTTATTTTATTTTTTTATATGAACGATGTGCCAACAGTCCAATAGCCATAACTTCCCTTCTAATTGATTCAATTTAGATCATTTGCCCAGGATGGAAATGTATTGATTGTTTTTAATAGCTTTTTAGCCCTTAGATGCTTAATTCTTGGATACAATCATTATGATTGATCAAATATTTGATTGCATGGTGATTGTTCACTTATGATGGTTACAATCACATCTTAACAATTGATCGAAATACCTCAGTGTGTGTGTGTGTGTGTGTGTGGTGTACGGAGTACGGATCAACTGGGTTGTTGTCTATAAATTGGTTATTCCTATTGGAAGGGATCGATCAGAAAATAAATTGATAGTTTATCATAGCGTGTATGGCCACCAATAGCCGGCAGGGTGTGTAGGTCCCAACAGATGTTAGTTGATTGAAGCCTCTGGAGTGGGTGACATCTTCTGCCTATTGCCACCTTTAGCCCTTGTACACACGATCGGACATTCCGACGGAAAATGTCTGATCGGACCGTGTTGTCGGATAATCCGACCATGTGTGGGCGCCATCAGACTGTTTCCGTCGGAATATCCGGCCGACAAAGTTTTAGAGCTGGATATAAAATTTTCTGACAACATGATCCGATCAGACTTTGTCCAATTGTTTGTAGAGAATTCCAATCGGACAAAGTGCCACGCATGCTCAGATCAAATTCCTAGACCAAAGCTATTGGCAACTAGCCTGAACGTAGTCCTGTTGTAACGAAAAAATGTCATCACGTTACGAACGATCAGTTTCGGACAAAATCCGTCAGACAAAATGCGACGGATTTTGTTGTCCGAATGTCCGACCGTGTGTACAAGGGCTTAGAGTGATGACAGATAAGTGAACTTATTCCTGGTGACAACCCACCAGTGACAGAATGGCTAATAGGCCCCTTCCGTTACTAGACAAAGGAGCCAATTCAGTGGAGGAAGTGAGTGCCAAACCGGATTCGGATTCACATCTGTGAATATCACTAAAGCTGACCATACACTAGTAGAAATTCATTAACATTTTTTTTTGCTTTGAGAAAGTTAGTTTTATATACTAATTGTTAGTGGGGTCACATCAATGTTTGTTTTTAACCACAGTGATGAGAAAATTCGAAGGAGCAGCACGATACAATTTTTTTCAAACAAAGGAATTTCTGACCGTGAATGTGGTTTTCATTTAGGAAAGGCCATTCATTCCAAATTTGAATGTAAAGCCGGCCATAGACAGTTCCAACCATGTATGGGCAGGCTGATTGTACCCAAGTCGCTCCATCTATCTTTTTGGGTACAAGCAGCATGCCAGATTTTTAGGATGCAATTATTTTCAGCGACTATAGCCGTAGATTATTGTGTTCAGAATAAATCAGCTGGAAGTATAGGCAAAAGCTTTTTTTTAATAATAAGAAAGACTCAAAAGATAAGTTCACCTTTGGGAACATATTAAATATTCCACCCGTTTTAGCATGGAACATGTAACATGTTTAAAGTGTTTATTACCCCAACATTTCATATCGCTGATATGTGTCTGCTGTGCCATGTACTTGTATGAAAAACTATCCTGTTCTCTTTGTATTGGTTCCCTGGTCTTCTTATCAGTCCCTCTGCTTTCCTATAAAAAAAACTGACCACACTAAGCAGGAGAACACACTGTGGTCAATTCTCTAGCTATACTGAGAACTCAGTGTACTCTCCTCCAATGATCAGATTTGTCCTGACACGCCCTCCCTGCACAGCCATCATTCACTGGGAAGCTCAGTATGCTGCTGCTCCTCCCCAGCTCTTATACAGCTGAGAACAGAGGGAATGTGATCACTTATCAAAAAAAAAATGGGAAAAAAGGTATTTACATTTTTTTTTTTTTTTTTTATCTCTATACACAAATGTTTTGTCTTTCATTTCTATTTTAAACTACTGAATAGGTTGTTTTTTTAAGGTGAGGGTTTACAAGCACTTTAGGGGAATTACCATTCACTTCCTGTTCAAGAAGTGAAATAGGAAGTGAGAGGAAATCTCTTGCAAAATGAAGGGAAATTCCCTCTTAAAGAGGAAGTAAATGCTGATGTAAACCCTCTTTGTCTCCCTGCAAAGGTAAATCATAATGGGCTACTAAGCATCACATAGTAGCCCATTATGTGTCACTTACCTGACACAGGAGCCAGCGATGTCACCGCTGTCCCCTATAGCACGGAGCGTCCATCTTCTTCCGGGTATCGCTGGTCTGGCCACTCACAGCGATGACGGCACTCATGCGCATGGGAGCCACCACTAACGGCATATCGCTGTTAGCGGCATGCTCAGTGCGCATGCGGTGCCTGTCTTTTTGTAAATATCTCCCTAACCGTGTAGGTTTAGGAGATATTTATTGGACCTACAGGTAAGCCTTAATCTAGGCTTACCTGTAGGTCAAAGTGGTTTGTAAGGGTTTAGAACTGGTCATAGATGGATCAAAAATCAGTCAGTTCAGCAAAAAACAGTTGAGTTTGGGTCCAGCTATGGCTCTTTCCACTTGAGAGAAGTCAATCTAAGGATCAGCTTCTCTTGAACAGGAATGTTGGAATGTTGGAAAATTTTCATTTTTTCAGCACATGCAGCCAATCAGCTGCAATACTGATCAGTATATTCTGACAGTGGAAGAATCCCCGCTGTCAGAATACAAGACTACAGTGGGTAGGACTCCCCCATTCACCTCAAAAAGCAATTTTTCCATCCGTCATCGGATGGGATCGGGTGACGACGGACACTGCGGTCCGTTGTCATCCGATCTCCCATAGGGGAGAGCGGCGCTGTGACAGGTCTGTCGCTGCGCACTGTTCAGAGACGGACTTGTCATCTTCTGCTCAGCGGAGATCGCTCCGACGATCCCCGCTGAACAAGCAGACATCCACGGGGTGGATCAGCACTGATCCGCCCCGTGTGAAAGGGGCCTTAGACAGTTGTCATGGGATTAGGTGTCCCCATTGAAACAGTTTTCTCACCTTTTTTCTGTCAACTGTAGAAGTTTTGATTTCCTATTACTTTCCATCTCGGTGATGATGATCACTGGGGCTGCTGTTAGAAACCATGAGGCCCTCCCCCCAAATAAACACAGTTTACTAAGCTTCAGTTATGAATGAACACAGTGAGTAATCGGTACCAATGACTCTTTGTGTTAATTAGGGAAGGAAGGGCCTGGTAAATAATGGCATTGTGTATTTATCAGATCCTTTCCCCATTCTCCATTATGAAGGATCTTATTGTGTGCTTGCAGCTTCCAGTGGGAAGGAGAGGAGGGAAGCCAGCAGCACTGCAGGGGTGGGGCCCAAAGGGGAGCCTGGGCAACAGGGTAAAATGTATGATGCAAAGGGAGAGTGATCAGTGTGGTGGAGGGGGCAGTTACTGGAACCGAACCTCTGTATGAATCTGCAAGTTGGCAGGAGGGAGAGGAGAAGATGCCGGCTTTCAGCTGTTGCAGAGGGAGCCATACATGGTATCGGCTCCAGTAATTGCCCCCCCCCCCCCCCGGCTGTGCCAATCACTCTCCCTGCCCACATCCGATTCACCCTGCTGGCCTGGGACCTGTACAGGAGGACTGGAGGTACCCCCTTATCTACAGCCCTTGCAGTCACAAAGACAAATAGGGCGGGTGAATCTTCCCAGGGAGGACACAGACACCAATAAAAACTTGACAGGGTTTCTAACTCCTAACTCTTTTACGATACATACACTGAAACCCAAAGCATGTTGGTGTACTGGCCTTAGAGTGGTATATGAAAGAAAATGGACAGTCCCCCACAATATTTAGGTGTGGGGTGAGATTTAGTGCAGGGACCTGCCTTGGAAAGTCTTTCTGACAGCCTCCTAGAATGGAGATTAATTAGAAATACTAATGCGCAAACCACAAGAACTAAATTAAAAGTGAGCAGCTGCCAACATGAAAAAGTGTTCCCACGCAGTGATAAATTACTAATAAATAAATGTAGCGCTTACTCAATGACCAATTCAAAGATAACAATCCAATATAACTTGTGTAGGGATTATGAATAATAAATGATGTATCAAGTGCAACAACTCTTAAAGTGACAGTGCAATGAAAACATGTAGTGAATAATTAATAGGATGTATCTTCAAACACAATATAAAGAGCAATAGCTTATAAAGTGACAATATATGTAAATGATGAGAAATAAATTAATCCAATATAAATAAAGTGCTTGTGCAAAAATAGATGAAAAATAAGTGGCAAAAAATCCTGTTCATAAAAATGCTTCCACCATCCGCAGTGCGCCAATGATGTGCCCCAGTAACCTTTACTTCCCTCCCTACAACGCTCACATGCAATATAAAAAGTCTCCATGGTTCAGTAATCCAGTAAAAGTATTTAATAAACAGCAGCAAACTTGCATTTAAAATTGCAGTAATTAGCTCCACATAAAACAAGGACTTCCGGTCTCGGCCGCGTCTGGAAGTGATGTCACCTGGCTCCTTCCGACATGTTGCGTCACAGATCACGTGACTTTATCAAGGGTGCCCTTGATAAAGTCACATGATCTGTGACACAACACGTCAGAAGGAACCATGTGATGCCGTGGTTGAGACCAGAAGTCCTTCTTTTATGTGAAGCTGATTACTGCATTTTTTTTTTTTTTCTAAAGTTGTTCTTATTGAAATTTCAAGGTAAATACAAAACAAAACAGCCTATTGGGCATACCCGGGCTCGGTCACTACTATAAAACAACTAAAAGAAGAAAAAAAAAGAACATACATATAAAATTATATATATATTCCTAACAAAACCACTGTACGCTGAACCACCCATGCAGAATATGCAAAGTAATCCTCTAATTCCGCTTATACCCTGCAAAACTTTCTTTAATTATTCATGGGATGAAATTTACATTACACTTACATATTCTTACTCCCCCTCCTCCCCATAGATTATTGATATGAGAGCACAGGGATGTTGATGAGATCAGGGATGCCACCTACTTCATTCCCGGTACTTAATAGAGTGATACTAAACATCGATCGAATCTGCATTAGTGGACTGGGATTCCATCCAAATATCCCATATTTTTTTTTATTTTTTGCCACAGCCACGTGACAGGTAAGTAGCTTTGTACAATGGTAGAGCTGTGTTTACTAACCTCTTCCAGAAATTTATTGAAGGTGCGGTTGAGGCCTTCCATCTGAGTACTATAGATTTACGGGCATAGTATAGTAATAGTCCTAGCAGGGTTCTGATCGCTTGTTGTGGGGCCAGTGGTTCAACTAGTCCCAGCCATACCTCTTCAGATAATGTCACAGGGATGGTGGTGACAGTCAAAATAAATTTGGTTACCTCAACCAAAAAAATTTCAATCTGAGGACAGCTCCAAAAAATATGAGTGAAATCCGCTGAGGGTGAGTTGCATCTCCAGCAAGAGGCGCAAACAGATGGATAGATTCTGTGTAGAAGTACGGGCGTGTAGTGCACCTTATGTACTATTTTAAACTATTACTATTACTATTTTAAATTGCACTAATTTATCTTTAGCTGATACTAGCTGGTAAAATCTGTACTCCCACATTTCTTCCCAGTCTTCTGTGTCTAGTGTAGGGAAATCTACCTCCCACTTTGCCTTAAGGCTCTAATCCTGTGTGGATGTTAGGGAGTAATGCTTTATATATGGTGGATAAGGGCTTAGATAGAGCTTCATCTCTGAGCAGAGTCTCCAAATTCCATGTATAAAAGGCTATGGGAGCATTTTCAAACTGAGTATTAATAGTGTGACTAAGCTGAAAGAATCTAAACGGTGTGAGTTAGGTAAATTATATTGTTGTTTCAACCTGTCAAAAGTCTGTAATTTGCCCTCAAGACAGATCTGATTAATATATTTGATGCCCCTGCATGCCCATACACCAGGGTCAGAAATAGATCTGAATTCTGATGAATTTGGGTTAAGCCAAAGAGGGCTATATGGGGAAATGTGACCTGGGGGTATGAGGCGTATTTAATTTGCCACTCACCATGCCCTTATGATCACTCTCATTGCTGAGGTAAGAGGGAAGGGAGCTCTAGGGTCCTAGTAAAGTAGGTTCCGTAGCACCTCATAAGACCTCAAACGTGCTGCTTCCAGGACCACCGCCGCGTTGGACTCATCCGAGACCAGCCATGAAATAGGAGTGGAGATCCGGGCAAGCCAAGCCTCCCTCTCCCCAAGGCCTCTGCAGCACCGCCAGCTTAAATCTCTGTTGCCCGGTTCCACAGAGAAAAGATACTAGGATGGTGTTTATCATGCAAAATACCTTTTTGGGGATCCAGAAGTGCATGTCTGAAAGCATAGAGAAAGGCGGGTAGAAGCTTCATCTTAAATAAATTGATCCTCCCGATTAAAGAGAGAGGGAGATGTGCCCATGCCTTCAGTCTTGTCCTTATCCTATGTATCAGTGGTTCCAAGTTAAGGGTATGATAGTCAGAGGTAGAAGTGGAGATGTGAATACCTATATATTTTATTTTGTCTGTCCATAGTAGGGGTAGGTTGGGATCTGCTATATCTTTTGCTGCTTTATCTATCGGCAAGATTTGAGATTTATCCCAGTTTACCTTGAGTCCCGAACAGCTAGTAAAATTGGAAAGAATGGTCAACGTCTCTCGAAGGGACTGGGCAGGGTCACTCAAGAAAAATATAAGATCATCTGCGTATAAAGCAACTTTCTCATGTATGGATCCCACCTGTATCCCTTTAACCCTGTCTGAGGGCCGAGGCAAGTGGTTCCATCACCAAGGCAAAAAGAGCCGGTGACAGTGGACAACCTTGCCTCGTACCTCTTCCAAAAGAAAAGGGTGTCGCCAGAGCCCCACCAAGTTTAATCTGCGCTGTCGGTTCCTTATATAAAATATCGATCCATTTGCGGAATACTTCTCCAAAACCCATAACCTCCAGGACTGAGGACATGAAAGGCCATGCTACCAAATCGAATGCCTTTTCAATGTCCAGTGTAACCATTACCCTCGTGGAGGACTCAGCAGGAGGTAGCTGAAGATGGGTAAACACTCTACGTAAGTTTATATCTGTGGATTTCCCTTTTGCATGAAACCAGTCTGGTCTATATTAATCGGGGATGGTAAAATTGTCCGCAGTCTGGTCGCTAATATTTTTGTCAAAATCTTGAGGTCATAGTTTAGCAGAGAGATCAGCCTGTAAGAAGTGCAGAGGGATACATCTTTTCCGGGCTTAGGGATAAGGACTATGTGTACCTGATACATTGAAGGGGGTAATGCCATCTGTTTTTTACTTTCAAAGACTTTTAACAGTTTTGGTGCAATTAAGGAGGCATACATTCTGTACCATTCACCAGGTAGACCATCAGGTCTTGGTGTTTTTCCACTAGGAAATGAACATATCGCTGCTTCTATCTCCTCGGTGGTAAAATCTTTGTCTAGAAATTCAATATCCTCCTGCGAAAGAGTGGGTAGATGCAGGGAATGCAAAAACTCCCTATGCCTGTCCTCAGGTCAGCCAGGGACTGTGGTATATAAGTTTTCATAGAAGGATCTGAATTCACCTAGAATTAGTTCTGGAGTAGATATCAGCTGACCATCCAAACCACAAATTTCTGACACCGTCTGCATTTTAGAGTCTGCTACTAAATTCTATAGGAGTTTGCCATTTTTGTCTCCGGACTCAAAGACCTTCACCGCCAAATTTTTTTAAATCTAAATGTGTGGCCAATGCAAGATGTAGAGACAGTGCTCTTCTTGCCTGATTACTGCAATTTTAAATGTAAGTTTGCTGCTGTTTATTAAATACTTTTATTGGATTACTGCACCATGGAGACTTTTTATATTGCATGTGAGGATTGTATGGGCGAAGTAAATGTTACTAAAGAAGAGATCACGAATAGTGGAGTTTGTTTCCAATATTGAAGCATATTCGATCTGGCTGGATATTCCAAGGGAAGGAGTCTGCTACTTTGGATATTGGAGTTATTGAATAACAAAGATGCGACTAGGCCCTTCATGGTCTTTATTTGAGGCGAGTGGCTGGGGCACATCATTGGCGCACTGTGCATGGTGGAAGCATTTTTATGAACGGGATTTTTTGCCACTTATTTTTCATCTATTTTTGCACAAGCACTTTATTTATATTGGATGAATTTTGGACTTATCCCACTTACGGTATTTCTCATCATTTACATATATTGTCACTCTATAAGCTATTTCCCTTTATATTGTGTTTCAAGATACATCCTATCACTTATTCACTACATGTTTTTATTGCACTGTCACTTTAAGAGTTATTGCACTTGATACGTCATTTATTATTAATAATTCCTGCACAATATATATTGGATTGTTATCTTCGAATTGCTCCTAAAATGGAGACCAATCATATTCACATCTCTTAATTCAAGAGACAGAGTCTGAAAAAACAGAATCAAGAATAGATGAATAACTGATTAGTCAGCACTCTAACAATGCCCCATCTATGGTTGAAGATGGTTGGGTAATCTGGGATTTCAGCAGGGATTAGAGCTGAACATGGCAAACACTCAAACACACAAATGCAATACCCACAGTATATGGGCACCTGCCCAAGGATTTGTATATTTGTCCATTCAGTCCTGAGATTTATAAAGCTGTGCCACACAACAGAGCCCTGACTGTACAGTGAAAAGAGAAGCAGCAGACTGATGAGCTCATCTCTCTATCACTTGGCTCTCTTTTATTATCAGCATATTCCTTGTTACTGCAATGTAAGGATTAAATGCTCCTTAGTCTAGGGGGAACTTGAAGGGCATTGTACTCACCCTAAAGCAGGGGTCTCAAACTGGCCCCCCTCCAGCTGTTGCGAAACTACAAGTCCCATCATTCCTCTGCCTGTGGGAGTCATGCCTGTAACTGTCAGCCTTGCAATGCCTCATGGGACTTGTAGTTTCCCAACAGCTGGAGGTCTACCAGTTTGAGACCCCTGCCTAAAGATTAGTACACACTATGGGTTTTTTATCGTTCAACCCGAAAAAAAAAATGTCAAGTGCGAAGTTAGTATAGCAATTTCCCCTGCTGACCTTTCGCATTCTGTCAGGGGGACACCCCCCCCGCCAGAACGCTCTGATGTCTCCTGACATTCAGCCCGTGTATGGGGCTTTACTATGGGCAGTCCATTAGCATCATCATGTAAAATACAAGGCTATTAGTCCTGTTTTGTAGGAGGTGGGGGCATGTATAAGACTGTGGCCATGAGCGCCTTAGAGTAGAGGCTGCAAGGGACCTGTCACACCACTGGAGGGACACTGTTGGAGTGCAGAATAAGGCCGGTGGTAGACAGAATGATTTTCTTTCCTGTAACCACAGGCCAGTATATTCTCCCGACGGGGACAGCTTCCCCGACAGTGATTTTTGCTAGTGGCTTCACCAGCCGCTAGCGATGATCGCATGTAAAATCCAGAAAGTTTATCGATCAACTTGGGTACATTCAGCCTGTCCATATGAGATTTGAACCGTCTATGGCTGGCCTAAGGTAAGGCAGGACATACATTTAAAGGGGTTGTAAACCCTCCAGGTTTTACACCTTAATGCATTCTATGCATTAAGGTGAAAAACCTTCTGTAGTGCAGCTAGGGCTGCCACTTTTCCTTCAAGCCAAACCCGAACATTTTAACGGCGTACAGAATTTTTTTTTTTTGTATACACTATAGGATTGTAACAGACCTGGGACACCTTTGGGCATTCAAAAGAGAATAGCAATGCAGCGTATATAGTGCCCCCTCACCCTACTGTCAAGCCCTGTTCTGAGCCACATTCCTGTCTGAATAATGTGTCTGGGTTTCAGGTGGACTGAAACCCGGACACATCATCCAGGTGAATCCTAAGTGCAGCGGCCCCCTAGAGCCCCCCTTTTTACTTATCTGAATGCGATCATTCCAGCAATAGGGACAAGCCCAGCAGCTCCAGCCGCTGTATCGGGTACTCATTAGACAGATTGATAGCAGCAGGAGCCATTTGCTCCTGCTGCTGTCAATCAAATTCAGTGCCTCGGGGGGTGGGGCCGAGTCCTGCTTTCTGTGTCAATGGAGGTAGGACTCGTGAGCGTGTCTGCACAAGTGCCCCCTTCGGAAAGTGGGTCTCAGAGGGAGCACTCGATAGGGGGGGGGGCAGGAGTGCCGCAGGGAGACCCCAGAAGAGGAGGAACTCTTGCACAGGGGAGGGAAGTATGACATGTTTGTTATTTAAAAAACAAAACAAAAAAACTTTACAACCCCTTTAACTAATTTTCTTTCCTTCAAATATGGGTTGAAGGGAAGAAAATTGCTCAATTCTCCCATCAACACATTCAAGCTATTGAGGGGAATACTTCCTGCTGCACTTTTATATTCTGACGTTTGGGAGACGTTTGATCACTTCTTGCAGCTATAGCCCTCGGTTTTGTTTACCTTTTATCCATACAGAAATAGGACAAACTGTGTGCCTATCAATACAATGTGCTGCAATCACAGCACAGTGTAACTTTTACAAGTATTTTAAAAGTCCAAGTACAGTGCCTGCACATTTTGTCATGTTACAACTAAAAACATAAATGTATTTTATTGTGATTTAATGTGATAGACCAACACAAAGTGGCACATAATTGTGAAATGGAAGGACAATCATAAATGGTTTTCAATTTTTTTTTACAAATCAATATCTGAAAAGTATGGCATTTGTATTCAGCCCCCTTTACTCTGATGTCCCTAACTAAAATCTAGTGGAACCGATTGACTTCAGAAGTCACCTAATTAGTAAATAGATTCCACCTGTGTGTTCTGTGAAGCCTTCAGAGGTTTTTTAGAGAACCTTAGTGAAGGTCAAGGAACACACCAGACAGGTCACGGATAAAGTTGTGGAGAAGTTTAAAGCAGGGTTAGGTTATAAAAAAAATATCCCAAGCCTTGAACATCTCACGGAGCACTGTTCAATCCATCATCCAAAAATGGAAAGAGTATGGCACAACTGCAAACCTACCAAGACATGGCCGTCCACCTAAAATGACAGGCCGGGCAAGGAGAGGATTAATCAGAGAAGCGAAGATAAGGAGGCTAAGAGCCCATGATAACTCTGTCCACAGGACAACTATTAGACCTGCTCTCCACAAATCTTGCCTTTTTGAAAGAAAGCCATAAGAATTCCCGTTTGTGAGAAGCCAATCCATGTGGGGGACACAGCAAACATGTGGAAAAGGGTGCTCTGGTCAGATGAGACCAAAATTGAACTTTTTGGCCTAAAAGCAAAACACTATGTGTGGCGGAAAACGAACTGCACATCATCCTGAACACACCATCCCCACCGTGAAACACGGTGGTGGCAACATCATGTTGTAGGGATGCTTTTCTTTAGCAGTGACAGGGAAGCTGGTCAGAGTTGATCGGATGATGAATGGAGTCAAATACAGGGCAATCTTAGAAGAAAACCTGATAGAGTCTGCAAAAGACTTGAGACTGGGGCGGAGGTTCACCTTCCAGCAGGACAATGACCCTAAACATACAGCCAGAGCTACAATGGAATGGTTTAGATGGCCCAGTCAAAGTCCAGACCTAAATCCAATTGAGAATCTGTGGCAAGACTTGAAAATTGCTGTTCACAGACGCTCTCCATGCAATCTGACAGAGCTTGAGCTATTTCACAAAGAAGAATGGGCAAAAATGTCACTCTCTATCTAGATGTGCAAAGCTGGTAGAGACATCCGCAAAAAGAATTGCAGTGGTAATTGCAGCAAAAGGTGGTTCTACAAAGTATTGATTCAGGGGGGCTGAATACAAATGCAGGCCACACATCTCACATATTTATTTGTAAAAAAAATTGAAAGCCATTTATCGTTTTTCTTCCACTTCACAATTATGTGCCACTTTGTGTTGGTCTATCACATAAAATCCCAATAAAATACAAATTATGTTTTTGGTTGTAACATGACAAAATGTGGAAAATTTCAAGGGGTATGAATACTTTTTCAAGGCGCTGTATATTCATATTTTCTGAAAATAATAATGCAGTAAGGGAGCTTCCATGAGTGTTTTGGAGTAACCAAGAAAAAAAGTTTTTCAAACGATGTACAAATAGTCACATGAGAGGAAACACAAGGGGAGAAATAAAACTCGGTGCAATAAATTAAGTCGCCTTAATTGGCACCTACATGTTAACTGTGCCAACGTATTACTATAGAAAAAGATCTGGAATTGATAGCCCTGTATACATGAATTCATCATTACATGTATTTTTTTTTTAAAGGCAAACAGTGTAAGTAAGGAAAGTTGGAATAGGCAGCTGCACACCACAACAGGACACCAATCAAACTTCTTTATTGTAATGCAGACAGATGCAGTCACAGGAAAGAACGGAAGGTGAACATGTTTTACACGTATTGGGCTTAGTCATAACCTAAGTCGCGGGTTATGATAAAGCACAATATGTGTGAAAAATGTTAACTTTCCTGTGACTGCATCTGTCTGCATTACAATAAAGAAGTTTGATTGGTGTGCGGCTGCCTATTCCAAGTTTTCCTTGTTTGTCATAGTGGCGAGCCAGGCCAGCACCTGTGGGGTTACCTGCTGTGCGATATTCTCGGCTCACCTGGAGTGGTGATTAATCCTCTGCCTTCCTGAAAACAGTGTAGGTACTTGAATATGACCTGCTGTCAGCCTCCAGTAGTCCCATGTGCAGCATAGCTTGGACTGGGAGAAGAAGTAACACAAGGGGCCATTCAGGTATACTGTAATGCTTGTGTGCTATCAAGGAACATGCTGATAGGAGGAGAGAGCAGAGTGATAAAAAATTAGTTAATTAGTCTGCTGCCTCTTTTTTCACTGTCCAGTCACAGGCTGGAGGAGGGACAAGACTAGGGTTGCCACCTGTCCAGGATTCACCCGGACAGTTCGGGTTTGGAATCATGTGTCCGGGTTTCAAACTGCCTGAAACCCGGACACATTATTCAGACTAGGCTATGGCTTCTCAGCAGGGTTGTTGGCTGCAGTTGTCGAAAGCCGAGAGTGTCTGTTACACTCTCTTTCACACTGCACAGAGCCAGCACAACAACCCCCCCCCCCCCCCAAAAACACACACACAGATGGGAGAGGAGAGAGGGCTTGATCTGCTCCTCTTCCATCCCACCCCTACCCCTCTGTGTCTGCCCACATTCCAGTCCCTGACACCGTGCCTCAGAAAACGAAAGTGGTAGCCGGAAATTTGAAGTCCAGCAGCCTCAGATACATCTGGATGACAGCTGCTGACTGCCAAGGAGTGAGTGAGCTCACCATCCATCCCTGTCTGTAACTAAAGTCTCCCCCCTTCTCTCTCCTGCCTCTGAATGAGTACACTAAGGTAATTCAGGGTTCTCAGAGCACCCCTTACATCAGAGTTCCCCTTTACACCAGAGGCCACAGTGTCCCCCCTTACATCAGACTCCTCTCCATGCATCAGAGTTATCAGTGTTTCCCCTTAAATCAGGGTTTCCAGAGCATCCCTTATGTTAGAGTCCCCAGAGTTCTCCCTTACATCAGAGTCCGCAGAGTCCCCCCTTACAATGTAAGATAACTCTGCAAGTGGATTCAGATGTAAAAGGGGAACTATGTGGACTCTGATGTAAAGGGGGATTCTTGTGATTAATTTCATATGATTAGAAATGTTAGTTTATTGTAAAATTTATGTATAGTTTATACTATAAAAAAAAAAATTCTATGCACCGCTAAAGTGTTCGGGTTTGACTTGAAGAAAAGGTGGCAACCCTAGACAAGACCTGTAAGTGTTGAAGAAGATAAAAATCTGTTTTTATGTCCTGCCCATGGGTTGTGCTGTGTGGCAAAGCTGTGTAAATCTCAGGACGGAATTGAAAGGAATGCAGATCCATTGGCAGCTAAATCAGAGCTCAGATATGTATTTTACCTGTGTTGTTTAGCTGTTTGCCTGAAGTTCAACTTTAAGGTTAGACATGTGAAATGAAGCTTCGAGCTGATAAATGTAAACATGAAATATGCCCTGAAAAATGGTGGCATACTGGTGGGTTTTACCTCTGTGAAAGGCTATTATGGCTGTACTCAGTGTCACTGATGATGGCATTTCTAAATACCAGCAATTGGAAACCAGTGTCAGAAGTCTATTGTATTCAAAGTATAATGGTGCTTATTTGTACAATCTCTGGCTGGACTACCATGTTTTTGTCCCTATTGGCTTTGAGGTCGTGCTCTCTCCTCAGTCCATAGTGAGATTCTCTTCTAGGCCCATTAGTGTTTTTAAAGAGGAAGTAAATCCTGATGGGATTTTTCATTCCCTGCAAAGGTAAAGCATAATGGACTACTATGCATCGCATAGTATCCCATTATGTGTCACTTACCTGACACAGGAGCCAGCGAAGTCACCGCTGTCCCCTGTAGTCCGGAGCATCCATCTTCTTGGTGGGTCTCGCTGCTCCGCCACTGTCATTCGGCGAAGCTGTCACTCCCGCGCAGGCGCACGGGAGACGCCACTCGCAGCATATCGCCATTGACCGCGACGCGCTCAGTCTAGACGTAGACAGTGGTGCCTGTCTTTTGGCAAATATCTCCTAAACCGTGTAGGTTTAGGAGATATTTCTTGGACCTACAGGTAAGCCTTAATCTAGGCTTACCTGTAGGTCAAAGTTGGTTGTAAGGGTTTACAACCACTTTCCCTAAAGTGTTGCTTAACCCACAACAGTAAAATCAGTCTTTATATGAAGTAAAGCATGCTTGTTCAAAAATAAGTTCACTCGGCTTTGGGCAGATGTTGCCATCATCCTTGTAATAGTATCCAAACATCAAATAGTTTCTCTTAGGACTTTTACATGGCAACCAACATATACTCCAAAGACATGCTGGTAGGTTAATTGGATCCTGTCTAAATTGTCCCTAGTATGTATGAATGTGAGTTGGGGACCTTAGATTGTAAGCTCCTTGAGGGTAAGGACTGATGTAAATGTGCAATGTATATGTAAAGAGCTGCGTAAATTGACGGCGCTATATAAGTACCTGAAATAAATAAATTAAAAAAATATACCACCAGATGGTTCATGTATAAAAAATATACATTTTATTATTCACAATTAGACCTTCATGAGGCTCAAACATATTAAAAGACATTAGGACATTCTACAATATAGCACAATTGCGGTGGTGATACCCAATAATAACATTTAATGTATGGAGAGGGGAATCCATCGTGTTTTGAAAATATCTTCATCAGGGATATGTATCGCCACCATACAAACAAGATGTGTCAATGCTTAAGAATCTTTCCAAGAATATCCTCCTCAGATAAGAACATGAGACACCCAAGAAACAGGACCGCATGTATGTTAAAAAGTGACCAAAGGATACAGCATTTGTATCCAAGAGAACTGATAAATGGTGAGTCCCCCAAGAAACCAAACATATGTCTGCCCAATTTGGAGACCAGTGTGGTGTCTCCCTCTGTATCATGGAGGGTTGTCGTGTTATACTCACTATGGAACCTAAGGGGTTAATCCTGCACATTGTTTAAAAAGGCTGTTTGATCCTGTCTTCTCTGATCTCTTCTTTTACTGTCCCCAATCCATCTGATGATATCACAGAGCCCTAGGAGACACTCTGCACATGCTCAGTGTGGCGTGTAATGAGTTATTTTTTTTTGGGAGGGTGAATGTGATTTGCACGGGGCCAATAAGCACTGCCTAGAAAGAGGGTCAGGGGTTATGCAGCCTCATAGGACAGTCAGTGGAGAATAAAAACTCCTCCTATAAGCTTTTTTTTTTTTTTTTTTTTTTTTAACTCAAAACAGATTTTATTGGTACAAAAATACAAATGACAATCACAGAATCAGCATAACATACATGTTCATGCAGCATACAAAGAAAGGTACTTTTCACTTGTCAATGTCATGTACCACTATTGGTATAGATATTCTCCTATATAAACAGCATACCAAGTTAAAGAAATAGTATGGTCCATTCGGGCCTCAGCCCCTTTGCAACAGGGCCTGCCCTTACCACGTCAGTTGTTATTTCTCTATAACTCTATATTCCCCGGTATATCTCTCCTCCTATAAGCTTTAACCAGTGCTTGGTCGGACACTGATAGAAGTCACAAGACTGCTATATACTGCTGATGAGAAAAGGTACTTAGCCATTTATATTTATGAAAATAGTTGCATTTCCATGTTCTGTGTACTGTGTGGGATCAGCTATAGTGAATACAGGGCACTGGGTTTAGGAACAATTTAATCAGAGAGAATGAGCATTGCTACGAAGCTTACCATAGCTAGTGGAATGCAACAGGGTGTTGGCAAAAATATGTTTTTTTTCCATGTGGCTTGTATGTGCTGGAAAACCAATATCACCACTCTTTCAAGGAAGCAATTAATAGTCAAAAAATTTCAACTCAGAATTTGTTTCATTTTTGCCTTGTCAGTTTATTTTTTTCCAGTCTGTTTTATAAGGATACATTTCCTTTCATTTCCTAACCCAGAGACACAACAGGAAGTAAGACATTTCTGCAAAGTGTCAATTATCAGAATAGGTGTCTTCCTGTACCAGTGAAAACTGTAACATTTTGGATTTTCCATCACTTCGACCCCTTTCACACTGGGGCGTTTTTCAGGCGCTTTAGCGTGCCTGTAAAGCGCCTGAAAGAAGCCTCATCTGCAATCCCAATGTGAAAGCCCGAATGCTTTTCACACTCATCTGCACAATCCTGGATAAAAAATGTCCTGCAAGCAGCTTCTTTGCAGTGCTGCAAAGAAGCTGCTTGCAGGACTTTTTGACGCCCCGCCAGCGCAGCGCCTCAGTGTGAAAGCACTCAGGCTTTCACATTGGGATTGCAGATGAGGTCTCTTTCAGGAGCTTTACGGACGCTTTTTTTTTTTTAACGCTAAAGCCCCTGAAAAACGCCCCAGTGTGAAAGGGGTCTGAGTGTGAAAGCACTTTCACATTGGGATTGCAGATGAGGCTTCTTTCAGGTGCTTTACAGGTGCTTTTTTTTAACGCTAAAGTGCCTGAAAAAGGCACCAGTGTGAAAAGGGTCTTACTGTCCTGGTGACAATGGATGAATCTTCTCATCTGGAATACAAAAAAAAAACACAGGTTCTGACATTTCCCAACAAAGAATAATATGGGTAGATGTTTTAGGGAAACAAGGTCTTCATAGCTGACGGGTGTTATAGATCATGTTCTTCACTTTAGGATTTATACATAAAGCTGAAGGAGAGAAAACATTTTGTGTCACCTATAAAAACTACCCATTTTTTGGCTCTTCTGATGTCCTGTTTTCATGGTATTTAAGATTGTTAGTTATTTCCAAGTGAAAAGTCGTCGAACATCGTATCCAGACTATGTCAAAACTTTTTAGCCTTGTGTAATGACACCACAAAGCTTACTAAGACAAACTGCACTTTATTGCCACATAGGTCAGGCCAAACATAGATATGAAGAAAGCAAGACCTGCTGTGACCATTTCCTGTGAGGCATTAGGTCCACATTAATTTTATATATATATATATATATATATATATATATATATATATATACACTTAAGAGAGGACTAGTGATTGACTGTCATCTAGGTGAAGCCCAGAAGTCAGCTATGACTAGTAGGAGAGACCCAAGGGTTGCCTGTGACATGAAGGTGAGGCTAATGAGTCATCTGTGAGAAGTACATGAAGCTCAATGATCATGTATACAAGTAATTGAGACCCAAAAATCACCTATGACAAGTAGGAGAGGACCAGGTGTCATCTGTGACAAATACATGAGGCCCAAAGGTCACCCGTGACAATTAGGTGAGTCCCAGGAGTCATCGATGACAAGTAAGCAAGGTTCAGTGGTCATCTGGGACATATAAGTAAAGCCTTAGGATTGTTTGTGGCAAGTAGGTGAGGTTCATAGGTCATCTGTGACCAGTTGGTAAGGCCCAGGGGTCATCTCTGACTGGGTGGTAAGGCCCAGGGGTCATCTGTGACCAGTTTGTTAGGTCCAGGTGTCACCTGTAACCAGTTGGTAAAGTCATGAGGCCTTGGTGAAATATGTTTAAGCATGACTTTGGTAGAAGGTAACCAAAGCTACGTGAAACAAGCTCCAACTGCTTATATTTATTTCCTGATGGCAATTGAATCTCCTGGAGTAGTCATATTTTATAGCACGTTTAAAGACATATTGCAAGTAAATAAAATATATTTTATGTACAGGAAAAATGGCAAGTAAGCATTTAAAATACTACATTTTCCGTGCAATTTTGTATGTTGGTGACAGGGTCTACCGTATTTATCGGCGTATAACACGCAGAGGCGTATAACACGCTCATTCATTTTAAGGGAAGTTTCAGGAAAAGAACTTTTAAATAAGGAACTTTGACGCAAAATAAGGGTCAGTGCCCATCTGCAGCCTCACCATTGCCATCAATGCATCCTGATCAATGCCCATCTGCAGCCTCCTCAGTCCACATCAATGCAGCCTCACCATTGCCTCAATGCAGCAGCCTCACCATTGCCATCAGTGCAGCAGCCTCACCGTTGACATTAGTGCAGCCTGATCAATGCCCATCTGCAGCCCAAAGGGGACAGGGAGGGGAGGCGGGACGAGCTTACATACAGTGAGAATCTCCTATGATAGACAGAACAGTGGTACAATGGCGGCCCAGTAGACGGGACTTCCTATTACAGAGGCCGCCAAGTAAACAGGAGATTCTCACTGCATGTAATCTGTCGGCGCTTGCCCTGCCCCCCTCCCTGTCCCCTCCGAGGCAGCTTAAATTGAAGTATTGGCGTATAACATGCACATGCTATTTGCACCCGATTTTCATGGTGAAAAAGTGAGTGTTATACGCCAATAAATACAGTATTTAATGCCTGAGCAGCTTATACTTACCTGAAGCTAGCAATCATAAAAGAAGATTGATGCATGGGGTAACCTAACCTGTGCAAGGAGACCTTTGTGAATTGAAAACATAATTTCTGATTTAAATATTCTACAAAGGATGCACAATGGTAAAATGATGCACATGTTATATTGTGAAATACTGACACAATGGAGATAATCTAGTGTGTTGTCCACGTGCAACTATGGTAATGTTTTATCGCATCTCGATTCCAGGCATTTCTGAATAATGAAGATTACTTGTCCATGCTGCTGAAAAGATGGGCGTCAGGTAAGTTTCTATTGAAGGAAAATTACAGCAGTTTTTATTTACTGTAATATTTTTTTAATTTATTTATATATACAGTATCTCACAAAATTGAGTACACCCCTCACATTTTTGTAAATATTTTATTATGTGTTTTTCATGTGACAACACCAAGAAATTACACTTTGCTACAATGTAAAGTAGTGAGTGTACAGCTTGCATAACGGTGTAAATTTGCTGTCCACTCAAAATAACTCAACACACAGCCATTAATGTCTAAATTGCTGGCAACAAAAGTGAGTACACCCCTAAGTGAAAATGTCCAAATTGGGCCTAAAGTGTCAATATTTTGTGTGGCCACCATTATTTTCCAGCACTGCCTTAACCCTCTTGGGCATGGAGTTCACCAGAGCTTCACAGGTTACCACTGGAGTCCTCTTCCACTCCTCCATGGCAACATCACAGAGCTGGTGGATGTTAGAGACCTTGTGCTCCTCCACCTTCTGTTTGAGGATACCCCACAGATGCTCAATAGGGTTTAGGTCTGGAGACATGCTTAGCCAATCCATCACCTTTACAGTCAGCTTCTTTAGCAAGGTAGTGGTTGTCTTGGAGGTGTGTTTGGTGTCATTGTCATGTTGGAATACTGCCAGGGGAGGGAATCATGCTTTGCTTCAGTATATCACAGTACATGTTGGCATTCATGGTTCCCTCAATGGACTGTAGCTCCCCAATGCCGGCAGCACTCATGCAGCCCCAGACCATGACACTCCCACCTCCATGCTTAACTGTAGGCAAGACACACTTGGCTTTGTACTCCTCACCTGGTTGCCACCACACACGCTTGACACCATCTGAACTAAATAAGTTTATCTTGGTCTCATCAGACCACAGGACATGGTTCCAGTAATCCATGTCCTTAGTCTGCTTGTCTTCAGCAAACTGTTTTCAAGCTTTCTTGTGCATCATTTTTAGAAGAGGCTTCCTTTGGGATGACAGCCTTGCCAGTCATTTTGATGCAGTGTGCAGCGTATGGTCTGAGCACTGACAGGCTGACCCCCCACCCCTTCCACCTCTACAGCAATACTGGCAGAACTCATACGTCTATTTCCCAAAGACAACCTCTGGATATGACACTGGGCACGTGCAATCAACCTCTTTGGTCGACCATGGCGAGGTCTGTTCTGAGTGGAACCTATCCTGTTAAACTGCTATATGGTCTTGGACACTGTACTGCAGCTCAGTTTAAGGGTCTTGGTAATCTTTTTATTGTCTATGCCATTTTTATGTAGAGCAACAATTCTTTTTTTCAGATCCTCAGAGAGTTCTTTGCCATGAGGTACCATGTTGAACTTCCAGTACTACTTCATATTCCCATCGCACACGTTCCTGGATGCGCTCTCAGATTTGGCTGCTGTAGCAAAAACCAGCTGGATACTGGTTCAAGTCACGGTGAAGATATCTGCCAGCACACCATGGAAAGACACATGTAGCGTTCAAACGGGGGATTTATTGCATGATCACAACACAAAGATAGTGCAACGTTTCGGAGCCGCACAGGGCCCCTTCGTCAGGCATGTGATCTTTATGTTGTGATCATGCAATAAATCACCCGTTTGGACACTACTTGTGTCGTTCCATGGTGTGCTGGCAAATATCTTCACCATGTTGAACTTCCAGTGACCAGTATGAGAGAGTGAGAGTGATAACATCAAATTTAACACACCTGCTGGCCATGCACACCTGAGACCTTGTAACACTAACGAGTCACATGACACCGGGGAGGGAATATGGCTAATTGGGCCCAATTTGGTCATTTTCACTTAGGGGTGTACTCACTTTTGTTGCCAGCGGTTTAGACATTAATGGCTGTGTGTTGAGATATTTTGAGGGGACAGCAAATTTACACTGTTATACAAGCTGTACACTCACTACTTTACATTGTAGCAAAGTGTCATTTCTTCAGTGTTGTCACATGAAAAGATATAATAAAATATTTATTAATGTGTGTGTGTGTGTGTGTGTGTGTGTGTGTGTGTGTATATATATATATATATATATATATATATATATATATATATATATACACATACACATACACACTAGAGCTGCACGATCCTGGATAAAATGAGAAACCCTATTTTTTTTTTGTTTAGAATAAAGATCACAATTCTCGCGGCGTAACATCATCTTTCACATTATACAAAAAATTGGGCTAACTTTACGGTTTAGTTTTTTAAATTAAGTGTATTTTTAAACAAAAAATTGTGTTTGAAAGGCCGCTGCACAAATACAGTGTGGCATAAAATATTGGAAAAAACACAATTTTTTTTTTCTCTAGGGTCTCTAAAATATATATATATATAATATATATATATATATATATCTATATTGTGACAGAGCGAGGCTCTGTCCTTATGAAATTGGAGGAAAAAGAGACACAGACACAGAGTTTGCATATCTGCGGACTGCAAGACTACAGAGTGTAGCGTTTAAATGGAGAATGGAGAAAACTGCTCTGTCAGTTTTCTCCAGGTTTTGCTAGCTCCAAATGGGATTCTGTAGTTTGGAGATCCCTGAGAGCCATGGGTGGGACGGGATCTCCAACCCTGTGTCCGGGTCTTGCCGATAGTGAGCAGGGTGTGTGCCCAGCTGCACACAGCCCATATAACGAGGGGCTGTTGGGAGTAGAGTGTGGAGGATGGTGGAGTGTGAGCAGCTTGCTGCTGCTTGAAGACAAGCCTGTGTTTGGAGAGTGGTCTGCCCTGTGGGAGACTGTAGTCCGTGTAAGGCAGTGGTCCCCAACCTTTTTGGCACCGGGGACCGGCTGTGTGGATGAAAATTGTGCCAAGGCCTGGGGGGGTCGGCGATTTTTCACGGGCAATGGCTGGTGTTAGTGATTCAATCATCACGGCACCATGCTTGATATGGTGTCAGGGTGATTGAACCATATTATTTCTATTATTACATTGCAGTAATAAATGAAATAGTTCAACTCGCCATACTGTAGAATCAGTGGGAGCCTTGAGTGTGTCACTTACTACTGTCGCCTGCTACTAGATGTGCATAGTCACTTGCCACGCTGCCTGTCACTAGAAGCGGAATGTCACTTTTGCCACACTGCCTGCCACAAGATGTAGATTGCCACCTGCCACGTTGCCTGTCACCAGATGCGGAGTGAGTGGAGCGCCCCTTGTGGTATGTCAGGCAGACAGCTGAGGGGGTGAGCTACAGGTCCCAGCACACCTCACCTGTACTCCCACACACAGCTCACCTGTCATTGATGATGTCACATCTCTGTGGGATCGCCCCTCTGGATGTTGCAGGGTGTCTCTCTCCTCATGCTGCAGCTGGTCTCATCTGGCAGGGGGAGGGTCCGGGACTCCTTCAGCTCTCAGTCTCTGGCTCCACCCCTCTGCCACCCCTGATTAGCTGTCTGGGGGGCAGGCAATCTGCGCCGCTGAACAAGGAATCAGCATATGTTTTCACACACTAGGAGCCGGGGGAGAGCGGTGATGCGGGCAGGCAGTATGAGATGATGTCATCTCTCTGCTCCCCGCTGCACCTCCGACACAGACTGGCTTTGAGGGTGGAAGACAGGTGATGCAGAGGGGGCGGAGAGAGATATAATCTCTGCTTGCCCGCCCGCTCGCTTCTTCCATCCACCGCTTTCATACCCGTAGCCCAGCATGTGTCTTGCAGCCGCCCGCACCCGCAGCCCACCTGCAGAAGGGCCACGGCCCCGTAGTGGGCCAGGGACCGGGGGTTGATGACCCCTGGTGTAAGGGACTGGGAAAAGCTGATAGCCTTGAAAGTCGGGAAGACTACGGAAGCCAGTGAGTCCAGGGGGCTGGAAAAAAAATCAATAAGTCTGTTGGGAGCAAGCGGAGGAACTTCTGACGAGAGAGCCAGGTGGCTTGGTATGTTTTCATTTGTGTGCTGAATGAAGATACCGTAAACCCCTGCGTGGGATTCCTGGATGGACTATTGCTTTGTTTTATATTTTTATATATATATATATATATATATATATATATATATATATATATATATATATATAATATATTTTTTTTTTTTTTATAACGACTTTAACTTGTAAGCAACAAGTGTCAGAAAACTGGGACTGTGTTGTCGGAAATTCCGATTGTGTGTGGGCTCCATTGGACTTTTTCCCGTCAGAATTTCTGACACACAAAGTTTGAGATTTGGTTCTAAAATTTTCCAACAATTAAATCCGATAATTTAAATTCCGATCGTGTGTGAACAATTCCGATGCACAAAGTGCCACGAATGCCCAGAATAAATTACGAGATGAAAGCTATTGGCTACTGGCCTCTTTATAGTCCCGTTGTACGTCACCTGGTTCTGAAGGATCCGATTTTCCAACAACTTTGTGTGACCGTGTATGCAAGACAAGTTTGGGCCAAAACCCCTCGGAATGTCCAACCGTGTGTACAGGGCATAAGTCTTTAAGTAGTTAAACTGACCTCATTTACAGACCGAAGTACATTCCTTTTGATCTAAAAGTACCAAATGATGCATTCTATCTCTTCTCTCTCAGTGCTGAGGAATGTTGATAAACATTTTCCTTTTTTTTTTTTTGACAGCTCTAAGTAGAGAACGGCTCTACATTATTTACATAGAATCGGGGAAATGCTGGATGAAGATCGTGAGGGGGGCTGCATCGAGGGCTTGATTTTTTTTTTTTTTTTTTTTTAATGATTAATCATGCAGCTCTAATATATACACTATGTTGCCAAAAGTATTGGGACGCCTGCCTTTGCACACACATGAATTTTAATGGCATACCAGTCTTAGTCCATAGGATTCAATATTGAGTTGGCCCACCTTTTGCAGCTATAACAGCTTCAACTCTTCTGGGAATTAAACACCAAAACGCAGTCTTCCATCAGCCAACAAAAACCTCTTCCTCGTGCCCAAAGCCCGGTATAAATCCAAGGGGGATCGGAGATTCGCTGTCCAAGGGCCTCGGCTATGGAATGCTCTACAATCAACATCCGCCTGGAAGAAAATCACCTGGCTTTTAGGAAAAAAACTCAAGACCTTCCTCTTTTAGCAGATGATCAAAGCTCGCCACAGCGCCTAGAGGCGATTCAGTTCGCATTGTGCGCCATACAAGTATTTCATTCATTCAAGGCTTTCCACAAGGTTTAGGAGTGTGTTTATGGGAATGTTTGACCATTCTTCCAGAAATGCATTTGTGAGGTTAGGCACTGATGTTGGACGAGAAAGCCTGGCTCGTAGTCTACGCTCTAATTCATCCCAAAAGTGTTCTATCAGGTTGAGGTCAGGACTTTGTGGACCTTACTTTGTGCACTAGTCCAAATCATTTCGTGGATGGGGGATTATGATGTGAGGTTGTTTTTCAGTGGTTGGGCTTGGCCCCTTAGTTCCAGTAAAAGGAACTCTGAAGGCATCAGCATACCAAGACATTTTGGACAATTTAATGCTCCTAACTTTGTGGAAACAGTTTCGGGATGGCCCCTTCCTGTTCCAACATGACTGCGCACCACATGGATGAGTGAGTTTGGGATGGAGGAACTTGACTGGCCTGCACAGAGTCCTGCCCTCAACACGATAGAAAACCTTTTGGATTAATTAGAGTGGAGACTGCGAACCGGGCCTTCTTGTCCAAGATCAGTACCTGACCTCACCAATGCGCTTCTGGAAGAATTGAAACATTCCCACAGACACACTCCTAAACCTTGTGGACAGCCATCCCAGAAGAGTTGAAGCTGTTATAGCTGTAGGGTGGGCCAACTCAATATTGAACCCTACGGATAAAGACTGGGATGCCATTAAAGTTCATGTGCGTGTAAAGGCAGGCGTCCCAATACTTTTGACAATATAGTGTATATGCATATATTTTATTTATTTATTTTTTAAGTATAACTAAAGGCAAAACTTTTTTTTTGTAGTAGTAGTTTTGGATAGAATGGAGAACGATCATAACACTTGTCAGTTTTGCTGTCTGTGCCCCTGTTGGGGATATTCACTCTATTTGTTCTGTTTACCATTATCAGTGAAAGTAAAAGAAAATTCCAAATTTGGGGCTGACATCAGAACAGTAATAGAGGGGAAATCTTCCAATGGGGACACAATTTCTGGTGATCCTGGTGACATCCTGAGATTCCCACATTTTGGAACAATTTTCTCTCACTCCCTGTTTTGTCTATGGAACAGAAAGTGAAGGGAAATTTTCCCTACTGAACAATATGTAAAAAAAAACCTGACAGGGGTTATAACCCTCCCTTGTAAGAGGTCTGTGTACCCCAAAAAATGGGAAAGTGGTGTCCGCCGAGGCACCCGAATGTGAAGGAGAAGCTAAGAAGTGGATTCTTCATTGATTCAATATTTATTGCTCACAGAAAAGTATAAAACACTGTCAACGCATTTCATGGCCTCCCTTACTCGATTCAAAATTTAAAAAAAATGCTTGCCTCAAGTTACACTTTGACTATAATATGAAACCTTTGTTTTACAAATAACAGTGTGCCTGGTCCAAATAGCAAAGTTTGCTGAAAAAGACTAGCTTTTTAAATGTGTAAAATTTAGCAAAGAAAACAAAAGACGATTTATAATTTCAGGTGATGGGGAGTGTTGCTGTGTGAGGATGTGCTGGATACAGGTTCCAGAGAGCTATGCATTGCGATAGGGGGTGGAGTGAATAGCGACTTCAGTGAGGTATGCTCTGTGATGGGAGTGATGATTGTAGGGAGGGATTTGCTGTAAGTGGGGTGAATAGAGGTTGTAGGGAGTAGACATGGGCGCCGTCAATAAATTTGTTTCTTTCCATTACTGTTCGTATTAGAATCAATTCGTACTTCGTATTTCGTGTCTGAAATTCAATTTCAATTCGTATGAAATACAAATTGTCGTTAGGTTCGTTAACTTGTACGAACATTCTTTACGATGAATTTAAAGGCAAAAATATACCTCAATATGACAGTTGATGCTGATGGAAGTTTGGTTTTTTTACCCGAAATACAAAATTTCGTTGAAGAATTTCCTATCCGAAATACGAATTTTCGTTAGATGAAGGGCTCCCACCATCCTTGTGCTGTGCTGACTTCCTCCTGGGGCTGTACCCCTGCTGTGCTCAGTATGTCAGCACAGCACAGGAATTTGGGTACAGCCCCAAAAGGAAGTCAGCATAGCACAGAGATGGTGGGAGCCCCTCATAATAAGCATAATGAGTCGTCGACGCGACGATGACTGATCCGAAAATTCGTAAACAAATGTTCGTATTTCGTACAAAATTCAGATGCATGGCAATTCGTATTTAGGATCCTCCCGAATGTACGAATTTAGGGAAATTCATACTAAACTAATCGCACATGTCTAGTAGGGAGTGATGTGCTGTAATTGGGGTGAATAGAGGTAGGGAGGGGTGCGCTGTAAGTGGGGTGAATAGAGACTGTAGGGAGGGATGCACTGTAAGTGGAGTAAATAGAGACCGTAGGAAGAGATGCGCTGTAAGTGGGGTAAATAGAGGCTGTATGGAGGGATGCACTGTAATTGGCGTGAATAGAGGCTGTAGGAAGTGATGCGCTGTAAGTGGGGTGAATAGAGGCTGTAGGAAGTGATGCGCTGTAAGTGCAGTGAATAGAGGTAGGGAGAGATGTGCTGTAAGTGGGGTGAATAGAGGCAGTAGGGAGGGATGCGTTGTAAGTGGGGTGAATAGAGGCTGTAGGGAGCTATGTGCTGTAAGTAGGGTAAATAGAGGCTGTAGGAAGTGATGCGCTGTAAGTGGAGTAAATAGAGGCTGTAGGAAGTGATGAGCTGTAAGTGTAGTGAATAGAGGCTGTAGGAAGTGATGCGCTGTAAGTGGAGTGAATAGAGGCTGTAGGGAGCTATGTGCTGTAAGTGGGGTAAATAGAGGCTGTAGGAAGTGATGAGCTGTAAGTGGAGTGAATAGAGGCTGTAGGGAGCGATGTGCTGTAAGTGGGGTAAATAGAGGCTGTAGGAAGTGATGAGCTGTAAGTGGAGTGAATAGAGGCTGTAGGGAGCGATGCGCTGTAAGTGGGGTGAATAGAGGCTGTAGGGAGCTATGTGCTGTAAGTAGGGTAAATAGAGGCTGTAGGAAGTGATGCGCTGTAAGTGGGGTGAATAGAGGTAGGGAGTCTTTCAAATCTCCCCTGAAATCACACTGAAATGCGGGTTTGAAATTGCGTGAGTTCAGCTGAATTTGCATGATTTCAAACCCACGTTCAGTGTGAATGTACCCTTAGTGTAATATCATTCAATGCTCTCTGAATTCATTTGCTTAGTATTGTTGCTACTTTTCTGAATAATATTACTTAATAATAATGTAATATAACTCCAGGCAGGTATACAAGACACAAATTAATACAGATTTGTGTTATTAAATACATCATTAAATGTATTTAATTTTAAATGCAGTAAGAGTACCTGAATGTGATTTGGCATCATCCCTTTGCAGTCCATATACAGCAGAGC
The DNA here is from genome assembly GCF_037356315.1 of Lithobates pipiens. Lineage (NCBI taxonomy): Eukaryota > Metazoa > Chordata > Amphibia > Anura > Ranidae > Lithobates > Lithobates pipiens. The sequence goes on along the minus strand of NW_027507758.1, from coordinate 81,576,999 downwards.
CCAGACTGGATTTATCACTGTGCTGCTTCTTCTTTACTGTCACAGTCTTAAAGTGATCCTGAAGGTTGTAATTATTATTATTTTTCACTTAAAGGCCACCCACCGCATATACTATATACTGCGGCAGGGCTGCTCTATTGCAGGAAACAAAGTACCTGTACGTTGTTTCATGCAATAGATACTCTGGGTGCACTTGCACTGCCAGAGGAGCCCGCACCCGCTGCACGGAGGGGGAGCCAATCAGCAGGCCACCTGCGATCACTCCACAGAGGGGCAGAACAGGGATCTGCTTATGTTACAAGGCAGATCTATGTTCTGACAGGGAAGTATTCATAGATATTCGTTTCCTAGTACTCAGGAACAGCGATCTCTGTGTTCTTTCTGTCAGTACTTCCCCCACACAGTTAGAAAACACACTGAGGGAACGCACTTTGATCACCCGTGATGTTAACCACTTCCATGCCAGTGTCGTTTATACAGTGATCAATGCATTTTTATAGCACTGATCACAAGGTGTGGCCCGTCCATTGTGGGCACATGAGTGCCTCCCTCCCATCCCTACCACCACATCCTCCCTATCCATGCACCCGCCCCCTATCAGGACGCCTGATGCATGAATTCTTATGATGGGGGGTGGGTTTTTTGAAGCACTGATTAGAGCGAGACACTCTAATAGGCTTCAAAATAGGGTGGGCTCAGGGCACAGAGCATTGTGTCCGGAGCCCACCCAGGTGTGCTGCAACAGTGAATGCAACACTGATTCTACTCCTGGCCAATTGGGAAGCGGGTCTAATACCTGTCACCCAATTGGTTGAAAGGACAGGTGATCCTATTGGACGCCTGGGAGAAGGGAGGAGTGCCACAGAAGACACAGGAGCCCCCCACCGTCCATAGAAGCCTGCTGCCACCGGAGCCTGCAACCCTGCGAAAGCCATTTGCTGCCTGCCGAAGCCTGAAACCCACCACTGGCGCTGGAGCCTGTATTCCGCCGCTGCCTGCAGGAGCCCGCTACCTGCTTGCTGGGGTGAGCGCAGGGGTGGGAGCTGAGATGTCACTGATCAACGTTTGGGGTGGATTTTTATTGGATATGTATTATAGCAGGAAGTAAAAATATATATATTTTTTTCAAAATTGTTGGTCTTTTTTTGTTTATAGTGCAAAAAATAAAAACCACAGAGGTTATCAAATTCTACCAAAAAAAAGCTCTATTTCTGGGAAAAAAGGACTTACATTTTATTTGAGTATAGCGTCGCACGGCCGCGCAATTATCAGTTACAGTAATGCAGAGCCATATAGTGAAACTGCGACACTGACTTAACCCCCCTACGCCCCAGAAATGGGGGAAAAAAATCCCGCTCCCTTGGCCCCTCTGTTGAAGGGAAATGCCCTGGTAAACAAGTAGGAGCGGTCCTATGATCCTATGACCTTGTCAAATGAATCTAAATCTCAAATAAATTGTACACCCCCCTTAATGGAATTTCTCAATGGAATCCCTGATGTAGCAAGCTTCTTGTGCTGCGACATCCTGTCAATGTTTACAGGAGAGCTGCATGACTTTCAGGGCAGCTAGGAATGTCTGTTCACCCTTGTGATTGTAAGACAAGAACATTGGAAAGGGCAGCGAGTTGTCATCGGGTGGGTTTCATACCTGCTCTCCTCCTGGAACAATGCCCTGATTGTGTGTGAGCGCGGGGTGTATTGCTTAATACAGACAAGTACAATTGTGCAATCCAAATACACACAATTTGTAATAAATAGAAAGGACATTGTAGAGTGTCAGTTCTTAAGTAATCACTTGGAACAGTTCGACATTCTGCAAGATCAGCAAGTTTCCTCTATTAGTCACATGCAGTATTTTGATGTGCTGAATGTACAATTTAGATTATTTTTTGCAAAATTTGAACTTTTTTTTTATATTATAGAAACAGAATAGCAAACAAAAGAACTCCACTCCACTGTATCTGAAATGACCACATCAAATAATTACTTTAAAGGTAAAGAGACCATACCTCCCAACATTTTGGGATAGGAATGAGGGACACCTACCAACATATGTATGTAGGCATAGGACACGCCCCTGCCACACCCCCTTAAAGGAGAAATAACAAAAAAAGTTAATTAAGTCCTCAAAGACTTTTTTTTTTTTTTACCTCTACTATTGCTTTATATTGGCTTTTAAAATGTACAAATGCAGCAATTTAGAAATTGGATGAAAGGTTTAGCACTGGGAAACACTTTTTGAAAGATAAAAAGTGCATTTTATTGACAAATATATGGATCACACCAAAACTGAGGGACAAATGAGGGACAGATGGACATTTTACCAAATCGAGGACAGTCCCTCGAAATCAGGGACAGTTGGGCGCTATGAGAGACCCTGTCACCTGACCATTAATTTCAAGAATAATCTTTCCTTCCTCTAAGATTCTATGTGCATCTAATGTATTTTATGTGTGATATTTACCTATAAAAGCCACCCTTGTAGATATCCAAAAGCCTCGAGTCTGCTGCTGGTCCCCATCATCTTGGATGGTGTTCAGTGAAGAAAAAAAATCCTTTTACATTAACTACTTTAAGACCAAGCCTTTTCTGGAACTTTTTATTTACAAGTTTAAATCAGTATTTTTTGCTAGAAAATTACTTATAACCCCCAAACATTATATATATATACACCTTAATGAATTTTAAAAAATAATATATATTTTTTTCTGAAATATGAAAGATGGTGTTACGCCAAGTAAATAAATACCTTGCATGTCATTTCTAAAAAGGAAGCAATCCAAACTATACTTCTAATACAATCAAAAAAATTGTCTATAAAGATTTATTTTTTTATTATTAATAAAGGATTAATAGTCTATAAATTCAAATAAAATTGAAGTTCAAACACAGTCTTTTGCATGTAATGCCTCTTTCACACGGGGCGGATCAGTAATGATCCGCCCCGTGATGATCCGCTCGCTCAGCGGGGATCGCTCCGTTGTCCCCGCTGAGCCGGCTGCGGACAGGGCGGTCTCCGCACACTGTGCGGGGACCGCCCTGTCAGCTCTCCGCTCTCCTCTATGGGGATCGGACGAGCATGGACCGTGTGTCCGTGTTCATCCGATCCGCTCTGCAGACGGACAGAAAAATAGGATTTTCCTCCGTCTGCAGAATCGGACATTTGCGGAGGCGGACAATAGCGGGTGTCTGCGGATGCTCATCCGCAGACACCCGCTATCCCATAGGGATGAATGGATGTCTGTATTTCATCCGCAAACGGATGGATGAAATACGGACATACCATCCGCATGTGTGAAAGGGGCCTAATAGTTCATAAATGCTTCATCAGCTGTTTAAACGTTTGACCATTAATGTGTCTAGTGCTTGTACTCCCTATAGGAATTGCACTCACCAAATAGTAGATCAATCAAAGCCTCTTAGTATGTATGGGTTGACTACAATCACTGCCAAACGAACATCCGTCCGACCCTTAATAAACGATCAACCGTTATGCAGACAGACACTCGATAGCCTCTTTACGTTTGGAAGTTTTCCATAATACTTGGGCAAAGAAGGAAAAGGGAAAGCCTCATTGGTTAAAATTGTAGAGCTTTTTTATTTTTTAACTGAAAAAAGCCCCTTCCCTTATTACATTGAACTTGAACCTGTTGGAACGCTGGAATTGTCCATGGTGTTTCCCAAGGAATAATCAGAGCTAATAACCCATGTAGCAAGCCGTGTGGTACACCTACACGCGTTTTGTGAATCCGTCTTTATCAATAGGCACCTATTGATAAAGACGGATTCACAAAACGCGTCTAGGTGTACCACACGGCTTGCTACATGGTTACAAAGGGACTGAGGACACACATTCCCCAGTCCCTTTCTTGGCACTAAAGATGAATGAACAGGAGACAGAGGCTCCTGTCCATTCATAAACTGAGCAGAGTAAACACAGTTTACTCTGCTCATTTATCACAGGACACAGGAGTGATCTTGCTCACTGTGTCCATTAATTAGTTCCCCCTGCAGCCGGTGGGAGAGGAGAAGAACGGGGAATGAGGGGGGCCGGAGGAGAACAGGGGGGCGTAGAAGGACATGGAGGGGGCCGGAGGAGAACGGGGGGCAGAAAAGGACATGGAGGTAGCCTGGGAGGAGCACACAAAACGGTTGGGAATGATCGGTGCAGGAACGACAGCTGTGATCACGATCTCCCTGTATAGCTTTTTAACTGACAGCCAAGGGAAGGAGAGAAGGAGAAGCAGCTGTCAGCTAAAAATCTATACAAAGGAGATCACAGCTGATCCCCCGCACCGATCATTCCTGGGAGGAGCTTGCGGGTGTGCAGGAGCCGCCGCAGAAATGCGCGAGTCTCCCGCACCTTCCGGGAGACTTGAGATGTCTGTATTTGGCAAGTACAGAATCACAGTATATATAAAATAATATGCAAAGTGGTTGGAGGGAAGCTTCAGAATGGCAAAGATGTTTTTATTACAAATTATGTGAGCAGACTGCAGTTCCTCTTTCAACTAAAAAGTACAAGGAATCTCTTGTCTGACCACTTGAACATGCTTGTGGATCAGTTGGCATCACGCTGGCTCTGGATCGGTTGGCGTTGTATGGCGGCGTAATGTTGCTATACATGTTTTCTCTCTTTCATCAGGATTCCGCACTGCCTCACCACCTGCTTTCTGAAGAGCTTTCTGTTGTGCTGGCCCTTGTCTCACTTACTTTTTACTTAAACTTCCTGCCAATTTACTTTGTCAAACATCCAGAGCGGCAGAGTATCACTGCGCCCATTGTGTGCTCTGCACTGGCAGCTGTATAACAGGGAAGCAGTCATACCGTTGGCAGTGCCCTGTCATTATCCATTCCTCATCCATCCAGTGGTGGTTTATATCCGGAGGGCACAATTCAGCTGCAGATAGCAGTGTATTGATACAAATCCTTTCATTTCAGGTAGCTCACTCCTGATCCAATTGCTTATCACATTCATTTGTTGTGAAAGTTAATCATTAATATTACAAGTGTTATGATAAAAAGAGCTGCATGTGGGAAAGTGTGTCATGCTAGCAGCTGTTCTCTTACAACAGCTTTTCAGAGACTTCCAGCATGTTACAGGAAACATGAACACACCGCTCCCATAATAAACAAGACTGTTCGAATGCATTCAGGTTACTGTTAAGATGGTTATAAACCCTTAGTGCTCATGCACACGGACGTTTTAAAAAACTGGCTGCAAAGCTAGCTCCGACGCCTGGAAAAATCGTTGTTTAAAACGTGATTTTTACCACGTTTTGCATTGGCGTTTTTGCGCGTTTTTTTAGCGTTAGCATTATGTAGCGTTTTTTAAGAAACAGATCTCTTGGCTATAGCACTCAGAAAACAAAGAAAATATTTTGCGCGTTTGTGCGCGTTTTTGCGCATTTTCCCGCGATTCGCGTTTTTACAGCTCTAGCTCCACGCCACGGAACGCACTGGTCCTGGGTTTTTTTTACAGCTTAAAAACGCCTATGCCATTTGCAGCTCAAAAACGCCTAGGTGGGCATGAAGCCATAGACTAACATGGACAGCCGTTTTTAAGCTGCAAAAAAAGCTCAAAAAAGCGGCTGTAAAAACGTCCGTGTGCATGAGGCCTTACAGACCGCTTTGACCTACAGGTAAGCCTTAATCTAGGCTTACCTGTAGGTCCAAGAAATAATCTACACGGTTTAGGAGATATTTGCCAAAAGACAGGCACCGCTGTCTACGGCGCACAGGTGCACTGAGCATGCCGCTGCTAACGGTGATATGCCGTTAGTGGCGGCTCCTGTGCGCACGCGCAGGAGGGACGTCATTGCGGCTCCGGCCAATCACAGTGCCGATACCCGGAAAGAAGATGGACGCTCTGTGGAGGAGAGGACATCAGTGACATTGCAGGCTCCTGTGTCAGGTAAGTGACACTTAATGGGCTACTATGCGATGCATAGTAACCCATCAGGGTTTACTTCTATAGCGATACCCTCACTTAAGAGGGCCGCAAGTTTGGTTTGGGTCCTGAGCACAGCTCCGCCAACCCCCCGGCAATCTGCACTACCCACTTTGGCACAGTTAGTATCTAGCAATACACATTAAATCGCTTATACTCTAAATATGTGTGTGTGCGTGGGTGGATAACTCAAGCTCATAGACAATCCTTGAAAGTATATAACTGACTTTACTTATTGTTTTTATAAAAGGAATAACATGAATCAAACATTTGGATTGCAACACATAATCAGGTCCCTGCAGTAACCAGTAATAAAGATAAACAGAGTAATCAGCATAATAAAGTATTGCTATGCAACTCTAGCGCTGCCCTTTTTCAGCTACTTCCCCACATGGGTAAACACCCAGCACTGTCTACCTATGCAGTCAGGCCTGACTGATCTAAATGGAAGTCCAGTAAAACAATATTCGCTAGCAATCTTTCGGTGGTGCACTTGAAGAACAACTTTGTAATCCAAACGAATAATAAAGATAAAGCATCTGTCTTTAAACAGCTCTCACCACTCGGACAAGTCCAAGTCCGGTTTCTCTGCCTTTTCGTCTAGGAACAGGAATCCACCGACCTCCCAGTCTTCAATCCTTCTGGTGTACTGCAGCAAAGATGAGAAAATGTCTCTCAGGTGCAACTAAGCTGGCAGAGAGCTCTTTGGAAAAGAGCACAAGGCCCAGGCTTCAGGCCTTGTGCTTTCAGCAGTTCAGCACAGACCTCCTCTTGCTTGGAGAGAGGGGGGTGTCCAAAGAGAGCGAACTAGGCCTCTCCCCCTTCTTATATTTCCTCCCCCATAAGTCTCTGGGGCATAACTCAAAGCATCCTGGGAACCAGCGGGGTTCTGGGAACAGTAGTTTTATAGTTCTTAAAGAGACCCCGCTACACACTCCCCCCACTTAAACTCTTTGGTCCCCAAAGATAAACTTTTAACACATATCCTGTACCAATTTTGAAAGTGCTGAGTATGATGTTGGTACAGGGAATTTCCACCAGAACTCAGAGGTGGGATTCCCTGTCCCACAGGTCACACTGACATGAGTGGCCTGCCTAACTGTGCCAGAGAGTGAGCTGGGGTTGCCCTCCACCAAATGGTCAGTGGAAGGATTAGAGCATTCAGCACTTCTTCTAGCAGTCACAACAGAGTCCTCAGAGCTCTCTCCCATTTGAGAGTAGGTTAGCTTCTTGGGGGGTCTCACAACTCGGCGAGCTCTCTGTTCTCTTGGGACTTCAGGCTCTGGTGCCACAGGCTCTACTTCAGGAACACATTCTGACAGCATCACTGGTTCTGGAACATCGGTTCCTTCCTCTTCTGAGTAAATGCTAGGGATATCTTCCCAGCCTTCAGGCACACCACTAGATGGAATGAACTCTGTAGCTTCTGGGTTCAGTGTCCCATCCTGTGTATCCTCAGTAGGTGGGAGATCTATGGCAGAATTTCCTGGAGTTGATGAAGGCCACAGCCACTCAAGCTCTCCTCTTCCACCTTCACCTTGTTGGGAATCTTGTCCATCTCTAACCCGGGAGGTCTGAGACCGAGTGCTAGGTCCTGGGGTATCCAGAATGGAAACAGATTCAGGTGGATTTCTCACTGGAGGTATTCTGACTGCTTCAGTAAGCGGGAGCAAATGATTCCTGTGCCAAGTTTTCAAGGGCCCCACTTTCCCCTCTGGTTTTAGCTTATACACAGGCAATCCAGGTAGCTTTCTGCAAATGACATAGGGCTCCGATCTCCATCTATCAGCAAGCTTGTGCTTCCCAGGGATCCCCAGATTGCGTAGCAGTACACGGTCCCCAGGCTGCAGGTCTTGCACTCGAACCTTCAGATCGAAGTTCCTCTTGTTGCGGGCTCCCCTTTGGTCCGAGGCCGTCTGAGCTCGTTCATGGGCCACTTTCAAATTGTGTCTAAGTCGGTCCACATATCCCTTGTGGGAGGTAGCAGAGGCATGGTCTAGGGAAATGCCAAAGGCCAGATCCACCGGCAATCTTGCTTCTCTCCCAAACATGAGCCGGTAGGGGGAGTAACCCGTCACATCACTTGTGGTGCAGTTGTAAGCGTGCACCAGAGCTGATATGTGTTGGCTCCAGTGTTGCTTCTTCTCTGTCTCTAGAGTTCCAAGCATGTTTAGTAAGGTCCGATTAAACCTCTCAGGTTGGGCATCTCCTTGTGGATGATAAGGTGTAGTCCTAGTCTTTTCTACTCCCAATGAGTCCAGTAGGTTCCGGATCAGACGACTCTCAAAGTCCCTTCCTTGGTCTGAGTGGATTCTCTGTGGTAATCCATAGTGGACAAAGTATTTTTCCATGAGCACCTTGGCCACAGTGGAGGCCTTTTGGTCTTTGGTGGGGAAAGCCTGGGCATAACGGGTGAAATGATCGGTTACCACCAGAACATTTCCCAATCCACTCAAATCGGGTTCGAGGCAGAGAAAGTCAATGCACACCAGATCCATTGGACCCTGACTCTGTAGGTGGCCCATTGGGGCAGCTTGATGGGGTAGAGTCTTCCTCTGGATGCATCGTGCACAAGAACGGCAATATTCCTCCACTTCTGCCCTCATACAGGGCCAATAGAAGCGGCTTCTGACAAGCTGGAAAGTTCTCTCCGCCCCTAGATGGCCATGCTGGTCATGTAAGGCAATTAGTACCGTCTCTCGGTGCTTCTCTGGGAGAAACAACTGCCACTTATCTTCTGAGTTATCAGAGGGGCCCCTTCGGTAGACCACTCCCTGATGTACTTGTAGCTTATCCAATTCTTTCCTCAGCAGGCGAGCCTCCTTGGAAGGGTGATGTCGAAGTCCCTCTGGATTCTCGTTCTCCAAAGCTTCAAGGACCAATCTCCCCATGGGGTCTTCCAATTGGTCATAGCTCAGCTCCTTTCTGGACAGCTTTGGCAGGAGTTCCTCTGCTAGTTGAATTACCCCACAGTAGGGTTGAGGGACTCCCACTGCGGTGACTCCTATCTCCTCTGCTCTGGAGCCCCCTCTTGCTTGAAACTCAGCACCCTGACAGAGTGCTCGCACTCCTTCCGGTGCTACCTGAGTCCAGTCTTCCCAGTCATCGACCATGACATGAGATCTTCGGGACAGGGCATCTGCATCCCTATTTCCAGCCCCTGGTCTGTATTTTAGACTGAAGTTGAATCCGGATAATGCAGCCAACCATCTGTGTCCGGTTGCATCTAACTTTGCAGTAGTGAAGAGGTAGGTCAGAGGATTGTTATCTGTCTTTACGGTAAACTCCGCCCCATAGAGATAGTCCTTCAGTTTGTCTACTACTGCCCATTTGAGGGCCAAGAACTCCAATTTATGAGTGGGGTAGTTCTTCTCCGAGGGAGTCAGGCTCCGGCTCACATAGGCCACTGGTCGCAGCTGCTCTTCATACTCTTGATAGAGCACTCCGCCTAGGCCCTCATGACTGGCATCGACATGTAGCTCATATGGTCTGGTGGGGGTCGGCATAGGCCAGGACTGGGGCCGTGGTAAGGCTCCTCTTCAAGGTTCGGAAAGCCTCTTCACACCTGGGGTTCCACTGATCTTGAACCGACTCACCGGCCCTCCTAGGTCCCAAGCCATCCTCTTCTCCTTCAGTCTTGAGCAATTCGTTCAGTGGCTTGGCAAACCGGGCAAACCCATTCACAAATCTTCTATAATAGGAGCAGAACCCCAGGAAAGATCTGAGCTCTGTGACTGTTGTCGGTCTTGGGCAAGAGGTAACTGCCTCCAACTTCTCAGGGTCTGTAGCCACTCCCTTTTCAGACACTATGTGTCCCAGATAGTTCACAGAGGATTGGTAAAACCGGCACTTCTCGGGAGAAAGCTTGAGTCCCTCTTCGCTGAGTCTTCTCAACACCTTCTCCAACCTGGCCTCATGTTCTTCCAAAGTCTTCCCGAAGACAATGACATCGTCCAAGTACACAAGGACTTCTATGAGGTTCATGTCTCCAACGGTCTTCTCCATGAGGCGTTGAAAGGTAGCAGGGGCTCCAGACAGGCCCTGAGGCATTCTGTTGAATTCAAAGAATCCCACTGGGGTTATGAAAGCTGTCTTCTCTCGGTCTTCCTGGTGCATGGGGATTTGGTAGTACCCACTCTTGAGGTCCATTACACTGAACCACTTGGCACCAGCCAAACTCTGTAGGGCATCCTCTATTCTCGGTGTGGTATACTGGTCAGGGATGGTCCTCCTGTTGAGAGTCCTGTAGTCAATACAAAGCCTCAACGACCCATTCTTTTTCCTGACCACCACTATGGGGGAGGCATAGGGACTTCTAGACTCCCGAATCACACCAGTCTTCTTCAACTCCGCAAGCTGCTCCCTCAGATCCTCCAGGTCAGCTAGGGGGACCCGGCTAACCCTTTCCCTGAAGGGTTTGTCTTCTTGGAGGCGGATTCGGTGGGTGGCACTCCTGGCACATCCCACATCAAACTCATCCTTTGAGAAAATCCTCTCCCATCTAGTCAGATGGGCCTTGGCTCTCTCCTTCCAGGCTCCAGGTAGGTCCGGGTTCTCCATGGAAAGTTTTTCCCAAACATCTCCTCCTGCACCCGTTCCTTTTACTTCTGACCAGCTGACTGGGGCCGCAGGACTCACCTGCCCCAACAGCATTCTGGCAGGGATCTCTATGGGTCTCTCCGTAGGGTTTCTCACACTCACTGGGACTCTTCCTCGAGCCTTCTTCAGGGCCTTGATTGAAATCACTTCCGGTATCACTTCCAGGCCGGAGTGATCCTCCCTTGGATCGGATTCCAGCATGACAAAGGGGCCAGGCTGCTCCCAGGTAAGCTTCACCGTGGCCCTGAGGCAGGCTACCTCTCCGGGCTGCAGCACCACTCCCTCTCTCCCAAGTCTCCACACCTTCCCTATCCCCTCTCCTGGGGTCTTCTGCTCTAGGACCAACCGTTGGTAGGCTGTCTTCAGCATGGGATGGATATTGGGATCTTGATGGTTACTCGTCTCCACTAGAGGGGTCAGAAGTCTTCGCACCAGATCCGTATTGGTCCCTATGATGAGGGACATCTTGCTGGCCCCGGGCGGTCTAGAACACGCAACTGCCAGGGTGTCAAACACCTCTGTTTTCCCAGCCACAGATGGATCGAAGGTCAGCTTTATGGGCAGGTAACCATCGTAGGGGAAACTCTGAGTTCCCAGGCCCCATATCTCCAGCTCTTCTATCTTCTGTATAGGCAAATGGCTCAAGTGCCTATCATAGAAGTCTCTGTACAACAAAGTCACTTGAGCTCCAGTGTCCAGGAGGGCCTTCGTGTAGACTCCTTCCACCTGGATGGAGACAGTGGGGGACGGGCCGACCAATTCTTCTGGGTAGGGCCGGGTTGAGGCCACCCTCTTCTGGGGACCTGTCTTCATCCAGTTGGTTTTAGACTTTATTCTTTTTCGAACCTGGTATGCATTGACCCTCCCCACAGTAATGGGAGTACAAACCCGCTGAGGGATGTTATTGTCTCTTATTTGTAGGCATTCCTTCTGAGGGGTCTGGTTTTCTCTCTCTCTCTTCCTTCTATTCAGTTTAGAGTTCACTGAAAGACATGGGCACCCGGTTGACTCCCTCACCGGGGCCCTCTGAAGTTTCCCGCCGGCTGGCGGTTATCTATCTTCTTCTTCTTGGGACTGGAACATCTACTGGCGAAGTGGCCACTGCCCCCGCAGTTGTAGCATAGCATCTCTTCTCGGTCTCGAGTGGGGCTTGGTGTTGGTGTATCTGGAAACAACTCCTTTCTAGGACTTGGTTTCTCGGCTCCCCCTTGACCTTTCGCCATCATAGCAGTCAACATCTCCATCACCTGGGACATCTGTAACTTCAAAGTGTCCAGCTCCTTATCTCTAGCGGGAGTCACGGCCGGTGTAACTATTGCTACCGGTTGGTTGACGGGCTCGGTGAGATCTTCTTCCCTTTTCTCTTCCAGTAGGGCCTCTTCCTCTCTGATCATTCGGATGAGGTCAGTGTACTCCAGACTCTTCCCATCCTGTCGGGCACGCAGTGTCCATGCAATAGGATCCATGGGTTGAGCTCCCCTCAGTACCTGTTGAGTACGGGCCTCATCTACTTTTCCTGGGCTGATCCCCTTCTTTAGGATCATCTTATGCAAGATTTTATCTAAACGTCCCATGTAGTCTGATAGTTTTTCACCTTTCTTCTGGTAGCAATGCTCTAACTGATAAGCAAGCTCAGAGATTTTCTCTGTCCCACCAAACACAGTCTGTAGTACATCTAGGTACTCCTGCGCATTACAGTCTGTCCTGCTCATCTTCAGGTTGCGTATGGCCTCTAGAGCAGGCCCCTTTAGACTTTCCACAATCCTCTGCTTCTTTCTGCGCTCTGGAACTTCCCATTCCTCTAGTGCCTGAGTTGCGCTATCTAACCAATCTTCAAATCCCTCTTCTTCCGAAGGTACAGGTTTCCTCCCTGAAAACATCCGGAGTTTCCTGTACCCCGACATCGGGTAATCTGTTGGATCCTTCTTGCACTGGGCCACAATCTCCCCCAGGAAAGCACACAGTTCTGCGCTAAGGGTGGCCGGTGCTGATCTGGGACTCTCGGGTGAGGTACGGGCCGCAGCCTGCGGTGATCCCGTTGGCGATGGCTCCTCCCCTGGGAGGCTAATGACCACTGACTGACTTGGGTCGGCCTTAGCCGCTTCACACCACGCTCTGACTCCCTGTGGGTCCATGCCGGTACCTCTGGAGTGTTCACCGCTGTCTCAGAAATCCCGGATTTACGAGCCCCCACGTATAGCGATACCCTCACTTAAGAGGGCCGCAAGTTTGGTTTGGGTCCTGAGCACAGCTCCGCCAACCCCCCGGAAATCTGCACTACCCACTTTGGCACAGTTAGTATCTAGCAATACACATTAAATCGCTTATACTCTAAATATGTGTGTGTGCGTGGGTGGATAACTCAAGCTCATAGACAATCCTTGAAAGTATATAACTGACTTTACTTATTGTTTTTATAAAAGGAATAACATGAATCAAACATATGGATTGCAACACATAATCAGGTCCCTGCAGTAACCAGTAATAAAGATAAACAGAGTAATCAGCATAATAAAGTATTGCTATGCAACTCTAGCGCTGCCCTTTTTCAGCTACTTCCCCACATGGGTAAACACCCAGCACTGTCTACCTATGCAGTCAGGCCTGACTGATCTAAATGGAAGTCCAGTAAAACAATATTCGCTAGCAATCTTTCGGTGGTGCACTTGAAGAACAACTTTGTAATCCAAACGAATAATAAAGATAAAGCATCTGTCTTTAAACAGCTCTCACCACTCGGACAAGTCCAAGTCCGGTTTCTCTGCCTTTTCGTCTAGGAACAGGAATCCACCGACCTCCCAGTCTTCAATCCTTCTGGTGTACTGCAGCAAAGATGAGAAAATGTCTCTCAGGTGCAACTAAGCTGGCAGAGAGCTCTTTGGAAAAGAGCACAAGGCCCGGCTTCAGGCCTTGTGCTTTCAGCAGTTCAGCACAGACCTCCTCTTGCTAGGAGAGAGGGGGGTGTCCAAAGAGAGTGAACTAGGCCTCTCCCCCTCCTTATATTTCCTCCCCCATAAGTCTCTGGGGCATAACTCAAAGCATCCTGGGAACCAGCGGGGTTCTGGGAACAGTAGTTTTATAGTTCTTAAAGAGACCCCGCTACACTTCTATTTTAAAGACTGCATGCATGTGTCAGGAGACTGTTATGGCAATACAGGGGTCTCCAAAATGGTTACAGCTCCATGTGTCCATTTCAGATACAGAGCTGCGGCCCGGCCCTGCACCCTCTCTCTTCTAATTGGTGAACTGACTTTGATGGACAACAGCAGGAGCCAATGGCGCCGCTGCTGTGTCTCAGCCAATCAGGAAAAAAAAGAAGAAAAGAAGGAGGGTGCACCGACCTAGTGCATTACCACTGGTAAAGCTTTATTCAAGTATAAAACAGAAAAATATATATACTCACAAAGGAGTATTGATAGAAGGCATAAACAATGGACCTGACGTTGAGTGGATCAAACGATACCTCAAGATGGCTGATGCGTTTCGGGGGTTGTGGTTATGCACCTCAAGCCCCACCCTGCCCACTCACATAGGTCACACCCACTCACATACGTAAACACTACCTAGGTGTACCCAATCAATATCATAGCCGCCGTGAAACAATATACTAAACACATATGAGCATAAAACACTCATGTATGTTTACTAACTACTGTGGCAACAAATCACCCCCAATGGCAGTCCACAGTGTAACCAATAAAAGGGGCACAAGGGTCCCCTCTTAAAGCAACACTACTAAAAACAAATAAATATGAAAACCGAGGAGGTGAACACTCATATATGTACCACAGGGGACTTGTAAGACTATCTACCTGCAAGGAAACCATATGCCCACTAATATAGTAGCAACATTGTAAATAGGCAGGAGAAATATTACAAGAATACTGTCACAGAAATAACAAAGAAAGAAAAGAAAGGCAGTCTAGCACCCTAACCTATCTGGAGCTAAACATAACGCAGCACATGTCTGCCTATTCTAAACCCTTCCTATCTATGTACCTAAATTAAAATCTCAACTATGGAGGCCTATACACGACAAAAGGAACACCCTCACTCTAGATGTCGATAACCGATCGGATCTCATGGCTACAGAGTGTTTGTAAACCAAATGGCGGGACTGAACCTCATCGAATTGTAAACATATCATACGAGGAGATCTATTCGTAGTTGATGGACCCAATAGACAAGCACAATGAACATAGCCACACCCCAAAAGGATCCCAAATGCTCTACAGGGACTGCAAATCTCATACAAAATTATGCAGTTCGATTTTTTTTTTTCGTTCAAACCCTTTGGGGCCATAGTCCCGAAAGAGAAAATCCAATAGGCCTCTCTAGTGCACAATAGCTGATGTGTTTTGCCATTATCCAAATCATTTGGCATGGCCTCAATACCAAAAACCCCAAGGCCGTCAACATTACTAGTGTGGACTTCCTTGAAATGTCTTGGTACTGAGTATTTGTCTTTCTCAGTCATTCATCCTGGTTCTCATTGGCCTTGAGGTTCAGCCAATGTACAAGAGGCCACAAGGGCACAGGAGGCCATAAACAACATATGGGGTACCACAATTTAGAAATTGCTTGATCTTATGGGTTCTACCATCAACACCTACTACATCTTTCTTCCTATGATACATATGTGCACAGTTCCCACAGTTGATGCTCCCACATCTGTAGCTGCCACTTTGCCGACGTTTATCAGCGTGAGCTGGTCGGCAAGTGGTTAACTTTGGATAGTAAAACATTTTTTTTTCTGCCAGTAAATACCTTATACACTTCCTGTTTCTTGTCTGGTCATTAGCCTAGGTGTATAACCTCATACACAGCTCTCTCTCAATCTCACTTTGCCTGAAAGGGAGGGGGGGAAGATTCATAAGTTGGCCAATGAGAGCTGAAGAGGGTTGTAGAGCTGGAGGTGTGCCTCTGTGTGAATCCAGGAAGTGAAGAGGCAGCAGCTTCAGCTGCCCACAGTTAAAATGAATGCAGCCAGACTCAACAGAGGGAGATTTCTGTAGCTTATTTGGCAAGTACAGAATCACAGTATATATAAAATATGCAAAGTGGTTGGAGGGAAGCTTCAGAATGGCAAAGATTTTTTTATTACAAATTATGTGAGCAGACTGCAGTTCCTCTTTAATAAATGCAGCTAAAGGGCTTATCCCAAAAATACTGGATATCACAGGATATCCCAACATTAAAAAAAATGTGAAAATTGATTATTTAGGTTTTATAGAAGAATTATTGCACTTGCACAAGGATTCAGTTGAGTTATATTTCAAAATATCAGGGTGAGGTTGATATTTTATGTAGATCTAGTAAGCTACAGGATAAGTTTGCCTTTTCAGAAAAAATAATAAATTCAGATTTCATTACAGGTAAGAAAATGTGTATTTATAATTTTTTTTGTTGCAGGAGCCTGTAAAGCATTGCACCAGGGATCAGCAGATTACTGATACCATGCAGGTCAGGTCTCCTGTATATGGGCCTGCTCGTACCTCATACAAGGAAGCCGATACATGCTGACAGGTTGAATGAATGAACTACCAAGTTAAATAAGATCAATACTTCCCTTCCAAACCTAATATAACATTTTTGAGACCACGTAATACAGGGTCATATCCCTGTTTATCATGTATACAATGTAATTCAATGATTAAAGAAAAAAAAAAAACATATCACATCCCCATAGAAGTTTTAATATCCCAATCAATACTTGCTAATCTTCATATGTGACTTGCGCTATAATGTGCATGTGCGGGTTACTTTATATTGGTGAAACAACTCAAAAGGTCAAGGACTGTATACCTAGACATAAATATTCGATTAGGGATAAATTAATACAACTACCACTAGCTAGACATTTTTTAGATAAAGGACATTTGATTTCCCAATGAAAATATATGGTGTTGGAATGTATAAGTAAGAATAGGAGAGGAGTTGACCGGGAACTGATTTTTTAAAAAAATGACGTTTATTGGATACATTTTCTTAATACTGTTGCCCTAAGAGCCGGTTCACACAGCGGGCGATGCGAGGCGACACGACTCGCCTCGCCTCGCTCTCGCAAGTCGCCCCCGTTCTGTACAATGGAACCGTTCTGAGAGGAGCGACTCGAGTCGCTCCGACTCAGAAAAAAGGTTCCTGTACTACTTTTGGGCGACCTCGGGGCGACTTGCATTGACTTCTATACAGAAGTCATTTGCAAGTCGCCGCTGAGGCCGCGGCAGGTCGCGGCGAGGCAAGTCGGAGTCGCCTCGCCTCGCCTGCAGTGTGAACCGGCCCTAAAGGGATTGAACACGGATTTAGATTTATTCATGTGATTATGATAGTTAATACTGATGAGAAATGTAATTATATCTGGATGTTTAGATGGTGATAGAGATAGATAGATAGATAGATATCTCTCTATCTATATTATATAATATATATATTATATAATATATATATTATAGAGATAGAGATATATATATATATATATATATATTATAGATATAGAGATATATATATATGATAGATATAGAGATATATATATATATGATAGATAGATAGATAGATAGATATATAGATAGATATATATATATATATATATATATATATATATATATATATATATATATAATTACACATCATTCTTGACAGATTAACAAAATGAAGGTTCTTGATGGAATAATGAGAGGAATGTCTGGTTAACCATTTCTGTATTAGTGGTTTGAAAAACCAATCAATGAAGGAATACAATTTTACTAATTAGCCATTTACCACAAAATGTATTCCATATGTGAATACTTTGCAAATGTTTACATTCTCATGAATGTGTTTGAAATGTTAAATGTGTTCTGATCTGATGAAGGGCGTAAGCTTGTAAGCCCGAAACGGAAATCTCTGAACATCATACTATGTAATTACTTGAATTTTTCAGATCAATACATTTTTAAGCGCAGCAATCATTTGGACTTTTATATTTATATACAAAATGGGGCAGACTAGATCGCCGTCACTCTTCTGTGTTTCTACGTTCAGCTTGGCATGGAGCTACAGTCAGAATTGGGGTACATTCACACTTGTGAATGCACCATGCTGGCAAATACCTGAACCCAGTAGGTTCACACGATTAGCTGGGGTTCTTGAATTTAATTGCCTGCAGGGTGCATTTACAGGTGTGAATGCACTCTTAAGAGAAAAACAATGTTCTTTTATTTCTCAAATCAGAGTGGGACAAAGTATGACATGCAATTGGTCTCGAAAAACATGACATGAAATTGGTATTGAAAAATAAAAAAAGTCGCTTTTCTTATTTTATTTTGTTTAAAAAAAAAAGATGATATCTCTTTTAAGGCCTCATACACACTGGGCATAAAAAATACTGCTTATAGAGGTGTTTCCCATTTTTCTTTCAGCCTGTAGAAGCAACTCTATGTTAGCATATGTTTCAGTGCACATTTAGGCGTTTACAGGCATATTTGTAGAGGAACGTTTTTGAGAGGAGTTTTCGGGGCAGAAAGAAATGCTTGTTGAGCCTAAACAGGCATGTACTGGCCATTGGGACTACAGGGAGTTTCCCGGTGGGCCGATGGCTCAGTGGGCCAGTTTCAGTGACCAAGTAATGGCTGCGCGGCTTGCCCTCAACTTCACACAGTGATGTGAGAAAGATGATAAAAATCCTGAGGAGAATAAGTGAAATAATAAAAGAGGTTAGTGAGGACTCCTTATGTTATGCTACTTATGTTTTTTTGCACAATTACATATAGTTTTATATACTGTTTTTGTGGTTTTTTGCTATATTAAAGTGGGCTGGTCTGATGAAGTCCAGGGCCAAATTTTTGTCCCAGTCCAGCCCTGAGCCTAAATGTGACGTTTAGACGTGTCAGGAGTTTTTTAAGTTTACATTGTTTCTAGTGTTTTGAGAAAAAGCGCTTATAAATGGAAACGCACCCGAACGCGTGTACAAATGTCACCATATGAGCATTTTTTTTCTGCTACCTAGTGTGCATTGGGCCCTTAAATATATTTAAAAAATAAAGTTTTAACACTGCCAGACATTTTTAAGTAATGCAGTAGTCTTTGTCCTTCTGTGTACATTTTCTTTTAAAGAGGAAGTAAACCCTGATAAGTTTACTTCCTCTTTCATTCCCTGCAAAGGCAAAGCATAATGGACTACTATGCATCGCATAGTAGTCCATTATGTGTCACTTACCTGACACAGG
This sequence comes from Lithobates pipiens, assembly GCF_037356315.1. NCBI lineage: Eukaryota > Metazoa > Chordata > Amphibia > Anura > Ranidae > Lithobates > Lithobates pipiens. Next base: position 81,558,246 of record NW_027507758.1, on the reverse strand, counting down.
AGCCAGCGAAGTCACCGCTGTCCCCTGTAGTCCAGAGCATCCATGTTCTCGGTGGGGTCTCACTGCTCCAGCGCTGTTATTCGGCGAAGCTGCGATGACATCACTCCCGCGCATGCGCACGGGAGCCGACATGTGCGGCATCTTTGTCATTGACGGTGCCGCGCTCAGTGCGCCTGTGCACCGATGTCTACGGCGCATGCGCCGTAGACAGCGGTGCCTTTCTTTTCGGCAAATGTCTCCTAAACTGTGTAGGTTTAGGAGACCTACAGGTAAGCCTAGATTAAGGCTTACCTGTAGGTCAAAGTGTGTTGTAAGGGTTTACAACCACTTTAACGCTTTCAGTTGGCCCTGTGATGTTACAAATCCTTTGCACATGGTAGATGGTTTTAAAGCAGCTCCAGCCCAAAACATTTAAAAGCCTTTTTAAAATGATTAAATAAAAAAGGAGACTTATGTTTTCAGTGAAAATATGCTCAATGGGTTCAATGAAATGTACTCTTTTACTAAATCACTTCCCAAAATAATTTTATTATCATTCATCATAGTTAAAACACTTTACTATGACAATAACTATCTTTTTCTTTTGTATAGGTACATCGTGTTCTACCACATAGTCCTTCTATTTGGTGCACCTCTCCTTGTCTCCAGCAATGAGGAACGCTGCAAGACTGTTGGATTTAATGTCTTTCTTAGTTTCTGTCATTTCACTCAAATTCCCTACCTGGCAAACTACACAAAATATGCTGATTTAAGTTTCAATTACATCCAGGAATTAAATTCCCTGTCATTTCCACTTCTGGAGGAAATGCATGCCCTGCATCTTGTCAACCAGGAAACTAAAAAGCTTATAATACAGAAGAACAGCTTCAGAAATTTGCCAAACCTCAATACTTTAGATTTGTCCTATAATGTAATGCTGATATTGGATCAAGATGCATTTGCTGGCTTGTCACAACTTAACAGTCTTTTGTTAACCAATAACAATTTAAACAGCTCCATTCTGGAAAATGACTATTTTAAGGACCTACTTTATTTGGAAATGTTGCAGCTGTCAAACAATCAGATAACATATCTCAAACCCAACCCCTTGTTTTATCGTTTGCACAATTTCAATATACTAAGCTTAAAAGGCAACAAAATATCCAAACTTTGTGAGGGAGATCTTCACAGCTTTGAACTGAAGACTTTCTCTCTCCTTGATCTTTCATCAAACAAGCTAGGTTGGGCAGAAATCAGTGACTGGAGCAAGTGTGGAAATCCTTTCCGGAAAATTAATTTGAACATATTGGCCATTTCTGAAAATGGTTTCAATGATCAAGGATTGAAATCACTGATCAATGCTATAAATGGAACCAAAATACAACAGTTACAACTTAGTTCTCACACAATGGGTCCTGGATTTGGCTTCCAGAACCTCAGGGATCCAGATAATGCAACTTTTGCAGGTTTGGTCAACAGTGACATTCAGGCTCTGAACATATCAAAAGGATCAATCTTTTCTCTGAAGCCCCTTTTGTTTGCAAAACTGTCCACCTTGCTAAGTCTGGACGTCTCAAGAAATAAAATAAATCGTATTGAAAAAAATGCCTTTCAAGGACTGTACCAACTTCTTTCTCTATATCTTTCCAGTAATTTATTGGGCGAAATATACGATCATACGTTTTATGGCCTCACAGGCTTACTTGAAATCCACTTAAATGATAATCATATAGGACCAATCCAACAAGATGCTTTTAAGAACCTTCTATATTTAAACTATGTAGACCTGCGGGGCAATGCCATTCTATCCATAATATTTTGCGAAAGAATAAAGTTCCTATATTTTCTAAATCTGAAAGAGAACAAGCTAAAAAAAATCGACACAGATGAATTAAAAGCTCAAGTAATTGACTTATCAGAGAATCAATTGGTAGACCTTGGAGTATTGTACAAGGTTCTACAGAACACCGAGATTATTGGCATCTCCTTGAAACAAAATCAATTGTCTAACTGTTATCCTTTCTACAATATCCCACCAAACAATTCCCTCTCATATCTGGATCTTTCTAACAATATGATACAATTAATTTGGATAAATGAGCAGTGCCTTGACATATTTCATAATCTTTCTGCTCTTCAGAATTTGTATCTCTCCAACAACCATCTCCAGTTTCTTCCAGATGGCCTTTTTATGAAACTGACCTCTCTCGAATTCCTTAACTTGTCATCTAACTTTCTAAGACATCTAACACCTGGTGTTTTCCCTAAGGGTCTGATAACTTTAGATATTTCAAAGAACCAGCTACTTTCACCAAACCCAGAGATTTTTTTCAGTTTGAAGAATCTTACTATTGGCTTTAACCAATTTGTTTGTGACTGCACCCTTGTAAATTTTTTAATATGGCTAAACCAAACTAACACTACCGTGAAAGATTCTCTTGATATTTTTTGTGCCTATCCTGAACCTTTTATGTATGTATCTCTTTACAGTATGACATATGAAGATTGTGATGAAGAAATATTGTTAATGCATCTTAGGTTTTCCTTGTTTGTTTTTACCTCTATTGCCCTTACAATCTTTTTGACCTCTGTGATTACGTACAAACACTTTCGAGGGGTTTTCTTTGGTCTCTATAAGAGCATGGTATTCTCTCTGCTTGAAGAAAAAATCCAAGAAGAAAAAATACACAAATACGATGCCTATTTGTGTTACACTCAAAAGGATTTCCACTGGGTGGAAAATGTCTTTCTAAAAAACCTGGATTCTGAGTACTGTGAAAGGAACCGATTCAATCTGTGTTTTGAGGAAAGGAACTTTATTCCTGGGGAAGATCATATTGTAAATATTCGCGATGCTATCTGGAGCAGCAAGAAGACTGTATGCATTGTGACAAAGCAATTTTTAAAGGATGGGTGGTGTGTGGAAGCATTTAATTATGCTCAAAGTCGCTATTTTACCGATCTGAAGGATGTACTTATCATGGTGGTGGTTGGGTCACTCTCAGACTACCAACTAAGAAAATTCAAACCAATACAGACTTACATACAAAGGTGTCAGTATTTGAAATGGCCAGAGGACTACCAGGACATAGACTGGTTTCTAAGTAGACTTTCCTACAAAATATTGAAGGATGAAAAAGTAGACAACAAAGAGGTCAAAGTTTCATCAGTGACATCTATGATAGAGCTACAGCAAATAGTAGCAGTTTCCTGAGTTGCTCCATTATGAACCTATGTTGCTGACTAGCTCATGAAATTGTAGCATCTAAGGGAAGGTAGGCTTAAAAGCTTAAAGGCTGCAGGCCCCAAATGTTACCATAGCCAGGTAAACCAAGAAAATCAGCTGGTGGTTAGTACTTTTGAATCTATGCATCAATTTTTACCACTGCAACTTAAATGCCCCAGCCCCAGCCTACTCAGTACTCTACTGTATTTTAGTGGACACTTAGGTGTACTGCAAAGAACCAGGTGTAAAATGTCTGAAGATCTACATGTTTACCCATGTGCATGAGTACTGAAACCTATCATTCATAGAGGCAAAATGATGCAGGATATGAAACGTTGTGACTCAGTTGTTCAACAATCCTGATATTACGAAGTAAAAACAACAACAGAAGTTATTTTCCAAGAACTCAAGAGCTTTACCCCTAAGGCCCATATCACACTTACAACTCAAGGTTTCCTAAAATGTGCAGAGAGAAAACTCACTTGCTTGTATGTGTCACTGCCTCGCCAGCTGGATGAGCAAGGCATCAACTGCCTCCCACCAAAAATGTTGCAGAATGAAAATCACTGGTGAAACAGTGACACCTTACTCATCCAGCCAGCGAGAAAGTGGCACAAGCAAACAGGTGTTCATTTAATCTCCCTACTGTGTTCTCCATAGTGACCCTGCTGCTGTTTGGGTTCTTAAAACATAGATAAACAGGAAGCATGTCCAAATCAATTGGTAAAAAAGTTGATTTAATGGTTCATAATGAGTCAAATAAACTTTTTCCAAGGGGGGGGGGGGCATCATTTTAAGGCCACTCATGCTCCGCCCCTTTTCGACAACCTCATGAAAATATTTCCACTGGAAATACATATGTGTTATATAACACATAATTCATCTTCACTTTGTATTGGAAGTTACTCTGGCGGCTGTGTTCCATGCCCATATAGCCTAGAGAATGTACATCTTTTTACATTGTAATACATCTGTTGTGGCCATATTTTGATCTCATACTGTCACTGTATAGGCTGTTTTCATCAAGATAAAAATATGGCAACAACAGATGTATTGCAATGTAAAAAGATGTACATTCTCTAGGCTATATGGGCATGGTACGCAGCCACCTGAGTAACCTTGCGGATGCCCATGCTTTCAAAAACCAGCCCTGGAAAAAATTTCATACCAGCCTCACAGCATAACGTAATTTTTTTCTTGTTCATGAAAGGGAAAACCATACATTTTACACATTTGATGAAGAGAGCATTAGATATAGATATGAAATCACATAGGGCTTTTTATATATATATATATATATATATATATATATATATATATATATATATATATATATATATATATATATATATATATATATTCAAATTCCAGTTGTAGTGGTGAGGTAAGTGGTGTGGTAAGTGATCGATCATCAAGCGGGGCCTCAGAAACTCAGAACGTGGGGGGGGGGGGGTCCACCTTCTGCAGAAAGACTATAAGATAAGGGGGGTGGGTTACTAATATAAGGAGGAAACCCTTTATATCAGTGCCCCTTACATTATCGTATTCACTCCCCCCTTACATCAGTGACTCCCCCCCCCCCCGACTGGCCTGGCGGTGCTTTCACTGACCTCCTCTCAGGTACACTGTGCAGGGCTCAGTCAGTCGGCTCCAGCTTGGTGGCTCTGGTTTTCCTGTAGTCTCCTGTCCACAGTCCACACAAGTCTGACTTCTCCCATGACCCCCATCCCGGCGATGCTCCCACTCTTGGCTCCTCTCCAGACTCCCTCCGAGACTGCAGACATGCTACAGGAGATGGTCAGAGACTGCAGACTTGATGCAAGAGCTCAATGCAGCCTCACCAGTGCCCACCAAATGCAGCCACGCTGTGCCCACCAAATGCAGCCTCACTGTGTCCATCAAATGCAGCCTCACCGTGTCCATCAAATGCAGCCTCACTGTGTCCATCAAATGCAGATTTACTGTGCCATGAATGCAGTCTCACTGTGCCCATCATTGCAGCCCCTCCTGTGCCCCATGTCCCAGTCTGCAGTCCCTGTCTGTGGGAAGGTGTGTTGATGATGCTCGGTACGGTACCTTGCATGCCAGCAGGATATCCATGACGGCCAGCGGCAGGCAGGGTCTGTTCTAGTTTTAGATTTAGGGACGGTGCTCCTTCCAGAGGATCTATTTGCTGTGAGATGGAGTGGTCCCTGGCCACCTGCACCTTCAGCTGTCCTCATTTTCCGGCCCCAGTCAGCCTGTCCTCTGGTCCTGGGGAAGTGGAAAGCACTGGGTGGGAGTTGGAGAGAAGGGGGAGCAAAGAGTACTGACGGGGTTGGAGAACACATGAGTGGAGGCAAAGAGCGAGGGGGAGTGGAGATCACAGGGGTGGGGAGCGGAGAGCGCTGGGGGAGAACTTGAGAGCACTGGGGGGCCAATAAGAACAGGGGCAGAGAGCACGGTAGGCTGAGAGCACTGGGGGGGCTAAGAGTGTGGGGTGGTGAAGAGCACGGGGGGCAGAAAAACAGGGGTGAAGAGCACGGGGGCTGGAGAGTACTGGAGGGGTACAAATAGCAGGGGGGAGTGGAGAGCAATGGGGGGGAGCTTGAGAGCACCAGTGGGGGCCAGAAAGAACAGGGGTGGAAAGCACGGGGGACTGGAGAGCACTATGAGGGGTGGAGAGCACATGGGTGGGGGCAAAATTCAGGGGGAGTGGAGAGTACAGGGGTGGGGAGTGGAGTGTGCTAGGGTGAGCCAAAAAGAACAGGGGTGGAGAGCACGGAGGGTAGAGAGCACTGGGGGGGCTGGAGAGCACCAGGGGGAGCAGAAAGAACAGGGGTGGAGAGCACGGAGGGTAGAGAGCACTGGGGGGGGGCTGGAGAGCACCAGGGGGGGCAGAAAGAACAGGGGTGGGGAGAATGGGGGGCTGGAGAGCACTGGGGTGGGGGCTGGAGAGTGATGGGGAGAGCTGAAGAACACAGGGGGGATAGAAATAACAAGGGAGAGAGCACTGGGGGGAAGAACACTGGGGGGAGTGGAGGGCACTGGGGGGGAAAGCACTGGGGGGAGTGGAGGGCACGGGGGGGAGAGCACTGGGGGGAGTGGAGGGCACTGGGGGGGAGAGCACTGGAGGGAGTGGAGGGCACTGGGGGGAGAGCACTGGAGGGAGTGCAGAGCACTGGGGGGAAAGAACAGGGGGGAGAGCACGGAGGGGAGAGGACTGGGGGGAGTGCAGAGCACTGTGGGGGGAGAACAGGGGGTAGCACTGGGCGCAGTGGAGAGCACTGGCGGGAACAGGGGGGGAAAGCACTGGGGGGGGACAGGGGGGAGAGCACTGGGATGGTGGCTAGAGAAGGATGGGGAGAGATGGAGAGCAGGGGGCAGCAAGAACAGGGGAGGAGAAAACTGTGGGGGGGGGCAGGAGAGTGTGGTGGTGGAGGAGAGCACGGGGGGCAGTAGAGTGTGGTGGTGGAAGAGAACACGGGGGCAGGAGAGTGTGGTGGTGGAGGAGAGCACTGGTGGGGGGCAGGAGAGTGTGGTGGTCGAGGAGAGCACGAGGGGGGGTGGCAGGAGAGTGTGGTGGTGGAGGAAAGCACTGGGGGGTGGCAGGAGAGTGTGGTGGTGGAGGAGAGCTGGAGAGCAGGGGGCAGCAAGAACAGGGGAGGAGAGAACTGTGGGGGGGGGGGGGGCAGGAGAGTGTGGTGGTGGAGGAGAGCACGGGGGGGCAGGAGAGTGTGGTGGTGGAGTAGAGCACTGGGGGGGGGCAGGAGAGTGTAGTGGTGGAGGAGAGCACTGGGGGGGTGGCAGGAGAGTGTGGTGGCGGAGGAGAGCACTGGGGGGTGGCAGGAGAGTGTGGTGGCGGAGAAGAGCACTGGAGGGGGTGGCAGGAGAGTGTGGTGGTGGAGGAGAGCACTGGGGGGGGGGGGGCAGGAGAGTGTGGTGGTGGTGGTGGTGGAGAGCAGGGGGGATGGCAGGAGAGTGTGGTGGTGGAGGAGAGCACTGGGGGGGCAGGAGAGTGTGGTGGTGGAGGAGAGCACTGGGGGGGTGGCAGGAGAGTGTGGTGGTGCTGGAGAGCACTGGGGCAGTGGCAGGAGAGTGTGGTGGTGGTGGAGAGCACTGGGGGGGGGTGGCAGGAGAGTGTGGTGGTGGAGGAGAGCACGGGGGGGCAGGAGAGTGGTGGTGGTGGAGGAGAGCACTGGGGAGGAGGAGAGTGTGGTTGTGGAGGAGAGCACTGGGGGGGGCAAGAGGGTGTGGTGGTGGAGTAGAGCACTGGGGGGGCAGGAGAGTGTGGTGGTGGAGGAGAGCACTGGGGGGGGGGCAGGAGAGTGTGGTGGTGGAGGAGAGAACTGGGGGTGGGTAGGAGAGTGTGGTGGTGGAGGAGAGAACTGGGGGGGCAGGAGAGTGTGGTGGTGGAGGAGAGCACTGGGGGGGCAGGAGAGTGTGGTGGTGGAGGAAAGCACTGGGGGGGCAGGAGAGTGTGGTGGTGGAGGAGAGCACTGGGGGGGACAGGAGAGTGTGGTGGTGGAGGAGAGCACTGCGGCACCCCCTCCTCGATCCTCCTATCCAGGCACTGTGGCACACAGGGCGGGCTGTACGGATGGGCATCTATTCCTCTGGATGACAGCGCTGGCTGGCTCTGTGTTCGGCGGCCGCTCTGTAACACAGTCCCGCACCCCCAGACCGGTTCATGTGATAGGCGGAACGTTGATTCTCTCTACTATCACACAAGCAGGTCGGGGGGGGGGGGCGGGACCGTGTTACAGAGCGGCCGCCGAACACAGAGCCAGCAAGCGCTGTGATCCAGAGGAGAGAGCGGAGGATGCAGCCGTCAGCGGACTCAGATAAAAAAAATGCAGCATGGCGGCGGATGCAACACCTTGGGGATTCCAGGGGGGGCACTTGACCCCCCCTTGCCCCTGCTGCGGACGCCCATGCATGCACAAGTGGTTTTAGGTGTACCTCACCTGGGTGTTAATGTATACTAAGACCTATGTTTTTAGGTGGTATGTTTTTCAATAAATGATTTAGACTTTTTTTGCATTACAGCTGTCCACACTCTTTGTCACTATTTTAGCCACGTTCTTTTTTTTTTTTGATACCCCTCAGAATAGCATAAATGTTTGCTTCAAATCCCCCCCCCCCCCATCCTCCAGTTTTCTATAAGTACAGTCAAAGCGGACACCAGGGAGGGCAAACTGGGCTTAGCCCTGATCTCTCTTTCCAGAGCACTCAAGTTGTGCACCTCAAACATAGAGGCTTCCCTGGATTTTGGTATTCCTAGAGACCCTATTATTGAGTCTTTGGAAGTATTAAAGAGAATTTCTGATTTCATGGCAGAAGCATCTTTTAGATTTAGTCCGTCTCTCAGAAAGAACTCCAGCAAGGTTCTGTTTGGGCAGACATTGGATGAATTAAGAGGGCACTGAGGGCAATTTGAGCCTCTTCCTACAGGCAGCAGTCCTTTAGTTCCTCCAGGAAATCACAGGATCAGTACAGAGAGCCTAGATCATGCATCAGTGTTGTAACATGTCTGCAGGGCCATCTTTAATACTGATTGGACCATGGGCAAAAAATTTCTTGGGGCCCCCCCCCCCCCATGCAATTTCACTCTCCACCTGCTCTGAGACATACAATAACTAGCAGCTAGACTTAAAATCAATTTACTGTATCAGATAAGGCAGAAATTATGATTGGTTGCCAGCAGTTACAGCATATCATTACTGCTTACTGACTGGTTGCTAGAGGTTACAGACCAGATTATGGCTCACTGTTTAATTGCTAGAGATTATAGCACATCATCTCCTCACTGCAGGGGGGCATGATATACATATGAATGCCGCCTTTATTTACATATAAAAGCTGCCGGCCGCAACTATTTACTTAGTAATGCCGCCGCTATTTACATATGAATGCCGGTTATTTACATGTAAACACAGGGTTTGCTGGTGAGTCACCTATACACAACAATAGGGCAGAGCTGAGCAGCATTAGTACCAGCACTTCACACTGAGATATCGGGACACAGCACGTGACTAAAACTTCAAGGGACAAGGGAATTTAAAGTAGGATAGTTGCCAAGTATGAAGCAGCTGCTTTGGGCCCCACAATAACAGGGCCCAGGGCAGCTTCCCCTTTTGCCCTGCCTTAAAGATGGCCCTGCATGTCTGTCTAATGTTTGCAAAGCCACATTAACCTTTAGAGCCAAATCGTAATATTCTAAATCCCCAGCATAAAAGAGGTCCAGCTTGGAGAACCTGTTAGCTCAGCTAGGCTTCCAATTAGGCTTTGCCCACTCCTCCAATAATACCTTGATCTAAATTGGATGGTGGGTAACTCCGTTTTTAAGCAAGGGAAATACTTCCTTTACTTTAAAGGTGGATATACAATCTCTTATTACCAACCGACAGCCTCCTCGATTGCTGTCACCTATAAAGAATAAAACCAAAATCAAAGACTCCATTTCCTCCTCTTCCATGCTCTGGTCATGATCTGAAGAAATCTTGTAATGTCTCCTGCCACCTGCGTGGATCCTTTTCCTTTGTCACTGATTCCTTGAGGACATCTCCAATTTCTTGTTGGATGTCCTCCAATTTCTCCTCAATCGCCTGCTTAATAAACAACCTAACCCCCTGATGTTTAGCGTCTCAATTCCCGGGTGCCTCCTTCAGGCAAATTTGACACAATAGCTTGGTAGGAAGGGCCTCAGCACCACAGGTTCAACAGAAACCCACTGATGGTCTCTTGAGTGAGGACTGCCTGAGTGAGCAATTGGAGAAAAATTTTGAGGCATTTGCTTAGTGGATCAAGGGGCGTACTTCACTCCATGGGAGAGAGCCAGGAAAAGCAAATTTTTTTGAACCCGTTATATTAGCATAAACATGAATGAAAAAATGACTTTAAAACTGGTAAAAGGAACGTAAAAGTGGCATACCTTTAAAATCAAGTAGTAGCTTAAGTGGACTCAAGGGACAACCTTTTCTAGGCTGATTTGTGTAAATTAATAGCGTAATACATCTGTACGGTAAGTTAAAAAGCTTTTAAAAGTATAGTAAGGTTAAAAGCAATACAAAATAAATATGGTAGTGATAGTTCTCATCAGCAGGAGAATCAAAAGTGTAATAACGGCCAAAGACCTGCCTGTCAAATGACTAAAATCCATGAGCACTTTACAGTATACAAAATAACTGTTACAATTATACAAGTACAGGGCCTTTTAAAAAAAAAATGTTTTAATGAGGGATGCGCTGACTTTTTACACAAATGCTACAAATGCTACTGAAGGACACAGCATATCACCCAAGCTTAACCTAAAATGGTTGTTTTTCTGGAAGGATTGTATACCAATACATATAAATACAACCGTATATGTGTCAAGTACTCCACCTGTCTTGTACATGTTACATAAACATTAATAAATGGTCTACTAGTGCATTTTTAAATATTTGCAACGTGTTTTAGCTTTACCAGTCCATTACGAAGACACTGAAATAACCTGTGACTTCCTGTAGGTACTCAGAGGATCACTTACCCTCTATTCACTTCATAGTTTACCTTGACCTTATCCTCAGTTCAAAAGCTATTATTTTTTCTTTTATTTAAGAAAAATTGTATGCTCATTAAATACATGTGAAAAAAGAAATATAATCTATCTAGCTTGTTGAACCATGCACAGCAAGTTATGGTCCTAAAATATCCATTATCCCTTACAGTTTGTTAAATCATATCTAATATATGTATACCTATATTACCAAAAGTATTGGGACACATGCCTTTACATGACCTTTAATGGCATCCCAGTCTTAGTCCATAGAGTTCAATATGGAGTTGGTCCACCTTTTGCAACTATAACAGCTTTAACTCTTCTGGGAAGGCTGTCCCCAAGGTTTAGGAATGTATCTATGGGAATGTCTGACCATTCTTAGAGAAGCGCATTTGTGAGGTCAGGCACCAATTTGGACGAGAAGGCCTGGCTCGCAGTCTCCGCTCTAATTCATCCCAAAGGTGTTCTATCGGGTTGAGGTCAGAATTCTGTGCAGGCCAGTAAAGTTCCTCCACTCCAAACTCGCCCATCCATGTTATTATGGACCTTGCTTTGTGCACTGGTCCAAATTATTTGGTGGAGGGAGGATTATGGTGCTGGGTTGTTTGGCCCCTTAGGGGTTGGGCTTGGCCCATTAGTTCCAGTGAAGGGAACTCTTAAGGCTTCAGCATACCAAGATGACTGCACACCAGTGTACAAAGCAAGGTCTACCTCCTTGCAGCACAAAATGGTCATGTGCTAGAGAATTTAAAAAGTAAGTTTACAAGTTTCAAGATCATTCGGAGTAACAGGGGTAGGGTAGACATTTTTGAAGTTATACACGTGGAAATTAATAAATAATAATGCCAAAATTAATAAGTGAAATGATACAGGTCATACACGATGGGAGGATGGAGTTAAAGGTGTTATGTGGAAATGTGGAGGATAAGGGACTTGAAGGGGTTAATATACAGGCAACATACACTCCAGAGATAGATGCCTACTTCCCTGCAGTTTTTTTTTTTTTACAATAAGTCAGTAGGAAGGTGGTTAAAACAGACCTGTCAATAACCTGGGCCATCCAAATCAAACCAAAACACATAAGAGAAAAAAATATTAGTATTTACCTTCAGTGAAAACAAGATATCATGAAGTTCCTGCTTCTTTTAGCTGTTTTTATCTCCAGATCTTCTAATCTGTTTGATATGGAGTTTTCACTAAAGGTGACCATCAACCTTTCCTTTGTTTATCTGTAAAAACCGAATCAAATGTATAGTTCTTCATGATATGTCCAGTTTGCCATGATTAAAAATGGAAATTAAGTTTTAGCTTTTCCCTTAGTTTTAGATTCAATAGTTTAGGAAGGAGGAGTGATAAATAGTGGTGTTTTTCAATAAAAAGCTTGAAAGTAAAAGAAATAACACTGTGTTATTGGAAGGGTTTGCAGTAATGGAGGTGATGGGTGACTCGGTGTTTTGCTTCCCTCTACCCTTTAGCCCCATAGTGTGCGCCACCTTCCCCTTTCCCAAAAACACACATATTGTCCAAGGAAAAATCTGCACTGCATAGGTGATGCCACCAGAAAGAGACAGAAGCAGGCAGAGAACCCAGAAATTCCAGGTTCTGCCTCTTCTCCCTGCATGTCCCTGCAAAAGTCGCAAGGGGGTCCAAAGTGGAAGCAGTGATGGAGTATGGGTGCAGTGGGTAATAGTTCTGGGAGGCTGGAAGGTTCAGAGTCAAGGATGTAGAGAGTTTAGTGGGTAAGTGTGCTAGAAGGCAAGAAGGTTTAGCATAAGGGGTGCAGTGGTAGGGGTGCTGATAGGCTGAGAGGTTCAGAGTCGGGGTGCCAAGTGGCAGGAAAATGCTTTTTTAGGATGCAGAGTGCAAATACGAGAAGTTCCTCTGCTCTCTGTATGGAAGCAGTGACCACTTTGCAGATGTCTGATATGCTTCCTGCTGAGTCAAAGCTACTGCTCTCCAATCAGCAGGACACTATATTGTGCTGATTGGAAAACTGTAGCTTTAACTCAGCAGGGGATGCATTGGATAACTGCAGAGAGGTCACTGCTTCCATACAAAGAGTAGATGTCCTTCTCTACTGCATGCTGGCAGGGGATAAGCTTTTCTACTCAGGCTGTTGCTGAGTACTAGAGAAAACAAAGTAAGTCTTTGCATTTTTTACTGGCAGGGGACAGGCTTCTTTACTCAGATTAAGGCTGCTTTCTAACGATCATAAACTGTTATGCCCCGTACACACGGTCGGATTTTCCAAAGCAAAATGTTCGATGGGAGCTTTTTGACAGAAATTCCGACCGTGTTTAGGCTCCATCGGACATTTTCAATCGGAATTTCCGTCACACAAAACTTGAGATCTGGATCTCAAATTTTGCGACAACAAAATCCGTTGTCGGAAATTCCGATCATGTGTACACAATTCCGATGCACAAAGTTCCACGCATGCTCGGAATCAAGCAGAAGAGCCGCACTGGCTATTGAACGTAATTTTTCTTGGCTTGTCGTATGTGTTGTATGTCACTGCGTTCTTGACGTTCGCAATTTCCGACCAACTTTGTGTGACCGTGTTTATGCAAGACAAGTTTGAGCCAACATCTGTCGGAAAAAATCTATGGATTTTGTTGTCGGAATGTCCAGTTAATGTCCGATCGTGTGTACGCGGCATTAGACTGCATACCTTTTTGTTTTGATGCACCTGAAATGTATTCAACTAATTTCAACAAAAATTTCAATAAAGCTTTATCACAACCGTTTACTTTTTCCTGAGTCCTTCCTGCAATATAGTTTTATGTTGATCCTGCTAGTAGGGTGAGTATTTTTCCATTTCCTAATAGGGTGACAGCACTGTTCATTCCATAGTGAAATCGTAGAGCAGTATTGTAACCCTATCGGCAAGGCAATCCTAGATTAACATGTAGCTTTGCAGTGTGGAGATCTTCATCTTCAGACCACAAAACCAAGTCAAGTGGATATGGTGAGCAGCAAATAGAAAAGGGAATTCCACTAAAGCAGGGATAAGCAATTAGCGGACCTCCAGCTGTTGAAAAACTACAAGTCCCATCATGGCTCTGCCTCTGGGTGTCATGCTTGTGGCTGTCAGAGTCTTGCTATGCCTCATGGGACTTGTAGTTCTGCAACAGCTGGAGGTCCGCTAATTGCATATCCCTGCACTAAAGAGATGCTTCTGCAGAGGTCACCAGTAGATTTAAGCATCTGCTGGGGTTTCATCGTGTTAGGTTCCACCCAAAACTTTAGGCACGCAGTTGTTGACAGGTGTTATCTTTTATAAAGAAACAAATTATAACATTTGCAGTATTTGTCCTTTAAAAGTATTCCCCATCTTCATATATGAGATGTTTGTGTATTTGTCTAATGTACATTAAAGAAAGCAACCCTTGTATATAGTTTTATGGACATTGAATTTGAAATATACTATATTTATTATAACGTAGCTGATTTTATTATTGAAAAAAATAAAACATTTTTAAAGCGTCCGTTTATTTTATTACGTCTGTTTATATTAAAGAAGAAAAAAAAATGTGTCAGCTATGACCTTTGGTGGATTTGTTGATATTACTTTCCTAGAACCTGCACAAACTTATAATCTTGAAAAATGATTATGTAACTGGATAATATGGCGCTCAAAAGCAAGATAAAATCTGTGGATGAGATTTAAACTAAAGTGTACCTGTGTCCAGACATTAAATCAGGGATCCTCAAACTACGGCCCTCCAGCTGTTGCGGAACTACGCATCCCATGAGGCATTGTAAAACTCTGACATTCACAGACATGACTAGGCATGATGGGAGTTGTAGTTTCTGAACAACTGGAGGGCCATACTTTGAAGACCCATGCATTAAATGGACATTAAAGTATTTACATAATGTTACCAAGCAGTAAAAAAGATTTAAAGTGATTGTAAACGTTTGTTTTTGTTGTGTTATACTTACTTGCTCTGTGCAAGGGTTTTGCACAGGGTGGCACGATCCTCCTTTTCTGGGATACCCTGGCCCCTCCTCTTCATCGAAAGAGCCGCTTTCCATGGGGGCACTCCTGCGGGCGTGCTCCCGAGTCCTGCTTCTACGTCCATTAACACAGACAGCAGGACTCGGCCCCACCCCCTGGCTTCCGTGCCAATGGCTCCCGCTGCTATCAATCTATCCAATGAGAACCCAAGACAGTGGCTGGAGCTGCTGGGCTCATCCTCGATGCTGGAACGATTGGGTTCAGGTAAGAAACGGGGGCTCTGGGGGGCTGCTGCAGTACAGAAGGTTTTTCACCTTAATGCATAGAGTGCATTAAGTGCATTAAGGTGAAAATCCTTGAGACTTTACAACTCCTTTAACATGGAATTAAGCTATTTTTTTAATGGGCCCTCAGGAACTGTTAGCCATAATGTGCTAGTATGCACAACTTATCACATTTAACACAGGGAATAGCGCACCATTTATATTATTAGTATTTGAATCCTGGTCTTGAGTAGCAGCTGTTCCACCATTTCAGACCAGTGCAGAGATTTACATTTATACATATTATCACATAATGGCAGACTTACCTGTCAATGATCCCCTCCGGCGCTGTGCTGTTAGCGCTCCCACTGGTTAAGGGCGCTTCCATCTTCTCCCAGCTTCAATGGCCAGGCTGCGATGATGTCATTGCATACACATACAGGAGTCATGTCATCTCATCATGACAAAGTGGTGCCATAAGTGTGCACTTAGTTGCGCAAGCACGACTCTAGACCACTAGGGTCTTTTCTGCCTTAAAAACGCTACCTGTATTTTTCTTTTAAATCTTTTTCAGTTTATTTCTGCTTTAAGGCAATCCATCCTGACCTTTGTAGCTGCTTGTACTGTGGAGCAATTCATCTCAAAGAATCACAACAAAGACTCTGAAACTGATTTCAGTCGATCTCAATCTGCTTAGAAAAACCTGCCGTGTGTTTACATTGGAGGACTGCCAAGTCACCGCTTACACAGAGACTAAGGGCAAGGCAGCAGAGATTTCAGTGCTTCTGTTGTGAAAATTAAATTTTAATTTTGGGGAAATAAAAGAATTTCCTTGCAGTGAGGCCACTATCACACTGCAAGGGTTAAATGCTTTTTTTTTTTTTGCCTAGGGTACCTGTAAAAGGCCCATTTATGTACTATATACAGTAAGGTCCATATATATTTGGGCACAAACACAATTTTAGATTTGTCAGATAATTAGCAAAACATATTCAAGCTATAGTTATATAATGGGTATGGGTTGAAGGTGCACACTCTCAGGTTTAATTTGAGGGTATGTACATCCAAATCGCAGGAATGGTTTAGCAATTACAGCTCTTAAGAATAGCCATCACCCTTTTTCAAGGGACCAAAAGTAATTGGACAATTGAATCAAAAGTGGTTTCATGGCCAGGTGTGGGCTACTCCTTCGTTATTTATTCATAAATTGAGCAGGTAAAATATCTGGAGTTGATTCCAAAGGCCCATACACACGATCAGACTTTTTGACAACAAACATGCAAATTAGCTGTTTTGGAGCAACATCTGACCGTGTGTATGCTCCATTGGACAAACTTTTTCGGTTTTCATAGGACTTTTGTTGGCTGTGCGAACGGACAAACTTTCTGGCAACAAAAGTCTGATGGAGCAAAGTCTGATCGTGTGTACAGAAAACCATAGGACTTTTGTACAAAGTACAAACAGGCATGCTCAGAACCAATGCAAAAGATCAGACAACAATACAGAAGTTGACCAAAGGTGGCGGTAAAGAGCAGAAAAACCACGTGATTTGGTGAAAGTTGGCTGAAAAAGTCCTGCTGTGTGTATGCAATACAAGTTCAGGGCCGACGCCCTTTGTACAAAAATCCAAGGGAAAGTTTGTACAAAGTCCTATTGTGTGTATGAGGCTTTAGGCTTCAAAAACTAAACAAACCCATCTGAGAGATAGCAGCAAAATTAGGAGTGGCCAAATCAACAGTTTGGTACACTCTGAGCAAAGAGGAACACACTGATAAGCTCAGCAACATAGAAAGGCCTGGACGTCCACGGGAGACAACAGTGGTGGATGATCGCAATATATAAAGTCAATATATGGTGGAGTTGTAGTTTCCCATATTAATCAATATTTGAGTTTTTTTCAATAAAGCCTTTTTTATTTTTGTAATACTGGTCATTCCTCGTTGACAATTTCTTGTGGACTCCTTGTCCATTTATGCACATGCTGGCATTAACCTAGAGCAGGGATATGGAATTAGTGGACCTCCAGCTGTTGCAAAACTACAAGTCCCATCATGCTTCTGCCTCTGGGTGTCATGCTTGCGGCTGTCAGAGTCTTGCTATGCCTCTTGTGACTTGTAGTTCTACAACAGCTGGAGGTCTGCTAATTGCATATCCCTGATCTAGAAGAACACACTTCCCTCTGTAGATGATTCGGGGAGATGGTCCATACCGATCCAAGGTTTCCTGGCCCTGGATCCTTTATATCGAGGTCCAGCTTAGTTAACTATTTTATTTTTTGTTTACCCCAGAACTCACACTGTTTGCGTTTGGGAAAATGCAAAGACATCAATGAGACTGCCTGCATGGGGATACAAAGACACATATGCATCCACATGCAGGTAAACAGCCTTTACACAGGTGTATGGTATAATTCACACACCCCATGTGAACGAGACCTTAGGGATACAGGAAGGGTGATGTGGGGATAAGTGTATGTCAGAGAGGGTAATGTGCTGGTTACATAGTGGACTAGGGTTACTGATAAAGTTACAGTAAATGTAGTGTAAGGGTACATGCACACAGACCTTTGCAGGCGCAAGGGTACTCTAGTGTATAACTCCTGGCATTTTTCTGCACCTGGGGAGCCACAAATGGTGCCTACAGCCAGCCATAGAAGTGCATATGACATTACGTTCTTGTACTCATGTAAACTTGCATGCTTTTTTTCATTGGTGATAAAGCTGATTTGCTATCCAATGAGTAGCCAGATGACACAGCTAGCTGTTTCCAGCAAGAGGAATGAGGAAATCAATGGGTCTTAGTTAAATGGTTGGCAGAGTTAAAATGTGGTTTGTCTGCCTTGACAATTACTTTGACCAGAAAGAATGTGATATATTTCCTTTTTTTTATTATTACATAAGCATTCATTTACTAGTAATTATGTATTTATGTAATTTACTTAATTCTGGGTAAGTGATGTTATTGCTATAAAGTGAAATTCCCCATTGCAATCTCATGATGCACAGCACAGGCAATAACTCTCACGCCATTGCTAATGACATAGGAGACAGGAGTGTGGGAGTGAACAGGTAAGGAATGTAGAAATGTAATATTTTATTATTCTAATCTAATATATACATATATGGGACACCCACTACCAGCTGGCCCTTATGCGGATTAACAGAGATCAGACATGGTAGAAATGGTTTTCCGGTTGTGGTTCTCATCTCCCCGACAAAACAGTGACAGTCACAAATGCACTTACCCCGTCTCTATAGGCACCTCCCCATCCCTACTGCATAGGCACCATCCCTCCCTGGTTTAAAGGGACCTTTACAACCCTGCCCCATAAGCACCTTTCTTGTCCTACTTCATAAACACCTCCCCTGCTCTGCTCCATAGGCATCTTTACTGCTCTGCTCCATAGGAACCTCCACTGCACTGCTTCATAGGCACTTTTACTTCCCTGCTTCAAAGGCACCTCCACTGCTCTGCTCCATAGGCATCATTACTGCCCTGCTCCATAGAAATTTTCCCTGCCCCACTCCATAGGCTAAACAGAAAATGCTGCAGACTTGCCTTATGCTAGCGGTAGACAATAAAGGGTGGTAGAACATACAGGTGTAATCTGACTGCCCTTTACAGTCTATAACGAGCATAAGTCATATCACTTCCTGTTTCCCTCTAAGGCCGGGTTCACACCGCTGCGATGCGGGAACGCCGCAAATCCGCGGCGTTTTCCCGCATCGCACACCTCCCGCCGGCAGTTCACACTGCCCTATGCGGACGGCTGGGAGTGTCAATGTTATGTTAATGACACCCCCAGATCCGTCGGCATATCGCAGTGCGATCTGCCGACTCGCACAGGAATCGGATCGCATGGTGTGAACCCCCATGCGATCCGATTCTGTTGCGGACCCAAAAAAGGGTCCCGTGCGAGTTTGCTGCGGGAGCGCTGCGAATTCAGCCATACTATCTGTATGGCTGAACTCGCATCGCTACGTAGATCGGATGTGATTTGCTGTGCGAATCACATCCGGATCTCCCCCCGCAGCGGTGTGAACCGGGCCTAAAGCAGAACTATAGAAAAGTTTTCGTTTTTTGATAGAGTAAGGGAGGATAATAATCCCAGTCAGAATTTTTTGCCATCTGCGTCTCATTTCTATTATTACCCATTCCCCCCACTGCCTATATAATATCTTTTACATTTTTTCAGTTTTCCTTTTTTCCTATTATTTACACAGTGGGGGTTATCTATGAAAGGCAAATCCACTTTGCACTGCAAGTGCACTTGGAAGTCCAGTCACTTTAAATCTAAGGAGTAGATCTGAAATGAGCGGAAGCTCTGCTGATTTTATCATCCAATCATGTTCAAGTTAAAATGCTGTTTTTTATTTTCCCTGCGTGTTCCCCTCGGAACTACAGCGACTTTACTTCCAAGTGCACTTGCAGTGCAAAGTGGAGTTTCCTTTAGTAAATAACCCCCAGTGTCTTTTACTTCTATTAGCATTTATTTTAGCTCATAATATACCCCCTCACATACCCCTCTAGCTATTTTGGTGAATTTCTTCTTTTTGGCCATCTGCTGTGTGGACTTTTCATTCGCTGAGTGATTATCAGGTTTTGCTATGCTCATGGCTTCTATCTACCTGTTGAGAATCAGAAGGGTTCCTTGGTCTACACCCACCAACAGTCATTATATATTTCCAGCAACACCCTTTTATTCCTGTTTAACAAGTTGAGCTGTTTACTTTATTTACATTATGCTTATACAGTATATGCTGATATAATTATCAGTGTTTGGCAGGATCACAATATAACTACACTGGCCTTTGTATTTTTACATACATGTTCTCAATTTTCTTTGCTAGAACCAGATCTCGATCAAGCAATGTTGATCAAGAGCCTTGGCTGTCCGGGGACTCTCCCTTATTGGTTGAGAAAGCAGTTGGCGCCATTGGCTCAATCAAAGCCGGTGAGCCAATGAGGAGAGAGAAGGCGGGGTGGGGCTGCGGCTCTGTGTATATTGAGTATGCAAAGATCGCAGTGTCGCGATAGTGACTTCATAGTGGCCCAGCCATTCAAATGGGCAGAGGGCACAAACTACTGAAACTAGCACATTATGGCACAAACCTGCAGAGGGGGCCCCCTTTTTTTTAACGATTTTATAGAGTTTACTACAGGTTTACGGCAATATTTTACTATACTATTGGGTTAAGCTGGAATTTGACCCTCAGCTTCCGGAAAACCACAGAAAAACCACAAAGAACCTGAATTGTTTTTGCAGTCTTTATACAAACAGGTATTGTGATTTCGGCAGTGCTACGCAGTAACAAGAGCAAGTTTCATGAACTGAAGCAATTGTTATAAGCTGGCTTGTCATCAGAGATGGCCAGTGTGTTCCACTTCCCTCCCTGGAGAGAAAGTCATTGGCTGTGAAGACGTAATCGCAGTGATGGAAAACAGACATCACCTTGATCTCAGTAAAGAGCATGAGATAGGTTCTAGTACAGCAGACATACTCAGTGAATAGATCTAACTTCTGTTTCCTGGAGATCTGCGATCTTTTAACGTCATTGAGATTTCAACATCACCCACAAAAGTGTGATGCCACTTGTGGGAAGTGGCCCCCTAAACCCGTAGGTAAATAGGAAAACCAGAACCTTCGCTAAGTGGAAGAGTGGGTTTGATAATAAAGTTGGCAGTGCCTCCACCCAGCACAGGGCCTCTGTGAACAGAGGGATTCCCTTCCTAGGGAAGTAGCCAGTTTTTCTAATTAAAGTAATTGGGAGCAGAGGAACCACTGCAACCAGCATAAAGCATTAACCATAAGTGTATAAATGCACACCTGTGTAGAGGTAATGCAAGCTTTTTATAAGAAAAGATATATTACATATATCCAATGTACAAACCAGTATTAGCAAAGGGTCCAATAAGAGTCCTAGTGAAATTGTGCACATATACCCAGAGACAGAAATGTTTCTCTCTCTCTCAACTTACTTCCTCTGAGCGCAGGCCATCCTGAACCCGCCTGTGACTGGACAGTGAAAGGAGAAGTAGCACAACTCTGAGCTCATCTCTCTAGCACCCTGCTTTCCTTTCCTATCAGCATGTTTCTTGTCAGAACATTAACTAATAGGCACCTGATGCTTCTTCCTCTGCTTGCTGTACAGGGACTTAAAAAAAAATTCAGGTACACTACTTGCATTTAAAAATAAATTTAATGATATATTAATTACTATGGAACTGCATTATTGTGTGTCTTTTAGGTCTGCATTTATGCTAGGTTACAGGAAATAATATGAAGAGAAACAAGAGCAGGTGTTATAAGGGTGACCTGCTGGTATTTAAATTAAATTATTAAAGATTATCCAATTACTAAAAAACATATAATAGGATCTGAAACTGTACAAAAAAGAGGAAGAATTACTGTTCAGTGCAATACATCTAAAAAACAAAGCATATATCAATATACATCATATGCATAGGCATTACATTTTACAACTTTTGAAAAAAGTACTTAAACGATTCAGCCCGGAAGATTTTACCGCCTTCCTCACCAGAGCACTTTTTGCGATTCGGCACTGCGTCGCTTTAAATGAGAATTGCGCAGCCGTGCGACGTTACACCAAAACAAAATTGACGTCCCTTTTTTCCCACAAATAGAGCTTTCTTTTGGTGGTATTTGATCACCTTTGCGGTTTTTATTTTTTGCGCTATAAACAAAAAAGCACAATTAAAAAAAAAAAAACAATATTTTAATTTTTTTGCTAATATCCCCCAAAAATATATAGAAAAAACTATTTTTTTCCTCAGTGTAGGCCGATATGTATTCTTCAACATATTTTTGGTAAAAAAAAGAAAAATCACAATAACCGTATATTGACTGGTTTGCACAAAACTTATAGTGTCTACAAAATAGGGGATAGATTTATGACATTTTCATTATAATTTTTTTTATTAGTAACAGTGGCGATCTGCGATTTTTATCGTGACTGCATCATTATGACGCACACATCGGACACTTTTGACACTATTTTGAGACCATTGTCATTTATACAGTGATCAATGCTATAAAAATGATGCACTGATTACTGTGTAAATGATACTGGCAGGGAAGGGACACTAGGGGGCGATCAAGGGGTTAAGTGTGTCCTAGGGAGTGATTCTAACTGTGGGGGGGGGGATGGGCTACCACTGACATGACAGCGATCACTGCTCCCGATGACAAGGAGCAGTAGATCCCTGCCATGTCACTAGGCAGAATGGGGAAATGCCTTGTTTGCCTTGTGACACGATCACGGGATGGCGGCGGACATCAAGTCCCCAGGACTCGCGGGCACGGTCATGCTGTGTGCGCCCACTAGCCCCGCCAATTAAAGGGGACATACAGGTACGCCCATTTACCCACCGCTGCCATTGTGCCGAGGTTTAAAGCCGGTGGCACGGCAAAAAAAAGAAGTTTTAAATAAAATTATATACATACAAAAGCAATCAAAAAGACACAAAAGAAGAAAGTTCAGTTCATCTCGGGTTGTGGAGAGGCAAAAGCATTATCACTTTTGTGACTCAGGCTTGCACGGGGACAGCAGCCTATTTAAATGAATGGGATGCCGTGCCTGCATTTCCCACATAAAAAGGTGCATGCACCTATTTACAAAACGCAGCCCGCAGGGGAATCACATGCTCATTTTGACCATGTGAATTCCTTGCGGTTTCTGCACCCGCAAACGCGCTGTGTTTTTACATGCGGGAGGGGTGCCATTCAGATTGGCAGCCTCGCAAGTTTTCTCAGAGCAGCGCATTTTCACTGCAGGTAGTTGCGGGTGTGGGAATCGCAGCTTTAATATATAAACAAACAACAAAAACAATACATACAAATAATGCTAAAGTTTGAGTATCTTTTCCGCATGAACTGATGAAAATAAAAAAAACGGGGACAATTTTTTTAGATTTAATTTTTATTAGTCCATATAAAAGAGATACCCCAGAGGAGAATTGTTTTTTCTTTTCAATATTTTTATTCAGAAAATTTTGAAAAAGTACAAAATCAGCATTTGCCGTTGTAACAAAGAATAGTTACTCATAATAAAGCCAAATATTATTTGTTTACGTCACAGAAGAGTATATGTTGATATTTAACTTATTATATAATCATCCACATATTAGACTTATGTGTGTAAATTGACAATGAAGAACACTGTTTAACATATATATAAGAAGCATCAAGCGATGAGAATACACAATATTCCGTTCCCTCCCCGCTTATCCCATTAGAAATATACAAAACTTGGCTGGGGAAATGCATACATAATGTAGTCTCAATTCTGGAATAACCTTTCTCGCTCTCGGTAATTTGCGGATGTATTGCTATGTATAACAGGGGCAGCATTGAGAGGTGAACCCCCTTCCCCCTCTACTACATCTGCTTGATGCAACATTCAAACTTAACTCCTGTGTAGTCCCAAAGACCACAAGTGGCCCGGAGCCTATGGAGAGGCAATTTAATACAAAAGAAAGAGAGAAAGATAAAAGAGATGACAGAAGGAGGAGATAGAGCAGTGGCGGCTGATGCTCAAAATTTTTTTTGGGGGGATACAAATATTTTTTTTTTTTTTAAACCATCAATTGCTGCCACTGTGCCCATAAAACGATGTCACCGTGCCATCAAATGCTGCCACTGTGCCCATCAAACGCTGCCACTGTGCCATTAAACACCGCCACTGTGCACATCAAACACTGCCACTGTACCATCAATTGCAGCCACTGTGCCCTCAAACGCTGCCCTGCCCTCAAACGCTG
The DNA here is from genome assembly GCF_037356315.1 of Lithobates pipiens. Lineage (NCBI taxonomy): Eukaryota > Metazoa > Chordata > Amphibia > Anura > Ranidae > Lithobates > Lithobates pipiens. The sequence continues at coordinate 81,534,514 of NW_027507758.1, read as the reverse complement.
CCACTGTGCCATCAATTGCAGCCACTGTGCCAAACACTTCCACTGTGCCCATTAAACGCTACCACTGTGCCATCAAATGCTACCACTATGACAACAAATGCTGCCACTCTGCCCATCAATCACAGCCACTGTGCCAAATGCTGCCACTCTGCCAATCAAACGCTGTCACTGTGCCAACAAATGCTGCTAGTGTGCCCATTAAATGCTACCAGTGTAATCCCCGCCCATTTGCTGTCTGCCCGGCACTTATCCTGTCTTGGTGGGGCAACGGGTGATGGCGACGAGCGGGGTCCTCCATGCGTCTCCTGCCATCATCGCCCCTCTTCTCCTCCTGTTGGGCATACAGCAGTGCCTGTCATCTCAGCCAATCAGGTGACAGGTAACAGACCCGAGCATCTGATTGGCGGAAAGGCGGTCTAACACGCAGCTGAGTGATCTGCATGGCGCTCGCAGGTAACCTTTTTGACACCTATTAGATCCTAAGGCTCTAATCAGGTGCTTCAAAAACAACCTCCGCCGCTATAATTCAGGTGCCCTGCGCCCGAAATGGGGCCAGTGACCTCAATAGGGGGTGACAGCGGCGGCCACAGATAGATTCATGCAATGCATGAATCTATCTATTGGTGATAGAGGGAGTGGCAGGAGAGATGGGCCGCCACTGAGATAGAGAGCAGTGAAAAGAGGTGCACTCTATCCCCGAAGAAGAGCAATCCAGAGCCAATCCCATCTCATAATGCATCCGAAAGGTATTTAATCCAAGGGTCCCAGGTTTTGTCAAACAATGCAATTTTATCGTTCCAAATTGACGACAGGCATTCATTTACCATTATCCATGATAGCTTAGATTTCAGCAGGTGGAAAGGGACCGTAGGGGATTTCCTTGATCTGGCTATGGATATTCTCTCTACATGAGAATTGTTTTTATGTAATTTATTTTCATGTCAATTTGACCTGAAGCACCACCCAGTGGACCTGTCATGAATTTGAAGCTGCCTGACTAGAGTTTTCGATCCATCTACAAGGTCTAATGCCCTGTACACACGACTGGACTTTAGACTAGGTCTGACAGACTTCCAGCCGGAATTCCGGCGGTGTTCCGACGGACTTTCCGAATGAACGGACTTGCCCACACAAGACCGGACTTTCCTCTTCCCGACGGAGTTCCGGCGGACTTCCAAATGAACGGACTTGCCCACACAGGGACTAAATTCCGTTCATTTTGAACGTGATGAGTTACGACGGGACTAGGAAAGGAAGTCAATCTCGCTTTTATCGGCAAGATTGACACCTTGCAAGCCCCGTTTCCTGGTATGGATGTTAATGGTAACCCCCTACACCAAAAAAACGGCGTAGGGGTCCCCCCAAGGTCCATACCAGACCCTTATCTAAGCACGCCGCCCGGGCAAGCGAGCCCCCCCCCCCCGAACCGTACCGGGCCGCATGCCCTCAACATGGAGGGTGGGTGCTTTGGGAAAGGGAGGCGCCTGCAGGCCCCCCACCCCAAAGCGCCTTAGCCCCATGTTGATGAGGACAAGGGCCTCTTCCCGACAACCCTGCCCGTTGGTTGTCGGGTCTGCGGGCAGGGGGGCTTATCGGAATCCAGGAGCCCCCTTTAATAAGTTACAAGTTAAGTAACTAGTTAATTAATGTTCTACAAAACATGAACCCAGAAGATTCATAAGCGGAATTAAACAACTTCCAGGCTCTTAATCTAGAAAGAGACAGTTTTATCCCGCAAACCAAATTAAAGGCAGAAGCAAAGATAGAGCTGCTACAGGACACTGCATCTCACAGACCTGTTTCTACCAGCAAGGTGCAGGTCACATACGCAGAAAAGAGAGCAGAGTTGGAAATTGAGTCAGTGCTTCAGATAAGTCAATAAGGAGCAATGGAAATCTTAAACATGATGCAGCTATGGCAAAGCTAAGGGTCCGAGAGGAAGCGATCATTGCAAACAAAGGTGAAAGTGAGAAAGAAAGCATCAGCCTAAATATACCGCAAATGGAAGATTCCCTCAAACGCACTAAAGACTATGTTCTAAGCCACTGCAGTGTACACTCTATCGTCTCTAATGCTCCTGACAACATAGAGACTTCTTCACAGCATCAGGTCAAAGAGGTTCCACTTCCAGCAACTAGTGCCTTTCCTGCCTGCCAAAGTACCTTCATTCGTATATATCACAGAGTATCAGTGCAAGCTGCAAGCAAGTCATCAATCTCCTGTCATCAGTACAGCCTCAAATCAAGGTACTATTGGAACAACTGACTTCAAGCAAGCAACTCGGCTGAATGCATTTGCTGCACCATATTTCCCTGTGTCCTTTAACAACAATGTCAAAGATAGTGTACTGCTCAGCCAACAACGTCTTGCATAAAGGCAGAGACAACTGAGACAGCAGAGTTTGTGAGGTACATACTTCGCAGAGAGCTGACAAAGACTGGTCTTACACGTTTTGATGACCAACCTGAGAACTACAGAAGTTGGAAATGTGCCTTCAGAACTTCAATCACTGATCTTGGCAATACGGCTGCTGAAGAATTGGATCTGCTGATCAGATGGCTTGGTCCTCTATCTGCTGCATGTGCTAAGCCATTAAGATCAGTTTTCATGAACAATCCTACAGCAGGCCTCCCATCTGAATGGGGTCAAATAGAGCAAAGTTATGGCAGTCCAGAAGCATAGAAAATGCTTTGTTCACACATCTGGAAACTCTTTCCAAACTCTTTCCAAAGATATCTGGTAAGGACAACAAGGGGTTCCAGAGACTGAGTGACCTTATGGATTGCAAGAAAAATGGTCTGCACTAGGGTCATCATACAAAAAAAGAACAAAGTTTCCTTCCCTCCATTCTCTTTTTTCAGAAAATTCATCAGGAACATTGCAGAGACCAAGAACGATCCAAGTTGTTCCTACGGTGAGTGCAGTCTTCTTTCATGCTTTCCTAAGAGCCTTCAGGGCAACTATAGGAACTGTAGAGGTCCAGTATCAGTGAAAAAGACTGACATGTGGATCGCACTACCCTCAAACTCCTGCAGTAGGAGTCCATTGGCAATATTACTATTTCGGACCATTGCTCGGATCATGATCGCTTTCACCCTGCCATCGGGCACCCATAGGGTCTGGACATGGAGGCTGAATGAAAATCTGCTGGACGATACTGCAGTAGTGGCCGGAGTAATGGACATTTTAGCTCATTACTTCAAAGAAAATACCACAGATGGCCTTAGTGAGGGCATTGTGTGGAAGGGCCATAAGGCAGTGGTCAGGGGAGAGTTGATCTAAACTCAAGAAAGCGCATCGAGCAGACTTTCAAAGAGTACTTGCTGTCCTTCAAAAAGCAGAACTCCAACATAAACATAGCTGAGACCCTGAGGCACTGAAGAAACTGACCAAACTGAGGTTACTACTCTTACGTTTGCTAGACAGCCAGACCTGCTGCATAAATATTATGAACATGGTAATAAGTGCGGTCGTATGCTCGCAAGGGCCCTCCAGAAAAAACACGCTCAGGCGTAGATACAAAAACTCCACTCCTCCTCTGGAGAAATTATGGTAGAGTCTTCTAAAATTGCCTTAGGGTTCTGGGACTATTACGCCAAATTGTATAACTTAGACTATGGTTTACTCCCCAATGCACAAGCGACTAGATTGAAGGCCGTTCAGGAGTATTTGGCCTCAGCCAATGTCCCTCCCTTGAGCGAAGATCAGTGCTCCACCTTGGAGCTGCCGATCACACTCGCTGAGATTGAGGGAACAGTGAAGTCCTTGCCCAATGGGAAAAGCCCTGGCCCTGATGGGTTCACTAGAGCGTACCATAAAGTTTGTCCTCTCCCTTCTGGTGGCACCTATGTGTAATTATTTTAACTCAATAGTAGAGGGGAATGCTATTCACCAAGAGGCGCTGCTGACCCACATCTCCGTGCTTCCAAAGGAGGGCAAGGACCCCGCTGTCCCCCAGAGCTATCTCCCCATTTCCCTCCTGAACGTATATATTCAAATTCTAGTTAAGATTTTAGCTAACAGACTGAAAGATCTTATGCCCCTAATCATTTACCCTGACCAAACCAGTTTTATCACAGGTAGGGAGGCTAGGGATAACTCTCTTAGAGCAATCCAAATTATACACTGGGCCCGTACCTGCCACGATTCCGGACCTTATATAATCTTATCAACGGACGCAGAAAAATCTTTTGACCGTATCAATTGGTCCTATCTGAAAGCGGTGCTAGAGACCCTGGGGCTGGGACCGCGGATGTTGACATTGATCATGGCCTTATACTCTACTCCCGCTGCACAGATTAAGATCAAAGGAATTTTATCCTCTCGAATCCCGATCAGGAACGGCACAAGACAGAGGGTGGACCCTGGTGCCCTGGTGCTGGAGCCATTGTTAATCACTGTACGATCGAGCAAGGACATTAAGGGTCTGCAGGTTGGCAATACCGAACACAAGCTGTCAGGTTACACTGACGATGTGCTATTCCACCTCTCGGACCCCCTGATCTCATTGCCCAACCTGATAAGAGAACTCAATCATTTTGGATCGCTTTTCAACTTTAAGATTACTTACACAAAGTCGGAGATACTACCTATCCAATTGTCCCTCCCCTTTAGCAAATAGCCTGCAGACTGCCTTCCCCTTCACCTGGGCTAAGTCTTCCCTTAGGTATCTGGGCATACAACTCATAGACTGCTTTGAAACTCTATATGCTGCCAATTATCCCCCATTACTCAACACGATTAAAAGAGACCTTTCACAATGAACACAGAAGACTTTCACATGGCTGTGACGGGTAAACATCATAAAAGTGAACATTCTGCCACGTATACATTTCTTCCTACAGATGATACTGATACCCTTGCCCAGAGACTTTTTTGTCAATTTGTCTAGCATACTGTCCAGGTTTGTGTGGAATGCACGGAAACCTAGACTAGCCCTGAGAGTACTGAGGCGTCAAAAACGCGTGGGTGATCTGGGAATCTCTGACATACAGCGCTATTACCAGACTATCATCATTCAGAGGATCCTCATCTAGCGTTTTCATACTCATTCCAAGCTATGGGTCTCCCTTGAGAAGTGTATGGCTGGCAGGAATTAATTGTGTGCTCCATGACTGCCCCGGGAACAGCTGTCTGATACTACCTCCCTGTTGACAGCCGCAGTTTCAGTTTAGGATCGGGTCAGCCCAATTCTGAATTTGGCCCCCCTTGTGTCCCCATTGGCTCCATTGGGTGAGTTCCTGTGGTTTCTTCCTGGTGAGCAACTGGCCTTCTTTGGGCCCTGGGTGGATGATGGTAATGCCAGTTGCGGTAAACTAATGAAGAATGGTAAGCTGTTAAGTTTTGATACCCTACAGGCTAGACATGGGGGTTCACAAATGGATTTTTGGAGAAATAGACAACTTCATCACTTCTTTTAGATACATGGTGGCTCTATCAGGGATCTTTCCTCCCTCATACCGTTTGAGATTGCCCAACAACTTGCAGCAGGCCATCAGTTGATTCTCCTCCTTAAAGTACAACTTAAGCAGGAAACCAGAGATTCAAAAGTACTTTGTGGACTTTTTGCAAAATATATTTGAGAGAGACAATGCAGAGCCAGCACCCCCACTAAAGGAGGGAGAAGAATGCTGGTACCTTCCATTCTTTGGCGTGTATCACCCACGCAAACCAGACCAAATCAGAATTGTCTGATTCCAGTGCACGGCATGAAGGTTTTTCTCTTAACAACATGCTCCTTACAGGGACAAACTTGAACAGTCTTATAGGAGTCTTGATTCGCTTCAGACAAGAGCCCTTAGCAGTAATGTAATTCAACAAATGTTTCACTGCTACATTGTCAGAGAACATAACAGAAACTACCTCTATGGCACAAAGACAATGACATCACCAAGGAAGTGATAGATTATCGAATAAAGGTACATGTCTTTGGTAACAGTCCTTCCCCTGCAGTGGCAACTTGTGGGCTAAGGGGTACGACTCAGGCTGGAGAAGAAGAATATGGATCTGATGTTCATCAATTTGTTGAAAGAAACTTCTACGTTGATGACGCACTCAAATCTTTTCCAACCGCTAAAAAAGCAATTGATCTTCTCACTAGAACAAAGGAGATACTGTCTATAGCAAACCTTAAACTGCACAAGATTAGATCTAACAGCCAGGAACATATGAATGCTTTTCAGTCTGAGGACTATGCCACCAGTCTAAAAAAAACTTTTATTTAGGTACAGATGTGCCTCCTGTACAGCGAAGTCTGGGTTTGTTGTGGAACATCAAACAAGACACATTCACCTTTCAAGTGTCAACTTATGACAAACCCTTCACTAAGAGAGGAGTCCTGTCGGTGGTGAACAGAATCTATGGTCCACTGGGTTTCATTGCTCCAGTTACCATTCAAGGTAAGATTCTGCTAAAACACTTATCTACTGAGAACATAGATCGGGATACTCCTTTACCTAGTGAGAAACAACACAAGTGGGAAAGGTGGAGATATTCTTTGGGGTCACGAGAAAAACCTCAAATTTCACGCTGCTATGTTCCAGGTTCCATTTCAACTGCTGGCCAGAGAGAGATTCAGATTTTCTCTGATGCATCAGTTGAAGCTATTGCTGCAGTAGCCTATTTAAAGTCCTCTGAAATTATTGGAGAATCACACTGTAGTTTTGTCCTAGGCAAGGTAAAACTCACTCCCAAACCTGCACATACCTTACCAAGACTTGAACTCTTGCAATTTCTACTGCTAACACAGCTGCACAAAGTCATATGAAGTAAAATGGACACTAGAACTGATTCACCTTTTATACAGACAGTATGGTAGCACTTTGTTATATATACAACCAAAAAAAACTGTTTTCTTTTTTAAAAGCCTATGGCATGCAAAACACACCCAAAAGCTTCCACCCAATGCCAAAAAAAGTGCACACACATAAAGAGTGACACACAAAAACGTGCAATGGGTGTCTACTATCCTCCACAAGGAAGGACCTTACCCTGATCCCCCGGGGCGTTAGGCTCCAGACGGGGACTGAGGTACCAATACATGGCCCATCCAGCCAAAGCCGGACGACCGTCTGCTGAAACAGACCCACCCAGGTACTAGAGTAGGGGCTCCCCTGAAGGGAGACCCCCCAAAGAGAGCGTAAACCAAGCCAGAAGGCCTATGTCCACCCTCCCACAAGACTTTCAGGGTTGGCCCGAGGGCCGACACCCTAATCATCAAACGTGAAAGTGACGTGACACACAACAATCAAAAAATAAATAAATAAAGTGGGGAAGGGATAGTGAAGAGGAGAGGGAAAAGGTGGCCATTGTGTAAAACAATGACCAGGCTCTCTGGCCAGGAATAAAAAATTCCTCTGGTCCTAGCCAAAAGGCCCGGCCCTAGAGGCAGGTGTAAAAAAGCGTGTTTACAGTGACGTGACCAAGGTGTCATACATCAAAGTGAATAAATCACAGTGAAAGTAAGGCACCCCTGAACTGCCACTTCAGGGGCACATCACCATAGGCTTTTCAACAAAAGCATCCCGACCCCCCAGCCCAGACCACAGCAGCCCCCACCCCAGCCAGAAAGGCATGGAGATCCAGGAGCTTAGTGAGAGCCCGTTGCCGTCAGGCCTCACCCTCGCTCCCATCACTCGTACCTAATTACATTCGGGAAGTACTGGCCGTTCCCCCGGTGGGAGAAAGGGGAACCAGCGTTCCCTCCCGAAAAACTGACCGGAGCTAAAGCTGCCCCAATCCGGGCCAGAAGGCCAGGGTCCCCTCCCCTGGCGCCAACCAGTCGTTCTCCATCCTCTTCAGAAGGCTTCCCTTTCGGCTACGAATGGCTCCAGGTTACCTTCACACCAGCAGGTTTTGCATAGCAACCGCCACCCCTGCTCCACCTCACTGTAGAACAGGGATGGAAGCAAGCGCCACCTCTTGGTAACTGATAAGAACAGATTATTTATTATTATTACCACTCAGACTGAATCACTCAAACTCAGCATTAAACTAGCACTCGACACCTTCACTGAGCCGTGTTCTGTACATCATTTGTGGCGTTAGTCAAACACAAAAGGATAAAATCATGAATAAAATGTCATATATATATATATATATATATATATATATATATATATATATATATATATATATATTGTAGACATGTCACTGGAGAAGTGATCGAGGGGGTGTACATCTCACCTAGGTTGCTACACAGTGTGAGATGGTAAATCCAGGATGGATCAGTTTCTCAGCAGCGATATGCTACTGAGTTGTTATTTAATTTTGCCGGGCCTGGGTTTATATGGAATGGCAGGTAGGTTTGGTAGAGGGACCTGTCATTCCACATCCCCCGATCCAGTTCTGGGTTTGGGATCAGGTGAGCTTTGATCCTAATTAGCCTGGGAAGCTAAAGGCTCTGCAGAGTCTGCAGGTGTTCGCTCTCAGCCAGGGAATGAACAATCTGTGTGTTGAAGGAAGCTGCAAGCACAGCCACTGCTGGAGCTAAAACTCACCCTGCGATATCCAGGCGAAAGACGCTGTGTTTGTAAGTGTCAGATAGGTGAGCAGAACCTGTTAGTAAGCGCCCAGCCGGGCTAGGACTTTTATTTTTGTTGTACTTAGAAAGCAAGGTGTTGCTGTATATTTTGTTTGCTGGACTGTTTGTACCACGAATAAACGCCAAGATCTGCTTTATAAATTCCAAGTCTGCTGTGAACTGTGTCCAAACACACCCTACCCCGGGAAGATCCCTTACAATTGGTGGAGAATGCGGGCAAAGTCGGTTGCTAGGGGCAACGGTGTGGACAGACTTGGCTACAGCTGCTTATGTCTTGGGTGAAAGCTGCAATGACACTCCAGGAACAGTCCAGCAACATGGAGGAGATGCTGAAGCAGTTTATGCAAGTGAGTTTGCAACAACAGCAACGACATGAACAGTCCATGGCTGCACAACAGCAGGCTCAGATAGAGGCCAATAGACGACATGAACAGTCCATGGCTGCACAACAACAACTTATTGAGCACCTGATAGCAAATCGAGAGGCGCCTGTGGTGATGGGAGCCGCTCCAGAGATTTTTTCTGGGAGAAGGACTGTGCAGAAAGCGCTGCAAAAGATGACTGCTGAGGACGATGTTGAGGCCTATCTAACAGTATTTGAGCGCGTGGCTGAGCGAGAGAAGTTACCAGCCGCTGAGTGGGCAGAGGTAATTGCGCCCTATTTAACAGGTGAACCTCAAAAAGCCTACTATGACCTCAGTGAGCAAGAGGTTAAGGACTATACTCGGCTAAAAGAGGAGATGCTTGCCCGACTAGGAGTTACTACTGCAGTCCGTGCCCGGAGGGTACGCAACTGGAGCTACAGTCTGGACAAATCAGCGAGGTCCCAGATGTATGACCTAATCCATTTGGCAAGAAAGTGGTTGGAGCCAGACACTTCTACTCCTGCACAAATCCTAGAGAAGGTCGTGATGGATCGCTACCTCCGAGCCCTTCCTACTGACTTGCAACGCTGGGTGGGACAAGGTGATCCTAAGAATGCAAACGAACTTGTCAACCTTGTGGAGAGGTTCCAGGCGACTGAGGACTACCTCCGTGATGTTCCTGCAGCATCTTCACCTCCCCGGAGCGCCAGATCTGTGCCGTCAGCTGGTAAGAGACTTCCATCTATTGGGGGAGTGTGGAGGGGTGCTGATGGGGGGAAAAGGGCTCAAGTGGTGTCTCAGGGACAAAAGACTGGTGATGGTCCCGGGTGGCTAAGGGACTCTGAAAAGGACTCCTTGCCAAAGAGACCAGGCCCTATCCAGTGTTGGAGATGCCATGAGGCGGGACACGTGTCGGCCCATTGCCCTCTTACCTCTGAACCCATGGAATGTGACGCTAGCCGGCGTCAGTCGCTATTTGCGGAACCATCTTGTGCTGCAGTTCCTGGACTAGAGACTGAACCGCAAATCTGCGATATTACAATCAATGACTTTCCTATTAAAGCGTTTATGGACTCAGGAAGCCTTGTAACCTTGGTGCATGCTAGCCTGGTGACTGGGGACTTAGAGTCTAAAAAGCATATGAGTGTTGTGTGCATACATGGTGATACAAAAATGTACCCTATAGTGCTGGCTAAAGTCGGGACTGAACAAGGCACCGTACAATATGAAGTGGGTGTGGTTAAAAACCTCATGCATAATGTAATATTGGGGCGCGATTTTCCATTATTCTGGGCTCTCTGGGAAAAAAGAAAAATCCCCAAAAGGAGTGAGGATACCTCTAAGGGGGTTGCCTCGTCCACTGTGAATGATAAAAGTATGCAGGATGAAAATGATTGTTTTCCTTTACAGGTCCTGGCTGGGGAGGAGGAGGCTCCTCCCACTGAGCAAAATATACTAGACTTAGAGGTGTCTAGAGATAATTTTGGGGCTGCACAATTACAGGACCCCACTCTCAAAAATGCGAGAGAGCAGGTTGCTGTAATGAATGGGGTACCTCAGGAACCAGATGCTGAAAAAAGATTTCCACATTTTTCGGTGACTAATGATCTTTTCTATAGGGTTAATAAGGTTAAGGATGAGATTGTGGAACAGCTTCTGGTACCTAAGCCGTACCGGTGTCAGGTGCTTGACATGGCACATAACCATGTTCTTGGGGGACACTTGGGGACTGACAAAACGCGAGAGAGGGTTCTCCAGAGGTTTTTTTGGCCGGCCATATATGATGACATTAAAAAATACTGTGAGTCGTGCCCCACATGTCAGGTTAGTGCCCCAGTGTCACATTTTCGCAGTCCTTTGGTTTCGCTCCCTATTATAGAGGTGCCTTTTGAGCGTATTGCCATGGATTTAGTGGGTCCCATTGTAAAGTCAGCTAGAGGACACCAGTATATTTTGGTAGTCCTGGATTATGCGACCCGCTATCCTGAGGCTGTACCCTTAAGAAACACTGCATCTAAAACAATTGCACGTGAGTTGTTTTATATGTTCTCTAGGACTGGGATCCCCAAAGAAATCCTAACTGACCAGGGTACGCCATTTATGTCAAAAGTAATGAAGGAATTATGCAGACTATTTAAAATCTCACACATCCGTACCTCTGTGTACCACCCCCAGACGGACGGATTGGTGGAGAGATTTAATAAAACTTTGAAACATATGTTGAAGAAAGTGGTGGCAAAAGATGGTCGTGACTGGGATCATTTATTACCCTACCTCATGTTTGCTATTAGGGAGGTGCCCCAAGCGTCCACAGGGTTCTCACCATTCGAGTTGGTCTATGGTCATCACCCTAGGGGTCTACTAGACATTGCAAAAGAGACATGGGAGAATGAGTCCACCCCATACAAGAGTGTTATTGAGCATGTAGCACAAATGCAGGACCGTATAGCCACTGTAATGCCCCTGGTAAGGGAACACCTCCAGAGGGCTCAAGAGGCCCAAAGTAGAATTTACAACCGGTCCGCAAGAATCAGGACATTCAACCCAGGCGATAGGGTCCTTATACTAGTCCCCACTGTTGAGAGTAAATTCTTGGCGAAGTGGCAAGGTCCCTATGAAATTGTTGAAAAGGTCAGTGAGGTGAACTACAAGGTGCACCAACCAGGTAGAAGGAAGCCTTTCCAAGTTTATCACATAAACTTGATCAAGCCCTGGAAAGACAGGGAATCCTTGGTGGCGACAAATACTGTTAATAATTTGTCACCACCAATCCCTCTAGTCAAGGTAGGTGATGCTCTATTAGTGTCACAGAAACAGGAGGCTCTGGAATTTTTACAGAAAAACAAAAACAAGTTCTCTGACCTCCCAGGGCGTACCCACCTCATCCATCATCACATTGAAACTGAGCCTAGAAGCAGAGTAAACCTAAAGCCCTATAGGATACCGGAGGCACGTAGGAAAGCCGTATCTGCCGAAGTAAAACGTATGCTTGATCTGGGGGTAATTGAGGTGTCACAGAGTGAATGGTCCAGCCCGATTGTGCTAATCCCAAAGCCCAATGGAACTTGGAGGTTCTGTAACGATTTCAGAAAGTTGAATGAGATCTCCAAGTTCGATGCTTATCCTATGCCCAGGGTAGATGAGTTGATTGAGAAGTTAGGTAATGCCAGGTACATAACCACCCTCGATCTCACAAAGGGCTACTGGCAGATTCCACTTTCTGACGAGGCTAAAGAGAAAACTGCTTTCTCCACCCCTGATGGGCTATTCCAGTATGTAGTGATGCCGTTCGGGTTACATGGAGCGCCTGCAACTTTCCAGAGGTTGATGGACTTGATTCTGCGACCACATCGTGATTACTCAGCCGCCTACCTCGATGATGTGGTCATTTTTAGCCCTGATTGGGAAAGTCACCTCTGTAAGGTACAGGCCGTGTTGGATGCCATAAGTGATGCAGGGTTGACCATAAATGCCGAGAAGTGTGCTCTAGCCCTAGAAGAGGCCAAATATCTGGGCTACATTGTTGGAAGAGGATTGGTTAAGCCACAGCTAAATAAAATTGAGGCAATACAGAATTGGCCTAGACCCCTGACAAGGAAACAGGTTAGAGCTTTCCTGGGTATTACGGGTTATTACCGTAGATTTGTGCTGAACTTTGCCTCAGTTGCTGCTCCGCTAACTGACTTGACAAAGGGCGGAAAGACAGCAATGGTCACGTGGACCCCAGAGGCCGAGGAGGCTTTCCAAAGCCTTAAGTCTGCCTTGTGGCAACCACCTGTGTTAGTCGCCCCCGATTTCAGGCGAGAATTTCTGGTCCAGACAGATGCCTCTAGCACAGGCTTAGGTGCAGTACTCTCACAAGTAGTGAATGGTGAGGAGCATCCGGTGACGTACTTGAGTAGAAAATTAACCCCGGCCGAGAAAAATTATGCCATTGTGGAGCGAGAATGTTTGGCAATAAAGTGGGCCCTAGAATCGTTAAAGTATTACTTGCTAGGCAGGAAATTCAAGTTGGTGACAGACCATGCCCCCCTAACATGGATGAAGTTAAACAAGGAGAGAAATGCAAGAGTGACTAGATGGTTTCTCTCCCTACAAAACTTTAATTTCACTGTGGAACACAGGCCAGGGAAATTACAGGCAAATGCTGACGCATTGTCAAGGGTAAGTTGTCTGTGGGGACAAAAGGCTCAGCCCTCCGGTCTGAAAAAGAGGGGGGGGATATGTAGACATGTCACTGGAGAAGTGATCGAGGGGGTGTACATCTCACCTAGGTTGCTACACAGTGTGAGATGGTAAATCCAGGATGGATCAGTTTCTCAGCAGCGATATGCTACTGAGTTGTTATTTAATTTTGCCGGGCCTGGGTTTATATGGAATGGCAGGTAGGTTTGGTAGAGGGACCTGTCATTCCACATCCCCCGATCCAGTTCTGGGTTTGGGATCAGGTGAGCTTTGATCCTAATTAGCCTGGGAAGCTAAAGGCTCTGCAGAGTCTGCAGGTGTTCGCTCTCAGCCAGGGAATGAACAATCTGTGTGTTGAAGGAAGCTGCAAGCACAGCCACTGCTGGAGCTAAAACTCACCCTGCGATATCCAGGCGAAAGACGCTGTGTTTGTAAGTGTCAGATAGGTGAGCAGAACCTGTTAGTAAGCGCCCAGCCGGGCTAGGACTTTTATTTTTGTTGTACTTAGAAAGCACGGTGTTGCTGTATATTTTGTTTGCTGGACTGTTTGTACCACGAATAAACGCCAAGATCTGCTTTATAAATTCCAAGTCTGCTGTGAACTGTGTCCAAACACACCCTACCCCGGGAAGATCCCTTACAATATATATATATGTACACAGTCTATACAATAAAATCCTAACCTTCACCAACCCCCCACCTTCCAAAATTCCAAAAAACATCAGCCTCCTCCACACCCTTCTTCCTCCTTTCAACTGCTAATACATAAAACATCCTTGCCATCACCCAATCCACACAATCTTTTTCAGATACCACCAACTTTTTCTTCACAAAGGCACACCGGGTTTCCCACACCACCTCCCTTACCACAGCAGATATCACAAACGTCTTGCGCTACCTCCTTTTATCTCCTCCCACCAACCCAAGAACACCAGACTCATAAGATACACCTTCCAACTCCACCACCATTTGCACAAAACCACAAAGCAACCTCCAAACTTCTTGCACAAACGAACATTCCCAAAATACATGTCTCACATTTTCAGTTCCTCCACAACCTTCCCTCGGACATACCTCCTGCCTCACCAAGTCTCTAGATTTCAAGAAGGACATGGTAGATAAGCAGTTATGCAGAGATAACCACACCACCTCCAATTGTCTATTAGTTATCCCTTTTATCAACAAGTTCTTCCAGCATACCTCAGCTTTTTTTGGGCTTAAACCAAAAATGTTTGTTGGCAGTTCCCCTCTCCTCAACCACTTCCATAAAGATTCTTTTTTCCAAGCCCCTCTCCCAACACCTGAAACTGATTTTCCTGAAAAAAGGTACTCATTTTCAAATAATAAACCGGTGAAAGCATGGACATTGGCTTAGTCAAGTCTCTCTCACACCAACCCCATTTCAATAACGGCCCCCCAATTAAATACCACATTAAGGCAGCCACTTTCCCTCCTGAATGGAAAGTCTTAAGGTGTACCATCCACCAATGAACTTCCAGAAAACGGGCAACATTAGGGAAGTTATGCCCTCCCATTTGCACATTCTTCATTACAACTTCCCTGGCGACCCTTTCCATTTTACAACCCCAGAAAAAAAAAACAATATTCTTGTAATTTTCTGTACCCACCTCTTATTGGGCAGAAAGATAACAGAAAAATACAACAAAATGGGCAGAACTACAGATTTTATGATCAAAGTCTTTCCGGAAAAGGACAGCCTCCTGGTTTTCCATAAATTAAGCTTTTTCTCCACCTTCTAAATCCCATTAGCAACATTCTTCTGATTCACCAAATTTCTTTCAAAATTAACCCCCAAAACCTCCACCTCCTGCACAGCCTTTAATTTACTTTTGGATACGTCACATGTGCCACATAGAACACACACACTGCTCTTACCCCAATTAACACTCAGACCAGACATTAAACCAAAAATACTGAGCTGAAGTTCCACCCTTGACACATCCTTAGCAGAATTACACAGAAAGTTAACATCATCCATGTAAAACACAGCTTTAACAGGTACATTCTCACAGCCAGGCACAAACACACCTTTAAAGCACTTATCTCCCACCAGATGTCTCAACAAGGGCTCAATCACACACATAAAAACAACGGGCGACAATGGGCACCCCTGTCTTACACCTGACTTCACCTCCACCTCCCCAGACAATCTCCCATTGACCAGGATCTGACTGCTGATCCCCTGATACAAGCACTCTACTAATTTAACGAAATCCTCCCGAACCCCCAGCTGCCTTAAAACCATAAAGAGGAAGGGGTACGCTACACGATCATATGCCTTTTCCAAGTCAATACTCGCCAAAGCCAACGGCATATTATTGCATTGAGCGTAATAAACAAGATCCCTCAGAAGGATTAGGTTGTCTGAAATCCTCTGACCGGGCACCGCACAAACTTGCCATTCACCAATCACACTGTCCACAACCTTCCTCATCCTATCTGCCATCAATTTTGCAATGATTTTATAGTCACAATTTAGTAAAGTAATGGGGCGCCAGTTCTTAATATCCCGCTGATCTCCTTTTTCTTATAGAGCAAAGTAATAATTCCCTTCTTCATTGAAGCTGACAATCTTTTTTCTTCCATACAGGTCCTCACCACCTCACATAGCTGATCCTTCAGGACAGACCAGAATTCCACATAAAAGTCAACAGGTAAGCCGTCCCCTCCAGGGATCTTGTTCTTCATCATCTTCTTCACCACATCTTCCACTTCATCGTCCACCACAGGTTCCACTAGCATCCTGGCATCTTCCTCACTCAGGTTTCCCTCCATCACCTTACAGTATTCCCGCATTTCCTCTTCAGAAGCACTTCCACTACCACCATACAAATCGATATAGAAAGATCTAATAACATTCATCATCCTTTCACCGCTCACCCCCTCCTCTCCTTCCAAAACCGACTGAAACAACTTCTTAGGCCCAAAAGACTTCTTGAAAAAGAAAGCAGAGCACTGTTCATCCTCCTCCATCTCCTGTACTTTTGCTCTAAAGATGATACCTTTCCCGCTTTCCTTCAACTTCATGTTCCGTGCTTCCCGCACCTCCTTCAATTCTTCCTCCACCTCCAACCCCATCCTCTTGCACCGGAATAAAAAGTGTAGCCTCTCCACCAACCTCCTTTCCTCTTCATGTTTTTTCCTAGCCACCTCCACCCCTATCTTCCTAAAAAATCTACCAATCATCATCTTGGCCCAGTCCCACCATTCCAAAATGTCAGAAAACCCACCTTTTTTAAAAGTAAGCCACTCAAAATATTTTTTAAACTTGGCATACACCCCCTCCTCCTTGAGTCCAGCACAATTTAACTTCCACACACCCCTCCTGCATACGTGATCCGAAAAGGATACCGGGTCCGTCTGGTACCCAGTAACTTTCAAGGCCCCAGATGCAAAAATAAAATCGATTCTTGACCTGACTGACCCCTTGTCGGAGAAAAAAGTACAGGAAACATCATTCTTTTGTACCACCCATGCCACATCTTGCAAATGAAAATCACACACCAGCTCATTCAAAGCTTTGGAGGTCACATCAATTCCACTTACTCAAACAACACTCTGCCTTTCCTCACTCCTCCTCACACAATTAAAGTCACCGACTAAAACAGTCGGGACTCTTCCAGGCATCCACAACTTAAGAGTTTCAAAGAACGTCACACGCTCTCTTTTATCAGCAGGTGCGTAGCAGTTGATTATCCTAACACAGTTCCCAGCCACCTCCAACACAGCAATCTGTAACCTCCCCGGCACCACCACCTCATGTGAAATAACCTGTACATATGGGCTTTTAATCAGGATCCCCACACCCTCATTTTTAGATTCACACATTGGAGACCATAAAGAAACCCCACACTTCCACTCTTCATCTGGAGCCCTTTCCACACCACACTCGAACACAAATTACATCAGTGTTGACCCCTCCCAAAAAATCAAACACTGCAGCCCTCCTCCACCCTGAACCCATACTCCTAACATTCAACGAACTTACTGTTAAGGCCATAACAAAAAAGGTTATGAGATTGAGCACAGCCATAGCAAAAATTCTTACAAATAATGCGTAGCCTCGTCAAGACCCTTACTTGCCACACTAGCATAGGATACCCTTTTCCGCATGAATGGAGAACTGGCAGACTCGGAACCTGAGCCTCCATCATCAGGAAAGGCACCACCTTCCCCCCTCCACCTACCCCCTCCTCTCGAGCCCTTTTAATAGAGGATTGAGCAGTCTTATCCATAGCAATTACAAGTCTTTGACCACATTCTAAACTCTCATCGCTGTCCATTTCTTCATCACTCTCCTCATTACATGAAGACAATCCGCTCATTAACTCCGATAATTGACCAGGACTGGTAAAAGCCACACTTCCCTGATCTACCTCAGGATCACCACTATCTTGACTCGCCGAAGGTCCCTGCTCCTCCTTCTCACCTTCTTGCTGACCATCATCCGCCTGAAGTCCTTCACCTACCACAGTGCCAAGACTCCCAGAGTCGACACCACCACTTGCCACCGAACCATCAGTAGAAAGGCCGGAAACGACATTCCTGATCACAGCCTCCTCCTGCCCTGTAGGTGCAGCGTCATTGGCCTCGGATCCTGAGGGAGCAGCAGACTGAGCTGCATCAGCGTGCCCTGCACTGCTATCTTCCCCCCAAGGCTCCTTACGAGACCTCTGCCGCCTTGCCATCCTTGCTGCTGTCTTTGCCAAAGTCTCATGGAACTGAGTCTCTCTCTTAGCTAAGAAATACTCCTCACATTGTCTTGCCAAGTGGCCCACTTTCTTGCAAATGTCACACATCTTTCTCTGGGTACATTCTTTAGAGAAATGATCCGCATTCCTGCAGAACCTGCACTTGGCCCCTTGATCACAATCCCCACTTGTGTGGCCATATATACAACACTTCCTGCAGTAAACAGGTTGACCTGGATAAAAGAGAAAACCCCTCTCCCCAACAATGTTGAACACAGCAGGGGGCCTCCTCACTCCACCAACACAACTAGAATCAGAACGCAACTTCCCAAAGAATCGGTACTTCCCTGTCCAAATGTCAAACTTGTTCATCACCTTATCGCCTCCTCGCAAATTATCACAATAGGTCTTCAAAAACGCTTTAACCAGACTTAAGTCAGCAAATGGGTTGTACATGTGTACAACGATAGCCTTATCCTATTGCATAAATAAAGGCACAACATCCATCTTACGCAACAGCTCATCATCAGTTTTCCTAATCCTTTCGTAGACTTTTTAACAGATCTCGGAAGAAAGAAAAGTAATGTCATACAACCTCTGTTTAGGAAAATCTTGCAGACATACAATATCCCTTACCCGCAGGCTCAGGAGATCCATCAAAACATCGACCACGATCGTCCTCAAGTCAACTTCATCCTTGAAATCCGACTTCACCACGAACCGTAACGATTCTCGCATCCCAGAACACGCCATCCTTGCACCGTCCAGCATGATGCCCGCTCCTCCGTCCAAGGGAACCCCCGAAGGGGCCCCTGAAGTCCGCTCGGATCGCCTTGAAAAGGGCGATCGCTTCCCGTTGCCCGGGGACTAAGCCCAAGGCCTATAGCAGCAAGGGGGGGCCCTCCGAAAAGGGACGCTCCCCCCCAAGGCCGACCGTCGGGTACCCCGGGCACCTCTCAGCTAAGTCACATAGTAAAACTGCACTTGATCTTAGCCAAAAGGCCGAGAAGCCAAAAAAATAACTGTTTTATGTGTACGCCAGTAACAGGGTAGAACGTATAAAGAGATTCTCTCTACTAAGTTAATGGCATCACATTCCCACTGAACTCAACCCAGCTCATGGTGAGACCAGAGCTGTGTCATCAGCAGTTCTTCAGGACAGCTTATGGCTTTATGTCTGTCACCTCTAAGTTTTTTGTGTGAGGATACCTACTCACCCCCCACTGACACCACCACCTATGGGCTAGTAAGTCCTGAAGATGATAAGGAAATAATATATAATATAATATATATGAACATCTCACTCCACACTTCTGTAAATACAAAACAGAAGCTGCAGCCACACCGTTTTGAACGTTTTTCCACCTGGTCATCTGTAGTTATTGCTCGCCTAATTCACATTGCTTGTTGCTTTGGAAAGAGCTCTGCAATAGTGTGTCATGGTTGGCACATCTTTTCTGGACACTTCACAGCAGCAGATATTGCACACGCAGAAGAAGTAATTATCCATTGTGTGCAACAAGAGGTGTATCAGAAGGAATTCGGAAGAATCAGAAATTGAATCGAATTGTCTAAAAACTGTTTACTTGTCAATCTAAACACTGTAGTTTGATGCCAGTCAGCTGCTTAGAGTTGGTGGTCATATCGGGAAATCTGACCTATGCAGCAAAGAACAAAATCCTATAATCATACCAGGTCAACATCATGTTACTACTCTTCTGGTTCATCACCACCATGAGCGGGTGCATCATCAAGGCCGTCAGTTTACAGAAGGTGCCATTAGGTCAGCTGGCTTGTAGATTGTTGGTATGAAAAGGTGCATCTCTTCCCTGCTCTTCCGGTGTGTCAAGTGCCACAAGTTAAGAGGAAAACATCAACAGCAACAAATGGCAAGTCTCCCATCTGAACGACTAAGTACAGATCCACCCTTCACCTATGTTGGTATAGATGTTTTCAGCCCATGGACCATCATCACTCGGAGAACTCGTGGTAGAGCTGGCAATAGTAAAAGGTGGGCTGTATTGTTTACCTGTCTCAGCATCCGAGCAATACACATAGAAGTGATTAAGTCTATGGATTCTTCTTCCTTCACCTGTGCCCTACGAATATTCTTCTCTGTCAGAGGACCGGTCAAGCAGCTGAGATCTGACTGTGGTATCAACTTTGTTGGAGCATGTACAGAGCTACAATGGACAATTTTCTGGCCAACAATGGATGTACTTGTTTTTTTCACACATGGGAGGATCCTGGGAACGAATGATTGGAGTAGCACAAAGAATTCTTGACTCCATGTTGCAGAACCACAAGTGTTTACCACTCACCCATGTGACTTTTTCTTCCTTTCTCACTGAAGTGTCTGCCATAGTGAATGTAAGACCTTCAGTGCCAGTATCCTCAGATCCTGATGCTCCAGTGATCCTTAGTTCAGCTTCACTTCTTACTCAAAAAATGTAGACTGTTTTCATATCTTCAAGTTAGTTCGACCCCAAGGATATTTACAAGCATCAGTGAAAGTAGGTGCAACATCTAGCCAATGTGTTTTTGGCATCGCTGGAGGAAGGAGTATCTTCATCATCTTCAAGGTCATAACAAATGGCAAACATCTAAGCCAATCTCAAGGTTGGAGATCTCATCCATCTAAAGGACAAGGAATTTACTTTTCGACCTCAAGATGTACAGAAAATAAGGGAAAGAACGTCGGCCCTGGAAGGTCGTGTCAAGGAATTAGAGGACACTTCACAGCCATTAAGTATAGATATTAAAGAAGCAATGAAAAAAATCAGATATCAATACTCGAAGGTTGGAAGATCATAATAATATCAGGTTGGTGGGTCTCCCAGAGCATTTTGAGGGAGCGAACCCCACAGAATTTGCAGAAACTTGGCTATGGGAGATGATTGGGAAAGAACATCTCTCTATGTCTTTTTTGGTTTAAAGAGCACACCGAGGACCTAGTAGGCCTTTTCCAGCAGGAACCTCCCTGATTGATTGAGCAATCTACTTGCTCAATCAACAAGATAGAGATTTTATTCCTAGAAGAGTCAGAAGGAAGATCTTTTTAATGGAACTAAAGTTATGTTCTTCCTGATTTTATCACCAGAAATACAAAAACAGTGTGTTAAATTTCAAGATGTTAAAACAAGTTTGCAGACCCTGCAACTGTCATATTCAATGCTATATCCTGTTAAACTTAGAGTAGTGGCAAATTAAGTTGTACATTTTTTTGATAAACCACAAGCTGCTACTGAATAGCTGAATAGACACCATAAGTAAAATATAATAAGAAGAAGGACTTTTTTCACTCCCCCCCCCCCCCCCCCCATTTTTTCTTTTTCTTATCTCTCTCTAGCACAGATGGGAAGTGGCTAGCCTGATCTTATACATAAATATAGACTCAGGGGAGAGAGTCCAGTAAAAATTACAGAATTGACTCTCTATATTTTATTCCCTAGGCTAATGTTTGATTATTATTTTTTGTCTTTTTTTTGGGGTGAAACACATGGGCAAATGTTAATCTCTTTTTTTAAATTACTTTCAATATTGGTTTCTAATAACAAAAAAAAAGTACTATATGTATATTATGATGTTTCTATATAGGACCCCTCTGGAAATGGTTATTGAGGGGGATGGTAATTTCTTAAGGGTCTATGTCAGATCCAAACAAGTTTTGAGATTTTCTTTTTTTCCCCCCTTCTTTGTTGTTGTTTTATTTTTTATATCGATTTTTAAAAAGTGCACACCAGATAAATAGGGAGCTACAGATTACATGATGGAAACCCAAAGACAGCTCCGCTCCTTCGACAGCATCAAAGCTGCACTGAGATCCAAAGGGCTCAAATACAGCATTTTGTTCCTGGCAAAACTGAGTTTTGTGGATGTGGAGACGGTGCGTTTCTTTGCTAACCCTAAAGAAGCTGCTGCTTGGATGGAAACACTGCCTCTGTAGTGCCAAAGAATATCAGTGAATATCTGCACTATTTGGTGCAGGCTTAGTGGACATTCATCTAGTGCTAATTTTACTGGAGAGTGGGACTTCTCCCCCTGCTGAGCTCAGCATAGCCTTTCCCTGCCTTCTTGACGAACAGAGGAGATGCAAGTGACAGTGATGATGCCTGCCATACAGAGGTGAGCTCTCCAGCTTCTTGGGACATATGCCGAATAATGCCTTATCATTCTTGTGAGCTTTTTTCAGTTTGTTTGCAGTTTGTCTATTTGTTTCAGCAACCGACTCCTAAGTATGTGCCTCTGCTCAGTCAGGTGATTATAACTTGAGCTACACACTACTCACTCCACTGGCTCTATTACAGTACTGTGTTTAGTCCTGACATTTTGCTAATATTTTTTCTTTTTTTTTCTTTTTTCCCTTCTATTTTTGGATGTAGCAGAAGAGACTTGTCCCTTCCTGGCTAAGCGCCCCCATTGTTGCCCTAAGACTATGGGTGTTGGGTATCCGAAATGCATCTTATGTTTCCGAGATGCATGGGGTGGGGGGGGGGGGGGGGGTTGGCGGTTGCCGACCATAGTTGTTTTTGCATAATGTTGGTATCTCTGTTATTGCATTATGTTTTTTTTGTGTTTTGTGGTTGGGTTGGTCTATTATTATATACGAGTGCCCAGGCTGGTGGATGTGTTGGTGGGTGGCTGTACCTCTTGATGGTGTCCGGATGGTGTTCGTGGACTCAGGGGGTGTGAGTTGGCCCCCCTCGGTGCGTTGGGAACGAATGCTGCCGCCTCTACACGTCCGTCATTATATTGACGTGACTAACTATTGCTCTAAAGGGGTCAGGGTATCCGGGGTGGTTATACCATCCCTATTTCATGGCCAAGTGAGAAATATGGCTAACTTTACGGTTCTGTCCTGGAACATCAGGGGCGTTAACTCGGCCATAAATGGGTCCCTAGTGCTTAAATATATACAGATGCACAGCCCCAAGGTATGCATTCTGCAAGAAACCCACTTGTTGGATGCGAGGATTCTGGGTTTGAAGAGAGCCTGGATTGGTGCCCATTACCATGCCTCTTACTCTAGTTATGCCAGAGGAGTCAGTGTTCTGGTGCATAGGTCTCTGGCATTCCAATTAATAGCAGTCAGGATGTTCTAGTACATGTGCTCATAGCAGGTTCTCCATTTCTAATAATCGGAATATATCTGCCTCCCCCTGTTGATGTTACATTACTTTATACGCTGATGCAAATCATTGTACAGTATGATGTGAGTAGGGTGCTGATTGTGGGGGATTTCAATTTAGTCATGTCCAATGAGGTGGATAGATTAAGGCCCTCGCCTGGTGCTGCCCCCGGCCTCTCCAGTTGAGCGTCTTCCTTCCACCTGACGGATCTCTGGCACCATTTCCACCCCTCGGATGCTCAGTTCACTTGCCTCTCCACCACCTATCAGACAATGTCCCGCATAGACATGGCATTTGCCTCCCTTGACCTCCTGCGAGAGACGGTCTCCACTGAGATCCTCTCCCATGGTATATCAGATCATGCCCCATTATTGGTCACGTTTCAGGGGGTCTCGCTTGGGGGGTTGAGGCTGTGGAGGTTATCCAAATACTGGATTATGGTTACAGAGATTCAGGAGCAGATGCCGGAGGCCTTGTGCAACTTTTGGTTGTGTAATGTGGATTCCTCTGGTCCACTGGTAACATGGGACATGTTCAAGGCCTGGGTGAGGGGCAGGTACATTAAGAAGATAGCACATAGAAAGAGGACAACTGGGCAGTCTCTGAGGCAATTAGAGGAGCAGGCCCAGGAAAAGGAGTGGTTATATGTCCTCGACTCGAATAGGGAAAATTATGTCTCCTGGCAACACACCCTGAGGGAACTTTCACTGTTACAGGTATATTTAACCAAGAAATCCATGTTAGCTAGCGCCAAAAGAGTATTCGAGTATGGGGATAAAATCGAAAGCTCTGGGCCTGGCTGGCCAAAGGCCAATACGCAATGACTCATGTGGGAAGGTTGAGGGACGCGGATGGCATACTTCTGACCACTCCAGGGACAATCAGTAATAGATTTTTGCAGTATTACTGGGAGCTGTACTCCTCTAGGGTGAATTATACTGCCCAAGCCTTATCTGACTATTTAGATTTGATTCCGCTACCCAAACTAGATCCAGATCAGAGCAGGGCACTGGAAGAGGACATATCCTTGGAGGAGATCCAGAAGGCTATGGGGTATATGCAGACAGGAAAAGCACCTGGCCCAGACGGGATACCCATAGAATTTGAAAGTTGATAGCCCCCAAGTTGCCTTCGCTTCTCTCACAATTTGCCTCGCAAGGTTCGCTCCCAGAATCTATGTCTGAAGTGGTGTTATTGGTGCCCAAGCCCGATAAGGACCCGGAAGAATGTGCCTCGTATAGGTCCATATCACTGATAAATGTTGATGCTAAATTACCGGCCAAGATCCTGGCTATCAGACTGGCCACTGTGATTGAAGGCTTGGTACATCAAGATCAGATGGGGTTCATGCCGGGGAAGGGCACAGATATTAACATCCGTAAACTCTTTCTTAATCTAGACACCACCCACGACAAGGGAGGCACTAGATTCATAGCTTCCCTTGATGCAGAGAAAGCTTTTGACTCCGTGGAGTGGGAGTACCTCTGGGAAATCCTGAAGGGCTTTGGGTTTGGTCCCAAATTCTTACACTGGTTGGGGCTGCTTTATAAATCCCCAAAGGCCAGAATCCGCACTAAAGACACCATTTCAGATTTTTTTCTCCTCCAGAGGGGCACTAGGCAGGGGTGCCCATTGTCACCCAGCTTGTTTGCGTTGTCTCTCGAGCCACTGGCTATCCTGATACAGGAGTCGTGTAGCATTCAGGGGCTTAGAGTTGGCCCTCTGGAGGAGAAAATTTCCTTATACACAGATGATGCGTTACTTTATTTACATGATGCGGGTCCATCTCTGCAGGCAGCACTGGAGAATTTCAATGAATTTGGGTGTTTTTCGGGGGGTTAGGATCAACTGGTCAAAATCAGTCATATTCCCAATAGACCCTCAGGCCCGAGTGGAGGCGGCATTGACTCCGCTGCTATGGGTGGAGGAATTTAAGTACCTTGGTATTACTGTAACTAGAGACCTCCAGGCTTTCCGTCGCCTTAATCTTCAGCCCATTGTCACAAAACTGAGAGAACATTGCTCTAGATGGCGGGATTTATCACTTAATCTACTAGGCCGAATCAATGTGCTTAAAATGCTATATCTGCCTAGATTTAATTATATTTTTAGTAATTGCCCGGTATGGCTTCCAGATTCCTTTTTTAAGGAGTTTGACACGTGTAAAGGCTCCTTTCTATGGAAGGGATCCTCCCCTAGATTGGCTAGATCAACACTACAGCTTCCGGTGCACTGCAGGGGTCTTGCTCTGCCCAATCTATTTATATATTTCTGGGCAGCGATATTTGTCATGGTGAGATGGTGGTTTGAACATTCCAGGTCCAATACAGCTACATGTCTAGAGGCCGCTATTTTGGGCTCCTTTACTAAATTAGGAAACCTAGTGTATAGAGGACCCTCTGCCTACCCCACGCTTCCAGGCCCCACTACAGTGACCCTCAAAGTTTGGGCAACGGCCAGGAAAAGATTCCTGCGCCCGCACCAGTACTCTCCCTCTGCTCATTATGGGGTAATCCTTTCCTGCCACATTTCAGGACAATACTGGACCCGCAATTATGGGCCCAATAAGGGATTAAAATCCTTCATGACATTATCCAGTCAGGGACACTTGTTTCATTCCAGGGGTTAGTAAAGAAATTTAGACTTCCGTGTAACATGTTATTCAGCTGAGGCATGCGGTCAGGGCTCAGTTTCCCCAGCCTATAAGTGTTAAAACGGATTCCCATTGAAGCAACCTTAGCTCAGGAAACCCTCAAAAAGACTCTACCTTGTATCTTGCCTTACTGGGAGTTGAGTCGCCCAAAATAAACGCCCTGTGGGAAAAATGGAAGACCAAGATCCCTAGTTTGGACAGGGAAATCTGGAAGGAGTGCTTTGAAGATGGGGTTAAACTGATGATCTCTTCTCGAGATTAATTACTGCAAACCAAATTGATGCATCAAATATATTACACGCCACAGAGACTGCACCAGATTTACCCTCATAGATCGCCCAATTGCCCTAGATATCAATCCCCTGACGGTACATATATGCATGTGTTCTGGACCTGTCCCCTTATTGAGAAGTTTTGGGCTGAGGTCTTTCAAAGTATTACCATCCGCCTTCTGTTGGCGCTTCCGGTTCTGCCCGAATTAGCTCTGTTGGGAATCAACGAGGATGACCAGAGCCCCTGAAATACGAAGCTACTAGTTTCAATGTTGCTCTTTTATGCTAAGAAGGAAATCCTTAAGAAGTGGGCGTCATCCTCCCCCCCAAAAGTTAAATCATGGGAATCCGCTATTAATGCTGTCTTACCCATGTATAAAATGACCTACACAAGCAGAGGATGCCCCCAGAAATTTGACCGGATATGGGCACCCTGGACAGAACAGTTCTAAGGATCCTGAGATGCAGGGAAAGGGGCGAAGGCACGGACTGGTGAGACTCTGGTGTAGGGTGGTTGCAGCCCCCCCCCCCCCCCGGGCCCGATAGGGGATACTGTTTTGATTTGACATCCTAGCGTATTTATACTTTGAACGTGTATGTAATCTCGAAATGCTGATGTGTACAGTTTACCTGAACGTTGTTCAATTGTTTACAATGCTTATTCCTGGCTCCTATAGGAAGACTATCTATGTCTGTCAATTGTTATGTGATGTCTTCTCAATAAAGACCAACCTTGCTGTTAAAAAAAAAATGATCTGTGCACAATATTCTCATAATATTACGAAAAAGAGTACTATGCACAATATACTTTAGTAAATATTAAAACATAAAAAAAAATAGTAAAAATATTTACGGACCATACAGTAAATCTGACATCGGAATAACCAATACCAGAAATACTAAATACACATGACGTCACTCGCAACCATCAATACTAAAACAATAACTATAAATAAATACAGTCACTGATCGGTGATAAAACAATCAATATCAAAATCGACATGAAGTCCTCCTGGGATAAGTACATTAGTCTCATATATCCAGTACAATTCCCTGCGACTCAGTGGTGGATGATATTGCCACCCCTCCAATTCTTCGTTACACAATCCCCCAAAATTTAAGACCCTTTGGGCTTTGATGGTGAAACTGCTTAAAATGGTGGGATACATTATGGGTAGTAAAGTGTTTTTTGATATTATTAATATGTTCTGCCAAGCGAACATGTAAGGGTCTTGAAGTTCTCCCTATGTACTGTAACCCGCATGCGCACTATCATATAGACCACTCCTATAGTGTCACACATAATCAGTTGTTGAATATCATATTCTTTATTAGTGGCAGAAGCTAAAAACTTTTTTTTTTTCTTGATATTCACTTTGGAGTGCCTACAAGGAATGCATCATCCGCAAGCATAAAAAAAAAAAAAAAAGAGAACAATCTGTTCTCAGAGGGTATGGGCGGATTTAAAATGCTAGAAGCAAGACGATCCCTCAGAGACGGTGCTTTCTTGTAAATAAATTGAGGGCGAGCAGGTAAAACTGGACCAAGGACCTTGTCCTGTTTTAAAATAGACCAATTCCTTAACACAATTTTTTAAAACTTTTTGTGCTGAGCATTATAATCTAGTGCAGGGATATGCAATTAGTGGACCTCCAGCTGCTGCAAAACTACAAGTCCCATCATGCCTCTGGGTGTCATGCTTGTGGCTGTCAGAATTTTGCTGTGCCTCATGGGAGTTGTAGTTCTGTAACAGCTGGAGGTCTGCTAATTGCATATCCCTGATCTAGTGTCATCCTAAAATTATAATCATCTTTTTTAGGCTCACCAGCCTGACCAGAAACCAGAGTTTGTTTATCCAAGTTTTTCAATAATTAGAAAAATTTGAAGTTAAAATTAGTGAGGTTTTTCTAGGAATTCATCCAATGAATCCATTAATATGTCTTAGTCTTTCAAAAAGTTGGGTCATATTTTTGAAAAAAAGATCAAGACATGGTGGGACATCACATCTTTTGAGCAGTATTTATCAGCCAAACTCATCCCCAGACGATTAAGATGGGAGGTACCTCCTAAAGATGGTCTGTTGGATGAAGATTCCATGATTGAATTGAGTGATTTCTTTGTTAAAATGTCCCTCCTAATATTATTATTAAGGATACAGCAGTAGAAGTACTTAGAAGGGAACCAGTTCATGAATATGCTTTCCCTCAACAAACTGAATATTTTTCTCCTCAAAGAAATAATCTCTTCCAAGGGAATAGCAGGAGGGGAAAAAATAAAAGAGGAAGAGGTAGAGGAGGTAACCATATTCCACCGGCTTTGGTTGAGGGTTACTACTCCTCTTCTCCCTATTACAAGAACTCTTCTTCTAATTGGAGAGACAATAGACAATATGGGGATAGAGGGGATCACTCCAATGAAGTGATACCTTTCCCCATGATAGACCAATTCCTACACAAAATAGATTTGAGCCTCTAAAAGAGATCAAACTCCATATGGTGGAGATTTTTTTTTTAGGACCACACAAGGGACAGGGGCAGGGTCCCCCTGTTTACAAACCCAATCAAGGGGAGTGGTGGAGGCAACCACCACCACACACACACCACCCGGTACTGGCGCTTTAAGAAAAATAAAAGAAAGAGAGGAAGTAGAGGGGGTAGGCGACTAAAAAAAAAGACCCAAACCTCAAAAGGAACAGGAATTTATAATTTAAACGGTGTTCCACTTAATGACAATGAAATTAGGGTGCTTGAAAGGGGCCTTAAGTTTGCCCCTGTCAAAAACCTTAATACATTTCAAACATATGTAAGTTTGCAGAAGTATATTAGGACTCTCAACATGAAAAAGTATTTTTTATCCAACCCAGGTAAAGGTCTGCGGTACACAGCGGGTGATCATTCAACTTTACGGAATAAGTCGATTTTCAATCCTCTCAATGTGGAAAACAAATTTAAGGAGGTGTTTAAAAACATGGTTACAAAGGATTTGGAGGAGCTTAAGATTAAGAAAATAACTGATCCCTTACATGTCAGGCGGGGTATGGAATCTCTTGAAGGACGTAAAGAGATTTTCATACATCCTGCAGACAAGGCGGAAGGTTTGGTTATCCTTAGTAAAGAATATTACCAAAGTGAAATGAGTCGTCTATTGAGTGATGGCGACACGTATAAAATCTTGAATAAAGACCCTATGTTATCTTTTAAGGAAAACATAGGGTCTTGATTCTTAAAGACCCTATGATTGGTTGGCAGACGGGTGTCAGCGGATACATCTCTGCTGACATTCGTCTGCCCATAGGAGTCAATGGGTGGCCCGCTCCGATCTGCCTGAAAAAAGGCAAATCCGAGGTAGCTTATCGTGTGAAAGGGACCTAAATTATAACCCAGTTCCCAAAAGAACTAGGCTCCAATCATGCAGCCTTATGTATCTCAACACAGAGCATTCCTAGACTGATGCAAGATTTACAGTACCTCTCCCATTCAAAAAACATTCCACTTCCTTCTTACAAATTACCAGACTGCACATTCATGTTTGTTTTTCAAATGGATTAAAAGTTTAATGTGTATTGGCCACAGCTTAGCATGCCATTGTAACATTTAAAATAGATGACAGTATAAAAACTTCATAATGACCAACAACAAAAACATT
Source organism: Lithobates pipiens (assembly GCF_037356315.1). Classification (NCBI taxonomy): domain Eukaryota; kingdom Metazoa; phylum Chordata; class Amphibia; order Anura; family Ranidae; genus Lithobates; species Lithobates pipiens. The sequence goes on along the minus strand of NW_027507758.1, from coordinate 81,505,011 downwards.
GCACAATACTTAAATCCTGTTGCAGATGACCTAAGAACTTAATTAAATTACACTCTACTAAGTAAACATTAGTAAAAATTGTGCTGACTAGGGATGAGCTTCGAGTTTGACTCGAACATTGCCTGTTCACCCGTTCGCCGAACAGCGAACAATTTGGGGTGTTCGCGGCAAATTCGAAAAGCTGCGGAACACCCTGTAAAAGTCTATGGGAGAAATCTAAAGTGCTAATTTTAAAGGCTTATATGCAAGTTATTGTCATAAAAAGTGTTTGGGGACCTGGGTCCTGCCCCAGGGGACATGTATCAATGCAAAAAAAAGTTTTAAAAATGGCAATTTTTTCGGGAGCAATGATTTTAATAATGCTTAAAGTGAAACAATAAAAGTGGGTGACCTCGTCCCCCTCTGATGTAACGCAGGTTTCTGTTACATCAGAGGGGGCGGGGTCACCCACATGTCACTGGGGAAGCCCAGGTTTCCCCTTGCGTCAGAGGGGGGCGGGGTCAGGTGACGGGTGGCCCCGTCCTCTTCAGCTCAGACCTGTCAGGCTGCCGGGATTCCCGCAGTGTCTCCGGTGGAGACAGGATGCGCTGCGCTGGACCATCGGGAGAGATGATCAGCCATTGCTGGATACCAAGAGTGGATTACCACCACTGGATCTTTTTTTAATTTTTTTTTAATTTTTAATAAATGACTTATCCCAATGGTGTCTGTGTGTTTTTAAACAATTTTTTACACTTTCTTTGTGAAATGGTAGGGGTACAATGTATCCGTTACCATTTCAAATGGGGGGCGGGATCTGGGGTTCCCCTTGTTAAAGGGGTCCAGATTCTGATAAGCCCCCCGCCGGCAGACCCCCAAAACCACCGGCCAGGGTTGTGGGGATGAGGCCCTTGTGCCCATCAACATGGGGACATGGTGCTTTGAGGGGTCACAGACCCCCAAAGTATCATCCCAATGTTGAGGGCATGTGGCCTGGTACGGTTTAAGAGGCAGGGTGCTATCTCGTCCCCCCTCTTTTCCTGCGGCCTGCCAGGTTGCGTGCTCGGATAAAGGGTCTGGTATGGATTTTTGGGGGGAACTCCACGCAATTGTTTTTTAAATTTGATGCGGGGTTCCCCTTAATATCCATACCAGACCTGAAGGGCCTGGTAATTGAATTTGGGGAGAACCCCACGTTTTTATTTTTTTTATCAATGACTGTTCTCTGTATTATGGGGAGCCGACAATTCATTATAGCCGCAAGTGCTTTTAAATTACTTTTTTTCCTGCAGAAATTACACTTTGTGCATCGACAGTTCTAAGCACGGGAAACATGTGCCCCTTTACATGCATACTATACACACCCCCCAGGTACGAAATTAAAGGAATATTACACTTTTATTGTTTCACTTTAAGCATTATTAAAATCACTGCTCCTGAAAAAACGTCAGTTTTTAAAAGTTTTTTTGCATTGATACATGTCCCCTGGGGCAGGACCCAGGTCCCCAAACACTTTTTAGGACAATAACTAGCATATTAGCCTTTAAAATTAACACTTTTGATTTTGAACGTTCGAGTCCCATAGACTTTAATAGGGTTCTAAAGTTCACGCAAATTTTAGGTCTGTTCGCAGGTTCTGGTGCGAACCGAACCGGGGGGTGTTCGGCTCATCCTTAATGTTGACCAATAACTTCCTGATAATTTAGCAATATATTATAGATGACGCCCCTCCATTGAACACTGGCCACTTCAGACCACCATAATGGCCCATACACACGATCCAAAAATCGGAGGAAAAATACCGCTTTTGACGCACTCATACGGTAATCGGATTGTTAGTTCAGAGCTTTCGAGAGCCGGTCATGGCAGTTCATCCGATATTATTAGATCGGACAAGTATGAAAATTTTCCTTGTATAAAAAGCATGCTTCACTGCATATACAGACTTTTTTTTACTGTTGTGGGTTTAGTAACACTTTAAAACGGTCACCTCCCTCCCAGCACCTATACTTACTAACCTGTGGAAGAAAGATGTACTTATATATTTACCTATTTTCAGGCCATTTCTGTCTGAGCACGTGATCCAGCTTCCCTGTGCCAGATAGCACTTCTGCAGGGAAGAGGAGGGAGCACCGACATATATGGGCCATTGAAGCCTATGGGTAATATCTTTTCTGCCATTACTAGCCATTGTCAGAGTGCTCTCTCCTGCAGTTGCCACTGGCTGACGCAGGGGAGATCGGGTGCCCAGACCAAAGTGGCCTGAAAATAGGTAAGTATACACATCTTTCTTACACAGGTTAGTAAGCACAGGTGTTAGTAAGAGTGAGGGGACAGTTTTAAGAGTAGTTAGGGTTATCCCAGAATTCCATTTTAAATATATCTCCTTCCACCTCATTGAGACAAATGCCATCCAGCTGGAAATAAAAACATTTTCCAGATCTTCCAGATCTATGAGATGCACAACTAAACCATTGTATAGCAGTTTTGGAAATCACATGGTTGACACACACTGTCTTACATCTTATCATCTCTTGCCTACCCTCATAATGAAGCGCAGGATAAATTCTGACCAGATTACATTCACATTGGGGCGAGTCGCCTCAGCTTTCTCATGGGGGTGGTGCACAGGCCTTTTCCCCTAATATGCAGAACAAGGATATCTGGGGGTCCTTTAACCACTTGACCATTGGGCACTTAAACCCCCTCCCTAACCAGACCAATTTCCAGCTTTCGGTGCTCTCACATTTTGAATGACAATAACTCAGTCATACAACACTGTACCCATATGAAATTGTTGTCCTTTTTTTCACACAAATAGAGCTTTATTTTGGTGGTATTTAATCACCGTTGGGCTTTTGCGCAGCAATTTTTTTAATGCATATTTTTTTGGAAAAAAAAACAGTTTTGTGCTTTAAAAAAATAAAAAAGGTAAAGTTAGCCCAATGTTTTTGCACAATGTGAAAGATGAAGTTACGCCGAGTAAATAGATACATAACATATCACCCTTCAAAATTGCACCTCTAGGCTGGGAAGCCTGAAATAAAAAAATAAAAAAACGATCCTGGCTTTGATCGTAGCGGCGAGTCGGTAGACGCACCGGAGGGAGGTGGGAGGCGGGGGGAACGTCCCCTCTCGCCTCCCGTAAGAACGATCAAGCAGCGTAACAGATGATATGATCATTCTTATGGTGTAGGGAATCGCCGGCTGAAAAAGCTGACGTCCTTGACTTTGTGCAGATATATCTGAATGATGCAGCTACAGGCATCATTCAGATATACCCGCACGATGTCAAGGATGAAAACACAAAGTTGTCTATTTATACACTATTTCTAACACATAGCATGTACATACCAAAAATGACACCCCAAAATAGATTCTCCTACTCCTCCCGAGTACGGCGATACCACATGTGTGAGACTTCCACAACCTGGCCACATGCAGAGGCCAAGTACAGCTGAGCATGGCTGAGTATGGCTAGGTATGGCTGGGTATCGCAGAGTATAGCTAAGTATTGCAGAGTATGGCTGGGTATCACCTAGTATTGCAGAGTGTGGCTGGGTATTGCAGAGTATGGCAGGGTATTGCAGAGTATGGCTTGGTATTGCAGAGTATAGCTTGGTATTGCAGAGTATGGCAGGGTATTGCAGACTATGGCTGGGTATTGCAGAGTATTGCAGAGTATGGCAGGGTATGGCAGGGTATTGCAGAGTATGGCAGGGTATGGCTGGGTATTGCAGAGTATGGCTGGGTATTGCAGAGTATCGCTGGGTATGGCTGGGTATTGCAGAGTATGGCTGGGTATGGCTGGGTATTGCAGAGTATGGCTGGGTATTGCAGAGTATGGCAGGGTATGGCTGGGTATTGCAGAGTATGACTGGGTATTGCAGAGTATGGCTGGGTATGGCTGGATATTGCAGAGTATGGCTGGGTATTGCAGAGTATGGCAGGGTATGGCTGGGTATTGCAGAGTATGGCAGGGTATGGCTGGGTATTGTGGAGTATGGCAGGAAATTGCAGAGTATGGCAGGGTATTGCGGTGTATGACATTGTATTGCAGAGTATTGCAGGGTATGGCAGGGTATTGCAGAGTATGGCTGGGTAAGGCTGGGTATTGTAGAGTATGGCAGGAAATTGCAGAGTATGGCAGGGTATTGCAGAGTATTGCAGTGTATGACATGGTATTGCAGAGTATTGCAGAGTATGGCAGGTATTGCAGAGTATGGCTGGGTATTGCAGAGCATTGCAGAGCATTGCAGGGTATTGCAGAGTATGGCTGGGTATTGCAGAGTTTTGCAGAGTATGGCTTGGTATTGCAGAGTTTTGCAGCATATGGCTGGGTATTGCAGAGTATTGTAGAGTATGGCAGGGTATTGCAGAGTATTGCAGTATTGAGTATTGAGTATTATAACTGCAATTGTCACAGAGCAGCGCTGTGGGCACTACAGATCCAGCCCACAGTGCTACTGCCATCTGCTCTCTCCCCTCTCCTCTCACACTGTACAAATCGGTACAGAGAGGGGATTGAGAAACCGGTGTCAATCACCCGTTTGTTTACAAGTGATCGCTCCGTCATTGGACGGAGCGATCACGTGGTAAACAACTGCTATCTGCGGCCATTTACCGTGATCCGTGATGCGGTCACGGATGTTCCCGGGTGGGCGCCCCAGGGGGCATGCGGGAGTGCGATTCTGTGAATGTGGCATGTGTTTATGTTTATGTTGTGTTTATTTTATGATATATACGTGGTTTCTCACATTTTGCCCATGAGATTAAAAAAAGATACTTCTTAGAATTTTTTGGGATATGACTACCAAGTATTAAGAAAATAATATAGAGAAAAAACTTGGAGAGAGGGAGGGGGCGGCAAAATTCAAATCCACTTGGGGCAGGGGCGACTCCGGATACATTTTTTTTTGGGGGTGCTATGGTGGTGCTTGAGGTAAAAGTGGCGGTGCTAATGCAGTGTGCTACCACAAACCTGTGGGCGTGGCCAAAAAGTGGATGTGGCCAGAAAGTGGGCGTGGTCAGCAAGTGGAGGTTTCTTTATGGCATACAATGGTGATCAGTATGTCCTGGCCTCTGTATACCAATAAAAAGCCAAAAAATGCAGCGCAGCCCTACAGTTCCTGTATACAATTCTGCAATTAACTTATAAGTGCAATGGTAAAACCTATGAATGATAATCTAGTGCAAATCAACTAATTTATTGCAATATAATAGTGATGGTGTCACCCCCCTCTGCCAAAATATTTTGAGAAATTGCAGAACTTCAATGTGAAAAATAATGGTGAAACCCCCTACATACAATAATAATAACAGAGATGCAAATCAACCAGTGTATTAGAACATAGTAGTGATGGTGTCATCCTTTCTGTAAGAAATATTGCAGAGCTGCCATGTGCAAATAGTGGTGAAACCCTCTATATATAATTATAATAAAATAAATTATAATAAAATGTATAATTGATGTACATATTTTACATTTTATTATACACTGGTTGAGTTGCATCTATGTTATTATTGTATGTAGGGGGTTTCACCATTATTTGCACATTGAAACTCTGCAATTTCTCAAAATATTTTTGCAGAGGAGTGACACCATCACTACTATATTGCAATACATTGGTTGATTTGCACTGGATATTAATTTAGACCCATTTCACACCACACCGCCCTTTGTGTCGGCGGTAAAACGCCGCTATTTTTAGCAGCGTTTTACCGCCGGATTTGCGGCGCATTTTGGCCGCTAGCGGGCGCTTTTACCCCCCGCTAACGGCCGCGAAAGGGTTAAAACCGCCAGCAATACGACGCAATAGCGGCGTTTTGCCGGCGGCATTACAGTGCTGCCCCATTGATTTCAATGGGGAGCAGCAGTGAAGGAGCGATAAACAGACCGCTCCTTCACCGCTCCAAAGAAGCTGCTGGCAGGACTTTTTTCTGACGTCCTGCCAGCACACCACTGTAGTGTGAAAGCCCTCGGGGCTTTCACACTACACACAATGGTGCAGCTTCTTTAGGGCGGATTGCAGGCGCTATTTATAACGCTATAGCACCTGCAAAACGCCCTGGTGTGAAAGGGGTGTTATAGGTTTTACCATTGCACTTATAAGTCCATTTGTACAATTTTATAGATGAAGTGTTGGGCAGAGCTGCATTTTTTGCTTTTCATAGATTCGCGTTAGATGAGGGAACCATCTAACAAGATTCTCTTATTGCTTTTAGATTTTTTTAGTTGCATGGTAGTTTTACTTGATTTGTTATGTTCTCTGTATACTGGTAACCACTGGCCCTGCATGTTGGTGGTCAGTGTGCCCCTGTGTGCTGGTGCTACGTGTGCCCCCTGTATGCTGATGGTCAGTGTGCCCCTGTATGCTGGTGCTACGTGCAGGATGATGCTACATGCAGGTTGCAGGAGGGATGCTAAGTGCAGGGTTCAGGAAGATGCTATGGGCAGGGTTCAGGAGGATGCCATGTGCAGGGTTCAGGAGGATGCTATGTGCAGGGTTCAGGAAGATGCTATGTGCAGGGTTCAGGTGGATGCTATGTGCAGGGTTCAGGTGGATGCTATGTGCAGGGTTCAGGTGGATGCTATGTGCAGGGTTCAGGAGGATGATACATGCAGGGTTGAGGAAGATGCTATGTGCAGGGTTCAGGAGGATGCTACGTGCAGGGTTCAGGAAGATGCTATGTGCAGGGTTCAGGAGTAGTGATGGCCGAACGATTCACCCGGCGGTCGTTTCGCGGCGAATTTCGGCTGTTCGCGGTCCGCCCGTTCGGCGGACTATTGGCGCCGTTCGCCCGGCGGACTTCCGCGTTTACTGTGTAAAAGAACTTTGACCTGATGACACATCCATCATGGGGTACAGGACAGCCAATTGAGACATTACAGCACATAGACACTTGGACATTCCCCCTAACTTATAAATACACCCGATCTGGCGGCCATTTTACATTCTTTCTTCTGTCACTATAGGGAGAGGTTGCTGTGTGGAGCAGGGAGAGATTACAGTGACCCAAATCGCTAGCTATTTGGTACACAAAAGTTCTTTTCAGGACTGGTATAGGTGTTAGGTGTATATAGGTTTGCTGTGCTAGTGATTGTTGCAGCAGCCTGAGTGTCTTTTGTCAGTTTAGAGAAAGGGACAGGACGCTGTGTCTGCTGTAGGGACAGTCAGTTTAGTCATTAGCTGTTACTATTAGGTCCACAAAAGTGCTATTCCAGTTATTGTTCCAGTAGCCTCTGTTTTGTCAGTTTATATAGGGACAGGCAGGAAGCAGTGTGTGAGGCAGTGAGGGTCAGTTTAATCAGTAGCTGTTACTATTAGTTCCACAAAGGTTCTTTTCAGGACTGGTATCAGTGGTATGGTAATAGGCTTGTACACGTATAATATTCTTTCTTCCAAATATAGAAAGAATATTATACTTGACTGCTGCCCTTCTGCTGCAGTCTGCAAATCATTCACAACTCACTTGTTCCACAAAGCTCTTTATCAGGACTGGTAACTTGGTCTGTCTAGGGTGCTACAGTACATAGGGTTGAGTGAGGTACAGTCTGCTATTCTATAAGGACTGGTATCGGTCCACAATACATAGGGTTGAGGTGCACTACTGCTGACCGCTGCCCTATACTGCAGCAGTCCTTCATCGGTATAGGGACTGACGTACAGTCTGCTAATCACTCACACACAACCTACTTGGTCCACAAAAGTCCTTATAAGGACTGGTAAGGTATAGGGTGCTACAGTACATAGGGTTGAGTGAGGTACAGTCTGCTATTCTATAAGGACTGGTATTGGTCCACAATACATAGGGTTGAGGTGCACTACTGCTGACCGCTGCCCTATACTGCAGAATTCCTTCATCGGTATAGGGACTGACGTACAGTCTGCTAATCACTCACACACAACCTACTTGGTCCACAAAGCTCCTTATAAGGACTGGTAACTTGGTCTGTCTAGGGTGCTACAGTACATAGGGTTGAGTGAGGTACAGTCTGCTATTCTATAAGGACTGGTATCGGTCCACAATACATAGGGTTGAGGTGCACTACTGCTGACCACTGCCCTATACTGCAGCAGTCCTTCATCGGTATAGGGACTGACGTACAGTCTGCTAATCACTCACACACAACCTACTTGGTCCACAAAAGTCCTTATAAGGACTGGTAACTTGGTCTGTCTAGGGTGCTACAGTACATAGGGTTGAATGAGGTACAGTCTGCTATTCTATAAGGACTGGTATCGGTCCACAATACATAGGGTTGAGGTGCACTACTGCTGACCGCTGCCCTATACCGCAGCAGTCCTTCATCGGTATAGGGACTGAGAGTTTTGTCACAGGGTCATTTAAAAAATGACAGGCAGAGGAAGAGGCAAGCCCTTCCGCAGGGGTGGTAGGGGTAGGGCAGGAGCAACAGGCTTGAGCCAAAGTGGGAAGTTGCAGAAGGTACGTTCAATTACTTTAAAGGACGCACCAGACTTGGTTGAATGGCTCGTTCAGCCTTACTCTTCTGCACCCTCCTCATCCTCTCGATCTGCACCCTCTTCTTCACTCTCTGCTATGTGCACCCCCAAAGACACTACCACCAACAACACCACCACATACCTTCCGCTTGAGTCACAGGAATTATTTTCCGATCCATATCAAGAGGACATTTCTGATGCGCGGCCACTCTTGGTATTGGATCAGGAAGAGGAGGTAGCAACAACCGCTACTCAGCAGTCTGACGACAGTACCCAGATCAGCCCAAGGAGGAGGTTGGTCCCCGGTGTTGCTGCCTACTCCGAGATCTCTACTTATAGTGGTGGGGAAAGTGACGTTGATGATGACGTGTCTAGTGATGTTACGTGGGTGCCCACAAGAGAGGAAGGGGGGAGGGGAGTTCAGAGGGAGATATGGACCAGCAGATAGGGAGGAGAAGCAGGAATAACTTACATTGCACAGAAGGGACAAAGCAGACTGCAAATGTATCAGGAGCGAGTCATCGATCATGTACGGTCACATCTCGCGCTCCCAGGACACCGGCACATGGCTCCGCAGTGTGGGCTTTTTTTAACAGCGTTGCCATCTGCAATCTTTGCAATCAACGCATTAGTCGCGGTAAGCCCAACACTCACCTAGGGACGACCGCCTTAAGAAGGCACATGGGCAGCCATCACCGAGCCGAGTGGGAGCAACGGAACACACAAAGCCACACTGCAGGCTCTCACCGTCCAGCCTCGTCTTCTACTTCTCCTTCTCCTCTCTCCTCACAATTGTCCTCCACTCCACCTTCCATCACGCCAAGCTCACGTTTTTCTGCAAAAAGGCAGGCTTCCGTGGGCCTAATGTTTGAGCGTAAAAAAATGATGACGCCGGATAACCCTCTTGCCCAACGGTTGACGGCTGGCTTGTCAGAACTCATAGCCCGCCAACTACTGCCATATAAACTGGTGGACTCGGAGGCCTTTCGCAAATTTGTGGCCATTGGAACACCACAATGGAAGGTCCCAGGAAGGAAGTATTTCTCAGAGAAGGGCATCCCAGAGCTATATGGCCATGTTCAGCGGCAAGTGAATGTATCTCTGGCACACAGTGTCGGTGCCAAGATACATCTGACCACAGACACGTGGTCTAGCAAACACGGGCAGGAAAGGTATATCACTTTTACTGCCCACTGGGTGAACCTTCTGACGGCCGTCAAGCATGTAACCCGTGGCACCCGTGTAGATTTGGTTTTACCGCCACGGATTGCATGCAGGCCTGACTCTTCTTCTCCTCCTCCTACTCCATCCTCCTCCCTCTCCTCCTCAGCTGACTCCTCCTTTTCCGCTGCTAGCATCTCTTCCGCTGCGCCGCCCAAGCTCCCCAGAACCTATTCGACATGCCAGGTGAGACGTTGCCATGCCGTGCTGCGTCTGTTGTGCCTGGAAGCCAAGAGCCACACTGGCCCGGCACTCCTTTCAGCTTTGCGTTCACAGGCAGATCAGTGGCTAACACCGCTCAATTTGACAGTTGGTAAAGTGGTGTGTGACAACGGTGCCAATCTGCTTAGCGCATTGAAACAGGGCAAAATCACGCACGTGCCATGCATGGCACACGTCTTAAACTTGGTCGTGCAGCGATTCGTTGTCAAATACCCTGGGGTCCAGGACATCTTGGGCCGGCAAGGAAAATCTCGGCCCATTTCAGAAGATCTTACACGGCCATGGCTCGCCTTGCTGACATTCAGCGGCGACACAATCTGCCGGTCAGACGTCTTATTTGCGATTGCCCGACGCGATGGAACTCAACCTTCTATATGCTTCATAGGCTGCTCCAGCAGAAACGTGCAGTTAACGTCTACCTGTATGAACTCTGCGGCAGAACCAGTTCTGGGGAGCTGGGTTTTTTTTCACCGCGCCAGTGGCTGCTCATGCAGACTTCTGCGGCCATTTGAGGAGATCACCAAACTGGTCAGTCGCAGCCATGGCGCCATCAGTGACATGGTACCTTATGCCTTCTTTATGGAGCGTGCATTGCGTTGTGTCATTGATCAAGCTGTGGAGGAGCAGGAGCGGGAAGATGAGGAAGTCGCAATGCTGGATGAATTCCCAGGGGGGGCTACTCTATCTGAGACAAGTCAACAACAGGAGTCTGAAGAGGAGTCAGAGGAGGATGGTGCCGGGGCGGATGAGGAGGAGCAAGAAGAGCATGCTTTAAACCTTTCTGGGATCCCTGTTGTGCGTGGATGGGGAGAAGAGAATGAAGAGGACGACATTATCCTGGATGATGAGCAGGAGCCAGACCACCACACCGCTTCCACTTTAGTGCAAATGGGGGCCTTCATGCTCCAGTGTTCTAATAGGAACCCCCGTATAAAAAGCATAAGGGTCAAGGACCAGTACTGGGTGGCAACGTACTTGGACCCCCGGTACAAACACAAAATGGCGGAAATGTTACCGCCGTCGCAGAGGGCTGTCAGAATGCAGCACTTCCAGGCCTTGCTTCGAGAAATGCTGCATTCTGCTTTTGCGTGCGCTGGCAGAGGAGCAATTCCCACTCCCAGAGAAGGAGTTGCGGGTACCAATCCAACAGCGCCTGCAAGAAGAGGCCGGTTTGAAGATGTGTTGGTGACTTCGGATATGAGGTCATTCTTTCAGCCGACCCATCAACAGGTGTCATCCGGATCCAGCATCAGGGAACGCCTAGACCGTCAGGTGTCTGACTACATCGGGTTAACGGCCGATGTGGACGCTCTGAGGAGTGATGAACCCCTGGACTACTGGGTGGGCAGGCTTGACCTCTGGCCAGAGCTTGCCCAATTTGCAATGGAACTGTTGGCTTGCCCCTCGTCCAGTGTCCTGTCCGAAAGGACGTTCAGCGCAGCAGGGGGGATCGTGACCGATAAGCGTACTCGCCTAGCTCACGACAGTGTTAACTACCTCACATTTCTAAAAATGAATGAGGCATGGATCTCGGAGGAATTCAACACATGTGACCAATAGACCATGTATATGTCTATAAACAATTTTTTTAATCGAGCACAGAGACCTTCTTTCTTCATTTGGCTCACTTCCTTGTCCAAAAAAAGCACACCGTACTATATGCCCGTACCCTCCTCTTTGAAGAGGTTGAGCGGTGTCATATTTCTACTGGGGCTGCTTATTATGAGGGGCTCCCACCATCCCTGTGCTGTGCTGACATCCTCCTGGGGCTATACCTCTGCTGTGCATATTTTGAGGTGCTCCCACCATCCCTGTGCTATGCTCATTATGAGGGGCTCCCACCATCCCTGTGATGTGCTGACTTACTCCTGGGTCTACTTATTATGAGGGGCTCCCACCATCCCTGTGCTATGCTGACTTCCTCCTGGGGCTGCTTACGGTGCAGGTGTCAGTGCTGTATATCACGGTGCTGATGTCAGTGCTCTCTGTCACGGTGCTGCTGTCAGTGCTGTATATCACGGTGCTGGTGTGAGTGCTTTATGTCACGCTGCTGATGTCAGTGCTCTCTATCACGGTGCTGCTGTCAGTGCTGTATATCACTGTGCTGGTGTGAGTGCTTTATGTCACGGTGCTGATGTCAGTGCTCTCTGTCACGGTGCTGCTGTCAGTGCTGTATACCACAGTGCTGGTGTGAGTGCTTTATGTCACGCTGCTGATGTCAGTGCTCTCTATCACGGTGCTGTTGTCAGATCACTCTATCACGGTGCAGGTGTCATTGCTGTATGCCACACTGCTGATGTCAGTGCTCTCTATCACGGTGCTGCTGTCAGATGACTCTATCACGGTGCAGGTGTCATTGCTGTATGTCACGCTGCTGGTGATCATCTCCTGCACCCTTTTCTTTGCCTACCCTGGTCCCTGACCTTCCCTCTCCTCCATTTCCTTCATGCGCTCCACAGTCCTGAATTGTCACAACAATTTCCCATATAAAAAAAGAATGCTTGTAGTTGTCGATCCCAGATTCACCTCATACATGTGTTATGTCATTGGCCATGTGGTGGGACTATGTTTGCACAGCTATTAATTATTTTGTGGCTGCAAATTTGACCTGTAAGTTTGCGAAGTTCGCCTCCCATTGAGGCCAATGGGGCCCGCCGCGAACGTTCCGGTTCGCGAACTATCGGGCGCGTTCGCGAAACGTCCCGTCGGAAGTTTGTCCATCACTATTCAGGAGGATGCTATGTGCAGGGTTCAGGAGGATGCTACGTGCAGGGTTCAGGAGGATGCTACGTGCAGGGTTCAGGAGGATGCTACGTGCAGGGTACAGGGTTCAGGAGGATGCTAGATGCATGTGTAGCAGGTTCCTCTCCAAGCTGATTGAATCCACTAAGGAGAGAGCTGCCTGCTAGCAGCTGCATGCGCTTTTCACCCCCCCCTTCCTCTTCTCACACATACACACACAGGCAAGTCTGTTCACCCCCTGTGTTCCTATTGGCAGGAGGAAGGAAGCCAGTTGTAGGAGCAGCTACAGTAACCAATTAATGGGGTTTAACAAGCAGCAACTGAAAAATAGTCTGGAATATAAAGTCCCAGCACAAAGCTGCTCGCTGATTTTTAAAGACACAGAACTAAAAAACCCAGCCTGCATTGCATGAAAAGCAGAGGATGATGGGAGAGACTATAAAATGATCTGCAGACAAGGCTCAAGAGTGGTTGCTTCCTGGATCCCATTGTGAGAACACCATCCTGTTGCTGTGTGAAGGGATTGCGGTCTACCAAGGGGCACACAGCCTACAGCTCCAATCCAGAGGGTCAGGACGCCATCTGCTTTCAGAAGGACGCTCTGCAGTAATGCTGTATGCCACGGAATCGGCTGATTCACCAGGTCAGTAGACTGAACGCCATTGCAACACATCTACGATTAGGAGAATCATTTGATTGCTCTTCAGAGAATCGCTGAACGTGTACAGGATTGGTGAGGGGGCTCGTGCCCAGGAATCTCATTGCCTTTTATAAATTACACATTTGAACACTGTGCAGAGATATCTGTTACCCGGATCGTGTACAGGAGTTTATACCACAAGACAGCTATCTTACCCTGTTCCTTATCACTCTGTTACATCAAATGACACTTGTTCTTAGAGCTCCAACATGCTGGTGAAGAGTGTGAGGTATCCCTTTTAGGACACTTATTTTTTGCTCTTAAAGGGAACACGCCACGTATACCTATAGTGTATTATTCCCAATAGACTTTGAGGTATTATAGGTTGGCCCGGGGTTCACCTTTAGTGATGTTAATATCTACAATTATCCTTAGCTTACTTAAAGATTTGTGTATTACTGTTTAACACCGTACTCACTGGTGTTACTTTTTTGTTGCTAATTGTAATTTATTGCTATACAGAAATTGTTTCAACCAAGTCCCAGCTACTTATACAGGACTTCGCTGACTAATATCACTTTAAACCTTTCTCTGGTCCAAGTAAACTTGAGAGAAAAGAACTGTGTCTGTGTGTTACTACTGTGTTATTCCACTAATCACATTACTAGGTGCACCAGAGGGGCTGGGACAGTTCTTTGGGGTCGAGAGGCAGAATATCAGACTGAACAAACAAAAGCAGCTCCTTCAGAGGTATCGTTACACATGGTTCAGGAGGATGCTATGTGCAGGGTTCAGGAGGTTGCTATGTGCAGGGGGCAGGGTTCAGGAGGATGCTACGCACAGAGTGCAAGGCTCAGGAGGATGCTACGTACAGAGTACAGGGCTTAGGAGGATGCTACATACAGAGTGCAGGGCTCAGGAGGATGCTACGTACAGAGTAAAAAACACAACAAAAGGAAAACGCTGAATCCTGGCAGAGGCATAAAACAATTCCCCAATGTATAAAAAAATATTTGTTTATTATAAAAGAATCCAAGGCATACAGATGTCCAGGAATGTCCCTTTAAAAGCAAAGCTGGACCAAGAGAATTACCTGGGGAGGGAGACCATAAGAGTGATAGGAGGAATCCAGAGGAACCAGAGGAACACTGGCTGGGCTGATGGAATAACACACTGCAGGACTCCAAGAGAGGTCATAATCTCATAGGATGGATCCCGGAAACTGGGGTGGAGGTGCTACGATCAGTGAGGGAGCCAGCCAGAACCAACAGGGTGGGTGGACTCGGCTGGGGGGCCAGAGATCAATGGCTGCTCCAATGAGGAAGCCACTCCTGTTGCCCGGGGATGGCGTTACAAGTTGGTGGAAGAAGAAGATGGTGAGCCGCGGGCTATGGGCAGCACTGGGACGGGTGATTGGTCCGGAGAGAACAGCAGCCGAGGAGGCAATAAATAAGGGCAGACTTCAGCAGTAAGGACATACTACTGTATGTGCACCCATGGCAGTGTATAATAAACCTGATTTATAAAAACCTGAATTATACACCGCTGTGGGTGCACACACAGTAATTACAATTACTGTAATTACAGCTGTTCACTCAGCTGTGTGTTAGCAAAGCAAAGGAATTCACTTTGCTAACACTGAACCGCCTCTCAGCCAGTCAGGTGCTCGGATGTGTTAACTGTCACCTGATTGGCTGAAACGTCAGGTGCTGTGATTGGACGCCTGATAGAGAAGACGGAAGACCCACTGCGAGACAGGTAAGTGCCGGGCGATGCACACTGGCAGTATTTGATGGGGCACAGTAGCAGCAATTGATGGGCACACTGGCAGCATTTGATAGGGCACAGTAGCGGCAATTGATGGGCACACTGGCAGCAATTGATGGGTACAGTAGCTGCATTTCATGGCACTGTGGCTGCGTTTGATGTCACGGTGGCAGCATTTGATGGCACGGTGGCTGCGTTTGATGGGCACAATGGCTGCATTTGATAGGCACAATGGTTGCATTTGATTGGCACAGTGGCTGCGTTTGATGGGCACAGTGGCTTCGCTTGATGGCACAGTGGCAGCATTTGATGGCACTGGGGCTGCGTTTGATGGCACAGTGGCTGCATTTGATGGCACAGTGGCTGCGTTTGATGGGCACGGTGGCTGCGTTTGATGGGCACGGTGGCTGCGTTTGATGGGCACAGTGGCTGGAATTGATGGTTTTTTTTCTGTTTGTTTGTGCCCCCCCCCCCCCCCAAATAATTCTGAGCACCAGCTGCCATTGTTTGCAACGAAAGCATGAAGAATTACAAATCTTTTTCCCTTAGGGTCCAGATGCAGGTCCACTAGTGCAAAAGAAGGGGATTTATGGACAAGCACACTCACCCCCCTGACATAGGAGGAATGAGTGGTGTGATAGTAATGCTTCACCCAGGATTTTTTAAGACTTAGAACCCGGCTACCAGTAAGAAAAGTTTCCTGTGATATACAGACATCTGGGTGGTATGTTTTAAGGGAATTAAACACCAAGGAATGTTTAAGACATTCCAGGAAACTAGGGTTAAGAGGGCCATAGCCAAGGGAGATAAATTAGTATGGCCTGCAGAACATCTGGACCCGAGAGAAGACCTCCGACAGCTTGCTCCATGCACCATTTGTAGAAAACAGAGTAGGAATTAAACAGTAATTAGCACCAAATATACAGTGTATAGTGCATTCCTTCAAACAACATAGATAACATATCCCATTCCAACACAGCTCCCACGCTGGCACTCCTGGCCCCTCCTTCCTGCCAAATGCCCCCATAGCAAGCTGCTTGCTTGCAGGCTCCCAAGGCTCTCTCCTGAGCTGCTGCTACGTGTGTCCGTTCACACGCAGAGCCGTGACTCTGCCCTGCCCCTCTCTCCTCATTGGCTAACTCAATGTGATTGACAGTAGCAGGAGCCAGTGGTACCCACTTCTCTCTCAGCCAATGAGGAAGGAGAGTCCCCAGAGAGTCAAGGCTCTCGTACACATTGCTGGATCAAGATGGGGCTTGAGTAAGTATTAGGGTGGGCTGGGGGAGCATCACAGAGGTTTTGTTCCTCCATGCATAGAATTTTAAAGGTGTTCCTCCCTCTAATCTCAGAAATTTGGGAGGTATATACACATACAATAAGCTTTTACACTTACTCATGCTGGATTGTTAGAAGTTAGTAAGAAATTGAGATTCTCATATGAAATGGGAATAAAAAATGTTTTATCTCAAATCCACCAAACAGATCTAGCACTACACTACAGTATACACAGCGCCGTTTGCATGTATTCAGTACGTTTTCTCCTCAATCTCTAGAGTTCTATTCCATATACATAGGTAATATGCAGTAGGCACTCTGTAGGTACATAACAAAGAAATCTTGCTTCATTTGAATGTATCTTCAGACTTGAAGCTTTACTACCCCCCAAAATAAAAACAAGTCTTGGACTTGTTTGGAATTATTTTCAATTTCTAGCTCATCTTCTTTAAGGGATGACCATCCTGTCCAGCCAATATACAAAGCATTTTAAGAGGAATAATGCGTACCAACAGCTGATTCTAATTTACCATTTATATTTAATGTAACAGCGACTTGGATGTAAACCATATGTGATCACAAACAAGGGGTCACGTATCACTTTAATGTATTTTGCCAGCACTGCTCAGCTTTAAAGTTACTCCTTGTAGAGGTTTTTAAGCACAATAAAATTGTATGAAAGTATAGACTACAGAATGATAAAATAAATAAAAATGTATTTAACAATCAAGTCACTAACTATAACATATACTGTATCAGTTTGTTTTATCGTATTACATAGATCAGTGTTTCCCAACCTCAGTCCTCAAGTACCCCCAGGCCCCGACGGCCCATGTTTTGGGAACTTCCCTTAGAAAGAATAGCCCTTATCAATACCATGTCATTGATTTTGATTTAAAGCAGTTGTGCAAAGTAAAGGAAAACCTGAAAACATGGCCAGTTGGGGGTACTTGAGGACTGCGGTAGAGAACCACTGACATAGACACATTTACTTTTTATCACGGACTAGAATAATGATCAATATGACTAAGTATTTAGACCTAGGAACTCCTTGTCCCAGGCTGAGATGAATTGAAGTTTTTTTTCCTCATTCAGTAGGTATCACCTCCTTTCAGAGTAGAAAGAATTTGGACTCGACTAGCAGACAACAAGGTCTGCACTATCAGACCTTCCCCTCGGATTCTTCTGCAGTAGAATGAAAGAGGTTAAGTCTTTGCTACTGGTTAAGCCAATACAGCTTCACTTAATTACTAAGACTGACTAATTGAAGATGATGCTCATGAATAGGATATAATGCCACCAATCTATCATACACAATTATAACATATGTTCAATGAAACTCAGAAGGGGAAAATATGCCAAGTAATCATTAAATTATATTTTATCACTAAGATTATTAGTGATGGATTTGGAACCGCACCCAGGTATTTACAAGGCCTTTTCTCTGATGTCCTGTAAAGGATGTGCGGGGGGCTATCAAGAATCAGTCGATCAAACGTCTTATGCCGCGTACACACGATCGAAATTCTCGTCGGAAAAAGCTCTGATGGTTTTCCCGACGGAATTCCGCTCAAGCTGTCTTGCGTACACATGGTCACACCAAATTCTGATCGTTTAGAATGCGGTGACGTACAACACATATGACGGGACTAGAAAAAGGAAGTTCAATAGCCAGTAGCCAATAGCTTCCGTCTTGTAGTTGAATTTGAGCATGTGTGATTTTTGGCGTGTTGGAATTGCATACACACGATCAGAATTTCCGAAAGTTTTTCCGTCAGGAAAATTGAGAACATGCTATCAATTTTTGGCTGGCGGAAATTCGGATACTAAATTCCGATGGAGCATACACATGGTCGCATTTTCCGATGAAAAGCTCTCATCGGTCTTTTTCTGGCCGGAATTCCGATCGTGTGTACGCGGCATTAGATTAAAATAGAGTGATGATAACCCGTGGAATATGTGCCCTGATAATCTCGAGGTTGCGGGAGCGAGTTCAATGGAGGGTGATCAATGAGGCGTGATCCGTTTCCACTCTAAACTTTGTGGGAGCCAGCAAAAGAAAAAATATTATAAGTCAGGATGTGTTCCAAAGCACAAAGGATGAAGTCTGCATAATCCCTATGTACAGTACTTGATGAATACAAGATCTTTTGCAGCAAGATCTTTTCCATTACCTCCAGGTAAACAATTTTTGGTCAGATTGAATTCTAATCCTTTCAATCTTAGCTTTACTATGTCCTATCACTAATCTAGGATCACTTTCTTAGATGTGGAGATTTCTTTGAGTTTGAATGGACATTTAAATAGTAATCCATATCAGAAGGAAATGGCCAGGAACAATCTACTACATACCACACGTTTTCATCCACATCCTCTCATTGGATCCATTCGCTATGGACATTTTAAAAGATTAATTGGAAATTGATTCAAAGACAGGGATTGTTTTGAACAAGCTGACCTGTTTCATGATAATTATTTGGCCAGGGGCTACAGTCACAAATGTTTGAAATTAGCTTTTAATAGAGCAAAGGTACAGTCACACAAGGAATTACTTTATAAAAATAAGATTCAGAAAACAGAACAAACCACTCTTAGCCCTTGTACACACGGTCAGAGAATCTGTCGGAATGAGTCTTATCGGACCGCGTCGTCAGATAATCCGACTGTGTGTGCTATGCATCGGACTGATTCCGTCCGAATCTCCGTCCGATCCAAATTTCCAACATGGAAATATTTCCCGACCAGCTGGGCCGGACGGGCCTAATCCGATCATGTGTAGAGCATTTTGATCGGACCAAGTGCCACGCATGCTCAGATCAAATTCCTACATCAAAGCTATTGGCTACTAGCCTGAATGTAGTCCCATCGTAACGAAATTACGTCATCACGTTCTGAAAGATCGGATTTTTCGCCAACTTGGCCCGACCGTGTGTATGCAACAGTTTCGGACACAATCCGTGGGCTTACAGTCTCCAAACAACATTATAAAGTCATTTCCAAAAATTGGCATTTGCAAACCACAGACCAGATTGTTGAGAAACTAGTTCCCATTAAACTGGTGATCACTTTTTCCCGGACCCCCTTCATAAGGGACAAGTTGGTACAAGGTGCGAACCCACATGAACCATGCAGAACTTTAGGCACTTTTAGAATCAGTAATTGTAATTTTTTTGAGTTCATTCACACTGGTACAGAGCTTACTGTAGATGATTCAATGTGGAAAACACAGACAACATTCTGTGATGCATTGAAGGAATCATTTATCTGTTCACATGCGGCTGGGGCTGCTTCTATGTTTGGAAAACGAAATGCCGATTGTGTCAATGTATTCGTTAACATGTTTATGCCCTGAGGATTGGTAAATTTTACCCCCCGATTGAATAAGGGCCGTTCGTTTTCAACCATTTCTCCATGGCTTTTGTCCCCAGAGATAACAGAAAGAAAATAGTTGATAACTGCGCTCCCAATTTACCATAAAATTATGTTGGCTAGCAAAATAAAATAATATAGAACATCTATAAAAATAAAGTAATACAGAATAAATAAAACAATTTGTGCCACTAATCAGGTAAATGCTTACACCAAAAAATGTGAATATGCCAATTCTATCACCAACATAACATAAACAGTGAACATTATCCATTATCCATTAATTCCAAAAAGAAACAAAAATGTCCAAAGTGAATCCAGGCAAAAACATCATACTTCTACACCAGAGTGAATGATTGTGCTTCCTTTCTGTCAACATGTGTAAATAGAGCTTACTCACCAGAACATCTTGGCCTCTATTACAGGAAGTCAAGAACAGCATTTGGCGATCTTTAGTTGGCAAGTTCTGGGTTCAGCACACTCTTCTATCCACTTGCATCTGGCCAAAGACTTGAATGTAGAGAGGACATCCAGAACCTAACCCCCAATATGGCGCTCCTGCACCTTTATATAGTCAGCATAAAAAGGAAAAGAGAAGAGGGGACTCTCATGGTGTGGTATGTGAATGATTTTTTAAGAACAAAGTAAAATTGCACTTACACTAGGATAAAGCAGTTCCAGCTTTAAAATCAACATGGATGCACCAGTTTGTGTTCCACCTGCGTTCCAAGATGGCGGAAGTGACATGTCCCGGAAGTCCCATCCACCCGGTGCATTGGTGATAGCTAGGGATGATGTTATTCTCACTGGGAATGGTGGATAGCACATCGTGTTGGTGAAATACCAAAAAGAAACAATCATATAGTCTAGCTGTCAATTTTTCTATAAGTTCTACACAAGCGGGCGGATTTTGGTGTCCGGAGTTCAGCAATTGGTTCTTCTATTTTTTTTATATCAAGGTCCTCTCGGTGTCCCTAAGGAAGAATATGAATCTTGAAATGTGTTGGCCAGTTGGACTCAACTCATAATATATGGATATTATATATAGCCCTCGTTTGTTTATAATAGAGAGGTTTAGGAAATGAGGATGTATATAAAGTCAACATGTGTGGCTTGATGTCATTATCACTAACCATATGAGATGGAATGTTTAAGCCTGTGTTTTTAATCTTTATTCAATAACATTTGTTATGCTTTTCATGCAGTTGAATTTGGTGCCCTGTAAAATCCCTGCCACCCAGTCTACACGTGAGCAAATTTAATTTTTGGGATGGACACCGATGTGGTATTGAATCACACCTCTCTTTCTCATGTCCCTTCCACTTACATATCCTCCTAAACCAGGGGGCGCATCAGCATTATGGTTGCCCTCAAAGGGTCAGTTGTATGTGTAAGACTAGATGTCCAGACCACCCTTTACATCAGATGTCAAGAGCCAAGAGCCCCCATCATCAGAAGTCGATGATGGAGGCAGTGCTGGGAAGCAGAAAGAACAAGGTCTGGAGGAGGACCAGAGGAGGCCTAGAGTCAACTGCCAGAGTCTGTTGGATGCTGTGACCAGAAGAGATCAAGACTAGGGGGTGCTGTGGCTGTACAGAGAAGCACAGAATCTGAGGAGTTATGTCATCCCTGTCTGCTGCCAACTGCTGAGATGAGGGGTGGCAGAGATGAGCCTCTCCACAGCTGCACAGATCTGGTGGTGGAGTTCTGTCCTTTCTACTGCCAACTGCTGAGACGAAGGTGATGTGGAAATGAAGGGGGTGCCACAGCTGCAGGAGAGCTGCAAGGGCCACAGGCCCTGTATTTAGCATATGTGTCCTAAACAGATGTTACCAACAGACCTTCGGGCCCTAAATGATTTGCTTAGTGTCAATATACAGTAGTTCATTAGCAAAAAACCACCTTAGCCACAAAAACTGTTATTCCTGGTTTTCTTGTGGCAAACGAGGAGACGGAACTTGTGCAATAAACAGTCTTGGGCTTATTTGAATAGCAAACTCACCGATTGTTATTTGAGGATGTTTTATTTAATTTTCTTTGTTTATCCGATAAGAAGAATGTCAATATTCAAATGTCTGATGCCATTTCAGTGTAACCTGTATTGTCCATTTCCAGGTATAAATCCAACTCATTTCAATACCAAACAGGACCACACTGTAAATAGTGTAAAATGCTAATTCAGTTAACACTGCAATAATACTATATGTATACATGATATATCCAATTTGATACAAAATAAATGATATATATATGCAAACTAATAATAAAGTCCATAAAATGTCAGCCCATCACCTGCTAATGTGTCTAAAATGTCATCCAATGAAGAAAAGAAAAAAAAAGAAGGTGATTCTTAATATGAACACCACTTGAAATCCACCATGCTAGTGTAATATATCCACCACTTAAGGAAAAGATGGTCACTCACCTTAAATGATAGGCCCTTAAAGATTAATTGCGTGTTCCCCTTTAACAATCAAGATCAGCATAAGGTAATGGGTTCCTAGCTGTAATCCTTGTCTTCCAAGGATAATCCAGGTATCTGCACCCACTTCCGGGACAAGCTAGCCGCAGATGCGCATGCGCAGTAGGGAACCGGGCAGTGAAGCCGCAATTGTATGAAAGTGGTGTTGCGCTCCTTAAATAAATATAGCAGTAAATATGTGAAGTACACAATGTACAAAAAAATTAAAAGTGAATATTCCTACAAACTATAAACGCATGATTTAGCATCAAAAGGTGCATTCAATAAAGTGCATACAAGTGCTCGGGTAGATATATAATATATCCAAAGTGCACAGATTGCAGTGATAGCAGGATCTGCAGCGTG
Organism: Lithobates pipiens; assembly: GCF_037356315.1. Taxonomy (NCBI): domain Eukaryota; kingdom Metazoa; phylum Chordata; class Amphibia; order Anura; family Ranidae; genus Lithobates; species Lithobates pipiens. The sequence continues at coordinate 81,482,504 of NW_027507758.1, read as the reverse complement.
ATTAAAAAACACTCAATAATCTAATATCAAAAGGTGCAACAAGGAAAAAATACATATATGACAATAAAATCATAAAAAATAAATAAATTATATAAAGTATATTTCACAGTCCGCATTAAATCATGCACTGCAAAAAATATATTAATCCACTCTATGTGCAAATATCTGGTAATCCCGTGAGTGAGAAAAATATATATAACAATAAAATTATAAACAGATTAACTATATTATATAAAATATATTCCACAGTCTGTATTGAATCATGCACTGAAAAAAAGTCCACTCTGTGTGCAAATATCTGCTAATCCCGTGAGTGAATCTTTATTCCATAGGTGATAGCGTGCAAGGTGTCCACACACTGGTAGCAATGGCTACCTTACCTTACTGCTGTAAGGGAACAGCATATATCCTTTTGAGCAGGTGGTAGATGTAAACAACAATGGATGCCCCCCTCTCTCGGTCCTCAGTCAAAGGTAGCATATGCATCCATAGGAGAAGAGAAAATGCTAATAGTGAAGTATGTAATGCAATCCGAACTTTATTTTTTAAAAGGACACAGTCCAGGGTACTCACATTTAGCATAAACCATAAATGCAAAAAAACTTTACACGAAGCGACAGCATCAAACGAACGAGCAGGTAGTGTGTACTACGAACGTCACTTCCGGTATCCTCCTAGTCCAATCCTACGCGTATCGTCACTTGGACATGTGACTTCATCAGGGAATGTTGATGAAGTCACATGTCCAAGTGACGATACGCGTAGGATTGGACTAGGAGGATACCGGAAGTGACGTTCGTAGTACACACTACCTGCTCGTTCGTTTGATGCTGTCGCTTCGTGTAAAGTTTTTTTGCATTTATGGTTTATGCTAAATGTGAGTACCCTGGACTGTGTCCTTTTAAAAAATAAAGTTCGGATTGCATTACATACTTCACTATTAGCATTTTCTCTTCTCCTATGGATGCATATGCTACCTTTGACTGAGGACCGAGAGAGGGGGGCATCCATTGTTGTTTACATCTACCACCTGCTCAAAAGGATATATGCTGTTCCCTTACAGCAGTAAGGTAAGGTAGCCATTGCTACCAGTGTGTGGACACCTTGCACGCTATCACCTATGGAATAAAGATTCACTCACGGGATTAGCAGATATTTGCACACAGAGTGGACTTTTTTTCAGTGCATGATTCAATACGGACTGTGGAATATATTTTATATAATATAGTTAATCTGTTTATAATTTTATTGTTATATATATTTTTCTCACTCACGGGATTACCAGATATTTGCACATAGAGTGGATTAATATATTTTTTGCAGTGCATGATTTAATGCGGACTGTGAAATATACTTTATATAATTTATTTATTTTTTATGATTTTATTGTCATATATGTATTTTTTCCTTGTTGCACCTTTTGATATTAGATTATTGAGTGTTTTTTAATCACGCTGCAGATCCTGCTATCACTGCAATCTGTGCACTTTGGATATATTATATATCTACCCGAGCACTTGTATGCACTTTATTGAATGCACCTTTTGATGCTAAATCATGCGTTTATAGTTTGTAGGAATATTCACTTTTAATTTTTTTGTACATTGTGTACTTCACATATTTACTGCTATATTTATTTAAGGAGCGCAACACCACTTTCATACATTTGTTTTTTACTCACTCAGGGGAGGGTTTGAACCCCTGTCGGTGCTTTGCTGCAACCATAATCTTTTTTGTTTGTGTATTTTCCTTTTTCTATAATTACTGTGGCGCGAGGGTAATCTTTCTTTACAGTGAAGCCGCAATGCTTCACTTCCCGATTCCCTGACAGGAGGATGGCGGCGGTGGCAGCGGAGAGACGAGTGATTGCTTGTCATCTGCCGCCGACATCGCTGGGACAGGTAAGTGTCAATTTATTAAAAGTCAGCAGCTGCAATATTTGTAGCTGCTGGCTTTTAATATTTTTTTTAAAGGTGCAGCTCCTCTTTAAGCCTCATACACACAATACGAAAATTGGATGAAACATACCACTTTTGAAGCATTCATGCTTATGAGTGTATCATCTTTTTTTGGTGGGCGAGCGGATCTTGGGTGGGTGGGAGTTCCCACACTTTTTTCCCCAGGACTTGACCCCTGACTATTTGGTCTTATTTTTATATTCCTATGAGCTGCATGTGTTTATCACATTATTATTTATTTGCTTGCCACTTTTGATTCATTTTGGATATATGCTTTTATAATCCATCTATGCATATAATATTGCAGTGTTGTTAATTGAATTAGCATTTAACACTATTTATAGCATCGCACATTTGGTATTGCTATCCTATGAAGGTAGTAGCTTTGTGTGCTGCGGCTTTCTGATGTTTTTGTGTTTATATTTTTCTGGTACAATCATTTTTATTGTTGCACGTGTAAATAACAAGACAGCTGGGGCTCAGGGTTGGCCCTCTGGAGGAGAAAATCTTGCTGTATGCGGACGATGCTCTATTGTACTTGCATGATGCGGGGGCTTCGTTGCAGGTGGCTTTAGATATCTTTGCCAAATTTGGGAAGTATTCAGGGATCCAAATCAATTGGGCTAAGTCCGTCCTCTTCCCGTTAGATCCCCAGGCCCGAGCATTGCAGGCACCATCTCCCCTGTTGTGGGTAGAAGAGTTTAGGTACTTGGGTATTGTAGTGACGAGGGACCTCCGGGCCTTCGGTCGCCTTAATCTCCAGCCCATAGTCGGGAAATTTAGGGAGCACTGCACTAGGTGTAGGGACCTCCCACTATCCCTACTGGGACAGATTAACATCCTGAAAATGATATACCTCCCAAAGTTTCATTACATGTTCTGCAACTGCCCGGTGTGGCTCCCTAGTTCCTTTTTTAGGGAGCTGGAGGGGTACATTGGCACATTCCTGTGGGGAGGACGGTCCCCCAGGCTGGCCAGGTCTACCCTACATCTGCCGGTTCGGTACGGGGGCCTGGCTATGCCAAATCTGTAAGTTTATTATTGGGCGGCGATGTTGGTGACAGTGAGGTGGTGGTTTGAACAGTCTAGGGCTAATGCGGCTGTGGGTCTGGAGGCGGCTATTTTGGGCTCCTTGACGGAGCTTGGTAACTTGGTGTATAGAGGGCCCAGGGCCTATCGGTTCTTCCCATTCTCCACTAAAATAACTTTACGGGTATGGGCGGTGGCCAGAAAGAGATTTCTAAGAGGGGATCAACACTCACCCTACACCCCGCTGTGGGGGAACCCGTTTATTGCCCATTTTGGGACAATTCCGGACCTGCAGCTGTGGGCCCGGTATGTCATTAGGGTTCTCCAGGACGTTTTCAGGGCAGGCTCCCTGCTCCCCTTCCAGAGCCTAGTGAGGAGATTTGGACTCCCTGGTAGCATGCTTTTCAGGTATTACCAGTTGAGGCATGCGGCCAGAGCCCAATTTCCTAGACCTATAACCCTGCAAACGGACCCCGTTGAGGCAACCCTGGCACAGGAATACCTCAAGAAGACTCTCACTACACTGTACCAGGTCCTGTTGGGGACAAACTCTCCTAGGATGAAAACCCTCTGGGACAAGTGGCACGCGGAAATCCCTAGTCTGGATAGGCAAACCTGGGAGGATTGTTTTGAGGATGGGTCTAGGCTGTTGATATCTTCCAAGGACAGGTTGGTTCATACCAAATGTTTGCATTGAGGGTATTATACGCCGCAGAGGCTGTACAGGATTTACCCCCACAGATCTCCGAAGTCCCCCAGGTGTCACTCCTCTGAAGCACTTACCTGCATATGTTCTGGGATTGCCCCCGCATTGGGAGGTACTGGTTGGCCGTCTTTAAGTGTATCAATGTCCGTCTCCAATTAACCCTACCTATGTCACCTGAGCTGGCCCTCCTAGGTGTCCATGAGGATGACCAACGACCAAGGTACACCAAGCTGCTGATTTCACTCCTGGTGTTTTACGCCAGGAGGGAAATCCTTCGGAAGTGGATATCACCATCTCCTCCCACGGTGGAGTCTTGGGATGCCACGGTTAACGCAGTCCTTCTTCTATATAAATTGACTTACATGGCTAGAGGGTGTCCGCAGAAATTTGACCGGGTATTCCCCTCCCCCGCACCCCTCCCCTCCAGTAATGTAATTTGCTTGTTTTAGCCATTTGTATACCTTTCTGTAACACTGTTTCACCTGATGTCTGAAACCGATGTTGCTGTCTAGTAAGCCACTCCTGTATTGTACACGCCTGTTTGTACTGTTTGAATGACAAATTGTTATATGATGTCTTCTCAATAAAACCAACCTTGTTGTTAAAAAAGATAAAATAACAAGACAGCTGATCACCCACGCAGGGGTTATGAAAAAATGAACAGGAAACAAGACCTATAGGCATGAGTAATATCTTGTGCAATTAAGCATTTTAGTAATCACAACATCAACTAACCGACCTTGTCCCCTTAGTTCATCCTGCCTTGTGCCTGCAGGATGTTGAGGCCTCGGGTGGGCTAACTGGAGGCCTGCTTTGGAAGGCTCTCTGGAAGAGAGCTTCAGAGAGCTGACTTTGGGACTGTCGTCCAATATCCTGTCACAAAGGATGTTGGAAGGAGGCAACCAACGTTCGAAGGGCATTTACAGACTGGAGAAAGAGATCCTAGAGACTATGGCCTGAGGCCATCCCTCGTGTTAGATTCATCTGTGTGTGTAAAAGGCACATAGTGTCCAGTGTCCTGAAGAGCTTAGTCTATTTAATTGCCAGTGAAAGAACTTTGCTTGGACTTTCCACCAGAGGAAAATTACTTTCCTCAGGTTTGCTACTGGCTAATAGTTCTATAGAAGATGACAAGTGTCCTCTTGTACATAGTTTCATAGTTTTGCAGTATCCCACTCATTTCCCATTCAAAAATTAAATAAAAACACCAAAAAGAAAACTCCTGGACTGTTCTTTGAGCTAAAGAGTGACTGTGACCATGTGCCTGGCTGCAGAATAACTATTGGGGAGTCCTTTCTGTGCAAATTACTGAGCGGCTCCTTCGGGGCTAGTACTACATACCACATTCTTCTTCTTTAGCTGAATAAAAGAAACAGATTTTTCACTGTACATCAGTGTGGCTGGTGGTATATTTTTTTGGGGGGGTGGCAATCTGTCTGTCGCCAACCCCCCGGTCAGTCAATCAGTGTCCGCACTTACCCCATCGCAGGCTTCCTCCGGGCAGCATGCCTCTGCGTCTCCTCCTTCCTCTGCTTCACGGCAGTGCAGCTTCCCCTGCGTCTCCTCCCTCCTCCTCCTCAACGGCCAATAAGATCACTTCTCCTCTCAGCCAATCTGGTCTCAGGACCCGCTTTCTGAGCCAGGCATTGGACAGGAGGAGAAGCAGGAAGACAATAGCGAATATTATTTTGCTATTGTCACACAAGTCATTGGGCTCGGGGCGCCTCAAGCTCTAATTGTGTGCTTCTAAAAAAAACGAAAAAAAAAACTCCCATTGGAATCCATATGCCCAGCGCCCTGCATGTAAATTAGGAGCTGGGGTATGGATTAGGGGGGAGTATAATCCTTTAGTAAACACTTACATTTTGTGTTTGCTATATGTGCGATTTTCCCTTTCGTACATACAATGGCATTAACCTGTTTATATGAGCCCACAGCCCACAGCCATCACAGACACAGAGAGGGGTTTTGCATAAGGTTAATTGTGTCTGTTGTTAATATTGTACTATATAAAATAGCAATAAAATCGTATCTTAAAAAAAAAAAAGAACTCTCCTCAGCAGTGTTTTAGGGGTTGTGGCCAGTTAGTTGACTTTTTACATTGCCCAGTAGTCCAGGGATTCTGGTCAAACGTAGGCTCTTTTATCTCCTCTGCATTGGGCCTACCAGTTATTTTGGATCCTAAGAATTGCCTCCTGGGTATATTTGGGGTTATATTTGGGGACCTGACACTCCCTTCAAACGCCAACACATTGTTGCGTATACTGTACTTTTATGCTATAAAAATCTCTTTTACTATCTTGAATGGGGTTGGTATCACTCACACTACCACATTGGTTGAAATCAGTTAATGATTCCCTGCCTCTATATAAACTCACATTTTGAGCTTAGGAAGAGACAGAAAGTATTTTATTAGGTTTGGGGCTTGTGAGCCCCTTGACTTTGGCCTCAGTATCGTAATAAATCAATTACTATCCATCTACAGTTATGTCCATATATATTTGGACACAGGCACAATTTTTCATACTTTTGACTTTGTATGCCACCAGAATAAAATTAAAACGAAACAATCCAAATTAATTTGAAGAGCAGACTTTCAGCTTTAAGTCAAGGGGTTGAACATAAATAACAAGTACAAATTGTAAGAACTGCAACCATTTTTATACACAGTCCCCCATTTTAAGGGGCTCAAATGAATATAATGATAAAGAACATTTTAATTTTTAATATTTTGTTGAGAATCCTTTACTGGTAATGACTGCCTGAAGTCTGGAATACATGGACATTGCCAAGGACTGGGTTTCCTCCTGTATGGAACCCATGGACATTGCTAAAGACTGGCTTTCCTCCCAGCTGTCTTCAGTTGTTCTTTGTTTGTGGGTCTTTCTGCCTTTAGTGTTGCGTTCCACAAGTGAAATGCATGCTCAATTGGGTTGAGATCAGGTTATTGACTCCCCCATTGCAGAATATTCAACTGCTTTACCTTCAAAAGTTCCTGGATTGCTTTTACAGTGTTTTTTGGATCATTGTCCATCTGTGCTGTGAAGCGCCGTCCAATTAACTTTGCTGCATCAGGCAGAATCTGGGCTGACAGTATACTGTATCTCTAAACACTGCAGAATTCATCCAGCTGCTTCTGTCTTCTGTCACATCATCAATAAACATCAATGACCCAGAGCCACTGGAAGCCATGCATGCCCATGCCATCACACTAGCTCCACCATGTTTTACAGACGACGCTGTGTGCTTTGGATCATGAGCTGTTCCAAGCCTTCTCTATACTTTTTTCTTCCTGTCATTCTAGTAAAGATTGATCTCAGTTTCATCCGTCCAAAGAATGCTTTTCCAGAACTGGTCTGGCTTTTTTTAGATTTTTTTGGCAAAGTCTAATCTGGCTTTTCTATTCTTCATGCATATGAATGGTTTTGTCATGGGTATGCAATAGAGTTGTCTGCTTACCTGTTTCCATGTGTTCATCTCTAGAGACCAGCCGACCCTCACCTGACTGCTTTTGTAATCCATCCTCTGGCATGGTTCTGCCCTAGCTCCTATCAGAGGACTCTATATTAACCTGTGCACTGCAGGCCAACCCTGCTTATCAACCTTTGTGTGTTAGCTTCCTGTTACCTGCTGTGTGCTCTTCTGTTGTTCCGTTACCGACTTTGGCATGTCCTTGACTATCCCTGTTTGCCTGTGATCCTGACCTATTGGCGTGTCCTTGACTATTCCTGTCTGCTTGTGGCCCCGACCTTGGCTCTATCCCTCACTATCCCTATCCTCCGGTTGCCTACTGTGGGTGAGAGCTGGGGGACCCTGGGGGTCGCGACCTGGAGCCAGTTTCAGCCCAGTCCATCCTCACCTCTAGAGGCTCTGGTGAACACCTACTGGCTCTTAGACTCCGCGCCCCAGGGAATCTTACGCTCTAACCCTGGTGGGATCTGTCTCCTGTCCGCAGCAGTCAGCCGTAGGGTCCACAACCTTGCGGTGCACTCCTGATCCCTACGGTGTGCATCTGTCACCTCGCCTCAAGGTGACCTGACAGGTTTGCACCTTGTGGTAAACCCTCTGTATTAGCTCTTCTGAAATCTTCTCTTGATTTTAGACTTTGACAATGATACGCCCACCTCCTGGAGAGTGTCCACTTGTCTGGATGTATTGAATGGGTTTTTCTTTACCATAGAGAGGATCCTGCAATCATCCACCACTGCTGACTTCCATGGACATCCAGGCCTTTTTATGTTGCTGAGCTCACAGTGCGTTCTTCTTTCCTCGGAATGTACCAAACTGTTGATTTTGCCACTCCTAATTCCTGCTATCTCTCTGATGGATTTGTTTAATTTTTGAAGCCTTACAATGGCCTGTTTCACTTCCATGGGCAGCTCCTTTGAACGCATGATGTAGGTTCACAGCAATAGATTCCAAATGCAAATACATCACTTAGAATCAACTCCAGAACTTTTACCTGCTTAATTGATAAATACATAACAAAAGGAGCAGCCCAGACCTGGCCATGAAAAAGCTTTTGGTTTAATTGTCCAATTACTTTTGGACCCTTGAAAAAAAAAAAGGGGGGGAGGGGCTGGCTATTCTTAAGAGCTGCAATTCCTAAACCCTTCCTCTGATTTGGATATACACAGTGCCGTCTTTACCGCGGGGCAAAAGGGGCAGCTGCCCAGGGCCCAGTCATTGTTGGGGGGCCCCAAGCAGCCCCTTTAATCCCGTGGTGCCGCCAGGGTTTTGTTTTAGCCGGAGTTCAGCCACCTCCGGCGCTGCTCAGTTCTGTAACTTGTAAATACAAAAGCGATATCTCTGTATTTACAAGCAACAACACTCCTCTCCCCGCGGCCGCTCAAACCCCTCCCTCCTCTATACACATCGATCTCTATGAGAGAGCAGAGGAGTGAGGGCGGGGAAGCTGCACGAGCGCCGAACTCTACAGGAGAGCAGAGGCGGGAGGGGCGGGGAAGCTGTACAGAGAGAAGCTCCTCCTCTGGCAGCCTGCACGGACACACCGTGAGTACTCTGCAGCTCTTTGATATTTTCTGTGGTGGGAGAGGAGGGGGGGGCTCCGAAACTGGGGAAGAGAGCTTTGTACTGGGGGGGTGTAGACAGTGCACTCCACACGCCACGCACCCTTCAGCTCTGCACTCTACGCACCCCTGCACTCGGTCACAGTGCACCCCTCAGCCCGGCACTCTGCACACCCCTCTGATCTGCACTCTGCGCACCCCTCCACCCGCAATTCTGCGCACCCCTCTGCCCTGCACTCTGCGCACCCCTCCACCCGTAATTCTGTGCACCCCTCTGCCCTGCACTCTGCGCACCCCTCTGCTCGCAACTCCAAGCACCCCTCCGCCTGCAATTCTGCGCACCCCTCCGCCCTGCACTCTGCGCACCCCTCCACTTGCAACTCAATGCACACCTGCACTCCACGCACCCCTCCGCCTGCAATTCGGCTCACCCCTCTGCACTGTACTCTGCGCACCCCTCCGCCCTGCACTCTGCGCACCCCTCCGCTCGCAACTCCGCGCACCCCTGCACTCCATGCACCCCTCCGCCCGCAACTCTGCACACCCCTCCGCCCGCAACACTGCACATGCCTCAACCCTACATTTCGAGCACAGCGCACCCCTCAGCCCTACACTACGCACACTCCTCAGCCCTGCACTCCATGCACCCCTCAGCCCTGCACTCTGCGCACCCCTCAGCCCTGCACTCTGCGCACCCCTCAGCCCTGCACTCTGCGCACCCCTCAGCCCTGCACTCTACACACTTCTCAGCCCTGCACTCCATGCACAGCGCACCCCTCAACCCTGCACTTTGTACATAGCTCACCCCTCATCACTGCACTGTAATGATGTGCTGTAACCTCTAGCAACCAACAAGTGAGCTGTAATGATGTGCTGTAACCTCTAGCACCAGTGAGTGGTAATGATGCGCAGCAACCTTCAGCAAAAAATCAGTGAACAGTAATGATCTCTTGTCATTTCTAGCAACCAAGTAGTGAGCAACAATAATGATGTGCAGTAACCTCTAGCAGCCAATAGGTGAGGGGTAATGCTGTGCAGTAGCCTCTAGCAACCAATTGGTGAGCGGTAAGGATGTGCAGTAACCTCTAGCAACCAATCAGCAAGCAGAAATGATGTGCTGTAAGCTCTAGCAACTAATCACTGAGTCGTAATGTGTGCTGTAACCTCTGGAAACCAATCGCTGCCTGATCTGCTGCAGTGAAGTGATTTTGAGTCTAGTTGCTATTTATTGTATGTCTCAGAGTGTGGGGCTTTGGGGGGACCCCAAAAAAATGTTTGCCCAGGCCCCAATCAATATTAAAGATGGCCCTGGATATACATACTCTCAAATTAAACCTGTGAGTGTGCACTTTCAGTCCATATCCATGATATAACTATAGCTTGATTACATTTTGGTAAATTCCTGAAAAAAACTAAAATTGTGCCTGTGTCCAAATATATATGGACCTAACTGTATATTCACGATTGCTACGCACTTTGTTCTGACAAATGGTACGTCTGCTTATATTGTATCATATGCGTGACCTAGTTCCAGTTAATAACACTGTGAATTGATCTAAGCAATGTTATTAATTGTTTTTTTGGCTGACGCGAATGGCGACGGACGTGTAGCTGAGGAGCTCCAGCCGTTCACGGAGCTATCCATCGCCATCCGCCCACCACCGCACACAATCTGCTTCCAAAACTGCCCTACCTGGACCGCACTGTGCCGCCACGGGGATCTGGGCACTTATCTCCCAGCACTGAGGCTCCCGGCCGCCCGGACCTGCCGCTGAATCCTCCGCCGGCCACCGCCATCTTTGGCCTCCGGGATCGCCTGAGGACGCCGAAGCCACACCGGCGGGAGAGGTAAGGGGCTGCCATCGGTCCCCTCCTGTCATCTCCCCCCTCGCCCGGGTCTCATTTGGGGCAGTTTCGGACTTCCGCGGTCCTCGGGGAGCCCGCGACCGGCTCTGGCCTAGTGCGGCCTACTGAGGCCTAAGGATCCCCGGGGTCTCCTACAACTGCTGCCCCGGACAGTGCTCCACGGCCGTTCCGGCCTACAATTGCGGCCGCGGTTTGCCTCCTTGCGCTGGCCTGATGATTGCCTTCCCACCCCCCCCCCCCTCACGGAGACTTGCTTTATCAATATCTACCTGCGGTCCTCCACCCACGTTTGTCTGTAACACCCGGCCTGCTCTCCTGGCCCACTATTTCAGGTAGACATCCTTGTTACAAGCATCCCCTGCAGCATCATACTCCCTCTGATTACAGACCCTGCTCTGGCTATCAATGTGTACTCATTTACTTTAATGCAGCAGGGGACTGACAACTTTACATTGATTTTACCTGGATGGCCTTTCAATCCTCTCAGATAATAAGCCAAAATACCTCCCAGAATTACTGTGGTGGCTTTCATCTTGATCTCATGATTGTTACCGCATGACCGCATCTTACCGCATGCAAGCCCCTCCTAAATGATCTAGACTTTCACTTATAAGGGCCTGACCTGACATATGGAGAGGTAGGTCGGACCTACACTCAGCTCCCGGCTCCCCCGGCCCCACAGCCCTCATTTCGGACAGTAAACCGGACCAAACGTAGCTCCATGGGGAAAGACAAGCTCAAAGCACACAAGGGCGGCAATGGCCGCCACCACGGAGGGGACCTGGATGATTATTTTGGCCATGGCAGGTTGTCCTCACAGCATCGATCAGCATCTAAAGGGACGCCGGCCCCTCCATCCCCGGCGCGCTCTGAATCAGCCCTGCAATCTCAGGTGCGTCCCCACAGCCAGCTCTCACACTTTGAGGACTCTGCCCTCTCCCCCAGGCTTACCAGAAGCCGTTCGAATGCCTCCCTGGGATCAGGAGATGGATGGGACATGGACGACAACATACGTATACGGGGGATTCCCGAGTCGGTTGACCCCAAGAATCTACCTGCTGCTGTGACGGCTATCTTTAATCAAATACTTCAACGCCCCAAAGATGACCCGATTGAACTGGATCGGGTACACCGCACGTCGGGTCCCCGCACCCCTGACCCCTCCTTCCTCCGTGACACTCTGTGCCGTGTCCATTTCTACAAAATAAAGGAGGACATTATGAGGGCTGCCAGCACTCAGCAGTCGATTCTATTCAACGAAACACCTATCATGCTCCTTCCTGATCTCTCCCGCCAAACACTAGCAATGCGGAAATCCCTGAGACCCCTCACGCAACTACAAGCGAGGCAGATCAAGTACCAATGGCGTTTTCCGTTCCATCTTCGAGTGCACCACGTGGGTAAAACCGCCATATTTCGTACATTGGGGGACTTGCCTACATTTCTCAGTACGCTTGAACTGCCTCAAGTCACGTTGCCCGATTGGCCATTTGCTCCGACCACCCCTGGTCTACCCTACACCCCGCAGTGGCAGAAGCAGGGTCGCAGGCGCACCCCTCGATCTCCGCTACCTCAGGACCCCAACGACTGACCTGATCCTGTGGGCCCACCCGGGCCTGTTTTCTCTCTCCACCTCTGGGGTCCTCCCCCGTGATGTGCTTGGACCCGAACGGGTCAAATAGCTTTGCTGCTGATTAACCCTTTTGTTTGCAGGTTTTTTGTATATTTCTTATGTCCTCTGTTGCTGTGCATCCCCCCCATATCCTTACAGTTGGGGTGCTCTGTTATGCCTTTTTTTTTGCCCGTTTATGGAATGATCTCAGGACTTGTCCCTGCACCCCACTATCTGCAGCAGCCCCCCCTGGGTTGCCCTTGCCATACTTAACAGTTGCTGCTATGTTTGGTCTATCCCCTCCCTGGGGCCTGTTACATATCCTTTCCCCTATGCCTCATAGATGTCTCTATTTCATGCCGGTTTACTGACGCATTTACTGATGACCGCTAAGATAATTTACGTTGTTATGTTATTTGGTTTACTTTTTAGGTCGCAACTGAACCCGGTTTACCCGTGGGGCCGGGGTGCTGGGAGCTGCCCGGCTCGGTGATTCTGCTCCGCGCCCTTACCCCCCCCCTACGGGTTTTTTTTGTTTGTTTTTTTCTATTTTTATTTTTTGCTGTGCGCCCCACGGTGTTCCCATGATCACTGTGGGGGGCACCGATTTTTGCCTTTATGATAGGCTTTTTTTCTACATGCTGCTTACTTTTTGGAGCCACCTAGTGGCCTTTTTTGTTTTTGTTTTTGTCTTACTCACTACTTTTTTTTACATGACCTCTTGGGCCTGTCTCCCACGATTGATGTTTACAGCTATTGTATTCCATGTACCCCTGTTTATTTTACCGGGAGCGGGTGACCATGTCTATAATTCTTGCTACTCCCTATACAAGGTTGTTATACTGTCTTTTCTCTCTCTTCTTACCTTTTTTTCTTCCCTCCGTCTTCTCTCTGCCTGTACCCTTCCACCCTTTGCCTCTCCCCCTGCCCCCCCTGCCCTACCTCTATTCCCGTTCCCTACCCCAACAGGGTTCGCCCATGGTGGCACTTATCATGCTGATTCTGAGCTCCCCCCTACGACCCCCCCATGGCTAGTGACAGTTCCATAACCTTTGCCTCCTTTAATTGTAGAGGTTTCAACATGCCTGAGAAGCGGAGCCAGACACTCTACCATTTTCACAAGAAGCGTGCGAAAATTCTGCTGCTTCAAGAAACACACTTTCGCGCGGTAGCTATCCCAGCCCTGCGCAATAGGTATTACTCGCAATGGTTTCACAGTGTTAATCCTCAGGCCAAATCTAAAGGGGTATCTGTTGCCTTTCATAAATCTTTTAACCCGGAGGTTCTAGACTCTCTCATAGATGACTCGGGTCGCTATATGTTTCTGAAACTGAAACTAAATGATTTTCTTTTCACAGTGGCTAACATCTACATGCCGAACGTGGGTCAGGCTCGGTTCCTCTCCTCGGTCCTCACCAGACTATCCTCCTTTGGAGGGTCAGCCTTCATTATTGGCGGTGATCTCAATATTGCCCTCTCCCCATCCGCAGACACATCCTTGGGTAAGTCTTCCGTTCCTTATTCCACCTTGACACGCATTAAATCACTTTTACATTCATCCCATCTGGTGGATGCCTGGCGAATCCAGCATCTCACGGAAAGGGATTACAGTTACTTCTCAATTGCACACAACTCCTACAGTAGATGTGACCACTTTCTCATATCACAATCACTACTAGACACGCCTCTCCAAACGTCGATCGGTAACTTTCTGTGGTTCGACCATGCCCCCATCTACCTGACTCTGGTCCGCCCCCCTGCTACCCGCCGGGGAGCGAGCTGGAGACTTAACGACAACCTGCTGCGGGACTCCGTGTGTATGGCGGATGTCTCTAAAGCCATTAAAGATTTTATAGGTGACCATTCCACTGACACTACCTCCCCTATGAACCAATGGGACACACTCAAATGTGTGCTCCGGGGTACCCTTATACAACACAGTTCTCGCCTTAAAAAGGCCCGAGCCCATGACATACGCAGACTCCTTACTACCATTGCGGACCTCGAACCCCTTCACAAAAAGGATTTGGATCCTGCTGTTTTTGTTCAGCTTTCCAACGCCCGCAGGGACCTACTCCAGCTCCTAGACGTGCACTCCCCGATTGCCAGGGATAAAGTGCGGAACCATTTCTACTCACTGGCAAATAAATGTGGTAAACACCTGGCTAGGGTTATCCATCCTAGACCCCCGCAACATTCTATCCCCTTCATCGTTCAATCGGACCATACAAAAACATTTAACACCTCTGGGATATCTGCATCCTTCAGGCAATACTACTCACAGCTTTATAACCTTCCGCATGCAACCCCTCCAGATAGGTCCCCCCCATCTTCTGACCCCACGCAAGCTTATATTTTGGAGACCGCCCTACCTACTATTGACACTGTGGACGCGACGGCCTTGGATGAGCCCCTAATTACCTCTGAATTTTTACAGGCTATCAAAGCCCTTAAAGTGGGAAAATGTCCGGGCCCTGACGGCTTTATACCCCGGTTTTACAAAACTTTTGCCCCCCAACTTGCACCCCTTCTGACAAAAGACTTTAATTCGGTAGACAGCTCTAACCTCCCTTCCAAGGACTCTTTATCTGCTAACATCTCTATTATCCCTAAACCGGGCAAGGAACCATCCCAATGCAGTAGCTATCGGCCCATCTCCCTGCTCAACATAGATATTAAGCTATTCGCAAAAGTTCTAGCTACCCGTCTGTCCCCTCTACTGCCTAAAATTATTCATAATGATCAAGTGGGGTTTGTGCCTGGCAGGGAAGCAAGGGACAACACCACCAAGACGATACATCTTATTTCCCTGATCCAACGTAAAAAACCTAAGAGCTTGCCTCTTATCTTTCGACGCTGAAAAGGCCTTCGATAGGGTCAGTTGGAGGTTTCTACAGCTGTCTCTAGAACAACTTGGCCTCGGAGCTCCCTTCATCTCTAAAGTTATGTCCCTATATTCACGACCCTCAGCTGCGGTCCTGGTCAACGGAACCACATCAGCCCCCTTTGATATTGCAAACGGCACCCGACAGGGCTGCCCCCCTGTCCCCCCTCCTCTTTGTCATCATCATTGAACATTTAGCCTGTGCCATACGACAAAACCCCTCCATCCTCAGTATTCAAACTCCGTCTGCACATCACAAACTCTCCCTGTATGCTGATGACCTCCTTGTGTATATTCAGAATCCACACACCTCCCTACCATCCCTACTCAGAGAATTTCAACGTTTTGGTATCCATAGTAACTTTAAGATCAACATCTCTAAGACAGAAGCCCTCAACATATCCCTCACCCCCTCCACGCTGTCCCTTCTAAAGTCCAACTTTTCATTTAAATGGCAAACCAAGGGGATCTCTTACCTAGGGGTCATTATACCCTCCAACCTAGCTGATTTGTTTTCCCTGAATTATATTCCCCTGCTTAACCGTATACGGAAGGACCTTGAGGAGTGGGGGGGATCTCCTTTGCCCTGGTTCGGAAGGATTAATATCCTAAAGATGGACACTCTACCCAAGTTCCTGTATTTATTTCAAACGATCCCCATCCACGTCCCCAAATCATTTTTTATCTCCCTACGCTCGCTAGCTATCAGATTCATGTGGAACAGGGGCCTCCCCAGAGTTAAATTTAAATTGCTTACACTCCCGAAGACTATGGGAGGAACGGGCCTCCCTGACTTTGAGACCTACCATACAGCTGCTCATATGTCCCGCATCATAGAATGGTTCCCCCGTCCTCCTTGCAAGGCCTCGGTGTCCGTTGAACAAGACCTTTCTCCTGTAGATCTCCGAGCTCTTCTATGGGGATACAAACAAGACTACTCTCGTATGACCTCCTTATCCCCACTGACCTTGGCCTCCTTGAAGCTGTGGTATATGACAGGGCTAAACACCACCCTTTCCTCTGATCCGGGCCCCCTGATGTCCCTCTTTGACCATCCTGCCTTACCACAAAGTACGGGGGCAGCCTCCCTAGGACCCTTTAAGCGTACGGAGTGGCCGCAAGCTCGCACATTTGTGCATCCTTCTCAGGGGACCTCGGTCCCCGCGGCAGACTCCGGAGATTGGCTCACGGCCCTACATGTGTCCACGTTTACCAAACGCCTACACTCCTCCTCTCAAATACATCGCAAGCTCACCAACTTCGAGGAACTGTGCTCGCTCCCAGAAACTCCCAAACACCTACTATCCTCCTTATATAACCTACTGCAGACTTTAGCACATGATCAACTCCCACATTACACTAGGCTGTGGTCTGCGGATTTGGGTGAAGACATCTCTGTGCCGGAATGGCAAACCTCTTTTCATTTCACACATAAGTCTACCATCTCCTGCTACTCTCAAGAAAAGAACTACAAGCTATTGTCCAGATGGTACAGAGACCCTGCTACTTTACACAAAATCTTCCCGTCTACACCAGCCACCTGCTGGCGCTGTGAAGCTTCAGTCAGAACTTATATGCATGTCTGGTGGGACTGTGAGAGGATCCGCCCCTTCTGGACGCAGGTTTTTGAATGTTATAATCTCTTAGCCGGATCCTATCTCTCCGAAAATCGCATTACTCTCCATACTGCCCGGGTCTATTACATCGCAGAGACAGAGATTGCTCCGCTTTTTTATGTCCTCTGCTAGACAACTGATACCTGCTTATTGGAAGACGACGAATACTCCCCCATTGTCACGGTGGGTATCGATTATGAATGACACCATGAGAATGGAGGAGATGTTGGCACTGGACAATGACACTTAGACCCCTTTCACACCAGGGCGTTTTGCAGGCGCTATAGCGCTAGAAATAGCGCCTGCAAAACGCCCTAAAGAAGCTGCACCATTGTGTGTAGTGTGAAACCCCCGAGGGCTTTTACACTACAGCGGTGCGCTGGCAGGACGTCAGAAAAAAGTCCTGCCAGCAGCTTCTTTGGAGCGGTGAAGGAGCGCTCCTCCACCGCTGCTGCCCATTGAAATCAATGGGGCAGCGCTGTAATGCCGCCGGCAAAACGCCGCTATTGCGGCGTATTGCCGGCGGTTTTAACCCTTTCGCGGCCGCTAGCGGGGGTAAAAGCGCCCCGCTAGCGGCCGAAATGCGCCGCAAATCCGGCGGTAAAACGCCGCTAAAAATAGCGGCGTTTTACCGCCGCCGCTATCAGCGGTGTGGTGTGAAAGGGGTCTTACACCAAATTTATATCTCAATGGTCGATCTGGCTCCGCTTCTCCTCCTCTGACGCCTTAAAGAACCAAATCTTGAACGCATAAGGACATTGTGGGCTCTCTCTTACCTACCCCCCTTCCCCATGCCCCTTCCCCCTCCCCCCCTTACCTCCCCTCTCCTCTCCTCTTGCTATCTAGCTTTCCCCTCTACCACTTTGTTCCTCTTTATTTTGCTCCTCTCCTCCCTTTCCTCCTCTCTCTCTCTTTCTATCTTCTTTATGTCATTGATTAAATATTGTCTCATGTAGTAACCCATGAGTATTTTTCACTACTGTGGCCTCATGGATCGGAGAGCAGGCCGTCTTCCCTACTCTCCAAGCTTCCCATCTGGGACCGGCTGTGGCCGATAGTCATTAACCGGCCCCCCGTAAATGTACTCCTGTTACTGTTCCTGCTTGCATTTGCCTCATGATGGTTAGGCTCGGTTCACACAGGGGGCGACACGAGGTGACACGACTTGCCGCGCGGCGACCTGCCGCGACCTCAGCGGCGACTTGCAAATGACTTCTGTATAGAAGTCAATGTAAGTCGCCCGAGGTCGCCCAAAAGTAGTACAGGAACCTTTTTTCTAAGTCGGAACGACTCGAGTCGCTCCTCTTAGAACGGTTCTGTAGTACAGAACGGGGGCGACTTGTCAGGTCGCGGCACGGCAAGTCGCGTTGCCTCATGTCGCCCCCTGTCGCCCCCTGTGTGAACCGAGCCTTACTGTTTTATTGTTTTTACTTGAAATGTTTCAATAAAAATATTTTCAACACTAATTGTTTTTTTGTACACTTTTTTCTGCACAAATGTACCATGTTTTTTGGGTTTTTTGCAACTTTATAAATTCAATAAGAATATTATCTTTAAAAAAACAAAAATATAAAATCCTCCTCTCCTGCCAAGGTGTTAGTGAAGAATGCATTTGGGGGGGGGGGGTAGTTAGAGGAAGAAGGGGTGAACATGGTATAGGGGTTGCAAAAGGTGAGAGGGTGAAAAGAGAAGCATTAAAGGGGAAGCAGAGAGAAAGAACAATAGCAGGGGGGGGGGGGGGATGTGCGAAGGGGTAACCATGTATTTAAAGGGGTAAAGGGGGTAGCAAAACTAAAGCTTGTCATAGATTGATAGAATTTCATATGAAAATTATTAACAAAAGGCTTAGAAAAATTTGTAAGAACATTCTCAGAACATTTGTTTGTCGTGTGGAAGATTTTGATTGTTTATAACATTCGATTTTGGAATGAATGGACTTTACCAAATAAAAATCATATATAATGTTAGAAATTTGTTCATGTAAAATTTTCCACCCTGGCACTAAAATGAACATTGATTTGACCCACTAATGTTTACAAAAACAAACTTTCTTAAAACCTTCTTTTCCTAAGAAGTTTCGTAAAAATGTCTACCCATCTATAACCAGCTTTAAGAAAGATGTAATCACTTTGGGAGAAGGCATCTTCTATATTTCTTTATAATTTCTCCTTGAATCAACTTTCAAACTTTTAATAAAATTCCAAGATTGAGATGTGAACTTTCAGAATCTGCTGGATAATCTTGAAGAAGTCAGTTGATGTTTTTTGTTAAGTTTCTGATATCTCCCTGTGTAGCCATGAAAGACTTTAATGGTTGTTCCACATTTTACAGCTTCCCAGGATCCATACAGTCTATAAATAAAAATGTATATCCCATAAATGAAATGCATCTTCTAGCCACCAGATGTCTCCTCCCCACCTACCTTCTACAGCAGGCAACGACTAAACAGCTTTTTAGTAAAGCAACACTGACGCCTAAAGGCCATAATATGTAACTAAAAAACATTGAGAAATGTTTTAATAATGTACTTTGCATGGAGACAGATAAGGATAGCTTTATTGCTTGATGGCATGAACAGAATAAATAGAAACAAAAAAAGTTTATATATATATATATATTGTATCTCACAAAAGTGAGTACACCCCTCACATTTTTGTAAATATTTTATTCTACCTTTTCATGTGACAACACTGGAGAAATTACACTTTGCTATAATGTAAAGTAGTGAGTGTACAGCTTGCATAACAGTGTAAATTTGCTGTCCCTTCAAAATAACTCAACACACAGGCATTAATGTCTAAACCTCTGGCAACAAAAGTGAGTATACTCCTAAGTGAAAATGTCCAAATTGGACCAATTAGCCACTTTCACTTCCCGGTGTCATATGATTAGTTAGTGTTACAAGGTCTCAGGTGTGAGCTCTGGTGAACTCCTTGCCCAAGAGGGTTAGGGCAGTGCTGGAAAATAATGGTGGCCACACAAAATATTGACACTCTGGGCCCAATTTTGACATTTTCACTTAGACCTCTTTCACACTGGGGCGTTTTTCAGGCGCTTTAGCGTTAAAAAAAAGCGCCTGTAAAGCACTTGAAAGAAGCCTCATCTGCAGTCCCAATGTGAAAGCCCAAGTGCTTTAAGAGCCCTTTCACAATGTCAGCGCCCGAAAAATGCTCGTAAAGCGCCGCTTAAACTAGCAGCGCTTTACCAGCTTTTTTCGAGCATTATTGGGGTGCTTTTAACCCCTGCTAGTGGCCAAATAAAGGGTTAAAAGTGCCCACAAAACGCTGCTGCCAATAGCGTTTTTCAGGCGTTTTACAGGCACTTCCCATTGATTTCAATGGGAAGGGGCGCTTTAGGAGCATTGTATTCACCGCTCTAAAAGCGCTGCAAAGAAGCTGCTTGCAGGACTTTTTTTGATGCCCTGCCAGGGCAGCGCCTCGGTGTGAAAGCACTCAGGCTTTTACATTGAGATTGCAGTTGCAGCTTCTTTCGGACGTTTTTTTAACGCTAAAGCGCATAAAAAACGCCTGAAAAACGCCCCAGTGTGAAAGAGGTCTTAAGGGTGTACTCACTTTTGTTGCCAGCGGTCTAGACATTAATGGCTGTGTGTGGAGTTATTTTGCGGGGACAGCAAATTTACACTGTTATACAAGCTGTACACTCACTACTTTACATTGTAGCAAAGTGTCATTTCTTCAGTGTTGTCAGATGAAAAGATAGAATAAAATATTTACAAAAATGTGAGGGGTGTACTCACTTTTGTGAGATACTGTATATTCTCTCCCCTGAGCCTGTACTATTGAATTTGGGCTCCACCCAAACATCCTCCAACCTAAAATGCTATAAAACAAAAAGAAAGTACCTTGAGCAATAGCTTTCATTAAATTCTTATACTTACAAGATGTTCTTAGAAAATAACTTAAAAACACTTTCATCTAGGGTGGGCATGGAATTTGGAGTTAGTTCACCTTTTAATTTTTAATGAAAAGATGAACTTAAACTTAAGCAGAAAGCACAACCTGCATATGTAATATGCAAATATTGCTGTATATATATATATATATATATATATATATATATATATATATATATATATATATATATATATATATATACACACACACACACACACACACACACACACACACACACACACACATACATACGGCCACTTTATTAGGTACACTTTGCTAGAATCGGGTTAGACCCCCTTTTGCTTTCAGAACTGCCTTAATTCTTTGTGGCATAGATTCAACAAGGTGTTGGAAACATTCCTCAGCGATTTTAGTCCATAATGACAGGATAGCATCACACAGTTGCTAAAGATTTGTCCTCTTCACATCCATGATGTGAATCTCCCATTCCACCACATCCCAAAGGTGCTCTACTGGATTGAGATCTGGTGACTGTGGAGCCATTGGAGTACAGTGACCTCATTGTTATGTTCAAGAAACCAGTGGTGAGATGATTTGAGCTTTGTGACATGGTGCATTATCCTGCTGGAAGTTATAAAGGGATGGCTATGGTCAGCAACAATGCTCAGGTAGGCCGTGGTGTTTAAACGATGCTCAGTTGCTACTAGGAGGTCCAAAGTGTGCCAAGAAATTATCCCCCATACCATTACACCACCACCACCAGCCTGAACCGTTGATGAAAGGCAGGATGGATCCATGATTTCATGTTGTTTACGCCAAATTCTGACCGTACCATCTGAATGTCGCAGCTGAAATTGAGACTCATAAAACCAGGCAACGTTTTTCCATTTTTCTATTTTGCATTTTTGGTGAGCCTGTGCGAATTGTAGCATCAGTTTCCTGTTCTTAGCTGACAGGAGTGGCACCCGATGTGGTCTTCTGCTGCTGTAGCCCATCTACATCAAGATTCGATGTGTTGTGCGTTCAGACATGGTATTTAGCATACCTTGGTTGTAACGAGTGGTTATTTGAGTTACTGTTGCCTTTCTATCATCTTGAACCATTCTACTCATTCTCCTCTGACCTCTGACATCAACAAGGCTTTTTTTGGTCCTCAAACCTGCCACCCACTGGATATTTTCTCTTTTTCAGACCATTCTCTGTAAACCCTAGAGATGGTTTTGCGTGAAAATCCCAGCAGATCAGCAGTTTTTGAAAATATTTAGACCAGCCTGTCTGGCACTAACAACCATGTGAATGGCAATTTGTGTTATCGAGCCGTTGAACAGGTGTACCTAATAAAGTGGCTAGTGAGTATATATATAGATATCTATCTGTCTATCTATATATATAATATAATATACACACACAACCTTGTGAATGGCAATTTGTGATATCGAGCCATTGAACAGGTGTACCTAATAAAGTGGCTGGTGAGTATATACAGATATATATATATATATATAGATATCTGTATATACTCACCAGCCACTTTATTAGGTACACCTGTTCAACGGCTTGATAACACAAATTGCCATTCGTGTGTGTGTGTGTGTGTGTGTGTGTGTGTGTGTGTGTGTGTGTGTGTGTGTGTGTGTGTGTGTGTGTGTGTGTGTGTGTGTGTGTGTGTGTGTGTGTGTGTGTGTGTGTGTGTGTGTGTGTGTGTGTGTGTGTGTGTGTGTGTGTGTGTGTATATGCTATACTTTAAGAGAAGGCTTTTAAATTAATAAAACATAGTGTCATACTTCAAAAATGAACACGTTTCCCTTTAAGCCCGGTCCAGCTCTTGACACAATCTCTCTAATCACATTATTTAAGCTCTGCAAACAGTTTACATGTAACTCCCTTTCACCCGTGTGCCAGGACTTGGTTCTAATAAGGACTATGTACAGGAAATGCAGATCTGCCCTAAAACTAAACAAGAGTCCAGCCCAGGATCATACTGCACTGAGCACCGTCAGGAGAGGACAACACTGCTAACATACTTATACACCATCTACGTGTAATAACTTGGAGCATAAGCTGCTGAGATCAGACCAGAGACTATACAGGTAATTTTTCTTCTTTACACATCTTCAAGGGACAGTCCGCCAAATCTCATATTTCAGGTTTCGATGGGTGAAATGAACGTATAACAAAAAACATTTTCTTGCATTTTGGACAATTCCCCTGTCAGGGCTTATGATTTCTGTGACCTATTGGGGCCATTTCCCTTCAACTCCTTTCCCGAAGGTGTAACAGGAGAGAAAATCACCCCAAAGTGAGGGGAAACTCCCATCTTAGATAGTTGTCACCAGAACTTGTTCTAATTGCTTGTCAACATTTTTGGATTTCTCCTCACTTACTGTCTCTGGGACAATGGTCAGCTCACTAGGACAAATAGAGAGGGTGAAGTCCGGTACGACTTTTAGTACATTAGGGTGCCTAGGCAGCACATTCATTTTAAATGGGTTGCCTTAAAGGGGTGTTCCAGCGGGGAAAAACATTTTTTAAAAGTTAGCAGCTAGAAAAAAAAGTAACTGCTGACTTTTAATAAGGGCACTTACCTTTCCAGGGCGCCCGTGATGTCGGCCGCCCAAGGCCGACCCGTCCCTCGGCTCTCGGGTCCCATCGCCGCCATCCTCACTAAGGGAAACAGGCAGTGGAGCCTTGCGGCTGCACTGCCTGTTTCCTACTGCGTATGCATGAGTCGCACGGCGCTTTGTGAATGGGACGCGCTGTGTTAGGAAACACATAGTTTCCAGAACACAGCGCGCCCCATTACCCAGAAGACAAAGTGAGGAGGAGAGAAGACCGAAGATCACTGTGGAGTAGGAAGAGGCAGATTAGAAAGACTAGCAACAGGGGTTTCTGGTAAGATAAAACGTTTTCAAATGTTTTTTTTTTTTTTTTACAAATGTCAATGTTTTTTTTTTAGGGTGGTCCTCCACTTTCAAGTAGAACTATAGGCAAAAAACTTTTTTTTTTTTCATTTTGGAAAGAGCAAGGGAGGGTTATAACCCCTGTCAGATTTTTGTTCACCAGCTGTGTCCCATTGGGGAGATTTTCCTTCACTCCCTGTCCCATAGCCAAACCAGGAAGTTCCTGAAAATTAAAGGAATTCCTTGGGGATCCCCAGGTCACCTGAACTAGTGTCCCCATTGGAAGATTTCCCTGCTATTACTTTTCTGGGAACAACCCAAAATGTGGGATTTTCTTTTGCTATCACTTTCAATGATAACGGTAAACAAATAGAGAGGGTGAATCTCCCTGGGGGGGCACAGACAACAATAAAAACCAACAGGTCTTCTAATCCCTCTCCAGTCTATCCAAAACAAAAACAAAAGTTTTGCCTTCAGGTAAACTTTAATATAACACACGTTAAGGTGCAGTCACATTGCGTTAAAAAAAAAAAAACACCCACTGCTCCAAAAGCCAATGTTCCCCTCTACTGCTGGGGATACACTGGGTGCTGGCTGTGCCAACTCATCCTCATTCTGTGTAGGCGATGTGCAGGAAACAGAAAAGACATCCACTAATGACATCACTTCCTTCCTTCAAACTTTATTGAAAGGACACTGCTTACTGCCAGTTCCGAATTGGAAACTGCCCCTAACTGACGCATTTTACCCTGAAAAGCTTAGTCATAGAGATGAAGTTGTTCTGGGGGGAGATATTTAAAGGCGCTGTACACGTGAACCTTTTTTGTTGTTTTAACTACGGTAACTCATGTTGTGGCTGCAGTTTCTAGTGTTATAGCTGATTGATCCCTCTTTACCAAAGTAATAGACAACTTTTTGTTCTGGGTCATGCAGAGTCCAATACATGCCTTGTCTTTCCTTTGTGTTGCATCACAAATGTGGAGTTCTAATGTGATGATATATGAAAACAAAATTTAGCGCTAAAATTTCTCATAGAACAGTGTGACAGTAATACAACAGGCTGTACAAAAAATTCCAATGGAGATAAAAGTCCAAAGAATAAAAAAACAAATAGAAACACCAATTTAATGAACTTCCCTAGATGAGTGTCCACCAAGTAGCTGACTCAGAATCTTCTGTAGGGATAATACTGATATGATGAGATGAAATAAGACTGGCCGTGGAGCTGTCAAAACAGAAAATTCTTCTATCAAAGAGATGTAAATATATACTCTTACCAGATAAGGTGGACCCACTTGCCAGTGACAAAGGGTCAATCTAGCTTGTATTGGCCGAAAGCCTGGGAATCAGATGCTGTACCAACCAGGATAAGACTGGAACCCGGAGGGGGATCGATGCAAACATGGTGGATCCACTTGTCAGCGAGGATAGATCAATGGAATAACGTGTTGGCCGGAAGCCTAGGACTCAGATGATTCGCCAAGCTGGATGGAACTGGAAACCAATGAAGGATCTGTCTGAAGACTAATAGTAGGTGGAAGGGTGCTCTCAATCAAGCCAGGATAAAATGTGGAGAAATAGAAATGCTCCATATGGTGCAGGTCAAAAAGAGGATTTACTCAAGATACACTATTAATGGCCACCCGTCTAGTATATCATAACAGCGCTCAAACACCACCCTCTCCCCAGCTGCCACTTAAATAATTAAATATATCTCTCAAAAGGTGAAAAGAAAAAACTAACAATCACAGTGCAAAAATCACCTTGTGGCGCTACAAAGAATAAACACTGTTAAATAGCAGTGTAGCGCTACAATGCCCAAAACTGAGCTGCGTGAAAATTAACCCATGAGGAAGTCTATTGGACGAAACATGTCGGGGGCGTGGCTATACGGCGACCAGCATACACAGTAAAAGGCTAGAGAGAAGGCGGAGGAAGGAGAACACACAAGTTGAAGGACTGGATATCACTATTTGGCGCTGCTTTCAAATTGGGTTGTCTGCTGTCAGGTACCACACAGCTACCTTGTTTAGAGACGGTGCTTTTTGACATGAACTTAGCTTGCTTCCAGTGTGCTCACCAATGCCTATGAGTGAAGGATCTCCTAATTGTTAAGTGGAATATCTATCTGAAGTGCCTGCTTTTAATTGGATCCATGTGAGTGTGATTTTAATCGAGTTTTTTATTGAGATTAAAAATAGTTTTGCAATTTTGCACTATGGGAAGTTTCTTTTGTCTCCCTGAGGTAACTCTGAGATATTAATTGATTACCCTCTGCTGCGAAGTTTTTCACAAGAATTGGCTGGAGAAACAGTTATCATCTGTATACATTATAAGCGATTTTTGCCCGACACGAGAGTGCTGGGCAATACTGCGGGTGAGTGTTCTAAACAAGGGGGGCATGAACACCAAGGGTGCAGTGGAGGCTTTGCGATTTATGGACACTTTGTTATAGAACTTTCACTGGAAAAGGAGTTTTTTCAATTAATGCTACCATCACAGTTTTTACTCTTCAACAATTGTGTCTGATTGAAGATCGAACTTTAAGATTAATTATACTTTGGAACTGCACATTTCCATTAAGAGCACTATTTGTAGCAGAAAAATATTGTGTTTATTTGTTTTATTTATGTTTTGTCACATATTCACTTTATCACCTTTATGCGATTTTTTGATTGCGATTTTCTGATTGCCATTTAATCACATTTTACTTCATTGTTTATTGTAATGCATTTATGCACATGCGTTTATAATTTTCACGCAGCTCAGTTTTGGGCATTGTAGTACACTGCTATTTAACAGTGTTTATTCTTTGTAGCGCCACAAGGTGATTTTTGCACTGTGATTGTTAGTTTTTTCTTTTCACCTTTTGAGAGACAAAAAGAGGATTTATTCATAAAAAGTAGAAACATCGATGACAGATGAGTACAAAGGTTGTAATCAAAGAATAAAAAAGACTAGAAGCAATGTGGGGAGCGAGTAATGCAAGCCTGATGTGTTTCGTCCCAACGGACTTCTACTGGGGATAATGTGAGGATAGACTGCATGGTGAGATCTCTGTTAATTGCTTTGAGGTGTATAGTAATAGGGCACGCTGTGAACTTAATAGATTGTACTAAATTTTGTGCATATATAAAGTGCATGGTGTTTAGCTAAATAGTAATTAACCACTTCCCGACCGGCGCACGCCAATGTACATCGGTAGAATGGCACGGGCAGGCAAATGGGCATACCTGTACGTCCCTTTAAATTTGCCGCCCTGCCATCCCAAGCACGCCGGCAGCGGCACGCTCGCATGCCGATCGGGACCCCCGTGAGTCTGGCCGCGGGTCCCGCAGACTCTATTGCCGCGAGCATACCCGCGATCGTCTCACGGGGCGGCTGAACTAGGAGATGCCATTGTAAACAGCATCTCCCAGTTCTGCCTAGCAACAAGTGACGCAGATCTCTGCTCCATTTGATTGGAGCAGAGATCAGTGTTCACTAAAAGAAAGCCCAGCCCCCAACAGTTAGTAACACGCCCCTAGGAACACTTAACCCCTACACTGCCACCCACTGGTTAACCCCTTCACTGCCAGTGTCATTTACACATGAATCACTGCATTTGTATAGCAGTGATTGCTGTATAAATGACAATGGTCCCAAAAACATGTCAAAAATGTCCTATGTGTCCGCCATAATGTCGCAGTCACAATAAAAATGGCTGATCGCCGCGATTACTGGTAAAAAATTTTTTTTATAAAAATGCCATAAAACTATCCCTTATTTTGTAAACGCTATAACTTTTGCGCAAACCAATCAATAATCACTTATTGTGATTTTTTTTTACAAAAAATATGTAGAAGAAGAATACGTATCAGCCTAAACTGAGGGAAAAAATAGTTTTTTTTATATATTTTTGGGGGATATTTATTATAACAAAAAGTAAAAAAGAATGCGTTTTTTTCAAAATTGTCGCTCTCTCTTTGTTTATAGCGCAAAAAATAAAAACCGCAGGGGTGATCAATTACCACCAAAAGAAAGCTCTATTTGTGGGAAAAAAAGGATGTCAATTTTGTTTGGGAGCCACGTCGCACGACCGCGCAATTGTTAGTTAAAGCGACACAGTGCTGAATCGCAAAAAGTGGCCTGGTCTTAAGCCAGCAAAATGGTCCGGGGCTGAAGTGGTTGATTAATAATTAATTCAGTGCGGAAATAACAGTGATTTTAAATATTTCATCAAAAAACAAAAGTCCATAAATCTTTTGTGATGCAACTTCAATCTTTACACCATCACCAATGGCAAACTTCATGCGAAAAAACCCTGTGGATGTGAGTGAAATTCCTACTCACCAGACTACCATGGCCTCTTTAACCACTTGCTTACTGGGCACTTAAACCCCCCTCAGTCCCAGACCAATTTTCAGCTTTCAGCGCTGATGCACTTTGAATGACAATTGCGCGGTCATACAACACTGTACCCAAATGAAATTTTTATCATTTTTTTCCCACAAATAGAGCTTTCTTTTGGTGGTATTTAGTTACAGCTCGGAGTTTTATTTTTTGCTAAACAAACAAAAAAAGATGCAAAAAAAAAAAAAAAAAAATCATGTTTTAATAGTTTGTTATAAAATTTTGCAAACGGGTCACTTTTCTCCTTCATTGAAGTGCGCTGATTAGGCGGCAATGATAGGCTGCATTGGTGGGCACTGATGGGCTGCATTGGTGGGCACTGATGGGCTGCATTGGTGGGCACTGATAGGCTGCACTGGTGGGCACTGATAGGCATAGTTAAGGCGGCACTCATAGGCACAGATAAGGCGGCACTGATGGGCAAAGATGGGCACAGATAAGATGGCACGGATGGGTGGCATGGATAAGTGGCACGGACGGGTGGCACGGATAGGTACCACTGATAGATGGGACTGATGGGCACTGATAGGTGGCACTGATAGGTGGCTCTGATAGGTGGCACTGCTGGACACTGATGGGCGGCACTGCTGGGCACTGATGGGCGGCACTGCTGGGCACTGATGGGCGGCACTGGGGTGCAGCACCTTTGAGGCAGATTGTGGGCACTGTGGGTGGCACTGTGGGTGGCACTGCTGGGTGGCACTGTGGGCACTATGGGCACTGCTGGGTGGCACTGACGGGGGCACTTACTTTTATTCAGGATGGCACTGCGGGGGGCAGGTGGGCACTGGCAGGGGGCAGGTGGTTGCTTGTATTGCTGGCCGTGATCGGGACTGATGTCCCGATCACGGCCGCCGGTGATCGGCTTTTTTTTTTCTCCTCGCGCTGTCAGCGCGAGGAGGAATAATAGCCGATTACCGGCTCCGTTCTATCACATGATCAGCTGTCATTGGCTGACAGCTGATCACGTGATAAGGGGTCGGGATCGACCCCTTGCACGGATCGGTGATCAGGCAAGTCTCATGGACTCGTCGATCACAGGGGGCGCGCAGGCCGCTCGTACACGGGACGACGTCAATAGACGTAGTCCCGGAAAAGTAGATCCGCGCTAATGCCGTCATTTGGCAATAGCGCGGATCCCAAGTGGTTAACTAAAAGGAAGGTCAGATGGGGCTTTTTTAAATGTGGATGTGGAAATGTGGACAAGCGTCACTTCTGCTGTCCCGCTGTGTCAGCTTATTCACAGTGGTCTCCCATAACAAGGTGAATGGTCTCTTAGTGGCAACAACTTTCCCTTCTACCTCCGATCACAGCTGGTTCCCTGTCTGGCTGAACCACTACTTCTGGTTGGACTACAAGCCTACCAACCTTGCGCTGCTCTCCTGCTTCTGGATAGGCCCTCAGACAGCCTAGCAGCCAGATGCCTCAAGGATAGGCCTCAGGCTTCCACCTAACAGCCTGGGGCAGCATAACACACGTTCACCAAGACAGCCGTCCAGGTGGCACAGAACCCCGATCACCTGAATCCACCCAAATAAATAGGCTCTCCCAGCAGGCCAAGGAACTTAAAGAAACCCCTGCCAATTGGTTGAGACACCCCATTCATTCATAATCTGTACTGGCTATATCCTTGTCTTATCCAACGTCACCAGATACCATGCCACCTAGTGACAGAAGAGAGAAGTGCAGTAATTCCAGAATTAGGGGGAAATCAATTGATCTCCTAACAATTGGCCAAGGCAACTAAATTTGATAGCAACCCTGCCTAAACTTGAGGGTGCTACATACCCACAAAGGCTGGATTATACATTTTGCCAACCAAGGGGACTTTAGCAACTATGTATGTCTGCCACTGCCCAATGTCCTTGTTTTAGCTTGTAACAGTTGGACTATTAATGAGGGTGCATGTTATATATGTAGTTGCTGGTACCTGCTTGCAGTATGTCTTGGGTTTACCAATGCCAATCTTTCCCCACAATCCAGTATCCAATTGTTGTCTATGCTATAAAATATTTACATCCCTGGTGACGTCATTGATGATGATCGTCGGGACTGTACACACGCTACTGTGCATTTGCGAAATAGCTATCTGGCCATTTACAAGGGATTTGTTTGGATTTATGTATCTATCTTCTTGCATTCTACTAATCTAATGTAAGTGCCTTACTTTTTATTAAATTCGAAGCTGATACAGTATCACACTATGTGGAGTCTTTTGTTCCATAAATACTTCAGCTATCTGATCTACTGATGGTTTTTTCCACTACTTCCTGGTCTGTTGAGAGACTTTTGCTTTACCAATTAAGGATACCAGAGAGAGCACCTGGGCTTTTCTTCAGTGGATCAGAGATCCAGTCAAGCACCGTATGACCTCTCTGAGTAAGAGGGGGTCGCAGGCTTTCTGGTAAGCCTCCATTTTTACTTTGGTGATGGGTGTTTGATCATCATCACATGGACTTTAGTCCCATATAATTTTTTTCAGAGATTTGCACCCTTTTATATATTGCACTGGTATTTATGTTTTATATATTGCACTGGTATTTATTCATCTCTAGCTGAATTTTAGGTTCTACACAATTAATGGCACTTATATTAGTACATGTTTTGTTTTATTTTTTTGCATATTTCTTTTTTATGTAATATTTTGCTATTGATTTCCTATATTGTTCATACACTATTACAGTGAATGCACTTTAGTAATCTTTGCACCTGTTATATATTGCAAGTATATTTTTAGCACTGCACTTCTTATTTATATAAATATCTATATCCATGCCATAATACTGACTACACGGAATTCTGAATATGACTGCAGACTGTAAACTGTCTGTCTACAGGCAGTAATGCTTATTACAGGCCATACTGTACCTTCTCACCTCCAGCCTCTACACCGTGTAGGACAGCCAGGGACTGCGCAGGCTCCTCTGCTCTGTTGTGGGTGGGACTGCAGGAGGAAATTACACTCAGCACCTTATTGGCTGGCATGGTATTCACGATAGGGGTTGGCGTGGTCTGGCAAACGTCAGCCAATCCAACTTGCGCACGGACAGCGCTGACTGTAGAGATGGCTGTGTTTGCGTGTAAGGCCTGCACAGCAATGCACAGGGAGTGACACTCACGCAGTCAGTGCAGCACTTTTCTGGAGCAACAGCTGTCACCGGGCCCAGCGAACTACAGGATGATCCATCCAGGCTGGCCTGCACCCTCCCTACTAGGCTAGGCAGCCGTGTGCCCCTAGGCGGCCTTGCACAGGTGTGCGCAAGTTTAAAGCGGCTGGGGTGGGGCATATTTAGATGGGGGGGCCTGTTTTTAGCCTTGCCTAGGGTAGCATAAAACCAAAATACACCACTGGCCCAGGGGCGCCCATGCGATAAGAATAAAAATATTACAGCGCACATGTGCAAAACTAACATATAACTCCAGCAAGGCTTTTTAAAAACACCTAGACATTTTCAAAAAACATTATCAAAAAATATGGGGATTTGGTCACACCATAGAGCTATACTCGTCTATATGGGAGAACACCAGGTCTCCACCATGACACAGGTGGTCACTAATGAGAAGTACTTACTGAGGGAGTGGGGTGCTCCACCCAACAGGATTTGGTTAGTTTTGCATGTGTGCGCTGTAATATTTTTGTTCTGTTGTATGGTGTTATGGCAGCACCATCTTTATGCATTTTTTTTGTTTAGGGTGTGCCCCCCAAATATCTTGTTTGTCTATTGTATGGATTATGACCAAATCCTGTTGGGTGGAGCACCCCACTCCCTCAGTAAGTACCTCTCATTAGTGACCACCTGTGTCATGGTGGAGACCTCCATGTTCTCCCATATAGAGCAGTATAGCTCCCATGCTTCAGAGAAGCAGAATCTCCTAGTCTATGGATAGTGTAGGACCCACTAATTATGGGGTACTTTGTCGCAGTAAGTGGGCTTAAGCACCGTATAGCAATATAGTGTGACCAAATCCACATATTTTTTGATAATGTTTTTTGAAAATGTCTAGGTGTTTTTAAAAAGCCTTGCTGAAAGTAAATGTTAGTTTTGCATCTGTGCACTGTAATATTTTTGTTCTGTTGTATGGTCTTATGGCAGAACCATTTTTATGCATTTTTTATTTTTATTTTTATTTTATTTTTTTAGGGTGTGCCCTCCAAATATCTTGTTTGTCTATTGTATGGATTCTGACCAAATCCTGTTGTATGGTCTTATGGCAGCACCATCTTCATGCGATAAGAAGGCCCTGCACAGGAATTGTGGGATATGAAGTTTCTTCACAGGAAGTGTCAGTTCTTAGACTACAGACAGGGATCATGCATTCATTTGTGCAGTGATATGCCAAACCCCTCATGTTTGAACACGAACAGAAACTTCTGACACCGAAATATAAAGATTTACTCTACAAATAACACCATGAAACTACATTACAAATGCACATGTTACGCAGGGGAAAAACACAAGGTGCGGGTAGGAATGTTTTATAATACTTTTTAAAAACAGCCTTCAATCAACAAACATGACTTTATCCTAAAGGGACATACAGCAAATATATGTATGAATGTAAGTACATAATTATTCTTGCTCTAAGGCTATGGATTCCATATAAGCACCACATAAATATGGAAAACAATTAATGGTGCCTGCATGGAATCCATAGCCTTAGAGCAAGGATAATTATGTACTTGCTGTCATACATATATTTGGTATTTATCCCCTTAAGAAAAGTAATGTGTGTTGATTAACCACTTGCCTAATGGAGCAACTTTTTAGTTTTTTTGCACATATGTTAAATCCTGTCTTTTTTTTTTGCTAGAATTTACTGTAACCTCCCCGAAAAAATTTCTGAAAGTAGAGACGCTGGAGAATAAAATGGTGGTAGTTGCAATTTTTAATGCCGCACAATATTTGAGCAGCTAGTTATCAAACTGCATATCTTCAGGAAAAATACACTGAGCCTGGGTTCACACTGTTGCGGTGCGAGACACCTCATATAACATTTCTGTGCAAAATAAGTCTCTGGGGTGCATGTCAGTCCTGATTTCAGCCTCAATTTCAGAGACATCTGTGCAGGTTTCTGCACAGAAGTCAATGTAAACTGCAGAAATCGATGCAGCACCGCAGCACCGCAGATACGGCGTTGCACCGATTAGGAAAGTGCCATTGATGGCAATTGCCGCCAATTTGACATGTCAAATCCCATGTCAAAACGCTCCAGTGTGAACCAGGACTCATAGATAAGTGGTTAAAGTTGATATTTAAATATCTTTTCCTCTGACCACCTTCATCTCTATGACTAAACCTGTAAGTTTGAAACATGTCAGAAGGGCGGTTTCCGGGTAGGGACTGGCAACAAGTGGTGTCCAATCAATAACATTTGGCAGAATGTTATGTCATTGGTGTGCGGCTTCTCTGTTTCATGGAAAACAGCTTTTTTTTATTTTTATTAAAGAACTTGTCTCCTTATTTTTATTTCCTTTGCCCATTTTTCCAGTAAATGAGTAGGGGTAATATATACCCCATACTCATTCACATGGGGGGGGGGGGGGTTGGAATCTGGGCGCCTCCTTGGTAAAGGGGCTTACAGATACTGATATCACCCCCGCATCCCCACAAGCACTGGGCCAGAGTTGTGGTGAAGAGGCCCTTGTATTCATCAATATGGTATAGTAATACCCCTCAAAGCACCCCCCCCCCTTGTTGAGGACATGTGGCCTGGTATGGTTATGGGAGGGCGTTCGCTCCCCCCTTCTTTCTTGGTCTACCGGGCTACATGCTTGGATAAGGGTCTGGTATGGATTTTGGGGGGACATATGCCATTTTCATCTGACAGCAGATGAGTTGTAGTTAAGTTTCCTTTAAATAATGGAAGTTTCCATTTACTATTTTAGTAGTAGTTTTTTAATCGGTTACAATTTTTTTTTAGAAAAACTCTGAGGTATTTTACCGCTGATCTTAAAGCGGTAGATAGTGCTTTGTGAATAGAGCCCATTGTCTAAATACCAGAGACATGTATTCCTTTTTTTTTTTTTTTTTTTTTTTTTTATAAACCTAGTATATTGAAAAAAAAATTCACATAAAAATTATACTCAAGTCAAGTCA
The DNA here is from genome assembly GCF_037356315.1 of Lithobates pipiens. NCBI lineage: Eukaryota > Metazoa > Chordata > Amphibia > Anura > Ranidae > Lithobates > Lithobates pipiens. The sequence goes on along the minus strand of NW_027507758.1, from coordinate 81,448,538 downwards.
ATGACGTGTATTCTTACTTGACTCTTGGTGTGTTTGTGTATTTCTTCCAGACCTGTTTAGTAATCCGGTGTGAACTTTTCCCTCTGTGCAGAATCTTCCTGTAAAAAAGACCGGTCACTGCTGCTCTCTCTCCTTGTGCAGGGTGACTGGTCTTGTCTCCGCCCCCTCCTGTAGTTTTTGCAAGCAGCCTGTAGTTGGTGGAACTGCTGGGTCTCTCTCACAGCTCTGCTCTCTACAGCAGGCTATGTACAGCACAGTGATGATGTCACTATTACTTTTACCAGGTAATATCTGGATGTGCTGCACACAAGGTTGTTGACTTATATAATTTGTGTTGATGAGGAATATATTTAATTGAAAGTTTTTTGTGTCCGGAGTTCAGCTTTAAGCCAGCCAAACATGTCACACTTGGCATGTTCAGTTGTTGGTATGCATAATCTTGTTGTAACAATTGTCCGACTTTACCTGTATGTCAACCTCACATTGTCCTCTCTCCTCCCCCCAGGAACTTTGTTACCAGTTATCCTCCCACATCTTGATTTTCTTGTTTTTCCACCTGACTTTAGGAAGAAAAAAGAAATAGTAGACTGCAGACATGTCTGACGGAAATGCCATAATGGTGAGTTACAGTCGTCCTTTAGTCGCAGGTATACCTTTTATGAATTGCTCTTTGATTCTTTTCTTTTGCAGTCAAGCTAAGAACCCCCATTGGACAGTATTCCCAGCAAGGTGTTAGGCCGCGTACACACGGGCGGACTGTTCGCCCAACCTTGTTCGGCAAACAGTTTCATCAAACAGTCCGCTCAAAATTTGCATGAGCGGACATGCCCACACACGAGCGGACTGTTTGACGAACAAGGTTGGGCAAACAGTTCGCTCAACTTTTGAAATGAACGGACTCGCCCACGTAAGGCGGAGGCAAGTCCGCCCATTTCGAGCGCGTGTACAGGTAGGCGGGGCCCGCGAAGGAGACGTCGCGGGCTCCGCCGCCTGGAATGGGCTTAAAGGGGAACCCCAACGCCGAAAAAAATCGGCGTGGGGGTTCCCCCCAAGTCCACACCAGACCCTTGTCCGAGCACGCTACCCGGCCGGCCAGGAAAGGGGGGCGAGCGAGCGCGCCCCCCCTCCTGAGCCGTACCAGGCCGCGTGCCCTCAACATGGGGGGTGCCTTGGGGAAGGGGGGGGCCGCGCGGCCCCCCCACCCCAAAGCACCTTGTCCCCATGTTGATGAGGACAAGGGCCTCTTCCCGACAACCCTGGCCGTTGGTTGTCGGGGTCTGCGGGCGGGGGGCTTATCGGAATCCGGGAGCCCCCTTTAAGAAGGGGGCCCCCGGATACCGGCCCCCCACCCTATGTGAATGAGTATGGGGTACAATGTACCCCTACCCATTCACCTGTGAAATAAAGTACAAATAAAAACACAACACAGGGGGAAAAAATATTTTATTGCACAGCCGGGGGTCTTCCGTCTTCGGGGGTCTTCTCGCCGGACTCCTCCGCTATGTGTGTGTAGCTCTTTTGCCAGCGGAGGAGTCCGGCTTTCTTCCTCCCCGCCGCCGGCCTCTTCTCCCGACTTCGGGGGTCTTGTCCCCCTCTTCGGTTCTTCTGCCGGGCCACCGCGCCTGGTCCGGTGGCCCGGTCTTCTGTCGCCGTCTTCCGTTCTTCTGTCGCCGCCTTCGGTTCTTCTGCCGGGCCACCGCGCCTTCTTGTAGCTCTTTTACAGGCGGTGGCCCGGTCTTCTGTCGCCGTCGCCGCCTTCCGTTCGTGTTCTTCTTCTTGTTCTTCTTGTTCTTCTCCAGGCGATGTTGACACGTCGCTCCCTCCGGCCGGAATGCCAGAGCCGCCCTGCGCTGTGACTTATATAGTGACAATGGGGCGGGGTCACATGGTATATGTCACATGGGTTGATGTCACATGGTGACCCCGCCCCCTTACGATGTCATAGTCCCCATGTGACATCAACCCATGTGACCAACCCATGTGACATCTACCATGTGACCCCGCCCCATTGTCACTATATAAGTCACAGCGCAGGGCGGCTCTGGCATTCCGGCCGGAGGGAGCGACGTGTCAACATCTCCTGGAGAAGAACAAGAAGAACAAGAAGAAGAACGGAAGGCGACAGCGGCGACAGAAGACCGGGCCACCGCCTGTAAAAGAGCTACAAGAAGGCGCGGTGGCCCGGCAGAAGAACCGAAGGCGGCGACAGAAGAACGGAAGACGGCGACAGAAGACCGGGCCACCGGACCAGGCGCGGTGGCCCGGCAGAAGAACCGAAGAGGGGGACAAGACCCCCGAAGTCGGGAGAAGAGGCCGGCGGCGGGGAGGAAGAAAGCCGGACTCCTCCGCTAGCAAAAGAGCTACACACACATAGCGGAGGAGTCCGGCGAGAAGACCCCCGAAGACGGAAGACCCCCGGCTGTGCAATAAAATATTTTTTTCCCCTGTGTTGTGTTTTTATTTGTACTTTATTTCACAGGTGAATGGGTAGGGGTACATTGTACCCCATACTCATTCACATAGGGTGGGGGGCCGGTATCCGGGGGCCCCCTTCTTAAAGGGGGCTCCCGGATTCCGATAAGCCCCCCGCCCGCAGACCCCGACAACCAACGGCCAGGGTTGTCGGGAAGAGGCCCTTGTCCTCATCAACATGGGGACAAGGTGCTTTGGGGTGGGGCGGCCGCGCGGCCCCCCCTTCCCCAAGGCACCCCCCCATGTTGAGGGCACGCGGCCTGGTACGGCTCAGGAGGGGGGGCGCGCTCGCTCGCCCCCCTTTCCTGGCCGGCCGGGTAGCGTGCTCGGACAAGGGTCTGGTGTGGACTTGGGGGGAACCCCCACGCCGATTTTTTTCGGCGTTGGGGTTCCCCTTTAAGCCCATTCCAGGCGGCGGAGCCCGCGACGTCTCCTTCGCGGGCCCCGCCTACCGGTACACGCGCTCGAAGTGGGCGGACTTTCCGAGCGGGAACAGTCCGCTCATTTCGAAAGTACAGCGGACAAGCCCACACACGGGCGGACTGTTCGCTCAAACACAGTTTCAGCGGACAGTTTTTCGGAATTTCCGAAAGACTTTGTCCGTCCAACTGTCCGCTGAAACTGTCCGCTGAAAGCCCACACACGAGCGGACTGTCCGCCCAAACACTGTTCAGCGGACAAGGTTGGGCGAACAGTCCGCCCGTGTGTACGCGGCCTTAGATGTACATTTATCTGCACAGAGACAGTTATCTGAAAGTTGACAGTTTGCAAAAGTGTATTCCCCATCTCCAGCTGACAACGTGTGCATTCCCATGCGGGTACACACAGCCCTCACATGGGTGTACACTGTAGTATGCCATGTGTGAACAAAGCCTTAAAGCAGCATTCCATCTTGGGGAGAAAAAAAAATTAAAGTCAGCAGCTACAATACAAATACTGTAGCTGCTGACTTTTAATATAAGGACACTTACCTGTCCAGGGAGCCCGCAATGTCGGTACCCGAAGCTGAGCCGTCCCTCGGCTCCAGGTGCAGGCGCCGGCATCCTTACTAAGGGAAATGGGAAGTGAAGCCTTGAGGCTTCACAGCTTGTATCCTACTGCACATGCGTGAGTCACGCTGCACTTTCTGAATGGTCCCGTTGTCTTATAGGACCTGTGTGTGTCTCTCAGAAGGCAGCGGGGGAAGGAAGAGGGCCCGCAAATGACATAGGTCACTGCAGCGCCCTTACACGGAAGTGGGAGCAGATACTTGCTCCCCCACCGAAAGGTGCCAAATGTGGCACCAGAGGGGTGAGGAAGGAGATAAGCGGAGATTACACTTTTTGGGTGGAACTCTGCTTTAAGATCATACCTTAAGATCAACTTTCAGCCATTATTCACACTGAAGGAGGATTTAAAATCGTACGAGTTCAGCTGAACTCGCACATTTTCAAACATGCATTTCAGTGCAGGGGCGATTTGAAAAACATCTGTGCAGGTTCTCATGCATAGATGTCTATTTAAATTGCCCCCAAAGTCACCAAAAATAGTGCAGGAACTACTTTTGGAAATCGGTGCGATGCCACAAAGTCTGCGCCGCACTGATTGGGGCAGGGCCTTTGCCAGCAACAGACTGCGATTTGGCATGTGATTTAACATGTCAGATTGCTCCAGTGTGAATGGGGAACTAAGCCCTGGTTCACATTGATGCGATTTGTCAATCGGCGTGCGAAAGCGCCGGCATTTGCTGGAAATGGTAGCGTCTGAATCGGTGCGATGCTGCATTTGTGGCGCTGCACCGATTCCCAAAAGTAGTTTCTGTACTACTTTTGGCAATTTCGGGGTGCGATTTCCATTGACATCTGTGCAGAAACCTGCACAGATGTCTCTGAAATCACCCCCAAAGTCTAGACTGACATGCGGGAATGAAATTGTGTGAGTTCAGCTGAACCTGGGCTAAAAGGAGAGGCCAAATCCCACATATCTTTATGTGACTTTATTTGACTGTTCGTACGAAGTCCCTGTACTAATGTATCTTCATAATGTCAAATTTAGTCATTACCATTTTCATCATCCTGTAATTGTCCTAATCTATGAACAGGAATGTTTTCATTATCAATGGGTCTTAATTCCTAAGATCTTCAATGGATTTCAGGTGTGTTGTAGGCTGGAGGCTGTTATATGAACCTTCCTGTGCAACAGCCAAGGCAACCAATAGCATCAGGCATACTTATAAAGTGAAAGGGAACTGTGAACAAAACACAAAATTTACAAAAGCTAGCCATACACTAGTAGATTTTTGAATGGAAATTCTCAATACAGTCGACAGGTTGACGAATGTCTTTGGAAAGTACTGCGAAATATCGTTTACATTTTGAACAAATGGATGTTGCCAAATGAAAGCCATACACTAAGAAATTCTTTTAAGAAACATTTTCCATCCTGCTCCATCAATTTTGTCATCCCTGTGGTCAAAAAATGTGAATGTGATCCCACTAACAATTAGAAAATTGAAAGGAACATTGCCAGCAGTGTGACAGCAGTCTCTGACAATCCCCTGTAGCACTACCTATAGTGCAAATTATGTGCGGCCCCTTGGGGATGTCAGGGGCCACAGCTGAGGCCCCTCTATATCTAGTAAGTTTGCCATCAATGCTCTCAATTCTGAAAGAACAGCTGGATTAGTTCAAAACATTGTGTGGTATATTGCTGAATTAGGGCCTAGATTCAAATTGGATGGATTGTTTCCTTCCATGCTCATATTACATAGTTATGGTAAAGCTGTAAGTCAGCCATACATGTAGCAATTGGTGATTGATGCGGACTGAGAACTCAGAAATCTGCACAATCGATCATATAAATCTATGTTCTGAGTAAGGATGAGCTCAGGCATGGAGCGGACTGACCATTCGGGCACTTGGGCACTGCCCGAGGGCCCCATGCCACCAAGGGGCCCGATCAGGGTTGCCAGCCTCAATAAAACCGGTATGTAAAAAAACTGTTTTTTTTTTGTTTTGTTTTTAAATCCCAAGATTATAGCTGCCCCACCTCTCCAGTGCCTTTTCTGTGTGTGTGTGTGTGTGTGTGTGTGTGTGTGTATACGGTATGTATGTGTGTGTGTGTGTGTGTGTGTATACTGTGTGGCCCCATAATCTATTGCCTGGGGGCCCCATAATCTCCTATTGCCCGGGGGCCCCATGAGTTGTCAGTCCACCCCTGTTCGTATACTCCAATTGCAGAGCCTGCCAGGATGTCGGCGCAGCGCTGCGCTAATCACAGGCAGTGAGGCATTCCCAATCTCTGCAGCCGCACATAGGGGCAATGTCTTACTGCCTGTGATTAGCGCAACACAACTCTGCACGTTGAGTATGCGAATACGCCTGAGCTCATCCTTATTTCTGAGAGATTTCTCCGATTATTATTTTTTGGCCTGTGCAGAAGCAATCAGGAAATGTATGCCGCAGCCAATAGACTTGGCAAACTCTGTCGATAGCTACGTAATTGATCAAATAATGCTTATTTGGTTTATAATTTAAATTAAATGTGTTCAGTTTAGCTGCATTGAACAATCAATATATGTCCATCATAAGATCTATGACTGATAGATTATACTTTCAATATTTTCGGTCCATCTCACAGTCCAGAAGAATACCATATGTGTTGACGCGTTTGATATTTTATTCAGTGATTAATCAATTGTTTTGCTCATTTCTCTGAGCTTTAGATAAAGGTATTTTTGCTTTTCAAACTTGGTGACCTATAATATTGAAATATATTGGCCTCCAATGTCATTGTCGGTGTGCATTTATCTGACAGAAGGAAGTTGAGCTGACAGACGTGGAAAAGAAGAGGCTCCCCAGAAGGATAATCCATTTTGCCAGTGGAGAGGTGCTAGAAGAGTACAGCACAGAGGAAGAAGAGGAGGAGGAGGAGGAAGATCAGAGGATCGATTTTCGGAATGTGGACACGGTATGGATATCATTCTGACTCTGCCTGCTTAGTGCTGTCCTGTAAGTCTGATGGACAGAAGAGGCAAACTGACAAAGCTAGAATGGACCACGGATCTGTGTGTTGCTGTATCTTTCCCACGCTGACTCTAATATTGAGAACTGAGCGATCACATGACTGCTGATCACTCCGTTCTCAACCTGCTCCAAGTGGAGAGCGGTGACCGCAGTCGCCGCTCTTCACTCTGCTCCTCCAGCGCACACTGCAGCACCAGCCTGGGAGGGGAGGTTGGTACAGCTGGCTTTCGCTCTCAGTGATGTGCTGAAAGGTGGAGCCAGCTGTCAATTAGGCAGCAGGGTGGAAACCAATGATATTGTTGGGATCCTTCCTGAACCTGGTACAGCTCTGCTAATAGTGAGGAACATCCCGTTCTAAGCTGACTCTTGGTCACAGGAGAAAAAAGTAAGTGTACTCCTGTAGCCCACAAGAGAAGTATGGTCAAAGAAGCTTTGGTCATACTTCTATTTTAACACCTCAGTTTTTGGTTTTCGGAGCCCCCCGTAACATAGTTTTATTACTTGGTGATCGGCCAATAAGTCTTTTATTTTTCAACTTTCTTTACAGACCAAGTTGTCCAGCAAAAGTGGCAGTTAAAAGGTTGAAACAAACCATTTCCCACGGACAGGTGTGATTACAGTTGTCAGCTTCTGTTTATATAGTTAAAGTGTAAACACAAAAAAAAAGGAATAGTCCATCTAACACCATCCTCTACACAGGTTGACAATGCTAATGTCCAAAGGTTGCTACACTCTCCTCCAGAGATGCAGTGAAGGAGTGAGTGTAGCTACCCTATGACAGGAAGTGTGTTAATGCTGGTGATCCCCAGGTGAAAAAAAGTAAATGCAGCCACCACATCTAAAGATTAGTAAATTGTAATATATTACATTTGTATTTTTGAGTTTAGATATACTTTCATTTCCAGCATCTACCAAAATATCACATGGACCAAACTTTTAATGTGTGTCCCCACTGAAAATGTACTATCGTTTCCCTGACTAATGTTTACATCGGCGTCTTGTTAGACCCAGCAGTACAGATAGATAATAATCAACCCGCATGGAATTCTGGGAACTGTTATTTCACGTAGTAACAATTTTCTTATGTTTTTCGGCAGACGCAGATGAGCTGGATCACATACGTACAGTTCTGGATAATTCGGGTTGCCACCACCGCTTTTTATAGTGAGTAATTAGATGGGTAAAGTTTTGCCTCCTTTGGAACCATTTCACACGTTTTTGAGTGTAAATTAAAGCTAAACTCCAGGCAGATATACAAGACTTCCATTAATGCAGAGCTGTATTAAATAAAATGTGTAATGCCACGTACACACAATCTGACTTTCCGGCAGACTTGGTCCAGCAGACCGGAATCCGTTGGACAATTCGATCGTGTGTGGGCTCCAGCAGACTTTTTTTCCCAAAAATCCAACGGACCTAGAAATAAAACATGTTTCAAATCTATCCGATGGACTCAAGTCTGACATACTAAAAATCGGGAAAACCGTTCGTCTGTATGCTAGTCCGACGGACCAAATACGATGCAAGGGCAGCTATTGGCTACTCGCTATTGAACTTCCATGTTTAGTGCCGTTTACGTCATCACATTCAAAACAAACTTTCGAACAGATTTTGTCCGGTCTTGTGTGGCCAAGTCCATTTCGTTCAGAAAGTCCGTCGGACCTCTGCCGAAAGTCCTTCGGGAAGACCGTCAGACCTAGTCCGTCAAAGTCTGGTCGTCTGTGTACGCGGCATTAATGTGTTTTTTTTTCAATGTATGTAGTGTAAGTACCTGATTTTGACTTTGTATCAGATTAGAAGAGGAATAATAAGTCAAGTTGGGTGTGCTGAAGTGGTCATGTGATTAAAAAGCAACATACTGACAGGAGAGAGTAAAAGGACAGAAAGATTAGTTAAACAGTCTTCCACTTCTCTTTGTACTGTCCAATCACAGGTTGGGGGATGGAACAAGACCTGTAAGTGTTTATCAACTGCAGCAAGAAAAAAAAACAGGTCTCCTGCCTTGCCAGATGAGGGTGTGCTGTGTGGCATAGCTGTGTAAATCTTAGTACTGAGTAGACTAAAACACAAATACTTTGGAAAAACAGCTTTTGTATAGGGGTTTCTTCTGAGCATTTAGCAGTTCAGCTTTAGGAGATCACATAAACTCACTATAATTGGAAATTACATAGTGCCCACGTGACCCATTCCACTAATAGATTATCTGACTTTTTCAACTGCTGCCTATTATAGTGAAGAACTCTTGCTGAACTTTGCTCCTTCCATTTGGTAGAATGCCAAAATGGTTATTTCTAATGTTTGGTGTACTTTTATATTTCCTGCTATGAAATGGATATGGCAAGCTCTTCTTGCTGTTGACTGTAAGGCCAACTCCACAAAGACCTCAAAAGCAGCATGTGGTGTAATTACCAAAAACGGCCTATAAATCCAGAGGCCAGCATACTGAACCACATATCTCAATAAAAACAAGGCGCTTATTGAAGTGATTAGTTAACTGTGATCTAAGAGGAATGGTACTGGCAGCATACAAAAGGCTTAGTTTCCTGGGTTCTTGTTTCTGTCCCTTGAAGGACCCATTTCTGGTCAAATTAGAGATGTAAAATAATCAAATCAAATTTTTTGATTGACTGTAAAAGGAGGGGATTTAAATTGCCACGATCGAACCCATCCAAAAAATGTAATTGCTTTTAAAATGCATAGGGTTTTTTTTTTGTAGTGAGTTTGCCCATTCAATAAACTATATTGAAGGTGTTAGTTTATTGTCCAATTTCAGCTTCGCAGTAAAGCCTAGTACAAACAGACCAAATACGGGATGGCATTGGCTAGTTCAATAGCCTGTGTATACGGCAGCCAGTCCGAAGGGGTATGACCGAAAAAGGTCTGCCAATCAGCTCCTGATCAGTGCTCTCACCCAATGGCTGACCGGAGTACTCTGGTGGGGGAGGGTGTCCCCATGTCAGAACACAATAGCTCAAGCCCACTGGGTTGAACGAAAAGAAAACTACTAGTGCGTACTAGGCTTTACTGTTTTCTGCTAATCGTTCAAACCTGTGGGGTATAGATTCAATAATTTCTGGCAATTGTTGGTGATTGTATTTGAGATTCTTGGTGGATGGAAAGTGGGTGCTATGTGTATGGTGTCACAAATATTTAAAACAGTGGACCTGTGGACTTGGCACTCTTATGTATTTAGCCACCTGGGTCAGGTATGGGTTCACAGTATAGCTAAACTAAAAAACAAAAATGTAACACACTGTAGCTTCCAATCCTTAAAAGTGGTGGCTGCATTTATTTTTTATTTTTTTTTATTTTTTTTTCACCTGGTGATCTGGCCAGCAAAATATTCTTGTATTAGGCTCCATTCACACTTGTATGACTCGAAAGTTGCACCAATTTTGGAGTGCAACTTTGACACAACTTTGGATGGGTGCAACTTGGATACGAATTTGGCTTTGACCAGTGATAATGGGCAATAGTTGCACACAAGTTGCATTGTATAACATTCAGGAACGAATTTTATGCAACTTCTGAGGGTTAACATTGATATCTATAGCCCTCAAGTTACATAATAGTCAGACCAAAGTAGTGCAAGAACTACTTTGAAGTTGTTGCAACTTTATGTTGAGCATATATGAATGGGTATCATTGGAAAACATGGGGAACGTCTTGTCATGCAACTTTGATGTCCAAAGTTGCATAATAAGTCGCACAAGTGTGAATGGAGCCTTCAGGTTTCGCCATTCTGGATAGAGGAGACACCTTGGACAGCAGCATTGTGCTTTTTTTTTTTTTTTTATTTTTTTTTTTTTTTTAAGACATTTTTATTACTAGACATCAAAAGTTACATACTATATCAATCCAATACATAACTATGTCCATAGAAGTACAAATATATGAAGGAAGCAATATTCACCTCCGAACAATAATAAATAATAATAATAAATAAATAATAGTTACATACTACACATGTCATGAGTAATCATCTTCATATCCGTAATGTTAAATTCGGACCAGCAATATTTCTCATAGCCTAGTCAGTGCTTTTTATTTTATTTTTTTTTTAATTTATTTTTTTGAGAGCAGCATTATTAACTTGTGGAGAGGGTAGAGATCAATGCACTAGCACACGGGTAGGGAACCAAGATTTAGAAGGACTTTACTAACAAATTAAAGCCAAACTCCAGCTAACACTTTTTAAGCAGTTACAGACGCAGTTTTTTTTTATTGCTTTTGAGTTAAAGGGTTTACATAAATGAATAAAAACTGACCCTTGTAAGCATTCCTGTCAGTGATAAATGGTTTGTCTCATCTCTCTAACTGCCGCTTTTGCTTGGCAGCTGGTTCCATTATAGAAAGTTGAAAAACAACCTGGTGGTACAAGTCTGCTGTTTCCACTGCAGGTGGAGCTCAACCGCAGAGGCAATGCAGAGGGGGAGGGATACATGATGAACAGGGTTCCTCTATGTTTTCCTGTGTCACTGTGGCAGCGATCAATTTGGCTATTAATATTCCTGGTTATGCACTCTTTCGAAGAGACAGGGTAAAAAGGAAAGGTCTGAGCATGTAGGCCCTTTACAAAATAATCTAGAGTGTGTGAATGGGGACAAAGAAAAGGCAAATTTTATTAAATACTTTCTTCAGCTCTGTGTATACAAAGGAGCATAGGGTAGCTCAAGTCCATAATGAGAATGGTATTGACACAGCCCCAAATGCTCCACAATGGCTCAAATGTGATATGTACTGGAAATTTTTAGACAGAATAAAGGTGGATAAAGCACCTGGACCAGATGGCATCCACCCACCGATCCTAAAATAATCAAGCTCTGTCATTTCAAAGCTATTGTATCTAATTTTTAGGGACTTGTTAATGACTGGAATAGTACCACTGGCTTGGTGTAGAGCCAATGTGATGCCCATATTTAAAAAGGGATCAAATTCTTTACCAAGTAACTATAGACCTGTTAGTTTACCTTCTATAGTTGGGAAGATACTGGAGAGTTTAATAAAAGACCACATAGACAAGTTCTTTCTGGAAAAAATATTTTAAGAAAAATATGGATTCATGAAAGGCAGAAGTTGTCAAACAAATCTGATTTCTTTTTATGAGGAGTCAAGTAAATCCTTGGCCAGTGGGGTGGCTATGGACATGGTATACTTGGATTTTGCAAAAGTGTTTGACACAGTTTCCCACACACAGCTAATGTGTAAAGTCTACAGGTTTGGAAAGATCAATTTGTAAATGGATAGAAAGCTGGCTAAAAGACTAAATTCAGAGAGTAGTGGTTAATGATTAATACTCGGAATGGTCTATGATCAGTGGTGTACCCCAAGGTTCAGTGTTGGGACCTTTTACTTTTTAATATATTTATAGTCAGACTTGGAATAACGTCCTTACAGAATGTCTTCAATTTACAAGCTGACCTCAATGCACTGTTTAATTGGGCGACTACGTGGCAGATGAGGTTTAATGTGGATAAATGTAAAGTTATGCACTTGGAGACTAAGAATATGCATGCATCATACATACTAGGGGGAGTACAACTGTGGGGATCCATAACGGAGAAGGATATGGGGGTTTTGGTAGATCATAAGCTTAATAATAGCATGCAATTCCAAGCTGCGGTTTCTAAAAGAAGCAAGATTCTTTCTTGTATTAAGAGAGAGATGTTATTATGCCCCTATACTAATTATTAGTTGGCCCTTATCTGGAATATGCAGTTCAGCCAAGCTGATAAAGGGGATGGAGGAGCTCAGCTATGAGGAATGATTAGAAGAACTGAATTTATTCTCTTTTGAGAAGAAGAGAGTAAGGGGGGTATGATCAACATGTACAAATGCATAAGAGGTCCATATAATGAACTTGGTGTTGAGTTATTCGCTTTAAGATCATCACAGAGGACAAGGGGCACTCTTTATGCCTAGAGGAAAAGAGATTTAATCTTCAAATACGGAAAGGTTTCTTCATAGTAAGAGCTGTGAAAATGTGGATTAGATTCCCTCCAGAGATGGGTTTTGTCCAGCTCAGTAGATTCTAGATTCTTTCCTAAATGTACATAATAACTGGGTACTAACAACTTGATATATATATATTCTTTTTTTTTTTTAACTCGATGGTTTTCTTTTTTCAACCTGACTAACTATGTAACTCTGGTGGCCATCTTAGGTGTGCCAAAGTCTATTTAAGACCCTGTCCCCTGGGTTTGGTGTGCTTTATGCCAGTGGGTAATGTAGGGAAAGGTACCTCTCTGTCAGGCCAGCTGGAACCTGCTCTGTTTTGCTTGAAACCGTGAGTGCACCCGGTTGGGCAGCTTTCAACCAGGTTTGTGGTGAACTGTTGCTGCATTACTTCAATACAAGTTTTCTATTGCACCTAATTGAGTGAAATATTGCTGCCACACCATGCTGTACCCCACGTACAAGCCTAAGAAAAAAAGTTTTAAGGATTGGTAATCTGCAATAAGATATATATATATATATATATATATATATATATATATATATATATATATATATATATATATATATATATATATTTTTTTTTCTTTAGGTTTATAATTGCCTATTGGGCCCTTTCACATCTTTTCATTCTAGTGCATTGGACGGTAGTGCATTGTGGTGTGCTGCCTTAGTGTGTTGGGGTGCCCATGAAAATGAATTGCAGCATGACCGAACAACATATGGATTGTGTGCTACTTGAACTCACAGGTGTAATGGGCTTAAAAAATGCAGGGTTTTTAATTCATTTTTTTTTTTTATGAACTTGATGGACTTGTGTCTTTTTAACCTGACTAATTTATGTTGCTATGTCCATGGCTAGCCCAACTAATGGACTTGGCCCCTGGTAACCTCAACAGCAGTGTAGCCCAGGTCATTGTGTTTTTAGTGGTTTCTCCACCATGATCTCAAAGTCTGGCATCCTGTACAACAGTATATGCTGCACATACTTTGGGAATATCATAAATATTACTCTACATGAGGACAGATCCCAATAAGGCTGCCATCCAATTGGGATGCTGCTCACAGGAACTCCATAGAAGACACAGCAGGGAGATGAAATACTGAACTGTTCCTCCCAGAACAGCTAGATAAGCGAGGTGTCATCTGTGATGGAACCGTCCCACACTTCACTTGGGTGCTTCCGTAAGTATAACGCTTCCTCCAGTCTGAACATAGATATCAGATATTATAGCCACCTATTGCAACCATGAACTGACCAGGACTAGTTTAGCTACAAAACTGGAACTCTCATTAAACAAACTTACACAGAATATATACCCCACAGGAACAATACAAACTGCACACAGGAATATAATTACCATAGCTAGACAACAACCAACATGTACTATAAACATTGTTTAATTAGTTTAATTAGCCACCTGGACACTCAGCAGTCTCATTCCAGGTCAGACTTGCCGGCATTGAGCTCACAAAGTACAATACACATTATTATAAGTATAAACACATCCCCTACAGTAGTTTTGCTAGCAGACAATAGGTGTGTTAAGTGGCAAAGTTAACAATGGGTGAAAAACCCTTATGAGACACACTAGACCTAGTTACTTTAAACACACTATAGCAGGCGACCCCAGACAGGTGGCTTGACCATCTGTTTTGAGTCTCACAGTGTGAAGCAGTCACTATAGGCAATGAGACAGCTAGGCCCTATACAGGGACCCTGGGAGTGTCTGTGTGTCTTGGGGAGACATGGATTTGAATCCAAACTAACATGACCACTTCACAGATCCCCCAGACATACACCTCATAAAGAGTAGTGTTCCCTAAAAAGCCAGGGCTCATAGTCAGTAGGCAAGAAGCTAGCCTGCAGTCCCCTCCAAAAGCCTCTGTCCCAGACCAGCTGTATAAGCGAGGTATTGTCCTCTTGTTGGCGACTTACATTCTGAAGCATTTTTTTTGCAACAAGCGATGTATATGTATAAAAAGCAGGTGAATGATGTTCTTGTGTATTTTAGTTCTTGCAAGCTATAGGATCAGAAGTGTGATATAAGCCTAAGGAGGATTAGATGTTGTATAAGAATAGGTCTACTGGTGGTGGTGGCAACATTGCAGGAATAGACATTAGTGAGGATATAGATGGAGTTTATAAGGTTCCTAACAAGATTTGCTAGGGGCAGGGGCAAAATAAAAGCTGTGATTGTACAATTTTCATTAGAAGTCCTATTCTTTCCTTGTTTACATTTTGTGAAGCAGTAGTGATGGATCTGAAAGAAGAGCCCAAACATATTCTTCTCAACAGCCTACTGAAGTCTGTGTCCACAACTGGTTAAATTATCCCTCTAATTCTTGCTCCCCTCAAAATAATCTGAAATTGGGGGGAGTTATGGTGTATATACAGCTGGTCATCCATTGATCACACTCTAGCAGAAGCTCACCATTGGTTGCCATTTTTAACCCTGAGCAACATGGAGTTTGTAACTGCAAAAAAAGCTTGTATGTGGCTAATAGCTACGTTCTGTCTTATGTCTTGCAGCATGTGATTTCCTTGGAGGAAAACTGGCAAACCTGTTTGGTCTGAATTCTCCCAAATATCAGTATGCTATTGATGAATACAACAGAGCACAGGAAGAGGTAAAATGATAGTCTTCTTCAGCCAAACTGTTTTAATGGTCATACTCTACATGTCCCTGCTGTGTTTATATGGCTACAAAGCAGTGCTGTGACAAGGTCATCTAGTGCTCAAGCGAAGTTGCCAAATGGTTCCCCCCCCTCAAAATGTATGAGCTTAATGTATCAGCAAAAATCATCTCCCTCCCCTCCAAAAGAATGTAAGCACTAAACTTCACACTTCACAAGCCAAAATTCTCCCCCAAACTTTCCCAATGCCCCTGTTCCAGTGCAAATTCCCCCTTCCAGCTCAAATCCTCTCCCCCTCCCCAAACCACCCCCTTAGCACAAATCCTCTACCCCCCCCCAAATTTTCCTTCTGAGCATAAATTCCCCCACCCCCCTCGAAATTCCCCTCTCAGCAAAAAACCCCTGTCCTAGCAATTATTCCCCCCCCCCATTTCTCCTAACACAAATCCCCCAATCATCAGGGGCATGGTTTTGACATGAAGCAGTGAGGATGCTTCTCCTGTAAGCTCCGGCACTGGCACTCGTTATAACAGCCTTTATCGCAATAAATGGCAACCTACCTCATATGGACAGTATGTGAAAGCGAACGGGTAAGACCCTGCCTAAAAAGAACCCCTCTACTGGCTCCATCAAGCGCTTCCTAGCCACAGAACCAGAGGACTTCACTGAGACGTGCTGCCTAGGCCGCTCGCCGGGTGGTTCAGGCGCTGGTTTCGCCTCCCGTCATAGGCCTGATTCCACACGCCATTCCCCAGTATCCTCTGTTGGCTCGGGAGGGCATAGGAGCCCATCCAGACACTCAGGAGTTTCAGAGCTAGTGAGCGGTCTCCCCACCAAGCCAGACCTGGCCTTCATGCTTCTTGGCCTTGAGAAAGCTATTAAAAAGAAGTGTCTGCGGTTCGATCCGATCTAGCATAAGTGCTGGAATGAGTGGAGGAATTGGAACAATACCTTGATAGACATGCAGCGGCCATTAGAGACCTGCAGGCTACTAACCGCAATCTCGCCATAGCCCACTGAATGACTCTCTACAAAATTAAAGACAAGGAGAACCGCAACGGGCAGAACAACATACAGATCAGAAGCCTGCCAGAGACGACAGGGAATGATGACCTCCCCGCCTCAATCCGCGGCATCTTTAACAGCACACTGAGCAATCCGGCTGATCACCCTTTGAAGCTGGACAGAGTTCACCGGGCTCTCTGAGCCCGCAACTTGTCTTCGGACACCCTGAGGAATGTCACTTGCAGGGTCCATTATTTTTGTGGAAAAGGTGCTCATCATGAGGAAGGCAAGAGAAGCTGCCACCCTTGAATTTGATGGAGTCACCCTGTCTTTCTTCCCTGACCTGGCTAGGAAAACCCTGGAACGCCAGAGGGCACTAACAACCCTAACAGATAAGCTGCACTCTATCAACTACTGACGGGGGTTCCCTGACGCCCTCATAGCTAACAGAGGTGGTAAAACAGCTATTCTCCGCTTCTTAGAGAACTTGGACAAGTTCTGCATGGAGCTCAGCATCGAGCCTCGAACTCCCTGGTTGGCAGGATGCCATCCCTGCACTTCCTAATACATCTGAAGTAGGGATGAGCTTCGTGTTTGAGTTGAACATACGTTTGACTCGAACATCGGCTGTTCGCCCGTTCGGCGAACGTTATGGGCCGTTAGCGCCAAATTCGTGTGGCACTCACGGCCCACAATGCACTGCGTCATCGCAGTGCATTGCTGGCTCATGATTGGCCAAGCATGCACTGTGACCCCGCATGCTTGGCCAATCACAGCGCCAGCAGCGAGGAGAGCCATGATTGGCCACAGGCAGGATGCCTGTGGCCAATCATAGCTCAGGCTGTGTAGTACACGCCCCACACTATATAAGGCCGCCAGCGCGGCGGCCTTGTGTAGTGTGTTGGCGTCTGAAGCAGTTAGTGGGTGTTCTGTGTACCTTCAACACAGTATACACCGATCGTTATCGGTCGATTTTCGATCTTGCTCTTCTGTAGTGGTTGTTGTCTGCGTGCCCTGACCGCAGTATACACCGCTATATTCACCTCACCTATATAGCTAGTGATCTATCTTTTATAATAGAGCTTGCAGTCAGTAGTGTTAGGAGCTTGTGCGTGCTCTGTACCCAGTACACACCGCTATATCCACCTACATAGCTCTTCTCTATTTGAGCCCACTTGCCATCTGCAGGAGTTATTGGAAGTTGTGTGTGCCTCCAGCACAGCACAGTATACATCTGTATATACCCCTTTATTGCTGGTGTTCTATAATAAAGGCATCCCCAGGAGTTAGTGGGTGTTTTGTGCCTCCAGCACAATATACACCTGTATCTACCCTTTATTGCTGTTCTCTAATAGAGCCATCTGCAGGGCTTGGTGGTTGTTGTGTGACTCCATTACAGTATACCCCTTTATCTCTGGTGTTCTATAATAAAGGCATCTGCAGGAGTTAGTGGGTGTTGTGTGCCTCTAGCACAATATACACTACCCAACTGCTGTTTTACCCAACTCCCTTCAGGCCATTACCATGTCTGGAAGGCCAGCAAGGAGAGGCAGACAGGCGCAAGCCGATAAAAGAGGGCAAGCAGGCTCTGTGTCTAGAGACAACAGTGATGGTCGTGGGCGCGGTGCATTGTCATCAGCACGTGGCCATGGGACACGCTTGTCCTTCTTTTCGGCAGCTGGACATGTTGAACCGCAACATGCCAACGACTTGGTAGAGTGGATGACCAAGCCCTCTTCATCCTCCTCATCCTCTCTCACCCAGTCTCAGGGTACTAGCAAAGCAGCTGCCAACGCATCGTCTTCCCTCATCTCAATGTCATCATCAGTGGCTCCTTCCCTAGACCCACCACGTCCTCCTGAGGAGTCTCCTGAACTCTTTGAGCACAGTGTTGGGTACATGCTCCAGGAGGATGCCCAGTGTTTTGTAGCCTCTGATGATGACACTCAGCTAGAGGAAGGCAGTAGCGTGAATGCAGAGAGAGGGGATGCTCAGGAAGGACAGCAATCTGGCAGTCATGTTTCACAAGCTGCAGCATATTGCCAGGTTTGCTACAACGATGAAGAGGGAGGGGATGATGAGGGCACTGACTCCACATGGGTGCCTGGTAGGAGAGAGGAGGAGGAGGAGGAGGCACATGTCCAACGAGGCAGGATGGCCTCCAGGGGCCAGCTTAGGGGCAGCACACCGACTGAATCACACCGCAGAGCTCCGCCTGTGCAGGGTGCTGCCTCTGCGCGTTATTTTCTAAAAGTTCTTTGGTGTGGGCCTTTTTTGAGACGAGTGCATCAGATCGCACCGTTGCTATTTGCAACATATGTCTCAAGCGTATCTAGCCAAAACATCAGGCGCTTGGGCACCACATGCTTGACCAGACATATGTTGACCTGCCATGCAGCTCGTTGGCAAGCGTACCTCAAAGACCCACACCAAAGAACAAAGTGGACCTCTCCTTGCTCCTCATCAGCTGGCATCTCCAACCCCACTAGACCTTCAGTCCTCTCTGAAACCTGCTCTGAGAGGAATGAAGGTGTAGAATTAGGTGTGTCACAGCCAAGTGCTTCCGGGAACTCTGCTAGCGGTACACCCACGTCCGATTATAGCAGGCAAATGTCCCTGCCCCAGCTGCTGGACCAGCGAAAGAAGTTCACTCCCAGCCATCCACATGCCCAACGGTTGAATGCTAGCTTGGCTTAATTGCTAGCACTTCAACTGCTGCCTTTTCAGTTGGTAGACTCGGCCCCCTTCCGTGAGTTTGTACAATGTGCGGTTCCTCAGTGGCAGGTCCCCAAACGCCACTTTTTCTCAATGAAGGCGATTCCGGCTCTCTACCGGCATGTGGAAGGCAATGTCCTTGCCTCGCTGGACAGGGCGGTCAGCGGTAAGGTGCATATTACCGCTGACTCATGGTCCAGCAGGCATGGACAGGGACGTTACCTGTCTTTCACGGCCCATTGGGTCACTCTTCTGGCAGCTGGGAAGGATGCAGGACAAGGTGCAGTAGTGTTGGAGGTTGTTCCGCCACCACGCCTCCAAAATGCTACTATTGGTTGTGACACACCTCTCTCCTCCACCCCCTCCTCTTCTTCTTCCTCCATGGCCTCTTCCAGTGCACTGTCCTCAGAACCAGCGGTGCTCCGTAGGCGTTCCAGAGGCTACGCAAGTACGCAGGCAAAACGATGCCATGCCGTGCTTGCGCTGGTTTGTTTGGGGGACAGGAGCCACACTGGGGCGCATGTTTTGTCAGCTCTGCAGGGGCAGGCCGAGAGGTGGTTGACGCTACGCCAGCTTAAGCCAGGAATGGTGCTTTGCGACAATGGCACCAACCTCCTCTCCACCCTCCGACAGGGAAAACTGACCCATGTGCCCTGTGTAGCTCACGTCCTTAACCTGGTGGTGCAGCGGTTCTTGGGCAGGTACCCGGGCTTAGAGGATGTCCTGAAGCAGGCCAGGAAAGTCTGTGTGCATTTCCGCCGATCATTTAATGCCTGTGCTCGGCTGGCTGGGCTCCAAAAGGAGTTGAACCTGCCCAAGAACCGCCTTATATGTGACATGCCCACCAGGTGGAACTCAACGTTGGCCATGCTGCAGCGGCTGCACACGCAGCAGAGGGCCATCAATGAGTACCTGTGCGACTACGGCACCAGGACAGAGTCAGGGGAGCTTGGTTTTTTCTCACCACGCCAGTGGGGCATGATCAGGGATGCATGCACTGTCCTGTCACCATTTGAGGAGGCCACAAGGATGGTGAGCAGTGACGGTGCATGCATCAGTGACACTGTACCTCTTGTCCACCTCTTGGAGCATACGCTGCGTGGAATAATGGACAGGGAACTTGAGGCAGAACAGAGGCAGGAAGAGGAGGACTTCCTTGCCTCTCAAGGCCCCCTTTATCCAGACAGTGTTCCTGCTGTGCCACCCATCACACAGGAAGAGGATGAGGAGGAGGAAGAGGAGGAGGAGGAGGATGATTGTGTCAGCATGGAGGTGGAGGCTGGCACTCAGCAGCAGCAGTCTTGTAGGGATGATTTACAGTCCCAAGAAACACGTGGACTTGTACGTGGCTGGGAGGAGGTAGCTGCGGATCATGTTGTTCTTAGTGAACCAGAGGACTCCGGACCGAATGCCTCAGCTAACCTACGCTGCATGGCCTCCCTGATCCTGCAAAGCCTGCGGAGGGATCCTCGTATTCCTCAGATCAAGGAGAGGGACCATTACTGGCTGGCCACTCTCCTTGATCCATGGTACAAGGGTAAGGTTGCCGACCTTATCTTGCCATCGCAGAGGGAGCAGAGGATGAGACATCTCCGGGAGGCCTTGCAGAAAGGTCTGTGCAACGCGTTCCCAGAGACTGGGAGGTTACAAACTCCTGGTCCTGGACATCGGTCAGAAGGAGCGGTGGAGAAGGTGGCCGTCTGATGCTTTCAGACAATTTTTTAGTCCGCAGCCCCAAGGTATGATCGGTTCCAGCAACCATCGCCTGCGTCTGATTTACATGGTGCAGGAATACCTAGGGGCAAGGTCAGACTTGGACACCTTTCCCACCGAAAATCCTCTGGCTTACTGGGTCTTGAGGATGGATCACTGGCCAGAGCTTGCACAGTATGCAATTGAGCTACTGGCCTGTCCTGCATCCAGCGTTCTTTCGGAACGCACCTTCAGTGCTGCTGGTGGCTTTGTTACCGATCACAGGGTGCGCCTGTCCACCGAATCAGTTGATCGACTGACCTTCATCAAGATGAATCAGTCTTGGATCACCCACAGCTACCAACCACCTGAAGCTGATGTAACCGAATAATTTTTTTTGAAATATCACATCCCTTCAAGACTGCCTATGCTGATGCTGAGTGACTGTCCTGTTATGTTGATTGTCTATCCTCTTCCTCCTCCGCTGATATGTTGGAAGAACATATCTGGTTCTGGGTGATGCCATCAGCCCAATTTTTCTGCCCCTGTTTAACAGGGGCGTTTAATTAAAATTTTTGATGCAATGCTTTGCAGCAGGGCTAATTCCTGCAATAAAACAAGAGTATATGGGAGAGGTTGCAGTGTCGTGGCACCAGCACCAGTGCCTAAGGCCCAATTTTTCTGCCCCTGTTTAACAGGGACATGTAATTACAATTCTTGATATAATATTTCACAGGAGGGCCCCTTCCTGTGCCCACCCAGAGTAACGGTGAGGACTTATAGTGTTGTGGCACCAGCACCACAACCACCAAAGGTCAATTTTTCTACCACTGTTCAACAATGGCATGTAATTACAATTCTTGATATAATCGTTCACAGCAGGGCGCTCCAGCGCACACCAAGAGTCACTTTGAGGGCTTACAATGTTGTGGCAAAACCAACACCTTGTTCCGCCATTTCTGCAGAGCATATAGGGCAGGCCCCTACTTTCAAACATCCAACTTACAAACATCTCCTACTTGCAAACGGAAGGAGATAACAGCAAGTGAGATGAAAAAAGATGGACGACAAAACAAATTATACAGGGGTGATAACCCTTCCCTATGTTTTCCAAAAAGCTTAAAAATAGTTTTTTTGACTGGAGCTACACTTTAAAAATGTACCAGTTGAAAATTACAAACAGATTCAACTTAACACAACAAACCTACACAGTCTCTGTCTTGTTTGCACCGCCTGTATACTGCTATTCTGAGTATATAGGGCCTGGGGGCCACACGCATTTCCTTTTTTTAATATGAGTATGGGGTTCCCCTTAATATGCGTACAAGACCCAAAGGGGCTGGTAATGGGCAGGGAGGGCTACCCATGCCATTTTTCTCAATGATTTTCAACCATATTGCAGGAACCAGATATAACATTAAAACCGCAAGCAGCTTTAAATGACGTTATTTCCGTTAAATGTCATTTTGTGCAGGGACTGTTCTAAACACTGGAAACATGTGGCACTTCACAGGCATACTACAGACACCCCCCAGGCACCATATTTAAAGGAATATTTCATTTTTTTTCCACTTTAATCATCATTAAAGTCAGCGCTCCCGCCAAAACGGCCATTTTTAAAAACATTTTAGGCATTGACCCATGTCCCCTGGGGCAGGAGCCAGGTCCCCAAACCCTTTTTAGGACAGTAACGTTCGAGTCCCATAGACTTCAATGGGGTTCTAACGTTCGTACGAATTTGGGGTCCGTTCGAAAGTTCTGGTGCGAACCGAACCGGGGGGTGTTCGGCTCATCCCTAATCTGAAGTGAATTGTCAGAAAGTGGCACTGAAACACCACTCTGCTGCACCGAGCTCTACACCACAAATGGGCTAACTCCCTGTACCGTAGATGTGATTCCCCCCCAGTGGGGTTTCCACCTCCGAATACCGCAAGCAAGTATCACATGTTTGTTTACTCCTGCTGTCATTTCTGTTCAGTTGGACAATTTACTCTCCGCTTGTCAGTGACCTGGTTGTGCCTTTTTACTGCTAATTGTAAGATGCACACTTTCATGTCTTTACCTGCAACTAACGTTTAATATTGCAGAATTGTCTTCTGTTCAGTGCCGGCACTGGAGCACTCAGATGGTGCACGCACTAGTTTGGCATGCACTGTCTGAGACCCAGGGCTGCATTACCCCCCTTACGGGGCACCGTTTGGCCCTATTCCCGTGTGTGGTTGCCCTCACTAGGGTGATATGCTTTGCGTGCATACAATGGACATGTATGTATGGCAGTTAATGTTTCTCAATTGACCTTCTATGCTCTCTCGTTTCCTTTTTCTGCCCTTTTTCTTCTTCCTGCTTTCCTGACCCTCTTCCCTCCCCTGCCTCTACCTCAGACACCTCGGTTGTATATTTACCACTAATCTCCCCGATGGTTACAATAGCTATGACAAACCTGATCTCCCTCAATGTGAGGGGACTTTATGCCCCCAGTAAGAGACATAACCTTTATTGCTTAATCGCTTGCAGGGAGACTTTCTTTTTTTATGCAAGAAACTCACCTTACTCATACTACCTCAGTCAAGCTATATTCACAACAGTACCCTATGTGGCTCTACATCCTTTCAGATGTTAATAAGGCAATGGGGGTGGCCATTGAATTCTGAAGGGGAACCTCCTTTACATTAGAAACCACTTTGAGTGATCCCTCTGGAAGATGCCTTTTCTTGAAATGCAGCCTTTGTAACATGCCCTGCACTCTAGCAAATGTTTACGCCCCCAACCATGATAAAGTGGGTTTCTTAGCTACCACTCTAACTAAATTGAAAGACATTGTTCGCGGATACATTTTCTTGGCCGGGGACTTTAATACCCCCATGGAACCCATCGTGGACACCTCTCAGGGTAGATATAGCATCCTTCTCAAACGCCTAGCTTTTATCCGCACAAGATTCCATGATGCTCAACGCATGGGTATCTGTAGGGTGATGCATCCACGAGAGAGACTACACTCACTATTCACACCTCCATTGCTCCTATTCAAGGATAGATTATTTCTTTATAGACCATCACCACTTAGCTTTGACACTACACTCCCACATTGAAACCTTGATGATCTTCCAGACCATGCCCCAATTAGTCTCAAATTCAAAATCCCTTCTCCTACCCTTAAAATCCACAAAATGGAAGTTGAATGATTCCCTTATCTCTGATGACATTGACAAAAAGCAGATTTGAGATGAACTCTCTCTAAATTTTAAGGACAATATGACCCCAGATGTGTCACCTGGTGTACTCTGGGAAGCTCATAAGGTGCATTTACGTATGAAGCTCATAGAACTAGGTTCTAGGAAAAAGAGAGGGAACACATCTACAATCGCAGCTAATCAAGGACATTGGAGCCCTAGAGAAGAACCACAAAACGTTGCATTCACTGTCACTCTACCACTCTCTGACTTTGAAGAGAGAAGAATTAAAAGCTTTTTTCCACTACGACCTTAAATCCCAACTCTGCATAGTTGCCCAACACTTCTACGAATGGGGTAATAAGCCCAGACGGCTTCTAGCTCGCTCATTACAGCAGAACAAATAAGCATCCTCTATAGCCAAAATCAAGACAACCTCAGATACCCTGGTGCATGAAACTGCGGAAATGGCAAAAGAATCCCGAACCTTCCACCAGCAGCTCTACCACGTTTGCAATAATACAGCGGATAGGGAGACTAGGGAATTCCTCATTCAGAAGTACCTTACACAAGCTAACCTTTTGAAAGACTCCCTGCTCCTGCTCTGGAAGCCCTGGAAGGGGAATTCACTGCCTCGGAATTACGAGTGGCACTTAAGACCATGGCCAACAGTAAAGCACTGGGCCCTGATGGTCTAACAATAGCTTATTACCGCGCCTTCGTGGACATATTGCTTCCCCGACTAACGTCTTATGCCAACTCGGTCTCTACAGGCAATAAATAAACAAAAGTAGGTCTACTGATTATGCGTGTAATAAGTACTGCGAATTGGTGACAGGGGACTGCCCTCTAACCTCTATCAAGATGCACACAGAAAAAGCAAGGGTCCCAAAAGAGTGGCGACCCAAGAAAGTGACGCTCACTGAGGGGCAATACACCAGAATCTCTAATCAATCCTTCTTTATTGAAAATGAATAAATATTAAATTTATTGTAATTTACACAGTACAAAAATATCTCTAAAACACGCTCTAAGGCAGGATCAAGGACCACTATAAGAATAACTAACATGAAAAACTGTTACCGATCGAATAGTGGAAACATGAACACATAAACAGTGCTTACATCAAACCTAAAACAAAAAACACATACATGTCCGGACGCCGGCGAAATTGGTGCCGATCCAAGCTGATGCTAATGAATATGCATCAACAGAGGCTAAATAGCAAAATAGGATCCGCACCAATTTCCCCGGAGGCTCGAGCCAGCTAGAAGACAACCCTTCCGAGCCTATTGAACATCTTAAAAATGTATGGTGAAGTCTCAAATTTCAAGAGGAACCCCTCAAAATCTGAAATTTTGACTATAAATGTTGCCCCACAGGAGGTTCAAATGCTTAAACAGAATTTTCCTTTTACCTGGCGGGATAAGGAAATCAAGTATCTTAGAGTTAAAAATAACACCTACACATGATATGTTATGTCAACAAAATTTTATTCCGTTAATAAACGATATTTAAACAGAATTAAACACTATGGCCCCTAGACAGATCTTGGATTAACAGGATAAATTGCTTAAAGATGATTATATTCCCTAAAATATTATATAAAATACAAATGTTACCAATTCCGATGCCTGAATTATATTTTAATAAACTAAATCTGCTATTTCGCAGGTTTATTTGGTGGCATAAAAAAACACGAATAAGCTTGGGAATACTCTCCAGAGATAAGACTCAAAGGGGTCTGGGGGTTCCCGGATATTAATACCTATTAATATACAATTTTAATGGCACGAGTGGTGCAATTGGGATGGATAAGTAATGTCTCATTAGGTAAAGTGATATGGATTCCATCAAATTTAAGAGATTTAGATGTTCACACACACAATCACACGGACCACAATGGTAATGTGGGATAGGTTCATAAAAAACAAAAATGGGATCACAATTCCCCGTTAATACCCTTATGTGACACTAATTATTTTGCACCGGGGAAAGATAGGACATTTGGAGGGTGGATTAGAAATAAGGAGGCACAATTAAAAGATATTATTAATAAAGTCAAAATTTGCCCGTTTCAGGAATTAAAGATGAAAAAAGAGGTGTTAGATATAAATTGGTGGAGGTACGCCCAGCTGAAACATTTTGTGGAATCCCTCCCATATCTGATTAGATCAGCAGATAGCTTGCTCCCATTAGAGCAGTTTCGTGTGGCGACTGAAGGAAGGAGAGGGATTGCGAAGGTATATAAAATATTGAGTGGTTTAAAAATATCGGAACCCCCCCCCCCCGCATACATTAAAAAATGGGATGAAGAGATTGGGACTAGAAGTACGGAGGCTGAGATTAATAAGATATTAAAGATGCCGCATGCAAT
The DNA here is from genome assembly GCF_037356315.1 of Lithobates pipiens. NCBI lineage: Eukaryota > Metazoa > Chordata > Amphibia > Anura > Ranidae > Lithobates > Lithobates pipiens. The sequence continues at coordinate 81,422,511 of NW_027507758.1, read as the reverse complement.
CTCACCAGACTGTCATTTATTGGAGATGAACTACAAGTGTATGGCCCGGTGGTATATAACCCCAGATAGAATACATCAATTTCAAAAAGGGCTCTCCAACCTATGCTGGAGGGGATGCTCAGAAACAGGCTCTATGATCCACATTTGGTGGTCATGCCCTAAAATTAAAGTTTTCTGGAAGACCGTTTTGTTAATAATCAAAGAAATCACAGGTCTAAATATCCCAGAAGACCCTAGGGTACGCCTGCTTCATGGGACCACTTTGCCTATTAAACAATACAGGCTATCATTGACACCATGTCTACTAAATGCTGCAAAGAGTTTAATCCCCTGCCAGTGGAAAAACCCAGAGACTCCCTCTTTGAAAAGTTGGTTTAGTAAAATCAACAAAATTTATAATCTGGAGTATTTAAAGCATAGTGGAGAACCAGGAGAAACGGGATTTGTAAAGAGATGGAAAGTTTGGGAAAAATACCAACAAACATCAAGATATGTCGAAAGGATGGCAGAAGTATTGTAGAACGATTACGGGCGGAATGGGTAGGATATTCGACATAGAGGAGAAACCTAGGGTGGGGGTTGGGTGGGGGGCTTGGTGGAAGGCTGGAATAAAATTTTGTAAAGATATGTATATTGTGAGCAGATTAATTCTGAGCCCAATGGGCATAGCTTACTGTAAAAAAAAGACAAAAATAGCCAGGAGGACAGCAATAACTGTAAAGCCTCGGGCATGGTAGCACCACTATCTGGAATCCAAAAAATTTAAATGACTAAAGTCACTCAGGATCATTTGCCATTAATTATTCATACAGGGACAATCGTCCATATAGTGCAGTGATCCAATCAGTGTAAACAATGTGATCATCCAGTAGAGGTACAAGAAATATATATAGAGTGTCAGCAGTGAAACAATCAGCGCGAAAACTTAGTCAAAATCTATTACTACTACTAGTCAATTAGTCAAAGACTACTTTTAGTCAACGTATCATTTCTCATTGGACATCAGGCAGTTCAACAGTGATAGGCTTCTTACTGGTCCTCCCACAAATACAATCTCTTGTAATGGATGGTGTACATACCAATAATGTTCATAGCCTCCAACGTTGGAAATTGAAGTAATGTGTATTTACAGGGCTAGGACTGAATTCATACTATCCCGCTCTGCCGATGTATAATCACCCATAGTGTACTGCATCAGTCTATGGTACTTCTGTAGGCTACAGCCATGCGCACGCTGGTTCCACTACTGGCCAAGACTTAAACAGACGTCTTCCTGTATATTAGCCGTAAGCTCATAGCCTGATCGGGGATTCTAGCCGCAGCGTGGCGTCCGACCGGAAGTGACCGGTTGATTGTTTCACTGCTGACACTCTCTATATATATTTCTTGTGCCTCTACTGGATGAATGCATTGTTTGGTAACAGTTTTTCATGTTAGTTATTCTTATAGTGGTCCTTGATCCTGCCTTAGAGCGTGTTTTAGAGATATTTTTGTACTGTGTAAATTACATTAAATTTAATATTTATTAATTTTCAATAAAGAAGGATTGATTAGAGATTCTGGTGTATTGCCCTTCAGTGAGCCTCACTTTTTTGGGTGCCTCTCTTTTGGGACCCTTGCTTTTTCTGTGTCGGTCTCTACAAGCAGTGCCATCGGACCAGAGACTCTCCACACTCACATCACTGTACTCCCTAAACCAGGCAGAGACCCCAGCCTTTGTGGCAGTAATCGACCTATCTCCTTATTAAATTTGGATGCCAAATTATACACTAAAGCCATTGCGCTCTGACTCCTGCCCCTGGTTCTTCAATGGATATCAAGGGACCAAACTGGATTCATCCCAGGTAGAGAGTCCCGGGACAATTCTCTAAGAACATTGTCCCCGATTTCTTGCGTGCGTAGGTTCTCTCAGCCCACCCTTCTCCTATCTACAGATGCTGAGAAAGCGTTTGATAGGGTGGACTGGGAGTAGCTGATGTCGACATTATCCCACATAGGCATTGGCCCGTCCATGTTAACAAGAATCTCAGCCCTTTACAGCTCCCCCACAGTTCAGCCAAGGAATAACGTCACTCTAAGTGATTCCTTCACCTTGCACATCTGCACTCGTCAGGGCTGTCCCCTTTCCCTGGAACCATTCCTTTCAACGATATGAAGCAACCCTGACATTCATGGAATCAAAATGGGCTCCACGGAGCATAAGTACGCAGCGTACGTGGATGACATACTATTTTATGTCCAGCAACCCCTTACCTCTGTTGTGCTTTTAAGGACATTTTCCCGCACAATATTTACTAAGTAATTTTTAACGAAGATATTTTTTAAGATACAGAATCAGTCTATATGACACAGTCTATATATGTGAAACGTATTCACGGAGACGAGTGATCATACAAAATAGTTACATTTATTGGTTGACAGAAAACAAATAATTACATGAAATATTAAAATACAGATTGCATTACTTGATCATTTTGACAATTACTGGAAACACCCTAAAACTGGGCGTAGTAGTACCTTGGACACAATTATCACCATTATCATTTCTCGGTAGAATCAATAACCTTTTGATACTTGACAATTAAACAGAATGTCTGTATTTCACACGTCCAACCGTTACTATACTGCAGGTAAGTAAGTGGTTAACAATGTGAAATAAATTAGACATTTGTTTGTCAATAAAGTTGGCATCTATGCAAAAAGAAATGTATGAAAAATTTTATTTAGAGAAAAATCTAAAAGGCGGTTATTGATTCGGGAGAAATATTTTCAATAATAGAACATTCAAAAAAATCAATATTTAAGAGAACATAGAATAGAAGATAAACATATATTTACCCATTTCCAATATGGCTATTAGTGTGGAGTATTAGTTACCAGGAATTTTAAGATGGCTGCCGTGGCTTCAACATTCCAAGGAGCAGGGATCTTCATGAATGTAAAATGTGTATTCATGCATGTCTTCCAGTGTCCCTTCTCAGGGGGGTTCCTAAGCTTCCCCCTGACTCTCTCCCCCCAGCTCTCCTCAGAGCTTCCTCCTTTTTTTCCTCCTTCTAGTTTCTTAAATATCCTTTTTAACAAAAGGATTATAAAATTATACTAAGTTCTGCCCAGAGGGTATGTGTTCCCCCCTCATTGGCCGGCAGACTTAATGGTTAGCTTTCCCGGGAGTCTCGTGATTTTAAGGTAATAGCACCTTCCACCACCAGGTGTCTCACCCATGTTTGGTGTTTTATTTCTTTAAGTGAATATTTTTCTAATTCTGTAATATGTGTTCGTTACTTATATGTTCTAACGAATATATTCGAGTGTTCAAGAATTATGGCATAATGTAGAATACGCTTTAACATAAATTTCCAATAATTACTTGCATAAATTGGTGATATATATGCATATCACTGTATATCTGTTAATCTTTAGTCCGTTTAGAAAGGACACAGGTTAGATATATCACAAACAATATCACATACAATTATTATCTATATGGATCCATGTATAATTTGGGTATCCAATCAATATTTGTTTATCTAAACATAGGTTAAATTCTTATACAATTCTAATCATGATTATATGTTTTTTTATAATACTAATTTGTTGCTAAAACACTTCTACTTATGATCACACTTTCATATATAATCTCTTTATGACAAAGTTCTTTAGATCATTAGATACTAAATTTATAATCTCAGTTGTGACCTATGTATAAATTGAATGGCTTAGAAAAATATAGATGATACTGGGAGATGAATCTTACAGCATGTTTTGGGATGAACTCTGAGCTTCCAATAAATGATTAAATGGGTTAGCTGTGTCCTTCAATATGTTTTTGGATGAGGCGTCAGCTATTTGCACGGTTGTATATTGTCCAAATAGTCTTTTACTTACGTACAATGGGGTTCTCTAGTTAAGGGTTATTTCCATGTGATAAATACTTATGCAAGTTTGGCCTTCTCACTCTAACCAACCAAATAAGTAAACAGCTTTTTATTTGGTGACAGAAGATACCATTGTTTCAGCGAGTTTCTTTTTTAAACACAGGTTTTGTAAAAGTTTAACAAGAACTAATCCTTTCAACATTTGGAAAAAAAAAACCTGCGAGATCTTGTACTTTGCTTTAAAGGTCTCCAAGAGGTCACAGTTCAATAAAATACTGAAATCCCTCATCTCGGCCAGCGAATATTAAATGTATTTCTTCATGAATTCACAACAAAGCCCCCCTTGTGAAGTGTTCAAATGCCGGAAGTCGTTTGAAAGACTTCACCAATGCAACAGTTTGAAGAAATATGGCTTTGCTCGGGCCTCGTAAGTTGAGTTGTGACGATGGATCCGGATTATGGATATATATAATTAAGAGGTATAGACACTTGCAGATGAGTGTAACTCTTTGAAAAACAAAATGGGTTTGTGATCGATGTGTGCATCTCAGGACCGTCATCTGTTGATTGGCAGGAAATGGACCATTCCGGGCACCTTTAGTCCTGGCCGTCCTGGTGGGTTCCGTCCATGTAGACTGGCCATCAGTGGTATCCCTGGATCCCCCATACGGTTCCTTCTCTGGATGTTCACACATGTTGGACTCTCGGTTCTGTTGACCGGCTCATGGACATCTTAGTCCTGTAAATGAAAATGGATTCCATGAGAAAAGATATATAAGTTTTTTTTTTTTACATGATCTGTGTTTGAGATCTCAGTGTCAAGTTGGTATCCTGGGCTTCCTCAGAGCCCTCCTCTTTCCCATTATGTTATCAGTCCTTTAACTAAACACTCTGGAAATCAAGACCAGGTATGACACATTGGCTATGGGAGACCAAGCTCCAGGGCTCATTATCATGAGGCCATTTATTAATATCTGTGGATACCAGACAATTCTGACTGACTTATGTTCTTCAGAACCATTTTTTTTTTAGCTTAATTGTAGCGGTTCTGGAATAATAACAATTAAAAACATTTCAGTTTGACATGTGACACTTACTGTCAGTATCAAAATATTTGACATCATAGTCAACCTTCTACTTGGGAGGAATAAAACAGATAAAATCTTCCCCCTTTGGGGTGTCAATACAACTCATTTGAGGCAATCAAACTACCTTATACGGGTGACTCCTCATCTTTTACCAAAATATCAAACCATTTAGGCCTCCTGATATTTATGTCTTTAGGATTCGGTCTTCCTCTGGAATTACCGTCTTCGGGACTTCTTGAAATTGGGCTGTTTGGAGCGACCTGTTTATGTCAGAGGAATGAAGTGACCACTGAAAAATAGGAGAATAGTTAATATCTAACAACCACAATCCCTCGGTAGGGATTTCAGGATCCTCATTACTGTAACCTGGGGAAAAACATGGTGTTAGAACCTCTGCTTCCTATATCTTTATTCAGTGCATTCCTCTGATTTATTTTAACATAGGCGCTTAAAAGGCTCTGTGGCCCTTGGGCTGGCCACAGGATTTGTCCCTGGAAGAAGTGTTATTCACGTTCCGTATAGCAATGAAACCGTGTAACATATCCATAATTTTGTCTATTTTGGTTTCCGTATTGCTTACAGGCTGATCAGAATTTGTTCGTGGGACCCGGTTTCTATACTTTCTGGGGACTACTGGCTCAATTTTATCAGACATATCCACATCAGAAACATTGTCTTGATTCTGGGATAGTTGTCTGGGCCTTAGTTGTTCCCTATTGTTCTGGGGATTTTGGGGTGTCTTACCCTGTAATTTCTCCCTATTTACCTGTGTAGGCCCCCGAAGTCCATTACACCGGTAAAGGTGAGGGTGTCTACCCTTAGTTTTAAATCTGACCCGTTGGAGATATACCCTATAGTTTCTCCTAAACCTTGGGTCTGGATCCTTTGGATGAGACTCCTGAGGTGGTCTTTTAACTCCCCCTCTAAAGGGTGGTCTCTGCTCCCCCCTTCTGATGGGTGGGGACATTGGTTTCCCGCTGGGGAGACTCGGTAGCATCTCTCTGACTATATCAGCGTATCTCTTTCTCTTGGTTTTGGGCTGTAATGATTGAGGAGATACATAAAATTCATCCACAAGTTTCATTATAGGGCTTTCAGGCCTTCCATTGTTTTCACCAGTTTGTTGGATAGAGTACAAATTGTTACTCTCTTTTACCAAAGACTCCAGTGAACACCCCCCTTTGTAGTCTTTCGCCAAATTCACTTTTATGTGGGTAGGCGGGGCCTTGAAGAACATGGGTTCAAACTCAAGTTCATTATAACTTGGCTCCTTTTCTGCTAAGTGGACAGCACCCTTGAGCACAGCCATAACTTCGGTGGGGCTTTGATCACTGGTGCGTGTGATATTGTGTATATCCACTCTAGCTGCGTTAACATTTTTATGTGGGACAAATCCTAGATGACAGATGTTTTTAATTGTTTGCCAGGCAGTACCCCACAGACTTATTACATCTTCGCAGAATGAACGGAGTTTGGGTTCAAATACCCACGGTAAGAAATGAATCTTAGATTGGTCATCATTTAGGCCTAAAACTGATAAAGCATTTTCATAGATTTCAATGTGGTCAATAATGTGCATGGATCCCTCTTCCTTAAACACCGGGACAGCATCTTTTAAAAATTGTATTATTTCTGAGGCGTCCTGTTTAGGGGTGCCTGTATTTTTCTCTGATCCCAAAGAAAACTGATTAGGCATACCTTCATGTGGTGGTTCAATTTTTACCCCCCTTTGCTCTACAGATGGCTTGGGGTAGAATATAGTTTCTTTTCCTAATTCTTTTTCATTATGTAACTCCCAAATTTTAGGTTGAGAGTCATATTTTGGAGTATTGTCAGACTCTATACTTTCAGGTTTAAGCATCTGAGCATTATCCTGAGGCATAAACTCCCCTTGTTCTTTTAATTCTTCTGGTTGCTTAATTAGGGATTCCTGTCCTGACCTAAGCTGATTTGTTTCTTCTTTTAAATTTCTACTGCATATTACTCGGCAACTTTCTTCAGGAGACTCGTTTTCCTGCAGAAAATTTTCCTTCTCCTCTCTTGTATTGTTTATTATTTCTTTATTTAATTGATAACATTTGTACAGCATTATTATTGTATTATTGTGCATCTGTTCTGCTTTAATTAAGAACCTCTCCTTCTCTTTTGATTGTTTATACTTTTTATTTAATTGGTGAAATTCGTCCAGCATTATTACATCATTTTGTAACTGTTCTGTTTCATATTTCACCATTTTCGCTATAGCCTCATCAAAATAATCTGCCTTGTCTTTAATCTCCTTTAGCTTTTTTGTGAGCTCACATTCCCCTCCTATTAACTGGGACTGGGATTCTAAGATATCACTCTCTAGTTGGGTATATTGACGTTTAAACTCACTATAAAGATACATCAGGTTAGTGCTTGGTTCAAAATGCATGTGATCAGGCCTTTCTATTTCCTTTGTCTCAGATGAGCTGTCTGTGAGTTCAATGCTTTGACCTTCCACGTTCCCTACGTCTTTTATTGATTGACGGGTGTGGTTTATAAGGTCTTCAATGAGTGCTTCTAGACCATTCTCATTAGACAAACTTTTTTCGGCATGATTTATCATGTTACTTTTTGACATTATATCCAACATTTCCTGTTCTTGTATCCATTTTGTCTGAGTACTCATATTACCACTAAGGGCTGACTCTTGATAATCCCCATCAAAATAAAATTCACTTTGACCAGACATTTTTCTTGGCAAAAATATTTTTTTAAAAGTTAATAATTAATAATTTCATGCAAAATATTATTTCTGTCACCACCGTAACTATGATTGATCCTGTACAAAATATCGACGTTATCTCACGCAGTGCCTCCATTTATATATGTTGTGCTTTTAAGGACATTTTCCCGCACAATATTTACTAAGTAATTTTTAACGAAGATATTTTTTAAGATACAGAATCAGTCTATATGACACAGTCTATATATGTGAAACGTATTCACGGAGACGAGTGATCATACAAAATAGTTACATTTATTGGTTGACAGAAAACAAATAATTACATGAAATATTAAAATACAGATTGCATTACTTGATCATTTTGACAATTACTGGAAACACCCTAAAACTGGGCGTAGTAGTACCTTGGACACAATTATCACCATTATCATTTCTCGGTAGAATCAATAACCTTTTGATACTTGACAATTAAACAGAATGTCTGTATTTCACACGTCCAACCGTTACTATACTGCAGGTAAGTAAGTGGTTAACAATGTGAAATAAATTAGACATTTGTTTGTCAATAAAGTTGGCATCTATGCAAAAAGAAATGTATGAAAAATTTTATTTAGAGAAAAATCTAAAAGGCGGTTATTGATTCGGGAGAAATATTTTCAATAATAGAACATTCAAAAAAATCAATATTTAAGAGAACATAGAATAGAAGATAAACATATATTTACCCATTTCCAATATGGCTATTAGTGTGGAGTATTAGTTACCAGGAATTTTAAGATGGCTGCCGTGGCTTCAACATTCCAAGGAGCAGGGATCTTCATGAATGTAAAATGTGTATTCATGCATGTCTTCCAGTGTCCCTTCTCAGGGGGGTTCCTAAGCTTCCCCCTGACTCTCTCCCCCCAGCTCTCCTCAGAGCTTCCTCCTTTTTTTCCTCCTTCTAGTTTCTTAAATATCCTTTTTAACAAAAGGATTATAAAATTATACTAAGTTCTGCCCAGAGGGTATGTGTTCCCCCCTCATTGGCCGGCAGACTTAATGGTTAGCTTTCCCGGGAGTCTCGTGATTTTAAGGTAATAGCACCTTCCACCACCAGGTGTCTCACCCATGTTTGGTGTTTTATTTCTTTAAGTGAATATTTTTCTAATTCTGTAATATGTGTTCGTTACTTATATGTTCTAACGAATATATTCGAGTGTTCAAGAATTATGGCATAATGTAGAATACGCTTTAACATAAATTTCCAATAATTACTTGCATAAATTGGTGATATATATGCATATCACTGTATATCTGTTAATCTTTAGTCCGTTTAGAAAGGACACAGGTTAGATATATCACAAACAATATCACATACAATTATTATCTATATGGATCCATGTATAATTTGGGTATCCAATCAATATTTGTTTATCTAAACATTGGTTAAATTCTTATACAATTCTAATCATGATTATATGTTTTTTTATAATACTAATTTGTTGCTAAAACACTTCTACTTATGATCACACTTTCATATATAATCTCTTTATGACAAAGTTCTTTAGATCATTAGATACTAAATTTATAATCTCAGTTGTGACCTATGTATAAATTGAATGGCTTAGAAAAATATAGATGATACTGGGAGATGAATCTTACAGCATGTTTTGGGATGAACTCTGAGCTTCCAATAAATGATTAAATGGGTTAGCTGTGTCCTTCAATATGTTTTTGGATGAGGCGTCAGCTATTTGCACGGTTGTATATTGTCCAAATAGTCTTTTACTTACGTACAATGGGGTTCTCTAGTTAAGGGTTATTTCCATGTGATAAATACTTATGCAAGTTTGGCCTTCTCACTCTAACCAACCAAATAAGTAAACAGCTTTTTATTTGGTGACAGAAGATACCATTGTTTCAGCGAGTTTCTTTTTTAAACACAGGTTTTGTAAAAGTTTAACAAGAACTAATCCTTTCAACATTTGGAAAAAAAAAACCTGCGAGATCTTGTACTTTGCTTTAAAGGTCTCCAAGAGGTCACAGTTCAATAAAATACTGAAATCCCTCATCTCGGCCAGCGAATATTAAATGTATTTCTTCATGAATTCACAACACCTCCCTTCCCAACCTGATGTCGGCCTTCAAAAATTTTGGAGTCCTCTCTAATTTAAAATTAACCTATCCAAGTCGGAAATACTAAACATCTCTCTTGCATAAAACAGCAGAACATTTGAAACCATCCTTTCCCTTTAGCTGGCAACTTCACTCACTGAAAAACCTGGGAATATTCCTTACACCTAACCCAGCCTCTCTATTCTGTGTAAATTTCATCCCTTTACTGAATTCAATTAGAGCGGACCTCCAGCTGGCTCACTCTTGGCTGGGGAGAATTAGCATTGTAAAGATGAACATCTTGCCCCGCCTGCTTTACTTATTCCAGATGATCTCTTACAAGGTCCCCCTGGGGTTCTTCTCAGTGTCACAATCTATAATATGCAAATATGAATGGAACCAGAAGCATCCCCAAATTGCCAGACAACTGCTCATCAAACCTAAAAGAGAAGGGGTCTAGCTTTACCGGATTTTAAGAGTTGCTTCTTAGCAATAATTTTGAATAGGATATCAGACTGGAAATACCAGAAGGAATCTAAACAATGGGTGCAACTGGAACTCAACCTAAGCGGTTTGGACTTGTTCCCTCTGATCTGGATACCTAGTAAATTCTGTAAACTATCCTTGTCTACTTCACCACTTACCAAATCCTCCTTTTGTGATTTGGAACTCACTGTGTAAAACACATAAGTGTCCCAATTCTCCTATAATGTAGCTAACGGGACATGACTATTTCCCTCCAAGAAACCTTGACCCTAAATTCAGCGACTGGATCTCCACATCCCCAGTCTTACTCCACCAAGTGACAACGACCAATGGTATCTTACCTATATTCACACTTTTATCATCTCCCACAATCTCATTCATGGACCAGTGGAAATACCACCAGCTATCCAGGTTGGTCAAATCTCTACCACAACCAATACACTCCCTTTCGGATCTAACTCCAGTGGAGAGATTACTTGTGGATGATCAACCACCCGAGAAAGCTATCTCCTACATCCACCAGGCATTATTGGCCCTAAACCCATCAGTGGAGACCACATTCCTATCTAAATGAGAACAAGACCTACAAAGTTCTCTCTCAGAAACGCAACGTTCGAGGATCCTTCAACTAACCCACATCTCTGCAATATCCTCAAACTACAGAGGGAACTATAAAATGTTGACAAGGTGGCACTATACCCCTTTGGTGCTTCACAAAGTCTTTCCATCCATATCAGCGATATGTTGGTGAGGATGTGGAGAACAGGCGGCGCATGCTCACATCTGGTGGTTCTGCCCATGCATCTGCCCATATTGGGCTATTATATTGTACTGAATCAAAGAGATTCAGGGCTCTGCAATCACAAATTATCCAGGGGTGATACTGTTTAATTGTACAGGCAAATCAATAGGACAATATAAAAAATCCATAACGCCCACCTTTTGAATGCAACCAAGGTGCTTATACCCAGTCTTTGGAAACGGACCATCCCTATATTACGCCAATGGCTAATGGAGGTAGATCACATATACCATATGGAAGATATTACTTACTCCCTTAGAAATAAATCCAAACTATCCAAGAAGATATGGTTCAGCTACATATGCGGAAATCATATCTCAAACGGTGTAAACTGTCGACTAGTCGTTTACTGTACAAGTTGTGTCTTACTGAGGCAGGATAACCTTCCCCCCTCCCCCTCTCATCTACCTCACTTTCTTTTATCTTTTTCTTGCTATCTCTTGCTACTCAATCTTTCTTTTATATACAGTTTTCTATTTTGTTGTCCTCATAATGTGGTACGTTTTTGCCCTTGTATGGCAAGGGTTTTTGCATTTAGTACTCTACCAAACCAATGAGATGTACTGGTCTATGTTAAATGACCGGCCTTTAGTCCCATTGACGCCAAGTGTATGAAACTGATCCCACAAGTTATTCCTACTTCATGTAGAGATCTGTGTTTATTGAATGTGTCTGGGGAAATGTAACCTTATTTTATTGTAAACTGTTTCATATCTTTCAATAGAAATGTATTAAACAAAAAAAAAATCCTCCAATCATCCCTACTAGCCCAAATCCCGCTTCCTAACACAAAACCACATTTTCCATTAACTGCAGTTCTGTAGGATCAGTGCCACTTCCCCACCTCCTGCCTGATCATTAAACTTCTAGTAAACTTCACTAGACTAAAAACTTCTAACTTGAGCTCCCTCTTTCCTATTGTAACGCCCTGGGGTTCAGGGAGCTCCTCGCCAAATTCCTTGTCAGGAGTAGCTTCTACAGTCAGGGCTAGTGCTATTAGGCAAACCAGGCACCTGCTGGGGGCACTGCTGCCTAGGGTGCCTGGCCACTGGAGTTCCTACTCTCTTCACTCTGCAGCAAGCAACATAGTGTCAGAGGCGCAGCGGTGGTGGAGAACTGTGTCTGTGTCACGACTCCCGAATGGAAGCAAGCAAACATTCATTTATGGGCACTGGTAGGCTGCATTGATGGGTGCTGGTAGGCTGCATTGGATGGGCACTGGTGAGGTTGCATTTGATGGGCGCTGGTGAGGCTGCATTTGATGGGCGCTGGTGAGGCTGCATTTGATGGGCACTTCATTAAAAAGGTGGGGTATACATGGGCAGGGCAAAGGGGGTGGAGCCAGGGCACGGCAAAATGAGGTTTCGCCTAGTGTCAAAAACCCTTGCACCAGCCCTGGCTACAGTTAATTGATAGAGATCTATTGATTTGTCCCTAAGTTTGGCCTTGTTGCTTTTTTCTCTTCTACCACTAGGTTGCCGGGAACTTGGTGGTACTAGATATAAGAAAGGCAACCCAAGGTCAGGTTATGGGTATATGGGGTATCTCAGCCAATGGACGGAGGTTTTCTTGAATACGGGGGTTTTCTTGAATCCCTTGGCCTGCTGGGAGAACCTATATAGTCAGTTGAGGTCAGATGATCTCTGTTCTGTGCCACCTGGACCGCTGTCTGGGTGGATGTGTGTCATACGCCTTGGGCTGCTAGGCTGGAGAGCGGGCCTATCCCGGGGGAGTTGGGCTGCTAAGCTGTGTGAGGGCCTATGTAGAAGTAAGAGGGCAGCGCAGGGTTGGGACTGCGGCTTGAGGTCTAACCAAAAGTGCAGTTTCTGCCAGTCGGAGAACCTGTACTTGCCGGAGGTAGAAGGGAAGCTGTCGCCACTAAAGGACCAACCACCTTTTACCAGGGACCACAGTGAGTACCTGAAGCAAGTACCGAAGCAGTATTCTCACCGAACGGGCACGGTGGAGAATCGGGTAACTTCAGGTGGTGGCCAAGTCAGGGTTCCAGCCAGCTGAGGTGACACTTGCAGAGCAGCCTTGTGTGTCAAGCCAGGGGCTGAGCTGGTTAGCAGGTGTGAAGCTTGAAATTTATCTGGAGTGCCAAGCTAGGGAAAAGTGGCCGTGGTTTGCAATGCAGGCTACTCTGACTACCTGCACACAATTCTAACTATCCTAATGAACAACCTGTTACATTGGTCAAAATTTGCCTATATGAATTCCCTAATCTCTGCATTAGGAAGATTGACTCTTCATTTAAACTTCCTTTGTCTCAATGTTGGCAAGTTTAGCTACCCAACACATTGAAAGCCTATGGCAAAGCTCAGGGGACACAGGATTGACAAAAAACGTTCAAAGGGTCGGCAATGTAGATCGTGTTTTTGCTGTACTGCCCAATTACAGACATTCTTATGCTGTGTGTTTCTTAGTGAAAACTTTGTTTCATAAAGATGCATCATATACATGTGTCTTTTTAACCACTTAAGGACCACCTCATGCCGATTGTACGTCAGCAGAATGGCACGGCTGGGCACAAGCACGTACCTGTACGTTGCTTTTTAAGTGCCCAGCCGTGGGTCGGGAGCGTGCCGCCGCTGAGCTCCGTGACCGTGACTGTGGCCGCGGGACCAGCGGACCCGATCGTTGCTGGTGTCCCGCGATCGGGTCACAGAGCTGAAGAACGAGGAGAGGTCTGTGTAAACAAACCTCTCCCCGTGCTTCACTGTGTGGCTGTTCCCTTTTTATAGGGAAGGACGATCAGTGATGTCACATGCCAGGCCACGCCCCCCTACAATAAAAAAACACATAACGTCATACATAACACCTACACTGCCCCCTAGTAGTTAACTCCTTCACTGCCAGTGTCATTTACACAGGAATCAGTGCATTTAAATAGCACTGATTGCTGTATAAATGACAATTGTTCCAAAAATGTGTCAAAAATGTCCGATGTGTCCGCCATAATGTTGCAGTCACAATAAAAATAGCTGATCGCCGCCATTACTAGTAAAAAAAAAAAATAATAAAAATGCTATAAAACTATCCCCTATTTTGTAAACGCTATAACTTTTGCGCAAACCAATTTTTTTATTTTTTTTTTTTACCAAAAATATGTAGAAGAATACGTATCGGCCTAAACTGAGGAAAAAAAATGTTTTATATATTTTTTGGGGATATTTATTATAGCAAAAAGTAAAAAATTTTGCATTTTTTTTCAAAATTGTCGCTTTATTTTTGTTTATAGCGCAGAAAATAAAAACCGCAGAGGTGATCAAATACCACCAAAAGAAAGCTCTATTTGTGGGAAAAAAGGTACACCAATTTTGTTTGGGAACCACATCGAGCGTCTGCGCAATTGTCATTTAAAGCGACGCAGTGCCGAATCGCAAAAAAGGGGCTTGGTCCTTTGGCTGCAAATTGGTCCGGGGCTTAAGTGGTTAAAGATCATGTTTAGTGGTTTTGTATATATTTCCTTTTATATGATGCATTATGGTCAGGGCTAAAATACAAATTTTAAGAACCTTTTTTTAAAAGTAGGGTAAATATGAATTGCTGAGTAAAAAATATTTTGTATTTTTATTTCTAGCTAGTCGTGGGGGGCTATAAATTATTTTTCTAATTTTGTATCCGTAACTGCATTGCTGAATATAGCCTTTAGCGCTCAAAAAATTTACATTCTTATAAATAATTTTTAGCAAATATTCCTTCTTCCTTCATCCCCCTCCCTGCCTACCTATTAGGACAAGCTCTGTTTGCAGTTTTAGTTAAAAAGATCAAATGTTTTGAGAAATCCTGCCATTGAACCCTATATTAAATGTTTATTCGTCAAAGAAAAAAAAAAGCATATAATTAATTAAAAACAGATATAAAACATCAGTTTAAAGCAGAGTTCCACCCTAAAGTGGAACTTCTGCTCATCTGAACCTTCCCCCCCTGCGGTGTCACATTTGACATCTTTCAGGGGGGAGGGGGTGCAGATACCTGTATAAGATAGGTATTTGCACCCACTTCCGGGCATAGACTCCAACAGGAGTCTATGCCTCTTCCTGTCCCGGCACGCTGTCTGCTGGGACACACACAGGTCCCAGAGACAGCGCGGACCATTCGCATTGCGCTGCGCAACTCGCACATGCACAGTAGGGAACTGGGAAGTGAAGCCGCAATGCTTCACTTCCTGATCCCCTCACAGAGAATGGCGGCGGCAGCAGCCGAGAGCCGAGCGATCAATCGGCCTCGGCTGCCGACAACGCTGGACCCCAGGAAAGGTAAATATCTATTTATTAAAAGTTAGCAGCTGTAGTATTTATAGCTGCTGGCTTTTAATATTTTTTTTTCGGGTGGACTCCCTCTTTAAATACATCTTATAGACATTAATTTTCCAGCCACAATTTTTTTTTTTTTTTCAAAAGTCAGCAGTTACAAACACTGCAGCTGCTGACTTTTAATAAGGACACTTATCTGTCCAGGGAGCCTGTGATGTCAGCACCTGAGGCCGATCCGTCCATCGGATCATGTGCAGGAGCCGCCATTTATTTTTTAAAAGCAGCATTACGGCTGCTCTAAGGTCAAATTGCCTCTTAAAGCTGGGCTTCTAGTCTTTCCAACAATCTCTATTCAATCCGATCATCAGATATGTCAGATTAGGCCTTCAGTTGGCTCAAAGGAGAAATTATTTCAGACCCATCTCCCCATGTATGGCCAACTTTTGTCATCCTTAAAAAGCTAATTAGAGGCCTAAACTTCCAATACAAGCTGGTAATTATTCAGAAGCATGATTGTCCACTTTTTCTCTAAATATGCTTTTTGTTATTCAGGACAGTGATGAAGAGGATGATGGTACTTATATTGAAGAAATAGGAGATAAAAATGTCCTGAGAGAGAAGGATCACTTACAGATGCAGAGCATGGAATATGGAACCATTCAAAGCCAGGAGACATCACTGGATGCAGAAGACAAATATCATCTAGACTCGGAGACTCATAAGTCCAACGCTAGTCTGAATGAGAAATAGTCAGAGGATCTTAACCCACACACAAACTCAAGACTAAGTTAAAGTCACAAATTAATTTATGTGAAAGGGATGATGGTCTTCAAGTTGGTGACTACGAAAGCTGGAGGTGGACCTTCATGAAGCCTGTAAGCCAATCGCGATTGTACAAACTATCAAGGATACTGTATACTTTTATAGGCTGAAGCATTTATCTAAAGATATACAAGAATGAACAAAGTATAATGGAACGAGGAATGCTTGCAATGAGCCAAGATGGCAGCACAGTGTGGCAGTCAACAATTTCCCTACTACCCCTCTTTTTTTCTATTACATTAATGGTGTGAGAGTAGACAGATTGTGCTTATATCTTTCTAGTCACCTCCTTCTACCAGTAAAGGTAAATATATTTCCTGCTTACTGTCCTTACTTCCTGTCCATTGCATAGATGGGAACAGTGGTAGGGAAAATCCAATAAAAAGGAATGCTGGGAGCCATGTTTGGTTCCTCAGGTCCACAACTGAAAAGCTGCAGGTTGACTAAGTTGTGGTTAATAGGCAAGGAACTCAATGTACTGGAGTCACTAGCAGTCTTGAAATAGGAGTATCCATTCATTTCTGCTGAAAGATTAGTGCTGCATTAAGTTTTATAAAACAGTGTAGCTTAAAAAAATGTATTTTGTCCATCCAGGCTCTTACTAGCTCACTCCATTACCAACACATTTACCTTCTCTGCTCTCTAAATCTCAACTACAGTTAAACCCTGTGTAAGATCCATATAGTGTCAGAACTTATGCAGGGTTGACAACACTTTTGCCACTTTTCAGTTGACGGTGTTCAGGCCTGTTCCCTGGCTGTTCAGGGACAAGCATTGCATTCTGAGAGGATCAGGACCACCAGATATTTGACAGATCGTCAGGGAGGTATAGCAAAGGTGAGTAGAAGTGGATAAGGGACAGCAATGGAGAAGGTGGAAGAGTTTATTTAATTAAACAAGCTGAGCTGTTATTATTTAACTGAAGATTTATGCAATCAGCATTTGAACATCTCAGTAATTGAAATTTCCACTTCCCCTATCTGCGGATTATTTTGTTTTCATTTGTCCTGCCTGTTTTCAGGAGGTCTGGTCAGGAGTAGCATCATCCACTCTGTCTTCCTTCCTGAGAGTTTATCTGCATGACTACTTACCTGCTCACTATATTGCCTTTCACACATAAGCAGTACATCAGAATTGCAGGTGTGTGTGCATGACTTCCAGCTGGGAACAGTCCCATTGTAAGAGGTGGATGGCTAAATAGCTACTGATAGTAATACAGATTGGTTGTTGGTGTGCAATTCATGCAGTATTTCCTCATTACAGATTGTTATAAAAAACTGATTATTAAACTCAAACAGTTGTTTGTAAGTATTAAATTGTATAAATAGGTACAGGTATGATGAATATGCAAAATCATCTGGATTTTTTATTTTATTTTTCTTGTGCTCACACAGTATCTGACATAGAGAGAGGCAAATGTGATTGCAATAGTTATGAATTTTGGAACAGGGTAGGTCATTCTGAGTTTAGGGTAAGAGTTGAATTATACCACAGGCTCCAAATTTTATGGGGACAGTTCCTGTTTTCATACGCAACACTCTTCATAGGATATGATCTGTTTATTAAAGGTTTAATTCACAAGGTCCTCAGTACATGTATCTTATATGATCGAAAGCTTCCATCACTCTCTCCAGCAGGTGTAACAGTCCAGCTCTTTAGAACTCCAGAAAATAGCACTGGAGGCTGCATAGCAGCATATTTCTTGCAATGGTGAGTGCTCATTAATCAGTGCTGGCCACGGGACCATGCTGACCAATGAGAATTTTCTGAGGCACCGTTATTCCGGCTGGAGTGGGTTTTTGAAGATGGGCTTTATGGGCCAAAAACTGTGTAATGGGGCCAGTACTGTCTAATATGCCAAACAAACAAATGCCAGTTGTACGGGGGGGGGGGGGGGTGAACCCATACTAGGTATATAGTAGTAAGCACAGTGGTTACCTGCTTCAGCTTATTTTTCTTACCAACATATACATTAGGTATGGCTAACAATTTTGTACTGCCATTGTATGGTGTAGCTGCAGGGGTCTTCTGGAGATTCCGTGGTTCACATTATCGCTGAGACATGGCTGTATTTTAGGTTAGTACAGCTGAGTGTTCTAGTGACTGTGCTCTAATGTAGTGCCTAGGCACCCAGACAGTGGTAAATATTGCGGGAATACAAGTTGCGGCAGTCTTTATTTATAATCATACTCTTGGTAATACTTTGCTACAAAACTGTGGCATTGTGGGAGCAGGAGGAGTTACTCTGGGTAGGCCTACAGTTTTTGTTTGCCATTGTCCAATCCTCCTGTAGGCAACAGTATAACCTGGCAGTAGAAGGCTTCCTGTGTCCTTCAATGAGATCCAAGGAAAGGTCCTATGCTGAGTACACAAATCCTATTTTTTTTTTTCAATGCTAGGTCCACAGACCTGTACTAGGAGAAGAATAGATGCTAGCATTACTGATGACTTTCTAAAAATACAATTTGCCTGGCCAACTTTGGCTTCAATACGTTGTACTTATAACTGACCCAGAACAAACATACAGAATGCCTACTCTGCTTATTAGTTCCAGGTCAGTGACTGAGAAAATACTGAAACCATTGGGTCAGTGTGAAAGCCAGGGTTGTGGTATTTTCAGGAGGGTTGAGCAGTTATGTCATACATGTGTCCTCAGTTCAGGTTTCCTTGAGGCCCCTTTCACACTTCTATATTGCCCTAAACGCATGGTAAAACGCATGTTTTATCTCACATTAATCATCACACACCACTCTACATTATGCAATGCACATATGTTGTGTTAATAATTATCTTTAGGTATGGTAACTGCTGAATAATGGCCTGCCTTACTGGAACACAAGTTAAGTCACATTTCAATGTGTGCCAGTTTGCGGTAAATTAATGCTAAGGTGTGAAGGGGATTAAGTGAATCTGTGGTTGAAATGAAGCAAGTGAATGAGTAGCTGTACTTTATACTATACAGTATTGTCATTTCAATACAGTATGCCACTTCCACGATTATGGTCGCTGGAGCCGAGCCGAGTGCCTGGCGGGTGCGATGACTGCCTGGCACCCAGGGTCGCTCGTGAAAGAGCGAGAACTGGCATCTGTGTGTGTAAAATCACAAATCCGGTTCTGTCAGGGGAGAGAAGACAGATCGTGTGTTCCTACTAAGTAGGAACAACAATCTCGCTCCTCCTCTAGTCAGCCACATTCCCCCTTACAGTTAGAACACACCTAGGGAACACAGTTAACCCCTTGACCGCCCCCTAGTGTTAACCCCTTCCCTGCCAGTGACATTTATACAGAAATCAGTGCATTTTTTTTTTTTAGCAATGAACGCTGTATAAATGTCAATGATCCCAAAAAAAGTGTAAAAAGTGTCTGTCGCAATTTTCCAGTCCTGATAAAAAAAATCACTGCCGTTACTAGTAAAGAAAGTAATAATAAAAATGCCATAAATCTATCCCCTATTTTATAGACGCTATAACTTTTGCTCAAACCAATCAATTCTTATTAAACTCTTATTGCATTTTTTTTTTTTTC
Source organism: Lithobates pipiens (assembly GCF_037356315.1). Lineage (NCBI taxonomy): Eukaryota > Metazoa > Chordata > Amphibia > Anura > Ranidae > Lithobates > Lithobates pipiens. The sequence goes on along the minus strand of NW_027507758.1, from coordinate 81,402,850 downwards.
GATATTTTTATTTCTTTTTACCAAAAATATTTAGAAGAATACTGAGGAAGAAATGTGTTTTTTTTTTTATTTTATTTTTTTTAAATTGGGATATTTTTTATAGCAAAAAAAATGTTTTCCCCCCAAAATTGTAACTTTTTTTGTTTATATCACAAAAAATAAAAACTGCAGAGGTGATCAAATAGCACCAAAATAAAGCGCGATTTTTGGGGGAAAAAGGACGTCAATTTTGTTTGGGTATGACGTTGCATGGCCACGCAATTGTCAGTTAAAGCGACGCAGTGCCGAATCGCAAAAAGTGCTCTGGGCAGGAAGGGGATAAATTCTTTCTGGGCTGAAGTGGATAAACAATTTTCAGTCTTTTTTTTTTGTTTAATGTGCAAAAAAAAAAAAAAAAAAAAAAAGTGGTGATTAAATATCACCAAAAGAAAACTCTATTCATGTAAAAAAAATAACTAAAATTTCATATGGATACAGTAAAGACCGCGCAATTGTCATTTAAAGTGTGACAGCACTGAAAGCTGAAAATTAGCCAGGGCAGAAAGGGGGTAAAAGTGCCCTGTATTGAAGCGGTTAAGGTATCCTTTATGAAGTCCCTAAAATGTACGTGTAAAGTTTTTGTTATAGGGTTGTGGGTGGAGCTACTTCAGTTGGGGGTCCTGAGGTCAGAGTTAGGCTTTAGCTTTCACTATTTCTTGCAAAAAGAGTGCAGTGTGTACTGGACCAAAGAGCTTACAATTAAAATCCACATGCACAAAACTCTGCTCTGCATACAGCATCTCATTCAGTGCACAGGCCGACTGACCAAAGGCTCAGAGATGGCAATGCAGCAAATAATATTACATTATTTTATTTGTTTTTGTAATTGCAATTTGCAACATTGAGTCATTTTATAAGAGCAGCCAAAGTGAAACAATAAAGCTAGTTTTTATAAGTCAGTCCCAATGCAACATAGATTCTTGCCTAATACTAACTATGAGTACTTTTAACTATATAATAAATAAATGCTCCTGAACATCTAAGTGTGGGAGAAAATATCAGTGTCAAGAGATGTAGGAAAAGACAATCCGACGAGGATGGGATTCGAACCCATGCGTGCAGAGCACAATGGATTAGCAGTCCATCGCCTTAACCACTCGGCCACCTCGTCAGTTGCTTCCCCTTCCGCTTCCAGCTCTTCTATAAGCCTACAGCTCAGATTACAGATTTACCATTGTATCTGTAGGCTCCAATGAGAATTATTTCTCTGTACTCTTTCTTTGTATGATTGCACCCTCTAATTTAGCTTTAATCTATACCACTGAAATGCCTACAGGGTGACAGAGTAAAAAGTTTAGTTTATCTCTATAATATGCTTTTCTTTTATAGACACATGTATAAAAATATAATTGTATGTATTGTAAATAAGAAAAACAGAAAAATAAAAAATAAACTCTCTTCCATCACTGTAACATGGGGGGAAGGTATTCTGTAGTCCACAAGAGTGAAAGGACAGGTTAGATAAACTTAAATGGTGGAGCCATTCTTAGTTTTTTCTTTTCTTTTTTTGTTAGCATTTAAAGCTGTAGTATAGTCAATTTTTAAACTTTTACCTATAATAAGGCTTACCTATAGGTAAAAAGAATATCTCCTAAACCTGTATGGTTTCGGAGATATTCCCATTGCATTGAGCCGATGACTTCAACGGCGTATGCGGTCCGGGTATTCTCGTCTGAAAGTCCGGCAAACGCTGGACCTTGCTGGAAAGAAGTCTCCCGCATGCATGCGCAAGAGTGACGACATCGCAGCTCTGGCCACTCACAGCGCTGGAGCCGCAATACCCAGAAGACATGCCGAGGGAAAATGTCAGCTCCCTCGGCGTGGATCGGGTGAGATACCATCGCTCGTTCTAAGGTAGGTATTTCATAATGAGCTAGTATGCGGTACATACTAGATCATTATGCCATTTCCCTTACAGGCATAGGGGGGAAAAAAAGGCAGCGGCTTTACTACCGCTTTAATACTGCTTTAACCCTTTTGTTGCCAGAGCCACTTTTGTGTTTTTTTCACACATGCTTAAAAAATCATTCTAAGCCTGAAGATTGCTGATGGGTTTTACTTTCCCTTTGCCTGCAAAGGGAAAGCATAATGAGCTACTATGCATCACATAGTTTTTAAAGCTGGCCCTTTAAAAAAAATAAAAAATAAAAAAAAGGTCCTTAAGTGCACTGTGTTTGGACGCCAGACACAGTACACCTTTGGGAAGTGCCACATCTATGCAATCACAAGATTGCAGAGGTGGCACTTGATTTGCGGGAGTTTAGCCCGCCTTGCGGCGCTTTCTGAAGCGCCGAGTAGCTTCTGCCCATTCGTAGTATATATTACTACGGCCGGGCGGTTTGAATGACATCTGAGTTGATGTCACTTCCTGTTTTCTCCCTCCAATTGCGCCCAGGAGAGAGGAAACAGGAAGTATGAGAGGACGGACCTCTCCACAGGAGACACCGCTGGAGAGGACAACACACTGCTTGTTTGATGTGAGGCTGCTGCAATTGATGATGACACATGCTGCTGCAATTTGGTGGGACATATGCTGCTGCAATTGGTGGTGACACATGCTGCTGCAACTTGGTGGGACACATGCTGCTGCAATTGGTCGGACGCAAGATGCTGCAATTTGGTGGGACGCATGCTGCTACAATTGATGGTGACACATTCTGCTGCAATTGATGGTGACACATTCTGCTGCAGTTGATGGTGATACATGCTTCTGCAATTGATAGTTACACAGGCTGCTGCAATTTGGTGGGACGCATGCTGCTGCAATTTGGTGGGACGCATGTTGCTGCAATTTGGTGGTGCCACATGCTGCTGCAATTGATGGTGACTGATGCTGCAGCAATTTGGTAGTGACACGTGCTGCTGCAATTTGGTGGGACACATGCTGCTGCAATTGATGGTGATACATGCTGCTGCAATTGATGGTGATACATGCTGCTGCAATTGGTGGTGACACATGCTGCTGCAACTTGGTGGGATGCATGCTGCTGCAAATTGGTGGTGACCCATGCTGCTGCAAATGATGGTGACACAGGCTGCTGCAATTTGGTGGGACACATTCTGCTGCAATTTGGTGACACATTCTGCTGCAACTGATGGTGAGACACATGCTGCTGCAACTGATGGTGACACATGCTGCTGCAATTTGGTGGTGACACATGCTGCTGCAATTTGGTGGGACACATGCTGCAATTTGGTGGGACACATGCTGCTGCAATTGATGCTTATACGTGCTGCTGCAAATTGGTGGTGGCACATGCTGCTGCAACTTGGTGGGATGCATGCTGCTGAAAATTGGTGGTGACCCATGCTGCTGCAATTGATGGTGACACAGGCTGCTGCAATTTGGTGGGACACATGCTGCTGCAATTTGGTGGGACACATGCTGCTGCAATTTGGTGGGACACATGCTGCTGCAATTTGGTGGGACGCATGCTTCTGCAATTTGGTGGTGACACATGCTGCTGCAATTGATGGTTACACAGGCTGCTGCAATTTGGTGTGACCCATGCTGCTGCAATTGATGGTGACACAGGCTGCTGCAATTTGGTGGGACACATGCTGCTGCAATTTGGTGGGACACATACTGCTGCAATTTGGTGGGACACATGCTGCTGCAATTTGGTGGGACGCATGCTTCTGCAATTTGGTGGTGACACATGCTTCTGCAATTTGGTGGTGACACATGCTGCTGCAATTTGGTGGGACACATGCTGCTGCAATTTGGTGGGACACATGCTGCTGCAATTTGGTGGGACGTATGCTGCTGCAATTTGGTGGTGCCACAAGCTGCTGCAATTTATGGTGCCACATGCTGCTGCAATTTGGTGGTGACACATGCTGCTGCAATTTGGTGACATATGCTGCTGCAATTTGGCAGGATGCATGCTGCTGCAATTGGTGGTGACCCATGCTGCTGCAATTGATGGTGACACATGCTGCTGAAAATTGGTGGTGACCCATGCTGCTGCAATTGATGGTGACACATGCTGCTACAATTTGGTGGTGACACATGCTGCTGCAATTGATGGTGACACATGCTGCTGCAATTTAGTGGTGACACATGCTGCTGCAATTTGGTGGTTCACATGCTGCTGCAACTTGGTGGTGATGCATGCTGCTGCAAATTGATGGTGACACATGCTGCTGCAATTTGGTGGGAGGCATGCTGCTGCAATTTGGTGGGACACATGCTGCTGCAATTGATGGTGACACATGCTGCTGCAATTTGGTGACACATGCTGCTGCAGTTTGGTGGGACACATGCTGCTGCAATTGATGTTGACACATGCTGCTGCAATTTGGTGGGACACATGCTGCTGCAATTTGTTGACACATGCTGCTGCAATTGATGGTGACACATGCTGCATGCAATTTGGTGGTGACATATGCTGCTGCAATTTGGTGGGACACATGCTGCTGCAATTGATGGTGACACATGCTGCTGCAATTGATGTTGACACATGCTGCTGCAGTTTGGTGGGACACATGCTGCTGCAATTTGGTTACACATGCTGCTGCAATTGATGGTGATACATGCTGCTGCAATTTGGTGGGACACAAGCTGTTGCAATTTGGCGGTGACACATGCTGCTGCAATTTGGCGGTGACACATGCTGCTGCAATTTGGTGGTGACAGAGGCTGCGGCATTTGGTGGGACACAGGCTGCGTTTTATGTGACACAGGCTGCATGTAAGGAGGGACTCCGCTGGGGACACCTGATGGCATCTGGTAGCAGGTGACGTGGCTAGTGACATGCTCAGGGCTCCCACTAATTCTGCATTATGGTGAGTTGAATGATTTCATTTTATATTACAATGTTATAATAGAAATAATGAGCTTCAATCATCCTGAAACCATAACAACCATGGTGCCGGGATGATGGAAGTGCTAACATTAGGTGTTTGTAATATCTTTATCTGCTGATTGTTAAACTTTCTAGAATACACATATTTCTATTGTTGTGTAGGATCTGGGCCTGCTGTCCCTCCATCCCTCTCTCAATCTCCATCCATCCCTCGTTCATCTCAGACACTAACCACACCACCTTAGAGCCACGCCCACTATTTCACTGAAACCACACCCATTTTCACCAAGTGGGAGGGGTCAAAAAGGAAGGGCAGGATCTGTCGCCCCACCATTATAAAACTTCACCAGCCACCACCGTCTAATATACAGTGTATATACTGTATACACTAGGAACCCCTTAGGGCTTTCAAGCTTGCAATGATTCATATGACAGTTAAATATTAGGAAAGCTTATTTATTTTCCATTTGGCAGAGGAGTTTCCATAAATTATAGTGACTTACCATAGATATCAGCTACTGCTAACCTATATAGATGGTAGGTGTTAATGTTTATACAGTAGCTGACTAAATTATATTGCATGGGGTACCCAGGGTAGAAGGAAAGCTACATTATTTGGGTGAAACTTGCATGCCACTTACCTAGCTGGCAAAGGACTTTTAATTTAGTGATGGTGCAGACACAAGGGACACTGACGTGGTCATCTATACCTGGCAGGTAGGTAGTAGGACTCTCCTGAAATCCTTTGTGTCATTTGTACATATTAAAGTGGAGGTCCACCCTAAAGTGGAGCTTCCGCTCATTGGAACCCTCTACCCCTCCGGCGCCACAATTGGCACCTTTCAGGGGGGAGGGGGGTGCAGATACCTGTACAGTACAGGTATCTGCACCCACTTCCCGCATAGATATCTGCAGAAGGTACGCCCCTTTCCGCAGAATCTACGCCCCTTTCGGAAGGTCCCCCGCTGCTGGGAAACACACGGATCCCAGAGACAGCGGGGGCCATCCTTATTGCGCAGCGCGACTCTTCCTGATTCCCATACCCAAGATGGAGGCGGCAGCACCCGAGAGAAGATCGAGAGATCGGCTTCGGGTGCCGACATCGTGGGCGCGCTGGGCGGGTAAGTGTCATTATTTTAAAAGTCAGCAGCTGCAGTATTTGTAGCTGCTGGCTTTAAAAAAAAAAAAAAAAACGGCAGACTCCAGCTTTAAGTAAGCTTCATTTTATTTCTGTTGATTGCTGATGAGAAAAATAAAAAGAGGGATTTATTTGTCCCTGCCTCAATCTTTTCTTTACTCAATGCGTGGACCTCATACATTCATCACTGTGCTATATGTTTTCTACTACATCACTGACATGGTTATATTCTCTTAGTCCTCTCCATAAATTTGTGCTTAAAGCAGAACTAGAGGCAACACTTTTTTTTCTTTATTTTGGATAGAGTAAGGGAGGGTTATAGCACCTGTGAGTTTATTTTTTGCCATCCCTGTCCCATTGTGCCCCATACACACTATCAGTTTTCCTGCTGAGTTTTTCCTTCAGGTTTACCAAAACCATGTAGTGCAAGGGCCTGCCTGATTGCACACAAATTGAAACCCCTAAGGTTTGACCTCATATTATATGGTTTTGGTAAATCGGAAGGAAAAACTCAGCAGAAAAACTGATAGTGTGTATGGGGCTTTACAGAGCTTTCCCTTCATTTCCTGCCCCATAGCCAAACAGGAAGTGAGAGGAAATCTCTGCAAATTAAAGGAATCCATTGCCCCCAAGGCCCTCAGAACTAGTGTCCCTACTGGAAAATTTCAGGGATGGTTTTAAACAGAAAGAGGGTGTGGCCTTGACAGGAAGGGGCGGGTCAAATTTAAATTAGGGGGTGCATGAGTTTAGTCAGGCTTCGGGCAGCACAAAACCCAAATACACCACTGGGTGACCCATGGGGGTAGGGGGGATGGGGACTGGATGCCACACATTGGGCGGGATTTCAGACCAGCTATCAGAGACAGGACAAGGCAGGGCGAGTGCACTGTAGTTGTGGCTGGTTCTCTATATTCATGTGTGTCAGCAGTGGCTGCTCCTCTGTGTTATTCAGCTCACAGTGGGGCTGTTTACTGCCCCATCTAGCTGCTTCCTGCGCAGGGCCATAGCTACCACTAGGCAAACTAGGCAGCTGCCTAGGACGCACTGCTGCCTAGGGACGCCCGGCCACTGATGTTCCTACTCTCTTCTCTCTGCAGCAAGCAACTAAGTCTCAGCATCTGCAGGCAGCCACTGCTTTGTTCGCATAGTGTTAAAGGGGCAGCAGCGGTTGAGGACTGTGTTTGTGTCTTGACTCCCAAATGAATGGAAGCAAGCAAACATTCATTGGTGGGTGCTGGTGTGGCTAGATTGATGGGCGCTGGTAAAGGCTCCATTTGATGGGCACTTCATTAAAAAGGTGGGGTATACATGGGCAGGGCAAAGGGGGTGGAGTCAGGGCTGAAGCGAATTGGGGGGGCGGCAAAATGAGATTTCGCCTAGGGTGTCAAAAATCCTTGCACCAGCCCTGTGCATGTGCATCCCCTGTATGTACTATATTTTGGATTGCAGCTCCTCTTGTGTCGCACAGGGACATGTAGAAACAGAACCTGGGACTAGGAAGACCACCTTACAAGTGGGGGCTGTAAGTACAAGTGAAAGTAGGATGTCGTTTGTGTACGGGGGGGGGGGGCAGCTGAGTGTGTACAGGTAGGGGTGTGTGTAGTTGAGGGGGGGTGAGTGTGTACAGGTGTGTGTTTGGTTGGGGGGGGCAGCTGAGTGTGTACAGGTGTGAGTGTGTGGGGGTGAGGCAGCTGAGTGTGTACAGGTGTGTGTGTGGGGGGGCAGCTGGGTATGTACAGGTGTGTTGGGGGAGCTGAGTGCGTAGACGTGTGAGGGGGGCTGAGTGCGTAGACATGTGATGAAGGGGCTGAGTGTACAGGTGTGAGGGGACTGATTGCATACAGGCATGATCAGTGAAGGGGGGTGCAGGATGAGGGGAGGGGTGCCAGATATAGAATCCGCCCCGGGTGCCAAATGCTCTAGTTATGCCCCTGGTTTGACCTCATATTAAACAGTGAGGGAAAAAAGTAATTGATTACCTGCTGATTTTGTATGTTTGCCCACTGACAAACAAATGATCAGTCTATAATTTTAATGGTTGGTTTATTTTAACAGTGAGAGACAGAATAACAACATAATATCTAGAAAAACCGCATTTCAAAAAAAGTTATAAATTGATTTGCATTTTAATGAGTGAAATAAGTATTTGATCCTCTATCAATCAGCAAGATTTCTGGCTCCCAGGTGTCTATACAGGTAATGAGCTGAGATTAGAGCACTCTCTTAAAGGGAGTGCTCCTAATCTCAGCTTGTTACCTGTATAAAAGACACCTGTCCACAGAAGCAATCAATCAATGAGATTACATTCTCTCCACCTCAGCCAAGACCAAAGAGTAGGGATGAGTAGAACACCCCCGGTTCGGTTCGCACAAGAACTTTCGACGGACCCAAAATTCGTACGAAATTTAGAACCCCATTAAAGTCTATGGGACTCGAACGTTCAAAATCAAAAGTGCTAATTTGAATGGCTAATATGCAAGATATTGTCCTAAAAAGGATTTGGGGACCCAGATCCTGCCCCAGGGGACATGGATCAATGCCATTTTTTTTTTTTAAAACGGACGTTTTTTCAGGAGCACTGATTTTAATGACGATTAAAGTGACTGGGGGGTGTCCATATAATGCCTGTGAAGTGGTACATGTTTCCCATGCTTAGAACAGTCCCTGCACAAAATGACATTTAACAGAAAAAAAAGTCATTTAAAACTGCTTGCGGTTTTAATGTAATATCTGGTTCCGGCAAAATATGGATGAAAATCATTGAGAAAAATGGCATGGGTAGCCGACCCCCCCCTGCCCATCACCAGCCCCTTTTGGGTCTTGTATGGATATTAAGGGGAACCCCATACCCAAATTAAAAAAAGTAAAGGCGTGGGGTCCCCAAGCCCTATATACTCAGAACAGCAGTATACAGGCGGTGCAAACAAGACAGGGACTGTGTAGGTTTGTTGTGTTAAGTAGAATTTGTTTGTAATTTTGAACTGGTACATTTTTAAAGTGTAGCTCCAGTCAAAAAAATCTATTTTTTGGAAAACATAGGGAAGGGTTATCACCCCTGTATAATTTTTTTTTGCCATCCGTCTTTTTTCATCTTCCTTCCTGTTGTCTCCTTCCGTTTGCAAGTAGGAGACGTTTGTAAGTTGGATGTTTGAAAGTAGGGGCCTGCCCTATATGCTCTGCAGAAATGTGGGCCTTGCCACAACACTGCAAGCCCTCAAAGTGACTCTTATTGGGCGCTGGAGCGCCCTGCTGTGAACGATTATATCAAGAATTGTAATTACATGCCATTCTTGAACAGTGGTAGAAAAATTGGGCCTTTGGCGGTTGTGGTGGTGGTGGTGGTGCTGGTGCCACAACACTATAAGTCCTCACAGTTACTCTCGATGGGCGCAGGAACAGGCCCTGCTGTGAAATATTATATCAAGAATTGTAATTACATGCCCCTGTTAAACAGGGGCTGAAAAATTGGACCTTAGGTACTGGTGCTGGTGCCACAACATTGCAACCTCTCCCAGATACTCTAGTTGGAGTGCAGGAATGAGCCCTGCTGCAAAGCATTGCATCATAAATTGTAATTACACAGGGGCTGAAAAATTAGGCCTTAGCCACTGGTGGCGTCACCCAGCACCAAAAATGTTCTAAGCTATCAGCAGGATCATTGAGGAGGAAGAGGATAGTCAGTCAACATAACAGGACAGTCACTCAGCATAGGCTTGAAGAGATGCGATATTTCAAAAAAAATTATTCGGTTACATCAGCTTCAGGTGCTTGGTAGCTGGTGGTGATCCAAGACTGATTCATCTTTATGAAGGTCAGTCGATCAATTGAGTCGGTGGACAGGCGCACCCTGTGATGGGTTACAAAGCCTCCAGCAGCACTGAAGGTGTGTTCCGAAAGAACGATTGATGCAGGACTGGCCAGTAGCTCAATTGCATACTGTGCAAGCTCTGGTCAGTGATCCATCCTCAAGACCCAGTAAGCCAGTGGATTTTCGGTGGGAAAGGTGTCCAAGTCTGACCTTGCCCCTAGGTATTCCTCCACCATGTAGATCACACGCTGGCGATGGTTGCTGGAACCCGATCATACCTTGGGGCTGCGGACTAAAAAATTGTCTGAATGCATCGGTCAGACGGCCACCTTCTCCACCGCTCCTTCTGTGACTGACCGAAGCCTCATCAACACGTTGTCCAGGACCAGTAGATTGTAACTTCCCAGTCTCTGGGAACGTGTTGCACAGACCTTTCTGCAAGGCCTCCCGGAGATGTCTCATCCTCTGCTCCCTCTGCGACAGTAAGATAAGGTCCACAACCTTACTCTTGTATCGTGGATCAAGGAGAGTGGCCAGCCAGTAATGGTTCCTCTCCTTGATCCAAAGAATACAAGGATCCTTCCGCAGGCTTTGCAGGATCAGGGAGGCTATGCAGTGTAGGTTAGCTGAGGCATTCAGTCCGGAGTCCTTTGGGTCACTAAGGACAACATGATTCGCAGCCACCTCCTCCCAGCCACGTACAAGTCCACGGGTTTCAAGGGACAGTAAATCATCCCTAAAAGACTGCTGATGCTGAGTGCCAGGCTCCACCTCCATGCTGACACAATCCTACTCCTCCTCGTCCTGTGTGATGGGTGGGACTGCAGGAACACTGTCTGGATAAAGGGGGCCTTGAGATGCAAAGAAGTCCTCCTCCTTAAAAAACCGAGCTCCCCTGACCCTGTTCTGGTGCGGTAGTCGCACAGGTACTCATTGATGGCCCTCTGCTGCATGTGCAGCCGCTGCAGCATGGCCAACGTTGAGTTACACCTGGTGGGTATGTTACATATAAGGCAGTTCTTGGGCAGGTTCAACTCCTTTTGGAGCTCAGCCAGCCAAGCACTGCTATTATATGATCAGCGGAAATGCAAACAGACTTTCCTGGCCGGCCTCATGACATCCTGTAAGCACGGGTACCTGCCCAAGAACCGCTGTACCACCAGGTTAAGGACGTGAGTCACACAGGGCACATGGGTCAGTTGTCCCTGTCAGAGGGCGGAGAGGAGGTTGGTGCCATTGTCGCAAACCACCATTCCTGGCTTAAGCTGGCGTGGCGTAAACCACCTCTCGGCCTGCCCCGGCAGAGCTGACAAAATATCTGCCCCAGTGTGGCTCCTGTCCCCCAAACAAACCAGCGCAAGCACGGCATGGCATCTTTTTGCCTGCATACTTGAGTAGCCCCTTGAACACCTACAGAGCACCGCTGGTTCCGAGGATAAAGCACTGGAAGAGGTCATGGAGGAAGAAGAAGAGGAGGGGGTGGAGGAGAGAGGTGTGTCACAACCTGTAGTAGCATTTTGGAGGCATGGTGGCGGAACAACCTCCAACACTACTGCACCTTGTCCTGCATCCTTCCCAGCTGCCAGAACAGTGACCCAATGGGCCGTGAAAGTTAGGTAACATCCTTGTCCATGCCTGCTGAACCATGAGTCAGTGGTAATATGCACCTTACCGCTGACTGCCCTGTTCAACGAGGCATGGACATTGCCTTCCACGTGCCGGTAGAGAGACGGAATCGCTTTCCGTGAGAAAAAGTGGCGTTTGGGAGGGGGCCGAGTCTACCACCTGAAAAGGCAGCAGTTGAAGTGCTAGAAATTTAGCTAAGCTAGCATTCAACCGCTGAGCATGTGGATGGCTGGGAGTGAACTTCTTTCGTCGGTCCAGCAGCTGGGGTAGGGAAATTTGCCTGCTACAATCGGACATTGGTCTACAGCTAGCAGAGTGCCCGCAAGTACTTGGCTATGACACACCTAATTCTACACCTTCATTCCTCTCAGTGCAGGTTTCAAAGAGGACTGAAGGTCTAATGGGGTTGGAGATCCCAGCTGATGAGGAGCAAGGAGAGGTCCGCTTTGTTCTTTGGTGTGGGTCTTTAAGGTATGCTTGCCAACGAGCTGCATGGCAGGTCCACTTATGTCTGGTCAAGCATGTGGTGCCCAAGCGGCTGATGTTTTGGCCACGCGAGATACGCTTGAGACATATGTTGCAAATGGCAGCGGTGCGATCTGATGCACTGGTCTTAAAAAAGGGCGACACCAAAGAACTTTTGGAATAATGCGCATAGGCAGTGCCCTGCACAGGCGGAGCTCTGTGGTGTGATTCAGTCGGTGTGCTGCCCTTAAGCTGGCCCCCTGAGGGCATCCTGCCTCATTGGAGATGTGCCTCCTTCTCCTCCTCTCTCCTATCAGGCACTCACGTGGAGTCAGTGACCTCATCATCCCCCCCTCTTCATCACGGGAGCAAACCTGGCAGTATGCTGCAGCTGATGGAACATGACTGCCAGATTGCTGTCCTTCTTGAGCATCCCCTCTCTCTGCACTCATGCTACTGCCTTCCTCTAGCTGGGTATCATCATCAGAGCCTTCAAAACGCTGGGTATCCTCCTGGAGCATGTACCCAACACTGTGCTCAAACAGTTCGGGGGACTCCTCAGGAGGACATGGTGGGTCTAGGGAAGGAGTGACTGATGACATTGAGACGGGGAAGAGGACGCGTTGGCAGCTGCTCTACTAGTACCCTGAGCCTGGGAGAGAGAGGATGAGGAGGGCTTGGTCATCCACTCTACCAAATCTTTGGCATAATGCGGCTCAACACGTCCAGCCACTAGACGCTGATGATGATGCACGGCGTCCACGACCAGCACTGTTGTCTCTAGACACAGAGCCTGCTTGCCCTCTTTTATTGGCTCGTGACTGTCTGCCTCTTCTTGTTGGCCTTCCAGACATAGTAATAGCCTGCAGGGAGATGGGAAAACCAGTAATTGGGGTAGTTTTAGGTGCACACTGAGCAGATGACACAGTACTGTAATTACTGCAACTGCCTGCCTGTGTTACAGAAACAGAACAACGCCAGCAATAAGGGGTAGCTTTAGGTGTATACTGTGCAGGAGGCACACAACACCCACTGTAAATGCTGCAGATGCCTGCATTACAGAAACAGAACAACACCAGCGATAAGGGGTAGCTTCAGGTGTATACTGTGCAGGAGGCACACAACACCCACTTTAACTGCTGCAGATGCCTGTATTACAGAAACAGAACACCAGCAATAAGGGATAGCTTCAGGTGTACACTGTGCAGGAGGCACAAAACACCCACTTTAACTGCTGCAGATGCCTGTATTACAGAAACAGAACAATACCAACAATAAGGGGTAGCTTCAGGTGTATACTGTGCAGGAGGCACACAACACCCACTTTAACTGCTGCAGATGCCTGTATTACAGAAACAGTACAACACCAGCAATAAGGGGTAACTTCAGGTGTATACTGTGCAGGAGGCACACAACACCCACTTTAACTGCTGCAGATGCCTGTATTACAGAAACAGAACAACACCAACAATAAGGGGTAGCTTCAGGTGTATACTGTGCAGGAGGCACACAACACCCACTTTAACTGCTGCAGATGCCTGCATTACAGAAACAGTACAACACCAGCAATAAAGGGTAACTTCAGGTGTATACTGTGCAGGAGGCACACAACACCCACTTTAACTGCTGCAGATGCCTGTATTACAGAAACAGAACAACACCAACAATAAGGGGTAGCTTCAGGTGTATACTGTGCAGGAGGCACACAACACCCACTTTAACTGTTGCAGATGCCTGTATTACAGAAACAGTACAACACCAGCAATAAGGGGTAACTTCAGGTGTATACTGTGCAGGAGGCACACAACACCCACTTTAACTGCTGCAGATGCCTGTATTACAGAAACAGAACAACACCAGCAATAAGTGGTAGCTTCAAGTGTATACTGTGCAGGAGGCACACAACACCCACTTTAACTGCTGCAGATGCCTGTATTACAGAAACAGAACAACACCAGCAATAAGGGGTAGCTTCAGGTGTATACTGTGCAGGAGGCACACAACACCCACTTTAACTGCTGCAGATGCCTGTATTACAGAAACAGAACAACACCAACAATAAGGGGTAGCTTCAAGTGTATACTGTGCAGGAGGCACACAACACCCACTTTAACTGCTGCAGATGCCCGTATTACAGAAACAGAACAACACCAGCAATAAGGGGTAGCTTCAAGTGTATACTGTGCAGGAGGCACACAACACCCACTTTAACTGCTGCAGATGCCTGTATTACAGAAACAGAAAAACAGTCATAAAGGGTAGCTTCAGGTGTATACTGTGCAGGAGGCATACAACACCCACTGAACAAGCGCTAGGTTCCCAAGCAATACAGACACTGTCCCTGCCTATTGTGCTCTTTCCCTGACCGCCGCAACACACTATACAAGGCCGCCGTACTGGCGGCCTTCTATAGTATGGGGTGTGTACTAGACCCCCCTGAGCTATAATTGGCCACAATGCTCGACTCAAACACCGAGCTCATCCCTACCAAAGGGCTGTCCAGGGTTGTCAGAGACAAGACTGTGGACCTATACAAAGCTGGAATGGGCTACAAGACCATCGCCAAGCGAGGGAGAGGGTGACAACAGTTGGTGCGATTATTCAGAAATGGATGAAACACAAAATCAATCTCCCTCGGTCTGGGGGTCCATGCAAGATCCCACCTGGTGGAGTTTCAATGATCATGAGAGCCGTGAGGAATGAGCCCAGAACTACATGGGAGAATCTTGCCAATGATCTCAAGGCAGCTGGGACCATAGTCACCAAGAAAATAATTGGTAACGCACTACCCCGTGAAGGACTGAAATCATGCAGCGCCTGCAAAGTCCCCCTGCTCAAGAAAGCACATGTACAAACCCGTCTGAAGTTTGCTAATTAACATCTGAATGATTCAGAGGAGAACTGGGTGAAAGAGTTGTGGTGAGATGAGACCAAAATCGAGCTCTTTGGCATCATCTCAACTCACTGTGTTTGATGGAAGAGGAATGCTGCCTATGCTGCCTATCACCCCAAGAATGCCATCCCCACCATCAAACATGGAGGTGGAAACATTATGCTTTGGGGGTTTTTCTGATAAAGAGACAGGACCACTTCACTGCATCAAAGGGATGATGGACAGGGCCATGTGTCGTCAAATCTTGGGTGAGAACCTCCTTCCCTCAGCCAGGGCATTTAAAATTGGCCGTGGATGGGTATTCCAGCATGACAATAACCCAAAAAGCACAGCCAAGGCAATAAAGGAGTGGCTCAAGAAGAAGCACATTAAAGAGGAAGTAAACTCTCCCACTCTGATGCTTCTTTTAATTTAGTCTATTATAATAAGTAATTATCAAACTATAGCCACTGTAATCCAACCCAAATCGCATATTACTTACTGTTTAAAGAAACTTTAAAAACCTTGTTTCCAGGGGTTAGGCAGCGCCATCTTAAGTATTGTTTCCTGGGTCCACAGTAGAGTGTATTTCCACCCTAACATTGAGCACTTCCTGTACTGTTAACCAAGCCTCCTTCTCAGTCCAACGTTTCTATGGCAACCCTGCTTCCCTGTTCATAGCTGACTTGTTTTATTTCATAGTATTTACTTGTGATTGTCTAATGTTTGCCTTTGTCAGTCTTATCAGCTTCAGCTGATAAGACTGCAGTAATGGCCAGGTTTATACTGCATGTGATGTCACATGGTCACATGGGGGGTGTAGGAGGAAGATCTGAGTGATTATGCAGCCTCTTGCAAGTTCAGTGTTGTGCCGTAGGAAGTCCTGATAACAGATAGATAAGCACACAGAGAGTGTGCCGTAAATCAGGGGAGATCTGGGCATGCTCAGTGACGTCATTCTAAAGAACGAAGAGGATTACAACAATACTAAGCAAGTAAGGAGATATCTACAAGCAGTGTTCATTATGGTTTTTTATGCTGATTTACATAGGACAAAGTTGTGGGGGAGAGTTTACAACCACTGGAGTGGCCTAGATAGTTTCCAGATCTTAATCCCATAGAAAATATATGGAGGGAGCTGAAGGTTTGAGTTACCAAACCTCAGCTTCAAAACCTTAATGACTCGGAGAGGATCTGTAGAGGGGTGGGACAAAATCCCTCCTGAGATGTGTGCAAACCTGGTGGCCAACTTCAATAAACGTCTGACCCCTGTGATTGTCAACTAGAGTTTTGCCACCATGTACTAAATCATGTTTTTTTGAGAAGGGGTCAAATACTTATTCAACGCAATAAAATGCAAATCAAGTTATAACTTTTTTGAAATGCGTTTTTCTGGATTTTTTTGTTGTTATTCAGTCTCTCACTGTTAAAATAAACCTAGCACTAAAATTTGAGACTGATCATTTTTTGTCAGTGGGCAAACATGCAAATTCAGCAGAGGATCAAATACTTTTTTTCCCTTACAGTATGGTTTTCATAAATCTAAAGGAAAATTGTATGAGAGAATTGCATAATGTATGGCCACCCAAAATATACCCTTGCAGTGACTTTCCCCTCTCCCCCCCCCCTTTGCCCGCACTGCAAGGGTTAAATGCTCTCTATGTTTAGGGTTTAGAGACACTAGTTATATTACCTACCCTAAAGCTGGCCATTCATGGTTTGAATGCTGAACCGGCTGAGATTTGAACCATTAGTGGGCAACTGAATGTACCAAGTTGATTGATGAATCAACTTGGGTACAACCAGCCTGCTGGATTTGCTTGCAATTATCGAAGGGGCTGGTATAGCCTAGCAATAATCACTTTCTTCTCCTGGCAGAGACAGATTCCCCCACCCGCCCCGCTGGGAGAAGACAATTTCTCGTTAGGAGGGATTTCCCTGTCTACATTGTTTGTGTTGATGGGGGAGTTGTGCAAACTTCTTTCCTGCAACCCATCGAACGATTGATCTGCAGTTTTCAGATCATTAGTATGGTGCTTTCGACAGCCGATTAAGTTTTTCGTCAGAGAAAAACTGTGTGCAGACTATAAAATTTTTGTCGTATGTGAACTCACAGTCCGATTTTCATTTAATTAGTACGGTTTGCGTATGAAAAAATCGTAAGCCGAAGACTACGCATGCTCAGAAACTAAAGAATACATTCAAAACTAGTCAACACATTACGTCACTTCTGAAGTTGTATCCTGTGATACAAGAATTTGCGTATGGTGAGTAACCTCTTCACTTTCGACATGAGACTAGCATGCCACAAAAAACGGACGCTCAGTCATCCGAAAATTCGATCGTGTGTACAAGTCTTTAGGCTCGCCATACATTATATAATGTATAACTCCAGCCTAACTCCCCACTCCAGCAGGCTCCAGCGCTCCGGATTGAAAAGGAGGACGCAGAAGTGCGACCACAACCGGGAGCTCCTTAGAGAGAATGTTTTGTAGAACCAGTCGAACAACTGGAGGGATCCTGCTAGAACCAGGAATCAGCTAAGTATTACAACTTATCCCTGCAACCCTAGACTTAACGATCATTTTACCCTTGCACTGCCAGGGAGCCCCATTGCAAGGGTATTTTTTTGTTGTGCCTGGAGTTGAGCTTTAACCACCTCGCGCCCACCCTATAGCCGAATGACGGCCGTAGAGCAGGCGCTTTAGTCCGGGTGGCCTTCCTGGACGTCCTAATGTTTACTTCCGCAATGCGCGCCGCCGCGGGCGCGCATCAGGGAAGTTCTGTGTTTGCCGTGTCCCCCGGGGACAGGCAAACACAGATCGCTGTAAACGGCCAATCACAGCGGCCGTTTACAGCGCGATCAGCGTGTCCAATGGGAGATGATCTCATATGTAAACATATGAGATCATCTCTCAGCGCCGCTCTCCCTCCTCACACAGACAGAGTGTGAGAGGGGAGAGATGAACGGCTGCAGCTGCTTTGCTTTGATTTGATTTAAAAAAAAAAAGTAAAAAAAAGTGCCATCCTCCCCCAGTGCCATCCTGCCCCAGTGCCATCCTGCCCCAGTGCCATCCGCTCCAGTGCCATCCACCCCAGTGCCACCTGCCCCCAGTGCCATTTGTCCCCAGTGCCATCTGTCATCAGGGCCACGTATAAGTGCCATCTGTCATCAGTGCCACATAGTGCCATCTGTCATCAGTGCCACGTATTAGTGACATTTGTCATCAGTGCCACCTGTCAGTGTCACGTGCCATCTGTTGTCAGTGTCACGTGTCATCAATGCCACTTATCAGTGCCATCTGTCATCAGTGTCACGCATCATCGGTGCCATGTATTAGTGCCATCTGTCATCGGTGGCACGTATTAATGCCACGTATTAGTGCCATCTGTCATCAGTGCCACGTATTAGTGCCACGTGTCTTCAGTGCCACGTGTCATCAGTGCCACGTATAAGTGCCACGTGTCATCAGTGCCACGTATAAGTGCCACGTGTCATCAGTGCCACATATTAGTGCCATCTGTCATCAGTGCCACGTGTCATCAGTGCCACGTATAAGTGTCATCATTGCCACGTATCAGTGCCATCTGTCATCAGTGTCACGTGTCATTGTCCTGGTGCTTCAAAAGTGTAATAAATAGTCAACAAGTTAGATGTGTAATTTATGTTCCTAGAACACATGATGGCGCTCCCTGCATGTTGGGCCTCTCTATGTGGCCAGGCTGTGAAAAAGCCTGTAATACTCAGGAGGAGTAGCAGAATGTTTTTTTGGGGTGTCATTTGTGGTATACACATGCCATGTGAGAGAAATAACCTATTACAATGACAATTTTGTGGAGAAAAAAAAATGAAAAATCTTAATTTTGCAAAGAATTGTGGGAAAAAAATGACAACATCAAAAAGCTCACTGTGCCTCTTACTAAATACCTTGGAATGTCTACTTTCCAAAAAGGGGTCATTTGGGGGGTATTTGTACTTTCCTGACTTGTTCGGGTCACAAGAAGCG
The DNA here is from genome assembly GCF_037356315.1 of Lithobates pipiens. Lineage (NCBI taxonomy): Eukaryota > Metazoa > Chordata > Amphibia > Anura > Ranidae > Lithobates > Lithobates pipiens. The sequence continues at coordinate 81,384,087 of NW_027507758.1, read as the reverse complement.
AGATAGGCCACCAGTACATCAGATGTGATCAATTTTGTGCGATTTGCACCACAGCTTGTAGACTCTCTAACTTTCACAAAGACCAAATAATATCCACTAATTTGGGTTATTTTTACCAAAGATATGTAGCAGTATAAATTGTGGCCAAAATTTATGAAGAAAAATTAATAATTTGCATAATTCTGTCCCAGAAACAAAGAAATATGTGTTTTTTTTTCAAAATTTTCAGTCTTTTTTCATTTATAGCGCAAAAAATAAAAACCCCAGAGGTGATCAAATACCACCAAAAGAAAGCTCTATTTGTGGGAAAAAAAGGACAAAAAAAATCAGTAATTGTCATTCAAAGTGTGAGAGCACCGAAAGCTGAAAATTGGTCTGGGCAGGAAGAGTGTTTAAGTGCCCAGTAAGCAAGTGGTTAAAGACTAACCCCACTTTTGTTGAGAAAAAAAACATTCCCCTTTTGGTGATCTATGTACATTCCAAGGATTTTAACAAACTTTGTTGCAGATTCTTACCTTTTGTTATTCTGAAGAAATAGTTGTTTGTTTGTCTGTGTCCATGTGAATCTGTATGAGGGTGATTTTATAATTATCAATCAGCTGCTGCACCTGCAGGTCTCTAATGAGGAAAGTGTCAGAGCCTGCATCCCTTTAGATGTGGTTTCCCTTTTAGAGAATCTCACCAAAAATGTTTGTGTCAGGGGATGCTCAAAATCTGACAAACAGGAAATGCCATTTCTGGAGGGCGTTCTGTACCCCAACTGTGTACAGAACGCATCTAGGTGGCCACATTGTATTTTACTGAAAAAGACAACACTGCAGATTGAAAAGGAAAGGTCATTTTTAAAAACCTTAAAATACAATATGGCTTCTGACGCAAGCGTATACACTATATTATTTTTTTTATTTGCAAATTTTTTTTTTTACCATGAAAGTGGAGTTATCTTCTAAGATAACACTGCAGAGGGCACAGAAGCATCACTGAATTAAGCTCACTGCATTTCTGGCAGGATCAACTGGCATTCTGTTTTTTGGACATATCAGTTATAACAAAACTTCTAGGCTCTCCATACATGTTACAATCTGACCATACAATCTTAATACAATCAACCCAGTTCTAAAAAATCAATCAATCTAAAAACATGAGGACCTGCCTAATCTATCCTATCAATCTACCAGTGGGGGCCTGTCCACCAGGGTTGCCAACCGCCAGTAAATTTACTGACAGTTTGTAAAAAAATCTGTGATTTTTTTTCACAACTGTCAGTAAATATCAGGGGCTGATAATTTCATGCTGTAGACTTTTTAAGTGTTTGCTGCCCCCCCAAAATTATAGCACCAGCCGCCAGTCTACAATATATCTAATCAGTCTCTTGCACTACATAATGTTGCTAGATCTAAATGAATCATGCAATCAGATTGTGTACACTCAAAGTGTACACTCTGTAGCACTACCTATAATGAAAATTAAGGGGTGTCGGAGGCCACAGTAAATTGACCACCAATAATTTAAACACTTTTATTAAGAAGACCTGCAAACCTGACTGTGGCCACTAGATGGCAGGATGGTAAAGCAAATCAGCACAGTGGATTTAATGGAAACCAAAAGAAATACGGGAGGTGCCATTGCTGGCCTATTTCTACAAATGCTAGTAGCCTGGCTGTCTCTAGTTCCAATAGTTTCTAAGATTTTGACCTGGAACAAACATATATTAGAAAGACAGAATGAAGCCAGTTATGCCAATCTTGATCTTTGTTTCCATGTTTGTGCACCAGAAAGTATGGAAGTAGCACAATCAGCCAGGCTGCTAGCATTTTCAGGAGGAGAAGTCAACAATGAAAGGGACCATAGTCTCTCCATAGATTGTTCATAACTAGAGGGAAATTTTTTTTTATTATTAGTGTCGGATATAAGGCAGAGAGATTACAACGATAAACAACTCAGCAACTGCAAGAAGTGTACTAAAGCGCTGATACAGTAATTAAATACAGTGAGTAAACAGTGAGTAAAATTTGAAAACACCCAAATAATTACGCTACAACCATTCTCATAGCGTTCTGACACATAAAATAAAATAATGGATATCAAGTAATAGTTCACTGCAATTAACTTTCTAATATAGCGCACAAACACCTGTAGAGTACTGATACTAAGTGCATAAAGTGATAATAGCAAGTAAATTGTACTAATAATAAACAAATAAATATGGAAATGTCTTCAATGAGTATTATGTAGAGGTCTTTAAACACCAATATTGGGGGTAGACATACATCACCCCTCCAGATTCAGAAATGATTACTCAGATCACAATAGTCACAGATTATGAATAAAAAAAATGGTTCACAGGGAAAGAAGGTTCTTCCTCGGTGTAGTTCAGCAGGGAACCACTCACAGCAGACTTACACAGCATAAATAGTGATCTGCTTGTTCATCCTGCTCCACCTGACAGTTTCACTGTTTAAATTATTGTTCTCATGAAAATAAAGGAAATAAATCATTGCGCAATGATCAACATATATAGCACACAATCAAGAGCACAAGCGGATCCACTCACATAATTGTGAAATACCAGCTCTTAATACAAACAGTTATACGCTCATGGGAAATTCCTATCCTCATACCGCATCCACTGTGCTGCATACAGACACATCAGATGTCATCACTGGCTTCTCCCGACACGTTGCGTCCCATGTCACATGACTTTATCAAGAGTACTACCCTTGAAACAAACAACAAATAGGTCAAAATAACAGAAAAAGTAAAATGTGCAAAACTATTCACCCCCTATAGTCAATACTTTGTAGAGCCACCTTCTGCAGGCCATCACAGCTCCAAGTCACTTTGGATAAGTCTCTATGAGCTTGTCACATCTTACCACTAGGATTTTTGCCCATTCCTCCTTGCAAAACTGCTCCAGCTCCTTCAATTTGGATGTTTTGCGCTTGTGAACAGCAATCTTTAAGTCTGACCACAGATTTTCTATTGGATTGAGGTCTGGGCTTTGACTAGGCCATTCCAAAACATTTACATGTTTCCTATTAAACCACTCAAGTATTGCTTTAGCAGTGTGTTTAGGGTAATTTTCCTGCTGGAAGGTGATACAGGTGGTACAGGTTTTGCTCAAGAATATCCTTGTATTTAGCACCATCCATCTTTTCCTCAACTCTGACCAGTTTCCCAGTCCCAACTGCTGAAAAACATCCCCACAGCATAATGCTGCCACCACCATATATCACAGTGGGGATGGTGTTCTTTGGATGATGTGATGTGTTGGGTTTGTGCCAGACATAGCGTTTTCTTTGATGGCCAAAAAGTTAAATTTTAGTCTCATCAGACCAGAGGATCTTCCTCCATATATTGTGGGAGTCTCCCACATGCCTTTTCACAAACCCAAAATGTGCCATTGTGATTTATTGCTGAAAGTAATTGTTTTCTCCTGGCCACTCTGCCATAAAGCCCAACTCTATGGAGCGTACGGCTTATTGTCATCCTATGTACAGATACTCCAGTCTCTGCTGTGGAACTCTGCAGCCCCCCCCCCCCCCCCAAGGATTACCTTAGGTCTCTGTGCTGCCTCTCTGATTAATGTCCCCCTTGCCCGGTCCGTGAGTTTTTGGTGTGCAGCCGTCTCTTGGCAGGTTTGCTGTTGTGCCATGTTCTTTCCATTTGGCTATGATAGATTTGATGGTGCTCCTATGGATCATCAAAAATGTGGATATTTTTTCATAACCTAACCCTGACTTGTACTTCTCAATAACATTGTCCCTTACTTGTTTGAAGAGTTCCTTGGTCTTCATGACAGTGTTTGGTTAGTGGTGCCTATTGCTTAGGTGTTGCTGCCTCTGGGGCCTTTCAAAAAGGTGTGAATATGTAATGACAGATCATGTGACACTTAGATTGCACACAGGTGGACATCATTTCACTAATTATGTGACTTCTGAAGGTAATTGGTTGCACCAGAGCTTTTTATGGGCTTCATAACAAATGGAGTGAATACATACGCACATGCCAATTGTCAGTTTTTTATTTCTGAAAAATAGTTTTATGTGTATATATATATATTATAATTTTGTGTTCTGATCCATTACATAATTCAGATAAAAAAAAAAACATTTAACTAAAGGCTGTAATGTAACAAAATAGGTAAAAAGCCAAGGGGGTGAATACTTTTGCAAGGCGCTGTAGTTACATAGTAGGTGAGGTTGAAAAAAGATACAACCTATGTGTGTGATTATATGTCAGTATTACATTGTATATCTCTATATGTTGCGGTCGTTCAGGTGATTATCTAATAGTTGAAGCTCCCCGCTGAAACCACCACCTGTGGAAGGGAATTCCATATCCTTACCGCTCTTACAGTAAAGAACCCTCTCTGTACAGTAGTTTAAGGTTAAACCGCTTTTCTTATAATTTTAATGAGTGGCCACTTGTTTTATTAAACTCCCTTTTGCAGAAAAGTTTTATCCCTATTGTGGGTTACCAGTATGGTATTTGTATATTGAAATCATATCCCCTCTCAAGCATCTCTTCTCCAGAGAGAATAAGTTCAGTGCTCGTAACCTTTCCTCATAACTAATATCCTTCAGTCCCTTTTATTAGATTTGTTGCCCTTCCTTGTACTCGCTCCATTTCCAGCACATCCTTCCTGAGGACTGGTGCATACTCCAGGTGCGGCTGGACCAGAGTCTTGTAGAGTGGGAGAATTATCGCTTTATCTCTTGACTTAATCCCCTTTTTAATGCATGCCAGTATTCTGTTGATTCTGCTTTGTTTGTTTGCAGCAGCTTGACATTGCATGCCATTGCTGAACCTGTCATCTACTAGGATCTCTAAGCCCCCGTACACACGGTCGGAGATTTCCACAACCAAATCCGATTTTGCCCGTCGGATTTTGTCCGTCAGATCTTGTCCGAAACTGTTGCATACACATGGTCGGGCCAAGTTGGTGAAAAATCCGATCTTTCAGAACGTGATGACGTCATTTCGTTACGATGGGACTACGTTCAGGCTAGTAGCCAATAGCTTTGATGTAGGAATTTGATCTGAGCATGCGTGGCACTTGGTCCGATCAAAATTCTCTACACATGATCGGAATATGTCCGACCGGCCCAGTTGGTCGGGAAATATTTCCAACATGTTGGAAAATTGGGTCCAACGGAGATTCGGACGGAATCAATCCGATGCATACCACACACAGTCGGATTATCTGACGACACGGTCCGATAAGAAGCATTCCGACGGATTCTCCTACCGTGTGTACGCGGCATAAGTCTTTTTCCATCCTAGATTCCCCCAGAGGTTCTCCCCCCAGTGAGCAGATTGCATTCATATTTTTTCCATCCAAATGCATTATTTTACATTTTTCTACATTAAACCTCATTTGCCATGTAGTTGCCCACCCCATTAATTTGTTCAGATCTTCTTGCAAGGTTTCCACATCCTACGGAGAAGTTTTTGCCCTGCTTAGCGTAGTACCGTCCGCAAATACAGAGATTGAACTGTTTATCCCATCCTCCAGGTCCTTTATGAATAAATTAAATAGGATTGGTCCCAGGACAGACCCCACATTCCACCCCTAACCATTCCAAGTACTCCCCATTCATCACTACCCTCTGAACTCACCCTTGTAGCCAGTTTTCAATCCATGTACTCACTCTATGGTCCATACCAATGGACCTACTTTGTACAGTAAACGTTTATGGGGAACTGTAGCAAATGCTTTTGTAAAATCCAGATACACCACGTCTACGGGCCTTCCTTTATCTAGATGGCAGCTCACAACCTCATAGAAGGTTAATAGATTGGTTTGGCAAGAATGATTCTACATGAATCCATGCTGATTACTGCTAATGATACTGTTTTCATTACTAAAATCTTGTGTATCACCCCCTCCAAGAGCTTGCATACTATTGATGTTAGTCTAACTGGTCTGTAATTCCCAAGGATGTATTTTGGCCCTTTTTTAAATATTAGTGCTACATTGGCTTTTCTCCAATCAGCTGGTACCATTACAGTCAGTAGACTGTTAGTAGAAATTAGGAACAATGGTCTAGCAATTACTTGACTGAGTTCCCTAAGGACTCTCGAGTGCAAGCCATCTGGTCCCGGTGACTTATTAATGTTAGGTTTTTCAAGTCTATTTCTAATTCTGTCCTCTGTTAGCCATGAGGGTGCTTCCTGTGATGTGTCATGAGGATAAACACTGCAGTTTTGGTTACTGAAGCCACCCGATTCCTTTGTGAAGACTGAGGAGAAGAATAAATTCAATACCTTTGCCAAATCTGGGGCTATAGCCCCAAAAGCCACCCCCTAGTGACGCCACTGCTGCCAGGCACCCGCAATTGCTCATGACAGAGCAGGAACGTGGATCTGTGTGTGTAAACACACAAATGCACATCCTGTCAGGGGAGTAGAGACAGATCGTGTGTTCCTAGTATATAGGAACACTGATCGGTCTCCTCCCCTAGTCAGTCCCACCCACCACAGTTAGAACACACCTAGGGAACACAGTTAACACCTTGATCGCCCCCCTAGTGTTAACCCCTTCCCTGACAGTGACATTTATACAGTAATCAGTGGCTATTTTTATCTCTGATCGCTGTATAAATGTCGATGGTCCCAAAAAATTGTCAAAAGTGTCCGACCTGTCCGGCACAACGTCACAGTCCTGATAAAAATCGCAGATTGCCGCCATTAATATTTTATTTTGTAGACGCTATTACTTTTGCGCAAACCAATCAATATACGCTTATTATTTAACCAAAAATATGTAGAAAAATACATATCGGCCTAAACTGATGAGAAAATTTTCAATGGGCACACAAATTTCTTCCACTCTTATGGCTAGTCTGCATCAAAACAGGGCTTGCTTCAAAACATGGAAACATGGCTTCAGACACGCTTTGTTAAAGCTGAACGCCACTCAAAGCTCCTGTCACTAAATAAAATAGTTAGCTTACAGTCCTGTTTACACCTTGCTTTTGCTTGGTGCTTCGATGAGGCTTCGGTGGAGTTTTGATAGGGCTTCAATTGAGCTTCGATGATCCTTTCATGGGGCTTTGGTGGGGCTTTGATGAGGCTTTGTAAGGCTTCCGTGGGGCTTCAAGCTAGCTTTGCCATAGATTCTATGGAGACTTTGAAGACGCTTTGAAACACCACTAAAGCTACATGGGGTTTAAACAAATCCCTAGCAAAACAAAGTAAAGCAAAAGCAAGGTGTAAACAGAACTGTAAGCTAACCATTTAATTTAGTGACAGGGGCTTTGACTGGCATTTAGAGAGCTTTAACCGGACAAGGCTGGGAAAAGTACTTTACTTTGAATTGCCCACTGTGTGCACCTGCCGAGAGCTCCGTGGCCGTGGTCGCGGGTCCCGCGGACTCGATCACTGTGGGGATACCCGTGATCGTGATGCAGAGCTCAAGAACAGGGAGATGCCGATGTAAACAGCATCTCCCCGTTCTGCCTAGTGACAGCACAGTGATCGTCTGCTCCCTGTCATCGAGAGCAGCGATCGGTGTGGTGTCACACACAGCCACGCCCCCATACAGTTAGAAACACTCTCTTAGGAACACTTAACCCCTACACTGCCACTTAGTGGTTAACCCCTTCACTGCCAGTGACATTTTTACAGTAATCAATGCAGTTTTATAGCATCGATCGCTGTATTAATGCCAGTGGTCCCAAAAATGTGTCAAAGTTGTCTGATGTGTCTGCCAAAATGTTGCATAAAAATCGCTGATCACCGCCATTCCTAGGATTTTTTTTTTTTTTAAATGCCATAAAACTATCCCCTATTTTGTAGACACTATCATTTTTGCGGAAACCAATCAATAAACGCTTATTGCGATTTTTTTTTTACCAAAAATATGTAGAAGAATACGTATTGGCCTAAACTGAGGGAAAAAATGTTTTTTTATATATTTTTGGGGGATATTTTTTATAGCAAAAAGTAAAAAAATAATGTGTTTTTTTCAAAATCGTCGCTCTTTTTTTGTTTATAGCGCAAAAAATAAAAACCACAGAGGTGATCAAATACCACCAAAAGAAAGCTCTATTTGTGGGGAAAAAAGGGCGCCAATTTTGTTTGGGAGCCACGTCGCATGATTGTCAGTTAAAGCAACGCAGTGCCGAATCGCAAAAAACACTCTGGTCAGGAAGGGGATAAATCCTTCTGAGGCTGAAGAGGTTAACAAAGCCTGTCCAAAGCGATGTTTAGAATCAAGTGTAAACTAGCCATTAATGTGTGCTGAAGCCCAAGCAAGATATTGGATTTTCTGTCACTTTAATTTCCTTTACATCATTGCACTGTAACAAATGGCACCCCAACGCACCTTCACAACCCAATTATGTTTTAATGCAATGCATGGTAATGCGCTACCACTTGTTGCAATACAAAAAATGTGCAGGTATGAGTCTAGGTCTTTTGCAGTGCATAAGATAGCTGTTCAAATCAATGAGCTGTCTTAACGCAACGCATGTTTGCTGCACTGCAATGGAGCTGGTCAGTATAAATGGGCCCTATTTGTCAGCAGACATTCGATACTTCAGTCTCCTATCAGACAAAACTTTAATTTTCTCAGAAAATTTCAGAAATCTAAGCCCTTGTACACACGGTTGGACATTCCGACAACAAAATCCATCGGATTTTGTCCGATGGATTTTGTCCGAAACTGGTGTTGCATACACACGGTCGGACAAAGTTGTCGGAAAATCCGATCGTTCGTAACGTGATGACATTTTTTAGGCTAGTAGCCAATAGCTTTGGTCTAGGAATTTGATCTGAGCATGCGTGGCACTTTGTCCGATCGGAATTCTCTACAAAACGAACGGACAAAGTCCGATCGGATTATGTTGTCGGAAAAATTTATAGCCCAGCTCTAAAACTTTGTCGGTCAGATATTCCGACGGAAAAAGTCCGATGGAGCCCACACATGGTCGGATTATCCGACAACACAGTCCAATCGGACATTTTCCGTCAGAATGTCCGACCATGTGTACAAGGGCTAAGGTATAAATCTTTGGGCTCAATTCTACCAAATTCTCAAGGAATAAAACAAAGGACTGGTGCCTGTCCTCGAATGCCTTGTACTTCACCAGCCCCGCCACTCTTTTCTCCTCCATACAGCCCTGCAACATTTTAAGTTAATAATATTATTTTTTATTAGAATCATCTGTATCTCATTCATGTGCTGCATTTGTTATGGATTCCATTTATCAAGTGATTGCCATAGCAAAGAAATGACTTGCAGCAGTTTGGTGGCTTTCGTGCACACGTGTAACAAACAAAGGTTCAGACTGCAGACAATTTCATATAACATGAGGGAGCAACAAGAAAAGAAAATTAGTGATTTGCTAAACAAAGTAATTTTCATTGAGTTTTTCTCAAAGCCCAACTTTGGGCTGTTTTCTTTTAAGACGCCCAAAGTGTTGTAACACAAAAAAACTATAACTCACCTCCTTTTCAGCACTGACTTCTGCACTACTTCAATTCCACCTCTAGATGCCCTCAGTTCTACAGGTTGAGTAATGCCCTGTGTCATTCAACCCAGAAGACAGAGGGCATACTGTGAGTGTAGGGAGTCATGAACCCACCCTCTAAGCCCTTGTACACACGGTCGGAGAATCTGTCGGAATGAGTCTTATCGGACCGTGTCGTCAGATAATCCGACTGTGTGTGGTATGCATCAGACTGATTCCGTCCGAATCTCCGTCCGATACAATTTTCCAACATGTTGGAAATATTTCCCGACCAACTGGGCCGGACGGACCTAATCCGATCATGTGTAGAGCATTTTCATCGGACCAAGTGCCACGCATGCTCAGATCAAATTCCTACATCAAAGCTATTGGCTACTAGCCTGAATGTAGTCCCATCGTAACGACATTACGTCATCACGTTCTGAAAGATCGGATTTTTCGCCAACTTGGCCCGACCGTGTGTATGCAACAGTTTCGGACACAATCCGTCGGACTAAATCCGACGGGCAAAATCCGACGGATTTGGTTGGCAAAATCTCCAACCGTGTGAACGTGTGCTAAGAAGGCATCACCACAGTACCCTACTTTTAAAGTCATTGTAAATGATCACCTTGTAAATCAACCCATTCAGTTTAAAATAGAAATGAAAGGCAAAACATTTGTGTATAGATATAATTTTATATATATATATATATATATATATATATATATATATATTTTCTCTTTTTTTATAAGTGATCGCATTCCCTCTGTTCTCAACTGCATACGACATGGGGGGGAGGTGAAGCAACAGCACACTGATCTTCCCAGTGAATGGCTGTGCAGGGGGGGCATGCCAGGACAAGTCTGATTATTGGAGGAGAGCAGGCTGAGTTCCCAGTATAGCTAGGGAACTGACTGCACTGTGCTTTCGTGCTTAGTGTGGTCAGGTTTTAATAGGAAAGCAGAGGGACTGGGAGGAACACCAGGGATTTCACATAAAGGAAACAATACGAAGAGAAGAGGATACTTTTTCATACAATTAAGGCCTCATGTACACTTCAGCTGATAAACGAACGTTTAGAAGCAGTTGGGCGTTTTTTTCAGCAGCCTCTGAACTCTCCTCTGTTATCTTATCAGTACATGTACACATGTGCTTGTTTATATTCCCTTCCAGGCAGTTGAGGCTAGAAGCATTTTTTTAAAGCAAAAAAAATGCATTCAGGACGTTAGTTCAGGGGCATTTGAAACACTGAATGTTTTTAAAACGCATCCAAACGTGGTAACTTGTGTTTATAAGTGTTTTTGTCTATAGGCATTGAGAGAGAGAGAGAGAGAGAGACTTTTTTCCTGAATTGAATGCATTTGGTAGGGTTTACTAATGTGTAAAATCTGTTATCTGTCAAAAGCGCTTCTAAACGCAAACGCTCATGAATACCGCAAAACACGTTATGTAAAAGCTCCGAAACAGACGTTTTTAAACATCAGTTACTAGCATTCAAGTTCCACCATTTGGGAGAGGTTTTGAAAGCCTAAATGGTACAGCAGACACATATCCGGATTATGAAATGTTGGGGTAACAAACACTTTAATGATCACTTTCTTACATGCAGCCTGCTGATTAGGTATTAAGAAGCCATGTACTGAGAAGAAATCAGCTTTCTCAGTCAACACTTTGCTCTCTCCTCCTGTCAGCACCGGTATATGCGGCAGAGCCTGATTGGCTCCTAATGCTGACACTCCATCTCCTAATTTTAGTGCAGCTACACAAGGGAGGCTGATATGAAGACAGATTCAGGTACTTACATGAGATGTATGTAGAAATATATTTTAAAGAATGTATCACAGTTATGTACATAATTTATTTATTCATGTAAAATAAATACAATTTAAAAATACTTAAATATTAAATATTTAAAGTCGATGTAAATCCTTACATATACCCAGTGAAGTGAACAGCCTCTGATGATACACAAGGATGAAACAAATCTCCCTACCTAAGTTTTACATGCATATCTGCTGTCTTTCCCTTTGTATATTCTTTAGAATTCTTGCATCAAGTTAGAATTTCCACTTCCTTATTCAGCTGTAAGAGTGTATTCTTGGCTTACACTGAGTGACAGCTGATTGGAGGAAAGGCACACACCCTCGCTCCACATAGGCAGAAGAACAGAGATACTTTCAGAGCTGTGCTGTAACAAGACAAGCTCTCTGCTAATCTATTTATAGCACCCACCCCTGACACAAATTTCAGGCTGGATTTATCTCTTGTCTCGAAGAACTTGTCAGAAGTTATCATGCGGATAACAGAAGAACGATACAGCAGAAAGACATGGGACTCAGGGCTTTGGAGAGAGATAAGTAAACACTACATATAGATGTGCCCAGGTCAAATTTCATGAATTGGGTTTACATCCACTTTACTATTTGCATTATCGTTTTAAAACAGCGGTTGGAGCTAAAGATTTCAAGTTTTTAAGCTCTTAGATGCTTCCCTATTATAAACACTGTAGTTTACAGACCCCAATAGCTCAAGTTGAAACTTAAACACAAGTGAATTAGTCAGAGCAGTGACTGATCCCTTATTGGCCGTCTCAGTCTGAAGTTCAAATCCGAAAAAACACTCCTTCAAAGCAGAATACTTTTACTTTGCTCTATCTTTATCTACCCATAGTGATTCATATGCTTTTACTGGGGGAAGAACAGTATATAAAACCTGCACAGCAATGCAAAGCAGAAAGTCCAGTCTGTCTTCCTAATCAACAAACATGGCTGTCCCTATGTACATTTACAGTTACAAACTATAAGCAGAAATAAGGTTTTAAGAATATTAGGCTGCAACTTTCCGGGGGGTGATGTATGCTAACGCTTTGCCATGTCAGGGCTGGATCTCACCATGCGCAAATACAGTTCTTGTATATTTACGAAATTAAGAGGGGAGAATGGGCATCCTTGATTTTTTCTTTTTACTCATCTATTTAATTTTTTTTTTACTGTGAGTTTCACTTCAAGTTTTACTTTTCATCTTCAGTGCTAATCTGGATGCGATTGCTAGTTCTGTGGCAATAAGGACAGTTCTTACGAAATACACTTTCTGATAAATAATTCCACTGTGTTTTGTTGGGATTGATTTGGTCAGATCTCTGTGATTGCATGGCTCATTTCTTAAGCAAAAAAGGACCATTAACTAGAAAACGGTGCTGGAGAGCTTTCAAATATCTATCACTAATGGACTTCAAATGTTAAAATTCGTGATGGCATAATAATTTAAAAATTGCCTGGGAGGATTGGAAGTAAGCCCACACTTGTTTTATATTAATGGAGATTTCTTTCCAAGTCCAACCAAGCTGTTCAATGACTTCTTTGTCCTTGTTTGTATTTCATGCATGTCTTCTCATTGTCCATATAAAAGGTAGCTTATTTTGTAAACCATACAGTGGTGGGATAAGGTCCTTTCACACCCAAGGTGAAAAAGGTCTAAGTGTGTCCCCCACCGAAAAAGCTGTAAACTACTTCAGCAGCATAGGTGGGAGATTCTGTACTTTTTGCAACCCATTCCTGCTGAAGCATCCAAGGCAGTTGCCTCTTCTGCCTACCCCTCAGTCTGATCCTGAAGCCATAGTGTTATTGATGCTTTTGATAATGATCTGGACATGTACAGTACACTTGGGGGCTAGGAATAAGCTGATGGGTTAGCCCATCCAGTCTCCTGCTCGGTGGGAGCTGAGAATTATATATAGAAGCAGTATTTTTACCACTTCTATACAGTCATGGCCAAAATTGGAATGACACAAAAAAGTGAAGAAACAAAAAGACAAATCTGACACATTCCACGCAAAACTCCAAAAATGGACTGGACAAAATTATTAGCACCTTCTCAAAATTGTAAGAAAAAATTACATTCCAAGTTTGTGATGCTCCTTTAATTTGTGATTAAACTCACCTGTATCAATTAACAAGTGCTAACAATATATAATTTATAATTTGACTCAACCTTTCTGTTATGTGTCTCTGTGTGCCACACAGAGCATGGAGAAGAGAAAGAGCAGCAAAGAATTGTCTGAGGATTTGAGAACAATAATTGTGGAAAAGCATGGACAATCTCAAGGTTACAATCCATCTCCAGAGATTTTAATGTTCCTGTGTCCACTGTGCGCAACATTGTCAAGAAGTTTACAGCTCATGGCACTGTAGCTAATCTCCCTTGACAAAAGAGAAAAATTGATCAAAGATTTCAACAAAGGATTGTTGGAATTGTGGATAAAGAACCTTGATCAACTTCCAGACAAATTTGAGCTGAACTTCAGGCATCTGAATGAAAAGAGACACTATGGTAGGAGACACAGGAGGACCCAACTGCTGACACACAAACATAAAAAAGCCAGATTGGAGTTTGCCAAAACCTAAATGAAGCAGCCAAAATCCTTTTTTCAAGAATGTGCTGTGGACAGACAAAACAAAATTACAGCTTTTTAGTAAAGCCCATCAATCTACTGTTTTTAGAAAAAATAAATTAGGCCAACAAAACAATACAGTCCCTGCAGTCAAACATGGTGGAGGGTCACCTGATGTTTTGGGGTTGCTTTGCTGCTTCAGGCACTGGATGACTGTGTGCATGGCATTATGAAATCTGAAAACTACCAAAGAATTCTGAGGTGCAATGTCGGGCCCAATGTCAGAAAGTTTGGACTCTGTCAGAAGTCATGGGTCTTATAGCAGCACAATGACCGAAAACACATGTCAAAAAGTATCCAGAAATGGGTTAAGACTGTCAGAAACCTTGAAATCAGGCAGAAGTACAATTAAATCACACTTTAATAATAAGAGTAAAAAGAACAGATGCAATCAAAACATAGCCAAAGTTCAGTAACCGGAACAGATAGTCAGCCAAGCCAGATGTCAAGGATCAATGTAGTGGAACAACAAGCAGGATCTGGAGGCAGAAGGGATGTCAGCCAAGCAAGTCTTTAACAGGAACACAGGAGAGCGTCTCTAGAGATGTGACCAAGGCAAAGGCAGAAATCATCTGGGCTGGATGACTTAAGTAGGCCGGACTGACGAGCAGGATATCAACAGCTGAGTAACTGTGGGGAGTTAGGAGCTGGCAATTAGCCAACAGTTGAACGACCAGCTCAGAAAAGCAAGTCTTGAACAGGATCGCAGGAGTTTCTGTGATGTTGACCACGGCGAAGGTAGAGATCCTCTGGACTGGATGGCTTAAGTAGGCAGCACTGACGAGCAGGATATCAATAGCTGAGTAACTGTGGAGAGATAGAAGCTGGCAATTAGCCGACATTTGAATGGCCAGCCTAGAGAAGGAAGGGCTGAGCACAGCCCTGACTAAGACAAAGCGCTGGAGAGTACTGAACTGGCCAACAAGTCCAGATCTAAATTCAGCAACTGTGGAGAGATCTCAAAAACAGCAGTTGGGAAAAGGAACCCTTCCAAGGTGAGAGACCTGGAGCAGTTGGTGGAAGAAGAGTGGTCAAAAATTCCAGTAGAGAGGTGTAAGAAACTAACTGATGGGTACAGGAAGCCATTGATTTCAGTTATTTTTTCCAATGTGTGTGCTACCAAATATTAAATTGAAGGTGCCAATAATTTTGTCCAGTCCATTTTGGAGTTTTGTACGGAATGTGTGAGATTTGGCTTTTTGTTTCTCCACTTTTTTCTATCATACCAATGCAAACAAAAGAAATAAACATGAAAATGCCTGTAATTGCAATTTTCTGGGTGAAATGGTACATTATCTAACAGAAATGCAGGGGTGCCAATATTTGTGTCCATAACTGTATATGACAGCTTCCTGCTATCACTGGTTCTTAAGGAAACAGCAGGTTCTTGCACCCGCCGCATCCCTAGGAACCGCTGCTGTCACGGTGACGGAACTTTGCCTTACATGGCCGGGATTCTTCAGACACGTAAACAAAGGGGCAGGGATAGCAATGACCATGTTTGGGCAATGATATCACCATTAGTCCCACTCCTTCCTTTTAAATATCTGATGACAGCTCAAGGTGAAGGATTGGCTCTGTAGCCAGAAGATGTATAAATACCTGTTTTCTGTAGAGATGTAAAAAACACATGTTGTTTTCAGGATACATAATCTTTCAAAAGAACACAGCTTCAAAGAAAGATGATGACCTATTTGTAAGTCTGGCTTTAGTGAAACACATGGATCTGGTTTGTGTTTTGTAGAGAACATGCATTTCATCCTGTGTTATTCAAATGACTGCATGAATCCCAGCAGAGATTAGCATTTTGCCAAGAATAAGAAACTAATAAATAAAACATAAAAAGCATCATAAAATGTTTGAAATACTTTATAATGAGGAGTCTGTGTTTTATGAGATGCAGACTTTTGCCCTCTGTACCCACAACAAACAGGGAATGTGTCAAGAGGTTGCTCTAAAAGTTCTTGTAACTAAAGTGTCCTTCTTTTGGGACGCCTGAAGGTCCATGATCAGTGAACGTGAGAGCTTTCTTGCCTACCAAATATCAAGCGATAATAAGTGGCAGGTATTGTTAGATGGGATAGAAAAGGTCAAAAGCAAGAGTCACTGCAAAGGCTCCTTTACACTAGTAGTACGCATTATGATGCACATTATGCACATGCTGGTGTCGGTTGTGCATGCATACTGCCATGCATTGCTACAACACATTGCAGCACTTGCGTTTTTTTCCTAATTTAAAGATTAATTTAAATTGTGGAAAATTTTTACATAGTTGATCTTGAATCAATGTAATTATATACTGTAAATAGCATACCTGGCTGATCCCCATGGAATCTGGAAAATACTGAAGTAGACATAGTTACTTCAGCAATCTCCACTTGCTTCTGGGTCCCATGCTGAGTGGCCAGCCTAATGCATTGCACGGGAGGCCAGATGCTCAGCACAGGAGCCATTCAGAGAATGCTTTGCATTCTCTGAACAAATGCAAAGCGTTCTCTGATTGGACTAGGTGGAGAGCATGACCTCAGCACCTTTCCCCTTCACCTTGTCCAATTAAAGGATGCTTTATCTATCCTTGGTTCATCTATATTCCCATATGTAAGGTTTCAAAACCCAAAGTCTAACATAGCAGAATGAAATTATGATTTGTTAAAATGTGATGTAGATTTTATGTATATTTTTCTTAAGAGTTCCAACATGTTTTATTAGCCTTCCGGACCTTGTAATATGTGTTTGGTTTCTAACTGATTGGTAGCTTCCTATACATTAGTGTAACAACTTTTTAGGTATGTGTTTTGCTTGTGTCTGGCTAGCCAGGTTACTTTGCGGTATAAGCAAGGAAACTCAGACCTCTGCAGTGTGTAAATATGCTTTTACTATACAAAAATGCTGTACATACAAATCTTTTGTGTCTGTTCCCTACTGCAGTAGTTATTAATTTGGAACCACTAATCAATATGAGGATAGGAGTTGCCTATCATCAAAATATCCATTTCGGGAATATAGTACAAGACTGACAGATTGTCAGGGCTGGGCTCAGCCCTTCCTTCTCCAAGCTGGCTGCTCAGCTGTTGGCTAATTGCTAGCTCTTATCTCTCCACAGTGACTCACCTGTTGATTATAGCCTGCTCGTCAGTCCTGCCTACTTAAACCATCCAGCCAAGATGATCTCTGACTTTGCCTTGGTCACCTTCCTTCTAATATGCGTATCTCAAATGTATTTCATGTCTCCTTATTAATTCCTGTACAGGTTGAGAACCATGAGAAGTATGAAGTACAGTCCATTGTTTACTCTCTTAGGTTCTGTGGGTGCATACAGTACCTGGTTCATTGGAAAGGGTACAGTCTGGTGGGAACACTCTTGGGTCTCATCCTCAGATGTACAAGCCCCTGTCATCCTCAGTGATTTCCATAGACGTTTTCCCCTCAAGCCTGGTGGTCCTCCGAGGGGGAGGGGTCATTGAGGAGGGGGTACTGTCTGGACTGGGCTGGGCTCAGCCCTGCCTTCTGAGCTGGCCGCTCAGCTGTAGGCCAATTGCCAGCTCCTATCTCTCCACAGGTACTCACCTGTTGATAATATCCTTTTTGTCAGTCCTGCCTACTTAAGCCATCCAGCCCAGATGATCTCTGCCTTTGCCTTGGTCACATGTCTAGAGATGCTCTTCTGTGTTCCTGTTAAAGACTTGCTTGGCTGACATTCCTTCTGGCTCCAGATCCTGCTTGCTGTTCTACTATGCTCATCTCTGGCTCCCTAACATTTTGGCTTGGCTGACTATCTGTTTCGGTTCCTGAACTCTGACTGTTTTGACTACGTTTTACTCTGTTTACTTTTTTTTTATTATTAAACAAGTGAGATTTAACTGTTAAGTCTGATTCATTGTTTCTGACAGTAAGCAAAGGCCATAAATTCAGAATATGCAGTCAATCCACTTGTTGGTAATATTTTTTCAAGATTGAATGAGCTGCATGTATCAGTTCCTGAGTTGCACGGCACACCTGGAATCTCCCACTGTGGCTGCTCCGGTACAGCCCGGGTTGCAGGCCACCCCTGCTGCTGCTCCTCTATAAGAGGTATGTCTGGTTCCGCTCCGCTTCCCCAGCAATTTGTGGGCAATCCAGTCCAATGCCGAGGGTTTCTCAACTGGGTTGAGATATACTTTCAGATGCTTCCCCAGGCGTTTCCCACAGACAGAAGCAAAGTAGGTTTCGTGATATCTTTGCTTTCTGAGAGAGCCTTGGCCTGGGCAAACCCTCTATGGGAGATGCAAAAACCTGTTGTCTTGAGTTACCCTGAGTTTGTGGCTTCCTTTAAAAGAGTATTTGACGTTCCCGTACGCTCTGCTTCTGCTGCCAATTGCCTCATGTCCATCAAACAGAGTACGAGAACTGTTGCCGATTATGCCATTGAATTCCGTAATCAGGCAGCAGAGGTTTCTTGGAAGAATGAGGCCCTCGTGGCTGCTTTTGCTCACGGTCCTTCAGATACCATCAAGGATGAGACAGCAGCTCAAGATATACCCACTGAGCTGGAGAAGTTGATCACATTTGCCATCCTCATTGAATCCAGACTCAGAGAAAGACTCTCTTTTAAGGAACTCTTGCAGAAGCCTCATATACATTTGTCTGCTTTGCAGTCCCACCCTTGGCTCCCTCACCTCCCATGCCTCCTGGTACCGAGTTGGTCAGTGAAGATGAACCCATGCACTTGGGCTTTACGCATCTCTCTGTGGATGAGAGAACTTTTAGGAGGAGGGAGAGACAGTGCCTTTATTGTGGCCAAGCAGGTCACTTTTTGAAGTCTTGTCCTACCCGTCCATGGAACTCCTTGAGATCCTGTCACGGACAGACCTTAGGTGGCGTTGATTTGTCCCCAGTTATCCAGAAGGATAAGGAAAAGAAAAGGTAAAAAAACTGCGCTAAGGTGAACCACAAATAATTATATAAATTGGTCTTAAACGGACCAGATTTAGCTGCGGCTTAACTGTATTACATAACTACAGGAAATAACTAAAGAAAAAAATATATAAGCTGCGCTAAATTCCACATACATCAAAATATGTGTAAATAAATGAAGTGACAATAGATTATGCGCTTTAACCAGCCTCTAAACATTAATTAATAAAAATCCAATCATAAGTGATAAGTGCATATAAATGCTACGATCTTAAACCATGCAAACTGCCTGTACCTTACAGTATGGGACCAAGCAGCACACCCCTGTATGAAATGATACAAACTCTAGAAACACCCAGTGTATAAATTGGAAAGTCTATATGTGTTTGTCAAAACAGTCCTTGTATAATAAAACAAAATGTGAATGAAGTGCTCCACAGATGAGCCATACTCGATCCACCACCGTATGAGATTAAAGAGGAAGTAAACCCTTCCAAACAACTTGGACCTATAGGTAAGCCTAGATTAAGGCTTACCTGTAGGTCCAAGCAATATCTCCTAAACCTATATGGTTTAGGAGATATTTGCCCGAAAATGGGCACCGCTGTCTACGGCGCATGCGCCGTAGACAGCGGCGCGCAGGCGCACTAAATGCGGCAAATCCAAGAATGGATTTGCCTAATTTGTCGACTCCCGTGCGCATGCGCGGGAGTGACGTCATCGCGGCTTCGCCGTATGGCAGCGGCGGAGCTGCGAGACGCGACTCCCGTGCGCATGCGCGGGAGTGACGTCATCGCGGCTGCGCCGCTGTGATTCGTCGGAGCTGCGAGACGCCACCAGCAACATGGATGCGGCGGACTACAGGGGACAGCGGCGACTTCGCTGGCTCCTGTGTCAGGTAAGTGACACATAATGAGCTACTATGCGATGCATAGTAGTCCATTATGCTTTACCTTTGCAGGGAAAAAAAGAGGAAGTAAACCCATCAGGGTTTACTTCCTCTTTAAACAGTGCTTGATCCGCCACCAAATAATTCAATTTGCCGCTTACCAAAAAATCATGACCCCCCCACTACAGAGGGTCACAGAAGGCATATGAATATATAGTCATCTCCCAATCCAAAGAGATCCTCGATACTCTCCTTACACCACCACTTTAATATGAGGATTGTAGAAAATGCTTCCAAAAAATCCTTTTCATAAATTTAAAGGGACTCAGGGTAGATGTACCAAAACCATGGAAGAGAAATAAAGCTCCAGATAGTGTAAAACCTTTTATTACTAAAATCCAAAAAATAAAATTGCACTTACAGCGTATACAGAAATCATCAGCCTTGAGTCCGTTGCGCCGGCCGGACGCATACAGACAGACGCGTTCTCCTGGAACTGTTCCAAAACACGAGGTGACGTTAGCGTATCGCTCAGCCCTACGCGTTTCGCAACAAAATTGGTGCCCCTGGATTACTTTATTTCTCTTCCATGGCTTTGGTACATCTACCCTGAGTTCCTTTAAATTTATGAGAAGGATTTTTTGGAAGCATTTTCTACAATGGCTTCTTTTGGGCCATTTCGCTACAATTCTGGTGGCCTAGTCTACGTGCTGATCTAACTGCCTTCATAGCTGCTTGTTTTGTGTGTGCTCAGGGTAAGACTTCATAACACTTTCCAGTGGGCCTCCTACAACCCATACCCAATGGAGAGAGGCCATGGACCCACCTGTCTATGGATTTCTTTGTTAAGTTACCCAACTCCCAGGGCAACACAGTTATCCTTATGGTGGTTTTATTCCACTTAAGAAGTTGCCCACTTCTAAGTAACTGGCTTCCATTTTTGTTCGGGAGATCTCTCCCTTACATGGGCTACCCAAGGTGATTGTCTTGGACAGGGGTAGTCAGTTTGTGTCCCGGTTCTGGCAAGCCTTTTGTGCACAGTTGGGGATTAAGCTTGCTTTTGCCACTTCATATTCCCCCGCAGTCTAATGGGGCCACAGAACGAGCCAAGCAGTCCTTGGAGAAATTCCTACAATTCTATATTTCTGACCATCATAACAACTGGTCAGACCTCTTACCGTGGGTGGAGTTTGCTCACAATAGGGCCTTGAATTCTGCTTCCTGACTGTCCCCATTTATGGCACACTATGGTTTACAACCTTCCATTTTGCCTGACTCATTTGTTCCGCAGAGTATTCCTGCATTAGAGGAGAATCTCCGTGGTCTTTGTTCCACTTAGGTACAAGTCCAGGAGGCTTTGCGACATGTTAAGGATAGGTACAGACTCCATGCTGACCGCAGACGCCTGCCCGTGCCTTCCTACCAGGTTGGGGACAGGGCCTGGCTGTTACCTTGCAACCTCCAACTTCGTGTTCCCTCTCTGAAGTTTGCACTTCAGTTTATTAGGCCTTTCCGTATTCTTTGCAGGATTAACCCAATGGCTTACGCATTATACCTTCCTTCTAATATGTGTATCTCAAATGTATTTCATGTCTCCTTATTAAATCCTGTACAGGTTGAGAACCATGAGAAGAATGAAGTACAGTCCATTGTTTACTCTCTTAGGTTCTGTGGGTGCATACAGTACCTGGTGCATTGGAAAGGGTACAGTCTTGTGGGAACACTCTTGGGTCTCATCCTCAGATGGACACGCCCCTGTCATCCTCTGTGATTTCCATAGACGTTTTCCCCTCAAGCCTGGTGGTCCTGCGAGGGGGAGGGGTCATTGAGGAGGGGGTACTGTCTGGGCTGGGCTGAGCCCTGCCTTCTCTGAGCTGGCCGCTCAGCTGTAGGCTAATTGCCAGCTCCTATCTCTCCACAGTGACTCACCTGTTGATAATATCCTGCTTGTCAGTCCTGCCTACTTAAGCCATCCAGCCCAGATGATCTCTGCCTTTGCCTTGGTCACATGTCTAGAGATGCTTCCCGTTAAAGACTTGCTTGGCTGACATTCCTTCTGGCTCCAGATCCTGCTTGCTGTTCTACTACGCTCATCTCTGGCTCCCTAACGTTTTGGCATGTCTGACTATCCGTTATGGTTCCTGAACTCTGGCTATGTTTTGACTACGTTTACTCTGCTTACCTTTTTTTATTATTATTATTATTAAACAAGTGAGATTTATATGTACTTCTGTCTTAGTCTGATTCATGGTTTCTGACACAGATATCTATAAGAAGCAAAATGCCTATTGTCTAACAGTAGAAATGCACTTAAAAGTTACTGTGTTTATGATCTTCATTGACAACGAGGCTTCTGATGATCAGGCAGTGGCGGCTGGTGAAGTTTTAGGATGGGGGGCGCCAGACCCCGCCCCTTACTGGTTGCCCCCTCCCACTTCTCATAAGCCACACCCCTTATAGGATCCACCCACTCCGTCCCCTGTATACAGCTCACCATTACAGGACAGAGTATATAGCCCCAGCATCACAGGACAGAGTATATAGCCCCAGCATCACAGATCATGGTATATAGCGCAGCCTTACAGACCTGGTATATAACATTTCTCACAAAGCCTGACATATAGCATTTCTCACAAAGCCGGGTATATAGCATTTCTCACAAAGCCTGGCATGTAGCATTTCTCACAAAGCCTGGCATGTAGCATTTCTCACAAAGCCTGGCATGTAGCATTTCTCACAAAGCCTGGCATGTAGCATTAGTGCCGTGGGGGATGGGATGAGTCAGAAGCGAGGGGGGGGGGGGTTGATGTCAAAGATCAAAAGATCAAAAATCATAACAATAATCCATGTAGTTCAGAAGTGGGGGGTGCTGCCATCCAGACTGAGAAAAAATACATGTAGTTTAGAAGGGGGGGGGGGGGGTGTTTGCTGCAGTCCAAAATCATTAAAAAAAATCCATGTAGTTTAGAAGGGGGGTTAAGAAAATAAAAACATGTAATTTAGAATGAGAAGCGGGGGGGGGGGGGGGTGTTCTGCCGTCCACAATAACCAAATAAAACACTTTAGTACAGTACTTTAGAACCGGGGGGTTGCTGCCTTACATTCATCCATGCATACCATCCACAGCAGGGCTTCTGCATACCAGAGCAGACGAGTGCCAACGACATCACTTCCTTCCTGCTTTTGAATAAATTTATGCAAAAGCAGTCAGACAGCCGGAAGCTGTGGCGCGGTCGACTGCGCCACAGAGCGAGTTCTTTTGGGCCAAATGAAGCGCCTCGTCTGCAATCTCGTGATTGCATAGACGTGGCACTTCACATATCGCACTGTGCACGGCGCCCGACGCTGGGACACAGTGCACATAAGGACGTTTAAAAAAATAATAATAATTTAAAGGGACATGTTTAAATAAATTTTTTTATTTTTTTTTACTTTTTTATTTTTTGGTCTGCCTGGGGGGCGGCGCCCGGGCGCCCCCTATGGACGAGCCACCACTGTGATCAGGCACCTTTTTGTTTGCTTATTACAGATGAGAGTCTTTTAGGGTTAATCCATGTTGAGTGGCCTCCAGCTTATACTTGACAATCCCTTTTATATGTTCCAGTTTGTTGACAATAGTTACAAACTTATTTACTTACCGTCTCACAGAAAAACATCTGTCATTCTTTCAGTTTGAGAGACCCTCTCTTACCTGTTTACTGTAGCTATAGAGACAATAGCCTATTCAAACTGTCAATTGAATACAACAATGGTATCCATGTTCCTATTGTATCCAACAGCATTTGTTTGAAAAGTTCTGTTTCTGAATGCTGTTCCAGTGTTATAATAAAATAAAAATCATATTTTATATCAAACACGACACAATCCACCTTTTTCTTGAATACAACCCCTCCCATATTTCTGCCATTGAGAAGGTGTTTAATTCTTTGGCTAAAAGTTCATTAGAAAGTCAATTCTAAAGTTCTTTAGAAAAAAGTCCAGGCTTATAATACATCAAAGGCCTTGGTCTCCACAGCTCTTCCAATCTTACATCATTCTTTCCATCATGTAACCACATTTTTCTGGTCTTCCTATGGATTGGAGACAGCCTGTGGAGTGGAAAACAAAGTGGATTATCTGTTCCTTCTAGTAATACATAAACAGTAGATCCTGGTCCTTCAGCTACAATCTCTCCTCTGGCTTCTTGCCTGGATATCTGACCAACACTTTGCCACCTGCCTGTATGCACATCTGACCCTCCCAAAGAACAGCAAGGTTCGTCGGTAACGATCCATTGCACCTCTATACTACACACATTAACACATGTTAGGCACAGACTTAACCACTTGGTTATCCCAAGATGTATTAGTGTCACTGGTGATGTCAGTGTCAGTCAATTTGTCTACCTCCCACCCAGTGTCAGTTAGTGTCAGATTATCCACCACAATCCCACTATAAGACTCTGATCACCACCATTACTAGTATAAAAAAAAAAAAAATCCTGCATAGATACCATAGTTTGTAGATGCTATAACTTTCACACAAATCCCTCTATATATACACACTTACACAGACATGTAGCACAATACATTTTGGCCTAAATATATCAAGAAATTTGAAGATATTTTAGTTTTTTATTGGATATGTTTTTTTTTTTTATTCTATATTTTATTTCAACAATGTTTTTATATATAAACAAAACAAATTTAGTTGCATGTGTATCGGCGTGTATATATCAACAGAAATCGATTCTGTTTTCAACTAATCTATATATGATCGTTATTTAAACAAAAAAATAAAGGAGGAAAAAAAAAAAGCTTTGCAAAAGGGGTGTTTCCACCTCTCTATAATATATCCATTCTACCGTTTATGTATATTTTTCCCTTTCACGTCTCAATTATACACAGTTATGATTTACCGGGGGAAGCAATAATGAAAAAAAAAAAAAAAGAAAACAAAAACAAAGGGCTTTTCAGATATCTTTTATGACAGAAAGTAGAAAATATTGTTTTTCTTTTAAAACATTTTGGTCTTTTTTTGTTTATATAATAAAACATATATAATAAAAATCCCAGTGGTGATCAAATACCACTAAAAGAAATCGTTTTGTGTGAAAAAAATATATATAAAATTTCTTTTGGGTGCAATGCTGCGTGACAGCCCAATTACCAGTTAAAATAGAGCAGTGCTAAATAGCAAAATATAGCTTGGTCATGAAGGGGGTAAAATCTTCCAGAGCTGAAGCAGTTAAGCAGTGGCTGCTTAAACTTGGATTGAGTTTTGAGTGACTTGCAAATTTTGGGGAAATTTAGGGTGGCATGGTGCGATTCATTCTTTCCATACAGTTTGGGATTTTTCAGACCTTACTATCGTCACACAAGTGTCAATAGAACATCAAGAAAGATTATAGGTAATTACCAGTAATTGTATTTAAGATCAGAACTGCTTGGGGCTTTTATGTAAAATATTTTATCCAGCCTTCTTCAGTTTTTTTTTCTAAACCTTATTTCAAACACCACTGCAGTATCTGTTGACATTGGCTGCTCGGGATTAAAGTGCTTTGTTTAATGTCTGAGAGCTGTTAGGAGTCAGGAACAGGCGTGAGGAAAAACATGTTAGCTAAATGTTTGGGCACCTCTCTTGGAAAATAATGATTTAATGTTTTCATGTTGCAGGGAAAACATCACCTCCCACGTTGAAGTCTGTGTAAAGTAAAGTCAATGAATCTCTCTGGATTAATTGTTGCTAATTGGAGGCTAACGCTGGGTGCCGATGGAATGTTTCACAACTTAAAAGATTTTTTTGGTGTTTTTTTTTTTCCAGTCAATCCCGGGGGTTTCTCTTTAATTTGCTTTATTGTACACAGTTACACAGTAGCTGCCTTATAATACTAAAAGGAATTTGCACTCTATTTAAAGTTGAACTTCCAGCAAATACAGTAAGAAAAAGTATTTGATACACTGCTGATTTTGTAGATTTGCCCACTGACAAAGATATTTCGATTTTAATGGTAGGTTTATTTTAACAGCGAGAGACAGGATAACAACAAAATATCCAGAAAAACGCATTTCAAAAAAGTTTTAAATGTATTTGCATTTTAACGAGTGAAATAAGTATTTCATCCCCTATCAATCAGCAAGATTTCTGGATCCCAGGTGTCTTCTATACAGGTAACGAGCTGAGATTAGGAGCACTCTCTTAAGAGCCGGTTTACACAGGGGCGACTCAGATCCGACTTCAGGTCGCCCCGAGTCGCCTCAGGTCGGACAACATGTAAAAATCAATGTAAGTGAATGAGAGCCGTCTTAATGCACACTACTGAAGTCGCTCCGACTTCAGAAAAGGTTCCTATACTACTTCAATCTGACTTGTAGGCGACTGGTACCCATGGATTTCAATGGAGGTCAATGCTGTATAAAAGTGTAGCGCTTCAAAAACCAGGCATGTTTATGCCATCCTTACAAAAACATCATATATGTATAAACTTATACCTATACATTCAGTGAAAATTCACAATGTGAAATAGTGTACATAACATATAAGACTTTGCTATAAATCTCATATAAACATTAATTGCTATAGAAGCATATAGCTGTGACTATAAAGTGATTCTAAGGAGAATTTCAAAATACAAAAAGAAAATCCAAAAAGAAAGTCCCAACAAGAAAATATAAAGTCTCTTGTGTATAATATCCGTGTGTGGTCCACAAGTGTGCAGGAAATATCTTACACCTCCTTCATAAAAACTCATGCATTAACCACGTGATGTTCCCGTCACCAAGCGAATTGGACGCTTACCAGAATTATTAGATCCACACAAATTTACATTTGGAGGATCGCATAAACGTATGCATATATATGCAGATTCCTTCAGCAGTGCGTTTTCCAGGGGGATTTCAAATATAGCTAATCCTTTCGTGTGCTGGGAAGTACTTTATCTCCAGCCATACAGATCCGTAGGAGTAGTTAGGCACATATAAAGGAAAACAGGGACCAAAAATAGTGTAATTCCGTTTTTTATAAAAAATGTAATACAAAAGTAATAAACTCACATGTGTACAATAGGTTAAGTGCTTATCGGTATAAAACACGGCTGCAGTGGAGTCCCGACGCGTTTCGTCATAGAAGACGTCTTCCCAGCACACGAAAGGATTAGCTATATTTGAAATCCCCCTGGAAAACGCACTGCTGAAGGAATCTGCATATATATGCATAAGTTTATGCGATCCTCCAAATGTAAATTTGTGTGGATCCAATAATTCTGGTAAGCGTCCAATTCGCTTGGTGACGGGAACATCACGTGGTTAATGCATGAGTTTTTATGAAGGAGGTGTAAGATATTTCCTGCACACTTGTGGACCACACACGGATATTATACACAAGAGACTTTATATTTTCTTGTTGGGACTTTCTTTTTTGATTTTCTTTTTGTATTTTGAAATTCTCCTTAGAATCGCTTTATAGTCACAGCTATATGCTTATATAGCAATTAATGTTTATATGAGATTTATAGCAAAGTCTTATATGTTATGTGCACTATTTCACATTGTGAATTTTCACTGAATGTATAGGTATAAGTTTATACATATATGATGTTTTTGTAAGGATGGCATAAACATGCCTGGTTTTTGAAGCGCTACACTTTTATACAGCATTGATTATTTTACACTTTATACCCTAGTGGTGTGTTAGCAGCTCTTTTTTGTGTTATATTTTTATAAGAATAGCGCAGTGTTCGGTTAAAAGATTTCAATGGAGGTCGCCTACAAGTCAGATCTCCGTCTATACGGAGGTGACTCTCACAGAATTATCAGCTCTGAAGGGGGAACTCCACGCCAAATTTATGAAAAAAAAATTGGAGTGGGTTCCCCCTCCGAGAGCATACCAGGCCCATAGGTCTGGCATGGATTCTAAGGGGAACCCCCTACGCCGAAAAAACGGCATGGGGCCCCCCCAGATCCATACCAGACCCTTATCCGAGCACACTACCCGGCCGGCCAGGAAAGGGGGTGGGGACGAGCGAGCGCTCCCCCTCCTGAGACGTACCAGGCCGTGTGCCCTCAACATGGGGTGGTGCCTTGGGGAAGGGGGGCCGCGCGCCCCCCCACCCCAAAGCACCTTGTCCCCGTGTTGATGAGGACAAGGGCCTCTTCCCGACAACCCTGGCTGTTGGTTGTCGGGGTCTGCGGGCAGGGGGCTTGCACAATGTACCCCTACCCATTCACCTGTAAAAAAAAAGTTAGAAAAAAACACAACACACAAGGGTTAAAATAGTTTATTGCACAGCTCCGGGAGTCTTCTATCCATCTTCGGGGGTCTTCTCGCCAGACTTCTCCGCTATCTTCTGCTAGCTCTTTTGCTAGCGGAGGAGCCCGGCTTTCTTCTTCGCCGCCGTCCTCTTCTTCCGACTTCGGGTGTCTTTTCCCCCTCTTCAGTTCTTCTTGCCGGTCTGCTGTCGCCGCTGTCACCATCTTCTGTTCTTCTCTTCAGATGTTGCCTCGTCGCTGCCTCCGCTCACAGTGGCAAGGACGCGGCGCGCGGCAACTTATATAGGGACATCACCGGATGATTTCCCCACCCATTATGATGTCACAGTCCCAGAGGATTTTAGCAGATTTGTGGCGCATTTCGGCCGCTAGCGGGGCGATTTTACCCCCCCCCCCCGCTAGAGGCAGAGAAAGGGTTAAAACCACCAGCAATACGCCGCAATAGCGCCGTTTTGCCAGCGGTATTACAGCGCTGCCCCATTGATTTCAATGGGGAGCAGCAGTGGAGGAGCGGTAAACACACCGCTCCTTCACCGCTCCAAAGAAGCTGCTGGCAGAACTTTTCCCTGATGTCCTGCCAGCGCACCGCTGTAGTGTGAAAGCCCTTGGATTGTCCACTTGTCATGTCACCTGCCACCCATTGCGGATTGTCCACTTGTTACGTCACCTGTCAAACATTGTGGATTGTCCACTTGCCACGTCACCTGCCACCCATTGCGGATTGTCCATTTGCCACGTCACCTGCCACACATTGCGGATTGTCCATTTGCCACGTCACCTGCCACACATTGCGGATTGTCCATTTTCCATGTCACCTGTCAACCATTGTGGATTGTCCACTTGCCACTTCACCTGCCACACATTGCGGATTGTCCACTTGTCACGTCACCTGCCACACATTGCGGATTGTCCACTTGCCACAAGTTGCAGATTGTCACTTGCCACACATTGCAAATTGTCCACTTGCCATGTCCCCTGCCACCCATTACGGATTGTCCATTTGCCACGTCACCTGCCACCCACTGCGGTTTGTCCATTTGCCACGTCACCTGCCACCCATTACGGATTGTCCATTTGCCACGTCACCTGCCACCCATTGCCGTTTGTCCACTTGCCACGTGACCTGCCACACATTGCGGATTGTCCACTTGCCACATCACCTGCCACCCATTGCGGATTGTCCATTTGCCACGTCACCTGCCACACATTGCGGATTGTCCACTTGCCACATCACCTGCCACCCATTGCGGATTGTCAATTTTTCACGTCACCTGCCACCCATTATGGATTGTCCATTTGCCACGTTACCTGCCACCCATTGCAGTTTGTCCATTTGCCACAAGTTTCAGATTGTCCACTTGCCACGTCACCTGCTACACATTGCGGATTGTCCACTTGCCACGTCACCTGCCACACATTGCGGATTGTCCACTTACCACGTCACCTGCCACACATTGCAGATTGTCCACTTGCCACGTGACCTGCCACAAGTTGCGGATTGTCACTTTCCTGCTAAGGTGGGGAATGGGATTGTCACGTCTGTTTGCCAGTCTGAGTCAAGCAGCAGAGAGATGATGTAATCTCTCTGCTGCCTGCACAGTGAGTGAGGGCGGAGCTGGCAGTTTGCAGGGCGGGCGCCGGGCGGTGAGAGATGATGTCATCTCTCTGCCCCACCACCTGCTGATTGGCCACCCACCGAGCCTCCCCACTGGCAGCTTCCCCCGCATTGGTCACTATGGCAGTAGTTCCGCCACTGATCTCATCACTCATCACTGTGCACTTTCTAATATCCTATTGTCAGCAAACTTTTAGTATTAGGTTAAAAGCATAGAAACTTCCCTTCATTCTCTGGGTCCTGCTGTGCAGGTGATTGCAGAAAGCTGATACAACTACAGAGCCGGGTACTCATGCCAGCTGTGTTTAACGTGTATTTAAAAAGGAATGTAAGTTGGTTTTTGTACTTTTTTTCTTTATTTATTCATGTCAAGAATTCCAAAATATAAAAAAATACTTCTTTCCAGGTAAATATAAGATATATCATATGTCATAGAAATATTTGATGTTCCTCTATCTAGAATTGTTTAGGTTTGTCCTCATATTACATAATTTTGGTAAATCTAAAGGAGATTGTACAGAAAGTGTAAAGCAGATTGTAAAGTGCATGGCCACCCTTGGATTGTAAAGCTGTCCATACACTAATAGACTTTTTTCAATCAGCCAGCAGATAAGTCTTCTATCAGTTGATGTTAAAACACCCAAACGATTGCATCTGATTTAATGCAGCTGCTGTTTGTAAAAAAATTTTTTGTCCAGCTCCTTTCATTCATTTTCAAGATTGTCAGGCAGGCGGGGGTGGGATGGGGTTGATAGGGCCATCCGGAACTGGATGAAATACAAACAGAAAATGCAGAGCTTAAAAGCTCTGCAGGGGCAGGACTGATGTACAGCTGTTGTCAAAAGTTTTGAGAACGACACAATTGTTCATTTTCACAAAGTCTGCTGCTTCAGTTTTTATGATGGCACTTCAGAATGTTATGAAGAGTGATCAAACGAATTGCAAAGTCCCTCTTTGCCATGAAAATTAACTTAATCCCATTTACACGGCATTTATGAAGAAGGCTTCAAGGGGACAAAGAAAGTCCAGCAGGCCCTAGGACCATCTCCTACAATTGATTCAGCTGCGGGATCGGTGGCACCACCAGTGCAAAGCTTGCTCTGGAATGCCAGCAGGCAGGTGTGAGTGCATCTATTCTACATGCACAGTGAGGCAAAGACTTTTGGAGGATGGCCTGGTGTTAACAAGGGCAAGCAAAGAAGCCACTTCTCTCCAGGAAAAATATCAAAGACTGACTGATATTCTGCAAAAGGTACAGGGATTGGACTGCTCAGGACTGGAGTAAAGTAATTTTCTATGATGAATCCCCTTTCCAATTGTTTGGGGCTTCTGAAAAAACCTTGTCCAGAGAAGAAAAGTTGAGCGCTATCATCAGTCCTGTGTTATGCCAACAGTAAAGCATCCTGAGACCATTCATGTGCGGGTTTGCCTCAAAACACAGCCATGAATAAAGAATGCTACAAATACATCCTCCGAGAGCAACTTCTCCCAACAATCTAAGAACAATTTGGTGACGAGCAACGCCTTTTCCAGCATCATAGTGCACCTTGCATTGATTATGCAAGAATGGGCTACCATCAGTCAGGATGTGGCCATGAAGTTGATTGACACCGTGTCAGGGCGAATTGCAGAGGTCTTGAAAAAGAAGGGTTAACACTGCAAATATTGACTCTTTGCATAGACTTAATGTCATTGTCAATAAAAGCCTTTGACACTTATGAAATGCTTGTAATTATAGTTCAGTATACCATAGTAACACCTGACAAAAGATCTAAAAACACAGAAGCAGCAGACTTTGTCATGACCGGTGTAGTTCAGAGGTACCCAACCTGACTCATACTGCTATACCACTTGTACTCCAACATCCCCATTTCTTACCCTTCTAAAATGATGAGACCACACCTTAATTTTTGAGTATAAATGGCCATAGCAGCCTATTTATTATTCACACCATATAAATAACTCCAATATCAAATATATACCAAAATATCACCTCTGTAACAACTTGTTTAACTCCAGGCTGTTGGTCTTTGACGGCACCCCGGAACTCCAACAGATAGTCCACCAATACACTGCGGAACCTTTTTCCACACGATAGGCCTCCAGTGGATAATCAGCTCGGAGACAACCCCCTTCCCGCAGTGCAACCATTACAGTATTCCAGCTAACCTTTCACTGAAATACACCGGAGGGGCACATACTACCGATGAGCCCCCCACCCCTTTCCATTACATATGTTTACTGCCACCGTCAAAGACCAACAAAACACCGCCACAGCCGCAAGGATGACATCTTATCCTTAAGGGCTCCCCCACACCCCTGGGGTCCGCTGGATCCCATCTTGCAGCCCCAGAGCCTAGAAAACAATCCCCACTACCTAGAGGTGTATTCCAACACCCTCAATTACAGGCCCACATTAGTTTCTACCTCTACTTGCCTGATCACCAGGCCCCCCATTCTGAGCCACAACCTCCCCACCACCTGAGTGTTAGACAACTGTACGAAGTCGTAAAACACCTGACTTAACGTCCGAGATCAGCTCCCTGATCATTCGAACCCAAAAGCATTACCCCTTGCATGCATAACCCAAACAACCGGTGGTTTGTCCTGCCGCGCCTAACGTTCCACTTCCCATATCACCTTGCTCCATCTCAACCCCCATACCCGTAGCCAGTGAACACATGCCTCCCTCCCCTAACTACTTAACTGTCTGTCAACTGATCTCATATCTGCTCTCCTGGCACCCCAACAAACATACAGATAACAAAGAAAATCCAGACAAGGCGTACAAGTCCTCCATCTGGACAAAAAAAAAAAATGCTAAACAAAGGCAGCACCAACTTTAAAGTAAACCAATGTA
The DNA here is from genome assembly GCF_037356315.1 of Lithobates pipiens. Taxonomy (NCBI): domain Eukaryota; kingdom Metazoa; phylum Chordata; class Amphibia; order Anura; family Ranidae; genus Lithobates; species Lithobates pipiens. Next base: position 81,351,672 of record NW_027507758.1, on the reverse strand, counting down.
CCCCATACCACAAACACCACAGCTTGTATGTACAGCCTATTCCCCCACTCTTTTTTTATTTATTCCACCACCACACGAAGGCTTAGACAAGTGCGTAATCTCTTTGCTTCCCACCTACCCTTCCTCCTTACCGCCGCCTCATCCAACCCACATCTGGCAGCTTCTACAGCCGCCCCGATGCAGAAGGAGTGTGAAGCATATTCTGCACCATCAACCCTTGTGTCCCAGTGGCATTTTCAGAACACCCCCCCGACCTGGAACCTCGATCAATACTTCCCAGCCTTGTGCCACATGAACTGCCCCCCATGCCATCTGTTCCAAACCCTAGAAACTCCCTAACCATTTTGTCCCTTTTTGTTTATTACCCTGAAGCCTGGTAACACAAACAGCAGCACCTCCACCCCTCTAACCCTTTGATCATTTTTTTTTTTAATTGTCCAACCCAAACTGCTTTTTTCAATCCACCCTGCACAGCAGGTTAAACAAAAGCCAAAAACCCACCAGTTTCCGCTCAATGGCAGATACCGACCCCCGTTTACCAAGTTCCTGGAACCACAGTACCACCAACAACCTTACCCCCCACATAGTCATGTTTAACCTCAGACTCCTGCACCAAACAACCCACCCTTCCTTTCATAACTTCACGTAAGCTGCCCATGTGGACTCACTGGCTGACTGCCCTGTTACCTCCCGTGGTGACTCCAATGCCATCTCCCATATCCAGCCCAAGTAGGGAACTCCTCCCCCTCTGTGGCCGGCTAACTCTCTGAACCTATCCCACTGAAAATAGATGCAAGGAGTAAGCCCCCAGTGTTTCCGATGCCTGCATGATAAATAGCATATAGAAAATGTTCAACTGCACCTAACGCAACACAAAATGGTGTAGCCGCCGTATGACCAGTTGTGACAACACAGACATGTGGTTGACCACGTAAACCACACCCACCTAATCACAATTCAACTCTGTGTCAGGTTCCTGCATGACCCTTACCCCAGCTCCATAGGCAGAACCACTGGAAAAATTCCAATAGCACACGTTTACGAATGAACACCCACTTCCACCTAACAAAATTGAGGCCAAATTTTCTCATTCTATTGCCCCTGAAAGAAAAATTTCCCTCAAACCTGTTTACCCCGCCGTGTTTGTGACCTCTTTTCTCATCAACCTGGCATCCACCTACCTATCGTCCGTTGTAGTCGGCCAAGAACTCATACCAAACCTTCTAACCCTCCTTATGTTCCGCATTCAACTGTTTAAATTAGCCAGGGCCTGACACCCCCACTGTAGCAGATGGCAGCCGTCGGCCAAAACCCACTCATCAGAATAAAACGGGCAGGCGAAATTGAACTTACTCAGCAACGAATGCAAAGTCCTCAACTGTACCTCACGCCGTCCCTGGGCCTCCCACACCCCCTTCTATAGTACCTCCAACTTGGTCACTGGCAGACGACCCTCCGTAACCCCTGAAACAATCACAATGCCAAAACAAAATAGTACAATATCCCTCATCGGCCCCCTGTGTTTGGCAGCCAATGGCACTAATGAACCTACCTGCAATATGCTGCAATGTATAAAGTATAATCGCACACACACCGGAGGAAGGCGGCCCAACACACAAACGTCCAAGCCATGTATGATTGAATCAGGGACCGACACGTCTCTACCCCCCCACTCCTGTAAAGAACTAAACATTTAACCATGGCCCACTAAATTGAGCAACCCATGGGCAGGCATCGATTCAAGTAAAAAACTCCTCTTGCCAGCATCTATCCAGCAGCCAAAGCTCTCCAAATAAACTGTAAGCAAGTGGAACACGGATTCCTAGTTTGCCATAGGCACCCCTTTTCTGTCACACCTTATAGCTGTGTACCTGAAGTATCGGACACAGTGCACCGCATCGGATTCTGACATTCTGATTTTTTTGACAGATAAGTGGGGAAATTAGGCGAAACTTGTTTAGTTCCTTCTCAGGCACCACCCCCGCTGTAGACACAATTAAAAAACCCCAGAGGCAAGCAGCCTTGCCATTTCCTTATCCGGGTATCTACTTATGAAAGGCTGCAACCTTTTCACCCCCTTCCAAATGTCATCCCTTGTGTGACTAGGCTCGCCTGTACATTGTCCTCACATGAAGCCACAATACAATGGATGGGTCCCCCCACCCCTTTAACCCTCGTGTTTAACGTAAAAAACCACCAAACTGACAGGAGCTCACATTGCACTGCCAACCCACCCCCCTTTCTTTTCGGCCGACCGTGCAGAGGGGGGTATACCCCCTGTAGGAACTGCTTCGGGGGCCTCTACTACTATAGGAACCGCATCCAGAGGCCGCTATCCTTAGATCCCCACGAAGAGATGGCCATAACGACCTGTGCGGTCTAAACTGCTCATCATCCTGTAGCCAATCAGATCCCCCTTTGTAACATGTGCCCCCACCAATGGCCTACATATAACAGAACAATGCCAAACCATGTTCGGGTTCTTCCCCCCATGACAATCGCATAATGGCGACTGCCTTCCGCAAAAGCAATCGGTACCTCCTCTTACCTTCATCCTTTTTCCCCTTAATCTTCCTGCTTGACCCTATACACTTAAAATCTAAATTCCCCCTTTTTTTTAAAGGGGGCCATAACGAGAAGATCTCCACACACTTGCCTTTTCAAATCGTATTCCGGACCTCCTATTTAATTGTGTTCCCAGGGGACCCTCAAAGCACCCGTACATCTCAAATTTTTGTTTTTTTTGCGTCTGCAATCCTTACCATCTCCATCCTACCATTACCTGACAACCACACCGCTACACCACTGTCCCCAAACTGGCAGGCGCACCTTCCGCCACTTGTGGGCCAGCATCTACCACCTCTGTTTCTGGCGGAGCAACCGCCGCCGACATTGCACCCCCCTTTCCAACCCCCCAACAAATCCTACAATGCAACTTAAACAAAAAACATTTAGAGATTATTTGACTTACTGGGCTGACTGGAACCCCAACAGCCGCCTCGCTTGCCTCCATCGCTGGCTCGCATCCCTGCGCCTCCTCGCACACTGACAGCTCGCCTACCGACCTGTCGTCCTAGACCAGGACCGGTGGTGTCATCAGCCCCTCAGGCAAAGAGGTCCTGGGGGCCGTGGAGTCCCTCTGTTGTAGTGCCTGTCTCACCCCCGAAGCTCCACTTCCTACCACGGTTCCACACATGCCCTCACATACTGTGACCTGGAAGGTTAACCTCAACCTTCCACTGCCATATTGTGCCCTCTCACGCCGCCCGTATAGGCCACACCCACCCACGAAGCTCCGCCTCTTAAACATTTTTTGTATAAGCAGCCCAATGGCCATACTAATAAGTCTCCCTCGCCGAGCCTTCCTCCCCGCGCAGCGATGCAGGCAGAGGAGGTAGTAGTCATGCGATTCACGAGTGGGGAAGCGGCACCATAATGGCCCGTGGCCCCCGCCCACCGAGCTGGCGGGCGTGGAGTCCGCCCAGACCATGCTCAGGCAGATGGCTGGCTATTCTTTGCTGGGGGACCAGATTGTTCCCCCCAGAGGGCTCCTCGCCCTGGCACATGGCCCGGATGAGGACCCTGGTGAAAACAGAGTGCCAGAGGCTGCAAACTCTGCATGCACAGCAACCCTCTGTTCCCTAGACCAGTCCCACCTCCTCATATATTACCACTCCCCCTTGGACTTTACTCAGTGTCCCCTCCCCTCTTATCTCTTCATATTAACCCATGCATTGTCTTCCCTAAACACACAGTCATGCCCGGCCCTGCAATACTTTTTCTTTTGTCTTTTCTGTTCCGGGCCTCACTTTCTCAAAACTTTTGGTCATGGCTGTAGGTGGTTCTATGCACTCTGTAAAGTGTTATGTAATACATTGGTTTGATGAATAAATAAATATAATGCTATACCACCTTTTAGGTGGGTGCTAACAGGTTAGAGTCAGGAGGAATTTCCAGTGCCTTACTGTTTTTTTTTTTTTTTAGGCCTGTTGGATTTGATCTGTGTTTGGGAAGAGCAATATAATAGAGGGGTGTGACCACCTGTTCTTCAACCTGGAAGACCTTCCTTGCTTCAACAAGGTAATGTTATGGACAGAAAGACGGGGCAGGGACTGAAGAGCAGGCTGTGTATGTGGCCCTGGCCTAATCATTAATTTGTATGGGCGGGACAGACATATATACGGAGGTGAGATGCTTCCTGGGGGAGATGAGAAGAGACTGGGTTGAGAGAGGCTGCACAATGTGACCATCAGGAGCAGGCTCAAAGGCCTGGGGTGTCAGATTTCACAGGAACTGGGAAGTAGCTGCCAAGCGGACAGTGCAGACCGGGGGTGCCTAGACTTTCCTGAACTGGCCTAGGGAGGAATCGCAGGAGGCAAGAGAGGAAGGTGAGGCCTGGGGCTTCCAGCATTCCTATACACCAAGATGTCTTTCAGGGGGCATTGTCCAGTTCGCCAAGGGAAAGGGTTCTAACTACTCACATGGAACAAGAAGAGGAGGCAGCTCATACTTCCTTGCATCACCAATATACAACATGCTGCAGCAAACTAAATAAATTCTCTTTGTTGAACTGTGTCTGTTACTCGAGTGGGGTGGAAGGGGGTTAAACCAGCAGTACTGTAATAAACTGCACCAGCAGCTCCCAAGGGAGTAGTGCACTACATGGAGGTCCCACTGAGATATTTTATGGTACTGCTGACCCATTACCCCTAGCAACAGCAAAAAAGACTGTCCTGATTAACAGATGGAAATGCACTGGGAGTTGCACATGTCGCTGTAGCCCATGGATAAAACATGGACACCAAGGGAGGTGCGGCCGGGAACCAGGGAGCTGTTGGTTTCTTACAGTGAGGCATTGCAAAGTGACATTTTCAACTGTGTTTTTCAGTGACTGCTGCTTAATGTCTAATTCCACAGTGCCTGCCATCAGGGGTCGCTGGCGCGTACTGTTGAAAATCTACTGTCACGGTTCCTCGCAAGCCGGACCAACAAGACCAGGGGTGGGACCGCGCCCAGGAGGAAAGGCTTCACTCCAGCGTCCAGCATGTCACATGCTGCTCACACAGCAGAGGAAGATGGCGTGGAGTGTTCAGAGCACACCCACCATTCAGCAAACCACTCATATGCAGGACCAGATCCTTATTGACACTGGTATTCGCCTGGAACATACCGGTGGGCTGGCACTAGGAGTCGTGAACGGAGTGAAGAGACTATGCCTGCTCTGTCCCGGTTGTCGGAGGCCTACTCTGGGGGGTGAACGCCTGGGCCCGGTGCAGCCATTGCAGCATGCAGCTGACGAGGCTGGGACCTGAACGGCAGGAGGTGAGATACTTCTACGCCAGCATCACCACCGGACTCTGTCTGCCTCAAGCCTGGAAGGCCGGTGAGGGCTATACTACATCTGAGACAATCGCAGAAGAGATCCAGACTGATTCCCAGGAGTCGGGAGTACCGGAGGTCCAGGTAGGATCTGTGGGGAAGGCCTGTGGCCTGGCTGGGGTACTGAAGCCTGCGGAGGTTGATAGGCAGTCCCCAAGGAATCTCCCAGAAGAGCTGGTCACAAGTAAGTCCTCTGTGGAACCTGTTCAGAAGGAGCCGCCAGTAGTAGAGGGGGACCCCTCAGGTGAACTGGACAGGGAAAGCAGAGGCCAGGACTGGGGTTCACCAGAAGTGCTGGAGTGGTTTGGATCATTAGAACATTTGTTTGTTTGTTCCTCTCTTGAGGATGGTGGCTCAAGTGGGGAGGATGAGTGGTACCTGTAAAGCTCCACATCGTTAAGTGCTTCCACCGGGGCTCCGGGAAAAAAAAAACACCTTCCCAGCAACCCCAGTACCCCCTGTCAAGTACTTTTCAGACACCCCTCAAAACAGGGCACCCACTTTCCTGCAGAGGGCTGTGAGAGCTCCGGATGCATGTGTTCTGCCTGGGCGGAGAAGGCCCAAGGAGCTGCCATGGCTGTCTCGGTTTCAACGAGATTGTGACAGACCTAGCCGGGACACAGGCTTTTTGAGAGGACTGAGTGCGAGCCTCTTGCCGATCGATTATGGGCCCTGGATTTTAAGGGGCACAGGGTGAATGAGAACCCCACTATAGTGTGTGCTAGTCAGATTAAATGCTGTATATATGTATATATGTATATATGATGTGTGTTGTCTCATGCTGTTGGGACACACACTGTCAGATGCTAATGTCATGAACTCTAGCCACCTGTCTGTTGTGTAAATGAGTCTAGTCTGGCTTGTAAGGACATTCCAAACGTTGTTGTTTGTGCTAATTAACCCTTTGTTTATGTTTATAGTAATGTTTATTGAATTGTGAGCTAGGAGCCGAAAAGTCTTATCCCTTCAGTCAAACTAGTCTGAGTGTTGATTAGATAATTAGCTCATGCTAATTAGGTTAGGTTTTAGTCACCCCGCTGTATATATATTTTGTGTGAGATCTCAAATAAAGGTCATTCCTGATGTCCTCCTAAGACTGGTGTCATCTAGTGCTTGGGGGTTCCTATAGCCAGAACCATTGGACTTGTGTTCCAGGACATAGGAAGCGGTATATAGACGGAAGCACTCAATCGGAGCGTGGGATCGGATCCGTCACAGAGATGTTCAAAGGAGGGTTGCCAAGGAATGGGGGTTCGACTTTCCTTATGTACCGGACGAGGTCATGGAGACAGTGGAGGCCTCCCGTGAGCGGTGGGAGAGTGACCTTGTGTGGGACTACTTGCATTCACCTAAACCCCAACGGGCATCTGACCACGAGATGTGGGTGAGATTTCAGGACATCTTTTGTGAATGGCGGCAGGGAAGGACCATTTACAAAGACAGAGTCCTGGTCCACAAGCCCAGTCAACATACAAAATCTTATTCAATCTTGGTCAGAGGAGAAGGGGGACACACGAAGAAGGATGCCAGACCCCCAGTACTACATGTAATATGGTCTTACAGGAGTGCGGGACTTGTCATGGACTGCAAGTGTGCAGACGGGTTAGGGTGGACTATCCCCATGTGAACTTCCTGTATAGGGCGACAGCATCAGTGCCTGGCTGGCTAGCTATGGACACCATCACCTGCTGTCCCTATCTATCCTTTTGCTTCAAAGTTTCTGATTAAATGTTCTGGACTACTGTTGGAGCCCCTCAGAGTGTAAGCTGGTTTCCTCTTGTAATATATGTTGGCGTGTATGTTCAAGTTGCATTCTGCAGGAGCCTATTTGACTCCTTTTGAGGGAATGGATGTCCTGACAGGATCACACATGCCACCTAATGATGTTAATAATGTGTATAGATAGATTGAAGGATAGTTTGTTTGTTTGCAGGTACACATGGATGGAACGGCTGTTCAAGTCAATGCAAGAAGACCTGGGGTAATTGAAGTATTTCCCTCCTGGAGGCAGTGCTTCAGTTCTCCTTGTATTGTTTGTTTAGTATAGGGATTGATAGTCAGGAATTGGTAAATGTAATGTGATGCGATTCTTTTGTACATATTCCTTTTCATGTTTCTGTATTTACACACATCGCACCTTGGGAATGTATGAGATGCCTCATGGTTAAGAGGCAGGTCGGAACTGTTCCCTGGTTCATGGATTCCTTTTCCACAACTGGAGACAGTTGTAAGTTTATAGGGGGGTGTATGTAGCGCCCACCACCTTTAGGTGGGTGCTAACAGGTTAGAGTCAGGAGAAATTTCCAGTGCCTTACTGTTTTTTCTTTGTTTAGGCATGGTGGGTTTGATCTGGGTTTGGGAGGAGCAGTAGAATAGAGGGGGGTGTGACCACCTGTTCTCCAACCTGGAAGACCTCCCTTGCTTCTCCAGGGTAATGTTCTGGAAAGAAGGCAGGACAGGAACTTAAGAGCAGGCCATGTATGTGGCCCTGGCCCAATCATTAATTTGTATGGGTAGGGGCAGGACAGACATATATACGGAGGTCACATGCTTCCTGGGGGAGATGGAAAGAGACTAGGTCGAGAGAGGCTGCACAATGTGACCATCAGGAGCAGGCTCAAAGGCCTGGGGTGTCAGAGGCCCCAGGCTGGAGAGCAGGAACTTAACCGGAAAGGGCTGAGGGTTCAGAGAACTCAGAGCTGGATGGTACAATGGATCATTTCACAGGAACCGGGAAGTAGATGCCAAGCGGACAGAGTAGACCGGGGGCGCCTGATGTTTTCTTTCTTTTAATTTTAGAACATTTCATGGGAAATATCAACATGTGACTTGATCAACGCACTAATTAAAATGCATATAGTGTTTCTAGTATGTTTTTAGTGCATTTTCCATGCGTTGCCATAGACCATATTGTAAAGTGTGTTTTTACAATAAAAAGCATGAAAGTTGCAGCAAATTTTACAGAAATTCAACACATGGCCCTGTAATGCAGTGGCATCTAAACTGTGTCCAGGGGGCCATATGTGTTTATCTGGCACTTGGGGCACTATTCTTCCCACTGACACTAAAAATGGGGCAAATAGTTCCTGCACTGACACCAACAATGGTGCACTATTGATTCCACTGACACCAACGATGTGGCACTATTCCTTCAACTGTCAACAATGATGGGACATTATTTTTTCAGTGACACCAATGATAGAGCACTATTCCTTTCACTATGATCAACAATAAGGCATTATTTCTTCAATGACAACAACAATGGGGCAACATTCCTTCTACTGAGACCAATGACTGTTCCTTCCACTGACATAAAAGATAAGGTATTATTTCTCCCATTGACACCAGCATTGGGGCACTATTCCTCCCACTGACACCAGCAATGGGGCACTACTCCTCCCACTGACACAAACAATTGGACAATATTACTCCCACTGACACCAAAAATGGGGCACAATGTCTCCCCTTATACCAACGATGATGCATTGTTAATTAATACTGTTGTCAAGAAATGTCCTTTTCCAACTGGTCACAGCCCTGCCACCCTTAGATCTGAAGGACAATAAACGTACCCTTTGTTTAGAAAGTTGGGAGACCCATGATCTAATGTAGTGGTCCCCAACCTTTTTGGCACCAGGGACTGGCTACATGGAGGAAAATTGTGCAAAGGACTGGGGGGGGGGGAGGGTTAAATGATTTTTCATTTTTCGTGGGCAGTGGCTGGTGTTAGTGCTTCAATCATCATGGCACCATGCTTGATATGGTGTCAGGGTGATTGAAGTGCATTATTTCTTTTACATTCTCAAAACTCCATCCAAGTTTATACGACTCAAATAAAAACAAAACAAAGCTATGGACTGGTCTGTGTCTTTGAAAGACTGAGATATGGATGTAGGGCTGGGCAGGGTGACAGGTGAACCACAACTTTCAGCAACCTGGGCATGACTACAATATAATTATTAAGCCGCATACACACGATAGGACTTTGTACAAACTTTCCCTTGGATTTTTGTACAAAGGGCGTCGGCCGAGAACTTGTATTGCATACACACAGCAGGACTTTTTCAGCCAACTTTCACCAAATCATGTGGTTTTTCTGCTCTTTACCGCCACCTTTGGTCAACTTCTGTATTGTTGTCTGATCTTTTGCATTGGTTCTGAGCATGCCTGTTTGTACTTTGTACAAAAGTCCTATGGTTTTCTGTACACACAATCAGACTTTGCTCCATCGGACTTTTGTTGCCAGAAAGTTTGTCCGTTCGCACAGCCAACAAAGGTCTGATGAAAACCAAAAAAGTTTGTCCGATGGAGCGTACACACGGTCGGATGTTGCTCCAAAACAGCTAATTTGCATGTCTGATCGTGTGTATGGGCTTTTAGTAATAAGGTGAGGTGGGGGCATATGGAACAGTTAATTTGTGCACAGCACAAGTAAATGCTCAAAAACAGGGTCAAAGATTTTTCCCAGTGTCCACCAGTCTCTCACCAATTGAAACCAAAAATCCAATTATATGAATGAGAGACCATATTATGTTAAGATCCGTATGATTATAGATAGCATTTAAAACCAGGAGCTCCATATCCAGGGCTGCCATCAGTGAAGGAAGAAACCATGTTCCAAAGTCTGTGAAAAAAAGCAAAGGAAGAGGCGCCTCTGGGTGTAGAGATAACATACACATTAATTATAAAAACGTATTTAATACAGGCAACTCACATTTTGGATGTGATGTAAGAGCAGTCACTTTAAAAGCTGAGCATGGATGTGGTCATATGATAGTCCATGAAACTGAGGCGCTGTAGCTGCTAGCAGCCAGGAAGCGGCACATACGCAGGCCGTGGAGCGCAGTTCAAAGCAGAACGAAGTCTGGAGCGCAGGCAGAGAGAGATGACATCATGAGTTGGGCGCAACCAGTTTTCGTGAGCGTACAGGCTGAAATCGTTTGACAGCCACGCTCCTTCATCAAGCAAGTGGGACAACTACAAAGACTGATATATATATAGGCCATGCACAGGAAGAGGGGGAGGAGGCACTTAAAATGCAGGTGCAGAGCATTACAGATCTTAAGGCCCGTACACACGATCTGACTTTTTGACAACAAACATGCAAATTAGCTGTTTTGGAGCAACATCCGACCGTGTGTACGCTCCATCGGACAAACTTTTTTGGTTTTCATCTGACTTTTGTTGGCTGTGCGAATGGACAAACTTTCTGGCAACAAAAGTCCGATGGAGCAAAGTCTGATTGTGTGTACAGAAAACCATAGGACTTTTGTACAACGTACAAACACGCATGCTCAGAACCAGTGCAAAAGATCAGACAACAATACAGAAGTTGACCAAAGCTGGTGGCAAAGAGCAGAAAAAGCACGGGATTTGGTGAAAGTTGGCTGAAAAAGTCCTGCCGTGTGTATGCAATACAAGTTCTTTGTACAAAAATCCACAGGAAAGTTTGTACAAAGTCCGATTGTGTGTCCGATTAGTTGCAAAAAAAAAAAAAAAGGTGTCAGCGAAAACAGGAAATAAGATATAAATGAATTGGAAATGGAAAATAATTAATAAAAATAATATATATAAAATTTATAATATAAAATAATTAAATAAAAAAAAGTAAAAATAAAAATAAATAAAATAATAAAGATGATGAATGTAAAAAATAAAATTGAAAATCAAATAAATATAACAATGATACCGCAAAAATTCAAGGCTCATGGGTAAATACAGAGACAGCAATAGAGAAATGATATGCACACTATATCATAAATAAATTAAAGTTAAACCGACATGATATGGAGAAAAAGGGAGGGAGAAAAAAGGAACAATATAACAATAACTGGTATGAGGAATAAAAACTAGTTGTATAAAAATCGTGATGTATTAAGAAGTTACTGCTGCTGCAAAAATATAAAAATGTATATAAGTTAAAAAATGTACACAAATAAACATATATGTACATATGCACATGAACATATAGAAACTATAAAGTATGTACGAGGTGCATGGCTAAACAGAGGTGGATGCATCTAAAGCTCTGTGCACATATACATATATACATATATCTATATATACATACATACACACACATATATATATATATATATATATATATATACACATACATACATACATATATATATATATATATATATATATATATATATATATATATATACATACACACCTTGGCGTGCACCTTGAGTTAATGATGCACGCCAATGATTTAGTTACTATGTTACATCTTAGGGAGTAGGAAAGCACATTAACCACTTTCAGACCGGACCATTTTGCTGGTAAATGACCAGAGGTCTTTTTACAATTTGGCACTGCGCTGCTTTAACTGGTAATTGCGTGGTCATGCAATGTTGTACCCAAACAAAATTGTACTTGTGGGTATTTCCCACAAATAGAGCTTTCTTTTGATGGTATTTGATTGCCTCTGCGATTTTTATTTTTTGCGATATAAATGGAAAAAGACCGCAAATTTTGAAAAAAAATGATATTTTCTACTTTTTGTTATTAGAAAAATCCAATAAACTCAATTTTAGTCATACATTTAGGCCAAAATGTATTCAGCCACATGTCTTTGGTAAAAAAAAAGTCAATAACTGTATATTTATTGGTTTGCGCAAAAGTTGTCACATCTATAAACTAAGGTACGTTTTCTGGAATTTACGCAGCTTTTAGTTTACGACTGCCTATCTCATTTCTTGAGGTGCTAAAATGGCAGGGCAGTACAAAACCCCCCCAAATGACCCCATTTTGGAAAGTAGACCCCCTAAGGAAATTGATAAGTGGCATGTTGAGCCCATTGAATATTTTATTTTTTTGCCTCAAGCGATTGAATAATGACAAAAAAAAAATTATTTTTTTTTTTTTACACAAAGTTGTCACTAAATGATATATTGCTCACACATGCTATGGGCATATGTGAAATGACACCCCAAAATAAATTCTGCTGCTTCTCCTGAGTACGGGGATACCACACGTGTGGGATTTTTTGGGAGCCTAGCCGCGTACGGGGCCCCGAAAGCCAAGAACCGCCTTCAGGTTTTCTAAGGGCGTAAATATTTGACTTCACTCCTCACTACCTATTACAGTTTTGAAGGCCATAAAATGCCAAGATGGCACAAAACCCCCACAAATGACCCCATTTTAGAAAGTAGACACCCCAAGCTATTTGCTGAGAGGCATGTTGAGTCCATGGAATATTTTATATTTTGCCCCAAGTTGCGGGAAAATTACAAACTTTTTTATTTATTTATTTTTTTCACAAAGTTGTCACTAAATGATATATTGCTCACGCATGCCATGGGCATATGTGAAATGACACCCCAAAATAAATTCTGCTGCTTCTCCTGAGTACGGGGATACCACATATGTGGGACTTTTTGGGAGCCTAGCCGCATACGGGGCCCCGAAAACCAAGCACCGCCTTCAGGCTTTCTAAGGGCGTTACAGTTTTGAATGCCATAAAATGCCAAGATGGCACAAACCCCCCCCCCAAATGACCCCATTTTGGAAAGTAGACACCCCTAAATTTAGGGGTACACTAGTGGGACTAGGTAATAAATGGCGGGTGCCCTGAAACTATAAAAAAATAACTAACCAACCAGCGTCACCTGTAACCGTTATATGGTGATCACTGGTGAAAGGGTTAACTAGGGGGCAATCAGGGGGCTTTATGCGGTAGTATATGGGGGTCCCTGGCGCTATAAAAAGCTGCGGCGAACCTAAATACCTACCTGCCTAACTAGCGTCACCTGTGACACTAATACAGCGATCAGAAAAATGATCGCTTATTAGGCTGGGTTCACACTGGAGCGATGCAGGAACGCCACGAATCCGCGGCGGGTTCCCGCATCGCATGCCTCCCGGCGGCAGTTCACACTGCCCTATGCGAACTGCTGGGAGTGTCAGTGAAATGTTAATGACACCCCCAGATCAGTTCGCATATCGCAGTGTGATCTGCAAACTCGGATCGCATGGTGTGAACACCCATGCGATCCGATTCTGCTGCGGACCAAAAAAAGGGTCCCGTGCGAGTTTGCGGCGGGTGCGGCGGGTGCGACACGAATTCAGCCATACTATCTGTATGGCTGAACTCGAATCGCACAGAGATCGGATGTGATTTGCACTGCAGTGCGGTGCGAATCACATCCGTTCTCAAACCGCTGCAATGTGAACCCAGCCTTAGTGACACTGGCGACGGGGGGTGATCACGGGGTTAAACCTTTATTGGGGGGGTTAGGGGGGTACCTTAGAACTAAAGGGGGCTAACCCTAACTGCCCTAACAGTTATTACAGTCACAAATGACACCCGCCGGGTGATCAAGGGGTTAAACCTTTATTAGGTAATAAATGGCGGGTGCCCTGAAACTATAAAAAAATAACTAACCAACCAGCGTCACCTGTAACAGTTATATGGTGATCACTGGTGAAAGGGTTAACTAGGGGGCAATCAGGGGTAGTAGTATATGGGGGTCCCTGGCGCTATAAAAAGTTGCGGCGAACCTAAATACCTACCTGCTTAACTAGCGTCACCTGTGACACTAATACAGCGATCAGAAAAATGACCGCTTATTAGGCTGGGTTCACACTGGAGCGATGCGGGAACGCCACGAATCCGCGGCGGGTTCCCGCATCGCATGCCTCCCGGCGGCAGTTCACACTGCCCTATGCGAACTGCTGGGAGTGTCAGTGAAATGTTAATGACACCCCCAGATCAGTTCGCATATCGCAGTGCAATCTGCAAACTCGGATCGCATGGTGTGAACACCCATGCGATCCGATTCTGCTGCGGACCAAAAAAAGGGTCCCGTGCGAATTTGCGGCGGGTGCGGCGGGTGTGATGCGAATTCAGCCATACTATCTGTATGGCTGAACTCGAATCGCACAGAGATCGGATGTGATTTGCACTGCAGTGCGGTGCGAATCACATCCGTTCTCATAAACCGCTGCAATGTGAACCTAGCCTTAGTGACACTGGCGACGGGGGGTGATCACGGGGTTAAACCTTTATTGGGGGGGTTAGGGGGGCACATTAGAACTAAAGGGGGCTAACCCTAACTGCCCTAACAGTTATTACAGTCACAAATGACACCAATGCAAAAAATAAAAAAATAAAATGCAATTGGTGTCACTGTGACTGGGGGAGCAGGGGTAATTGGGGGGGTAATCGGGGGGTAAAGGGGGGGTGTGAGTGTGCCTGGCATGTTCTACTGTATGTGTGGTGTGTTGGTGCAACTCACCGATGCTCTCTCCTCGGTGCTGGAACGAAAAATACCGACACGGAGGAGAGAATACATCACTTCCTCTCCTGTGTTTACATTACAGGAGAGGAAGTGATGTCACGGAGGATTTTCATTCATTGGGAGCGATCGCGAGGGGGTGGCCATGAATGAATGGCCGTCCCCTCGTCCGGGATCGCTCCCGAACGAATGCCGACCGCCGCAGGCACCGGGGGGGGGCCCGATCGGGCCCCCCACCCGCGGGAAGGCAGGGACTTACATATACGCCCTTATGCCTGCCCGTGCCATTCTGCCGACGTATATCGTCGTGCGGCGGTCGGCAAGTGGTTAAACACATGCACACACATATACACACGCGCGCAATATACATGTCTTTAATTTGCTGGGTGAAATTTTGTTTTTCAAGTTGGGAGCTCTCCGGTAGGTAACGCTAGGGTGGGCTGGTAAAATATTTTTTAAATGGGGATCCTGCTGAAGGATATTCCAATGTTTGATAGTATTCCTTCCATCTTTCTGTGTTTAG
Organism: Lithobates pipiens; assembly: GCF_037356315.1. Lineage (NCBI taxonomy): Eukaryota > Metazoa > Chordata > Amphibia > Anura > Ranidae > Lithobates > Lithobates pipiens. Next base: position 81,336,525 of record NW_027507758.1, on the reverse strand, counting down.
AGTGAAAGGTTGTAACAAATCTCACAGTACCGACCTTGGGATCATGGCCAGATTTTTGTGGTTTTCCCCGAAGGTATGATTCATAAGCCTCATCAATCAGGCCTTCGGGGTATTGTTTATCCAGAAATGTATTTTTGAGATGGGTACTCAATTCAATATAGTCAGACTCTTTGGTACAGTTTTGCCTAAGCTGGCAAAACTGACCTTTTGGGATATTATTTATCCAGTTCGGATGGTGGCAACTTCTAAAGTGCAGATAGGAATTTCCCGCTGTAGGTTTGGTATAGTTTTTTGCACAAATCTGTTGACCATCGTGACTTAACTCTAAGTCTAAAAAAGCCATGGTAGAAGGGTGGGAAGCGTCACCCGAGATTTTTTCGTCTCTCCCCTGTCTGAGGCACGGAAACCTCCTGTCACAGAATTTGGCTCTTTTTCTCTGGCTGCTCGTGAAGGAAATTAAATAATTTAAAAGTGTGAAAGATGCTGGCAGGTTGCCGTCTGGAGATGTGAGCTCTGAGGTAACTTTTCTATACGTCTGTCCAGGCCGTGTTCTGCACGCAGATTCTGCGGAATTAAAAAGGCCTGACTCTCGGCCAGAGTTCACTCATACATTTCCTGACAGAAAGGCCCATTCATGGCCGGGGCTGGTATTCAGGCCTCTCTGTGCACAGAACAAACACACACTCCTCAGACAAACACACAGCGCGCAGTGAAACAAACTCAAAAGGACCTGTCATTCACAAACACTGAGGGCAGCCATAATAGGCCTCATTTACCACTGGGGCTTAGTCGATAAAGCAACAACAATGTGCAAAGGGCAGTAACAGATAGCAACCAGGGATACGGCCTGATTCAGTAAAGAATTATTCAGTATAAGATCAGGTTCACATCTCCACACTGCGGCACCTTATGCGCTTTGGTTTGCTCTGGTGTCATCTGTTTGCAATGACACCAGAGGGCGCTAAGACAGGGAACGCGCACTGCAGTGCACTGAAACTTACTATCATGCGTTGGTGTGTGTTTTTTTGTTCCCAAAAAAAGGGTGAGGTGCAGCTTAGCTGTGCTAGGGTGGGTTGGCAGCCCGATCAAAGTGAATGGGCTGCCTTAAGACATTGCTTGTTATAACACAACTTAACCACTTGATTGCCAGAAGATTTACCCCCCTTCATGACTAGGCCATTTTTTGCACTACGGCACTACTTTCCTTTAACTGACAATTGCATGGTCATGCAACACTGTACCTTAATAAAATTGTTGTAATTTTTTTTACACAAAAAAGCTTTCTTTTGGTGGTATTTGAACACCACTGTTTTTTATTTATTGCACTATAAAAAAAAAAAGACCGACAATTGTGAAAAAAATATATATACTTTTTACTTTCTGCTATAAAACATATCCAATAAAAACATAGAAAAACTTGAATTTCTTCATAAATTTAGGCTAATATATATTCTGCTACATATTTTTGGTCCAAAAAAATCCTAATAAGCGTATATTGGTTGATTTTCTCAAAAGTTATAGCATTTACAAACTATGGTGTATCGTACACTTTTTTTTTGTAATAGTGGCTATCAATGACTTATAGCGGGACTGAAATATTGCTGCAGCCAATCGGACACTAGCTGACACTATATGGGGACCAGTGACACTAATACAGTGATCTATTAGCAGGTTATTGAATCATGCGCTTGTAAGCTTGCTGAATGCAGAGAATACTTTACTTTCATGGAAGATTAGCAATGCATGTCTTACAGGAAAGAGGACAATACAAGTACAAGAAAGACAAGAACTTCCTCTGGTTAGCTTGCCATAGAATACACATTATAACACTGCAGTGCCACCTGCAGGATAGAAAGGTATAATACATTATATACAGTTGTGCTCATAAGTTTACATACCCTGGCAGACTTTATGATTTCTTGGCCATTTTTCAGAGAATATGAATGATAACACGAAAACATTTCTTTCAATAGTAGTTAGTGTTTGGTTGAAGCAATTTATTATCAACTGTGTCATAATCACAACAGAAACTACCCAAATTAACCTGATCAAAAGTTTACATACCCTGGTGATTTTGGCTTGATAACATGCACACAGGTTCCTGGACTCCCGACAGACCCTTGCATCTTTCATCCAGTGCTGCACTGAGGTTTCTGGATTCTGAGTCATGGGAAAGCAAAAGAATTGCCAAAGGATCTGCAGGAAAAGGTAGTTGAACTATATAAAACAGGAAAGGGATATAAAAAGGTATCCAAGGAATTGAGAATGCCAATCAGCAGTATAGAGCAAACTCTAATCAAGAAGTGGAAAATGAGGGGTTTTGTTGAAACCAAACCAAAGTCAGGTAGATCAACTACAATTTTAGCCACAACTGCCAGGAAAATTGTTTTGGATGCAAAGAAAGCCCACAGATAACTTCAGGTGAAATACAGGACTCTCTGAAAACCTGGTGTGGATGTTTCAAGATGCGCAATAAGGAGGCACTTGAAGAAAGATGGGCTGCATGGTCAAGTCGCCAGAAGAAAGCCATTACTACGCAAATGCCACAAAGTTTCCCACTAACAATACGCCAAACAGCACAGAGACAAGCCTCAAACCTTCTGGCACAAAGTCATTTGTAGTGATGAGACTAAAAATTGAGCTTTTTGGCCACAACCATAAACTCTACATTTGGAGAGGAGTCAACAAAGCCTATGATGAAAGGTACAGCATTCCTACTGACATGGAGGTGGAACGCTGATGTTTTGGGGATGTGTGAGCTATAAAGGCACAGGAAATTTGGTCAAAATTGATGGCAAGATGAATGCAGTATGTCATCAAAAAATACTGGAGGAACATTTCCATTCATCAGCCAAAAAGCCGTGCATGGGACGTACTTGGACATTCCAACATGACAATGATCCAAAACACAAGGCCAAGTCGACCTGTCAATGGCTACAGCAGTATAAAGTGAAGGTTCTGGAGTGGCCATCTCAGTCTCCTGACTTTAATATCACTGAGCCACTCTAAGGAGATCTCCAACGTGCAGTTCATACAGGAATAGTGATGGACGAACTTCCGACGGGACGTTTCGCGAACGCGAAACGCGAACGGACACAAACGTTCGCGAAAACGACCGTTCGCCGCGGGCTCCATTGACTTCAATGGGAGGCGAATTTCGCAAACCTTTAGGTCGAATTTGCGGCCACGGGGTAATTATTAGGGGGTAGCACGTAGTCCCACCACCTGGACAATAGCATAATACATGTATGAGGTGAATTTGGGATCGATAACTACAAGCATTTTTTTTTTATTTGGGAAATTGTTCTGACAATTCAGGACTATGGAGCTAATGAAGGCAATGGAGGAGAGGGAAGGTCAGGGACCAGGGTAGGCAAACAAGAGGGTGCAGGAGATACAGAGCACTGACAGCAGCACCGTAATACAGAGCACTGACATCAGCACCGTGACATACAGCGCTGACAGCAGCTCCGTGACATACAGCGCTGACAGCAGCTCCGTGACATACAGCGCTGACAGCAGCTCCGTGACATACAGCGCTGACAGCAGCTCCGTGACATACAGCGCTGACAGCAGCTCCGTGACATACAGCGCTGACAGCAGCACCGTGACATACAGCGCTGACAGCAGCTCCGTGACATACAGCGCTGACAGCAGCTCCGTGACATACAGCGCTGACAGCAGCTCCGTGACATACAGCACTGACAGCAGCTCCGTGACATACAGCGCTGACAGCAGCTCCGTGACATACAGCGCTGACAGCAGCACCGTGACATACAGCGCTGACAGCAGCTCCGTGACATACAGCGCTGACAGCAGCTCCGTGACATACAGCGCTGACAGCAGCTCCGTGACATACAGCGCTGACAGCAGCTCCGTGACATACAGCGCTGACAGCAGCTCCGTGACATACAGCGCTGACAGCAGCTCCGTGACATACAGCGCTGACAGCAGCTCCGTGACATACAGCGCTGACAGCAGCTCCGTGACATACAGCGCTGACAGCAGCTCCGTGACATACAGCGCTGACAGCAGCACCGTAAGCAGCCCCAGGAGGAAGTCAGCACAGCACAGGGATGGTGTGATCCCCTCATAATAAGAACCCCCAGGAGGAAGTCAGCACAGCACAGGGATGGTGGGAGCCCCTCATAATAAGAACACCCAGGAGGAAGTCAGCACAGCACAGGGATGGTGGGAACCCCTCATAATAAGCAGCCCCAGTAGAAATATGACACCGCTCAACCTCTTCAAAGAGGAGGGTAGGGGCATATAGTACGGTGTGCTTTTTTGGGTCAGGGAAGTGAGCCAAATGAATTAAGAAGGTCTGTGTGCTTGATTCCAAAAATTGTTTATAGACATATACATGGTCTACTGATCACATGTGTTGAATTCCTCCGAGATCCATGCCTCATTCATTTTTAGAAATGTGAGGTAGTTAACACTGTGGTGAGCTAGGCGAGTACGCTTATCGGTCACAATCCCCCCTGCTGCGCTGAACGTCCTTTCGGACAGGACACTGGATGAGGGGCAAGCCAACAGTTCGATTGCAAATTGGGCAAGCTCTGGCCAGAGGTCAAGCCTGCCCACCCAGTAGTCTAGGGGTTCATCACTCCTCAGAGCGTCCACATCGGCCGTTAACCCAATGTAGTCGGACACCTGACGGTCTAGGCGTTCCCTGATGCTGGATCCGGATGACACCTGTCGATGGGTCGGCTGAAAGAATGACCTCATATCCGAAGTCACCAACACATCTTCAAACCGGCCTCTTCTTGCAGGCGCTGTTGGATTGGTACCCGCAAATCCTTCTCTGGGAGTGGGAATTGCTCCTCTGCCAGCGCACGCAAAAGCAGAATGCAGCATTTCTCGAAGCAAGGCCTGGAAGTGCTGCATTCTGACAGCCCTCTGCGACGGCGGTAACATTTCCGCCATTTTGTGTTTGTACCGGGGGTCTAAGTACGTTGCCACCCAGTACTGGTCCTTGACCCTCATGCTTTTTATACGGGGGTCCCTATTAAAACACTGGAGCATGAAGGCCCCCATTTGCACTAAAGTGGAAGCGGTGTGGTGGCCTGGCTCCTGCTCATCATCCAGGATAATGTCGTCCTCTTCATTCTCCTCTCCCCATCCTCGCACAACAGGGATCCCAGAAAGGTTTAAAGCATGCTCTTCTTGCTCCTGCTCATCCGCCCCGGCACCATCCTCCTCTGACTCCTCATCAGACTCCTGTTGTTGACTTGTCTCAGATAGAGTAGCCCCCCCTGGGAATTCATCCAGCATTGCGACTTCCTCATCTTCCCGCTCCTGCTCCTCCACAGCCTGATCAATGACACGACGCAATGCACGCTCCAGAAAGAAGGCATAAGGTACCATGTCACTGATGGCGCCATGGTTGCGACTGACCAGTTTGGTGATCTCCTCAAATGGCCGCAGAAGTCTGCATGTGTCGCGCATGAGCAGCCACTGGCGCGGTGAAAAAAAACCCAGCTCCCCAGAACCGTTTCTTTCGCAGAGTTCATACAGGTAGACGTTAACTGCACGTTTCTGCTGGAGCAGCCTATCAAGCATATAGAAGGTTGAGTTCCATCGCGTCGGGCAATCGCAAATAAGACGTCTGACCGGCAGATGGTGTCGCCGCTGAATGTCAGCAAGGCGAGCCATGGCCGTGTAAGATCTTCTGAAATGGGCCGAGATTTTCCTTGCCTGCCGCAAGATGTCCTGGACCCCAGGGTATTTGACAAGGAATCGCTGCACGACCAAGTTTAAGACGTGTGCCATGCACGGCACGTGCGTGATTTTGCCCTGTTTCAATGCGCTAAGCAGATTGGCACCGTTGTCACACACCACTTTACCAACTGTCAAATTGAGCGGTGTTAGCCACTCATCTGCCTGTGAACGCAAAGCTGAAAGGAGTGCCGGGCCAGTGTGGCTCTTTGCTTCCAGGCACAACAGACGCAGCACGGCATGGCAACGTCTCACCTGGCATGTGGAATAGGTTCTGGGGAGCTTGGGCGGTGCAGTGGAAGAGACGCTAGCAGCGGAAAAGGAGGAGGCAGCTGAGGAGGAGAGGGAGGAGGATGGAGTAGGAGGAGGAGAAGAAGAGTCAGGCCTGCATGCAATCCGTGGCGGTAAAACCAAATCTACACGGGTGCCACGGGTTACATGCTTGACGGCCGTCAGAAGGTTCACCCAGTGGGCAGTAAAACTGATATACCTTCCCTGCCCGTGTTTGCTAGACCACGTGTCTGTGGTCAGATGTATCTTGGCACCGACACTGTGTGCCAGAGATACATTCACTTGCCGCTGAACATGGCCATATAGCTCTGGGATGCCCTTCTCTGAGAAATACTTCCTTCCTGGGACCTTCCATTGTGGTGTTCCAATGGCCACAAATTTGCGAAAGGCCTCCGAGTCCACCAGTTTATATGGCAGTAGTTGGCGGGCTATGAGTTCTGACAAGCCAGCCGCCAACCGTTGGGCAAGAGGGTTATCCGGCGTCATCATTTTTTTACGCTCAAACATTAGGCCCACGGAAGCCTGCCTTTTTGCAGAAAAATGTGAGCTTGGCGTGATGGAAGGTGGAGTGGAGGACAATTGTGAGGAGAGAGGAGAAGGAGAAGTAGAAGACGAGGCTGGACGGTGAGAGCCTGCAGTGTGGCTTTGTGTGTTCCGTTGCTCCCACTGGGCTCGGTGATGGCTGCTCATGTGCCTTCTTAAGGCGGTCGTCCCTAGGTGAGTATTGGGCTTACCGCGACTAACGCGTTGACTGCAAAGATTGCAGATGGCAACGCTATTGTCAGCAGCGGACACGTTAAAAAAAGCCCACACTGCGGAGCCATGTGCCGGTGTCCTGGGAGCGCCAGATGTGACCGTACATGGTCGATGACTCGCTCCTGATACATTTGCAGTCTGCTTTGTCCCTGCTGTGCAATGTAAGTCATTGCTGCTTCTCCTCCCTATCTGCTGGTCCATATCTCCCTCTGAACTCCCCTCCTCTTCCTCTCTTGTGGGCACCCACGTGACATCACTAGACACGTCATCATCAACGTCACCTTCCCCACCGCTATAAGTAGAGTAGGCAGCAACACCGGGGACCAACCTCCTCCTTGGGCTGATCTGGGTACTGGCGTCAGACTGCTGAGTAGCGCTTGTTGCTACCTCCTCTTCCTGATCCAATACCAAGAGTGGCTGCGCATCAGAAATGTCCTCTTGATATGGATCGGAAAATAATTCCAGTGACTCAAGCGGAAGGTATGTGGTGGTGGTGGTGGTGGTCGTGTTGTTGGTGGTAGTGTCTTTGGGGGTGCACATAGCAGAGAGTGAAGAAGAGGGTGCAGATCGAGAGGATGAGGAGGGTGCAGAAGAGTAAGGCTGAGCGAGCCACTCAACCAAGTCTGGTGCATCCTTTAAAGTAATTGAACGCACCTTCTGCAACTTCCCACTTTGGCTCAAGCCTGTTGCTCCTGCCCTACCCCTACCACCCCTGCGGAAGGGCCTGCCTCTTCCTCTGCATGTCATTTTTTAAATGACCCTGTGACAAAACTCTTAGTCCCTATACCGCTGAAGGACTGCTGCAGTATAGGTGAGCGGTCAGCAGTGGTGCACGTCAACCCTATCTATTGTGGACCTATAGCGGTCCTTACAGAACAGCAGACTGTACCGCACTCAAGCCTATGTACCGTAGCACCCTATACCAAGTTACCAGTCCTTATAAGAACTTTTGTGGAACAAGCAGGTTGTGTGTTAGTGATTAGCAGACTGTACGTCAGTCCCTATACCGCTGAAGGACTGCTGCAGTATAGGTGAGCGGTCAGCAGTGGTGCACGTCAACCCTATCTATTGTGGACCGATAGCGGTCCTTACAGAACAGCAGACTGTACCGCACTCAAGCCTATGTACCGTAGCACCCTATACCAAGTTACCAGTCCTTATAAGAACTTTTGTGGACCAAGCAGGTTGTGTATTAGTGTTTAGCAGACTGTACGTCAGTCCCTATACCGCTGAAGGACTGCTGCAGTATAGGGCAGCGGTCAGCAGTGGTGCACGTCAACCCTATCTATTGTGGACCGATAGCGGTCCTTACAGAACAGCAGACTGTACCGCACTCAAGCCTATGTACCGTAGCACCCTATACCAAGTTACCAGTCCTTATAAGAACTTTTGTGGAACAAGCAGGTTGTGTGTTAGTGTTTAGCAGACTGTACGTCAGTCCCTATACCGCTGAAGGACTGCTGCAGTATAGGTGAGCGGTCAGCAGTGGTGCACGTCAACCCTATCTATTGTGGACCGATAGCGGTCCTTACAGAACAGCAGACTGTACCGCACTCAAGCCTATGTACCGTAGCACCCTATACCAAGTTACCAGTCCTTATAAGAACTTTTGTGGACCAAGCAGGTTGTGTATTAGTGTTTAGCAGACTGTACGTCAGTCCCTATACCGCTGAAGGACTGCTGCAGTATAGGGCAGCGGTCAGCAGTGGTGCACGTCAACCCTATCTATTGTGGACCGATAGCGGTCCTTACAGAACAGCAGACTGTACCGCACTCAAGCCTATGTACCGTAGCACCCTATACCAAGTTACCAGTCCTTATAAGAACTTTTGTGGACCAAGCAGGTTGTGTATTAGTGTTTAGCAGACTGTACGTCAGTCCCTATACCGCTGAAGGACTGCTGCAGTATAGGGCAGCGGTCAGCAGTGGTGCACGTCAACCCTATCTATTGTGGACCGATAGCGGTCCTTACAGAACAGCAGACTGTACCGCACTCAAGCCTATGTACCGTAGCACCCTATACCAAGTTACCAGTCCTTATAAGAACTTTTGTGGAACAAGCAGGTTGTGTGTTAGTGATTAGCAGACTGTACGTCAGTCCCTATACCGCTGAAGGACTGCTGCAGTATAGGGCAGCGGTCAGCAGTGGTGCACGTCAACCCTATCTATTGTGGACCGATAGCGGTCCTTACAGAACAGCAGACTGTACCGCACTCAAGCCTATGTACCGTAGCACCCTATACCAAGTTACCAGTCCTTATAAGAACTTTTGTGGAACAAGCAGGTTGTGTGTTAGTGATTAGCAGACTGTACGTCAGTCCCTATACCGCTGAAGGACTGCTGCAGTATAGGTGAGCGGTCAGCAGTGGTGCACGTCAACCCTATCTATTGTGGACCGATAGCGGTCCTTACAGAACAGCAGACTGTACCGCACTCAAGCCTATGTACCGTAGCACCCTATACCAAGTTACCAGTCCTTATAAGAACTTTTGTGGACCAAGCAGGTTGTGTATTAGTGTTTAGCAGACTGTACGTCAGTCCCTATACCGCTGAAGGACTGCTGCAGTATAGGGCAGCGGTCAGCAGTGGTGCACGTCAACCCTATCTATTGTGGACCGATAGCGGTCCTTACAGAACAGCAGACTGTACCGCACTCAAGCCTATGTACCGTAGCACCCTATACCAAGTTACCAGTCCTTATAAGAACTTTTGTGGACCAAGCAGGTTGTGTATTAGTGTTTAGCAGACTGTACGTCAGTCCCTATACCGCTGAAGGACTGCTGCAGTATAGGGCAGCGGTCAGCAGTGGTGCACGTCAACCCTATCTATTGTGGACCGATAGCGGTCCTTACAGAACAGCAGACTGTACCGCACTCAAGCCTATGTACCGTAGCACCCTATACCAAGTTACCAGTCCTTATAAGAACTTTTGTGGAACAAGCAGGTTGTGTGTTAGTGATTAGCAGACTGTACGTCAGTCCCTATACCGCTGAAGGACTGCTGCAGTATAGGGCAGCGGTCAGCAGTGGTGCACGTCAACCCTATCTATTGTGGACCGATAGCGGTCCTTACAGAACAGCAGACTGTACCGCACTCAAGCCTATGTACCGTAGCACCCTATACCAAGTTACCAGTCCTTATAAGAACTTTTGTGGAACAAGCAGGTTGTGTGTTAGTGATTAGCAGACTGTACGTCAGTCCCTATACCGCTGAAGGACTGCTGCAGTATAGGTGAGCGGTCAGCAGTGGTGCACGTCAACCCTATCTATTGTGGACCGATAGCGGTCCTTACAGAACAGCAGACTGTACCGCACTCAAGCCTATGTACCGTAGCACCCTATACCAAGTTACCAGTCCTTATAAGAACTTTTGTGGACCAAGCAGGTTGTGTATTAGTGTTTAGCAGACTGTACGTCAGTCCCTATACCGCTGAAGGACTGCTGCAGTATAGGGCAGCGGTCAGCAGTGGTGCACGTCAACCCTATCTATTGTGGACCGATAGCGGTCCTTACAGAACAGCAGACTGTACCGCACTCAAGCCTATGTACCGTAGCACCCTATACCAAGTTACCAGTCCTTATAAGAACTTTTGTGGACCAAGCAGGTTGTGTATTAGTGTTTAGCAGACTGTACGTCAGTCCCTATACCGCTGAAGGACTGCTGCAGTATAGGGCAGCGGTCAGCAGTGGTGCACGTCAACCCTATCTATTGTGGACCGATAGCGGTCCTTACAGAACAGCAGACTGTACCGCACTCAAGCCTATGTACCGTAGCACCCTATACCAAGTTACCAGTCCTTATAAGAACTTTTGTGGAACAAGCAGGTTGTGTGTTAGTGATTAGCAGACTGTACGTCAGTCCCTATACCGCTGAAGGACTGCTGCAGTATAGGGCAGCGGTCAGCAGTGGTGCACGTCAACCCTATCTATTGTGGACCGATAGCGGTCCTTACAGAACAGCAGACTGTACCGCACTCAAGCCTATGTACCGTAGCACCCTATACCAAGTTACCAGTCCTTATAAGAACTTTTGTGGAACAAGCAGGTTGTGTGTTAGTGATTAGCAGACTGTACGTCAGTCCCTATACCGCTGAAGGACTGCTGCAGTATAGGTGAGCGGTCAGCAGTGGTGCACGTCAACCCTATCTATTGTGGACCGATAGCGGTCCTTACAGAACAGCAGACTGTACCGCACTCAAGCCTATGTACCGTAGCACCCTATACCAAGTTACCAGTCCTTATAAGAACTTTTGTGGAACAAGCAGGTTGTGTGTTAGTGATTAGCAGACTGTACGTCAGTCCCTATACCGCTGAAGGACTGCTGCAGTATAGGTGAGCGGTCAGCAGTGGTGCACGTCAACCCTATCTATTGTGGACCGATAGCGGTCCTTACAGAACAGCAGACTGTACCGCACTCAAGCCTATGTACCGTAGCACCCTATACCAAGTTACCAGTCCTTATAAGAACTTTTGTGGACCAAGCAGGTTGTGTATTAGTGTTTAGCAGACTGTACGTCAGTCCCTATACCGCTGAAGGACTGCTGCAGTATAGGGCAGCGGTCAGCAGTGGTGCACGTCAACCCTATCTATTGTGGACCGATAGCGGTCCTTACAGAACAGCAGACTGTACCGCACTCAAGCCTATGTACCGTAGCACCCTATACCAAGTTACCAGTCCTTATAAGAACTTTTGTGGACCAAGCAGGTTGTGTATTAGTGTTTAGCAGACTGTACGTCAGTCCCTATACCGCTGAAGGACTGCTGCAGTATAGGGCAGCGGTCAGCAGTGGTGCACGTCAACCCTATCTATTGTGGACCGATAGCGGTCCTTACAGAACAGCAGACTGTACCGCACTCAAGCCTATGTACCGTAGCACCCTATACCAAGTTACCAGTCCTTATAAGAACTTTTGTGGAACAAGCAGGTTGTGTGTTAGTGATTAGCAGACTGTACGTCAGTCCCTATACCGCTGAAGGACTGCTGCAGTATAGGGCAGCGGTCAGCAGTGGTGCACGTCAACCCTATCTATTGTGGACCGATAGCGGTCCTTACAGAACAGCAGACTGTACCGCACTCAAGCCTATGTACCGTAGCACCCTATACCAAGTTACCAGTCCTTATAAGAACTTTTGTGGAACAAGTGAGTTGTGAATGTTTAGCAGACTGCAGCAGAAGGGCAGCAGTCAAGTATAATATCCTTTCTATATTTGGAAGAAAGAATATTATACATGTACAAGCCTATTACTGTACCACTGATACCAGTCCTGAAAAGAACCTTTGTGGAACTAATAATAACAGCAAGTCTTTAAAATTACCCTCACTGCCTGACAACACTGCTTCCTTCCTGTCCCTATACAAATTGGCAAAAAAAGAGAACGATTAGTGGTTACTGGAACAGCTCTTTTGTGGACCTTGATAGTAACAGCTAATGATGATGATGATGATGATGATGATGAAAGACTAATCTGGCTGTCCCTGTAGCATACACCGTCCTTTCCCTTTCTCTAAACTAACAAAAGACACTCAGGCTGCTGCAAGAATCAGCAGCACAGCAAACCTATCAACACCTAACACCTATACCAGTCCTGAAAAGAACTTTTGTGTACCAAATAGCTAGTGGTTTATCTCTCCCTACTCCACACAGGAACCTGTCCCTATCTTAACAGAAGAAAGAATGTAAAATGGCCACCGGATCGGGTGTATTTATAGGTTAGGGGGAATGTACAAGTGTCCATGTGCTGTCATGTCTCAATTGGCTGTCCTGTATCACATGATAAACGTGTCACCAAAGGTTAAAGTTCTTGTATACATTAAACACGTAAGTCCGCCGCGGCGAACGACGGAAAAAGGCGTTCGAACGTGCGGACCGCGAATGTCGGAAATTCGCCGCGAAACGACCGCCGGGCGAACCGTTCGGCCATCACTATACAGGAAAGCCCAAGAACTTACAGGAACTGCCACGAGGAATGGGCAGCTATACCATCTGAGACAATAAAGTGCCTCATCAACAAATACCACAAAAGACTTCAAGCTATCATTGATGTTAAAGGGGCTAATACACTGTATTAAGAACTGGGGTATGTAAACTTTGTATCAGGCTCATTTGGGTAGTTTCTAATGTGATTATGATTTAAAATTGGTAAACACAGTTAAATGATAATAAATGGCTTCAGCCAAACACTAACCACGAGCGAAAGCAAAGTGTTAGCATTCATATTCTCTGAAAAATGGCCAAGAAATCATCAATTCTGCCTGGGAATGTAAACTTATGAACACAACTGTATATATAGTTTACAATATAGAAAGCTACATGCTGTTGCTTCTTCCAACACCCCTTCTCAACAGCATGTGCTTTGTCAAATTATATTCAGCTTCTTCTGGAAAAAGCTATGATGTTCCTTCAATAAAGGCTGGGTGAGTGCATCGGCATTCATCTCCACTGACGGGCATTATTGAATGTCATTAATACCTTGCTCTTGGTTGTCCCTCAGTAGGTGATACTTGACATACTTGTGTTTGGTTCTAGGATTGACCCTTTCTGATTTTTAAGCTTTATACATCCCTGGTTGTGTTAAAAAATGGGAATTGGTTTTGACATGTCTATCCCAATGTTCACAAAAAGTTGACAAATCCATATCACTTCTGGACATGTGTGTATTGTTGCTATGTATGTATGCAATGTACTCTGCTTTAGTTGAAGATAGAACGATAGTTGTTTGCTTTAGACTAGACCAACTTATGGTTCCTTCCCCATACTGAAAGATGAATCCACTTGTGGATTTGCAGTCTATGCAGTCCCTGGCCCAATCAGCATCCACACATCCAACCAGTTTTGGATCTGATGTTGCTGGTAACCGTAACTTCATCTGAATTGTTCCTTTGAGGTTTTGTATCACTCTTTTTATTGCGTTCCAGTCACGCTGACAGGTAGCTGAAACTTTGCTGCATAGTATGCCCACTTCTGTGGCTATGTCTGGTCTTGTCACAGTGGCAACATATAGGAGCTTACCAATTGCTCTGTGATACATGTCATTGTTGGGTGGCAAGTTTTCTGCTTCATTGCTCTTTATATAACCTTCCATTTGAGGATGCCCCACAGATGCTCAATAGGGTTTAGGTCTGGAGACATGCTTGGCGAGTCATCATCTTTACCCTCAGCTTCTTTAGCAAGGCAGTGGTCTTGGAGGTGTGATTGGGATTCGTTATCATGTTGGAATACTGCCCTGCATCCCAGTCTCCGAAAGGAGGGGTTCATGCTCTGCTTCAGTATGTCACAGTACATGTTGGCATTCATGGTTCCCTCAATTAACTGTAGCTCCCCAGTACTGGCAGCACTCATGCAGCCCCAGACCATGACACTCCCACCACCATGCTTGACTGTAGGCAAGACACACTTGTCTTTGTACTCCTCAGCTGGTTGTCACCACACACGCTTGACACCATGTTAACCAAATAAGTTTATCTTGGTCTCATCAGGCAACAGGACATGGTTCTATCAATCCATGTCCTTAGTTTTCTTGTCTTCAGCAAACTGTTTTTTTTGTGCATCATGTTTAGAAGAGGCTTTTTTCTGGGATGACAACCATGCAGACCAATTTGATGCAGTGTGCGGCGTATGGTCTGAGCACTGACAGGCTAACCCCCCCACCCCTTCAATCTCTGCAGCAATGATGGTAGCACTCAAATGTCTATTTCTCAAAGACAATCCCTGGATATGACGCTGAGCACGTGCACTTAACTCCTTTGGTCGACCATGACGAGGCCTGTTCTGAGTGGAACCTGTCCTGTTAAACCACTGTATGGTCTTGGCCACCAGCTCAATTTAAGGGTCTAAGCAATCATCTCATTGCCTAGGACATCTTTATGTAGAGCAACAATTTTTTTTTTCGGATCCTCAGAGAGTTTTTTGCCATGAGTTGCCATGTTGAGCTTCCAGTGACCAGTGTGAGAGCAATAACACCAAATCTAACACACCTGCTCCCCATTCACATCTGAGACCTTGTAGCACTAATGAGTGACATGATACATGGGAGGGAAAATGGCTAATTGGTCCCAATTTGGACATTTTCACTTAGGGGTGTACACACTTTTGTTGCCAGTGGTTTAGGCCCCATTCACACCTGAGCGTTTTGTAGCTTGAAGCCTCAAGCTACAACACGCTTGAGGGGAAAAAATAAATAATTCTCTATGGAGATGGTTCACATCTCCACTCCAAGTCACCTGAAGCCCAACGCCTGAAGTTCAAACAAGTTCTGGACCCTTTTTTGTCACTCGAATCGGGAATATTTATGCCATGTACACACGATCAGACTATCCGGCGGACTTAGTCCGGCGGATAAACTGCCGGACTTTGCAGCGGAGGTCCGCCGGACTTTCCAAACAAAGCGGACCTGCCCACACACGACCGGACAAACCACCGGACCATGGCAGGAGTCATTGAACCGCTGGACTTTTGAAATGAACTGACTTTCTGACACACAGAGAAAAGTCTGTTGATTTTGAACGCGGCTCCAGGTAGATGGGACTAGCAAAGGAGGTCAATGTCGCCGCCTCCATCGGCGAGATTGAGACCTCGCTAGCCCCATCACCTGGTATGGACTTAAAGGGGAAGCCCTACGTGGAAAAAAACGGTGTGGGGGTCCCCCCCAAGTCCATATCAGACTCTTATCCAAGCACGCAGCCCGGCCAGTCAGGAAAAGGGGTGGGGACAAGTAAGCGCCCCCCCTTCTAAGCTGTACCAGGCCGTGTGCCCTCAACATGGGGGGATGCTTTGGGGAAGGGGGACCCTGCAGCCCCCCACCCCAAAGCACCTTGTCCCCATGTTGATGAGGACAAGGGCCTCTTCCCGACAACCCTGGCCATTGGTTGTCGGGGTCTGCAGGTGGGGGGCTTATCGGATTCCAGGAGCCCCCTTTAATAAGGGGGCCCCCAGATACCGGCCCCCCACCCTATGTGAATGAGTATTGGGGTACCATGTATCCCTACCCATTCAACTGATGAAAAAAGTGTAAAGAAAAAAACAACACATGTTTTTAAAATAATTTATTGGACAGCTCCGGTGGTCTTCCGTCTTGGGGGGGGTCTTCTCGCCGGACTCCTCCGTTATCATCTGCTAGCTCTTTTACTAGCGGAGGAGCCCGGCTTTCTTCTTCGTCATCGCCACCACTGTCCGGGGGTCTTCTTCTGACTTCGGGGGTCTTGTCCCCCTCTTCGATTCTTCTTGCCGGGCCTCCGCTATCTTCTTATAGCTCTTTTACTAGCGGTGGCCCGGCCTTCTGTCCCCGTCTTCTTCTCTTCTTCCGACTTCACGGGTCTTGTCGCCCTCTTCGGGGGTCTTGTCCCCCTCTTCGGTTCTTCTTGCTTTCTTCTTCCAGCTCTTTTACTAGCGGTGGCCCGGTCTTCTGTCGCTGTCACCGCCACCTTCTTGTCTTCTCTTCCTCTTTTCTTCTTCCTTGAGATGTTGACTCGACGCTCTCTCTGGCCGCAATGACAGGGACGTGTTGTGTGGCGACTTATATAGGGACAAAGGGCGGGGTCACCGGCTGAGGTCACATGGTGACTCCGCCCCCTTATGATGTCACAGTCCTGGAGGATGCTGGACTTCCCCTTTAAGTCCACACTTTTCTCCGTGTGGGCAAGTCCGTTCATTTTAAAAGTCCAGTGGACTAGCACACAGATGACCGGATTGTTCACCGGAGTCAAAACTTCTTTCTAAGCCTATCAGTAATTTGCTCAGAAAAACAGGTGAATTTATTTATTTATTATTCCTAGGCATTGATCATGTGTTCATTATGGTGCCCCTTTAGCAAGCTGCTGGCTGTGGGAGCATTCCATGGGAGGGAGGGGCCAGGAGCACAGAAGAGGGACATGGGAAGAGGAGGATATTGGCTGCTCTGTGCAAAACCAACTGCACAGAGGAGGTAAGTATAAAATGTTTGTTATTTCAGCAAATATCTTACAATCACTTTATTAATGTTGCCAACTACACCGGCACATGTGCCACTTCTTGCTCTCACACTCTCTGTCTCCACTGAGTGTTGAGCGGAAGGTGCAAGAGAGGCCTCCACAACTTTCCAGTCTTCAGTAGGTACTTGATACTGCTGCAGCTTCCAACAGGATGGATGTTGACAAACAAGTAGATAGGTGTCAGCATGTCACAAATACATGAGGGCACACTCTGACCTCTAGTGGATATTGTAGGGATGCTGTACACAAAGATAAACATATATTTTAAAAAAACATGAGACTTCTTATCAATAAAGCATTTTTTTGTATTATTCAGTACAGCTTAGTATATAGTTATATTAACAAACAGATAAATGGTTACATTACTCTTTAATAAAGATTTAAAATTATTTAATTGCCTTAAGCTGCCATGGGACCTGTCTTGTTGGAGACATAAAGTAGGACACCTATTGATCCCTGACATGTGTACCTTGCCTGCTTCCATGGATACCAGTCCAATGAGCTCTTTCCATGTTCTGAAGTAATGAGTCCTCTAACTCAAATCCATCCCACTGCCTTCCAAAGTTATGCAAGGCACATGCAGCTTTAACAGCACAGCCTGCATTTTGCATGTTCAAGATGATGGGAGCATGCAGTTTAATTGTGCCCCGAATAAGGCCGTAGAAGATACTCACCCAGAGCATAGGCCTCATCTCCCACAAAAACACTGGATAGGGGAGGGCCATTTGTGCCTGGGAGTGGACTCTTTTCCTGGAAGGTCCAGACTATTGGTACGCAGCATGTGTTCAAAAGAAGAATGCCCCAAAATACTAGCATTAGCGCTGCTGCCATAAGACCCAATATCTATATAACGGAAGCAATAATTTGCATCAGCCACTGCCATTAAAACAAAAGAAAGATATTTCTTGTAGTTAAAATACTGGCTTCCGCTGCCCATGGGCTTTATGATCCTAATATGTTTTCCATCAATCGCTCCAAGGCAATTGGGGAAGTTGCAGCGTTGCCAGAAATCTGTGACCATTCTTTTGTTGTAGGTTTTTGAAAAACAATTTCCTTCAAGACATCCCAAATAGCAGAGCAGGTGTCACAGACTATGTAACTGGCTGTAGATTTTCCAACCCGAAAGGCATAGTGTAAACTTGCTAATGATTGTCTCAGTGCTAGGTACCTACAAAGAACTATATATATATATATATATATATATATATATATATATATATATATATATATATATTAATTCGTTTTTTAACAGTTAAACTTCTGAAAGGCAAGTGTAAAGCCCCATACACACTATCAGATTTTCTGCTGAGTTTTTCCTTCAGATTTACCAAAACCATATAATATGAGGACAAACCTTAGGAGTTTCAATGTGTATGCAATCAGGCAGGCCCTTCTACTACATGGTTTTGGTAAATCTGAAGGAAAAACTCAGCAGATAATCTGATAGTGTGTATGGGGCTTAAGAGTGTACGGGATGCCTACACTCAACATCTACGACTGCTAAGAGATTTTAGGAGTGGAGTTGTGGCATGTGCTCCTGGAGATTATGTGCATGCCAAAGAATTGGAATTCCTTTGGCTATTTCTGGCTTTGGGACGGTAAGCTATCATCTGTACGTATGGCATTAAACAAAATGAAAAGAGATAGTTATAATAATACATTTCTATTTACAGTACGGGAAGCTGCTGGGAGAATCGTACTCAAAATAACGTTTTGGATAAAGATACAAGCAGTCAGCAAGCAGGCCAAGCGTCAGTCAGTGAGCAAGCAAGCAGACCAAGAGCTTACGGAGAGCCAAATGTCAACTCCAGCATGTTCTACCTCTGTGACACCTGTGGGAGATGAGGAGTCCACACCGCCCATTTGTCCACGTGTATCTGCAAGAGCTAACATACATGCAACAAGAAGGAGGGCTCCTGAACCGGATTTTAACTGCATGTTGGACATTATTGCCAGAATGCCAGAAAGGATGATTATCAACAGGTCTCATGTGCAGGTTTCTGCAAGGTGTCTGGAAGGTCTGATGGAGAAGGTACCATAAGAACTCCAAGCAGACATGTTGGCAGCTGACACATAGCCACTTTTATTCTGCCAACCACCACATATAGTACCTCAGAACCTCCACCACCTTTTGGTCCCTATCCAAGTCTCCCCCTGCCCCCTCTGCCTACACCACATTCTTTACCCCTTCCTCAGTTGCCATCACCATATTCTGCCACCCACCTTCCTCTGCCAACACCGCCACATTCTAATTGCCAGAATGTTCATCAGAATCCCTCTACCTCCACTTGGTCACATTATGGCCGTGCCATGAATGTGGTTATGTCATCTAATGAGGCAGTCAACTCCTCCCAAACCTTCCATCACCTCTAAAGTTCTTTTTTTTTTTTTTGGAGCTACGTTAGCTCTATTTCTCTTATTTTATTGTTGAGCTTGTTGGAGCTTGTTTTTTTGTCTTATTTGTTATCTATATGTTATTTTATCTAGATGTATATGTGAGGAGAAAAAAAATTTGATTTCAAGAATATTTAATATTTGAAAAAAGTTTTGTATTACATTAAAAACGTGTGTTTGGTGTTTATTTTATGCATATAAAAAAATGTGAATATTGGGCTCTTCGTGTATCAGTCTTCAAAAATTTACAAACATATGTGTCCATTCATTACAACCGACTACTAACCCCAGTAACTTATCAAAGCTGTGAGCAAAAATAAAAATTGGGGGGTTTAGTGGACATGATAAGAAAGGAACAATGTCGAACATCATGATTCCAAAGAAGTTTGACTAACCTTTTTATGGACATCCTAGTGTAGTACAAAAATATTTCCTCATGATCACGTAGGTCACTGTACATGACCCACAATTGTCCTTTCTCTTCTCAATCAGCAATTACGGGGTGGATCCAGTATCTGCGTGCCCTCTTCTTCCTCCTCTCTCTTTCATGCAGAAAATATGACGTAACAGTGGCTGTTACTACAAAACACGCCATCTAATCCTCACTCATCTTTGTATAGCAAGATACACCACACAACACAGCCAGGAACAGGAAGAACAATGATGAACCGCAAGAAGAATATTCATCCAAGAAGCAGATTAAAAAAACTAAAAACAGCAACAAATGATGAAATGATGAAACAGATGATCCTTTTTCCTATTGGCTAATAAAAAAACGACAAAGCTTGAAAACGCCGGAAAACACTGCATGGAAACGCACCAAAACGCACAAATACGCGTGCCAAAACATGTTAAAAATTACTGAACAACGTGCAAGAAAGCTACGCTCAGGTGTGAATTGGGGCCTTAGACATTAATAGCTGTGTGTTGAGTTATTTTGAGGGGATAGCAAATTTACACTACTATACAGGCTATACACTCACTACTTTAAATTGTAGCAAAGTGTAATTTCTTCAGTGCTGTAACATGAAAAGTTATAATAAAATATTGACAAAAATGTGAGGCTTGTATACTGTAAGCCCTGCCTTGTTTACCTAGGCTGCCCCCGGGGGCGCGCACAAGCGGCTTATCCTGCTGGACATCATATGACACCCAGTCAGGATAGCTGATCCCCTACTTGGCCGTCATTCTGCTATAGGCCACGCGGGATGTGGTTAAGGTGAAAAACCTTCTTTGCTGCAGCTCCCCCCCAGACCCCCCTTTTTCTTACCTAAACCTATTTGATCCAGAGATGTGCATGAGCCCAGCGGCTCCAGCTGCTGTCTCTCTCCTACTTGGACAGATTGATAGCAGCGGGAGCTATTGGCTCCAGCTGCTGTCAATCAAATCCAGTGACATGGAAGCGGAGGCAGGGGCCAAGTCCTGCTGTCTGTGTCAATGGACGCAGTAGTGGGACTCGGAAGTGATCCAGCATGGGTGCCCCCATGGAAAGCAGATTTCTGATGAAGGGGATGCACCAGAGCACTGGCAAGGCACCCCAGGAGAGGAGGATAGGGGCTGCCCTGCCCAAAACCCTTGCACATAGCAGGTAAGTATAACATGTTTGTTATTTTATTTTTTTTAAAGAACCTTTACAACAACTTTATTTTTTTATTAAACATCAACATATTACACAACCAGATAAAATAAATAAATAATAAAGGCAAGAGGATCCTGTCTGAGTGTGAATTTTCACTGAAGCAGTTATCTATTGCAACCAGACTGTATGGAAATGTTAAGGAAGGGATCTGATTAGACGGTGTAGGCAATGGTGCAGTTTTTGCTCAAATTTTTCATGGATCAGCTCTGGTGGTCCCATGTACTGTATAAACACTGATGTGAAACTGTTTGCAAGTTGTGCGTTTAATGTCATCTGAGGCAAGGAGGAAATATTTTTAGCCACGCCAGAGACAGTCATTTAACAAAATTGTTTCCTGGCTCTCCTAGGAATAAACAGAATATAAATGAGAGGAGCATGTCATGTCTGACCTTTATCGTTATTAAATAATTGGGAATGTCACATTGGAACTTGACTTTCAAATGCATTAAAAGAGGCCCTTCCACTGACACATAGTAGGGTGTATACATTTTGGCAGTTCATGCTGAGCCCAGAGGCGCAGGGTAGGAAAAGTCAGCCTAGGATAAGGATGGCATACACAAGCAAAAGCCTTATAAGAAACAAGATGGGATTTACAGGAATTATGAGCTGGGAGGAATACAGGAGGGGGTGTTATTTTCCTGGTTGGCATGATTTTGAAGTCACGGTCCTTTAGCAAGCATGCAGCCGAAATCAGAAGTGTTCATTGGTCTGTTTGCTTTGGGTCAAAGACTCAAGGGTTGAAGGCATTGGATCTGCTTGACAGCCAAACAACTAGTATTCCTGAAATGAGATCAGCAATGGTAGGTATAGATAATATCCTATATCTAAATATTACTGTGGATAGTGGCTTTCATACCTGCCCCTTATTGTGATAATGGATAACGTAGTTATGCTTTTTGGACAAGAACACATTCCACTGTGGAAAATAGATCCCAAATTAGACTTCATTTTAGAAAAAAAAAAAAAAATGATTCCATAACTGAACTTCACTGTGGTTAATAGATTCCATACTGGATGCTTACTGTAATAAATATAGCTCTATAACTAAACTTAATTTTGGGTAATAGATTCCATACTGGAAGATCACTGTAGATCACTCAGAAATTCTCAACCAGGGTCTCTTGGAACCCTAGGGTTTCCCTAGAGTAGTGATGGCGAACCTTAGCACCCCAGATGTTTTGGAATTACATTTCCCATGATGCTCAATTACACTGCAGAGTGCAGGAGCATCATGGGAAATGTAGTTCCAAAACATCTGGGGTGCCAAGGTTCGCCATCACTGCTCTAGAGATTGCTAGGGGTTCCTTGAGCTGTGGCTGATTGACCTCCCATCTGACAGTTCAAACATAATTCCAGGTCCATTGACACTTAGCAGAGCCAGCAGCCTGAAAATAATTATCTTTTTAGCCATTTGAAAGAGTGGTATTCGGGTCACCACTGTAAAGGGGGCGTTATTCTTTTTGACTACCATATAAGAGGCATTTTTGACATTGTCCCTCGATCAATCAGTTTTAACAAGGGTACCCTGAGAGATAAAAATCATTTTAGGGGTTCCTCTGGGGTTAAAAGGATGAGAAAGGGTGCTGTAGATAATAGATACCCAGGGCTTTTTTCAATGGAACTTGGTGGAACTCAGTTCCACCACCTTTGCCTCATGCCTTCTGTGCAGCTCACCCCTGAACTTTGCACCATGTAGGAACCAAACTTTGCACATAGCGAAACCCTAAACTCTGCACTCTCTGTTTGTAACCCCCCAAACTCTGCCCTCTATATGTAATGCATTCCTGGTATTTAATGCTCGTTGAGACCCGCCCATTGTGAAATTTGACCACACCCACTATTTGATGGAGGGCGATAACTAAACTTCATCGTGGGTAATAGATCCCATGTTGGAAGCTCATAGTACATAGTAGATGCCACAACTCAACTTCATTGTAGCTCATAGAGTCCATACCTAAACTTCAAGATGGATAATAAATCCCATATCTGATTTTCAGTGCGGAAAGTAGATCTACTACTTGTACCATGATGTGCATAATAAATCCCATACCTGAACCTGATTGCAGACAACAGATCCCATGCCTGAACCTGATTGAAGATAACATATCTCATACCTGAACCCTCATTGCAGATATCAGATCCCATACCCGTGTCTTTTTCTTGATAGCAGATATCTTCTCTATATCCTATTTTTAAAAACAAATGTCACGTCTAAGCCCCAACCTGGTTAGCAAATCCCAAATCTGTGTTCTATTCTGTTTAGCAGATCCCATGAATCTGATTTTGTTTTCCATAAAATAATTTCTTCCTCATCTCCTGGTGAAGTTCATGGAATAACAGGTGGTGCCTGGTGTTTGGCGCTGGCTTAGCGGTAGACAGTGGTCGTTCCGGCATTTGGGAGGAATGCGGGCTATGCTCCGAATGTTTCTCCGTTGGCCCTCAAAGCTGAAACCCGCTGTGTTTTATATTGTGTTCTATAGTGTGTTATCTTTATGATGTTTCAATACAAGTGCTTTTACTTCACAGCTAATATAGGAGCCATTTTAAACCTTTTAAAAAAAGCTCTGTCTAAGAGCAAACAGCAAACGATGCCTGCTATAATCTTTATTATTCAGAAAATGATCCTCTGTGCACCCCTCTGATACTGTTTTATCTTTGATATAATAGGCTGAACATCCCAGACTACAGGCCTAAGACCAACACACCCTGTACAATGGGAACACCATTACTGGCCACTGAAATGCTCTCATTGGACAGATGAACAGGAACTCAAAATGGTTCAATCCCATAATCAGAAAAGTGGAGTCCTTTGTAATATGGTGAAACTAATTTCAGAGGGGGGCATGGAGGAGAGTATTAATGATAATTAAGGTAAAAGCAAGCATCTCGAGTTGCCTGCTTTTCAGTGAGATGCTTACTTTTAAAAGTAATGACGGGGTCACGTTAACGTTGATAATGTGTTTATTGTTTAGTGTTTTGGAATTGCATATTTAATATCCGGTATGATGCTGTGCTAATTTGATCCTCCTGACAACCTTCCCAACTATCATAACTTGACACTCCATTGGCCCCTTTCATATGGACTGCAGTGTTTACCACTCTCTGAAATGCAGTGGATTGCTTTTAAGAGGGTGGCAGAGCAGTGGCTTCCAGGCATTCAGAAGCCAATCCTGACACCTTCTGAATATGGGTTTTCTTTGACTTTTTTTTAGTCCTAAGGGAGACCATGCCCGCAACCAAAAACCAAGCTTTAGGCTTGCAGTGGTAGAGTGGTCCAGTTGTACTCAGTGGAACTGTGCCGCCTATCAATCTCAGCAAGCCAAATTAACATTCATGAAGCCATAGACTTGTGCATAAAATAGAGTAGAGTTTCTGAGGCTCATCAGGCAAAAATATCCATGTGATAATGGCATTTGCTTTAGACTATCATAGCTGCTCCACATCAGGAGGAGCTTTGCCCCATGCACACACTGTGTGTGGATAGCTGCAGCCAGCAGCTGTGCGGCCAAATTTGTATTCCACTTTGTACAGCGCAGCTGGTGCTGTCACTGTTAGCATGTAACCATGTAAGCAGGTTGGGTTGTTAGTTATCCAAGCTACTCAGGTGGGAAGGGGTTAATTCTTTCTTTGCACTTTGCCGTGCATTTTCTGGGTTCTGCCCTCCACCCTGTGCTGTATATTCAGTATAAGTGGGATGGCTCTGATCAGGCAGCCTGTATAAGAAGAACATGGAGGTCAAGCCAAAAGATGTAGCCACCAGCATCACCTGTATTGCATGTAGGAAACCCTCCTGAGCAAGACTTTACCTCTCAGGGACTCTCCACTCAAAGAAGGTACGCACCTTGTAGCCTAGGGTCTAGTTAGTCAGGAATGAACTGTATTGCATTGCTGGACTGTATTTTCCAAAATAGTCCAGTAAAGCCCATTCAACTGATTCTGGCCTGATCTGAAGTTATTCAAAAAGGGTGCATTAAGGTACATGGTGTATCTAGAAGAACAGGGCCTATAAAGTACATGCGGGGTGAAGAGGAAGAAACAGAGGCCACCACGAGGGGTTAACTCAGCAGAGGTCTTGGCAGAAAGAATGTAGTTGCTACAGGTAACCATGAAATGGTGAGAATTTAATAGTAGTCTGACAGCAAACAATGATACTAGGCATGGGTGACAGGTCCTCTGGTAGCGAGGGGGTCAATTCTATGACTTCATCCCTAGCGGTTGGTACCATAAAAGCAATCAGGACTGAACAGAGGTATGGAGACCCCATGAACCTAGCCGTATGGTGCAGGAGAGCAGAAGGAATAATTAAGTTTATGCAGGTCCGCGTTTAGTGTACCTTGGGATCCCATTCTGTAACTAGGATTAAGTTGGCAGAGGTATGCTGGATTGGTGGAGCGTTACACAGGCTCAGCTGTGTTGCCCTAAATGCTACATTCAGAAGACAAAGTGTGCAGTAATATGGGATGAAGTGTTTCACAGAGGGGATCTGTATGTTACTGCATAGCTGCACAATGTGTACGGCTCCTACTGACAGGTGAATGGCCACACCCTGTTCTCCTCTATGGGTCATTGGATGTAAACAGACCTCCTGCCCGTTTACACCTGACTGCCATCTGATCTGATCCAGTAGACCAGGGGTGCTCAACCTGTGGCTCTCCGCGGATGGGGAACAGATCCCCATCCATCTGTTTTTAGCCAATAGGATCGGATTGAATGTCGGCGGTGTAAACAGACATACAGTGCCTTGAAAAAGTATTTATACCCCTTGAAATGTTCCACATTTTGCCATGTTACAACCAAAAAATTTAAATGTATTTTATTGGGACTTTATGTGATAAACCAACACGAAGTGGCACATAATTGTGAAGTAGAAGCAAAATGATAAACGGTTTTCAACATTTTTTACAAATAAATATCTGAAAAGTGTGGCATGCATTTGTATTCAGCCCCTTTACTCTGATAACCCTAACTAAAATCTAGTGGAACCATCTGCCTTCAGAAGTCACTTAATTAGTAAATAGAGTCCACCTGTGTGTAATTTAGCCTCAGTATAAATGCGGCTGTTCTTTGAAGTCCTTGGAGATTTGTTTGAAAACCTTAGTGACCAAAAAGTATCACGAAGGCCAAGGAACACACCAGACAGGTCAGGGATAAAGTTGTGGATAAGTTTACAGCAGGGTTAGGTTGGAAAAAAAAATCCCAAGCTTTGAACATCTCATTGAGGACTGTTCAATCCATCATCCAAAAATGGAAAGAGTATGGCACAACTGCAAACCTACCAAGACATGGCCGCCCACCCAAACTGACAGGCAAGGAGAGCATTATTCAGAGAAGCAGCCAAGATTCCCATGGTAACTCTGGAAGAGCTGCAGAGATCCACAGCTCAGGTGGGAGAATCTGTCCACAGGACAACTATTAGTCATGCACTCCACAAATATGGCCTTTATGGAAGAGTGGCAATAAGAAAGCCATTGTTGAAAGAAAGCCATAAGAAGTCCCGTTTGCAGTTTGCAAGAAGCCATGTGGGGGACACAGCAAACATGTGGAAGAAGGTGCTCTGGTCAGATCAGACCATAATGTAACTTTTTGGCCTAAAAGCAAAATGTTATGTGTGGTGGAAAACACTGCACATCACCCTGAACACCTTGAAACATGGCGGTGGCAGCATAATGTTGTGGGGATGTTTTTCTTCGGCAGGGACAAGGAAGCTGGTCAGGGTTGATGAGAAGATGGATGGAGCCAAATACAGGGCAATCTTAGAAGAAAACCTGCTAGCCCTTGTACACACGGTCGGACATTCCGACAACCAAATCCGTCGAATTTTGTCCAAAACTGGTGTTGCATACACAGGGTCAGACAAAGTTGTCGGAAAATCCGATCGTTCGTAACGTGATGACGTTATTCCGTTACGACGGAACTACGTTCAGGCTAGTAGCCAATAGCTTTGGTGTAGGAATTTGATCTGAGCATGCATGGCACTTTGTCCAATCGGAATTCTCTACAAACAAAGTCCGATTGGATCATGTTGTCGGAAAATTTTATAGCCCAGCTCTAAAACTTTGTCGGTCGGATATTCCGACGGAAAAAGTCAGATGGAGCCCACACGCGGTCAGATTATCCGACAACACGGTTCGATCGGACATTATCCGTCGGAATGTCCGACCGTGTGTACAAGGGCTTAGAGTCTGAAAAAGACTTTAGACTGGGGCACAGGTTTACCTTCCAGCAGGACAACAACCCTAAACATAGAGGCAGAGCTACAATGTAATGGTTTCGATCAAAGCATATTCATGTGTTAGACTGGCCCAGTCAAAGTCCAGACCTAAATCCAAATGAGAATCTGTGGCAAGACTGGAAAATTTCTGTTCACAGACGCTCTCCATCTAAGCAGACAGAGCTTGAGCTATTTTGCAAAGAAGAATGGGCAAAAATGTCACTCTCTAGATCAATAGGCTTGTGCAATTAATTTCATAACAAATTGAAATTTGGTCAAATTTTGCATCTTTCAGACATTTGGATGCAACCAAATGGTCAAAAAAAAAATAACGAATTTCAACGAATACAAAAGAAATTATAGCGGATATAACGAATTAATTCAACATAATTCGGTAATTTGTTAAAGATCTAATGAAACAAAACGTCAACTCAAAGTAAATCTTATGCCCTGTACACACGACCGGACTTTCCGGCAGAATAGGTCTGACATCGGATATTATGATCGTGGGTGGGATAATTTGATTGTTTTTCTTTAAAAAATTCCAATGAACCTAGAAATAGAACATGTTTCAAATCTGTCCGAAGGACTCAATCCCTATCGGGAAAACCGTTCGTCTGTATGTTGGTAATGCAAGGGCAGCTATTGGCTACTGGCTATTGAACTTCCTTTTCTAGTCCCATCGTACTTTATCACGTTCAAAACGAACAAATGAAACAAAAAGAAA
The DNA here is from genome assembly GCF_037356315.1 of Lithobates pipiens. Lineage (NCBI taxonomy): Eukaryota > Metazoa > Chordata > Amphibia > Anura > Ranidae > Lithobates > Lithobates pipiens. The sequence continues at coordinate 81,308,820 of NW_027507758.1, read as the reverse complement.
TTATAGTGGATAAGAATGAATTCGACATGATTCGGTAATTCGGTAAAGATCTACGAAACAAAAGTTCAACTCAAAGTAAATCTTTCAGTCCAATCAGCTGATTAATTTTGTGCTGGAGGTTGGATTAGTGACAAAGTGCATTCCTGAGAACTGAGTGAGAAGTGTGTTGTATTGCATTGGAGCAGAGGAGAAGAGATATTGTCATTGTGTGTGTTAATAGATTCAATAAACAAACAACTTTCCAAACTACGAATAATTATCACGAATATATATACATACATAAATATCAAATTTCAACAAATATGAACGAAATTATAGCACATATAACAAATGAATTTGACATGATTCAAGATTCAGTATAACGAATATTCGACAGAAATAACGAATTATCCGAAAACGTATTAACATAACGAATATGACAGAACGAAACTATGTATTTTATGAATGACAATGAACCGAAACTAAACAAAATTTTCCATTGTGCGCAAGTCTAGTCATCAACCCTGTCCTCAGGGCCCACTAACAGGCCAGGTTTTAAGTATTACCTTGGGGAGATGCAGACTAGAATACTGCAATCACTGAGCAGCAAATTATATCACCTGTGATGTATCTTGCAAACCTGGCCCGTTATGCCGTGTACACATGACCAGACTTTCCAGCAGACTAGTTCCGAAGGGATTAGTCTGTTGGACAATCCAATAGTGTGTGGGCTAGTCCGATAGTTTTTTCGAAAATAAAAAATCAGACGGACCTAGAAATAGAACATGTTTCAAATCTATCTGACTGGCTCAATTCTGACGGACTAAAATCAGGAAAACCGTTTGTCTGTGTGCTGATCCGACTGACCAAATACGATACAAGGGAAGCTATTGGCTACTGGCTATTGAACGTCGTTGTTTAGTCCCGTTTACGTCATCGCATTCAAAACGAACGGACTTTCGAACGGACTTAGTCCGCTCGTGTATGGCCAAGTCCGTTCGTTCCGAAAGTCCATCGGGAAGACCGTCGGACCTAGTCTGCTGGAAAGTCCGGTCGTACGTATGCGGCATCAGTGGGCCCTGAGGATAGGGTTGATGACGACTGCTCTAGATGCTAGAGACATCCCCAAAAGACTTGCAGCTGTAATTGCAGAGAAAGGTGGTTCTACAAAGTATTGATTTAGGGGGGCTGAATACAAATGCACGCCACACTTTTCACATATTTATTTGTAAAACATTTTGAAAACCATTTATCATTTTCCTTTCACTTCACAATTATGTGCCACTTTGTGTTGGTCTATTACATAAAACACCAATAAAATACATTGATGTTTTTGGTTGTAACATGACAAAGTGTGGACACAGCGATTGGTAGTTACTACACGAGTGCTGCTGCTCCCGGCAGTGGCATTTAGTTGCATCTGAACACTGCAATCCAGCCACCTGTAGCCACACATGAATGTAGAGGGTTTAATTGCACTTTAAATATCTAGACCAAAACTCATCTTAGCTTCTACAGATGAAAGCTTTGTATTTCAACTTGTTTTTATTGTGTTTTTGCTTCCCAGTGGTTGCTGGGCCTTCCCCGTCTTCCCCTTTTGTTGTGTTGTACCCCAGGCATGCAAATCTTTTCATGTTTCCTGGTATTAGGTATAGTATTTGACATCTTAATAATAATAATCCAGATTTTAAAGTTTCCTACCAAAGCCGTCAGTGACCTCGGGGGTTCTCTCAGTTGCAGATACAGAGAAGGAAGCCTGCGGAAAGGCTTTAATGCTTATCGGATTAAAATTTTGATGTGGAGTACAAGGTATTTTGCTGTCATTCAGCTGTCAGTCATAATGGGTCATTTGAAGTTCCACATCTGAATGGAATCTAATTTCTTGACTGGCTGATAGGACTCCATTTTCAGTGATTCTATCCTACCTGAAAATAGTCCCAGAACAATCTTATAACTTCCAGTGAAACTGAACAAGGGTTCCACTGCCCGGGCATTAGTGTACATCTGGGGCGGTTAGTGGATCCCTGCTTCGATTGGGGCAAGTAGATGTGTACTCAGGGAGGAAATTTGAAGGACTTGAAGGGTGGAGGATTTGTGCTAGGAGGGGTAATTTTTTTTTTTTGGGTGGGGGGGGGGGGGGGGGGCATTTGTGCTGGGGGATTTCAGCAAGGGTCATATATTTGTACTGGGAGGAGGGGGAATTTGAGGAGGGTAGGCGTGCAGATTAGTGCTCAATTTTAATTTTTTTTAGGGGGGGGGGGTGACAAAGTTCCACGCATGCTCAGAATAAACTAAGAGACGAAAGCTATTGGCTACTGGCCCATTTATAGTCCCAACGTACATATTGTACATCACCTCGTTCAGAACAGCCGGATTTTCCGACAACTTTGTGTGACCGTGTGTATGCAACACAAGTTTCGGACAAAATCCGTCTGAAAAAATCAGTCGGAATGTCCGACCGCATGTACAGGGCATTACACATTCTGCTTTTCTGACAGTGGCCACCAGGACACACAGATATGGAGAATCTCCCCAGCAGGGACACAGACGGCATTAAAAAAAACTTGAGAGGGGCCCTAACCCTTCGCTACTTCACCCAAAATCGAAAAGAAAATTGTTGGCCTTCCTTTCAATCTTGCACAGTAAAGCCCCATACACACTATCAGATTTTCTGCTCATTTTTTCCTTCATATTTACCAAAACCATATACCGTATTTATCGGTGTATAACACGAGCCGGCGTATAACACGCACCCCAGGTTTAGGACGGAATCTTGTGGAAAAAACTTTTAGGAGGGAAATTTAAGGAAAAAAAACGTACATTTAAATGCCCATCAATGCAGCCTTGTCAGTGTCCATCTGAAGCCTCGTCAGCGTCATTTGCAGCCTTGTCATGCAGCCTGTCCTCATTGCAGCCTTGTCATGCAGCCTGTCCTCATCGCAGCCTTGTCATGTAGCCTGTCCTCATTGCAGCCTTGTCATGCAGCCTGTCCTCATTGCAGCCTTGTCATGCAGCCTGTCCTCATTGCAGCCTCGTCATTGCAGCCTGTCGTCATTGCAGCCTCGTCATTGCAGCCTTGTCATGCAGCTTGTCCGTCTTAGTGCATTGTCCGCTTATGTTTTTAAAAATTGCGCTGCCGAGATGTCCCGTGTATCTCAGCGGCGTTCTTGACGGCTTTCGGCCGCTCTCGGACCTTCTCGGCGGCTTTCGGCCGCCTCGGCCCTTCTCGGCGGCTTTCGGCCGCTCTCGGACCTTCTCGGAGGCTTTCGGCCGCTCTTGGACCTTCTCGGCGGCTTTCGGCCGCTCTCGAACCTTCTCGGCGGCTTTCGGCCGCTCTCGAACCTTCTCGGTGGCTTTTGGCCGCTCTCGGACCTCAGCAGCTTTCGGCCGCTCTCGGAAGGTCCGAGAGCGGCCGAAAGCCGCCGAAAAGGGGCGAGGCAGCCGAAAGCCGCCGAGAAGGTTCGAGAGCGGCCGAAAGCCGCCGAGAAGGTCCGAGAGCCAGCCGAAAGCCGCCGAGAAGGGCAGAGAGCGGCCGAAAGCCGCCCAGATCCCAAAAAATTGTGGGGAAATTGCGGAGTATAACACGCACCCGCCATTTTCCCCTGATTTTAAGGGGAAAAAAGTGCGTGTTATACGCCGATAAATACGGTAATATGAGGTCAAACCTTAGGAGTTTCAATGATGCAACCAGGCAGGCCCTCGCACTACATGGTTTTGATAAATCTGAAGACAAAAATCAGCAGAAAATCTGACAGTGTATATGGGCCTTTAGAGTGCTGAGGCAGGGTGAAGTGATCTTTTTAGGACCATGCTGGCCTCTCCCACCAGCTATCATCAGCTTGCACTGCATAGAGAAGCACACAGACCCAGTGATGACATTGCTGGGTGTAAAATAAGGCACGTAATGAAAAAAGGTTTTATTGGGAAAGGAGACACTAGGGAAGGCAAAGGTTCAACTTTAGCTTTAACCATTCTCTACTCTATCCAAAAATGAAAAAAAAAAATGTTTTGGCTTTAGATATACTTAGATATACTTAGAATGAGTTCTTACTGAGAGTACTGGACAATTTCTCTTTTTATTTTTTTCTAAATAAAAAGTACATTTTTGCTGTGTGAAGACATATCCATCTCATCTTTCACTGTCCTGTCTTCATAGTCTGGCGTGTTTTCATTTTAAAAAGCACATAGTTGTTACATGAAAAGCTTTGAGCAGCAGCTCTCTGAGTGATAATAGGAGAGTAACATCCTGCACGGACGTCTAATGAATGCTGTGACATTTGGAGGGTGACATGAAGCAAATGTCAGTTCTTATGTTTTCTGTACTTTCTCCCGTTGGGCCGAAATCTCTTTCAATGGGGGGCAGTTAATGTTGTGATGATAGCAGATGAGTTCAGAAACAGCAAAACAACTTTTTTTAACCACTTCACATCCAGGCCATTTCTGACATTTCTCTCCTACATGTAAAATTCATAATTAGTTTTCTAGAAAATTACATAGAACTCCCACACATTATATATGTTTTTTTTTAGCAAAGACCCTAGAGAATACAATGGCGGTCGTTGCAACTTTTTATCTCACACGGTATTTGCGCAGCAATTTTTTAAACACGTTTTTTTCAGAAAAAAAAACTGTTTCATGCTTTAAAAAACACAAAAAACAGTAAAGTTAGCTCAATTTTTTTGCATAATTTGAAAGATGAAGATACGCCGAGTAAATAGATACCCAACATGTCACGCTTCAAAATTGTACACGCTTGTGGAATGGCGCCAAACTTGGGTATTTAAAAATCAAAACTGGAGGTGTCAAGCCTTCTTGATACACGATATTATTTGAAAGGTATTTCTTTTCTTTTTTTTCTCTTTTTATTAGAGACAATTATGCGAGTCTATGCACTGAAATTATGACTGTGTTTATATATTTAATGCAGTGGAATATTCCATTTATGCATAACCCTCTTTCTCCCTATTTCCAGCTATCTGCCAACGCGGTCCCAGTTCACATCTAGGGGGACCTTTCGGGCCTATCCACCCCTCACAGGAGACAATTTTTTCCTTATTTTTTACTTTTTATTTTTATTTTGTTTTTTGTTTCTATATCTCGAGTGGCACTGGGAGGTGACCGGATGTGTGCGGGGTGTGGTGTGAGCGGCGAGGATGCGGCTAGGCTGAGGTGAGTGAGACACCGCCGCGCTGTCTCTCCCTCGTCCTGTCTTTGAGTGCCACGCTGTGGAGGACTTGATGTACAGCCAAAGGAGGAGCTCGGTTTGAGGGCTCTAGGAAAACGGAGGAGCCGACATGTGCCGAAGTTGGCCGAAAGTGGCCGAAGATTTTCCGATGTAACCCGAGCCCGACCGAGGATTTGCCGGATACCGCGGGAGCGAAGGCGACGGTACACGCGCCGGCCGTTAGCGGCCAAAGATATATACATATAATGCAAGCTGGACGAGTTCGGTCTAGACAACGCACGGACGCCGGCACCTCCCAGCTATCAGCAATGGTATCCGTGAGTAACCCCAGTGGGGGAAAATAGTTAGGAATAGCCTCTCCTGAGTCAAGGCTAGTACACTGAATGTGTTTGCTTAAAGGATTGTGGTAGCTGTTCTGTTTGTTTTTCACCTGGCACATAGGAGTCAAGTCAGCAGGATGTAATGTACACTCTTCATGCCTCTCATGCTATGCTATCTACCTCCTGCTGATGGGATTGAAATCACATATATGCCTATGTTGCTATCTTCTGATCTGCTATTAGATCTGTTAATTTTGATGTTGATAAGAACTTTTTTCATTTACAAATGTTCTGAATGAAACCCCAGTGACACTCTAAAAAAAAAAAAGGGAGAGAAATATATATATATATTTTTTTTCTTTTTTTTTTTTCTCCTCCCCTAAGTATAAGTCTATAACGGCATGTTCATATTCATTTAAATGACCTCCAGACGCACCAACGGTGGATACAGCCAGAAACGTTTTAAATAAATATAGGGGGAAAAAGGGGGTGGGGGCAAGGAAGGGAACGGTAAGGGAAAGAAAGGGGGGTAACAGGGAAGGAAAGGGAGAGAGTCTTGGTTATTTCTTGGGGGCAAGCCTTAGTATTATTATTTTTTCCCCTCTACGAACTACGGACCTATGAGACGGTCTGAAAGGTCTTAACATTAAGCCTCCATTTTTCCTGCTTTATTTGGGGTAACGGCCTCTATAAGTTAAAATGTCTAGGCGACGAGGGGAGGAACAGTCGCAGCATGAGGGGGCGGGGACACAACATCTTCGCTCCTCCAAAGAAAAAGAGAAAAATAATCAGGCAGCAATATTAGCCGCTGCAAAATTAGAACGGTTTATGCACACCCCAGTGCATACCCCAGCCCAAACACCAATAAAAGGAGGACAGACGGCACAAACCAAACCCCATACTGGGGGTCCCGGCCACAGAAAAAGCCAAGGCCAAGCGGCCCCATTGACCATGCCAGTTTCAGAGGGTAAGAGCAAAAAGAACATGGGGGACTCCCAGGGTGATCTGGAGTGTGCTAGGCCCGGTAGGCCGCAAGAGGAGGAGGCCCCAACATTGAAGGATGTATTACAGGCGGTTAACGCATGTCAACAGTCCCTGGGAGACCTGGCAACTCAGCTAACTGGAATGAAGGAGGATATATTGTTAGTGCGACAAGACATCCAGAAAGTAGTTGAAAGAACAGCGGAGCTGGAAGTAAGAATAAGCCAGCTGGAGGACGATTTAAACCCAATACAGCATACGGTTAAGAATATGCAAAAGAACCTGGACAGCTATGCTACTAAAATGGATGAGTTAGAAAATAGATCACGCCGGGTTAATATTAGGCTGCTGGAGACATGGTTATTAGACAAGTTCGGAAGGGAAGGCTTCTCACCTTTCTTCTCGATAGAACGAGCCCACCGGTATCCCTCTAGAACTCCACCACCTGGGGGGCGTCCTAGACCCCTGATGCTGAAGTTTTTTAATTATAAGGATAAGGTGACATTAATGCGTAAGGCAAGGGGGATGGGGGACATTTCCTTTAATGGTTCAAGGATTTCTCTTTATCCAGACTACTCTCCCGAGCTGCAGAGACGCAGAGCGGAATTTCAGACAATTAAAGCCACTTTTCAGTCATATAATCTAACATATGCTCTTTTATACCCAGCAAGACTGCGAGTGGAAACCCCGGGTGGGGTACAGATCTTTGACTCGGCAGCTGGAGCATCGCAATGGCTGGAGGTCAATAAGGAGTCTTTACGGAGTAGCCGAGGAGAAAGGGAGGGGAGATAGTGAAGGAGGGCGACTGTAAGCGGTCTTGATAAACCCTTGGTTGGATATCGTAGTTAAGATTTTCAGGATGGGGGGGGGGGGAATCACTGCGGCGGTGGTTGTGAGATAGGGTGTGAGGAGGGTTATGGATGGACCGGTCACGTTAAACTCCCGTAGGGAGCACCTTGTTAGGTGGGGGGGAGGAAGGGAGGGTTTGGTATTAAATAGTTGGGAAGGAGGGTTGGGGGAGGGACGAGGGTTTGGGGGGGTTGGGGCGGGTGGCCTGGAGGGGGAAGTAGGGTTGGGCGGGGTTGGGCTGGGTGGGGGGGTGAAATTATTTGGAAAATGTAAATACTTGAAGGTAAAATTTGAAAAGAGCACGATAACTACACAAGAGAGTAAACATGAGAAGGGAAAATATGAAAGTCACAGGATAAACGCACAAGAGAGAAAGAATACGAACACAAGCACTATTACAAGATATTTTTTTAGGGTTAAATTTAATTGCGAGTTATTAATGTACAAAGCTGGGAAACATCAATGGATTATGATATTTGGTTGGGTGCACTTAATGAAGATAGGTATCCTAGTAGACTTTATACTCGATAAGCATCACGTAGTCGCTCCTTGTTTAGCCGTTTGGCGTCTTATGCTTGTTAGCTTGTCTTCTCTTATAATAGATGGTAAATCTGATGCAGGGTAAATCTATTAATATCGGGTCCTGGAACGTGAGGGGCCTGGGTACCCCGGCAAAAAAAGCGATAGTTTTTGCTATGTTGGAGAGATTTGACATTGGACTGGCATGTTTGCAGGAGACCCACCTAACCAATATGTCTAAAACACTGTTAAATAACAGGAAATATCAACAACAATACCACTCAGTTTACTCCTCCTATTCGAGAGGGGTGAGCGTGATAATAAAGGAGGGGGTGAGTTTCTCCTGCAAACAGGTCAGCATAGATGAGTTGGGGCGTTATGTTTTCCTGTATGGTAAACTTGAGGGTAATAGCTGTATTCTGGCAAATATATATATACCCCCACCGTTTAAAATGGAAGTTATGTACAAACTGATGGAATTTATTGGGGATAAAGAGGACATCCCAATTATCGCGATGGGAGACTTCAACGAAGTCCTAGATGTAAACTATGATAGGTTCCCCCCTAAAGCGCGGTCCGGGGACTTAGGTGAAACCAGGCTGAGCTGTTTCCTGAATGAAATAGGTCTGAGGGACCTTTGGAGAGAGAGGCACCCGAGAGTTAAACAATACTCCTGCTTGTCAGGATCGTATGGTACCCTGTCTAGGATAGATATGGTTATAGGAAATATGGAAGTGGCACAAAATATAAGGGAGATAGAATATTTGCCAAGAGGGATCTCAGACCACTCTTTGGTGAGGGTCGTGTTTAATACGGGGATTAAAAAAATTCAAGGGTGTTGGAAGATTAGTCCCTTTTGGTTGGAACTCATGAAGGACGAAGTGGAAGTCAAACTAAGATTAAGAGAATTTATAAGCCTCAACGCGGGCTCGGCGCCAATGAGTGTGGTCTGGGATACCCTAAAGGCGTTTATTAGGGGCGTGTTGATCCAAAAGGTAGCAAGAATGAAGTGGAAATCCAGAATTTGGGAGGAGAATATCAGGAAGGAACTGTTAGAAGCAGAGAATGCCTATGTTATGGACCCAACTCCAGAAAATCAAAAAAATTGGTTAAATAAACAACAAGGTTATAAAATAGCGATTGTAAAAAAAGAAGAGAGTAAACGAATTTTTGTGAAACAGTGCTATTTTGGAGAAGGAGAGGGGGTGGGAAGATTGCTTGCACAGTTGGTTAAGACAAATTCTTCACCTTCACTCATTTCAAGCATTAGAAATTTAAATGGGGTGACAACATGCAACAGTGAGGAGATAGTAGAAATTTTTGGAAACTACTACAGGGAGCTGTACCAGTCACAAGGTACAGGTGAGGTAGGGGCAATGGATAGTTTCCTGGAAAATTTAGAAATGGCGACTCTTACTCGGGAGGAACGGGAAATTTTAGACGCCCCGATAACCTTTAGCGAGCTTCAACAGGCAGTGGCCGGGATGCCAAATCATAAGGCCCCCGGGCCGGACGGGCTCCCGGTAGAAATATATAAATATTATGGAGAACTGCTACTCCCTGAGTTGCATAAAACTTTAATAGACTCAGCGGAAGGGAAACACTTACCTGCATCAATGACAGAGGCAACGATTATAGTGATCCCCAAAACGGATAAGGACCCGCTGGAAGTAGCCTCGTACAGGCCAATATCACTACTGAATGCGGATGAAAATTTTTTAGCTAAAGTACTTTCAAATAGGTTGAATCAATTTATGACAAAGTTAGTACACCCAGATCAAACGGGGTTTATTATGGGAAGATCCACTAGTATGAACATCAGAAGAACCTTCCTAAATATGCAGATCCCAGCAGAGAATGTAGGGGAGAGGGCTATAATGTCTCTGGACGTAACAAAAGCTTTTGACAGCTTAGAATGGAACTTTCTGTGGCGGGTGTTGGAGAAAGTAGGAATGGGCCCCATCTTTATTGGCTGGATTAAAAAGATGTATAACGCCCCTAGCGCCAGGGTAAGGGCCAATGGTAGGTACTCTGAAAAGATTGAAATGAGCAGAGGGACAAGACAGGGTTGTCCCCTGTCCCCTCTGCTCTTTGCGTTGGCCATAGAGCCACTGGCCATAGCTATTAGGGCCAACTCTGGGATCAGGGGATTTCAAAGAAGTGGAGAGAGACAGGAAAAGATCGCTCTATACGCAGATGATGTGTTACTGTTCCTGGGAGATACCGGACCATCTCTGACGCAGGCAGTCACCCTAGTAGAAGGTTTTGGAGATTTTTCAGGGCTGGCTATTAATTGGGCGAAATCCGAGCTGCTCCGAGTCGACCCCCCGGAAGCTGCACTTCCGCCGCCGGGGATAAGGGTAAGAGAGGTAGATGCGTTGAAGTACCTTGGTATATATTTGACACTGAACCCTGATCAATATATCAATAAAAATTTAATCCCCCTTCTGCATAAATTTAAGTGCAAATGCGACGTCTGGAGTAAACTTCCGCTCTCAGTAATGGGTCGTTGCAGCCTGATCAAGATGATTTGGCTGCCGCAGTTGTTGTATGTTTTGCATAATGCGCCGGTATGGATTTGTAAAAAATGGTTTAAGAAATTGGAGACCCAACTTATCTGGAAGAAAGGCACTGCCTGGATACGACTCCAGACGCTGCAGATGCCAATAGATAGAGGAGGCCTGGCAGTTCCTCAACCTAGGAGCTACTACCTGGCGGCGCAGATGCAGCATCTGGTGGGTTATGACTCGGAGCAGGGAAGGAAGCTAAAAGGAGGGATTAGAATGATAGGAGCCCCACATGAGTTTAAAACTGAGGTCCTGGAGGCCGACTCCTTTCGGCATAACAACTCGATAACTAAAATGTTAGGTAAGGTTTGGAAAGCGGTGAAATTAAAAATGGGCTTTTCAGGGTTGTTAGAATCTACACCCCTCTGGGACAACAAAAACTTACCTGAAATATTTATTATCGGTAAGATTAAATCATGGGAAAGGAAGGGTATAACTAAACCAATCCATCTCTAGGACATTCTCGGATTTAAAAAAAGTATATGATATACCACAACACTCATTCTTTAGCTACCTGCAGGTGAGACATGCCTTAGCAGCACAATTTGGGGGAAATATGCCACCGTGGGATAAAATACCTCTACTTCAGAAGTTGCTCACCTCAGATAGGGTAAAGGGGTCCATCTCAGGTATTTACAATCAATTAGGTATGGATTTTAATCAGGAAATTGACTACCCGAACTTGAAGAGGAAATGGGAAGAGGATATAGGAGAAATATTAGATACGCAGTGGAGGAGAATAATGGAATTAGGACCAGTGACCTCGATCTCCCCTTCCCAAAAGATCTCACAATTGATGCTGGTGCATAGGGCTTATTATACACCTAAAAGATTACGTCAGTTTGGTAGGAGAATAGACGATAGATGCCCTAGATGTCGGGGACAGGGAGATCTCTTACACATGGTGTGGCGTTGCCCGAAGCTCTTTCGTTATTGGAGAGAAGTGTTGGCGAGTATTAATAGGATCTTTAAGTTAGAAATGGTCATGGATCCGATTTTGTGCGTATTGGGATGTAGGCAAGAGCCGAGAGAAGGGAAATATGTCACGGTGGCAGTGGTAAGATGCCTGTTTCAGGCACGCAGATTGATCGCGCAAAGATGGCAAGCTGAAAGAGCCCCTACAGTAGGAGAATGGACTCAAAGTATTAATGAACTAGTCTGGAAAGAGAAGACATTGTATGTAAGGAGAGGAAATTATAGAGAGTGGAAGGGAATATGGACCCCATGGATAACCGAGATGGGACACCCTATAGATTAGAATGAATAGGAGATATAGTGGTAGCATATTGATGTTTTTGTGCACTTGAGCGTTTGGGAGGGCTATGGAGGGGGGGGGGTTGGGGGGGGGGATTAGGATGGGTAGGGGTAGGGTGGGTAAGGGATAAATAATATTGGTAGATTGTTGCCGTTTAGATATGCTTTCGGAAGGTTTGTAACTATCGTTGGATTATTTAATAAAAAACAGTGAAAATAAGAATTATAAACCACGATGATGAGATATGGTGCTGAGATAAAAATGAGAGGCAATATGAATAAGTCTCTAGCACAGGACCTCTGACGTGGAAAAAAAAAAAAAAAAAAAAATTATTTATTTATTTATTTCCCCCCCCTCCCCTCTTCCCCCCCCCCCCCCCCCCCACCATACATTGGTACTGTGTATACATGTATCTCTTCTTTTATTTTCTAGATTGCCTTTTTTTTCTAAAACAAACGTGCATAAGGAATGATCCCTGAAGAAGGAGTATAGTAAGACTCTGCAACCTCAGCCAGCAAATACATAAAGAGGATGTCCGCACCAACATACCGCAACCGCCAACATTTTCACTATCCCCAATTACCGTAGACACCGCAAAAAACATCATTAATAAACTGCGTGACAGTACCTCACCTATTGACATCATCCCCACAAAACTACTGAAAGAATGCTCCGACATCGTGGCTCCAACCATAACCCACCTCATAAACCGATCATTCCACGAAGGGATTGTTCCCAGCATCCTCAAACAAGGCATCGTCAAACCTCTACTCAAGAAACCAAACCTGGACCCTCAGGATCCAAACAACCGTAGGCCGATTACAAGCCTCAACACCATTTCTAAGATCATGGAGAAAGCTGTAGTACATCAGCTACAACTTCACCTGGATACTCACAAACTCCTGGACCCGCTGCAATCAGGCTTTCGCCCGGGTCATGGAACAGAAACAGCTCTCTTCAAGATTTGGGATGACGCCCTCGAAGCAGCAGATGACGGAGAGCCGTGTCTCCTCGTACTGCTAGACCTAAGTGCAGCGTTTGATACAGTAGATCACAATACTCTACTCGTCCGCCTCACAGAAGTAGCCGGATTCCAAGACATAGATCTCCATTGGTTCGCGTCCTTCCTAGGAAATCGGTCACAGACAGTGAAACTAGGAAAATTCCTCTCCGAAACTCGGGCAGTCACCTGCGGAGTCCCTCAAGGCTCTCCGTTGTCACCCGTTCTCTTCAACATTTACATTCACACTCCTTCAAATCATCAGATGCTCAGATCTCTGCTTCCACTCTTACGCTGACGACACGCAACTTTATTTCCGGATCAATGGAAAAAAAGATCACCAACAACAACTTGAAAACTGCCTCAAATCAATAGAGGACTGGATGACCACCAACTCCCTCCAGCTGAACCAATCAAAGACAGAGCTTCTTATCTTACACCCAAATCATAAGCCCGCAACCAAAACCTCCTGGTCTCCACCAACCGTCTTTGGGCAGACTATCTCCCCAAAGACCAAAGCGAAGAGTCTCGGGGTTATTTTAGACGCACAAATGTCAATGGATGCGCAAATAGGATCTGTAGTCAGTCGATCTCACCATCTGCTGCGCATGCTTCGCAGACTCATCCCTTTTATCCCAAAGAATGACAAAGCAGTGGTAGTTGGAACAATCATTAATTCAGGACTGGACTACGCAAACTCGCTTTACATAGGATTACCACAATATCAACTTGCGCGATTACAACTGATCCAAAACACGGCGGCAAGGCTGATAACAGGAAAAAAACCCTGGGAATCCATTTCTCCTTCACTGAGGAGCTTACATTGGCTAACCGTAAAAAATCGGATCACGTTCAAGACCCTTTGCCTCACCCACAAATGCGTGCATAGAGAAGCTCCGCAATACCTAATGGAGAAAATAAATCATTACACACCAAACCGCAGTCTTCGATCAGCCAACAAAAACCTCCTCCTCGTGCCCAAAGCCCGGTATAAATCCAAGGGTGATCGGAGATTCGCTGTCCAAGGGCCTCGGCTATGGAATGCGCTACCAATCAACATCCGCCTGGAAGAAAATCACCTGGCTTTTAGGAAAAAACTCAAGACCTTCCTCTTTTAGCAGATGATCAAAGCTCGCCACAGCGCCTAGAGGCGATTCAGTTCGCATTGTGCGCTATACAAGTATTTCATTCATTCATTCATTCATTCAAACTTCGACTGCAACTTAATTTATATCATTTGTTTTATGTGTTTTTTTCCTGTTTTTTTTTTGGTTGATATTCTGTCTCTATCATTTAAAATACACCTATGATAACAAATTATAGATCCTTCATTTCTTTGTAAGTGGGCAAACTTACAAAATCTGCAGGGGATCCAATAATTATTTTACCCATGGTATCTAGATACCAGCTGCATCATAGCCCCATCTGCCCCAGATGTGGTGGGACCAGTGGCACCTTTTACCACCTGATATGGTCATGCCCCATAATCTAGTAGGTTATGGTCTGGTTTGTACATGGCTCCCCATTAACTCACCAATCCAAACAGTAACAAACATCTTCATATTTTCTTGCAAGAACACTTTTCATGGCTAGAATGTTGATTGCTCTAGTATGGCTCCACCAACAGTTCAAGAATGGGTGGCTGCCGTTAATCTCATGCTACCATATAAGAAAGATAGATGTCCAGCTATATATCATAATATTTAGGACAGATGACTAGATCAAGCCTTTACATGCACAGATGATTAATCTGTAGATACGTGAGTGTCAACTCTCTGTGTACGTTGCACTACCCGCTGAATGTACCCAATTTAAAGTATTTTGAGACATGGGCTATGTAACACTGCACTATTGCTGACTGTTGGAATGCCAATGGACTACTGTAATATATAGGCATATAGCTGGAGCTTCTGTATGGGACTCGTCCTCTCTATAGTAAATTGTAATGGTGTTTATTGCACTGTTTTGTTTTTTGTTTTATATTTCTCTCTTAATAAAGAGTTTGATTTTAAAAAATAATACCCGGTGATCCAGTTTCCTATTATATGGTGACAACTCTCTGTCCCTGTTTTTCCAATTGTGCTCCTGCATTGTTACATGATGTGCATGTAGATATAAAGGAGATCAGAAGCACTGAGATCATACATACACAATGCTTTGCAAAGTAAATGCCATCATGTTAGGGTTTCCATCTACTTTAAAAACATTCTGTAAAGTGTTACATTTGTCCAGGTTATATCGTAACATAATACCCATTATTCATTGTCTGCACATTGTCATTTTGTCTTTGCTTGGTATTATGCTTGCTGCATTGCAGGGGATTTTTGGCATATCCCAGAGCATTCACTCTCTTAAATTAAAGATTTTCAAAAGATGCCAAAAAAATTCCTGCTGACTCACTGTTTAAAACAGAATATCTATTTGCATGGGTAATGAGACATAGCCTGCCATCACCTCAAAAGCTGGAATCCAAGCCAAAGAGGCATTATTCTCAAATTGAATTAATTGTAAAATGAAAATATTTTCTTGTAGGTGATGTCAGACTTCAAATGGTTTAATAACCATTAAAGTCAAAACTTTTTTTATGTTAGTTTTGGATAGTGTAGAGTGGGGTTGGCAATTCATCGGATGCTGTGTTGCCAGCTTCCGAGTGTGCCCATGGTGTGCCTCAAGGTGAGTGGGTGGGGTGTTGCCATGTACACTCTCAGAGCTGCTAGCACAGCAGTCTGCCAGATCCATCTTTTTCAAGTGTGCCACTGTTCCCCAAATGTGGCATGCACTTTACCCCAAATCGACAGCCAAAAACATCTGGAAAGGCATGGTAGCATCCCAAACTTCATCTGCAGCATCCCTTCAAACATCGCAAAAGAGTACAAGTCCAGTCAGCCAGGCCTGCAACCTTCATCGCTTACAGAAAGATTCTGCCTAACTAATAGTCGCCTCTCCTGTAGTGCCTGTTTATGTAGCACTTACATAGGGGCTCTTCTCAATTCAGGTGTCCATGAAACTTTGCTGTACCAAAACTTCTATGATATGCACCTGAAGCACATGCCCCTACAAGAACTAAAAGGCTTAGAGATTTGGTAATTCTAGGTAGAGAAGTTCCCCTATGATGGTTACTTGCAAAAAAACTTTGGCAGGCTCACCTTTGTGTGTTTCTAACCCCTGGGGCTACTGCAAAATGTTCTTATTGTTGGAGACCAACATAGATCTGGTAAAGTGAATCCTGGTTCCCATTGCCTCTAAATAGAAGTCTATATTAGAGCGTGTGCACAGCATGCTGCAGCTGGTGTACCAGCACGTAGTCCAATAGTAAAAGACCTCAACAGTGGGAATGGGAAGATAATAAAGGCTGGAGGAGACAGAGAAAACATTAAAGCAAGGAAATGCAGTCTGTTACTGGGCCCCAGTGGAGTTAATCTGGAAACAACCTAACCCTAATGTCATATTAGAAGCAGATCTGGAAGGAGAGAGAGACTCCAGTAAAAAGTTGATCCCTAAAGCGATCTTGACTATAGGACTATAGCGCTATAAAGAGCTTGAGGAGGGTTCCAGTAAATGTCCTCAACACCACTGACTTTACACAAAAACTACCTCCGTATTTCAAAGGGGAGGGGGGGCAGAAGATGCGGACCATTTCTACCCAGAAAATATCCTAATTCCCAGAGTGGAAAAACAGACTCCAAGACCAGCTTCTGAGATGGTGAAAACTGTGTTCTAAGAAATAGTTTGACGTGAGGTGTGCCTTGAGTGCTCAGCAATGCGTACACCTACAGAAAGACAACTATGTCAGAGAGAGATTTTGATGAATTCCGCAGGGAGGTCTGTAAGATTTGAGAGAGCAAATTGCAGGATTGAAGAGCACTGGAGCCTTGAAGCCTGTAAGCATCTCTCATCGTAGTGGTTTGGAAGAAAAACAGCTCCATCAGAATGTGTATTTACTTTCATACTTTGAGTAGAGAACCACTTGAGTTTCTGCAGAAAAGAGTCAATCAACTGATTGCTTAAGTGCATCAAGCCACCATACCAGTTACTGACACCACTTACCCTATGCTGGACACACCATGATAGGAAGGTCTTCTGCCTTAACTATCAGTTTATTAAATGTTAACTTAGTTGTGTCTGTGGTCGCTAATAAATTCACCATGACCCTGTCATTGTTAAAACTGTGTAATCAGCACTTCCCTTACAGGTTTTATTCCTGCCTATATAAAACCCATTGGTGCATGCCTCCCAAATGTCTGCAATGTTAGAAAGACACCTTTTAGCACATAGTATGTCACTGGAGGACACAGTTACATGGACCACAAAGATCCAATATGCAAGAAAATGTTTGGCTAAACCACACCAGTACTTTCTGGACCTCTTTTTTTCCCTTTATATTGGTTTTTCAAAATAATAAATGCACTAATATAGAGGTTGGATAAAATGCTTAGTACAGAGTAAAGGCCCGTACACACGCTTTGATTTTCGGACATCAATTGTGTTACAATTGTGTCCGCAAATCTTACCGTTAGTATGGTGCTTTCGATAGTCGATTTCACTTTTTCGTCAGAAAAAAGCTGGATGTGCAGACTATAAACTTTTTGTCGGATGTGAACTCAATGTCTGATTTTCGTTTCATTAGTATGGTTTTCGTACACATGCTCAGAAACGAAAGAATACATACAAAACTATTCAACGCGTTGTATTCTGTAAAATTAAAATTCTCGTATTGTTAATAATCTCTTCACTTTCGACATGAGACTAGCATGCCACAAAAATCGGACGTTCTGTCATCCAAAAATCAAAGCGTGTGTATGAGGCTTAACACTTTTGGTAATAAAATAGTACATTTGGTATAGAGATGTACACATCAGAGCAAAAAGCACTTCCGTCAAGCAGCACTAGGGTCACCAGTTTGAATCCATGTTTCCCCTTTGTCTGTGTGGGTTTCTTCTGGGTACTTCAGTTTCCTCCCACACTCCAAAGACATGCTGGTTGGGTAATTTACTTCTGTCTAAGTTGCCTCACTATGTGTATGAATGTGATTCAGGGACCTTAGATTGTAAGAGTGGTGGTTGCGATACATAGGCATTGCCCTTTTGTCCCCCTAGACCGGTTACACAGATCAAGAAGGCAGATTTGAAGCTCATGAAGACCCCTGGAGACAGGTGTCCCACACTTCGGCTGGCCGCTGTAATGGTGAGCCGAAGGGGTCTTTTGCTCCCCGAGGGGGAACCCCGCCCTATCCACATTACCCCCTTACCTATCCTCTTCCATTTCTGCTATTTCACCCCCTGTTCTGCTCTCCCCCCTTTTCCCTTTTCTCAACTCTACTTTTCTCATTCTTAAACTTAATAATAGGAAAATACGGTATGTTCCGACCCCATTTGATTATTACGCAATACGCTTCCCCTACCTACGGATATTCCAACCCTTTGAGGGTGTCGGGGCTGGTGTTGAAGATAGCTTATGTAGAAGAAGCTCCTACGCGAGGGGGAGCATTAATCTCCTCTCGAATAGTCTTCACAGCTGTTTATGTCTTGTACTCCCAGGTTTTCTTGCCACTGGCTCTGATACCCATGTTCTGGTATTGTTTGTTAGTAACTGTCTGTATTACGCATTCTGTGAAGTTGCCTCTGCATTGTATGTCGCATACTATTAAATAAAAAATAAAAAATAAATAAAAAAAGAAGGCAGATTTGTCTTTCTGAAAGGCACTCTGATCGTAAGCTTACCCTTGTGGCACTGTATACACCTAACACCCGGCAGCTGGCATTTTTGGATGGGTTATTGGATTCTCTCTCCACGTTTGTGAGGGACAACTGGTGGTAGGCGGGGACTTCAATGTCTGTCCTGACCCGCGGATGGATACTTCCTCTGGCCGTTCCACACGCTCCTTTGCGCTTCTTACACATTTTTGTAAATCCCTACATGCCCATCATCTAGTTGACTACTGGAGAGTGCTCCACCCCACCACAGAGGACTTCAGTTACTATTCCGCCACACACAACATGTATACACAGATAGATCTGTTATTGGTGGACCAATATTTTCTGGAGTCGCTCTCCAATGCGTCAATCAGATCACCCACCATTTCTGACCATGCGCCCATCTCCGTCTCCCTTGCCCCTCTGTCTCCAGATGTCCGGCAGTGGACTTGGCGATTAAATGAAAACCTACTGGATGATGCAGTAGCACGAAAGCGGGTCTCTAATACCATTTTATTTTATTTTAGGGAGAATATGATGGGAAGACGGGGCTGACATCAGTGTGGGAGGGTCACAAGGCTGTGGTACGGGGGGGGGAGCTTATCGCCCAGGGATCCAGGCTCAAAAAGGCATGCACTGGGGAACTGCAGTCCTTATTGGTTAAACTACGAGCCGAGTTAAACATAAGCGCCAAATGACTCCAACTCTAAACGTGGAACTTTTGTGTCTTAGGGAGGAACTTTCTCTTCTACTGGAATTTGAAACTGAAAATCGCAGATGCTTTTTAGGAACACCTCTCCTACTTCCGCATGTGGGCAAAGGATGGAGAGACACAGTGTGGAAGGCTTATACATGAGCAAAGCCTAGTCTAGTTGGACTGGCTCCATTCTCAATTTGGCCAATTCCAGATGGATTAGTGGCGCTATAGACAATTACATCACTTTGTACAAAGTTTGCCTCATACCATCCAGCCCCCTTCCTCTCTGACCCCGTTTGAAAAGCTGTGCATGTCTACAGACCCTGTTCCACACTCTAATTCTGTGCTCTATGAGATGTTGCATTTTGCGGAATCCCGGAGTAAGCCAGTATATGTGTGAGAATAGTAGAGAGACCTGCAGCATACATTTACAGAGACTCAATTGGTTCATTTATATCATCTTACCCACAAGAGTTCTGTGGACACAAAGCTACAACAAAATAGCTTTAAGCTATTGACCCGATGGTACAGAGTTTCCGGACAAAATGTATCCGACAGCTTATGATGTCTGTTGGAGGGACTGTGGGCTTCGAGGTACCTACCTACATACAGTGGTGTGAAAAAGTGTTTGCCCCCTTCCTCATTTCCTGTTCCTTTGCATGTTTGTCACACTTAAGTGTTTCGGAACATCAAACCAATTTAAACAATAGTCAAGGACAACACAAGTAAACACAAAATGCAATTTGTAAATGAAGGTGTTTATTATTAAAGGTGAAAAAAAATCCAAACCATCATGGCCCTGTGTGAAAAAGTGATTGCCCCCTAAACCTAATAACTGGTTGGGCCACCCTTAGCAGCAACAACTGCAACCAAGCGTTTGCGATAACGTGCAATGAGGCTTTTACAGCGTCCTGGAGGAATTTTGGCCCACTCATCTTTGCAGAATTGTCCTAATTCAGTTACATTAGAGGGTTTTCGAGCATGAACGGCCTTTTTAAGGTCATACCACAACATCTCAATAGGATTCAGGTCAGGACTTTGGCTAGGCCACTCCAAAGTCTTCATTTTGTTTTTCTTCAGCCATTCGGTGGTGGACTTGCTGGTGTGTTTAGGATCATTGTCCTGCTGCAGAACCCAAGTTCGTTTCAGCTTGAGTACACGAACAGATGGTCGGACATTCTCCTTCAGGATCTCTTGGTAGACAGCAGAATTCATAGTTCCTTTTATCACGGCAAGTCTTCTAGGTCCTGAAGCAGCAAAACAGCCCCAGACCATCACACTACCACCACCATATTTTACTGTTGGTATAATGTTCTTTTTATGAAATGCAGTGTTCCTTCTACGCCAGATATACTTGGACACACACCTTCCAAAGAGTTCCACTTTTGTCTCATCGGTCCACAGAATGTTGTCCCAAAAGTCTTGGGGATCATCAAGATGTGTTGTGGAGAAATTGAGACGAGCTTTGATGTTCTTTTTGCTCAGCAGTGGTTTTCTCCTTGGAACTCTGCCATGCAGGCCATTTTTGCCCAGTCTTTTCCTGATGGTGGAGGCATGAACGCTGACCTTAACTGAGGCAAGTGAGGCCTGCAGTTCCTTGGACGTTGTTGTGGGGTCTTTTGTGACCTCTTGGATGAGTCGTCGCTGCGCTCTTGGGGTAATTTTGGGCGGCCGGCCACTCCTGGGAAGGTTCACCACTGTTCCATGTCTTCGCCATTTGTGGATAATGGCTCTCACTGTGGTTTGCTGGATTCCCAAAGCTTTGGAAATGGCTTTATAACCCTTTCCAGACTGATAGATCTCAATTACTTTCTTTCTCAATTGTTCCTGAATTTCTTTGGGTCTCGGCATGATGTGTAGCTTTTAAGGATCTTCTGGTGGACCTTACTGTGTCAAGCAGCTCCTATTTAAGTGATGCCTTGATTGTGAACAGGTGTGGCAATAATCAGGCCTGGGTGTGGCTAGAGAAATTGAACTCAGGTGTGGACAACCACAGTTATAGTATGTTTTAACAAGGGGGGCAATCACTTTTTCACACAGGGCCATGATGGTTTGGATTTTTTTTCACCTTTAATAATAAACACCTTCATTTACAAATTGCATTTTGTGTTTACTTGTGTTGTCCTTGACTATTGTTTAAATTGGTTTGATGTTCCGAAACACTTAAGTGTGACAAACATGCAAAGGAACAGGGAATGAGGAAGGGGGCAAACACTTTTTCACACCACTGTATATGGTGGGAGTGCCCAAGGCTTAGGCCCTTCTGGCAAGATGTCAGAACACAAATAAAAGTTATCTTAGATATATATGCATGACTCCCCATTGGAATTTCTACTTCACATGCCATCCACTCCTCTTATTACCTACCGTAAACTGGTTCTGCCACAGCTTTTAAACGCTGCCCAGTGCTTGATTCCCATACATTGGAAGCCACTCATATTCCTGGACGTTCTGATTGTTTCCGTCTGGTCAATACTGTTATGGCGGCGGAGAAGTGGGTGGCAAAGTGCAAGGACAGATATAACAAGTTCTATAGTATATGGGCCACTTGGATAGATTATGCTTCTAATACGGTACAGGCACCATAATTTGTTGCACCCAGGTTTATAGTTTAACATAATGCCTATGGAGATGAGACCTACGTGCTATAGGCCCCCGGATTCTTTATGCCAATACAATTTTTTAACTGCAGATATATTGCTGACTGTTTATTGTTTTTGTCTATGTTCCCTCTCCCACCTTCTTTACCTCTCCCTCCCTTCTTATTCAGGATCATAATGGGTGCATTGTTCATAGTGTTGTTTATGATACGTGAGTACGCAATCCTGGCTTTGTACACTGGTTTGAAAGCGCACCTCCCCCTGTTGTCTGGGTATAAAATGATGAAATCATATGATGTTGGCAACTGTATGTACTGTATCAAAGAACCTCCTGATACTAGCGGCCAAATGCCCCTATTTCTTGTATGTCCCCTGCTCTTGTAAGCAGTTTTTCTTACCCTATACCTTTCTCCCACAGGCCTCTCCTTCCATGCAGTCGGTTCCCCAAAGGAACTTCTGCTCAATGCTCACTTTGGCAGTTGCACTCTGATGCCATTCCTTACACTGCGGGACTAGCAGTTCTGCATTGTAGGTTGGCACTCTAAAGCCCCATACACACTATCAGATTTTCCGCTGATTTTTGTCTTCAGATTTACCAAAACCATGTAGTGCAAGGGCCTTGACTAGTGTAGTCTGAATGTTCCCCTTATATTATTCCTTACCCATACCTTCCCCTATTAGAAACGAGACCACACCATAGGTTGGAGTAAACTGGCCACAACAGCCTTTATTAAACATAACTCAAAATTCACTCCAATAACTTGTAAATATGAAAATATCTAAATATATATAGATATATAAATATAAATAACTTTATTACCATTAAACCACATTAAATAACATTAACTGCCCATTCTGGTGATCTCTGACGGTGACCCCACTTAAGACAATACCAAATCACTGCGGTACACCTCACCAACTTCCCAAAGGCCTCCACCTGTGACCGGTCGGAGACAACTTCCGCCAGTGAACATAACCGTATTCCCTCCAACGTTCAGGAATACCCAGAGGGGCCGATCGTTAGATGAGCCCCCCACACCCTCAGATCCCTTCTGAGTACCTGTCTACCGTCAGAAACCACCAGAAAACACACCGCCAACACAGGAAAACCTTCAGCTGCCGTGACAACCGACGAAACCTGCAAAAGAAGAAAAGACCAGCAACAAACGACACAACAAAACAAACACATAACATTAGGGCGGGAGGGCGGGAAAAACTGCCTCCTCTGTGTCACGCTGGGATCCGAATGATCCCCTAAAGCCACACCCCTCCCTTTTATATGACCCCTCCCCTACACTGAACTTGCTTCCTGCAAACCTTTTTCCTCAGCTCCACCCATAAAGCTTAACCCTCTGTGTCCCTCATCCACACTGTCATGTCCAGCACTCCTTATATCATTGCATTCATAATCCGTGCTTCTCTTGACTAGTGTAGTCTGAATGTTCCCCTTATATTATTCCTTACCCATACCTTCCCCTATTAGAAACGAGACCACACCATAGGTTGGAGTAAACTGGCCACAACAGCCTTTATTAAACATAACTCAAAATTCACTCCAATAACTTGTAAATATGAAAATATCTAAATATATATAGATATATAAATATAAATAACTTTATTACCATTAAACCACATTAAATAACATTAACTGCCCATTCTGGTGATCTCTGACGGTGACCCCACTTAAGACAATACCAAATCACTGCGGTACACCTCACCAACTTCCCAAAGGCCTCCACCTGTGACCGGTCGGAGACAACTTCCGCCAGTGAACATAACCGTATTCCCTCCAACGTTCAGGAATACCCAGAGGGGCCGATCGTTAGATGAGCCCCCCACACCCTCAGATCCCTTCTGAGTACCTGTCTACCGTCAGAAACCACCAGAAAACACACCGCCACAGCCCGAAAGGGTGACCCCCTCAACCTTGAGGGCCACCCCACACCCTAAGAGCTATTTTGTATACCCTCCTGCAGACCCAATGACCAAAGGTCAATACCCACGTCAGACCCCCATCCTGGTTTTGTTGATGCTTACCATGGACCTAGCCCACCTCCACACCGATCTGCCCGCAACGACCTACCAAACCAAGATGGTACCCGGGAAGCGGACTCGTAAGTGCAAAACATCCGCCCTAACATCAGCTAAGATGTCCCTTTCCTTCCGTATGCCCAGGTCGTTGCCCCCTGCGTAAATGACCAACACATCCGGGGGCCTGTCCCTCATTGCAAAGCGCTCAACTTCCTTCATCACACGCTCCCACCGCATGCCCGGGAATCCCAACCACATCAACCTAGCCTCCCCCCAGGAATTCCCAACGGCCCGCCTGCCGGCTGAGCATCACCTCTCCCGGCCCCCCAGCACACGTCCGAGTGCCCTAGGATCCAAACGAGGCGTGAGGAACCTCCATCTGGAATAAAAAACATAACACAGAACACATAACAACCAACAAACGTAATATACCATAACACCTGTAACTCCCAACCCCATACTGCAAAACACTCCCAGCCGCGCCCCCACTCACCCCAGGATCAACTGCGGCCGGACATACGAACGGAACCTCTTAGATTCCCAACGACCGATCCGGCGAACAATCGCCTCAGCCAGCCCACATCGGGCCGCCTCAGTGGCCGCCCCAATACGGAAGGAGTGCGACGAGTACTCCCGGTCGTCCAAACCCACAGTCCGCAGGCACCGTTGAAAACTGACACGAATTGCAACCTAGAGAGAAAAGAGCACCCCGCATGCAGCAAGAAAGGCCCCCCCCCCCTCCAGCCGCACCGCCCGAAAGGCCCTTACCGCCACCACAGGGCCCACTGCCGAGCCTGGCAAGGCAAACAGTATAATCACCACTCCCCTGCCCAGCTGGTCAGGCTTGGACCTCCGCCACCGTATACTCACCCGATCAGCAGCCACCTGTACATCCTGATCCAACAGCCCCACAGCACCCCGTTTAAACCGACACACCAACTCCCCAGTCCCAAACGCCCCATAAAACGCCAATGAAAAAGCCGCTGTGAACAGGATGGCCTTGTAAGCGGAAGAACAAACTTCCACAAGCCGGGAACAAATCGCCACCAAGTTATCACACTTCACCAGCCTGTGCGCCTCCCGACCTTTCCGTTCCCTCCTATACCCCTTCAAGGTTTGCCGCACCCAAAAAGCCGCATTCCCGTCCGGCTCTCCCCACAGCTTAAACAAAATGCCAACCCCGCCAATTTCCGATCAATCGACGCAGGTGCCAATCCCATCTCAATGTTCCGTGCCACCCAATACAGCCCCAACCAGCGCTGGTCGGAGCCCCGACCAACCGCTCCAACTCAACCATTCTGACCACACCCTAGAATAGGCCGCCCACGTGGACTCACTCAAAGACCCCTGAATCCAACCTGCGGCGACTACAAGGGCATCCCCCACATCCACCCAGGGCAAGACGCCCTAGACTCCTCCGTTCTCGGCGCCAGATCCCGGAACTCGTCCCACTGAAAACGAGAGAGCGAGTTAGCCAAAGAATTCTCCACCCCAGGTATGTGCACTGCCGAAACGTAAACATTGAGCCGTAAGCACCGAAACACCAGCCGCCGTAGCAGCCAAATGGTTGAGGACCTGAACCACCCCCATGCCGTCTCAACTAATGCGCAACTTCATATTACGGAACTCCTCCCCCCACAGCTCCACTGCCAACACCACCGGGAATAGTTCAAGCAGAACCAGGTTGCCCAACAACCCCGCCACCTCTCAAGATTGCGGCCAAGGGTCAGCACTCCACCGTCCCCGAAAATACGCCCCATAACCCGCCGACCCAGCCGCGGCAGCGACCAATTCCACATCGAAATTGCTCGCTGGCCCCGACATCCACATGTCCCGCCCGCTACAAGAGGCTAGGAATTCACGCCACGCCCGCAAGTCTTCCCTGTGTTCCTTCCCGCAGACGCACAAAATGGTTAGGCACACTCACCCCAGCCGAGGCTGCCGACAGCTGTCTGCAGAACACCCGCCCCCATAGGGATGATCCGGCAAGCAAAGTTAGGCTAGCCCAACAGAGACTGCAGGGCCCTCAACCGGACCTTCTACTATCCTTGCATCTCCACCAATTCCATTCTCAGATCAAGTAATTCATTCTCGGGCAATCGACACTCCATTGCCCTCGAATCGATCACTATCCCCAAAAAACTCAAGTCCGTAACTGGTCCCTCTTTTTTATCCCCCGCCAACGGTACCCCGAACTTACCTGCAATGTGCTGCAACGTGGACAGAAAATCGCACCCACACTGGAGGCAGGCGGGGCCCACGCACAGAAAGTCGTCCAAATAGTGGATGACCGACTCCAGGCCCGAAACGTCACTCACCACCCACTCCAAAATGAGCTAAACGCCTCAAAGTAGGCGCAGGAAATGGAACAACCCATGGGCAGGCACTTACTCATATAGAACTGGCCCCGCCAATGGCACCCCACATCTGCCTTGGCCATAAGAGCCCCGCATCCAGAAAGCCTGACCCACCTCACCGCCGCATCAAAAGACGTGTATGAGACCGTACACGCATCAGGGCCGATGAAGTCATTGACCGACCCCCCTTTAGGAAAGGACAAGTGATGAAGCAAGCGAAAATTTCCCAGGCTCTTTCTCAGGAACTACACCCAGCGGGGACACCACCAGGTCGCCCCACGGTTGCACTTCGAAAGGCCCACCCATCCGGCCCAACGCCACTTCCTTGCCCAAGTTTTCGCCTACCACCCCCCGGGTGTACCAAAGCCGATCGCAAGTTCCGGGCCACTAGGGGCACCTCCGCCAATGAACAAGGAATCCTGAAACCGTCCCGAAAACTCCGAAATCAACCCCCGCGCCGCCTAACCATCCGGATACTTACTTAGGAAAGGAAGTATCCTTTCCAGGGTTACCGGCGTCATCCCTTTCGTGAGCAACATCGCCGGAACGCTTTTCTTTCCTGAAACAGCGGGACAGTGCGAGGGAGCACTCGTGCTTAAATCGGCACGCTCTCCCGAATTTACAAGCCCCCCATTAAAGGGCCAGCACACACCCCACTTTTTCCCGGCCGGCAGCCCTGAGGACAACACACTCCCGCCCCCCCCTGAAGAAACGGAGCAGGAGTCCGAGCCGCAGACATAAGCCTCATCCAGAGGCTGATGTCCTTGTGGTCCCAGCGTAGTTCCGGCCGCACCGCTGCCTGGACTGTTCGTCATAACGCAGCCATGCCACCCCCCATACACCCGATAAGCCTCTCCAGTCGCGTCCATACAGCAGAACAACGCCGAGCAATGCTCGGGGTTCTTCTCCCCAATCACCCTAGCTAAGCCAGCGAACGCCTGAAGCCAATTGGAGAAAGTGCGCAGAATCACCGATACCTACGCCGCTCCTCGTTGTCCTTTTTGAACTGTCCGGCTTGACCCTATCCAAGTTGAACTTCTCAAGGGGGAGCAAAGAGAAAATCTCCACATACTCACCCATGCCAATATTCTCCCGCACCTCCTGCTCCAGGCACGCCCCCACCGGGCCCTCGAATCAACATATACTTCGCACCGGGCAGCATCCGCAATCCTGACCACATCGGTCCACGCCCCAGGTTCCGTGACCACTGGGGGGACCCCCGTGCCCCCAGGCCCCATGTCTACCACCCCCCCAGAAGCCGCAGCGGTCGGGGGGTCCACCACCGGCGTGGCCCCGGACCCCCCTCCCCCCGACCCTGGGCCCGCAGCCATCCAGGGACCCACTTGCGGCGCCCCCGAACCCCCGGCAAACTTACCCACCAGGGCCCGCAGCCCCTCCAAGAAGGTCCTGCAGCTGTCCGTGGGCCCCCCCAGGGCGACATGCCATCCCCTTGCCGTTCTGGGATACCGGGTCCCCCAGCAAATCCCCCAAGGCTTCCGTCAGAACCAAAAGATCACGTGACTTACCTGGCCGCACCGGGGCCTTGCCGACAGTCATGGTTTCGTGCGCTGCATGTGAAAATTCCTCCTCCTGCGACAGCTCACCCTCGGACTTGTCCTCCGCGGTGCGCGCTGGGGGCGCCGCCATCCCCCTGGGCGAATCGCAGACCTCCTGGTCCGCGCGTTCAGGCGCATCCCGCAGTGCCTGTGGCCCCCGACCACCCCCGGCATGCTGGTGTCCAAGACCAGCCCTGCCAGGCACCTCGGTGGCTCCCTTCATCCCACCCGCCCCAGCCCGGGAGCTGCGACCCCCCCCCCCCGTGCCAACCCTGCCCCCCCACCGCGCGTGTCCCCATGCTGGAACCCCCAGTCCGAGGATCCCCCCCCTTCCGCTGCACCCCCAAGGCGGCTGGACCCAGAGCCCCCCGCCCGTTCCCCCCCCCCCCCGTTCCCGGGTGCCGGCCCGACCCGTAGCCGGCGCCATTTTGCCGCGAGGCCCCGCCCCCCTCCGGTCGGCGGCGCAATGACCACCCGGACCAGGGAGAGCCAGGCACCTTCCTCTTCGCCGGGGGGACCGAGCGGTCGGCCCCCGGGCTCTGCCAGTCACGAGGTGGACGAGGTGTAGGCCCGGGGAAAAAACGCGCCGAAGGCCGAGACCTCCGCGCACGCAGCGGCGCCTCACCTGCATCCCCGACATCCTCCGCGGTGTCCTCCAGGTCCCCGCTCGGTCCCGCAGCCACTCCGCTCCGCACGCCTCCGCCGCCCGTCTCAGCCTCTAGAAAATCACATCCAGGTCGGCCATTACAGAGGAGCAGAGAAAAACTGCCTCCTCTGTGTCACGCTGGGATCCGAATGATCCCCTAAAGCCACACCCCTCCCTTTTATATGACCCCTCCCCTACACTGAACTTGCTTCCTGCAAACCTTTTTCCTCAGCTCCACCCATAAAGCTTAACCCTCTGTGTCCCTCATCCACACTGTCATGTCCAGCACTCCTTATATCATTGCATTCATAATCCGTGCTTCTCTGTCTGGTTGCATACAAATTGAAACTCCTAAGGTTTGACCTCATATTATATGGTTTTGGTAAATCTGAAGGAAAAAATCTGCAGAAAAACTGATAGTGTGTATGGGGCTTAAGGCCGCATACACACGGTCTGAATTTCCGACAACAAATGTTCGAAGGGAGCTTGTTGTGGGAAATTTCAACCGTGTGTAGGCTCTATCGGACATTTGCTGTTGGAATTTCGGACAACAAAAATTTGAGAGCTGGTTCTCAAATTTTCTGACAACAAAACTTGTTGTTGGAAATTCTGATTGTGTGTACACAATTCCGACGCACAAAATTCCACGCATGCTTGGAATCAAGCAGAAGAACCACACTGGCTATTGTACTTAATTTTTCTCGGCTCGTAGAATTTCTTGTATGTCACTGCGTTCTTGACATTCTGAATTTCCGACAACATTTGTGCGACCATGTGTACGCAAAACAAGTTTAAGCCAACATCCGTCGGAAAAAAATCCAGGATTTTGTTGTCAGAATGTCCGAGCATGTGTACGCGGCATAAGGGAAAGGTAAGGTAAACTACTTTTAAGGGCCAGTACCAGTGTTAATTTTGACATCAAATGTCAACTTCGTTTTAGTTATAGTCTTTTGACTAAAATGTAATTTTAGTTTTAGTTGTATTTTAATCTTTTGACTAAAATTACATTTTAGTTTTAGTCATATTTTAGTCATTTGAATTGTTTTAGTTTTAGTTGAATTTTAGTCGACTAAAATCTCCAGTACATTTTAGTCGATTAAAATTGAATTTGTTTAGTTAAATTTGAATGCATTATTTCTTTAGAAATACCAAACAGTGTATACTCCTGGAGTAAAAATCTAATAATATGTTATTATGTATGGTATTGAGTTTTGAACATGCACTACAGACACAGATTTAGCCATGTGATATATTACGTCTTTATAAACCAAGTTTCATAAACAAACAAATATAATGCTTTTTGACAAGCAAAAGTACAACTTGAAAATATGAAAAAAAAACTTTAAACTCTATTGGCTGTAATGTCATTGCACATATTGCCTGAATATATTACCAACAATAAATATTAAGAAAAAAAATAGGAAAAGCATTTTTCTTAATTTTTTTTTTCTTTCAGCAGCTTAGTAGATGCCCCCTATGTATTCCTATGTGGTAGTGCAGTGTTTATTTTGACGTCAAATTTAAATTTAGTTTTAGTCAGTCTTTTGACTAAAATGCCATTTTAGTTTTAGTCGTATTTTAGTCTGTTGACTAAAATACCATTTTAGTTTTATTCTTATTTTAGTCATCTGAATTGTTTTAGTTTTAGTTGTATTTTAGTAGACTAAAAGAATATTAATTTAGTCAACAAAAATATTTTAGTCGACAGAATTAACACTGTCCAGTACACACTATGGCATTTCGGAAAAAAGCACTTCACTGCTAAACGTGGCAATGCATAGTAAATGCATTGGGGCAATGTAGGGCATTCATTTTAATGGCACCCCAACACACCCTGTCGATGGAAGTGTGCTGAAGTGTAGCGCAACACATGGCAATGCACTAACATGCAGTGTGTGTGTATATGCCATTGTTTTGCCACGTGCACACGAACAGAATTCTCATTGTAAAAAGCTCTGATGGTTTTCCCGACGGAATTCCGCTCAAGCTGTCTTGCCTACACATGGTCACACCAAATTCCAATCGTTTAGAACGCGGTGACGTACAACGAGACCATAAAAAGGAAGTTCAATAGCCAGTAGCCCATAGCTTCTGTCTCATAGTTGAATCTGAGCATGCGTGATTTTTGGCATGTCAGAATTGCATACACACACGATCTGAATTTCCGATAGAAAGTTTTTCAGTCGGGAAAATTGAGAACATGCTACGGTATCAATTTTTGGCTGGCGGAAATTCGGACAGCTAAATTACCAATGGAGCATACACACGGTCGCATTTTCCGATGAAAAGCTCTGGCCGGAATTCTGATCGTGTGTACGCGGCATAAGACAAAGCAAGAAACTTTAGTCAATTGCAAGATGCATGTTACCAACCTTGCACCAATGCACCAACTGTATGTTAATATGCGTTACCGCAACACCATAGAGTAAACAGGTCATTAATAAAAAAAACCCTTGCAATGCTTAGAACCCACTTCAGTGGTAGTTTTTAAATTTCCCTGGAGTTCAGCTTAAACCTTAGGCTTTCCCATGACTTTAATAAATGTCCGGACAGGTGGAGGGTTGTGTGAACAGTCTCCAGTTTCTGGGACAATGTCATGTTATGCGAGATGTTAAAACCTGGGTTTATGTGGAGCGTTCACAGCTCATAAAAATGTGTGAGATGTCGCAGTGCAATCTTTCACAGGAGGTGGCGGGGACTTGGCACCGCAGACTCAGATGACATCATTCCTACTAGCTGTGCATTATCCGATATGAAATCATCCCATTACTCACTCTCCCAGGGACTTACAATGTAGAAAGCCGAATTACACGAGAGTGAGAACGGAACATAGTAGTCAAGAGAGGCTGGCTTGCCAACTGTCCACAAATTTATGGACAGTCCATTAACAAAATAAATGTAGACTATTTAAAGAGAACCAGTCAAAGCTGGGGTCATTCAAGACTCTGAACATTCAGTCTTAATAAAGCCAAAACTTTTATTGTCAGTTTTGGATAAAGAAGAGAATGGTTATACCCAGGGCTAGCCCAAGACATTGTGCTGCCTGGGTCCAAGAATGAAATGCTACCCCCCCCCCCCCCAACACCACTAACCTCAAAAAATCACGCCCACCAAAAGACCTCCACATCCATTCTTTTATATCATGACAACTAAAACTAAAATAAAATTGATCAGGAAGTCATATTTAGATGCAACAGTGGTGGTGGTGGTGGTGTGGGGGGGGGGGGGTTCAGTCAGAGGCAGTAGTGATGGAGGGGGTTCAGACAGAGGCAGTGGTGGGGGGTTCAGACAGAGGCAGTGGTGGTGATGGGGGGTTCAGTCAGAGGCAATTGTGGTGTTGGGGGGGTTAAGACAGAGGCGGTGGTGGTGGAGGATTCAGATAGAGGCAGTGGTGGTGGTGGGGGGGGGGGGGTTTAGACAGAGGCAGCAGTGGTGGGGGTGTTTAGTCAGAGGCAGTGGTGGTGGGGGGGTTCAGTCTAAGCAGCGATGGTGGTGGTGGGCTTCAGACAGAGGCAGATGTGGTGGTGGGGGGTTCAGACAGAGGAGGATGTTGTGGTTGTGGGGGGGGGGGTTCAGACAGAGGGGGCACTGGTGGCGGGGTGGGTTCAGACAGAGGTGGTACTGGTGGTGGTGGGGGGGTTCAGACAGAGGCAGATGTGGTGGTGGTGGGGGTTCAGAGGCATCGGCTACGGTGGTGGTGGGTGCATTCAGACACAGGCAGTGATGGTGGGGGGTTCAGACACAGGCATCGGTGGTGGGGGATTTAGACACAGACAGAGGTAGTGGGGGGGGGGGGTTTAGACACAGGCAGTGGTGGTGGGGATGGAATAAGTGGCACTGGCACTTACTTGCTCTTAGTGTCAATCGGGCTTCCAGTGATGCCTCTTCCAACATGGGGTCTCCGTGCACAGCAAAAAGCTCCCCCTACTTCACACTGTTGTCGTCAGCTGACTTTCTCAAGCAGTTTCTGCCTCCTGTCCTGCCATGGCATCCGTCAGCAGCAGTGGGGGGAGCCGTGGACAGGATGCGTTGGCATTCTGCTGTGTGGGTATGGCAGCAAGTGCTTTGTCCCAACCTCTAACAGCAGTGGCGCCAGGCCCCCCCCCCCCCCACAGTGGTATAAGCAGCGGTCCCCCACAGTGAAATAGGGAGCGAGGCGGGTGGGAGCTCTGGCATTGTCTTGGGTGTCAATTTTCCACCCCTCTGAAACTGCTGCCCGAGTCCAATGGACCCACCGGGACCCATGGTAGGGCTGGCCCTGGTTATACCCCTAACAGTTTATTTTTTACTCACTATTTTACTTTACAGCCTCTCTGGGAGATGCGACTAGAATTGAGACAAAGGGGTTGATTTACTAGAGGCAAATAGACTGCGCACTCTGCAAGTGCAGTTGCTCCTGAGATAAGTAAATGAGGTAAAGCTTGTAAAGCTTCAATTTACAAAGAACAACCACATGCAAGAAAAGTAAAAAAAACAGCGATTGTGCTTGCAAATGATTGGGTGATAAAAAAAATCAGCAGAGCTTCCCCTCATTTACTAAACTCTGGAGCAACTGCACTTTGCAATGTGCAGTCAAATTGAGAGGAATTCCCCTCTTACACTCTAATGCTGCGTACACATGACCGGACTTTCCGGCAGAAAGGGTCTGACGGCCTTCCGATGGACTTCCGTCGGACTTCCGCCTGAACAGACATGCCTACACATGAACGGACCAAAGTCCGTTCGTTTTGAATGTGATGAAGTACGACGGGACTATAAAAGGAAGTTCAATAGCTAGTAGCCAATAGCTTCCCTTGCGTCGTATTTGGTCTGTTGGACCAGCATACAGACGAACGGTTTTCCCGATAGAAATTGATTCCGTCTGACAGATTTGAAACATGTTCTATTTATAGGTCCGTCAGATGACACACGATCGTAATATCCGACGGAATGATTCCGTCTGACCTTTTCTGCCCGAAAGTTCGGTCGTGTGTACGCGGCACACACGATGAAAGAGGGGTTTCCATTTAAAGATTTGTCCTCATTTCTTGTTCGGGACACAATTCTAAAATTTTGTATTTCCTATCACTTTCTGTTTTGGTGACAATGATCACCAGAACGTTTAGAGAGGAGGAATCTCCTCAGCTGAGTCACAGACAGCAATAAAAACCTGACAGAAGTTCCAACCTTTCACTCTCTATCCAAAACTAAAGAACTGAGCTTCTCACAGTGTGAGTTAGAAGCTTGAAACAAAATAATACCAAAGCACAAATATGGAGTTCCAGTGGGATAATCGAAATGAAAACAGCTGCAACACTTAGGGCGTGGTCAGTAACCAGGACAAAATATGAAAGATATGTAGCAGTGATGCGCTATGATCAATCATCCACCAAAAGCAAAAAGTGCAATGTGCAACCAGTGCAAAAATCAATAAAGTGCAACAAAATGGCCGCCGAAAGGGAAGCCCACCAAAACAATTTAGTTCGGCACTACCAAACCACACAATTGTGCAAACCAGTATATCTTTATCTATAATTTAAACACCCCCATGTATTAAGTAAATGCTTAGTACAAAATGTTAAATAAAGTGCAATGTGCTGTAAGTACCCAATAAATAGGTAAAACTCTTAATTCATACAAGTGATAATAGAAAATGAATAATAAAAATGAATAGATAAACTAATATTAGATATAGGTGCAAACCACACCATAAAAGAATAGAAGGGTAATAATGTGCAAATCATATAAATCAAATAATAAAGTGCATACAGCAATAATCGGATAAAGGCATAAAAAAAAAACAATGCTAATTAGAGCGCACACTCTCTCCAGTAAGCTGTAGCGGCCGGCGGCAGATACAATTGCATTGCGATTTTTAAAGATTGATACATGTAAATCTCTTATTTAATAAATTCATTTTGGAAACATACTACACTATGGATATCCCTCTTTTTTATTGAATATCTGAATGAGACAACAATCCATGCTGAGGAAAAATGAAGCTCCCAGGGAGACACCAGAAAGCGACACAGGGGCTCACACTGTGAAGGCATATCTACCCCTGTAGGGGCAGGGTATCTGGTGAGGGCAAAAACATTATTTTGCACTGAAAAAACGCACCAGGAGTTTCCTTCAACTATTAAGCAGCTATTTTTCTGCACAAGTCACTTTCACCATTTTTTGGGACTACTAATTTAATTATTTATATGTACATTTAATTAGTTATATGCACGTTGATTGATTGTGAACTATATTTATTTATTTATTTTTTCACCCATTTTTTCACCCAACTAACCACTAAATAAATCCAATTATTTCTTCAATAATTCCTAAGACCTCATAGAATATTTTTAATAATTGTATTCACCCACCTGTCCTATTACTATTATTAGTCACAATTTTTTTCATTTATATTTCATATTTGTCATCACCACTTAATTTAATAAGCACTGCACAGGATTTAATTAAACCCTGAGGGTGATCTTAAAACTTTTATAAGTTTTTTTGGAGTGATCCAGAAACATTCCAGGGGATCTAACACTTGAGGTGTCTAATTATATAAAAAGCTTCCTCTTGATTTCAGTGGAAGGAAATACACTGTGGCACAGACTAGGAGCACACAATTATTTATTCATTTCATTTTATTCATTTATGTTTTAAAGGTATAGCGCCAAGTCTACTTTTCTTCCCCTTCACATAGTTTAGTCCATCCAATTCAGTTGGAAATATATGGTAGAGGCAGCTCTTACCCATTGCACTTTAGCACACTCCATTAGATATCCATAGCGCAATCTCACCTTTCCTCTTTATCCTGTTTTGCACCTATACCTAATATTAGTTTATCTATTAATTTTCTATTATTGATTTTCTATTATCACTTTTAAGAAATTAAGTGTTTTACCTATTTATTGAGCACTTAGAGCACATTGCACTTTATTTAAAATTTGGTACTAAGCATTTACATTAATACATAGTGGTATTTAAATTATAGATAGAGATATACTGGTTTGCACAATTGTGTGGTTTGGTAGTGCCAAACTGAATTGTTTTGGTGGTCTTCCCTTTTGTCAGCTATTTTG
The DNA here is from genome assembly GCF_037356315.1 of Lithobates pipiens. Taxonomy (NCBI): domain Eukaryota; kingdom Metazoa; phylum Chordata; class Amphibia; order Anura; family Ranidae; genus Lithobates; species Lithobates pipiens. The sequence continues at coordinate 81,273,527 of NW_027507758.1, read as the reverse complement.
TTGCAATTTATTGATTTTTGCACTAGTTGCACATTGCACTTTTGGTGGATAATTGATCATAGCGCATCACTGCTACATATCTTTCGTGAGTTAGAAGCTGCAGCAAGTTAGATTGAGCCCACCTCATTGGCTGGAAGATATCCAGCATCATTCAGCCCACTCCTATCCAGGCTTTTTGTCCCTGACCCACCACTTTGATTCATTGTATTTCAGTTCTTTTAATCATGGAGGTGCATCACTGCATGCATCTGTTACTTACAGCAGTCAGCATACAATTGCAGTTTTCCTAGGAACACACACTCCTTAATAGACTGATCTTCACCTATCAATGCATTTTGATATTTGCATAACCAAGTGCCAGTCCACCTCGTGCACCACAGGGCTAACTAAATTAACATGTTTTGATCTTTTTCAAGAAGCTATATACAGACCAGCCATGATCTGCCTGCATCGCATACTAGCACATTTTATGAAACTTACCTGAAAACAAAGCCATCGCATCGCTGGAGGCAGCATCCATCTTCACCCTACTTCCTTCCTGGCCGGTAGACTCCGGCTGTGTGACTGGCCGGAGCCACGATGACGTCACTCCCACACATGCAATGGGGAACTGTCATTCACAGTACAGAATTCTGAAGGTACAGCACAGGTGGCCATTCCTTTAGAGTGCATGTGTCGTGACATCATCGGCTGCATATATAGTAAATATCTCCTAAACGGTGCATGTTTAGGAGATATTTACAGTACCTATAGGTAAGCCTTATTATCGGCTTACCTATAGGTACAAACTATGCATGGGACTTTACTTCCTCTTTAATTCATTTTTAATATTCAAAGCAAATGCCCCCATCCATCCATGCCTCCACGATTTCTGGCTGTGGCCATCTTTAGTAAGGGCAAATGATTCATGTAACATTTGCTTTCCACCCTTTGCTCAAGTTTGCATGCAGATGTTCCATCAGATTAGGAGACCTGTCAGATTTGGTAACGGAACTGACATTCAGTCACAGCCATCTTGGTACACCCTGCACTCGTCCGCAGTAAGGCTGCAATCAGACGGCAGCAAGCGGACATCTTTTTACACCCACCGAAGTCTTACTTTTTACAGTAAACTGAGCTTATATAGTGAAATACATCTGACTGTTTTATTGTTGAATTTTAAAAACTGGTCTTGTGTCAGATTAGCAAACCTATGAGATCAGCGGGCTTGCCGCTGCTCTTAAAAGTTAACATCAAAACAGTCAAACAGATTTCAAAATACTGTATTTCACTATATAAGCTCAGTTTACTGGTAAAAAATAAGTGTGAAATTCAAGACTTCAGTGGGTGTAAAAAGATGTCCATTGTCGCCTTCTGACTGTAGCCTTACTGGGGACGAGAGCGGGGTGTTCCAAGATGGCTGTCGCAGTGTAGTAATGGAATGTCATTTCTGTTACCAAATCTGGCGGGTCTCCTAATCTGATGGAACATTGGAGAGTGTGATTAGCTGAAAAAACCCTCCTCCACTCCTGAAGACTCCTGGGATGTATGACATCATTTGCCTAGGCAGGAAACCAGGAAGTACCTAAAGAAATATAAAAAAAAAAAGTTTAAAAACAAGTAAATATGATATATTTTCTTATCTATTTACTAATGCTAGCAGCATAAGGATTAAAAATAATCAATGTTTAGTAGGAGAATGAAGTGCCCACTTTTTAATGGTTGTAATGCCCTTTCTCCAAATATAGGAACTTACCTATTAGGACAGCTGAGACCTTTCTGAGCTGCCATGGTTAGATAAATCACATGGTATATAAGTCATATGACTTAGGTCCTGAGGTCCTTAGTAGTGAGGAGTTCCTGTCTACAGGAATCTGTAAATTACACCATCTGGATAATGGAAATCGCTCTACATCACAGATGTACTGGATCAAATAAATATTTCCTTCTATCCAGTAACTGACTTATCCCCCTAATACAGTCATTTCCTTCCTGATTGTTAAAAAACATTTTCTGGTATTCTTTTGAAACGTCTCCATGTCTTCCCATCTCTGCCGTGTCTGAAATGGATCTCCCTGAACAAGTTGACGCAGAGGTGCTAATGCCAAAATTACAGCCCTGTGTCTTAATTGCCGGGTGCTGGTACTTCTGCTGAGCTGAAGGCTCCCTCCTAATCTCCAGTCGGTTCTCCCATTGAATGGGAAGACGGGACGGCTATGCATTTCTCATCTTAGTAGCATGGCAAAGTAATTTTTGTCGATTGGTTTCTGGGGATAATATTCCGTATTGAGCAGCATAATAAAGACATCACGGGAACAGCTGCGTGGTGTGGCTTACATGGCCGGAATGCCTTTGGTGGACGCACATTGTTACACACGCTTTTTGAAGCAAAAATATTTAATGATAGCAGGTGTGACCTTTGACCCTTCGTTCAGTGTCAAGGCTTGTTTTACTCCATAAAACAAAGCGCCATTTAGTTTACTTGTGAATTACTTCAGTAGTCATGAACTTGTTTTCATGTTGCACTTCACCTGATCTCCACACACTAGCTGTAATCAGGCTTCCAGTGGGAGTGTCTGCTCTGTAAGCTATTCGGCAGAAGGGGAAGATACTTAAAGTTAATCAGTGATAACGTTTTTTCCATACTTCTATTGAGCCTAGTGCCGGACTTAGACCTTTGGGGTCCGTGGGAAGTTTAAGTTCGGGGGTAGCCCAACTTATAAATGAATTTATATAGCAAATAACAATGTGAACTGAAATGAATAAGCCGCATTTGTGCTAAAAATAATATAAGTTAGCTTCCAAAGAGGACACTTGGCTAATGTTTTTTCTCAAATTTATTGACAGTAAGAATACACAAGTAGCGGTACCCCTGTAGGGGCTGCTAAGTGATGTGGCCCACCTGTCACCCTGCCCAGCCCGGCATTCCTCAGTCACCTCAAAGCAATGAATAGTTCATATGCTTGTTTTTGTTTGTTTTTTCGAGGGAATTTAACTTGGGTGGTAAGGAAATTATGAGATGCCCAGCAAACTGTATATCAATTAATTGGTGGATTGTATATCAATCAACTGGGACAACTATGTACACTTCTCTGTACAAGTTACTACTTCAGTCTCCTCCAGCACTTTCCTTGCTTGCAGACTATTCCTCTTCCTTCCTCCTGCACAAATCTTAACTCCTAGGAACATCTAGCACATTTAAAATTATGCCTGACGCTGGCTCAACCAGGCCTTAGCAATTGCGTTTCTGCAGGCAGGGACCGTGGGCCTCTATGGTGTAGCAATTAATGAAAACTCTTTAGTGCTAGCTGTCCTACTGGTGGACTACTGCTCCCAGTCAGCCTTCTTCAGGCCCTGCCAGCCCTCATGGCAACAGCTGCCCAACTCCTCTGCCCATGGCATTGCAGTCCTCACTACTGGCTTTGCACCCATCTCTGACTGTTTCCTTTCAGTCCTCTCACACATACCTCCCCAGTCCTCTTGACTGCACATGTCACTCACTAGCCCTCTTGGCTGCAACTGGTGTTTCCCTCCTGAAGATTTGCCTGGCAGTACTAGCTCCTGCAGTCCTCTCTGGCTCCTCCTGTGCCTCCTGTCCAGATCCTTCATGCTTTCTTGAAGGGCTCTGTTCTGCACCCAAGCCCAGGCCCAAGGTCAAGAGACCGGGAAGCTACCTCAAAGGCCCCGACAGTGTAGTACTCCATCTCCAGTTCTTTGACACCCTACGACTCCTCCCCAGCTGGGCTGACTCTAGGTATTTAAGGAGGCCTGCCCCTGCCAATTAAGGTTGGGGATTTATCAGGGCTCCTTAGAACACCCCAGGCAGTTCCACCTCTCCTCTCCTCCTCTCCTTCTAGTATCCTCTAGAAGAAAGAGGGAGGTCTTAGTGAGGCTGCCTGTGAGTCCTCAGCTGCTAAACTCTGAGCCACTGGCCTAAATTTTCCTACACTTACCAAAAATCTCAATCTAGCACCTACCTATGTAGAGGGTGCTACACACATTACACAGGTATTTGGAACTGACAAGTCACACATCACAGTTATGCATCTCACTACAATATTTACAAAAAGTATTTTTTCCTGCACCTAGCACCTGCAAAATCTTTAACTAACTCATAAACGCTATCATCTTGCAAACACTGCTCCTGACAGCCAGTGGGCACAGAGGACTTAGTCTTTCATGGGTCATCGTGGTTCTCAGATAATTCTTTGTCACTGCTAGGGATGAGCCCACAGTTTGGGTGTTCGTTTGTTCTAAAACAAACTGAACATATGGGGCATTCATGGAAAATTTGAGCACTGCAGAACGCCCCATAATGCACTGCGAGATCGTACATTGCTGTATGATTATTGGCCAAAGCATGCACCTGACCTACATGCTTTGGCCAATCACAGCGTGCTCTGCTGAGAGATCCAAAATTGTCCAAAGGCACTCATGGCTCAGGGGGACTAAGTCCACACCCCGCACTATATAAAGCTGTTTACACGGCGGGAATGTGTAGTGCTGTTGGCAGGGCCAGAGATTATAGCTTGAGTTAGATTAAGCAGGCAGGTTAATCAGTTAGTGGCAGTGTATTTGATATATATATGTGTACACAGTATCTAATACAGTGTGTACAGTTTCTACTACACTTCTGGTGGTATACACAGTATACAATACAGTGCAGCCATTGTACAGTTGCTAATACAGTGCAGGTGGTATACACTGTAGCCAATACAGTGTGTACAGTTTCTACTACACTTCTGGTGGTGTACGCAGTATATAATACAGTACAGCTATTGTACAGTTGCTAATACAGTGCAGGCGGTGTACACAGTATCTAATACAGTGTGTACAGTTTTTAATAGACGTCAGGCAGTGTATTAATATATATACAGTCTAGTATATATATATATATATATATATATATATATATATATATATATTCTGCTTTCAGTGTAGCCTATTTGTACTCAGAGTCACTCTGTGGATGATGAGGAAAGGAACAAAGAGCAACAAGGAAACAAAGACCTGAAGTGTGCCAAAGGTCTCGTGGTCAGTATGCCTAAAGGGGCCAAAAATAACACAGTAGGAAGAAAGCTCAACAACCAGATGACCCAGTGAATAACGTCTAACCTGGAGTGGTGGCAAATGAGTTATGCCTTTGCCGCAGAGAAGGAAACGCTAAGAAAGGCAGTAGCCCCTCCCCTGGCTTCAGGAATCACAAGGCCAGCTATAGCACCCCCTTGAGCCCAACCCAGCGACCAACACAAGATAAACCTGAGAGTACGTGAACGTCATAAAATGAAACCCACCATGGAAAACCAGCTAAGCACAGCAGGGAGTCCCCACCGCTGGAGACCTGGATGGCTTCAAACGGAAAAGCCGAAAATAAAACAACCTGATAGATCATTCAACATGAAATGCTGGGACTTAACTGGATACGCCCAGAAAGTGCTGAAGGCTGATACAAGCTGGAGGAGCCAAAAAAGGAAACTAAAACAAAACAGAAAAGCAAAGGGAACTAGACGTTTCACCATCAGGACTGGAAACCTAACCCGGAAACATGCCAAGCAGTGTCATGGGTTTTCCTGGAATAAAAACAAAACCCAATGATCAAGGCTGCAGTGCCAACCAAATGGAAAACCAATCTACCACAACTGGAACTGACAAGAAAGTGCGTCACTGGAAACCTGCTTCTGAGACCCGAGCCTACAGATACTAGCCCGGGCCCCGTGATCCACGAAAGCCCCTGAGCCAGTAGAAACCGTGGATCAGTGAAAACTGACTAACCAAACTTCCATACCCCAGGACAACTCCTGGCCGGAGACGTAGCTAGGAAAACAAAGTAAATAGTGAGGAAAGGCACCCAACTGATCAGGAACACAACTAGCGAGAGAATCGTGATCAAACAAAAAACACCTGCGACAAAACGAAACCTGCGATGAGGAAACGTGACTGACCTAAAACATGAGAAGCGTGAACTGATCACCGTGAGCGGCTTAAGAACCGCGGCTGCTAGAAAACACGACCTGCCTAGGAAATGCAGGCTTCACAAATTGATGGAAAACACAAAAGAAAACCCTGGGGGGGTACACAAGAGAAAAGAAAAGCATAAGACACAAAACGTGCGGCATATCGGAATGTGTAAGAACACGAGAAAAGGCAAGAAAACACGAGAAACAAAAGAAACATGGGAAACGCGAGAAGATGCATGAGACACGTAAATAGCATCAGATACGTACAATACACCCGACACTAACAAGCATGGGGAACGTAAAAAGCCTGAGAATCATGAAACTACACAAGGGTAATGCCATGAAAGGCATGAGACATGAAACGTGCGGCAACTGGGAAAAACGGAAGGAAACAACGGACAACAAGTAAGGAAACATGTGAATACGTCAAAACCATGGAAAAACGACAGAAAATGCTAGAAAAACATGGGGAAACTTCAGAAACAAGGGAAACACAAGAAGTTGCATCACGTAAATAACAGCCATGAACAATACATCTGATACGTGAAATGCATGAGAAACGTAAAAAACCCTGATAACCATAAATTTATGAAAACCATAAAAGCGCAAGAACTGTAAGTCGTTTAAAAACCGTCAACTGCCAGCAAAACACATGAGAACGCAATTGTATGAGAAACTGTAAAATTGCATGGAAAACCATCAAATGTATGAGAAACACCAACTTCATATGTAAATCACATGAGAGACCTAAATCACATGAAAAACAAAATTGCGTAAGAACCGTAACTTCAAGAAACACCAACTGCATGGAAACCGAGAATTGCATAAACTGAATTGCATGAGAAAATGGGAATTGCATGTAAAACCATAAACGAGTATGAACCGTGCGTGAAAACAAAGCATGAGAACGTCAAATCGAACGAGAACATGATCGCATGAGAACGTAAAACGAAATGAGAACATAAAATGCATGAGAACGTAAACTAAACGAGAACATGAGTGTATGAGAATGTTAAAATGAAACAAGAACATGGGTGCATGAGAACGCAAAACATGAAATGCCAAAAAAGCATGGAACGTGATAGAGAAACCTGGAAAGCGATAGAGAAAACCTGGAAAGTGAGAGAAAAACCTGGAAAGTGAGAGAAAAACCTGGAAAGTGAGAGAAAACCTGGAACGTGAGAGAAAACCATAAAAGCATGAGAAACCGTAGTTGCATGAACCGTCAACTGAACCACGGGAATACGTCAGAACCACGGGAAATGTCAGAAAATGCTATAAAAAGCATGGGGAAACGTCAGAAACATGGGAAACGCAAGAAGTTGCGTGAGACACGCAAATAACATCTAATACGTAAATTGCCTGAGAAATTTAACATGCCTGAGAACCATAAATTCATGAGAACCATAAATGCGCAAGAACTGTACGTCGTTTAAAAACCGCCAACTGCCTGCGAAACGCACGAGAAAACGCAAATGCATGAGAAACCGTAAAATTGCATTGAAAACCATCAATTGTATGAGAAACAACAACTTCATAAGAAAAGTAAATCACATGAGAGACCCAAAACGCATGAAAAACAAAATTGCGCAAGAACAGTAAGCAACGTGCTTGAAACCAACAAGCATGAGAACGTCAACTCGAATGAGAACGGAAAACGAAACGAGAACATGACCTGCATGAGAATGTAAATGAACGAGAACATACCTGCATGAAAACGTAATCGAAACAAAACGCAAATGCAAGAAATGCAGATGCAAGAAACGCAACAGCCTGAGAAACGCAACAGCCTGAGAAACGCAACAGCCTGAGAAACGCAACAGCAAGAAACGCAACAGCAAGAAACGCAACAGCAAGAAACGCAACAGCAAGACACGCGACTGCAAGAAGATGCAGCTGCATGAAACGCAACTGCAAGAAAATGCAAATGCATGAAAAACGCAAATGCTTTGAGAACGTGACCGCTAAGAGAACGTGAATGGCCTGAAACCGGAAACGCATGGGACCGAATCGCATGGGAAAACCATAAAATGCACCAGAAACGTGAAACTGCATGAGAAAAACAGTGAATAGCACGAGAACGTGGAGCTCAGGCGGGGGCAGGCCACGTGGAGCTCAGGCGGGGGTTGGGCACGCCACGTGGAGCTCAGGCGGGGGTAGGGCACGCCACGTGGAGCTCAGGCGGGGGTAGGGCACGCCACGTGGAGCTCAGGCGGGGGTAGGGCACGCCACGTGGAGCTCAGGCGGGGGTAGGGCACGCCACGTGGAGCTCAGGCGGGGGTAGGGCACGCCACGTGGAGCTCAGGCGGGGGTAGGGCACGCCACGTGGAGCTCAGGCGGGGGTAGGGCACGCCACGTGGAGCTCAGGCGGGGGTTGGGCACGCCACGTGGAGCTCAGGCGGGGGTTGGGCACGCCACGTGGAGCTCAGGCGGGGGTTGGGCACGCCACGTGGAGCTCAGGCGGGGGAGGGGCACGCCACGTGGAGCTCTGGCGGGGGAGGGGCACGCCACATGGAGCTCAGGCGGGGGAGGGGCACGCCACGTGGAGCTCAGGCGGGGGAGGGGCACGCCACGTGGAGCTCAGGCGGCTGCATATAACAAGTAATTAAAAGAAATTTAAAATAAAGGCATTTTTTTTTTTCCAGGACAACAAAACATATTAGTAATGTTCCGTGGTGACCGGTTCCCTTTAATCCATGTGGATAACATTTGCATAAACGATATGAGCTTCATTAAAAATTGATTTCCTCAGTTAAGGTGGCTTCAAATCCATGTTCAGGATTTTACCCCAAGCAACCCCCTGCACCCCCCCCACCTCCCAGAAGCACCATACCATGCATTAAAAGTTTTTAACATTTTTTTTTTTTTTACATACTTCCAGAACTCCCCCTTTTAAGCACTGGTCACAGCTGAGAAACCGGCCAATAACATTTGTACTCAGCCAGGCCGAAACACCTGTGAGGGGAGAGGGGAAGCTGGCGGCGGTACACTGCCCATGTGAGGGGGGGGGAGGGGAGCCAGCGACGGCCGAAAACCTCCCCCTCCCCCCCCAGGAGAAACGGCGGGTGCACTGCCTATGCGAGGGGGGGGGGGGGGAAGGGGAACCGGCGACGGCCGAATACCTCCCCTTCCCCCCACCAGGAGAATCGGCGGTCGCAAGCCCCCCTCAGTGAATTTTTTTTTTTTTTTTTTTTCAATACTCTGGATGCATTGATCCTGGGCACGTTCTTCATTTTGGCACTGCAAAGGTTAAATAGCAGAGGAAAACCTCAGCTTGGCAGAAACAGTTTGAAAATGGTTTTACCACAGCGCTCAGGGAAAAACACAGAGGATTCCGGAAAGCTCCCAGGCTGGAAACACATGTGAGGGGAGAGGGTGAGCCAGGAGAAACCGGCCGGCGCTCCGCATGTGAGGGGAGAGGGGGAGCCGGCCGATCACCTCCCCCTCCCGCCCCCGGAGAAACGGCGGGTGCACTGCACATGTGAAGGGGGGGGGAGGGGGAGCCGACGCGGCCGAATACCTCCCCCTCCCCCCGCCAGGTAAATCGGCGGGTGCAAGCCCCCCCAGTGGACAAGCGCTTACCGCAGAATCACCCGGGGAAAGCCTGGGACAGGAAACCTCCCCCCCTCCAGCCGAGGCGGGAGAAAGCCTCCCCCGTGCAGACAGCCACCGTCTGGTGAAGCGCCCCCCCCCGCAGCTCCACACGAGGGAAGCCTGTGGCTGGCACAGCGGGAGAAGGAGGCGGGTGGGCGACAAGGGGGAGCCTGAGACAGAAACCCCCACCCCCCCTCCCCTCCAGCAGAGGCAGCCGGAGAAGGAGGCGGGCGGGAGGAAGGATCCCCCGTGCAGACCAAAGCTGCCGGCGAGAGAACCACCCCCCCCACCACCGATAGCACCCGTCCATGAGTGCCCGAGCCGCAGACTGTCATCCTCCTCCGACCCGCCGGAAGTGACGTCAGCCACACGAGATCCGACGTCCAACGAGGAGGAGGTGGAGGAGGGCAGGCTTTATGCAGCCTGACTCCTCCTACAAATACAGGCTTACCCTGCGGTCAGCCTTACACATGTACAGTGCATTCCGTGGTGTTCTGTTTCTAATACACTTCAGGCAGTGTACACAGTATCTAATAGTGTGTACAGTTTCTACTACACTTTTGGTGGTGTACACAGTATACAAAACAGTGCAGTCGTTGTACACTTTCTAATACATTTCAGGTGGTGTAAACAGTATCTAATACAGTGTAGTGTGGTGTTGCAAAACAAAAAGTACATCATGTCCAGAAAGGTCACCAAGGAGAGGCAGACGCTCACAGGCCAATAAAAGGGGGCAAGCAGCCTCTGTGTCTGCAGTCAACAGTGGTGGTCGTGGACATGGTGTAATCCTCTGCAGTAGGGATGAGCCAAACACCCCCCCCCCCCCGGTTCAATTTGCAGCAGAACATGTAAACAGGCAAAAAATTTGTTTGAACACGCGATCACCATTAAGTCTATGGGACATGAGCGTGAAAAATAAAAAGTGCTAATTTTAAAGGCTTATATGCAAGTTATTGCCATAAAAAGTATGGGGACACCTTTTTTTCAGGAGCAGTGATTTTATTAATGCTTAAAGTGAAACAATAACAATGAATTATTCCTTTAAATAACGTGCCCTGGGGGTGTCCTTAGTATGCCTGTAAAGTAGCGCATTTTTCCCCATGTTTAGAATAATACCACAGCAAAATTACATTTCTAAAGGAAAAAATGTAATTTAAAACTACTCGTGGCTGTAATGTATTGTCGGGTCCCAGCAATATAGATGAAAATCATTGAAGAAAATGTCACGGGTCCCCCCTCCCCCACCCCCCGCAGTCCATTACCAGGCCCTTTGGGTCAGACATGGATATTGAGGGGAACCTCACAACCAATTTTTTTTTTAAATGGCGTGGGGGTCCCCAGGCCCTATATACTCTGAACAGCAGTGTATATACTATACGGCCTGCCCTAGATACTCTGCAGAAAATTGGGCCTTAGGTGTTGGTGGTACCAGAACACTGTAAGCCCTCACAGTTACTCTTGGTGGGCGCAGCAATGGGCCCTGCTATGAAATATTATATCAAAAATTATAATTACATGCCCCTGTTAAACAGGGGCAGAAATATTGGGCCTTGGGTGGTGGTGGTGCCGCAACACTGTAACCCCTCACAAATACTCTTATTCAGTGCTGGAACGGGCCCTGCTGGGAAATATTAGATCAAACATTTTAATTACATGCCCCTGTTAAACAGGGGCATAAAAATTTGGCCTTGGGTGGTGGTGGTGGTGCCCTAAATCAAAAATATTGTTGGAAGCTAGCATCATCAAGATTGAGGAGGAATAGGATAGTCAGCATATGCAGTCTTCAAGGCATCCCACGTCCATAGCAAATTAAATCAGTTACATCAGCATCAGGTGCTTAATAACCGCTGATCAAAGACTGATTCATTTTTATGAATTTGAGCCTATCACCAGAGTCTGTGGACAGGGGCACTCTTTGATCCATTACAAACCCTCCAGCAGCACTGAATGTGCGTTCAGAAAGCATGCTGGATGCAGGACAGGCCAGTAGCTCAATTGCATATTGAGCATGTTCTGGCCAGTGGTTCACCCTCAAGACCCATTAACCCAGTGGATGCTCTGTTGGAAAGGTCTTCAAGTTTGCTCTTGACCTTAGATATTCCTGCACCATGGAAAGCAGACACTGGCGATGGTTGCTTGAACTGATCAGACCTTGGCGCTGAAGACTGATTAATTGTTTAAAGGCATCGGTCAGCCAGCCACCTTCTCTTCCTCTGAATGAATGAAGCCTCAGCAACACGTTGTCCAGCACCAGGAAATTATAACCTCCCAGGGTCTGGAAATGCATTGCACAAACCATTCTTCAAGGCCTCCTGAAGATGTTTCATCCTCTGCTCCCTCTGCAAAGGCTGGATGAGTTTTGCAACCTTTCCCTTGTAATGTGGATCAAGAAGGATTGCCAGTCAGTAATGATCCCTCTTTTGATACTACAAATCCTAGGGTCATTTTGCAGGCTTTGCAGAATCAGGGATGCCATGCATTGTAAGTTTGCAGAGGCATTCAATTCTGAGTCCTTTGGGTCACTAAGGATCATATGATCTGTAACTACCTCCTCCCAGCCACGTACAACTCCTTGGGTTTCTGGGGACTGAAAACCATCCCTTGAAAACTGCTGCTGAGTGTTATCCTCTACATCCATGCTGACACAATCCTCCTTCTCCTCCTCCTCCTCTTCCTCCTGTGTGTTTGGCGGGTGTGCAGGAATGCTATCTGGATGAAGGGGGCCTTGAGAGATCCTGTAAGCCAGGGTACCTGCTCAAGAACTGCTGCACTATCAAATTCAGGGCGTGTGCCAAACATTGAACATGGGTCAAGTGTCCCTGTTGGAGGGCAGAGAGATGGTTGGTGCCATTTGTTACATACAACCATTCCTGGCTGAAGCTGACGTGGTGTCAACCACCTCTTAATCTGCCCCTGCAGAGCTGACAGAATCTCTATCCTAGGAAGGCGCCTGTCCCTAAGCAGACCAACTCAAGAAACGCATGGCATCTTTTAGCCTGACTGCTTGCGTAGCCCCTTGAACGCTTACGGAGCACCGCTGGTTCAGAGAACACATCTGCAGAAGAGGACATAGAGGAAGAAGGGAGGGGGGTGGAGGAGAGAGCTGTTGCAGAATCACCACTAGCATTTTGGAGGTGTGGTGGTGGAACAAGCTCCAACAACACTGAACCCTGTCCTGCATCCTTCCCAGCTGCCAGCAGAGTTACCCAGTGCATCATGAAGGAAAGGTAATGTCCCTGCCCATGCCTGCTGGACCAGGAATCAGAGGTAATATGCACCTTACTGCTGACTGCCCTGTCCAACGAGGCCAAAACTTTGCCCTCACATGGCGGTAGAGAGCCGGAATGGCCTTCCCTGAAAAAGAAATGGCGTTTTGGAACCTGCCACTGAGGTACAGCACATTCCACAAATTCACGAAAGGAGACAGAGTCTACCAGCTGAAAAGTCAGCAGTTGCAGTGCTAGCAATTTGGCCAAGCTAGCATTTAGACACTGAGCATGTGGATGGCTGGGACCGAATTTCTTTTTATGGTTCAGCAACTGGGGTAGGGAAATTTGCCTGCTAAAATTAGGTGTCCCAAGTACTTGCAGCCAATCTGCTAGCAGTACACCACCATCTATTTCTATAACTTCATTCCTCAGTGCAGGTTTTTGAGAAATCTGGAGGTATGGTAGGGTATGGAGATCCTAGATGTGGAGCAGGGAGAAGTCCACCTTTTTCTTTGATGTGGGTCTTTTAAGTGCTGTTGCCAACAGACTGCATGGCAGGTCATCATATGCCTGGTCAAGCATGAGGTGCCCAAGTGGCTGTTGTTCTGGCCACGCTTGATCTGCTTCAGACATAGGTTGCAAACAACAACAATGCGATCTGCTGCACACGTGTCAAAAAAGGAACACACCAAGGAACTTTTAAAAGTCAGTGGGGAGTCAGCAGTGCCCTGCACCTGCAGAGATCTACGGTGTGATGCAATAGGGTGGCTGCCCTTTAAGCTGCCCCCTGGAGGACATCCTGCTTCATTGGAGTTGTGCCTCCTCCTCCCTTCTCTCAGGCACCTAAGTACAGTCAGTGACCTCCTCATTCCTTCCCTCATCGTCACTGGAGCAAACTTGGCAGTATGCTGCAGCTGGGGCAACATGACTGCCAGTTTCTTGTCCTTCTTGGTCACCCCTTCTCTCTAGGCTCACGTTACTCCCTTACTCAACCTGGGAACCAACATAGGAGCCTTCAATTTGCTGTGTATCCTCCAGCAGCATGTACCCGACACTGTGGTCGAATAATTCTATGGACTCCGCCGTGCATGATGGTGGGGCTACGGAAGGAGTGACTGTGGACAAGGAGCCGGTGGAATAGGCGGCTTTGGCAGCTGCGTTGAAAGGCAAACTACTCTGAGCCTGGATGACAGAGGATGAGGAGGATGAGGGCAGCTTTGTTATCCACTCCACCAACTCTTCTGCATGTTCTGGCTCAATAATACGGCCAGCAGCAGAAAAAAGGACAAGCGTGCCCCGCGGCCACCTGCAGAGGATGCACCTTGTCCATGACCAGCACTGTTGACTGGAGACACAGAAGCTGCTTGCCCTCTTTTAGTGGCCTTTTAGAGGCCTGTGAGCATCTGCCTCTACCTGGGTGGCCTTCCGGACATGATATTTTGTTTTGCAACATCACACTACACTGTATTAAATACTGTGTCCACCACCAGAGGTGTAGTAGAAACTGTACACACTGTACTAGATACTGTGTACACCGCCTGCACTGTATTAGCAACTGTACTATGGCTGCACTGTATTATATACTGTGTACACCACCAGAAGTGTAGTAGAAACTGTACACACTGTATTAGATACTGTGTACAAAGCCTGCACTGTATTAGCGACTGTACTATGGCTGCACTGTATTGTGTACTGTGTACACCACCAGAAGTGTAGTAGAAACTGTACACACTGTATTAGATACTGTGTACACCTGCCTGCACTGTATTAGCAACTGTACTACAGCTGCACTATATTTTATACCATGTACACCACCAGAAGTGTAGTAGAAACTGTTCACACTGTATTAGATACTGTGTACAAAATCGCCTGCACTGTATAAGCAACTGTACTATGGCTGCACTGTATTGTGCACTGTCTACACCACCAGATGTGAATTAGAAATTGTACACACTGTAGTAGATACTGTGTACACCCCCTGCACTGTATTAGCAACTGTACTATGGCTGCACTGTATTGTGAATGGTGTACACAACCAGAAGGGAAGTAGAAACTGTACACACTGTATTAGATACTGTGTACACCGACTACACTGTATTAGAAACTGTGCAATGGCTGCACTTTATTTTATACTATGTACACCACCAGAAGTGTAGTAGACACTGTACACACTGTATTAGATACTGTGTACTCCACCTGCAGTGTATTAGAAACAGTACACCACAGAATGCACTGGAGATATAGGGTAAATTGGATGCAGAGTATATATATATATATATATATATATATATATATACACACACACATACATAGTGCCTGGGGGCATTGTGCCTGGGTTCCCCTCAATATCTATACCTGACCCGAAGGGCCGCCTTATGGATTGGGGGGGGGGGGACACCCATGCCATTTCTTTTGGTATTCTTGGTATTTTAACCTATATTGCCGGAATCCGACAATACAACACAGCAATGAGCAGTTTTAAGTGACATTTTGTCCTGTGTTTGCATGTTTGAACAAGTTTTTTGCCTGTTCACATGTTCTGCTGCGAATCAGGAGGTGTTCAGCTCATCCCTAATCACTGCCAAGTTGCTTAATAACCTTTCTCCAGAACTAGTGACCATCAAGCTCAAATTTATTCTTATGCCGTGTACACACGATCGGATTTTCCGACAACAAAACCGTGGATTTTTGTCGAAGGATGTTGGCTCAAACTTGTCCTGCATACACACGGTCACACAAATGTTGGCCAAAAATTCCGAACGTGAGAACGCGTGATTCAGAGCATGCTTGAACTTCTGTGCAATGGACTTGTGTACCCACAATCGGACTTTCCAACAAGTTTTGGTGGTGGAAAATTTGAGAACGAGCTATCAAACATTTGTTTGCGGAAATTCCAAATGTTCGATAGCGCATACACACGGTCAGACTTTCCGACAACAAGCTCACATCGAACATTTCCCGTTGGAAAATCCCACCGTGTGTACGCGGCATAAGAGCTACACCCAATTTATAATTATTACATTTTATGAAGGAAGTCTGGGGTTCCCCCTGGCGGGGGGGCCCCTTTTGCCCCCTTATAATTTTGGCACCAGTTTGGCATTTGTGATACACAATTGGCCTCTATATAACCTGCAAATTGTGGTAGTAGCCCAAGCTAGTACAGTGTTGGTCGCAAACTTCAGAGTGTTGTGCTGATACTCTTCTGTATAGTAACGACAGGGACGCACAAGCGGCCAATCAGAGAACACCTTGCATTTTTCTCAGTGAATATAAAGCATTCTATGATCAGATGAGGTGGAGATGAGGGACAATGACAGCAAGGCAGAGACTTGTCACAGCATCAGAAGATTGCTGCCATTGCTGTAGTAGCTACAGTGATTCCACAGAGGCCGACTAAATATCACATATTAATACTTACATAGGGCTAAGGTGGCCCATTGTAAGTTTGCAAAATATATCATTGTTGGTGTTCAGCTCTAAATAGGACCACTTGTAATTTTACAAGTGTAGAGCTTATCCCCCAAAAAAGCCACTGATGTATAGGGTTCCCTGATTCTGAAATCCCCTCTGACAGTGCCACACCCTCTGACACACCGCACAGAGCAGGTAAGGAAGTATACAGCAATAAAAACTGACAGGTGTTCTAATACCTTTCCACTCTACCCAAAAGAAGAAAAAAAAGATTTTACCCCGTTCCTGACCAGAGCAATTTTGTGCGATTCAGCACTGCGTCGCTTTAACTGACAATTGTGCGGTCGTGCGACGTGGCTCCCAAACAAAATTGACGTCCTTTTTTCCCCACAAATAGAGATTTCTTTTGGTGGTGTTTGATCACCTCCGTGGTTTATATTTTTTGCGCTATAAACAAAAAAAGCGCCAATTTTGAAAAAATTCATTATTTTTTACTTTTTGCCATAATAAATATCGCCCAAAAATATATATATGTAAAAAAAATATTTTTTCCTCAGTTTAGGCCGATGCGTATTCTTCTACATATTTTTGATAAAAAAATTGCAATAAGCGTTTATTGATTGGTTTGCACAAAAGTTATAGCGTCTACAAAATAGGGGATAGTTTTATGGCATTTTTAATGACAATTTTTTTTTACTAGTAATGGCGGCGATCGGCGATTTTTATAGTGACTGCGACATTATGGTGGACACATCGGACAATTTTGACACATTTTTGGGACGATTGGCATTAATACAGTGATCAATGCTAAAAAATTACATTGATTACTTTAAAAATGTCACTGGCAGTAAAGGGGTTAACCACTAGGTGGGATTAAGTGTGTCCTAGGGAGTGATTCTAATTGTGGGGGGGGGAGGGGCTGTGTGTGACACATCACCGATCGGGAGAGCGCTGATCAGTGACAGTATCATTAGGCAGAATGGGGAGATGCTTGTTTACATTAGCATCTCCCCGTTCTTCCTCACTGTGAGACGATCGCGAGTATGCCCACGGACATGGAGTCCGTGGGACCCGCAACCACGGTCACGGAGCTCCCGGCGGCATGCGCGCACCCGCAAGCCACCTCTTAAAGGGCAACGTACAGGTAAGCGATTCTGCCTGTACGCGCCCTTCTGCCGCAGTATATCTGTGTGAGGCGGTTGGGAAGCGGTTAAACAAGATTTGTCTTTTATTTTCTGGCTTGTGCTCTGCCCTTTACAAATTCCTGCTCCATCAGCTTAATTTTTCTTCTCATTCTAATACCTGCTTTCCCAATGACAAGATAATTAAGTGGATCTGTCTTGACTCTTCCTCCCGCAGATATTGTAAACCAAGTGTTCTCTCTGAGAGTCAATGATTAGGAGAAACTGGATCTTTGGCTTTCACCTAAAGCTGTTTAACATCTGTTGGCACATTCTCTTACATCTTCAAAGAGATCTGTTGTTTGCATGGTTATGATTCTCATATGTGGTGTCTGCTTTATTACCTGTGTAATGAGAAGCCGTCACTACATTTCTGAAGTGAAGCCCATATATATTAGTGATGAGGAATGATGGATAATGTCCAGGTAATTCTGAACATTGTTGTGTTTTCATGTGAGGGGAGAGGGTGAGCCAGGAGAAACCGGCGGGCGCTCCGCATGTGAGGGGAGAGGGGGAGCCGGCCGATCACCTCCCCCTCCCGCCCCCGGAGAAACGGCGGGTGCACTGCACATGTGAAGGGGGGGGGAGGGGGAGCCGACGCGGCCGAATACCTCCCCCTCCCCCCGCCAGGTAAATCGGCGGGTGCAAGCCCCCCCAGTGGACAAGCGCTTACCGCAGAATCACCCGGGGAAAGCCTGGGACAGGAAACCTCCCCCCCTCCAGCCGAGGCGGGAGAAAGCCTCCCCCGTGCAGACAGCCACCGTCTGGTGAAGCGCCCCCCCCGCAGCTCCACACGAGGGAAGCCTGTGGCTGGCACAGCGGGAGAAGGAGGCGGGTGGGCGACAAGGGGGAGCCTGAGACAGAAACCCCCACCCCCCCTCCCCTCCAGCAGAGGCAGCCGGAGAAGGAGGCGGGCGGGAGGAAGGATCCCCCGTGCAGACCAAAGCTGCCGGCGAGAGAACCACCCCCCCCACCACCGATAGCACCCGTCCATGAGTGCCCGAGCCGCAGACTGTCATCCTCCTCCGACCCGCCGGAAGTGACGTCAGCCACACGAGATCCGACGTCCAACGAGGAGGAGGTGGAGGAGGGCAGGCTTTATGCAGCCTGACTCCTCCTACAAATACAGGCTTACCCTGCGGTCAGCCTTACACATGTACAGTGCATTCCGTGGTGTTCTGTTTCTAATACACTTCAGGCAGTGTACACAGTATCTAATAGTGTGTACAGTTTCTACTACACTTTTGGTGGTGTACACAGTATACAAAACAGTGCAGTCGTTGTACACTTTCTAATACATTTCAGGTGGTGTAAACAGTATCTAATACAGTGTAGTGTGGTGTTGCAAAACAAAAAGTACATCATGTCCAGAAAGGTCACCAAGGAGAGGCAGACGCTCACAGGCCAATAAAAGGGGGCAAGCAGCCTCTGTGTCTGCAGTCAACAGTGGTGGTCGTGGACATGGTGTAATCCTCTGCAGTAGGGATGAGCCAAACACCCCCCCCCCCCGGTTCAATTTGCAGCAGAACATGTAAACAGGCAAAAAATTTGTTTGAACACGCGATCACCATTAAGTCTATGGGACATGAGCGTGAAAAATAAAAAGTGCTAATTTTAAAGGCTTATATGCAAGTTATTGCCATAAAAAGTATGGGGACACCTTTTTTTTCAGGAGCAGTGATTTTATTAATGCTTAAAGTGAAACAATAACAATGAATTATTCCTTTAAATAACGTGCCCTGGGGGTGTCCTTAGTATGCCTGTAAAGTAGCGCATTTTTCCCCATGTTTAGAATAATACCACAGCAAAATTACATTTCTAAAGGAAAAAATGTAATTTAAAACTACTCGTGGCTGTAATGTATTGTCGGGTCCCAGCAATATAGATGAAAATCATTGAAGAAAATGTCACGGGTCCCCCCTCCCCCACCCCCCGCAGTCCATTACCAGGCCCTTTGGGTCAGACATGGATATTGAGGGGAACCTCACAACCAATTTTTTTTTTAAATGGCGTGGGGGTCCCCAGGCCCTATATACTCTGAACAGCAGTGTATATACTATACGGCCTGCCCTAGATACTCTGCAGAAAATTGGGCCTTAGGTGTTGGTGGTACCAGAACACTGTAAGCCCTCACAGTTACTCTTGGTGGGCGCAGCAATGGGCCCTGCTATGAAATATTATATCAAAAATTATAATTACATGCCCCTGTTAAACAGGGGCAGAAATATTGGGCCTTGGGTGGTGGTGGTGCCGCAACACTGTAACCCCTCACAAATACTCTTATTCAGTGCTGGAACGGGCCCTGCTGGGAAATATTAGATCAAACATTTTAATTACATGCCCCTGTTAAACAGGGGCATAAAAATTTGGCCTTGGGTGGTGGTGGTGGTGCCCTAAATCAAAAATATTGTTGGAAGCTAGCATCATCAAGATTGAGGAGGAATAGGATAGTCAGCATATGCAGTCTTCAAGGCATCCCACGTCCATAGCAAATTAAATCAGTTACATCAGCATCAGGTGCTTAATAACCGCTGATCAAAGACTGATTCATTTTTATGAATTTGAGCCTATCACCAGAGTCTGTGGACAGGGGCACTCTTTGATCCATTACAAACCCTCCAGCAGCACTGAATGTGCGTTCAGAAAGCATGCTGGATGCAGGACAGGCCAGTAGCTCAATTGCATATTGAGCATGTTCTGGCCAGTGGTTCACCCTCAAGACCCATTAACCCAGTGGATGCTCTGTTGGAAAGGTCTTCAAGTTTGCTCTTGACCTTAGATATTCCTGCACCATGGAAAGCAGACGCTGGCGATGGTTGCTTGAACTGATCAGACCTTGGCGCTGAAGACTGATTAATTGTTTAAAGGCATCGGTCAGCCAGCCACCTTCTCTTCCTCTGAATGAATGAAGCCTCAGCAACACGTTGTCCAGCACCAGGAAATTATAACCTCCCAGGGTCTGGAAATGCATTGCACAAACCATTCTTCAAGGCCTCCTGAAGATGTTTCATCCTCTGCTCCCTCTGCAAAGGCTGGATGAGTTTTGCAACCTTTCCCTTGTAATGTGGATCAAGAAGGATTGCCAGTCAGTAATGATCCCTCTTTTGATACTACAAATCCTAGGGTCATTTTGCAGGCTTTGCAGAATCAGGGATGCCATGCATTGTAAGTTTGCAGAGGCATTCAATTCTGAGTCCTTTGGGTCACTAAGGATCATATGATCTGTAACTACCTCCTCCCAGCCACGTACAACTCCTTGGGTTTCTGGGGACTGAAAACCATCCCTTGAAAACTGCTGCTGAGTGTTATCCTCTACATCCATGCTGACACAATCCTCCTTCTCCTCCTCCTCCTCTTCCTCCTGTGTGTTTGGCGGGTGTGCAGGAATGCTATCTGGATGAAGGGGGCCTTGAGAGATCCTGTAAGCCAGGGTACCTGCTCAAGAACTGCTGCACTATCAAATTCAGGGCGTGTGCCAAACATTGAACATGGGTCAAGTGTCCCTGTTGGAGGGCAGAGAGATGGTTGGTGCCATTTGTTACATACAACCATTCCTGGCTGAAGCTGACGTGGTGTCAACCACCTCTTAATCTGCCCCTGCAGAGCTGACAGAATCTCTATCCTAGGAAGGCGCCTGTCCCTAAGCAGACCAACTCAAGAAACGCATGGCATCTTTTAGCCTGACTGCTTGCGTAGCCCCTTGAACGCTTACGGAGCACCGCTGGTTCAGAGAACACATCTGCAGAAGAGGACATAGAGGAAGAAGGGAGGGGGGTGGAGGAGAGAGCTGTTGCAGAATCACCACTAGCATTTTGGAGGTGTGGTGGTGGAACAAGCTCCAACAACACTGAACCCTGTCCTGCATCCTTCCCAGCTGCCAGCAGAGTTACCCAGTGCATCATGAAGGAAAGGTAATGTCCCTGCCCATGCCTGCTGGACCAGGAATCAGAGGTAATATGCACCTTACTGCTGACTGCCCTGTCCAACGAGGCCAAAACTTTGCCCTCACATGGCGGTAGAGAGCCGGAATGGCCTTCCCTGAAAAAGAAATGGCGTTTTGGAACCTGCCACTGAGGTACAGCACATTCCACAAATTCACGAAAGGAGACAGAGTCTACCAGCTGAAAAGTCAGCAGTTGCAGTGCTAGCAATTTGGCCAAGCTAGCATTTAGACACTGAGCATGTGGATGGCTGGGACCGAATTTCTTTTTATGGTTCAGCAACTGGGGTAGGGAAATTTGCCTGCTAAAATTAGGTGTCCCAAGTACTTGCAGCCAATCTGCTAGCAGTACACCACCATCTATTTCTATAACTTCATTCCTCAGTGCAGGTTTTTGAGAAATCTGGAGGTATGGTAGGGTATGGAGATCCTAGATGTGGAGCAGGGAGAAGTCCACCTTTTTCTTTGATGTGGGTCTTTTAAGTGCTGTTGCCAACAGACTGCATGGCAGGTCATCATATGCCTGGTCAAGCATGAGGTGCCCAAGTGGCTGTTGTTCTGGCCACGCTTGATCTGCTTCAGACATAGGTTGCAAACAACAACAATGCGATCTGCTGCACACGTGTCAAAAAAGGAACACACCAAGGAACTTTTAAAAGTCAGTGGGGAGTCAGCAGTGCCCTGCACCTGCAGAGATCTACGGTGTGATGCAATAGGGTGGCTGCCCTTTAAGCTGCCCCCTGGAGGACATCCTGCTTCATTGGAGTTGTGCCTCCTCCTCCCTTCTCTCAGGCACCTAAGTACAGTCAGTGACCTCCTCATTCCTTCCCTCATCGTCACTGGAGCAAACTTGGCAGTATGCTGCAGCTGGGGCAACATGACTGCCAGTTTCTTGTCCTTCTTGGTCACCCCTTCTCTCTAGGCTCACGTTACTCCCTTACTCAACCTGGGAACCAACATAGGAGCCTTCAATTTGCTGTGTATCCTCCAGCAGCATGTACCCGACACTGTGGTCGAATAATTCTATGGACTCCGCCGTGCATGATGGTGGGGCTACGGAAGGAGTGACTGTGGACAAGGAGCCGGTGGAATAGGCGGCTTTGGCAGCTGCGTTGAAAGGCAAACTACTCTGAGCCTGGATGACAGAGGATGAGGAGGATGAGGGCAGCTTTGTTATCCACTCCACCAACTCTTCTGCATGTTCTGGCTCAATAATACGGCCAGCAGCAGAAAAAAGGACAAGCGTGCCCCGCGGCCACCTGCAGAGGATGCACCTTGTCCATGACCAGCACTGTTGACTGGAGACACAGAAGCTGCTTGCCCTCTTTTAGTGGCCTTTTAGAGGCCTGTGAGCATCTGCCTCTACCTGGGTGGCCTTCCGGACATGATATTTTGTTTTGCAACATCACACTACACTGTATTAAATACTGTGTCCACCACCAGAGGTGTAGTAGAAACTGTACACACTGTACTAGATACTGTGTACACCGCCTGCACTGTATTAGCAACTGTACTATGGCTGCACTGTATTATATACTGTGTACACCACCAGAAGTGTAGTAGAAACTGTACACACTGTATTAGATACTGTGTACAAAGCCTGCACTGTATTAGCGACTGTACTATGGCTGCACTGTATTGTGTACTGTGTACACCACCAGAAGTGTAGTAGAAACTGTACACACTGTATTAGATACTGTGTACACCTGCCTGCACTGTATTAGCAACTGTACTACAGCTGCACTATATTTTATACCATGTACACCACCAGAAGTGTAGTAGAAACTGTTCACACTGTATTAGATACTGTGTACAAAATCGCCTGCACTGTATAAGCAACTGTACTATGGCTGCACTGTATTGTGCACTGTCTACACCACCAGATGTGAATTAGAAATTGTACACACTGTAGTAGATACTGTGTACACCCCCTGCACTGTATTAGCAACTGTACTATGGCTGCACTGTATTGTGAATGGTGTACACAACCAGAAGGGAAGTAGAAACTGTACACACTGTATTAGATACTGTGTACACCGACTACACTGTATTAGAAACTGTGCAATGGCTGCACTTTATTTTATACTATCTACACCACCAGAAGTGTAGTAGACACTGTACACACTGTATTAGATACTGTGTACTCCACCTGCAGTGTATTAGAAACAGTACACCACAGAATGCACTGGAGATATAGGGTAAATTGGATGCAGAGTATATATATATATATATATATATATATATATATATATATATACACACACACATACATAGTGCCTGGGGGCATTGTGCCTGGGTTCCCCTCAATATCTATACCTGACCCGAAGGGCCGCCTTATGGATTGGGGGGGGGGGGACACCCATGCCATTTCTTTTGGTATTCTTGGTATTTTAACCTATATTGCCGGAATCCGACAATACAACACAGCAATGAGCAGTTTTAAGTGACATTTTGTCCTGTGTTTGCATGTTTGAACAAGTTTTTTGCCTGTTCACATGTTCTGCTGCGAATCAGGAGGTGTTCAGCTCATCCCTAATCACTGCCAAGTTGCTTAATAACCTTTCTCCAGAACTAGTGACCATCAAGCTCAAATTTATTCTTATGCCGTGTACACACGATCGGATTTTCCGACAACAAAACCGTGGATTTTTGTCGAAGGATGTTGGCTCAAACTTGTCCTGCATACACACGGTCACACAAATGTTGGCCAAAAATTCCGAACGTGAGAACGCGTGATTCAGAGCATGCTTGAACTTCTGTGCAATGGACTTGTGTACCCACAATCGGACTTTCCAACAAGTTTTGGTGGTGGAAAATTTGAGAACGAGCTATCAAACATTTGTTTGCGGAAATTCCAAATGTTCGATAGCGCATACACACGGTCAGACTTTCCGACAACAAGCTCACATCGAACATTTCCCGTTGGAAAATCCCACCGTGTGTACGCGGCATAAGAGCTACACCCAATTTATAATTATTACATTTTATGAAGGAAGTCTGGGGTTCCCCCTGGCGGGGGGGCCCCTTTTGCCCCCTTATAATTTTGGCACCAGTTTGGCATTTGTGATACACAATTGGCCTCTATATAACCTGCAAATTGTGGTAGTAGCCCAAGCTAGTACAGTGTTGGTCGCAAACTTCAGAGTGTTGTGCTGATACTCTTCTGTATAGTAACGACAGGGACGCACAAGCGGCCAATCAGAGAACACCTTGCATTTTTCTCAGTGAATATAAAGCATTCTATGATCAGATGAGGTGGAGATGAGGGACAATGACAGCAAGGCAGAGACTTGTCACAGCATCAGAAGATTGCTGCCATTGCTGTAGTAGCTACAGTGATTCCACAGAGGCCGACTAAATATCACATATTAATACTTACATAGGGCTAAGGTGGCCCATTGTAAGTTTGCAAAATATATCATTGTTGGTGTTCAGCTCTAAATAGGACCACTTGTAATTTTACAAGTGTAGAGCTTATCCCCCAAAAAAGCCACTGATGTATAGGGTTCCCTGATTCTGAAATCCCCTCTGACAGTGCCACACCCTCTGACACACCGCACAGAGCAGGTAAGGAAGTATACAGCAATAAAAACTGACAGGTGTTCTAATACCTTTCCACTCTACCCAAAAGAAGAAAAAAAAGATTTTACCCCGTTCCTGACCAGAGCAATTTTGTGCGATTCAGCACTGCGTCGCTTTAACTGACAATTGTGCGGTCGTGCGACGTGGCTCCCAAACAAAATTGACGTCCTTTTTTCCCCACAAATAGAGATTTCTTTTGGTGGTGTTTGATCACCTCCGTGGTTTATATTTTTTGCGCTATAAACAAAAAAAGCGCCAATTTTGAAAAAATTCATTATTTTTTACTTTTTGCCATAATAAATATCGCCCAAAAATATATATATGTAAAAAAAATATTTTTTCCTCAGTTTAGGCCGATGCGTATTCTTCTACATATTTTTGATAAAAAAATTGCAATAAGCGTTTATTGATTGGTTTGCACAAAAGTTATAGCGTCTACAAAATAGGGGATAGTTTTATGGCATTTTTAATGACAATTTTTTTTTACTAGTAATGGCGGCGATCGGCGATTTTTATAGTGACTGCGACATTATGGTGGACACATCGGACAATTTTGACACATTTTTGGGACGATTGGCATTAATACAGTGATCAATGCTAAAAAATTACATTGATTACTTTAAAAATGTCACTGGCAGTAAAGGGGTTAACCACTAGGTGGGATTAAGTGTGTCCTAGGGAGTGATTCTAATTGTGGGGGGGGGGAGGGGCTGTGTGTGACACATCACCGATCGGGAGAGCGCTGATCAGTGACAGTATCATTAGGCAGAATGGGGAGATGCTTGTTTACATTAGCATCTCCCCGTTCTTCCTCACTGTGAGACGATCGCGAGTATGCCCACGGACATGGAGTCCGTGGGACCCGCAACCACGGTCACGGAGCTCCCGGCGGCATGCGCGCACCCGCAAGCCACCTCTTAAAGGGCAACGTACAGGTAAGCGATTCTGCCTGTACGCGCCCTTCTGCCGCAGTATATCTGTGTGAGGCGGTTGGGAAGCGGTTAAACAAGATTTGTCTTTTATTTTCTGGCTTGTGCTCTGCCCTTTACAAATTCCTGCTCCATCAGCTTAATTTTTCTTCTCATTCTAATACCTGCTTTCCCAATGACAAGATAATTAAGTGGATCTGTCTTGACTCTTCCTCCCGCAGATATTGTAAACCAAGTGTTCTCTCTGAGAGTCAATGATTAGGAGAAACTGGATCTTTGGCTTTCACCTAAAGCTGTTTAACATCTGTTGGCACATTCTCTTACATCTTCAAAGAGATCTGTTGTTTGCATGGTTATGATTCTCATATGTGGTGTCTGCTTTATTACCTGTGTAATGAGAAGCCGTCACTACATTTCTGAAGTGAAGCCCATATATATTAGTGATGAGGAATGATGGATAATGTCCAGGTAATTCTGAACATTGTTGTGTTTTCCATATGTTGTTTGGGTTAAAGTGTATTCTACGGGGTAATATCATTACCCCATGTCACAGGGTGCTGACCTACCATTTGCTGCTAGGAATGTAAATTTGTGTCACCAATGACAGCTGACGTTTATGGCCCAATTGCCAACTATTATTAATGTGTACGTGTACCCATTTTTAAAAACATTTTGGATATAATCTAAAATAATTATTCCCTGTACACACGGTCGGGCTTTCCGGCGACAAAATCCGTTTGATTTTTTCCAATGGATTTTGGCCCAAACTTGTCTTGCATACACACGGTCGCACAAAGTTGTCGGAAAATCCAATTGTTCCGAACGCGGTAACGTACAACACGTAAGACAGGACTATAAATGGGCCAGTAGCCAATAGCTTTCATCTCGTAATTTATTCTGAGCATGCGTGGCACTTTGTCCGTCGGAATTGTCCACACACGATCGGAATTTAAACGATCGGATTTTGTTGTCGGAAAATTTTAGATCCAGCTCTCAAACTTTGTGTGTCGGAAATTCCGATGGAAAAAGTCAGATGGAGCCCACACACGATCGGATTTTCCGACAACATGATCCGATCGCACATTTTTCGTTGGAAAGTCCGACCGTGTGTACAGTGCATTACAGTTGAACTTTATTCTACTTAAATTTTGCCTTCCCTGGTTCCTTTTTTGTTTCCCCCTTCTCATTCAAGTGGTTGTAAAGCCTAAACTTTTTTTTTGCCTTAATGCATTCTCTTTATTAAGAACTTCACACTGCTTCCCTCAGGGGTCTCCAAATAATGCTATGCATACTAGCCCATTATGCTTTTACTTTGCATTGGTTTACTTCCTCTTTAATGGATATGTTGTGAATACACAGTAATTTTAGCTATCATTCAGGACATACACACAGCTAAATGAGTAATGCTGCGTACACACGATCGGAATTCTCGTCGGAAAAAGCTCTGATGGTTTTTCCAACAGAATTCGGCTCAAGCTGCCTACACAAGGTCACATCAAATTCCGATTATTTATAACGCAGTGACGTACAACACCTATGACGTGACTATAAAAAGGAAGTTCAATAACCAGTAGCCAATAGCTTCTGTCTCGTAGTTGAATCTGAGCATGCATGATTTTTAGCGTGTCGGAATTGCATACACATGATCAGAATTTCCGATAGAAAGTTTTTCCGTTGGGAAAATTGAGAACATGCTATAAATTTTTGGCTGTCGGAAATTCGGACAGCTAAATTCCGATGGAGCATACACACGGTCGCATTTTCCAAAGAAAAGCTCACATCGGTCTTTTTATGGCCGGAATTCCGACCGTGTGTATGCGGCATAAGAGTAAGGATACTCCCATCCCAGGCCATAGGGCTCTGTATGAAGTTCCAGTTTAGATAAGGACATAAAGTAAGAATCAATTGCTGGGCTTTCTCTCTACAAAGCTCATCATGAACTGTAAACAATGAATTATAAAAGCAACACAAATTAAATATTTGTAAAATAAAGATAATATAGAAGTAACTAAAATATACAGTATAAATGATGGGCTGACTAATGCTGTAAAGAGAAATATAGAAGGTTAATATAAAGACATATTCCAAGTGCTAATACTAGCTGTGTTTTAAAAAAGCATGTGGGTCACCATGTGTTCCTCGACTGATATTCCAGCTCAGAGATGACATATTTGCAAATGTTTGATACAGAGCAGTCTCTGCTGCAGCCTCTCACCTTGTGACATTTCTCATAGTTTTGCATTGTGATCACTGTGAAAAAGAGACTGAGGAAATGCTTGTTGCTGCCTGCAGCAGACTAGCGACATAATCTCAGGTTAGGCAAAGTCACTTTGGCTCATGTATGGCTTTTTATTGATAAAAGGTGAAGCTTTAAAAGAAAAAAAATGCCAATGTTATATATTCTGACATGCCAATAATTTGTTCCATCAGACTTTCCCATTGCATCCTTTAGATCTAGGGCAATAGTCTAGTTTGCTTGCTTTTATCCAGACCTTGGGGCACTATTTCATCCACTAATACCAACAATGGGGCGAAATTCTTCCCCACTGATACCAGTGAAGGGGCACAATTCCTTACAATGACACCAATGATGGGGCACAATTCCTCCCAAGGACACCAAATATGATGCAGTACATTTCCTCACAATGACATCAACAATTGGGCCCTATGACTCCAATGATGGGGCACATTTCAACCCAATGACACCAATGATGAAGCACAATTCCTCCCAATGACACCAAAGATGGAGACCTTTTTTTCACCCAATGGCCACAGTCCGTCCCCCTTAAAGTCTGAAGGACAGTAAACTGGCCCTTTGTTTAGAAAGTTTAGAACGTTTGGAGACCCCTGATCTATGGGATCTGAAAAAGCACCATCACTTACCTGATCCCACAAGCTGCTAGACCAGTTCCCGCAACTTCTACTCTCCTATGCTCCGGCAGTTGCAGGCCCTCTGATATTATGTATAATGCAATGTCCAAAGCCCTGAATTGGATGTGAGGACTCTGAGGGACAGTCCACCACACAGAGTGATTAATAAAGCATTTTTTCTCATCCTCTAGACATAAAAAAGAGCTTTTAACCTTTGCAGTGATTATTGTTCTTCCCAGGAGACAGGATTTAATGTTCTTATTTGATTTATAGTTAAACTGGCTTTGCTTTTTTCATATATTGAAATTGTTATTGTTATTGTCCCAGGCCTCAAATTGTGACAAACTCCTTTACGTTAATACAATCGTTTCTTGTAGATTCTCAACCCACTGAGCTCCCAGTTTCTCTCAGTGGACTTGCTGATTCACTGTCACTGAATCCTGTGCGCTCTTCTAATCTTCTTGCTTTAGTATCTTCCTCAATCATCACCCCCCTTCCCTGCTGGGTCCCTGGATTGGCACTCCAGATACACCTCAAGCATCACCCCACTGGCTGGGTCCCTGGCTTGGTACCTGCTGAAGTTTAATGATTCTTCACTGTCCCCAGTTGGTGAGAATACTGCTCCAGTACTTGCTTCAGCTACTCACTGTGGTCCCTGGTAACAAGGTGGTTGGTCCTTTAGTGGCAACAGCTTCCCCTCTACCTCCGACTAGGAAAGGTTCTCCGGCCGGCAGACCCATCACTTCTGGTTGGACTGCAAGCTGTAATTTCAACCCTACACTGCTCCCTTGCTTCTGGATAGGCCCTCAGACAGCCTAGCAGCCAGAGGTGCCCAGGGTAGGCCCAAACTCTGGCCTAGTAGCCCAGGCAACACAACACACGTCCACCCAGATAGCCATCCAGGTGGCACAGAACCAGCATGCTAAGAGGCCCAAGAAAACCCCTGCCCATTGGCTGAGACAACCCATATACTCCTAATCTGTCCTTGCATCGCCCTTGTCTTATCTAATGTCCCCAGGTACCTGGCCACCCAGCGTCAGAAGAGAGAAGTGCAGCAATTCCAGACTTAGGCCCCTTTCACACTGGAGCGGTGGGTGCGTCGACGGTAAAGCGGCGCTAGTTAAAAACCAGCTGCAAAAGGGTTAAAACCACCGCAAAGCGCTGCTGCAATAGTGCTATGCCAGCGGTATAGCCATGCTGCCCCATTAATTTCAATGGGCAGGAGCAGTGAAGGAGCAGTGTATGCACCCTTCCTTCATCGCTCCAAAGATGCTGCTAGTAGGACTTTTTTTTAGCTTCCTGCCAGCGCACTGCGTCAGTGTGAAAGCCCACGGGGCTTTCACATTGGAGAGACAGCAGCGGCTCTTTCAGGGCGCTTTGCAGTCGTTATTTTTAGCGCTGTAGCACCTGCAAAGTGCCCCAGTTTGAAAGGAGTCTTAGGCCGCGTACACACGGGCGGACTGTTCGCCCAACTTAGTTCGTCAGACAATCCGACAAACAGTCCGCTCAAAATTTGCATGAACGGACTTGACCACACACAATGAGCAGACAGTCCGCTGAAAGCGTGCGCGATGACGTGAACGGCACGTACGACGGCACGAGAAATTCGACGTCCAATACACTGCAATGCAACCTTCGCCGTGTAAATCCTTTCTGAGCATGCGCGAAACTTAGTCTGTCGAACGAGCCTACACACGAGCGGACTGTCCACTGAAACCAAGTTTGGGCGGACAGTCTTACGGAAATTCCGAAAAACTTTGTTCGTCAGACTGTCCGCTGAAACAGTCCGCTGAAGCCCACACACGAGCGGACTGTCCGCTGAAACACTGTTCAGCGGACAAAGTTGGGCGAACAGTCCGCCCGTGTGTACGCGGCCTTAGGGTGAAATCAATTGATCCCTATTAATTGGCCAAGGCAACTATACCTGGCAGGTAAAGTTAGGAACCACCCTGCCTAGACTTCAGGGTGCTACATCATATACAAATTATTCTATAGTAATGTATTTGTTTGAATGTATGTGGCCTAGGGGTTCCTAGCAGTTAGAGTGTTTGACCTTGGAAGGTTGTAGCTTTCTGCCCTATCTCGTTGTAATGGGTGTTTTGGTTGGGGCATGCTGGAACCTACATAACTTGCAACAACAGCCCTTAAAACTATCTGCCAGGAATCAGATATTTAAGATAAATGTGTTTTTATTTCCCGCAGGCCTTCTGTTTGGATGCTCCCATTATCTAAACATCTCCACACCTTCAGTCTTTGTTGGGATATTCTTCACGCCTTTTCCTTGTTTTGTAATGGCTGATATCCATCCTTTGTAGACAGAGTGTTATTAAAGGCAGTGCAAAGTGCAGTAAACCGTATCAGTCAATCTTATAAAAGATCATTGCAGTCACATCAGTTAAGAGATGCTATCTAATAAATTATGCTCTCTTATATTATATAAATAATGCAGTTCCGTTCTGGGCACCAGTTCAGAAAAAGGATGTTGTAGAATGGGAAAGAGTGCAGAGAAGATCAACAAAATGGGGCATGGAGGACCTCAGCTATGAAACCTGAACTAATGCCCTGTACACACAACCGGTTTTCCCATCGGATTAAACTCTGAAGGTTGTTACGACTGAGTTCCAATGGAGTGCCACTTAAACTGTCTTGCGTACACACGATCACACCAAAGTCCAATCGTTAAGAGCACGGTGATGTACAACACGTACGACGGGACTAGAAAAAGGAAGTTCAATAGCCAGTAGCCAATAGCTTCCGTCTCGTACTTGCTTCAAAGCATGCGTCGTTTTTGATCCGTCGGAACAGCATACAGGCGAGCAGTTTACCCGATAGGAATTGTTTCCGTCGGAAACATTTAGAACATGTTCTATTTCTAGGTCCGTCAGAATTTTCAACGTAAAAAGTCTGATGGGTCATACACACGAAAGGAATATACGATGAAAAGCTCCCGTCAGACTTTTTCTGGCAGACATTCCACTTGTGTGTACGCGGCATTAAATTCATTTATTCTTCATTGAGAGGAGGCGACTAAAGGGGATATAATCACAAATGGTCCATATACTGTAGTAAGCTTGACACTTTAAAGTGGTTGTAAACCCTTACATACACCACAGTGAAGTGACTGGCTTCACAAGATACACAGAGATGAAACATATCCTCCTACATAAGTTGTACCTGTTTATCTAAAGTCTACTGTTCTCTACATTCGTTCCAAGTGCTGAACTTATAACGTTTGTCGGCGCGGTCAGAAAACAGGGCAGAGAGCTGAAGCTCACACTCTGCAGAGCTCAGCAAGGATAGCTCTAAGCTGATTGGATGGAAGGGACGCACCCCCCTTCACACAGGAACAGAGCTGAGGTTGTCAATCAGCTGGAACTCCCTCCCCGTCACCTTTTTTCTTTTGGTGTCAGGAAAACTTGTCAGAAGTGCTTCATGCTGATAGCAGAGAGTAATGACACTTAGTGCTCCTAATTGAGACAAGTACATGCTATATGCTTTGTTCAACCACTTTAAAACTGAACTCCAGAAAAAAGAAAAATGCTTCCTTGCAGTGGGGCTGCCCCTGCACTGCAAGGGTTAAAAGCTTGCATAGGTCCAGGGGGCTGCAAAAAAGCATTTTTACTCACTCAACCTGGTCGCCGCAATGTCATCTCCGCTGTGCTGTGGTGGTCACAGGTCCTCTGACATCACCAAGTCCAATGCAGAAATCATAGCCCTGCATTTGGCATGAGGACACGGCAGGACAGTCCACTGCCAGTACGTAGTGGACAAAAGTAGGGGACCAGCTGTCAGGGGAGCAGGAATTGGGTAAGTAAAACTTTGTTTTGCAAGTCCCTAAACCTAAACGAGCATTTATCCCTTATATTGTTGTGAAGCTCTGTGTAAACCAGTGATTCTCAACCAGGGTTCCTTCAGAGGTTGCTAGGGGTTCCTTCAGCATTGGGCAATTTCTACCTCTTGGATAAGTTCCCACCGACACCATTGATCTTTTTAGCTATCTGTACGGAGGTCATATTTCCCAATGACCACAAGTGTAAGGACCATTCTTCCCACTGACCATCACACTAATGTATCAGAGTTGTAGATTTCTCATTTTTAGCAGGGGTTCCCCGAGACTGAAGAACAATTTCAAGGGTTCCTCTGTGTTGAAAAGGTTGAGAAAAGCTAGTATAAACTGTTGGCTCTATATAAATCCTGTATAATAATAATAATACTGTGGGGGCAGCCCCCACCACAAGGGAATGTTTTACTCTTTTCCAGGGATGAGCTTTAATCCCTTTATAACACTATATGTGGTGACTTAGAACCCCCAAACATAATATATTTTTTTTAGCAGAGATCCTAGAGAATAAAATAGCGATTGTTGCGTTTTTTATGTCACACAGTATTTGTGTGAAAAAATACAGTTTAATAAATTTTAATGCAAAAAAACACAATATATAATGCAATTTTTTAACAAAATCTAAAACCGGTCTCTGGAATAAGGATTCCCAGAGCCTGGAGGGAGGTGCCTGTCGAGAATTTCAGGTCCTTCAGACTTCTCCCCGTCGCCAAATACCGCAAGGTGGCAACTAGCCTCTGTTTAGGAGTGATGGCTTGCAGCATGCAGGTGTCTTGCTTCATAACATAAGGGGACAGCAAAGCCAACAGACAGTGAAAAACGGGGTCCGTCATCCGGAGATAATTCCTGAAATCATCAGGATTATTCTCACGGATCTACCGCAACAAAGGCATGTGCGAGAATTGGTCACGCTGGAACAACCAATTCTTCATCTATGAACTCCTCCTCGCCCTGTTCATGGACTGGGCTTGGGTCAAAGTAACCCCAACACCAAGCCCCTGCACAGTACGAACTCTACAATGAGTATGTACCCGCAACATGGCTTTAAAATGATCCGCTGGTCAGAAAGATCTAACAGAACGCACTGCAAATCAGAAAGGCCTGAGAAGAGCGAGCTAAAAATTCAGAAATGAGCGGACAAGAACGCAATGCAAATCAAATACGTACTATAAAAATACGCACTGAAAACCAGATATGAACTGACTACACACACTGAAGAACAGATACAAACCCACAAGCACAAACTGAAGAGCAGTAACGATCTGAAAAGTACGAGGCTGAAAAGCGCAAATTGTCTCTCACTAAACTTCTACTAACACGAGATAAACACAAGATTAACAGAAGGAGCCCAAAGGGTGGCGCAGTGGCTATTGAACTTCCTCTTTATAGTGCCGTCGTACGTGTTGTACGTCAGTGCGTTCTTGACAATCAGAATCTCCGACAACATTTGTGCGACCGTGTGTATGCAAGACAAGCTTGAGCCAACATCCGTCCAATAAACATCTGGAATAGTAATTTGAGGACTTTATCATTATCATTATGAAAAGTATTGTTAAATTCATATATTTTCTTTTAGACATATTTATATTTTCATGGGATTAAAATGTTTAAAACTCAGCTATAAGAATGTTTTCAAATTCTAAAATATATAAAGGCCATTTATTGTCATTCCCACGAGAATATCTTGAAATTCTTCTTTGCTTTGCATCATCCGTACTTCAATATGTCTACTTTTTATTTCTGGTATCACATAATTTGTCTTATATTCTGTACATGTAATTTATTTTAACATAAAATAAAAAATTTTGAACGAGAAAAGTATTGTTAAAATTTAGGACAATCTTCAATACATTGGTTATATTGAGTATATAAAGTATGTTCAGCTCACAGAATTGCACAATTGCTGTTCTAGGATTTAATTTCTTCTTGTCTTGATAAGATTTCGTTCTGGTGGGGGGAAGGGGCTGGAGTGTTACTGACTCCTGTTCCTTGTGTCATATTAGACTCCGCAGGGTAGATCGGTCTCTGACAGATAATTGTGGCAAGTCTTTCATTCCTTCTCGGTGGATTAGAGATGTCCCCCGGAGCTACAACCCCCTTCCCATCTTTACCTACAGTGGGAAAAAAAACTTTCTGAACACTTGATAGGGCCACTGAAATAGCTTCAGATTAGTCTCACAGCAGTGTGTCATGTCAACCCATCAGACACTGAATATACAGAAGATGGAGCCCAAAACATGCCATATAAGTTAGGTGACCATCATCTAATGTTTCCTGCCTGCTTCTGTTTCCTGAGATTACTAGACACCCCTGTCTTATTGGGGGGGGGGGGGGGGTGACAGAAGTAATAGGGCAAAGAAAAAAACAAAATAACTCAGCACTTAGCAAAATTGACAAGGGGTGACTGCTGCTCCACCATACATAACAACCATTGGCCGGTCTAGCTACAAAGGGTCACAATGTCAGGGAGACAAGCAAATTTATGTAAGTTTAGATCATTGTGGTTTGCCTGAACTTTTAAAAAATTTGCAAGTGTCCAAAATGAGCAGTTTCTGAACTAGAGGTTTCATTAAGGTCAACAGAAATCTGAACCACATTCCAAAAATGTGTATTACAGAGCAGCAAATTATGTCAAATTGTGTAGTATAGAATGGGAGATGTCAAATTGTGTAGTATAGCCTGGGAAACTCCTGGCAGTCTAGCCTGAAAAGATGATAATGCCATATAAAAGCCACTTCCTTTACTATAGGGGTACTGAGATAGAAAGGTGGGACCTCCTAGGACTGGCTGTTAGGCTAATAGTAGGTATACACTAGTAAAAATTTGTACAAAAAATTCATTAGAGTGACTTCTCATCAACAGCCATAGATGGATCAAAATTTGTATGGTCCCTGCTGAACCAGTTGAATTTAGATCCATTTATAGCCAGTTTAAGGCAGAGGCAGATATTGAAACTGCATTTGGCCCCTTTATCCAAAATGCCAAAATAACACTGAATTTCATATTTGGTCATCTCAATCTGTGAAATTAGGTCCTAATTTAACATAATCTAAAATTCAGGATCAGCTGTAGTTACTAATATTTTACGTAACTTTTTTTTAGTTTTGGAAAGAGTGGAAAAGGTATAAACTTCTATCAGATTGTTTACCTGTTAGGGAAAGTTACTTTAATTTAAATTTATCCATTAGCAGGACTTTTCCCTCTGCAGTATATTACAACAGAGAACTCAAGCTGGACCCAGTGACCGAGATTCTCCAACTGAAGATATGACGAATGCACTCAAAACCTAAGAAATGGTAGTGGAGCTCCCGACTCAACATGCTTCAATGCAGGCTCGGACTTCTTTAACTCATTTTCCCACATTCCCTTTGGGTTCTCACAATCCCCTGGGTTCCCACAAAATCCTTGACAGTCCCAGGGAATATATTTCTCTGTTTCCTGCTCTCTGCTTCTCAGACCACACCTGATAAGGTAGAGATGGCTGGACATGTGATCTGCAGCCAGGTGTACAGTGCTCTACGTGCAGACAGCTGGCCAGGAGCACAATAGTACACAGCTTCTGCAGAAGACCCAGCCACAGTGGGAAGCACTGCTGCAATTGCAACCAAAGTACTGCGTTTCAAGTTGGGTGGCCTTGTGTCTCCAGCCACACACCTGTGTTACCAGCCCTAAGATTCTGGCAGACAGTCACCTGTGTTACCATCCCTGAGATACCTCTAGAGTCCAGATTTTCCCGTGTTACCAGACCTAGCCTGAACCTCACTGTGAGGAACACCACTGTCTGCGAGGATAAGCACAAGTAACTGTGTTCTCTACTATAACTGAAGTAGTGACTTTTCTATAGTCTCTGTTACAATAGTGCCTTATAGAGACTGAGCTGTTCTGCCATCTAGTGCCCTGATGGAGCCACACAGACATTGCTTCAAGGAGCTCCTGTTTCCACAGCTTCATGATCTTTTAAACCTTGTTCTGTATTGTATGCATACCCTTTGCCACTCTGATCCTGTTTGCATATCCTACTCTGCACATATTTAGTACACTTCAAGTTCAAAAACAAAACTGCAGAAAACCCACTTTAACCTTTTTTGTAACCAGGGATCATTAATGACTAGATGCCAAGGCCAAATGTAGCCCTGTCCGTTGGCATTGGTTAACTGGACATTAGCTCTATGAATACTTTACATACTTAAAGAGGAAGTAAACTTCCTTGGTTCATTTGTACCTACAGGCAAGCCTATAATAAGGCTTAACTATAGGTACTGTAAATATCTCCTAAACTTGCACCCATTAGGAGGTTTTTACTGTATATCCCGCCGATGACATCATTGGCGCATGCCCTCTGAAGGAATGGCCACCCGTGCCATTTCTTCAGAGCCCTGTGCTGTGACCGGCGGCTTGCGCACACATGCGCGGAAGTGACGTCACATGGCTCCGGCCAGTCACACAGCCGGAGTCTGTGGAGCCAGAAGGAAGATGGGTGAAGGTGGATGCGGCCTCCAGCGGTGACAACAAGGGTTTAATTTGCAGGTACGTTTACATAATGTGCTAGCATGAGATGCATACTAGCACATTATGCCTTTACTTTGCAGGTCAGCAAAAACAAAGAAGCAGCGGTCACTTTCTCTTTAAATAATGTATATATATATATATATTTTAAGAACACATACAACTTTTTGGTACATTGTGTTTTAAAAAAAAAATAAAAAAACCCTGAAGAAAAATGCACAAAGTGGAAAAAAAATATTTTTTTCTATTTTAGTATTTCCTTTTTTTTTAACAATGCAACAATATCTAACAGTTATATTATTAAGTAGGTGGTCTGCCTAAAGGTGGCAGTATTCATCTGCAGTAAGAAGGCTTTCATTTTTGTCAATGAAGCCTCTGGTATGAATGTCATCATTATGTTAGAGCTGAGATCAGGATCAAAAACAGGGAAGGGACTCTATTGCCACTTACACTTGACCAGACTTTCCGGCAGACTAGGTCGGACGGAATCAGTCCGTCGGACAATCCAATCATGTGTGGGCTAATCCGATCATTTTTAATTTTAAAAATTCCTAGAAATAGACCTAGACGGACCTAGAAATAGAACATGTTTCAAATCTGTTCAACGGACTCAATTCCTATGGGGAAAAGCGTTCGTCTGTATGCTGGTCCTACAGACCAAATACGACGCAAGGGAAGCTATTGGCTACTGGCTATTGAACTTGGACTTAGTCCATTCGTGTGTGGCCAAGTCCATTCGGAAGTCTGTCGGAACTCCGCTGAAAAGTCCGTCAGGAAGACCGTCAGACCTAGTCTGCAGGAAAGTCCGGTCATGTGTAAAGACATTTTCCATTGGAATTTCCGTCACACAAAATTTGAGATCTGGATCTCAAATTTTCTGACAACAAAATCAGTTTGCGTAAATTCTGATCGTGTGTACACAATTCCGACGCACAAAGTGCCACGCATGCTCGGAATCAAGCAGAAGAGCAGCACTGGATATTGAACTTCATTTTTCTCGGGTCGTTGTACATGTTGTAAGTCACCGCGTTCTTGGCGTTTGGAATTTCCGACAAGATTTGTGTGACCGTGTGTATGCAAGACAAGTTTGAGCCAACACCCGTCGGAAAAAAATCCATGGATTTTGTTGTCGGAATGTCCGGCCAATGTCTGATCAATGTCCGATCGTGCGTACGGGGATAGGGATGAGCAAAACATCAGTCTCAAATCCTCATTACAAAGTATGCAGAATATTACTTTATCTGGCTACAAAGAAAACATTTTGTATCATTTCATTTTGTGCAAAGAACATCTAAATGTAAACTTACTTCTCAGTATTTAAGGGTGTACTCCTACTGTGCTTCGGCATGGTTTGCACACTTTGCTGTACTGAACTAGTGAACTGCGCCAGGGACCACTTTTTCCAAGTAGTCCAGGGTGAAGTACACTTAAATGGTCTCAGGTGTGGTTCACAGCGCTTACACTTCAGAAATGACCCGACCCAAGGAGCAGAACTGCACCCGGGACTAGAAGTGCTAGTGTGAGTGAACCATAAAGCCTCATACATTGGAGGAGAATATCAGACGAATGATCATTCATTTTTTTTTTTTTTTGCATGCTAGTCTCATATCAAAAATTAAGAGATTACTAAACATATGAACATTCTCATATGACAGAATGCAACTTTGCAAGTGAAGTAATGTATTGTATTGTAATGTATTCTTTCGTTTCTGAGCATGCGTGGTCTTGCTCTTCTGGAATCGTATGAGAAAATTTTTGTGTTTGCCCCTTCAGATTATTTCGGATGTACTGTCGTGATTGGCAACAATTAGATTATCGTACAATCACTTTGAAAATTGTATTTTTTATAGCAAATAAAGAAAAAATAATATAGCATATTGTAATTGAATCCTATTAAAAATTCCTTTTCAATCTGCAGCTCTGAAAATGCAACATGGCTACCTGGAGGTGTTCTGTACACAGAATGTCCCCCAGAAACTTAATTTCCAGTCTGTGTGATTGGCTCACCAATTTACCCAGAAGTCTGCACTAAGATGCAAGTCAGATTTTTGGCATCCCCTTCAACAAAAATTCCCTTTATGGTGAGATACTCCCAATAGGAAATCACGGCTAAAGGGATGTAGGTCCAGCAGCTTTCCTCATTAAAGCCCTGCAGGTGCACAGTTGACTGATAATTATGAAACCACTCCCATTAGACTCACTTTCCCACATGGGCACAGAGAAACACGCAGGGCTTTCTTCAGAATAACAAAAGGTAGGAATGGAATCTGCAACAGTTTGTTAAAATCCTTGTAATGTACATAGATCACCCAGAAGGGAATGTTTTTTTTCTCAACAAAAGTGAGACCACTTTCACATGGAAGCAGTTTTCAGGCATTTTAGCACTAGAATTAGCACCTGTAAATCGCCTGAAAACCGCCTCCCATGCATTTCAGTGTGACTTTTCACACTGGGGCGGTGTGCTTGCGGGGCGTTAGGAAAAGTCCTGCAAGCAGCATCTTTGGGCTGGTTTGGGAGCGCTGTATTTAGTGCTCTCAAAATGCCCTGCCCATTGAAATTAATAGGTAACGCTGTCAAAGTGGCTGAAAAGTGCTTCAAAAGCGCTACAACATGGGCGCTTTTATCCCCCTTCTTTGGGGTTAAAAGTGACCCGCTACTGGCTGAAAAGTGGCGCAAAAGCGCCACTTAAACAGCAGTAAAGCATTGCTAAAATGAGCAGCACTTTACCGCTAACGCCCTATGCTGCCAATGTGCAAGCAGCCTGAAGTTACACTTTAACTACTTAAGGACTAGCCACCATAGTTATACTGTGGCAGGTTGGCTCCCCTGGGCGAATCGCCGTCATGGTATGTTGGCCACTTTAAGAGCTCTAGGGGCGACGCGAGCCAATACCCACCGGACAATCCACGATTGCTCCTAACAGAGACAGAATGGAGATCTGTCAATGTAAACAGACAGATCTCCATACTATTAGGGGAGGAGAGACAGATCTGCTGCTAATAAAGATTAGGAACAGCAATCGGCCTCCTCCTCCAGGCAGTTAGAACACGCTGAGGGAACACACTTAACCCCTTGATTGCTCCCTAATGTTAACCCCTTCCCTACCAGTGACATTTATGCAATAATCAATAGCTATTTTTTAGCTCTGATCGCTGTTTAAATGTCACTGGTCCCAAAAAAGTGTTAAAAGTGTCGATCTGTCTGCCACAATGTTGCAGTGGTGGACAGATCGGACTAGTAAAAAAAAAAATGAATAATAAAAATGCCATAAATCTATCCCCTATTTTGTAAAAGCTATAACGTTTGCACAAATCAATCAATATACGCTTACTGAGATTTTGTTTTAACAAAAATATGTAGAAAAATATATATGGGGGGGGGGGGATATTTATTATAGCAAAAAGTAAAAAAATGTGTTTATTTTCAAAATTGTCGCTCTTTGTTCAAAGAAAAAAAACAAACAAAAAAGCATAGGTGATCAAATACAATCAAAAGAAAGCTCTATTTCTGGGGGAAAAAGGACTTCAATTTTGTTTGGGTACAGTGTCGCACGGCCGCGCAATTGTCAGTTAAAGCGGCGCAGCTCCGTATTGCAAAAAATAGCCTGGGGGCAAATCCTTCCGGTTCTTAAAGCAGAGTTTTTTTTTTATTCAGCAGCTACAAATACTGCAGCTGTTGACTTTTAAAAGAAGAACACTTACCTGTCCAGGGCACCCGCGATGTCCTCACCCAAAGCCGATTGCTAGTAAGGGAATCAGGAAGTGAAGCCTTGTGGCTTCACAGTCTGGTTCCCTACTGCGAATGCGCAAGTTGCGCTGCGCGTTCTGAGTGGTCCCTGCTGTCTTCTGGGTCCTGTGTGTCTCCCAGAAGACAGCGCGGCGGGGGGGGGGGGGCGGAGGAGGGGCAGGAAATTGTCAGGAGTGAGAGCAAATACCGGTAATAGACAGGTATCTGCTCGCCCCTTGCCCCTGAAAGGTGCCAAATGTGACACCGGGGGGGGGGGGGGGGGATCCAGACAGCGGAAGTTCCATTTTGGAAAAGTGATTAAATGTTGATTAAAATACCAAACATGTCGATACTTACCTGCTCTGTGCAATGCTTTTGCACAGAGCAGCCCAGATCCTCTTCTTCTGGGGTCCACTGCCAGCACTTGTGTAAAACACTGCCCTAGGGACCTCCAAGAGTGGAGCCCAGAAGCCCTTAATATAGCTTTAGTAAGATATAATCAGTAGTATTTATTACTGTTGAGAGATGACGAGGGACAGCTGTCATCTGTATCCTGGGGACATTTTGTACAGCGAGCAGCTCTCTTCTCAGCCTGGAGTAGTCAGTTGTCATCCACCTGTTATGACCTCGGACCTCTGTGCTCTGACCTCTCTTTGTAGTAGGGGTCTGCGTATTAGCTTGTTTGCAATGTTTTTGTTGAAGAGCCCCCCCTCCTATCTGAGCACAGCAATTCACAACATTCCTTTATTTTCTCTCTTACAGGACTTCAAGCCCAGAGAGGCTGCCATCTGCCTGAGACTGGTGACGATGAACAGCATGGTGTAAAAAAAAAGGGTCTATAAAGCAACTGGCTAATGTATGCTGAAGTGGGCAGATAAATGAGCAAAGAGTACCCGAATAAACTTCTCATTAAAAGTATTTTGTTACATATGTTTGATAAATGCAGAAATTACCTAATAATACCAGCAGAAAACAATCGCTGTCTTGTGCGGTGTTATCATCCTGTCCAGCCCTCTCTGTGGACTACAGAACAGCTGCACCTTTATTATGAGGAAAAGAGGAAGGCGTTCAGCAGTTCTGAGTTACAAGTATCAATTTTTCAGCAAAACAGCTGGAGAGTGCAAGTTCATTACAACCTATTCCAAAATAACCTTCAGGCTGGGTTCCCCGCATCCAATTCGCATGACAGGAGAGTGTGACCAGATACTGACCACTACACTATACTGTACTGACCACTACACTATACTGTCCACTATACTGACCACTATACTATACTGTACTGTCCACTACACTATACTGTCCACTATACTGACCACTACACTATACTGTACTGACCACTACACTATACTGTCCACTACACTATACTG
Organism: Lithobates pipiens; assembly: GCF_037356315.1. Lineage (NCBI taxonomy): Eukaryota > Metazoa > Chordata > Amphibia > Anura > Ranidae > Lithobates > Lithobates pipiens. The sequence goes on along the minus strand of NW_027507758.1, from coordinate 81,231,434 downwards.
TCCACTATACTGACCACTACACTATACTGTACTGACCACTACACTATACTGTCCACTAAACTATACTGTACTGACCACTACACTATACTGTCCACTATACTGACCACTACACTATACTGTCCACTAAACTATACTGACCACTACACTATACTGTCCACTACACTGATCACTACACTATACTGTACTGACCACTACACTATACTGTCCACTACACTATACTGTCCACTATACTGACCACTACACTATACTGTCCACTACACTATACTCTCCACTATACTGACCACTACACTATACTGTCCACTATACTGACCACTACACTATACTGACCACTACACTATACTGTCCACTATAGTGACCACTACACTATCCTACCTACAGTATTCCTATACTGACACTACACTGCGCTGCTCTTCTACTCTCTCCCTCTCTGGCTGCTTCCTCTCCCCAGAACGTGTCCAACCCCCCCGGAATACACCTTACCTTCTCTTCTTTGTTCTCCATTGGTCCGGAGGGGAGGGGTAGGAGAGGTGAAGACAGCGGTGGCTCACATTCACGATTTCTTGTGTCCCCCACACTCCGCCGTGTTCAAACTCTGGCGCCCTGCGATTGGGCGTATGGGATCCAATTCACCCAATCACAGGGTGCCAGAGATGAACATGTGCAGAGGCGGGACTCCAGGATCTACCGCGATCGTGGATAGGCCAGCCCCGCCGCCGAACATGACCCCATACGTTCAATCACAGGGTGGTGGAGTTTGAACATGGCGGAGGGCGGGGGACACAGCAAAGTAAATTTAGGAGGAGACAGACAGAATTTCGCCCCCTGAAATGTTTCGCCCGGGGCCACGCCCCCCCCCCCCCGCACCCCCAAGCTACGCCACTGCTCTGGGGGCGGTCCGGATTTGGAAATGGTCCTGTTCGCCTTTGGCTCAGAGTCAGGTGCAAATTCAGGCAGAAATTCAAACCTAATTCGCACCTGAATCAGTGAACGGAGACGGATCCTCTTGCTGTGAGAAGTGGCTGCACTGAAGCATGTGTAAACCTGGCCTAACTGTTTACATTCAACATTCCAAATGTAGAATGGTAACTGAGATCATTGTCTTATTCCTTGTACCTTAAAGACTTGTGCCCCTTTCACACTGAAGCAGTTTTCAGGCGTTTTAGTGCTAGAAATAGCCTCTAAAAAGTGCATGAAAACTGCCTCCCATTTTTTGCAGTGGGTGCTTTCACATTAGGGCAGTGCACTTGTGGGACGTTATAAAAAGTCCTGCAAGCAGCATCTTTGGGGTTGGTTTGCAATGAATGGACAGTGCTTCCAAAGTGCTGAAAAGCACATTGAAAGAGCTGCAAAACAGGACTGTTTACCACTTTTTTGGGTAAAAAGTGCCCTGCTAGTGGCCAAAAAGCACCACTAAAACGAGCTGCTTTAGCACTAATGGCCAATCTTCCTTTTAGATTTACCAAAACCATATAATGGTAAACTTAAACACTTTCAATTTGTATGCGAATCAGCAGGCCCTTGGCACCACATAGTTGAAGGTAAATCTAAAGGACATTGCATAAGAAAACTTTATAATGTATAAGGGTTAAAGATGAAGTTTAGGTATGTAAATTTTTACATAGTTACATTGGTCCACTGTGGACCAAAATAAGTATGTGCCAGTGGCGGCCGGTCCATAGGGGGTGTCCCCGGGCGCCGCCCCCCCCCCCTCTTGTAGTCAAATAAATGAAATAAAAATATTTAAAACGGCCCCTTTAAGAACAACAACAACAAAAAGTCCTTTAACAAAGTGCACTGTGGCACCAGATGCAGTGCACTATGGGAAGCGCCACATCAATGCAATCACAAGATTGCAGACGTGGCGCTTCATTTGTGGGCATTTAACCCACCTTGTGGTGCAATACAAAACGCTGAGTAGCTTCCACTTGTAAAATCACTGTGATTCTATGGGCAGGAGCATTGTTGTTCAAATCTAGACGTTACTTCCGGGTTTCGTGAATCGGAAGTGACGTCGGCAGCTCTGTTCTTCATCTAGAGTGGAGCTGCAGGAAGGGATGGGTTCAACTTCATAAAGGCTGGAGGTGCTGTTGCTGTGTGACTTCTGCCACTGAAAGTGAGTGTGTGTACTTTATACAATGGCAGCTCTGTGCTTACAACCCTCTAGCAAGGGGTTACATCATAAAAATCGCTTGTGCCCAGAGCACCTATGGAAGGCAGCCCCCTGCCCATGCTGTGTACTGTATTGAGGGCTGATTTACAAAGCATCGATATATAGAGAAAGGATTGGAATTAATTTTTGGGCTGGCTACTTTTATGTTGATTGGAGCAGGATCCCCTATATTGGATATTTTACTCACTGTCCCCTGTCCCTAGGCAAATTGACTGGGAAAAGCCTGGTGAGTCCTAGAGAGTGTAAGCTGGAGAGCCGACTGGTCGGTAACCTGGGCACAGGTGATGGAGCATGGCAAACCCTGGCAGGATTAGAAGGACAGCTAAAAATGTATTAATAACACAGCTTCATGCACTGTTGAGGTGAATATATATATATATATATATATATATATATATATATATATATATAAAATTATTTTTTGTTTCAACACGTATATATTATCATCTAGTATGCAGCAGCTGGGATGCTCTAGTCTAGGGAAACGTGTTTTTTTCTTTTAGAAAAAGTCGGTGGGCTCATTATCGGCAGCAAGCAGCAAACCCTGTTATTTTCACATGAGAGGGATAATGGTCGCTTTATAGTCTAATTTAAGAGCTACAGTTCTACCAGTGATAGACCCAGAAGAGCTGCTGAGAAATGATCACTTGTGTCTGTGCACAGGGAATATTCCATAAACTCGGGGTATACTTCATACAATCAGGATATATGCCATACATACAGAACATATGCCATACAATCAGCATATACTTCATACAATTAGGATATACTCCATACATACAAGACATACTCCATACAATTAGGATATACTCCATACATTCTAAGCATACTCTATAGTTACAATCAGGATATACGCCATATATACTCCATACAATCTAGATATGCTGTATACACTCAGGGTATACTCCAAACACTCAGGGTACACTTCATACAGTCAAGATATAAGCCATACATTCTGTGCATATTCCGTACAATCAGAATATACACTATACAACTAAGATATACTCCATACAATCTACATATACTCCATATATTCGGGACATGCTCCACATTCTCAGGGTATACTTCGTACACTCAGGATATATTCATATAAGATGCTAGATCATGAGAAATCACGAGAAATGCTATATACCAGGCTTTGTGAGAAAAGCTATATGCCAGGCTTTGTGAGAAATGCTTTATGCCAGGCTTTGTGAGAAATGTTATATGCCAGGCTTTTGTGGGAAATGCTATATGCCAGTCTTTGTGAGAAATGCTATATCCCAGGCTTGTGAGAAATGCTATATGCCAGGCTTGTAAGAAATGCTATATGCCATGCTTTGCGAGACATGCTATATGCCAGGCTTTGCGAGACATGCTATATGCCAGGCTTTGTGAGAAATGCTATATGCCAGGCTCTGTGAGACATGCTATATGCCAGGCTTTGTGAGAAATGCTACATGCCATGCTTTGTGAGAAATGTTATATGCCAGGCTTTGTGAGACATGCTATATACCTGGCTTTGTGAGAAATGCTATATGCCAGGCTTTGTGAGAAACATTATATACCAGGCTTGTGAGAAATGCTATATGCCAGGCTTTGTGAGAAATGCTATATGCCAGGCTTTGTGAGAAATGCTATATGCCAGGCTTTGTGAGACATGCTATATACCAGGCTTTCTGAGACATGCTATATACCATGATCTGTGAGGCTGAGCTATATGCTCTGTCTTGTGATGCTGGGGCTATATACTCTGTCCTGTGATGCTGAGCTGTATAATCCTGACACTATGAGTGGAATACAGGGGACTGAGTGGGTGGATTCTATAACGGGTGTGGCTTATGAAAAGTGAGAGAGACCAACCGGGAAGGGGCGGGGTCTGGAGCACCCCCATCCTAAAACTTCACCAGCCGCCACTGGTATGTGCCATACCCTTGGGATCCCTGTGCATCCTGAAAATCACTGTAGTAGGCACTGCTACTCCAGTGATCCCCACTAGATTCTGGGTCCCGCACCGAGCAGCTGTCCTGCTACATTGTAAACACAGGAGGCCGCTCACTAAGAGAGGATGGCATTCAAGGAACACTTTGCATTTTCCCAGTGTGTGAAAAGCATTCTCCAATTGGACAAGGTGGAGAAAGAGGGCAGTTACATTGTGATCTTCACCTTGTCCAATCAGAGAACATCTTGCATTCATTGAGAAAACATAAAGTGTTCTCTGAATGGTGCCTGTGCTAAGCAGGGGGACTTCCAGTAAGCAGTAGGGCAGCCGCTCAGCATGGGACACAAAAGCTAGTAGCCATCACTCTAGTAGTGGTGTCTACTTCAGTGATTTTCAGCTTCTATGGGAGGACGTCCATGAAACCCAGAACTGCTGCAATTTCCAAACTTCAGGCAATTCAAACTGGACCAGTGTAACCACAGTGCATCCAGAAAGTATTCACAGCGCTTCACTTTTTCCACATGTTCATAAGTATTCACAGCCTTTGTCATGATGCTCGCAGTTGAGTTCAGGTGCATCCCCCGTTTGCACTGATCATCCATGAGATGTTTCTACGACTTGGTTGATTCAGTTGATTAGACATGATTTGAAAAGGCACACACCATGCACAATTAACAGTGCATGTCAGAGAACAAACCAAGCCATGAAGTCCAAGGACTTGTCTGTAGACCTCAGAGACAGAATTGTATGGAGGCACAGATCTGCGGAAGGGTACAGAAAAATTTCTGCAGCATTGAAGGTCCCAGTGAGCACAATGGCCTCCATCATCTGTAAATGGAAGTAGTCTGAAACCACCAGGACTCATCCTAGTGTGGGACACTCGGCCAAACTGAGTGATTGTGGGAGAAGGGCCTTAGTCAGGGAGGTCACTCTGACAGAGCTCCAGTGTTTCTCTGTTGAGAGAGAAGTACCTTCCAGAAGAACAACCATTACTGCAGCACTCCACTAATAAGGACTGTATGGTAGAGAGGCCAGACGGAAGCTACTCCTCAGTAAAAGGCACATGACAGCCTGTCTGGATTTTGCCAGAAGGCACCTGAAGGACTCTCAAACCATGAGAAACAAAATTCTCTGGTCTGATGAAAGAAAGATTGAACTCTTTGGCCTGAATGGTAAGCGTCATGTCTGGAGGAAACCAAGCACTGTTCATTACCTGGTAAATACCATCACTACAGTGAACCATGGTGGTGACAGCATCATACTATGGGGATGTTTTTCAGTGGGAGGAAATGGGAGACTAGTCAGGATTGAGGGAAAAAGCAGCAATGTACAGAGACATCTTGATGAAAAGCTGCTCCAGAATGCTCTGGACCTCAGACTGGTGTGAAGGTTCATCTTCCAACAGGACAATGACCCAAAGCACACAGCCAAGGTAACAAAGGTGTGGCTATGGGACAACTCTGTGAATGTCCTTGAGTGGTCCAGCCAGAGCCCAGACTTGAACCCAATTGAACATCTCTGAAGAGATCTAAAAATGGCTGTGCATTGATGGTCCCCATCTAACCTGATGGAGATTGGGATTTGTTTTTCATTTTTTTATTTTTAATAAATTTGCAAAGGTTTCAACCCAATGTCTTTCACATTGTCATTATGGAGTATTGTTTGTAGAATTTAAGAAAAGAATGAATGAAATCCATTTTGGAATAAGGCTGTAACATAACAAATTGTGGAAAAAGTGGAGCGCTGTGAATACTTTCCAGATGCACTGTATGTAGAAATTGGCAAAACCCAAGGCTTCAGCTTTAAATTGTTGTAATAGGAAATCCAGGAGCTGTCGTTTCATCCTCTACTCTCTGACACATAGTGCAATTATGAGATTGTTTTGTTATCATGCCCACTATGTTGACAGATGGTCAGATAATCTCTACGGAAGGGGGAAAAGACGAGCAGACTGGGATCTGCTCCAGGTGAGTTGCATGGAGTTTTTTTTTTCTTTGTTACAATGCTGACACCATTCATAGCCGGTGTAATGGCCGGTGCTGTCAGTGGTGTTCTGACATGTCAGGTCTTATCACTCAGTGACTGAGACTAGATGGTTCTCAGTGCATGTCATAATGAAAAGATTGCAGAGAGATACAGGATATGTGAGATACAAAGACACCGAAGAATGATAAAGGGGAAATGGCCATTTTTTTTTTTTATTTTTTTTTTCCAATGCATAAATAGTTGTAGCAGCAATTCTGAATAATTTTTTATGCAGTCTGGTACCATTAAACTGTTCTGTAGCCTAATCCATAATAGCCTTGTAACACATAGAGGTGTGCTGGTGCCACTCTGTGCCCTCTCATCCCCTGTCCACCATTCCAGAGGTGTTTGAACCAGAGGTATTTCTAGATTCCCCCAGGGTTCTCCCCCATAGAGTGTAACTTGTTTTCATATTTTTAGTCCCCAGGTGCATTACTTTACATAGATCAATATTAAACCACATTTGCCATGTAGTTGCCCACCCCTTTATCTTATTATTATTATTATTATTATTATTATTTTACAGGATTTAGATGGCGCCAACAGCTTGCGTGGAGCTTTAAACATTACGGCAGATAGTACAGTTACAATACAATTCAATACAGGAGGAATCAGAGGGATCTGCTCGTTAGAGCTTACAATCTTATCGACGTCTTGTAGGGTTGCTACATGCAGTTGTGAGGATTTTACACTGCTTACCTTTGTATCGTCAGCAAACACTGAAGTATTTAATCAAACCTCTATATCATTTATGTACATGTTAAATAGATAACCAGATACATACACATATCAACAGACCTCAATTGTTAAATTAAGCATGTATCAAATGCTTTGGCGAAGTCCAAATACACCACATTCAGAGGCAATTCTCTATCCAGATTACAGTTTACCTCCTCATAGAATGTTAAAAGGTTAATCTGGCAACAATGATATTTCATAAATCCATGCTAGATAATACTAATTATAATATTTTTGTCAAATTCTTGGATATAGTCCCTTATTATCCCCTCCAATAGTTTATATACTATGGATGTTAAGGCAAATACACACGATCAGACTTTTTGATAACAAACATGCAAATTAGCTGTTTTGGAGCAACATCCGACCGTGTGTACGCTCCATCGGACAAACTTTTTTGGTTTTCATCAGACTTTTGTTGGCTGTGTGAACGGACAAACTTTCTGGCAACAAAAGTCTGATGGAGCAAAGTCTGATCGTGTGTACAGAAAACCATAGGACTTTTGTACAAAGTACAAACACCCACGCTCAGAACCAATGCAAAAGATCAGACAACAATACAGAAGTTGACCAAAGGTGGCGGTAAAGAGCAGAAAAACCACGTGATTTGGTTAAAGTTGGCTGAAAAAGTCCTGCTGTGTGTATGCAATACAAGTTCAGGGCCGACGCCCTTTGTACAAAAATCCACAGGAAAGTTTGTACAAAGTCCTATCGTGTGTATGAGGCTTTAGGCTGACTGGTCTGTAGTTTCCATGTATGTATATTGGCCCTTTTTAAAATATTAGTACCATGTAAGCCTATGGCTAGCCTGGTACCATTTTGGCCTGTAAACTGTCGTTATAAATCAGGAGTAATGGTCTAGCAATAACCTGGTTAGTTCTTTGAGGACTCTCGGGTGTAAGCCATCTGGTCGTGGTGATTTATTCACATTGTTTTCCCGGTCTTTTTTGAATGCTGGCTTCCGTTAGCCATAAGGGAACATTCTGTGCAATGTCTTGTCTATTGAAACCTTCCTTTTCCTTGGTAAAAACTAAGGAGAAGAATGTATTTAACACAGTTGCCTTCTTTATGTCACTTGTAACCAGATTCCCTGTACTATCCTTTATGGGGCCAATATGCTCCAGCTTTGACTTTTTACTAATAATATAGTTAAAAAAATGTTGGTATTCTTTTTACTCTCCTCTGCTATATGTTTCTCATGGTCCATTTTTGAGGCCCTGATTGCACTCTTACATTTCTTATTGCATTCCTTGTAGTGTTGGAATGCCGAAGGTGACCCCTCAGCCTTATATTTTTAATGGATTTTTTTTTCTTTAATATGCCTTTTTACACTCAAATTTAGCCACTCAGGTTTGAGTTTATTTATTTTATATTTGTTACCCATTGAAATATGCTGGCTGATGCCATTAATTAATATGTTTTTAACGCAGTCCCACTTTTCCTCTGTGTTTTTTTGTGTCCACCAATCCAGCGATAATCGAACACGCACAATTTTCTGACACAGTGCACCACAATGCATGCTATGTGCGGTATCATGATTTCTGTGCATTGCAACATAAATGCAGCAGGGGCGCATTGTACTAGAAAAAAGGCACACCAATTCAGTAGTAGCCATGTTTTATCTCAATGCATTGGTCTGAATGGGCCCTCATACTTATTCTCCCTTCACTTCTTTTACCAGCTGAGAGCAAGTTTAAAAAAGGATTTTGTAAACTCCAAGTTGATGCCAGTTTGAGCTTACATAGGGTTGAGTACTGTCCCCATGAGACAGTACTGAGCCAATTAGCCAATCACCAAGTGCCAGCACTAAGAAGGATCCATACAGAAGGTGCTTGGGCACTCTTGCCTGTTTGCTATGCATGGACAAAGCACAGGTAGACTTTAATCCTGCCTGCTTTAATCTAGAACTCGATGACACTAGATTAAAACATTTTTGTCAAAAGTTTTGCTTCAACTCCAGATGACCACTGATCCTGAGCGCTCTTTTGTTCAGTGAATAGAGAGCACTTGTGGAATTTGCAAGCCATCAAGTCCATGTGCAATATAGACCATAGCAGGGGAAGCACAGTGCTGTCAAATATTTGTGACATTCTCGATTCCCGAGGGAGGAAATTCTAAACAATCTGGACAACTCATGGTCTACCCTCTGCAAACAGATATGTCATCATGGATATCACAGACTATGTGCTGTTTGGATATTCTCTGGATTGCTAGGTACTAGGAATCAATAGAATCATTCTTAAAGTGAAACTCTTGTATTTTAGCTAGAAAATACATTTATATACTGTATATATACAGGTATATATATTATATATATATCACATGATATACTAGGAACTTAGAGATAACGGTATTTAACCAACTATTTGATTATTATACTCTCATGAAAGATCTTTTGAGTGCCTGCTATATCCTGTGATATGAGTTATATTCATGTGGAGCACTGATGGAGAGAAAAAAGATTTGGGGATACATATTTCAGATGATTGCAAAACGAGCAAACAGTATGACCAAGCTGAAGAATAAGTGAATGGAATTCTAGGATGTATGACTAGAGGGATCACCAGCAGGAGGAGGGAGGTCCTGATTCCTCTATATAGATTTTTAAGCAGGCCATACATTATTTATTTTTGGTTGAAGTTAAAGTTTTTTTGGTGTGAATCACCCCCACCGAGCTATTATATTCTGCCAGCGGGGAGCCACCCCGAGATACACCTCCATAGCAAGCGGCTTTCTATGGTGGCGCACCAAGAAGGGGAGCTGTCTAGAGTGATTTGAGAAGAGGAGTTTTGCTCTGTGCAATACAATTTATTTATACACACAGAAATATATTACAGGTACTTATACAGCACTGACAATTTACATATGTTGCATAGTCACATCAGTTCCTAACTCACATTCATACCTGCACATACTAGGGCCAATTCACCTACCATAGTTGCATAGTTAGTAAGGTTGAATAAAGAAACCAGTCCATCCAGTTCAACCTGAGTGAGTGTCTACAATTGTCCCTATCCCTGTACATTGCACACTCACATCAGTCCCTACCCTCAAGTAGCCCACAATGCAAGGTCCCCATTCATATACTAGGGCCAATTTTGGACAAGCCAATTAACCTACCTGCATGTCTTTGGAGTGTGGGAGGAAACTGGAGTACCCAGAGGAAACCCACACAGGCACAGGGAGAACATGCAAACTCCAGGCAGGTAGTGTCATGGTTGGGATTTGAACCAGCGACCCTTTTTACTGCTAGGTGAGAGTGCTAACCACTACACCACTATGCTGCCCACTTACTCCAGCATGTCTTTGGAGTATGAGAGGAAACTGTAGCAACCAGAGGAAACTCACACAGGCACAGAGAGAACATACAAACTCCAGGTAGGTGCTGCCATGATTGGGATGCAAACCATTGACCCTAGTGCTGCCAGGCAGAAGTGCTAATCACTTAGCCACGGTGCTGCCCCCAAACTTCTGTGGAATAATGATATAACTCAAGAATTTAGTTATGCAAACTTGTAAAGTTAACTAAAAATACAGCCTTAGAGGATTGCGGAATGACAATTGGGGCTTAGCATCTGAGGCAAAGGCTTTGGGACCATGGTCACCAAGTGAAACTTGCATCAGAGAGCCAAACAGATTGTAATCGAATCTAAAGAAGGTAACAGTATTAATTTGGGGTGTCTGCTCTTAGGCAGGGTTCACTGTATTTTTAAATGTTTAGAATGACTAATGGGTTAAATTAAACATCTTTTCTACCCAGTGATGGTAAATAGTTCTGTAGGTTGCATTGCCTAGGAAGAGGCTGAAATGTATGTCCAGCATATGGCTAGTAGAGCAGACAGAATTGGGGGAGGAAGTCAGCAGTTTCCTTTGTAGATCCTCCAATGTGTCTCCAGGGCAGAAGTCCAGCTGCTTATCCATAAACGTGACGCCCAAAACTTTCTGTTCCTCTCTGTAGTTTGGACAATCCCTTTAGATTGAAAATTCACAGTAGGATGTGACATTCCGCAGTCATCACCCCGGGCAAGACAAAGCAGAGATTAGTCAGTGAGTATACTCACATATTATTGCTGTAAGTTAAGAACCTCTATATCTAAAATGAGATTGTTACTAAGCATGATTTTCAATAAGGAACTTACAGGGGCCTAACTGAAATTCATAGGGCCCCATTGCAAAATTTAGATAGAACCCCCCAGCGACCTCTCTCTGCAATACCTGGCAATGTCAAATCGTGACAATAGTGTCAAGTCACTTTCACATTGGCATGGGCAATCTGATCAGGTCCACCTGTCAGTTTTTCAGGTGGACCTAATCGGAAGGTTCATGCATTCCTATGGACAGGCAGGAGTAAATGGACTTGTGTCCATTTACACTCTCCTACCTCTGGGCCCATCCAGGCCGCTAAAAAAAAATGGAAGGAGATTCATCCTCTTTAGTTTAGTAGGCGGATTGGATTGGAGGGTAATTAAGTGTAAACAGACAGTGGAGTCTGTTTTCTCCTGGTCACCCATAGAGCAGAGGGGGCTCTGTCCATGTCCACTTTGCAGAAACTGAGCGGACAGGGATGTGTCACCCCCCCCCCCCCCCCACACTCTGCTTTGATCAGCAGGGGATCTACAAGCTTATCTCTGCTGATTGGAATGCAATCTATCCCATGAATGGGGCCTATTTGAGTTTAACAAAGTATTGTTAGAACTGAACGTTTTTTGATTATCTGTACAAAAAAAAAGTTATATTATTTTATTTTAATAAATTATTATTAGTCCTCCTTTGTACAAAAAACAATAAATGTAATATAAACATTTTTAAACTGTGGATTTCTTCAGAATAAACTTCAATTGTCTTATCATCTTCAGCTAAGAAGACACTGGGACTTTTTGGCCTCATGAATATTGTGTTAGGCATACTGTGTTAATATCAAAGTGCTCACCAGGATGACCAGAAGCCCTAAAGGCAATACATCTACTCACAGATAGGAAGGATGCAAACGAGCTAGCAACAGCATGATTCCAAAGCATTATCCCGTGAATCTGAGGTCAGATCTTTTGGAATGGAGGTATCAGACAACCCTCCTGGGGGGGGGGGGGGGGGGTCCTCCTTCCCACCCTCAGGCCTCATAGTTGCCCGTTACCGATACCACTGAGCCCTGTTACTGATATCACTGAGTACAAATACAACTAATTTATTAAGTATATGCAGCTTTTTAAGGCTCTGCTCGCACACAGTTGAAGTAGATCTAAACCCAACGAGCAGCACAGTTGCTTAGTGGTTAGCACTTGTGTTTTTCAGCACTATGTTCCCCAGTTTGTATTCCAGTCCAGACACTATTTGCATGGAGTTTTCACTTTTACAAACTGTCATCCAGTAAGTTCCTTTTCCAACTTGCGAATGAGACTATTAGCAAGGGTTCTTGATTATTAGCTGCGGGCAGAAGCCCCACTGAAAACAATGGAAGACTGACCACTTCCTCACATGTAATCATAGACAGTTTGCGTCCAGGTTTAATCATTCACAGGTAATCTCTGCTTGATTGATTACATGCAAGCGGGTGTAGTTAACTGTAGGAGCTGTCAGCCTTCCATTGTTTTGATCCACATCTAATCACCAGGAACCCCTGTTGGTGTCAGAAACCATGAAATGAGACCAAGACAGAAGTACAGTTTAATCACATTTGTTTAATAATAAAAGTAAAAAGAACAAACGTAGTCAAAACATAGCCAAAGTTCAGTAACCGGAATGGATCGTCAGCCAAGCCAGGAGTCAGTAGTGATACAGCAAGCAGGATTTGTAGCCTGAAGGGATGTCAGAAAAGCCAGTCTTTAAACAGGAACGCGGGTGATAGTTTCTTGATGATGTGACCAAGGCGAAGGCAGAGCTCCTCTGGACTGGACGGCTTAAGTAGACAGGACTGACGAGCAGGATCAACAACAGCTGGGTAACTGTGGAGAGAGATGGGAGCTGGCAATTAGCCGACAGCTGAGCGGCCATCTCAGAGAAGGAAGGGCTGAGCCCAGTCCTGACAGTTGGGTCTTCTGCATGTAGTCGCTAACGGCCTCATTTGCAAGGGTGCATGGGGCCTTAGGGTTTATATTTACAATAGCTTAGATCAGCAGGTGACGTGGTGCAAGATGGTGCTCTGGTCTCTTTCTTGGCTTGTGGGACCCCTGGGTACTGCCATATAAGCAGCCCTTTTACCACAGGCCCTAATAAAAATAAGCCATCTCCCTCCAAAGTAAGTACATAGGTGTATATCTGGCATTGGGAGGGGGTAAATTAGGAAAAACCTAGTTATATAAGTTGCATTCTGAACTGGTCCTAAAAGACGGTGTTGGTTACATTACCAACTCCTGCTTTGCACATTTTATCTGTAAGAATTAAAAGAGTGTACCCAATATGTATTGGGTGTTTTGTCTATCACATTTGTTCCCCCCACCTTCCCATCCACACAGCATGCACTTCATCCTGACTCCCATAGTAATGATTAAGTTAGGGATAGAGTGCATTAAAACTGCCAACATCCAAAATTTAGTATGTATGCAAATGCACATAAATGCAATATCGGACAACCCCCCGTGGACTTTCAAGGCATAAAAATAGTATATAGAGTAAGTACAGTGCCTTGAAAAAGTATTCATATCCCTTAAAATTGTCCAGATTTTGTCATATTACAACCAAAAACGTAAATGTATTTTATTGGGATTTTATGTAACAGACCAACACAAAGTAAAGTGGCACATAATTGTCAAGTGGAGGGAAAATTATAAATTTTTTTCAACATTTTTTACAAATAAATATCTGAAAAGTGTGGCGTGCATTTGTATTCTGCCCTTTACGGAAGAGTGGCAAGAAGAAAGCCATTGTTAAAAGAAAGCCATAAGAAGTCCCGTTTGCAGCTTGTGAGAAACCATGTGAAACAAGGTGCTTTGGTCAGATGAGACCAAAATTAAACTTTTTGGCCTAAAAGCAAAACGCTATGTGTGCCGGAGAACTAACACTGCACATTACACTGAGCACACCATCCCCACCGTGAAACATGGTGGTGGCAGCAACATGTTGTGGGGATGCTTTTCTTCAGCAGGGGCAGGGAAGATGGTCAGAGTTGATGGGAAGATGGATGGAGCCAAATACAGGGCAATCTTAGAAGAAAAACTGTTATGCCCCGTAAACACGATCGGACTTTCCGGACAACAAAACTGTGGATTTTTGTTCAAAAGATGTTGGCTCCAACTTGTCTTACATACACACAGTCACACAAATGTTGGCCAACAATTACAAACATAGTAACGTACAAGACGTACATGATATCTTCATTACGAACACTAGTTATATCTCCGGGTCGTACTTGATTTCGAGCATGCGTGTAACTTTGTCCGACGGACTTGTGTACACACAATCAGAAAGTCCGACAACTAATATTTATTGGTGGAAAATTTGACAACCTGCTAACCAACATTTGTTGGCGGACAGTCCGACAACAAATGTTCGATGGAGCATACACATGGTCGGACTTTCCTCCAACAAGCTCACATCCAACATTTGTTGTCGGAAAATCCGATCGTGTGTACGGGGCATTAGAGTCTGCAAAAGTCGTGAGACTGGGGCGGAGGTTCACCTTCCAGCAGGACATACAGCTAGAGCTACAATGGAATGCTTTAGATCAAAGCATATTCATGTATTAGAATGGTCCATAGAGAGTCGGTCACAAACTCCTACCATGCGAATTGCATGAAAAAATCTGCATCCAATTCACATAGGTGTGAACCTAGCCTAATGCTTTCGGTTGTAACATGATAAAATGTGGAAAATTTCAAGGGTTATGAATACTTTTTCAAGGCAATATATTTTTTAAAAGACAACAATACGTTGACTGATCCTCCATATCCAGAGCATTCTTTCACTTAAAGTTGTCTGTACTGGGGCTTCAATTGAGGATGTCTTTTTAATAAAATATTAATTGTCTGGCTGTGCCTGACTGAAGTCAGGACTGCTTATATATTTGTGCCTCAGGTAGTACTAAAGCCATTGGATCTTGACAGCCAGGAAAGTAGCATTTCAGAAGGAATGTGTCTATGATGACAGACTACATATTTCCTATAGGTTTCTGTACAGGTTTCCTTCAAAGTCTTCATATTGTCAGAACTTTTTGTAATTGCCTATACATACAGCAAAAAAATAAAGTTTTGGCTACATATACTCTGTAAAAAAAAAAGTGTACATTTATTATGATATTTGAACTTTATATAACATTTAAATGCAGCTTATTGCTATATGTAAGCTGCCATGTTGGGAAAAAATGTATAGAAAGTCAGCCGTGCATTTGAAAATAATGCCCCATTTTCAATTAGAAATAGATTAATTGAATCAGCAGAGAACTGTCAGTTTAAAATGTTGCAAATGTTATTACATTGTAGCTCTCAAGTAGATAGCAGCAGCAGCTACCACATTCCCTATCTGTCCTTATATTTAAGGCAGAAGAACGTCACCGGCACACCGTGGTTCTTCAATGTGGGTCCAAAGCTTAAGAGCCTCACAGCACAGGACCAGTGGCGGACTGACCATTCGGGCTCTCGGGCACTGCCCGAGGGCCCCATGCCACTAAGGGGCCCCATCAGGGTTGCCAGCCTCAATAAAACCAGGGACAGTATGTAAAAATCTGTTTTTTTTAAAAAAATCCCAAGATTATAACTGCCCTGCCTCTCCAGTACCTTTTCAGTGTGTGTATTCTGTGTGAGTATACTGTGTGTGTATATTGTGTGTCTGTGTGTGTATACTGTGTGGCCCCATAATCTATTGCCTGGAGGCCCCATAATCGCCCATTGCCCATGGGCCCCACAATCTCCTATTGCCCAGGGGCCCCATAAACTTCTCTTATTGCCCGGGGGCTCCATGAGTTGTCAGTCCGCCCCTGTGCAGGACCCCTTCATCAGGCATACAAGGCTCCAAAACATTGCTCTTGCTCTAACAATGTGATCGCTGAATAGAGCTTTGGACCCACATTGGAGATTCACGGTGTGCTGGTGATGTTCTTCTGCCTTGTCTATCTTCGGTTTCAGTTGAAGGTCAGAACCTGCTTATACAAATACAGCCATTATACAGCAACATGTGTGTTGGCACTGTGCACTGGTGTCCTCACATTTACATCCCAATAACTCCACGCTACGGGTAATTGTGTCCTCATCCTAATGAAATTCAGATGACAAGCCTTTCTAGTCACACCCACTAATCACAGACAATTGAACATGTAATACAAACTGTTCAAGCCCTTTTGTCATGGTTCATGGTGAGCTTTTCCATTCTAATCTAGTTATAATAGATATAATGGCTCAGGACAGCAAAGCCATAGGATTGATGCAATCTGAATATAGGAACAAAAGTACAGAGAATCTAAATCCAATCACAAAAATTCTCATATAAGCTTTAGGCCACATTCACACTTGCAAATGGGCTTGACACCCATTACATGTGAGAACCCCAGTGGAGGTCAGCCTTTGAAAGCAATGGGAGGCTGATGGCTCTCACGGCTAATCATGGCTGCTCGCTTGTAATCGCTGGTGGAGAGATCACCTGCAAGTGATTCCATGCAAGCGGTTGTGATCAGCTGCAGGACTGCCTTCCATAGGGCTGCCTACCGTATGTAATGTCGGGCCCATTTGCAAGTGTGAATGTGGCCTTAAAAGAGGAGTAAACTCCCATCTCTGACTTTTACCTATATGTAGGCCTATATATAATAAGGCTTACCTATAGGTAGGTATAGTAAATATCTCCTAAATGTGCACCATTTAAGAGATAGATACTGTACATGCATCCTGTGACATCACCAATGCATGTGCTCTGAAGGAGCGGCCACCCAGGACATTCCTTCAGAGTCCTGTGCCATGAGCCAGAGTCTGCGAACCCGGAAGGAAGATGGAAGACCTCTCAGCGGTGACAGCACGGTGCTGGAAGGCTTTTTCAGGTACCGTATATACTCGAGTATAAGCCGAGATTTTCAGCCTCTTTTTTGAGGCTGAAAGTGCCCCCCTCGGCTTATACTCGAGTCATCGCTGTCTGCCCGCTCGATCAGCGTGTCGAGCAGACAGACAGCGGCCATTCTATTCAAAAGCCGCGCCTCCGGCTCCGCCTTCGCCTGTGATAGGCGGAACACTGAATTTCCCAGCAGCCTGTGTTCCGCCTATCACGGACATCGTATCATCCTCGTACTACGGACGAGGATGATACGACGTCTGTGATAGGCGGAACACAGGCTGCTGGGAAATTCAGTGTTCCGCCTATCACAGGCGAAGGCGGCGGCGCAGCTTTTGAACTTTACAATGGCCGCCGACGAAGAGGGCACGGGACGGCACGGCACGGGACGGGACGGGACGGGGGCAAGGCAAGGCACGACACGGGACGGATGCAAGGAGGCAAGGCACGGCACGGGACGGAGGCAAGGAGGCAAGGCACGGGACGGAGGCTCGGGACAAAGGTAGGCTGGACACACACACACACACACACACACACACACACACACACACACACACACACACACACACACACACACATGGATGGAGACACACACAGGGATGGATGGATGGATGGATGGAGACACACACACACAGGGATGGATGGATGGATGGATGGAGACACACACACACAGGGATGGATGGATGGATGGATGGAGACACACACACACAGGGATGGATGGATGGATGGACACACACACACACAGGGATGGATGGACGGACACACAGGGATGGACGGACACACAGGGATGGACGGACACACAGGGATGGACGGACACACAGGGATGGACAGGCATGTCTCACCCTCGGCTTATACACGAGTCAATAAGTTTGCCAGTTTTTTTGGGGGTAAATTGGGGGCCTCGGCTTATATTCGGGTCGGCCTATACTCGAGTATATACGGTAAGTTTTACATAATGTGCTAGTATGTGATGCATACTAGCACATTTTGGCTTTACTTTGCAGGTTGCAAAAAAACAAAAACACAGTGGCTTACTACCGCTTTTACATGTTCATGTATTTTCAGAATGTGTTTTTAATCTGTTTAAGCCCAGGTTCACACTGAAGTTGAACTCGCACGATTTCACTCCTGCATGTCAGTCCTGATTTTGGCTGCCATTTCACAGATGTCTGTGCGGGTTTCTGCACAGATGTCAATGGAAATCCTACCACGAAATCGCAAAAAGTAGTGCAGAAACGACCTTTTGAAATCGTGTGCCGCAAATGCAGCATCACACTGATTAGGACGATTCCATTGCTGGTAATTGCTGCCGATTTGACATGCGATTTTGTAAATCGCATGTCAAAACGCACCAATGTTAACCAGGGCTAAATCAAAAACGTAGAAAAAAAAAGTCCTTGCACCTTTTTTGTGCAAATCCAATGCAAGTTCAGCCATACAACTGTATGGCTGAACTTGCATTGCACAGACATCACATGTGATTGGCACAGCAATGTGGGTGCAAATCACATGCGATGTCTGTGTTCGCAATAGTGTGAACCTAGGCTAAAAGAATACCTGGTGATCTTGCCATTTAGGTCCTTTGTGACATACGTCCTGTTATGGGGTGATCCTGCCTACCAGTTGTGTTCCTGCATTGTCACCCTCCCTTATGCACCCCTGCCAGTTGAAGACTACAAATGGTCGTGCCAAAACACATTGTGCAAGCAATGTGCAATGCGGTTCACCATTGTCATTGTAGAGAGCCAGTCCAGAGCAATAATGTGCAGCTGTTGCTGGAGCGAGAGCCTGCAGACAGAAAGTGGTTGAAAGAGGCTACAGGTGATCAGCAGTGCTGAGATGAACAGGATTTAAAAAAAAACAAACAAAAAAAATAGATTTTATGAAAAATAATCTGCCATTTGTTTATGATGGTGCTTATGGAAACCTTTTCTTTCTCTCTTTTTTGAGACTGTAGACAACGGTTTACTCCTTTGTGAGGTCTGCACTGGAAGCGTTACCCCTTTCTATTTGTCCAGGTGACCATTGTTACCAGGACTGCAAATGTGAGAAAATCCAAATCCAGGACAGCAGGTGAAAGAAAGTCATCCAATAGGGACACCAGTTCTGATGCAACTAAACAGTGGCGGCCTGTGCATTGTAGGCGCATGGGTGCCCCCCCCCCAACACCTCCGCCGCTCTCCCTATCCTTGTGCCCAGCCCCTTTAAGGACATATGAATTACTATTGTGGGGATAGGTGGGGGGCGTGTATTTTGAAGCAATTGATTAGAGCCAGAGGCTCTAATAGGCTTCAAAATAGGGTGGTTGTGTGACATAGCGAATTCATTTTCGCTATTTTCACACTAATCTTCCTTCCCACCAATCAGATGGCAGGTCTGTGAGACCCGTTTCCCGATTGGCCAAAGCGTCAAGTGATCCCATTGAATGCCTAGCGGCACTTTGGCAGGAGAGGAGGCACGGCATAGGAAGCCTGGGAGCTGGAGCGGACACCGGAGCCACCGCTTCAGCAGAGGAGGAGGAGAGCGAGCCCCCCCACAGAGGAGGAGGAGAGCAGTGGCGGCTGGTGCACAAAATGTTTGGGGGTCGCAAACAAGCTGAAAATTTTTTGAAAAAAAACATCAAACGCAGCCACTTTGCCCATCAAACACAGCTACTGTGCCAAACATTGCAACTGTGGCCATCAAACGCTGCCACTGTGTCCATCCTATGCTGCCACTGTGCCCATCCTATGCTGCCAGTGTGCCCATCAATTGCTGCTAGTGTGCCCAACTGCCCATCAAATTCTGCCAGTGTGCCCAACTTC
The DNA here is from genome assembly GCF_037356315.1 of Lithobates pipiens. Lineage (NCBI taxonomy): Eukaryota > Metazoa > Chordata > Amphibia > Anura > Ranidae > Lithobates > Lithobates pipiens. Next base: position 81,211,813 of record NW_027507758.1, on the reverse strand, counting down.
CCATCATATGCTGCCAGTGTGCCCAAACACTGCCAGTGTGCCAATCAAATGCTGCCAGTATGCCCATTAAATGCTGCCAGTGTGCCCCCTGCCCGCTCGCCATTTGCCCCGGCATTTACTCTGTGTCTGTGGGGCAGCGAGTGACGGCGACGAGACGGGTCCTTCATGCATCTCCTGCCTTATCTCCCGTCCTCTCCTTCTGATAGGTATCCAATAGCGGGGCCTGTCGTTTCAGACAATCAGGTGGCAGGTAACAGACCCGTGCACCTGATTAGCGGAGAGGCGAATAGTCATTTGCTTTCCTAATACAGCTGAGTGGACTGCGAGCGCTAAGCATGGCGCTCGCATTTCATCTATTTGGCAGCCTATTAGAGCCTTACTTACCAGCTCCGCTCAGGCCGTGCATTCCATGGACCTTCTGACGCAACTTCCGGGTTTACCACTGACACAGGGAAACTGGAAGCGCCACAAGCCAACTTAAAAGCCTGCAAATTAAGTTCCTCGTCTGCAATCTTGTGATTGCATAGACGTGGTGCCCAAACACAGTGCACTTAAAGGACATTTCAATTTTTTTTTCTGAAAGGACCCTTTTTCAAAAATTTTCATTAATTAATTCATTAATTTTTGTTGTGACTGCTGAGGGGCTCGGGGGGACGGGTGCCACTGGTAGCAGCTGACAGGCGTTTATGAGGTGCTACTGCCGCCACCTTGTTTTTTTTTTTTTACATTGCTGAATGGTAGTTTTACATTGTTGGACTATGCTGCTAATGCAAGCGAGCTTGGCTTGCAGTTGCAGAGAGGCCCCATTGAAATCAATATGCGAGTTTGAAAGGTGGTGCTGCCTATCAAATTCTGCAGGCTCCAAGCTGTCCATTGAGCTCAATGCCTCTGACAAGAAGTGAGGAGAGGCACTATGAGCTCATCCTCTCAAGCCTCGTACACACGATCGGATTTTCTGCAGACAAAACCTCAGACTTTTGTCCGAAGGGCGTTGGGCAGGATCTTGTCTTGCATACAAACGGCAAGGAATTGTCGGCCAACAAACGCGAATTGTCGGCCAACAAACCAGCCATGTTGCGGAAACGGAGGAGATAACGTGTTATTTATTATTGGCCTTGGAGTTATTGCTTTGACCGAAGTCCAGTCCAGGAACAGGAGGAGGATTTTTGGCCCAAAAATTGGTTGCTGATCAATTATGTCATATGCCTTTGCTGCGGGAGCTCCAGGAGAATAATCTGGATTATTTTCGGAATTATCTCCAGATGACGGACCCCTGCTTTCACCAACTGGATATTACAGTGGGGGAGAAGCAGGTCACATGCATAAGGCTTTTATTTTATTTTTTGGTTGAATAATGATTTGATTTGATATATTTTCGATATTTTTGGATGCATAGAATGCACTTTTTGGTTACGTTTTATTGGCAGATAGCATGTCTAATTGTATTTGTTTTCCTTTTTTAATGCACAATAAAAAAATGTGGAGAATAATACTTGGCTATGTGTTTTACTACCGTATATACTCGAGTATAGGCCGACCCGAATATAAGCCGAGGCCCCCAATTTACCCCCAAAAAAACTGGCAAACTTATTGACTCGTGTATAAGCCGAGGGTGAGACATGCCTGTCCATCCCTGTGTGTGTGTCCGTCCATCCCTGTGTGTCCGTCCATCCCTGTGTGTCCATCCATCCCTGTGTGTCCGTCCATCCCTGTGTGTCCGTCCATCCATCCCTGTGTGTGTGTGTGTCCATCCATCCATCCATCCCTGTGTGTGTGTGTGTCCATCCATCCATCCATCCCTGTGTGTGTGTGTGTCCATCCATCCATCCATCCCTGTGTGTGTGTGTGTCCATCCATCCATCCATCCCTGTGTGTGTGTGTCTCCATCCATCCATCCATCCCTGTGTGTGTGTGTCTCCATCCATCCCTGTGTGTGTGTGTCCATGTGTGTGTGTGTGTGTGTGTGTGTGTGTGTGTGTGTGTCCAGCCTACCTGTGTCCCGAGCCTGTGTCCCGAGCCTCCGTCCCGTGCCTTGCCTCCTTGCCTCCGTCCCGTGCCGTGCCTTGCCTCCTTGCCTCCGTCCCGTGCCGTGCCTTGCCTCCTTGCCTCCGTCCCGTGTCGTGCCTTGCCTCCGTCCCGTCCCGTGCCGTGCCTTGCCTTGCCTCCGTCCCGTGCCTTGCCAGGATCGCCGCTCTTCGTCGGCGCCTCGGCGGCCATTCTAAAATTCAAAAGCCGCGCCTCCGCCTTCGCCTGTGATAGGCGGAACACTGAATTTCCCAGCAGCCTGTGTTCCGCCTATCACGGACATCGTCTCATCCTCGTCCGTAGTACGAGGATGAGCGGATGTCCGTGATAGGCGGAACACTGACTGCTGGGAAATTGAGTGTTCCGCCTATCACAGGCGGAGGCGGAGGCGGCGGCGCGGCTTTCGAATTGTAGTATGTCCGCCGTCTGTCTGCTCGACACGCTGATCGAGCAGTCAGACGGCGATGACTCGAGTATAAGCCGAGGGGGGCACTTTCAGCCTCAAAAAAGAGGCTGAAAATCTCGGCTTATACTCGAGTATATACGGTATGTGTTTTACTTCAAATGACAGTATGGGAGTAGGCAGTTACATTTAAAAAAAATGCAATGTAAAATTAACAAGGGGGGCCAACATAGTTGTATCTTTGATCTTAAAACCTATGGGATAATAGTGTTGTGGTAACTTGCACCAAAAAAAAACAAGCATAATAATATTATTCTTGATTAGACATGTGCATTCGTTTTCGTCCGAATGCATTTTCATCCGATTTTCGATTATTTATAAACGTGCAGAATCCGAAAACCGAAAGATCTGACATAAAGCATTTGTTTATTTTCGTTTTCGTTGTGACAACGGTTCAATATAGATAGGAGATTCGACATGACGCTGACAATAGCAATCTGTGTCCATCGAACCTATGGTCGAATGTGCCTAACCTTATCTCTATTAGTCCAAGATTATTCTACATAGAGAGAAAAGATTCGACATAGAGAGAAAAGATTCGTTATAGAGAGAAAAGATTTGACATTATAGAGAATAACAAAACAAAATGTCAAATATGCCTAACCTAACTCTATTAGTCCAAGATTATTCGACATAGAGAGAAAAGATTCGACATGAAGATTCGACGAAGCAGTCGATCCAAGTGAACATTTATGGTCAAATGCTCCGCCCATAGGCTATGGAAGAATTCCAATGTTGGTTGACTGATTAATAAATATAATTATTACTAGTGTCCAGTGATGTAACTTACGGAGTTAAAGTAAGCCACTAGGGGCTCACCCGCCGCGGTCCGCGGAGCGCTCAACGGCCTCAGCCTTAGGAAAGGCCACGGCTTCAGCCTAGCTCCAGAGCGGCGGCCATCTTGGTGCACCCTCCGGCCGTTTACAATGTGATTGCTCTGTCAAATGACGGAGCGATCACTTGTAAACAAACCGGCGTCGTGATGATGCCGGTTCCTCTCTCCCCTCTGTGTACAGATCTGTACAGTGGAGGGGAGAGATCGGATGACAGCAGCGCTGTGGGCTGCATCTGTAGTGCTCACAGTGCTGCTCTGTGACAATTGCAGTCACAGCCATCCCTCCATACCCTGCCAATTCTCTGCAATTCCCTGCAAAGACTGTGCCATACCCTGCCAATACTGTGCCATACCCTGCCAATACTCTGCAATAGCCTGCAATACCCTGCCAATACTCTGCAATACAGTGCCAATGCTCTGCAATACTCTGCCAATACTCTGCAATACCCTGCCAATACTCTGCAATACCCTGACAATACTCTGCAATACCCTGACAATACTCTGCAATACCCTGACAATACTCTGCAATAATCTGCCAATACCCTGCCAATACTCTGCAATACCCTGCCAATACTCTGCAATACCCTGCCAATACTCTGCAATACCCTGCCAATACCCTGCAATACCCTGACAATACTCTGCCATACCCTGCCATACTCGGTAATACCCAGCCATACTCTGCAATACTCAGTAATACCCAGCCATACTCGGCGATACCCAGACGTACCCAGCCATACTCGGCCAATATTACAGTGGGGGAGATGATGTGGATATTACAGTGGGGGAGATGTATATTACAGTGGGGGAGATGTATATTACAGTGAGGGAGATTGTGGATATTACAGTGGGGACTATATGGTGGTGGAATTTTCACAGGTTTTTGCAAATTCAATTATTATTTGCTGATCCGATCCGTGACTCTGATCCAAGGAGCAATCCAAACCATGAGTTTGGGGGGGACCGATGTACAGAGGGTAAACAGATATGTGTGTGGGGGGGGGGATGACAGACATGTATTGGGGTACAAAGGGGGAACAGATATATGTGTGGGGGGAGGGAACAGACGTGCAGGGGGGTAGAGAGGGGAAATAGACGTGCAGGGAGGAACGCGCCCCTTGCTTACAGTAATTCTGGACCCGCCCCTTAGAATATGAAAAAAGTCACAGTTACTTTGCTGAGTAACTCATTACTTTTCCAATGTAGTAACTGAGTTACTAACACAATTACTTTTTGGGAGACGTAATTTGTAACTTAACTAATTACTTTTTTAAAGTAAGATGACCAACACTGCTAGTGTCATACAAAATTAGAAATCTACTATAGCTTGAAGGCAGAACATTCGAACCGGAAATGTATGATTGCAGCGGCATACAGTTTAGCTGCTCCGTCTAATCTTCCGCCTACAAGATATTCCGTCAAATCTTCTTAGAACATTCGACAGAAACCATAAGCCTTCAATGACAGATTCGACCTTCATTATTTCGGATTTTCGGACGAATGCATTTTTTAACTAAACAAAATAAATTTCGGGAGCAACTAAATAAATACATTTTTTGGACAAAAACAAAATTCTGAAACAAAATATTTCAGTGGGCACATGTCTATTCTTGATATCACCAGAAAAAAAAAGCCTTTGAAAATCCGTTTGCATTAACTCCATCAGTATCACCAGCAAAGCAGCCTCATTATTATCCCATTAAAGAAGAAGAGAATGTGCGCTGCATTTTCAGATTTCATAATTTGCCACGTCACGAATGTTAATTCTCCATTATGAATGCTAGTTTGCAAGACCGACCGATTCTGGCTCGTCCTTGCTCCCGAGCATGTGTGTTTGTACTTTGGACTTTTGTCCGACGGACTTGTGTACACACACTTGGAAAATCCGACAACAGACATTTGTCCAGGGAAAATTTTGAAGCCTGCCATACAAAATTTGTCCACGGAAAAATCAGGCAACAATTGTCCGATGGAGCATATAAACGGTCGGTTTTTTGCACCAGCAGCCTCTCATCAAACATTTCCAGTCGGAAAATCCGATTGTGCGTACATGGCTTCAGTCTGCTGCAAACAGAGTGTGCCAGCTTGCATTTAAACTGACCACACTGTATGTAGCTTCTGACAGGCTGCGCAAGGAGCCCCATATCTCCGTAACCATAGATGATAGGAGCCCCATATTTTGACAAGTGGACTCCGAGCCATGACCCTCGAAGACAATATATATATTTTTTTCTTTGGGCAAATGGGCCTATCTTAAGGTAAGGGGCCTGGAGCTGTAGCTCCAATAGCCCCTATGTTAATCCGGCCCTGATCATATTAATTACCCCTCAGGATACCCTCAAATCTCAATCATTCCAGTACACACTTTCCAGAGGGGATGCCACCACACACAACTTCCGGGTTATCAGGTCGATGGTGTTTGCCACACAGGAGTATTAGCAGAGACTGATTTATGAATTGCCTTTGTAAATGTGAACTTTGATTTATAACAAATTGATTACTATCAGCCCTATTGACCTATGGAGATTTGATTTTTCTTCTATGGTAATAACAAGACGAAATCTTGAGATGTAATGTAGGGCTGTATCATTGCAATACGTTTCCGGTTCGATTGCATTTACTTCATGGGAACCATTAACACTTTAAGTGCTATATATTTGTTATAGCTTGGTAATCGCTTCAATCTGGTAAGCATTCTGTGAGCACGGATTTTGGAGTCTTGGACATTTTCTTGGTGCTGGAGGATTTGATTATCATATTATCTTTATGAGATTCTTTATATGTGAAGCATATATATGGACACTATTTGGTGGAGTCCACATTTTATGGGTTTCACATTTGTATGTTCTTGCACATCTTTATTGATTTTACATGCTTGTGTATAATAGACGTTTAGTATTTTTCTTATTTATTTTGCTGCAAAATATAGTCTATTGTCTCTTTTTTTATTTGGTATCACAGTTGTGTGCTAGCTGCACTTGGACTGTGAACCTAAGTGCAGTCATTTCTATACATATTTGGGGGTAAACCTAGAAATTAACCAGACCGTAGCAATGCATATCCTCCCTACTTTAATGAAAAACAAAAAAGCAGCTCCTTTACACAATACAATACTTAAATTGTTACTAAACCCACAACGGTAAAATCAGTCTGTATATGCAGCAAAGCATGCTTGTTATACTCACTGTGGTATCTAAGGGGTTTAAAAAGTCTGTTTCCTATCTTCTCTAATCCACCCCTTCTTCCACTGTTCCCAATCCATCTCCTGATAAGACAGAGCCTTTGGAGTCACTCTGCATATGTTCAGTTTGGTGTGTATTGCTAGAGAGTTTTTTTTTTCTTTTTGGTGGGGGGTGCATGTGATCAGCACCGGGCCAAGCAGCCGTGTCCAGACAGAGGGTCAGGGGTCCTGCAGCTTCATTGGACAGTCATAGGAGATCGAAACCCCTCCTACAAGCTTTAACCAGACACTGAAAGAATTCACAAGACTGCTATATACTGCTGATGAAAAGGTATTTATCCATTTACATTTACTAAAACTATTGCATTTCCATGTTCTGTGTACTATGGGAGTCCAGATATAGTGCATGCAGGGTCCTGGGTTTAGAAAAAACTTTAAACATAAATATAAAAATAAAGTATGCACTTTCAATTATGTGCAAGTATATAAAAATATATAATGTGCCATATATGTCCATAAATCATTATCTTCCCAAAAAATAACTGCCACACAAAATAGTAAAGATCACCATCCACAGTTCCATTACCACATTAAATTTTTCTCAACATATAATATTGACACCCACATTATAGGTAGGTCAATATGCGCTTTAATATAACCATTTGAAGCATCCAGAAGTCACTTCTCTTTTAATCTTTCATATTTAGTCTTCACAGACAGGTTTATATGATATGTCAATCCTAAAAACAGAAAACACTTGCAATAGTGAAGCACTGCTGTATAGTATTTATTAAACATATAAGATAAAAGCTCATATGTCCATAGTGAAACACAGCACTATGTAAAAAACGCTCCAAAATACCCTTCATTAGAAAGTTTCAAAACAAGCTAGATCACACCAAGACAGCAGAAATGAATCTTGAACGCGAAGATGTCACAAGGTCCTCCCAACGCGTTTTGACGTTGCGCAGGGGCTTGATGGAACTTCAATGACAAACACATAAGGAGAGACCTTGTGATATCATCATCAACCCCTTCCCGCCTGTGCTATAGCCCAATGACAGCTACAGCGCAGACCTACATTAATACACCTACATCAATAGACGTCCTCACTTTGTGTGCGCTGTGATCATCCAGTCAATGAGACTCGGGTGATCACAGATTGGAGTAAGGGGTCGATCACAGCCAATGACAGCTGATCACGTGATGTAAACAGAAGATCGGTAAACGTTTTTCTTTTCTCCTCACGCTGAAAGCGCAAGGAGAAAAAAAAGCATATCAATGGCTTCTGTGAAAGGGACAACGGTCCCGAAGAGGAAGAGGAGCAGCCACCTCAACTGTGCCTACCAGTGCCACCTAGCAGTGCTTCCTATCAGTGCCCTTCAGTGCCACCTATCAATGCCCATCAGTTCCACCCATCAGTAACACCTATTGGGGCCCACCAGTGCCGCCTCATCAGTGCCCACCAGTGCCACCTATCAGTGCCCATCAGTGCTGCCTTATCAATGCCCACCAGTGCAGCCCATCAGTGCCACCTATTAATGCTTATTGGTGCAGCCTATTAGTGCCCATCAGTGCAGCCTCATCAGTGTACATCCATGAAGGAGAAAAATTACCTGTTTGCAAAATTCTAAAACAAAATATAAAACTGTTTTGTTTTTTCAAAATTTTCGGTCTTTTTTAATTTTTTTAAGAAAAAAAAACACCATGGTGATCAAATACCACTAAAAGAAAGCTCTATTTGTGGGAATAAAAATGATAAAAATTAAATTGAGAGCGCTAAAAGCTGAAAATTGGTCTGGGCAGGAAGGGGTTATAAGTGCCCAGTAAGCAAGTGGTTAAAAGATAATTATATAATTTGTTTACACTTGTACATAAGTTAAAGTGCTTCCTTTATTTTTTAAAATAGTAGTTTGTAGAATTGTAGTAGTGGAAAGAAAAAAAAACTGTTAAAAAAAGCAAAATAAAAAATTCAATGCCACAGCTCACAAATAACAATTAAATGCATACAAAACAGGTGGAAAAAAAACAGAATACAAAGAAAATTAATATATGGAATAAATTAAATTACCCAAAATATACCTACATAAAAAACCCTCTAAAGAATAGAAAAAAGCTGTACCGTTTTCTTCATTTCAAGCTAAATATTACTGAAATCACTGCATTAAATCTTACTAAGCATAACATTGTTATATTTTGGGATCTCTAAAGCTATGCCAAAGGAGAAAATGTAGGAGTTAAGTTATTAGAATGGTTCTTGGACTAAAAAAAAAAGGCTAACATGACAAGCTCCTTAAATGCAATAAATACTAACGTAATCCATAAAAGGACTAAATGTTTGTTTTCTCTATAAATCTGGCTCCTGAGCTTACTTTCATGTATCTTGGCATAGCCATGTTGAGATATATTCTTTTATTGGATCTGAGGCATCCAATATGTGGTGGAAAGGATGTTTGACAGAGACTGTACACGATTTACAAAGTATTCCTGCCAGACCAGAACATTTATTTCACTTGATGTTCACAGTTTATTGATTGCATATTTGAGTGCCTGCTAATTCCGCCATATTTTAAGCCTATTTTTAACAGCTGGGAAAATAAACTGATTCTCTTTTAAGGCCTTACGCCACTCAGAATTTGTACTTCTAGTGTAGATGGATGCTGGACAGGTTGAACCAGACAACTTTTTTTTGGGATGCTGGTGATGATGATCCCAAGGTTGTCATTGTTCTTGCAGGATATTTTATTATTAATTAAAATGTAGTAAATACAGTTGGAAAGTGAGACCTTCTGGTTGGGAGGTAATAGTGGCTGATGGATGTTTAGAGGGGAGGAGAAATAACTTTCATAGGGATATATAAGTGATAGGAAGGGGTTGTTCTTTCAGCATATTCTATAACTGAAATACCACCTGTGGATGAATAAGTCTTCTACACACGTCTGGATTTTCAAAGCTCATCTAACCCAATGAAAGGATTTCATCCAGAATACCTTTTTACAGTTCACTTCACCTCTACTTCTGCAAGCTTTTACTCATCCAGAAATTTATGAAAACAGCTCTTAAGAAGGTTCTCAAAAAAAAGAAAAAAATCCTTTTGTCTCCAACATGTTTTAATAAATCTCATATGAACTTGAGGTCATGCCAAGGATGGGCATACCATTTTCCAGGTTTATGGAGCTGCATAAGGGCTCTCTGGGACTTAGGGGCCTTTAAAACTAGATGTACTGTAGGTTAGACAGGTGCTGGGACACCTCCTGTTGTCACATAAAGATGGACCCTGAAGATTCAAGGACAAGTGAGAAGCAGAAAACATCCTTCACAAGGTCCCAGCCATTGTGCTGGTTTGTAATATCCTGTTGGGCAGCAAGTATTTTCTTTATTTACTATCTGGCCAGCACTAGGACATGCAGAATATATCTCCCGTTTGGACTACAAGTGTTGAGCTCCCTGTCTGGCTGGTAGTAAGATAATTCAAGGTATTTTGAAAGCTATTTTTTATCTATATATCTATTTGTCCATGTAGCCCCACCCGCATCGGAGCTGCTGATTAGGATGGGTTCTCTGTTCTTGTGGTTAAAAGGGGGTTTGGGATTTTAACTTAAGCACCTGACACGCCAAGTCATGCTCCTCCATCCCTGTATACAAAATTGAGAAGGAGTCGGGACTTTAAATGAAGAATGTGGCACACAACTGGTAAAATGATCAATACATGATGGCAAATTTATTAATTAATTTATATATAGATAGCAACATAGCACATTACAATATATTGACAGTATTAATATTAACTAATTTGTACTCCATATCATCAAATGGCATTAAAAATTCATATATAAGATCTAAATGTAAACGCATGATTGTAGTATATCCAAAAATCTTGATGTGTTTCACGGAATACACTCCACTTCATCAGGAGCAGATGCAAGGTGTGTTATCTGCAAGAAACACATGAATACCAATATATTCTGATGGTTATCCCAAAGATAGGGAAGGGGAAAGGGGGGAGAAAAAAAATGTCCAACCATAAGTTAATTACAAGTCAGCTCAAAGTTCAGCATGTGTTGCTTAGGGTTAAGGATTGCTAGGGGTGTTGGTCCCAGGAGCTGTGGCAGTGCAGCCCGCAGACATCCACAACACAAACATACTGAATTCTAGGGGGATATAGGTCTCCATGTCCTCTGTTCTTTGCCTTGACCATTCCAAAAAAAAAACTCAGCTCTTGTAAAACACCAGGTTCAAAAATACAATATCATAGGAAAACAATGAAGGTAATACTTAGTACCCAGTTATAGTGCTATATCAAAGAAAACTGGCACCAAAGCAGGTAGTAAAGGCAAAATTAATAGATTCTCATCCAATATAGCCGGCAACTAGGCAAGCATAAAATGGATTACCAATGCTAATAACACAATTTAGCATACATAGTAATTAACAGTAAGGACTAGGCATAAGAAGACATTTGGCATCCAGATCAGCATAAACAGTAGCAAGGCCACCTCAAGAACAGCAGGGAGCAGTAGTAAAGTTTAATCTACTGAGCCCTGGAACTGTACTGCCAGAGAACATTTATGGCAGTGATGTTAGTCCTAGATCGACTGGGTATGCACTGTTCAAAAGTAAAGAAGGACGGTAGCGGACAGGGCAGAGGAACTAAAGGAGTCTTGCAGAATGAATGTTACAGGACAGCAGTGGCATCGCTAGGGGGTGGCTTTTGGGGCTATAGCCCCGAATCTGGGGCCCATAGCCCCGAGTCTCTGCAGGGGGAGGGGAGGCTCTCTGGGGACCCTGATGTAAGTGGGGGGTTCTCTGGGGACCCTGATGCAAGGGGGAGTCTCTCTGGGGACCCTGATGCAAGGGGGAGTGTCTCTGGGGACCCTGATGCAAGGGGGAGTCTCTCTGGGGACCCTAATGTAAGTGGGGCTCTCTGGTGACCCTGATGCAAGGGGGAGACTCTCTGGGGACTCTGATGTAAGGAGGGGCTCTCTGGGGATATACACACATGCGCACACATGTATATTACTTTATATACATATGTATGCCCACCCAAGTGTATGATCTTCTTTACTACGCTGTTATGGCCTCTAGCCCCAGATCTTTTGTAGACCTAGCAACACCCCTGCGGGACAGGCAGTCCTTTGAGATATTCTTCTGCTGGATATCGTTGAGACCCTTTAACCATTTGCCGACCAGCTGCCACAGTTGTACTGCAGCAGAATGGTATGGGCGAAACTACGTTATGTAATGTCGATTCACCCTGTCGCCCCCCCCCCGGGCCGATGCGAGTGCCCAGCAGTCACGATCATGTGACCGCGCTGTCACACGGAGAACTGTGGTCTGTGTGTGTAAACGCACAGTTTCCGGTTCTTTGAGGGGAGAACAGACAGATTGTCTGTTCATACAGAGTATGAAAAGCGATCTGTCATCTCCCCTGCACAGTCCCCTCCCCCCTTCAGTTAGGACACACACTAGGGAACACATTTACCCCTTGATCACCCCCTAGTGTTAACCTCTTCACTGCCAGTGGCATTTTTACAGTAATCAATGCATTTTTATAGCATTGATCGCTGTATTAATGCCAATGGACACAAAAATTGTCCGAGATGTCCGCCATAATGTCGCATCCCTATAAAAATCACAGATCACCGCCATTACTAGTAAAAAAAAAAAAGTTATAAGTAAAATGCCATAAACTATCCCCTATTTTGTAGACGCTATAACTTTTGTGCAAACCAATGAATATACGCTTATTGCGCTTTTTTCAATACACGTCGGCCGAAATTGAGGAAAAAAATATTTTTTTATATATTAAAAAGAAAGCTTTATTTGTGGGGAAAAAAGGACATAAATTTTGTTTGGGTGCAATGTTGCATGATCGCACAATTGTCAGTTAAAAGGACGCAGTGCTGAATCGCAAAAAGTGCGCTGGTCAGGAAGGGGGTAAAATCTTCCAGAGCTGTAACGGTTAACCTGCATGCAGTAAAGGTGCAGCATGGGTACAGTATAGTCTTGGCACTGGTGCAAGGTAGATGTAATTCATATGCTGTAAAGGTTTGGTATAATGCGGTATGGTGCAGTCTAGGTTTAGAATATATGCATTATTGGTGTGGTATGGCTTGAGTACACTTGGTGTCCTACTCTAAATGGCTCAGTCCTTGCTAGCAGTATCAGCAATAGGTAAATAGCCCTCTCACTGGTCCCCGAGATGCTGCGGTGACCTCAGGCTGTAGAAGGTGGACCACCTCAGCTCTTCCCCAAAAGCCTTGGGTGATCGGCGGTGTGAAGGAGAGGGTGAGTGGTTGCTCCAGTCTCCCTGTGACAGTGGTGTAGGGGCTGTGATTTGGGCATTGCTGCACTGGCCCTGTGTGTCCTCACTCCCAGTCTCAGGCTTGGATCTCCGCTGGTATGGTCTCCAGCTGGAAGGCAAATATTTAGTCAGAGGTGCTCTCTCTCTCTAACTCCCTCAGTTCCAAGAGGAAGAACTTTCCTGGGTAGCTTAATAAAAAATCATCTTTCCACTCCTTCTACTACACAATGCATATTGAGATCTGTAGCATAGCTCCCAACTGTCCCTGATTTTGAGGGACTGACCCTGATTTGGAACAACGTGCCTCTGTCCCTCATTCCTTCTCATTTGTCCCTCGTTTTAGTCTGATCTATAAAGTTGTGTACAAAATACACTTTTTATTTTTCAAAAAGTGTTTCTCCGGTGCTAAACCTTTCATCCAAATTCTAAATGACTGCATTTGTAAATTTCAAAAGCCAGTATAAAGGAATAGCAACGGTAAAAGAAAGCACTTGTGGCTTTAAGTAATTTTTCTTTAAGGGGGTGTGACTGGGGTGTATCCTATGACTACACACTTTTGCTAATAGGTGTCCCTCGTTCCCATCTCAAAAAGTTGGGGGGTATGTCTGTAGTGCAAACATTATAGTGTAGCTATTATAAGGCTGCTGTCTCAAACCACAACTCCCAGGATTCTCAGTGCTCTGCATTAAAGTATAAAGACTTGCTTGTCTTTATCTCTCCTCCTGCTGGTTGGAGGAGGATGGTGCAGCATAACATTAGTATCTAAAAAGAGGGAGAGAAGAATAAAGGGCAATGTCTCCATCTCCATATTTCTGTAGCCCAGCACCTGGCTACATCCATCACAGTGAATTTTTGCTTGGTTAATAGTTGAACAAGTAGGAAAAAAATTGCTCTTACACAGGGGTCCTTTGGTGTCTGTTATTCGATTGTGTCTTTGATAGCAATACACCTAGAACTTAAGAGCACAAAATGCCAGACAAAACCACTAAATGCAGTTTAAAATAGTGCAATATTGCAATATTTTGCAATAATGTCATAAACCAGTCTTTGTTGAGAAAGCCTGTGCTGGTTTTAATTTCATCTGAGATGGAAGATGAACAAGGAACAAAGAAGATTTCTTCCAACTATTTTTATTGCTTTTCCTGTTACACATAAGCACCCACCCTCAGTTTGCAGACCTGTGCCAGCGGACCACAGCAGACTCAAGTTACCCAATCTAGACTCTCAGAAACTACACTGTCAGCTGCAAATCATTGCGCCAGAAGATTACAAGTCATGATGTTTCTCTCGCAGTAAAGCTGATTTGCATGCCAAAATCACAAAAGAGTGATGGCACTAGATTGCTGGGATACAGAGATCAAGTTGGACTAATTAAGCTGTGAAAACATGTTGTGTAATTAACTGTGCCAAATGCAAATACACTCCAAAGACATGCGGGTAGGTTAATTGGCTTCTGTCCAAAATTGGCCCTAGTATATGAATGGGGACCTTGGATTGTGGGCTCCTTGAGGGTAGGGATCGATGTGAGTGTGCAATGTACAGGGATAGGGACAACTGTAGACACTCACTCAGGTTGAACTGGATGGGCTGGTGTCTTTATTCAACCTTACTATGTAACTATGAAAGAGAAATAGTGTTTACCTAATTCTCCAATGTTTGGTACATTATATGGCCAAAAGTTTGTGGACACCTGCCCATCACACCTATATAAGTTTCTGGACATCTCATTCCAAACCCTTGGCATTAATATGGAATTGGCCCCCTTTGCTGCTAAAAAAGCCTCCTATATTCTGATTTGAATTTGGAGTGTGCCCTTGGCAATTTTTGCTAATTCAGCTAAAAGAGCATTTGTGAGGTCAGAAACTAATGTTGAATAAGAAGACCTGGTTCATAATCAGTGTTTGTAAATCAACCCAGAGAAGTCCAGTAGAGTTGAGACCAGGGCTCTGTACAGACCACTTAAGTTGCTCCACACCAAAGTCATCAAACCATGTTTTTATGGAGCAGATTTTGTGCATAGGAGTACAGTCATGTTGGAACAGAAAAGGACCTTCCCCAAACTATTGCCACAGGGTTGGAAGAATTGTTTAAAATGTATTTTTTATATAGTTTCAAAAAAACTATGCTACTATGTAACTACCAATGCTCCCCCGTTGAAACCACCACCTGTGGAAGTGAATTCCACATCCTTGCCGCTCAAAGAACCCTCTACTACGTACTCTAAGGTTAAACCTCTTTTCTTCTAATCGTAATGAGCGGCCACGTGTCTTATTAAACTCCTTTCCACTGAAAAGTTTTATCCCTATTGTGGGATCACCAGAGAGAATAAGTTCAGTGCTCGTAACTATTGTATTAACAGTACTTTTCACAGGAAACACATGAACTCAGTAATTTGGAGAGGTGTGCACATGCTTTGCCCATATTGTTTTGGTGTGGTGGTCAGGTGTTCACAGTAGACAAGAATGCCTTCAATTACAAAGAAATGAATATCTTCTTTACAGTTTTATGGCACAGTATAATATTTTGCCAACACAGAAATACAAGTCCATGAGGACTGTTTATGTGGAAACATTTGAGAACTGGTATCGTTTTGACGATGTAACAGTACATTTACAGTAAAAGTAATTTGCGCCCCTAACCCATGGACATTTAGCGCTCCCTGAGTCCCTTCCACTTAGTATTAAAACCTTGTATAGTACATTTTAGGATGTGCCACTCTCTCTTTGTTCTCCTTTCTTTCCCTTTTTATCTCTCTCTATCCTAATTTATGTTTTGTTTTGCCCATACCTCTCTCTAGCCATTTTTTTCTTGTTCTTTCTCTCCCTTTTCCTTTGTTCCTCCCCCTCTTTTATGCTCCCCTCCATGCATTCTCTATTTTTATTCCTTCTTTTACGCCTTGGGGGGTGGGGGAATGGGATGAGTGGAAGTGCTGGTGGGGAGTTGAGATGAGTGGCAGTGCTGGTGGGGAATGGGATGAGTGGCAGTGCTCAGGGGAGTTCTGATCAGCCAACTTAGGTGTTCTTAATCCAGGTCATCTGCTGATCTGAGAACTAGTGGGGACTTTTAATGGCAACTCTAATCACAGGTAGTGTGACTTACTGTGTCTCCAGCTTCACTGTGTCTCCAGCTCTGTGGTGTCTCGCAGAAGTGACACCGATGCCGAAATCAGGAAATAGGGTCTCCTCCAGCTCCTCCCATTTCACTTTCCTCACCAGTCAGCTGACCTCTAGTCTCTGCCCCCCAGACATGCCATGAACTGAATGAGCGGCTGGGAAGAAGATGAGTGGGTAGCTGCGGGCTCCAGGAACAGCCCAGCTGGGCTTCCACAGGCTCCATGGCCAGCCTGCTGGGTGGCGCACAAAGGCTGGGAGAGTGGTGTGGGCTTCAGGAACAGCCCAGGATTTGGTGACCCCTGGCAAATCAGTGACCCCTGGCAAATCATCATTCGACCCCCAGGTTGAGAGCCATTGCCTTAATGCATTCTCTTACCATATGGGGCAGACAAAGAAGAGGAAGAGCTAAGAGCTCAACCAGGGGACTCCAGAAAGTAGGTTTGGGGCTGCTCTCTGCAAAACCAATGTACGGAGCAGGTAAGTATGACATATTTCTTATTAAAAAAGCTTTAATATTTAGTGAACATGGCTGTGTTTGCAGTAATGAGTTGACACACTTTATTATGTTTCCTCTACCATTAAATATTTTCCTTTCCATTCTTCTCTTTCCCAAACCTCAATGCATTGAAAATTTTTGTGGTAATTGGGGCTCTTGCCTTATGCGACATTTAGAATAATGTACAATTAGACAAATGGCTTGTGATGAGCTTTAGAGAGTCAGCATCACTCTACAACATGCTGTTCTTTTTAAAGTTTGTCATCATCTTCACCACTGCCATAGCCTTTTACACATTCACTAATACCAAAACCATGAGCTGTCAATACTACCAACATTGTATTGGTGATTTGTCTTCTTATAGTAAGATGGCTACTTGCTGTAATTAGGTCATCCATAAATGCCATGTTTTCATAATTTCCCTGTGCTTAAGTGATCCCCAATGAGTGTTTGGTTTTAAGGATGTCATTTAAGTTATTGGAAGCACTTTGTGTTGTATTACCTGTGTATTTTTTATTTAAGGTAGCGTAACACTGACTCCCGAAGGAGCGGCTGATTTGATTTGGGCCTGCACTCTAGTAACAAAACCCCACTAACTTGCCTCAGTCCCCTTGACACAGCTGTGGTGCAATACAATACAGTACAATATAATATATCACAATATACCTGTATTGTCCTCTCAGGATCCACTGGTACACAACAAGATACTTAACCAGAGTACATTTTACGATATATATATTTGTAAATAGGTGATTACAACAATTGTACTGTTATCCAACATAGATTGACAGTACAATGAACTTTGGTAAAACAGTTACAAACAAAAAAATAACAACAAAAAAAAAAATATATATATATATATATATATATATGGGAGCTCCCCCTACTTTTGTAGCTATGTGTGAGATCTCACTTAAAGTACTCAGTCTTTATCTTCGGATCTTCACTAAGAAGGGTAACTCCATATAAGTTTGTAATCCAAGGTTAAAGCAGTTAAAATTGAATTAAAGATGATCATAGTATTGCTTCCACAATTTTATAATACAGTGCTTGAAGTGTGATAGTAAGTAGGCCTTATGCCTGCCTAGCATCAGTTGCTATACTCTTTCCCTGTGGGACTAGGTATCCTAGCGAGGGAAAAAACCTATATAATAAATCAAATGAGCAAAACCACAGTGCTATCAAATAAATACAGTGACGTAATATAAAGTAACTACAATAGTTATTGATAACATATAATAGTGATATATATCAAAAAATTCTTCATAAGTTTACAAAATAAAAATAAAATAATAATAAAAAATGTTATTAAATGCCTGTAGACATCTTCGAATTTCAAGTATTCAGGTCTTCTCATCCATTTGAACTGCCAGACACAGAATTTCAGGTGAACCACCATGGACAAAATTGTTGAAGAAGACACTGTAGACCCCTCAGTACAATAAAGCAAGGCCAACCTTATACTAGACAATAGCTTGGAAAATTGCCAGCATTACCTCACAAATAGAAAAAAAATGGGTTTGCCAAATTCTAAGAAGCCAAACTTACAAAACCAAAGACCAGGATTCTACAAGTTGTCTCATGGACATCTATAGATCATAAATGGGCCCAAATCCCAAACGAGCAAAATAAACATATTTTTTAACTTTTAGGAACACAGGTATATAAGGAGATGGAAGATTGGATTTACGAAGAAACTAACTGGCTCCTGCTGGACTCAAATTTTCACGATCTACAGTGTAATAATCATCTACTATCCTCAATCTTTATACTCTTCTATCTTGTAGGAACTAAACCTTTTCAAACCTGTTGCTTTATCTTTTGCTACAGAGCTGTGTCATATTGTATAAAAACTGTCACTGTGATGACTGGGCCAATCAAGACCAGGACAGAAAATTTGAAAATGTGTTTTATACCAACTAGACACCTGCAAAGCACAAGTAGAAATAGAACAAGAACAATAGGAATTGGAGCCTTTCCCATCACATAACTTGAACACATCTTGACGGATGGTTTACAGAAAAACAAATTCTTAGACTTTTACTGTTCCCGTTCAATGGTCTGTGAAATCGCTATTACACATAATTACTGTAGCATTTTACAGAAGGTTAAGGAACCAAGAGACATGCCTATTGATGCTGAAACATTTTTCCTGTGGTAAATTTAAATAAATACAAGCACCCCTATGCGGAATCATCGAATTACAGTTGACCTCTTTTAGCAAAGTGTCTAATGGAAGATTTGCTTTCCCTGTAAAAAGTCAAATCAGTTTGTTTCATCGTAACCCTGATGGGTTAATTGGGTTTACTTCCTCTTTGTCTCCCTGCAAAGGTAAAGCATAATGGGCTACTATGCATTCCCCCTGCCCCACCCCCAGTGCTCTCCACCCCCCAGTGCTCTCCCCCCTTTTCCCCCAGTGCTCTTCCCCCTGTTCTCCCCCCAGTGCTCTCCACTCCCCCCAGTGCTCTTCCCCCTGCCAGTGCTCTCCCCCCCTGTTCCTCCCCTGCTCTCCACTCCCCCAGTGATCTCCCCCCCCGTTCCCCCCCCCCCAGTGCTCTCCCCCCTGTTCTCCCCCCCGTGCTCTCCCCCCTGTTCTCCCCCCAGTGCTCTCCACTCCCCCCAGTGCTCTTCCCCCTGCCAGTGCTCTCCCCCCCTGTTCCTCCCCTGCTCTCCACTTCCCCAGTGATCTCCCCCCCCGTTCCCCCCCCCCAGTGCTCTCCCCCCTGTTCTCCCCCCAGTGCTCTCCCCCCTGTTCCCCCAGTGCTCTCCCCCCTGTTCTCCCCCCAGTGCTCTCCACTCCCCCCAGTGCTCTTCCCCTGCCAGTGCTCTCCCCCCCTGTTCTCCCCCAAGTGCTCTCCACTCCCCCCAGTGCTCTCCCCCCATGCTCTCCCCCCCTGTTCCTCCCGTGCTCTCCACTCCCCCAGTGATCTCCCCCCGTTCTCCCCCCCAGTGCTCTCCCCCCTGTTCTCCCCCCAGTATTCTCCACTCCCCCCACTGCTCTCCCCCGTTCCCCCTGCCAGTGCTCTCCCCCCCGTTCTCCCCCTTGTTCTACCCCCCATTGCTCTCCCCCCATGCTCTCCACTGCCCCAGTGCCCCCCCTGTTCTCCCCCCAGCGCTCTGCACTCCCCCAGTGCTCTCCCCCCCGTTGTTTCCCCCACCTGTGCTCTCCCCCCCAGTGCTCTCCACTCCCCCCAGTGCTCTCTCCCCTGTTCTCCCCCCCCAGTGCTCTCCACTCCCCCAGTGCTCTCCCCCTGTTCTTTCCCCCCCAGTGCTCTCCCCCAGTGCTCTCCACTCCCCCCAGTGCTCTCCCCCCTGTTCCACTCCCCCCAGTGCTCTCCAATCCCCCCAGTGCTCTCCCCCCTGTTCTTTCGCCCCCCTCCCCAGTGCTCTCCAGCCCCCACCCCAGTGCTCTTCAGCCCCCCATGCTCCCCACCCCTGTTCTTTCTGACCCCTTGGTGCTCTCTACCGTCCCGTGCTCTCCACCCCTGTTCTGCATTTTGCCCCCACCCATGTGCTCTCCACCCCCCATAGTGCTCTTGAGTCCCCCGTGCTTTCCACCCCTATTCTTTCTGGCCTCCACTGGTGCTTTCAAGCTCCTCCCCCATTGCTCTCTACTCCCCCCTGCTCTTTGTACCACCCTAGTACTCTCCAGCCCCCGATCTCCACCCCTGTTTTTCTGCCCCCCAGTGCTCTTCACCACCCCACACTCTTAGCCCTCCCAGTGCTCTCAGCCTACCGTGCTCTCCACCCCTGTTCTTTTTGGCCCCCCCAATGCTCTCAAGTCCCCCCAGCGCTCTCCGCTCCCTACCCCTGTGATCTCCACTCCCCCCTGCTCTTTGGGGACGGATGAAGGTGCAGGTGGCCAGGGACCACTCCATCTCACAGCAAACAGATCCTCTGGAAGGAGCACTGTCCCCATCCAAAACGAGAACAGACCCTGCCTGCTGCTGGCCATAATGGATATCCTGCTGGCATGCAAGGTACCGTACCGAGCATCAACAACACACCTTCCCACAGACAGGGACTGCAGACTGGGACATGGGGCACAGGAGGGGCTGCAATGATGGGCACAGTGAGACTGTATTCACGGCACAGTAAAGCTGCATTTGATGGACACAGTGAGGCTGCAATGGTGGGCACAGTGAGGCTGCAATGGTGGGCACAGTGAGGCTGAATTGGTGGGCACAGTGAGGCTACATTGGTGGGCACAGTGAGGCTGCATTGATGGGGACAGTGAGGCTGCATTTGATGGGCACTGGTGAGGCTGCATTGAGCTCTTGTATCATGTCTGCAGTCTCTGACCATTTCCTGTATCATGTCTGCAGTCTCTAAGGGAGTCTGGAATTTGAATATATATATATATATATATAGCCCTATGTGATTTCATATCTATATATAATACTCTCTTCATCAAATGTGCTTTAAAATGTATGGTTTTCCCTTTCATGAACAAGAAAATAATGACGTTATGCTGTTGGGCTGGTATAATAATGCTGTGGGGCTGGTATGAAATTTTTTCCAGGGCTGGTTTTTATTCTCAGTCCGGCCCTGCTGGTGTTCCAGGTTAGTCCCTCGGCTTTCCTATTAAAAACTGACCACATTAAGCAGGAGAGCACACTGTGTGGTCAGTTCTCTAGCTGTGCTGGGAACTTAGCCTGTTCACCTCCAATGATCAGCCTTGTCCTGACACCCCTCCCGCTGCACAGTCATTCACGGGGAAGCTCAGTGTACTGACCCCCCCCCACGATTTTATGCAGCTGAGAACAGGGAATGTAATCACTTATAAAAAAGGGAAAAACAAGTATTTATAATATTTTACTTAAATATCTTTACACAAATGTTCTGCCTTTTATTTCTATTTTAAACTGAATGGGCTGTTTTACAAGGTGAGGGTTTACAATCACTTTCATTTTTGCTTGATTGCTCCCAGATTTTTTTAAGTTTGTATTGTTCTTGCAACTTTATTGGATACATGGCTACTTTTTTTTATAAAGAAATGTTTCTCTCTCATATTATCATTTGTTTATGATACTTTGACTGGTAGAAAACTGTTCATTGATGAATCATCGGGATGTTGGTACTGCATGTGCAGAGAAAACGGATTAAAGTCTACCTAAAAGACAAAAATGTAATATATTGCAGATTACTAGTTTTTAGATGTGGTGGCTGAATTCTTTTTTTTTCATGCCTTTTCCTTTTATTTGTGATCCTGCCAGTAATACTCTTCCTGTCCTGGGGGGACATTTTTCACCTACCATACTGTGTCTATCAAGCTAGGATAGGAAGTGTGTTAGGACTACAGAACACCAAACCCTCTCATCATCTCCATAAGAAATGTTATGTAGCTCAGCAAGGTGAATTGGGTGTTCAATCCTGGATGCAGGCTACCTGCCTCTGGGGCTGATCAAGCGCATGTGATCACTGCATGAGATATTACATGCGAGTGGCCGTGATTAGTTGCTTTCAATGAGGCTACAGATGGCAGCTAATCCCCTGCACCCCTACATCAGACTGGCTAGATCCGGCTCTGTATTACTGCAAAATACAACCTTGGATTGAAGATGAGTATTGCCGCCAAAGCAGCTTTGTTTATTTTAACTTTTACTGGACTTTTTTTTTTATATCTGGAGTTCTACTCTAACAATACGTAGACATGGCCTATCTCAATATCTACAGAACCAAAGCGGACAAGCATGTGAAAAGAGATTTGTTAAAATTCTTATATTGTATATAGCTGACCTGGAGGAGCGTTTCCTCAAGATAACTGTATTTCGGTTGTACGGGAGGGTGCAGGTGATCAATATTGCACAATCTGCTGAACACCGGACAACAATAAGCCTGCCCCTTGGAACTCATCCCAAACCAGCTAAAATAATTTGTTACTGTAGTAGTTTTGTTATATTAATTTTGGTTGTGATTTTTTTAAGCCTTCCTGGATATTTTAACAAGTCGGATGTGTGTATTCTAGGATAACACTTAATTGAAACCACAACGCTAAACTGTTTTACATAGCCTTTGTGTCCACAGCGAACCATATATCCCGAACATGTGGAAAGCATTTGCTGTCTTTAGTCATGATCAGCAAAGAATATTAAAGCAAAGCAGATTTACCCAAACTGCTAAAATTATCAAAACTTTGCTGTTTTTTCAGATCTCTTTTAAAGCCCAGCTGTGTAACTCAGCAGTTTAGAAAAGCCTAAGGTCTTGTTCACAGCAGAAGGACTGAAAAAAAAATACATGCTTGGAAGAGGAACGGAAAATAGCTAAATGCATAGATGTAATACATACAGTATACTGTATGGGAACCGTTTTAGCCATGGTTTGGGTACCCCTATCAGACAGCATAACCAAGTTGGTGACCTTAGCTGCAATTATAAAATATAACTTGGTCACAGACCTGCACAATAACTACTGATTGGAGAATAAGGGGGCATCACTCATATAAGATCACTACCACCGTCCCTAGGTCAACAGTATACATTGCAAGATTTTAAGTAGGTATGATGACCAAGTGTCAACAAACTTTTGGCCTATAGGGTATCTTCTTATTACTCCTGCTACTCTGAAGGTGGAGAATTATTCACAAAATTCATTCTGCGCAGAAATTATTGGCTGCCAACTGCCTTTTCTGGATAACATCTTCAGCTTCTCTTGTCTCTATAGAGCAAAACATATTTAGACCACTATTTGACTTGCCGCCCTCTGGTATGCGTTACAGGAATAATAAAGCACAGACAAACAGATTTACAGGTAGTATCTTTTCTAGCGCTATAAATGCATTGAATGCTAGGAAATAGTAAATAATCCCCTTTTATGAAATATAGTTACTAGTTAATAAGCAATAGCAATGTGATTGTGCAATGGCTATATGAATTGACTTAAAGTGATTGTAAAAGATCAACCTATTGACTTTAAAATAGAAATGAAAGGCAAAACATTTGTGTATAGGAGTTTCTTTTTTTATTTGGGACCACAGTGAAACCTTTAAAGTCCATTTTCCCCCTACCTTCCCTTTCTTGTAATTATTATTGGATGTGGTGCCACAGTTAGCGAATCACATATTTTTGCATATTTGTGTATAGATATGAAAAAACATTCTAAATACCTTTTCTTTTTTATAGGTGGTCACATTCCCTCTGTTATTGGCTGCATAAGAGCTGGGGGAAGAGAAGCAACAGTACACTGATCTTCTCAGTGAAAGGCTGTGCAGAGGAGGAGCATAGCTAGATAACTGACCATGATGTGCTCTCCTGCTTAGTGTGATTAGTTTTGTAATAGGAAAGCAGAGGGACTGTCAGGAACACCAGGAACAAAGGAAGCAATACAACAAGATCAGGATACTTTTTTCATACAAATACATGGTACAGCAGGCAATTGTCAGGAATATTGGGGGTAACAAACACTTTAAGGCCCCTTTAACACAGGCTTTCCGATCAGGTTCCTCTGTCAGTTTCTCAGGCGGATCTGATTGGACGCTCTATTCACCTCTATGGAGCGGTGGATGTCAGTGGTGACATGCTGGCTGACATCCACCGATATCCGATCTGATCTTGTCCATGAAATCTAGATGGATGGAAATCCTTTTTTCCACCCCTCTAGAGCAGGGGTCTCCAAACTTTCTAAGCAAAGGGCCAGTTTACCTCCCTTCAGGCTTTAGGGGGGCCAGACTGTGGCCAGCGGGAGTAGAAAATGCCCCAACATCAGTGCCTCATCATTTGTTTTAATTGGGAGAAATCGTACCGCATTGGTGGTATCAATGGCAAGAATAGTGCCCAATTGATGGTGTTGGTACAGGGAATGGTGCTCCATCAGTGGTGTCAGTTGGTGAAAGTGTCCCAAGGGCCAGATAAAGGCAAGCAAAGGGCCACATCCAGCCCCTGGGCAACAGTTTGGAGATCACTGCTCTAGAGAATCGGATCTAATAGGGTCGGATGAAAATGCCTGTGTGAAAGGTCCCTAAATGTGCTACTGCTGTGCTTGGTGTGTAAGAAAGAAAGTAACTCAAAAAGTACATAAATGCTGACAAATATATGATTGGAATTTTAAAATAGATGCTGCATACACAATTTCCAGATACAAGATAGTGAATAATTGTGCAAAAAATGACCAAACGTGCAAAACAATAAAAAAAGGGGGGGGGGGGATGAGTGGTTGGTGGTGCTGGTGATCGCTGGCTTCATGTATGTCTCCCAAGGAGGGGGGGGGGGTGTTGTATAACTACAAGCATTTCATAAGTGTCAAAGGCTTTTATTGACAATTTCATGAACACATAAGAAAATGTGACCTGACACACCAGTAATGGCAGGCATTTTCAAATGTATTGTCTGTATGTTTGATGTATGAGCAACCTATGAATTTATACTATTAATTATGTCTGTTAAATCAGGTTAGGGAGTCTCCAAACAAGACATTCAGATGGGATAGTAGATCCAAATCATTGTAAAAGAAAATTAGGTGCTTTATTTATACACTGCAGTGGAAAGACACAACACACAAAAATATCGAGCTCTACTGGGCCGAATGAAGAAAGAAGGGTCTCTGACTTAGAAAAATCAAGTTTAACAATATATTCTTATGAATATGCATAAGGTCTAGGCGTGTGATAGGTGTGACTGTATAGTTTGGTCCAATCAGCATTCATATCTTCTTAACAGCAAGGGAACAATTAAGTAGGTGGTTACATCATGTGACTGATAGTAAGTGAAAGAAAACAACAGGGTGCTGCTATGACAGTACTGGATCAGTCCAGCTAGATAAGTCAATTTCTTGGAGCAAAAAGGGAGTAAACTCTTGCTTCTTATCTGGTGGTGAAGGTCATCATAGACTGAAAACTCTGTGTCTAAAAAAATAAAACAAGCAAGTGCATTGTAAATTCTTAAAATTATAGTCTCTCTCTCTCTCTCTTTCTATAATATATATATATATATATATATATATATAATCAACATTATCAGACCCCTATGATTGGTAACAAATCATGCCTATATGATGATTTGTAACATGTGTTTTTATTTGATTTACCAATCATGTTCATTGAACATTTGTACTATATGTCATGAGCCTATATATTTATGTGTAAGGCCCCTTTCACACGGGGCGGATCAGTAATGATCCACCCCATGATGATCCGCTCGCTTAGCGGGGATCGCTCCGTTGTCCCCGCTGAGCCGTGACAGACAGGGCGGTCTCCGCACACTGTGCAGGTACCGCCCTGTCAGCTCTCTGCTCTCCTCTATGGGAATCGGATGAGCACGGACCGTCTGTCCGTGTTCAATCGATCCGCTCTGCAGACAGATAGAAAAATAGTATTTTCCTCCGTCTGCAGAATCGGACAGTAGCGGAGGCGGACAATAGCGGGTGTCTGCGGATATTCATCCGCAGACACCCGCTATCCCATAGGGATGCATGTATTTCCGTATTTCATCCGCAAACGGATGGATGAAATATGGATATGCTGTCCGCATGTGTGAAAGGGGCCTAAGTCAATATGCCCACAGATACATTATTGTTGATTGATACAAATGATTTTTTAATAATATGTCCAACATGATTGTGAAAATAAATCTTATGAATTTTGTATCTATATCTCATGTATCATCATTTGCAATGTCATGCTTCATTCAAAGTCCCACTCTCCTTTTCTTTTTTCTGTATTTTGACAATTACATGATGTTTATGCAGAGAGTGAATATTTGCAGTATTGACCCCTTTTCAAGACCTCTTCAATTCACCCTGGCATGCTGTCAATCAACTTCTAGGCCACATTTTGACTGATGGCAGCCTATTCTTGTTTAACCCTTTCATGACTAAGCCTATTTTTGGAATTTGGTGTTTACAAGTTAAAATCCATATTTTCTACTAGAAAATTACTTGGAACCCCCAAACATTATATATATTTTTTTAACAGGGACTCTAGAGAATAAAACGGCGATTGTTGCAATATTTTATGTCACACGGTATTTGCGCAGCGGTGTTTTAAATGCAACTTTTTGGGAAAAGGGACACTTTCATGAATTAAAAAAAAAAAAAACAGTAAAATGATCCCATTTTTTTTGCATAATGTGAAAGATAATGTTACGCCGAGTAAATAGATACCAAACATGTCACACTTTATAATTGCGCGCACTTGTGGATTGACGACAAAGTACGGTACCTAAAAATCTCAATAGGCGACGCTTTAAACATTTTTTACGGTTACCAGGTTAGCGTTACAGAGGAGGTCTAGTGCTAGAATTATTGCTCTCGCTCTGACGATCGCGGCGATACCTCACATGTGTGATTTGAACACCGTTTACATACGCGGGTGCGACTTCCGTATGCGTTTTCTTTGCTTTGCGAGCTCGCGGGGACGGCGGGCGCTTTAAAAATTTTTTTTTTTTTTTTTAATTTATTTAATTTATTTTAAAATGACTAAATTGTTAAAAAAAAAAAAAAAAAAAAAAATTTGATCACTTTTATTGCTGTCACAAGGAATGTAAACATCCCTTGTGACAGTAATAGGCGGTGACAGGTACTCTTTATGGAGGGATCGGCCCCCCACCCCTCCTTTACACTTCAGTGTATTCAGATCGCCGAAAACGGCGATTCTGAATACCGGATATTTTTTTAAAACCGGCGCCATTGGCAGCCGAGTAAACGGGAAGTGACGTCATGACGTCGCTTCCGTGTTTACTATGAGGAGACTGGAACGAAGCCGATTACGGCTTCGTTCCAGTTCCTCCCCAGCGGCCGGAGGCAGCGCAAGTTGAATCGGTGCTCCCGATCGAACGGGAGCACCGGTAACAGCGGCGGGAGGCGGCGACGTCCCCTCCCGCTCCTCCGGCATAACAGCCGAGCGGCTTTTAGCCGCATCGGTTGTTATGGCTGGATAGCCAATCGCCCGCTGAACAAAACGGTACCGGGATGATGCCTGCAGGTGCGGGCATCATCCCGATATATCCCCCCCGAAGCCGAGTACGCAGATCTGCGTACGCTCGGCGGGAAGGGGTTAATCAATGCTTGCAGTTTGTCTAGATTTGTGGGGTTTTTTTTTTGTTCACCCACCTCTTGAGGATTGGCCACAAGTTCTCAATGGGATTAAGGTCTGGGGAGTTTCCTAGCCATGGACCGAAAATAATCATGTTTTGTTCCCCAAGCCACTTAGTTATTACTTTTGCCTTATGGCAAGGTGCTCCATAATACTGGAAAAGGCATTGTACCTCAACAATCTGTTCTTGGATGGTTGGGAGAAGTTGCACTCAGAGGATGTTTTTTGTACCATTCTTTATTCATGGCTGTGTTCATAGGCAAAAGTGTGAATGAGCCCACTCGCTTGGCTGAGAAGCAACCTCACACATGAATGGTCTCAGGATGCTTTACTGTTGGCATGACACAGGACCGATGGTAGCACTCACCTTTTCTTCCCCGGATTAGGCTTTTTGCGGATGCCACAAACAATCAAAGGGGATTCATCAGAGATAATGACTTTACCCCCAGTCCTCAGCAGTCCAATCCCTGTACCTTTTGCAGAATATCAGTCTGTCCCTGATGTTTTTCCTGGAGAGAAGTGGTTTCTTTGCTGCCCTTCTTGACACCAGACTATCCTCCAAAAGTCTTCACCTCACTGTGCGTGCCGATGTACTCACACCTGCCTGTTGCCATTCCTGAACAAGCTCTGCACTGGTGGTGCCCCAAACCCGCAGCTGAATCAACTTTTGGAGACAGTCCTGGCACTTGCTGGACTTTCTTAAGCCTTCTTCACGAATGCAATGAATTATACCCTAAGGTGGGTGTTTATTTATCTCTGTCCTATCTCTGTCTGCACTTAGGCAGTGGCAGAACTATCGCCATAGCGACTCACACAGGTGATATGGGGCCCGCAGCCGAGTAGGGCCCAGTGAGCGGCCGAGCTGCCCGTCCGCTTGGCGCTCGTACAGTCGCACTGACTGTATGAGCGGAGATGCAGCTGGGTGGCTCGGCGGGGGGGGGGGGGGGGGGGAGGATGCCAGCTGGGAGGCTTGGTGGGTGGACTGGCCAATCAGCATGTGGCGGAGCAGAGAGATGACATCATCATCATCTCTCACCGCCCGGCGCCCACCGTGCATCCTGGCAATTCCGCCCTCACTCCTTGTGCAGGCAGCAAAGAGATGACATCATCTCTCTGCTGCCTGACTCAGACTGGGACACAGGAAGTGACAATCCCATTCCCCACCTTAGCAGGAAAGTGACAATCTGCAACTTGTGGCAGGTGATGTGGCAAGTGGACAATCCGCAATGGGTAGCAGGTGACATTGCAAGTTTTGTGAGGTGTCCCTATACCCTGCACCACAGGCTTACCAGGTAAGCATATATGTTGTCACGTCTATGTTTGTACAGTTTATATTTACATGTACCTTTCCTGGATAAAAGTGAGGCCCGGAGTGCAATGACTGCAAGGAAGATAACGGAGGACCGGGCATGACAGGGATGGATAGGGCAGCAGGGGGTTAATTTGCAGGCAGAAGCTGGGAGGAGGAGCTGGGAGTGTCCGTTGCTGTAGGGGGGCGGAGCGGCTTAAAAGGTGGAGGGGGCGGAGCTTTGAGCCAGTTCGTCGGAGGGGAAACAGAGAGGAGGCAGTTGTCTCGCTGCTCCTCTGAAGATGTCTGGGGTGGACCGGCTACTCGCGGAACTGCGGCGTCAGGCGGAGGAACGTGGACCGGACTGGCTGCGGGCGCGGATCGGTGGACTGGCGGGAGCGGTCGGAACGGACGGATCGGACGATCGGAGTGGTGAGATGCTGCCGCGCGCGCGGAGGTCTAGGCCTCCGGCGCGTTTTTCTCCCGGGCCTGTCCCTCGGCCGCCTCGTTTGGTTCGCAGCCCCGGGGAGGATCGTTCCCTCCCGCCGGCGAAGAGATCCCAGGGGACTTCAGGGGGTGCTGAGCGGCCTTCCCGCCGCGTACCCCGGGGGGGGGGAGGGGCGGGCGGGCCTCGTGGACGGCGGGCGGCCATCTTGCCTGCGGGGGGGGGAGATGCCATGCTCACTGCTGGACGCTCTGCTGAGGGGGGGAGGGCGGCCATCCTGCCTGCGGGGGGGGGGTGGACTGCTGGTTTCTGCTGGACGCTCTGCGGAGGGGGGGAGGGCAGCCATCATGCCTGCAGGGGGGGGGTGGACTTCGGGTTGCTGCTGAACGCTCTGCTGATGGGGGGAGGGTGGCTCGGGGTGGCTCCACTTTGGCTGCGGCTGCTCGGGACAAGGAAGGTATCGCAGGGCCCGGGCAGGTGCGAGGATCGCCTGCGGGCTGTTCTACCCGGCGTGGATCAGGGAGCGCCCGGGGGTCTGCTGCACGTGGGGCTGGCAGGGCTGGTCCACATCGCCAGGCTGCTGCGGATGGATCGGCTGTGCGTGTGGCTTCTCCCCTGCGGGCTACAACGTCGGCCTCCGGGGTCTCTTCCCCCGGGGGGCTTACACCCCCGCCTACGTGGGGACCAGAGGATCGCTCGGAAGGGGAGGTCTCGGATGAGGATGCAATTCTGGAGCCTAGCGGTGCTGTCGCCGGTCCGGCGGTGAGGAACGCCCCGGGGCCGCCAGGTGAGTCCCCTGATGCGTTGGCACTGTCGCATGCATTGCAGGGCCTGTTGGGGGGAGTGCATGCGGGCGTGGGGTGGCCAGCGCCGCCAGTGGGGGGGGAGCTGGGGGGGGCGGGCGCCTCGGGTGGGGGGGTGACGGGTGGGGGGGACCCTGCCGGGGCTTTGCGGGATCTGATGGATGGGCTGCGGGCGTTGGTTGGGCGCTTTGACCGGGGACAGGCCCCACCGCCTGTTGCCCCGTGGGGGGGTCCCCCGGCGGAGGTGCCGGAGACGGCCCTGGGGGCCGCCGTGGCAGCTCCCGCGGTGGCCCCTGAGGCGCCCGCGTCGGCGCCAGTGGCGGCGGACGGAGGGAAGAAGGAGGCGGTTGTGCGTGAGGACATTGTGCGGTTGGCTGACGCGGCGCGGTGCGAGGTTTACGTGTGTTTTGAGGGCCCGCTGGGGGCTCATTTGAAACAGGACGTCCGGGAAAAAATTTGGAAGGGGGAGTTTGTGGAGATTTTCTCGCTTCTCCCGTTGGAGAAGTTCAACTTGGATAGGGTCAAGCCCGACGATTCCAAGAAGGAGGACGAAGAGAAGCGGCGGTATCGGCTGATTCCGCGCACGTTCTCCAACTGGCTTCAGGCGTTTGCCATCTTGGCGAGTGTCATCGGTGAGAAAAGCCCCGAGCATTGTTCGGCGCTTTTCTGTTACATGGATGCGATCGGGGAAGCCCATCGGGCGTATGGGGGGGTGGCGTGGCTCTGGTACGACGAGCAGTTTCGGCAGCGCAAGGCGGTGCGGCCGGAACTGCGTTGGGACCATAAGGACATCAGCCTGTGGATGAGGCTGATGTCTTCGGCGAGGGCTGCGCCGCAGTTTTTTCAGGGGGGGGCCGGGAGTGCGCCTACCTCGGGACTGTCGGCCGGAAAAAAGTGGGGGGTTTGCTGGCAATATAACGAGGGTGCCTGCAAGTTCGGGGGCACGTGCAAGTTCAAGCACGAGTGTTCCGGTTGCGGTGGGGCCCACGCGTTGTCCCGTTGTTTCCGGAAAGGGAAGCGGGCCGGGGATGCCGCTCAGAAGAGGGAGGACGCCAGTGATGCTGGCAAGGATGCTCCCTTTTCTAAGTAGGTATCCGGATAGGGCGGCGGCTCGGTTGTTGGAGGCGGGGTTTCGGGATGGCTTTCCGATTCCGTGCTCGTTGCCGGGGGTACCGCGGGTTGCCAGGAATTTGAAGTCGGCATTGGAACGTCAAGGGGTGGTGGACGAGAAGCTGCGGAAGGAGGTGGCGTTGGGGCGCATGTGGGGGCCGCTTGCGGAAAAACCTTGGCCCGACTTGGTGGTTTCCCCTTTGGGGGTGGTCCCCAAGAAGGAGCCAGGGAAGTTTCGGCTCATTCATCACCTGTCCTTTCCGAAAGGGGGCTCGGTGAATGATTTCATCGACCCTGAGGTGTGCACTGTTTCTTACACGTCCTTTGACGCCGCGGTCCGGTGGGTGCGGCGGTATGGGCGTGGGGCACTGATGGCCAAAGCCGACGTGGAGTCGGCTTTTCGGCTGCTTCCGGTTCATCCTGATAGCTTTCGGCTGTTGGGATGCTGCTGGCGCGACGAGTACTTTGTCGACATGTGCCTGCCGATGGGGTGTTCGATCTCCTGTGCGTACTTTGAAACGTTTAGCTCCTTTTTGGAATGGGTGGTGCGGGATGCGGCGGGTCTGGAGTCGGTCATTCATTATTTGGATGATTTTCTCTGCGTGGGCCCCCCTGCCTCCGCTGTGTGTGCGATCTTGTTGTCCACGTTGCAGCACATCGCGGGCAGGTTTGGGGTTCCCCTGGCGGCTGATAAGACGGAGGGTCCGACGTCTGAGCTGAGTTTCCTGGGGATCGTGATTGATTCACAGGCGATGGAGTGTCGGCTGCCAGAGGCCAAGCTGTTGGATTTGCAGCGGGAGATTCGGGAGATTCAGGGTCGGCGTAAGGTCCAGTTGCGGACCTTGCAGTCGCTTTTGGGTAAACTGAATTTCGCCTGCAGAATTATTCCTATGGGGCGGATATTTTGCCGGCGGCTGTCGGCGGCGACGGCGGGGGTCAGCGTCCCTACTCACTTTATACGGCTGGGGGGGGAGCATCGTGAGGATCTGCGGGTCTGGCATGAATTTT
The DNA here is from genome assembly GCF_037356315.1 of Lithobates pipiens. Classification (NCBI taxonomy): domain Eukaryota; kingdom Metazoa; phylum Chordata; class Amphibia; order Anura; family Ranidae; genus Lithobates; species Lithobates pipiens. The sequence continues at coordinate 81,179,719 of NW_027507758.1, read as the reverse complement.
TGGCTTCTTACAATGGCCGGGCCATGTGGGTGGCGGGCCCGGTCAGTAACTTTGATCTGGACTTGGTTACAGACGCGGCGGGTTCCTCGGGTTACGGGGCGTTTTTCCGGGGACGGTGGAGTGCGGAGCCTTGGCCGGAGGCTTGGCGGACGGCGGGGTTCTTGGGCAACCTGGTCCTGTTGGAACTGTTTCCGATTGTGTTGGCTTTGGAGCTGTGGGGGGAGGAATGTCGGAATTTGAAGTTGCGCATCAATTGCGACAACATGGGGGTGGTGCAGGTGGTGAACCGGGTGTCGGCTTCTTCCCCTCCTGTTATTCGTTTGATGCGACAGTTGGTCCTGCGTTGTTTGCAGCTTAATGTCTTCATTTACGCTGTGCATATCCCGGGCGTTGAAAACTAGTTGGCTGACTCCCTGTCTCGTTTTCAGTGGGACCGGTTCCGGGAGCTGGCGCCGGGCGCGGAGGCGGACGGGGCGCCGTGCCCGGAGTGGATCTGGAAGCTGCCATTGGAGTCGCGGCCGGATGGATTCGGCGGTCAGTGAGTGGGCCCACCTGGTTGGCCTATTCAAAGGTTTGGTCGGAATGGTATGGTCTGGTTCGGGAGGCGGGGGTGGTCGACCAGGGCGCTGATTGGCGGTTGTTAGTAATCTACTTTCTGGCTCGGAATATGGAGGGTGGTGCGTCGGTATCTGCGATCGGTCGGAAGTTGGCGGGTTTGGCCTTTTTGTTTAAGCTGTTGCGGGTTGAGGACTGGACGAAGGATTTTTGGGTGCGTCAGGCGTTAAAGGGTTATCGCAGGCGATGCAGGGTTCAGGATACGAGGAGGCCAGTGACGTTTGCTATTTTGCAGGCGATCTGTGCTCAGTTGGGGGTGGTGTGTTCTTCGGAGTATGAGGTGCGATTGTTTCGGGCTGCTTTTTCTTTAGCGTTTTATGGGGCTTTTCGCGTTGGGGAGTTGGTTAGCCCGTCTAAGCACGTGGCCGGGGGGTTGTTTGACGGGGAGGTGCGCTTGGGGGCGGACAGGGTTGGCCTCTGGCTGCGCAGGTCCAAGACGGATCAGCTGGGCAGAGGGGTGCTGGTGTCGCTGTTTGCTCTACCAGGATCGGGGGTGTGCCCGGTGGCGGCGGTGCGGGATTTTCGCGCAATCCGTGTTGGGGGGGAGGGACCATTCCTGTGTCACTCTGAAGGGTCCTTCTTGTCGAGATACCAGTTTGTGTCGGTTTTTCGTGTTTACAGGCGGTAGGCCTGGTTGGGAAGGAGTTTGCATCCCATTCGTTCCGGATCGGGGCGGCCACGGAGGCGGCCCGGTGCGGTTTGGATGAGGCTGCGGTTCGCAGGATTGGGAGATGGGAGTCGCGGCGTTTTCGTTCTTACGTCAGGCCGCACTTGGTTTTACTTTAATTGTAGTTTGTGCTCTTTAAAAAAAAAAAAAAACTAACAGGGGTTTGAACTCCGGCATAGGACGGGCACGGGATTTAGTTTGGTGGGTTTACTGCACTGCCTGTGCGGGGGTGGCGGGTATGGTTCTCTTTTTATGTGGGTATGTTACTGTGTGTGACTTTGTGTTAAGCTCGCTGTTTTGTTCCTTTCTCTGGGGGTTTTTGTTGGTGGGGTTTGTTTGCTGGGGGTTGGGGTGCTTTTACGTTGTTGTTTTTTTTTTCAGATGGAGGTACGGCTCGCCTCGTCTGGATCGTGGGCCACTCCTACGTGTGTTGGGGGGCCAGGAGAGGAGATCAGCGTCCGGAGGGCAGGCAGCTGGGGATTTCCAGGGGGGAGGCGTGTTTGCGGTGGTTGGGCGTCCCTGGGCTGCGCTGGGGTAGTTTGGTGTCGGAGATTGAGAGACATGTGTCTCGGGGGGGTCCCCCGGCGGTGTTGGTGATCCACGCGGGGGGGAATGACCTGGGGGTCGTGAAGATCCGGGACTTGCTGGCGGAGATCAAGTCTGATTTTCTGCGGCTGCGTTCCCGCTTTCCGGGTACGGTACTGGTGTGGTCGGACATCGTGGCGCGGACGGCGTGGCGGTGGGCTCGTTCGGTGTCGAGCATCCAGAAGACCCGCATTCGGGTCAATAAGGTTATTGGGCGTTTTGTGGCCAGGCAAGGCGGGATTGTGGTTCGCCACCGGGAATTGGAGTGCAACGTGGGCATGTACCTTAGGTGGGATGGGGTGCATCTGTCTGATGTAGGGATTGATTTGTGGTCTTTGGGTCTGCAGGAGGGCATCCGAAGGGCGTTGCGGGTGTGGGGTGGCCCGCAAGGGTAAGGTAGTCACCCTTGTGGGCTGTGGCGGTGTGTGTCTGGTGGTCTTTGACGGTTGGCGGTAAAAATCAGAAGTCATCTGATATGGGGTGGGGGGCCCATTGCTAAGATGGGTCCCTCCGGTGTATTCCTGAACATTGGAGGGAATACCGGTATGGTTGTCACTGCGGAGGTTGTCTCCGAGCGGTCACAGCTCGAGGCCTGGAGAAGTGGGAAGTGGGTACCGCAGTGACTTGTTGGTTGGAAAAGTTATGGGTCACCGTCAGAGATCACCAGACCGGGCATGTTTGTGTGTTATTGGTTATATGTTTATGTTTACAAGTACATTTGATATTGCACATTTTCTTGGTTATATATATATATATTTATGGAGATATATATTTATATATATTTATATATATTTTGGTTGGAGTATTTTTGAGGTTTGTAATAAAGGCTGTTGTGGCCATTTTACTCCAAGCAAGGTGTGGTCTCTTACTTATGGAATAACATGGGGGGTGGAGGTTGGAGTATATGGGCAACAGGTAATAGTGGGGGCCCTTAGACTACCCTGGTCAAGTGAGGCCCGGAGTGCAATGACTGCAAGGAAGATAACGGAGGACCGGGCATGACAGGGATGGATAGGGCAGCAGGGGGTTAATTTGCAGGCAGAAGCTGGGAGGAGGAGCTGGGAGTGTCCGTTGCTGTAGGGGGGCGGAGCGGCTTAAAAGGTGGAGGGGGCGGAGCTTTGAGCCAGTTCGTCGGAGGGGAAACAGAGAGGAGGCAGTTGTCCCACCCTCCCTCCCTACTTTTTCAGATGGGTTTTGGTTCTTGTGTTTGTTTTTTTGTCTTGCAGGTGCTGTGGATCGCATGTCATGACAGCGGTGGAGTCGGAATTGGATGCTGGCGGTGTGTGTCTGGTGGTCTTTGACGGTTGGCGGTAAAAATCAGAAGTCATCTGATATGGGGTGGGGGGCCCATTGCTAAGATGGGTCCCTCCGGTGTATTCCTGAACGTTGGAGGGAATACCGGTATGGTTGTCACTGCGGAGGTTGTCTCCGAGCGGTCACAGCTCGAGGCCTGGAGAAGTGGGAACCGCAGTGACTTGTTGGTTGGAAAAGTTATGGGTCACCGTCAGAGATCACCAGACCGGGCATGTTTGTGTGTTATTGGTTATATGTTTATGTTTACAAGTACATTTGATATTGCACATTTTCTTGGTTATATATATATATTTATGGAGATATATATTTATATATATTTATATATATTTTGGTTGGAGTATTTTTGAGGTTTGTAATAAAGGCTGTTGTGGCCATTTTACTCCAAGCAAGGTGTGGTCTCTTACTTATGGAATAACATGGGGGGTGGAGGTTGGAGTATATGGGCAACAGGTAATAGTGGGGGCCCTTAGACTACCCTGGTCATGTTGGAATAACCACTGTTATACTTAACGTATTTATCAACGTATAACACGCACCCCAAGTTTAGGAGGGAATTTTAAGGAAAAACCTTTTAGGAGGGAAGTTTAAGGAAAAAAACTTACATTTAAATGCCCAACAATGCAGCCTTATCAGTGTCATTTGCAGACTGGTCAGTGTAGCCTTGCTGTTTAAAAGTGGCGCCACCAAGATACAGAGCCGGATGTCCTGTGTATCTCGGTGGCACTCTGTAGCTCTCGGCCGTTCTTGGTAGCTTTTGGCCATTGTCATTGGCTCTCGGCCAATGTCGGCCGTTCGCTGTGGCTTTCGGGCGCACTCGGTCGCTCTTGGCGGCTCACGCGGTACTGCGAGAGCAGCCGAAAGTCGCAGAGAGGCTCACAATCGGCAGGGGGATCGCCGTATAACACGCACCCATGATTTTTTCTTGATCTTAAGGGGAAAAACGTGCGTGTTATACGCTGATAAATACGGTATATAGCTATGTACTACATGAAATACTGATATATGCACTTTTTCTGCTTTTAAATATACCAGCACCTGCCCAGTATCTGTCCTGAGGAAGCTAATATTCTCGAGAAGCAAGTTCTTGGAGTTATTACTGGATCAATTCTTTTTACGTTGATACATTGCCAAGTCAATCTTTATATTTTTGATCCAGCCCTCTGTAACTGCTTTATTGGGTAACTGTGTCCATATAGGGTATTGTTTTGTATGTTGCTTACATGTTTTTAACTATGCTGTAATAAAATGTATACTTTTTTTAATGATTCCTCCTCTCATTATGGGCCCATAAAGTCCACCAATATTTTGAGTCTTTCAATCCTTACATATATATGACAGATGTTGGCATAGTGAGGGTCTTCCCTTCCCACACACTTTTATTGGATTGCACTACGTGAAGTATTTTCTTCCCTCTTTTATGGTCCATGTTAAGTCACATGTATTGATGGGTCCAGTAGTCCTTGATGATCATCACAGGAGTGGTTTACCAGTATTCCACAGATGACCTCTGAGTTTTGTATATGCTTATGCCCTCACATACATAGGGGTCATAAAGATCTGGTAAGAGGCTCGATATTCTGTTGATGGTGGTGCATAGGAGCTGACAGAAGATTTTGTTCCATATTTTCACCAGACTAATTTTTTTTTTCACAAAACCTATTTTGGATGTGGACTCTTGACATTATTTTGTGGATTTATGCTGTTGAAATAGACAGGTCTCTTTGGTCTGTTTTTTTTTAAATTGTATAGTATTGCATATTTGGTCATAGAGTTTTAAGAGGCATTTTTTACACAGTAATTTGAATTGGCTTATGGTAGTATGGTCTAGTGCGATGGTCTCCAAAGTTTTCAATATATGGACCACATTGTATATTTTACAAATGTTAGCTGGCTAAAAAAAATGAGTTTTATCAAATTTAAATAAATGAATATCATGAAAATGAAGTCACCTCTTAAATCTAGAAGTGCCCATCAGAGTCCCCCCCTTACGTCAAGGAGCGCCCATCAGAGTCCCCACTTACATCAATGTATGCCCAGCAAAGACCAGATGGCAGAAGTTCAGTCCTGGACTTGAAAAGTCTATGAGTTCCTATCTGTAAACATTGCACTGTTGGCATGGTCACACAAACGTTAGCCGTTTTGGAAAATAATAGATGTTTGCAGGTAAATGGAAATTTAAAATCCACTGAATTCCAAAATGTCTTTTCTTCCTGTTATATACTCTATACAGTTTTATTTTTAAAGAGAACTTTATACCAGACCATTAATTTCCAACAAAAATGTTTCCATTAAATTACACATGCATGTAATGTATTTTATGCATGCTTTTTACTTGTAAAAGGCCCCCCTTGTGTAGATTTCCAAAAGCCCTAAGGCTGCTGCTTGGCATTGCCACCTTGGATGTGTTGTCAGCAGCCCCAGTGAGCTGCTACTCAAGCTTCATTATAGCTGAACTCCAGGGAAAAATAAAATCCTTCAATGCAGTTGGGCTGCTCCCATGCTGCAAGGGTTAAATGTGCTGCAAAGTTACAGTCTAGGGCAGGGTTTTTCAAGCGGGGGGCCGCTAAGAGTCCTCAGGGGTGCTGCAGCCACATCCCAGTCTGGGTGCTACTTGTGTTAATTCCAGTGCAGTGCGACACTGCAAGAGAGAGAGCACAGTTGGTACAGCTCTCTCTTCTTCCCTGCAGCTATATGTACTATTTTCGGCATAGCAGCTCAGATAGCCAGAACAACTTGTCACAATTTTTTGGCAGTGTTGAATTGTAAGTCGTGTTAACTTGCTGCACATTTTTACTGGGAAGTTGTACACTTGCAGAGCACTTGAAGCACAAGTTCTAGTTGACACTTTTCCATTTGCATGACAAGTCTCTAGCAAGAGCAAAGTTGCAGTGGTGAGTCTACAACAAGAGCTCTGCAAGTCACAGTGACCCCTGTGGTGGGATGAGTATTGGAAAACATAACTAGAACTTGCAGCAGACTTGCAAAATGTTTACAAAAAAAAGTTGATCTGGAGTCACGCAATTCAGGTTTGCTGCAATTGTGCAACAAACTTGTGAAGCCTGGCAAGTCTAGCAATAGCTTAGCAAGTCATTTTCAGACTTGCAGCTCAACTGATTGCTATCTGGGAGAAAGCTGTGCAGCCACCTGTCTGTGTTCTAACAACCGATGATGTTGCACTCCATGGCAATGAAAACATACAGCCCACACAATACATGGGAGTTAAGCAAAAACACCCACATTTGTGCAAGGAGGATAAAAATTCAGCCACAGTGACCCCCTGTGGTGGGATGACTATGCACAACATAACTGAACTAGAACGAAAATTCATCTGCAGTCATGCAATGTGGACTTGCTGCAATTGTGAAACAAACTTGTGAAGCCCGGCAAGTCTAGCAATAGCTTAGCGAGTCATCGCTTCTCGGCCTTTTGGCTAAGATCAAGTGTAGTATCTGTTCTTATCAGTTACCAGTAGGTGGTGCTTGCTTCTGTCCCTGTTCTACGGTGAGGTGGAGCAGGGGTGGCGGTTGCTATGCAAAGCCTGCTGGTGCGAAGGTGACCTGGAGCAGTTCGTAGCCAAAAGGGAAGCCTTCTGATGAGGATGGAGAACCACTGGTCGGCGCCAGGGGAGGGGACCCTGGCCTTCTGGCTTGGATTGTAGCAGCTTTAGCTCCGATCAGTTTTTCGGGAGGGAACGTTTGTTCCCCTTTCTCCCACCGGGGGAACGGCCTGTACTTCCCGAATGTAATTAGGTAGGAGTGATGGGAGCGAGGGTGTGACCTGATGGTAAAGGGTCTCACTAAGCTCCTGGATCTCCATGCCTTTCTGGCCGGGGTGGGGGCTGTCGTGGTCTGGACTCGGGGATGCTTTCTGTTGAAAAGCCCATGGTGATGTGCTCCTGGAGTGGCAGTCCAGGGGTGCCTTATATTCACTGTGCTTGCACTTTGATATCTGGGACCTTGGTCACGTCACCAGACAACATGCTTTATTACACCTGCCTCTAGGGCCCGGCCTTTTGGCTAGGACCAGAGGAATTTTTGATGCTTGGCCATTGTATTACACAATGGTCACATTTTCACCCTCCTCTTCACTATCCCTTTCCTCACTTTTTATTTATTTTATTTGTGTTTGTGTGTCACGTTTGTCACTTCACGTTTTGATGAGTAGGGTGTCGGTCCGCCAACCTATCCTGAAAGTCTTGTGGGAGGGTGGACATAGGCCTTCTGGCTTGGTCTGCCCTCTATTGGGGGGCCTACCTTCGGGGAAGCCCCATAGTACCTAGGAGGTTCTGTTTCGGCAGACCTCCCGGGGAAAGGAGGTTGTCCGGCTTTGGCTGGACGACCACTGATGAGTCTGGTACCTCAGTCCCTGTCTGGAGCCTAACGCCCCGGGGGATCAGGGTATGGTCCTTCCTAGGGAGGACATCAGACACCCGTCTGCACTTTTTAGTGTTTGACTCTTTATGTGTGTGCACTTTTTTTTTATGCACCAGGTGGAAGTTTTTTTGGGTGTGTTTTGCACGCCATGGGTTTTTTCAATCAAAAAAATTGCTTAGCGAGTCATTTTCAAACTTGCAGCACAATTGCTTGCTATCTGGGATGCAGAAGAACAGTCAACTGCCAGATCGTAGGGGAAAAGAGGAACCTAGACATAAATGAGCATTAACCTTTGCAGTGCAGGGGTTCTATTTTTCACACTGCACCCACCGCGCACCACTGATGTGTTGTGATGTGAAGAGGGCACATAGAAAACAATAGTTTTCTGTATGCCATAGCCGTGAGCTGTGGCGTCTTATCCAGAAAACCACAGGTCACCATGTATAACAGTGTTTCTCAACCGGGAGTTCCACAGGAAATCTATATTATGGTGGATGTATACCGCCAATCTTGACGCTCAGCGTGCATGAATATCCAATGGTACCTCTTTAGTTCTGGCTCCTATAGGCTCAGGAGGCAGAGCAGGGGAGGAGTGCAGAGAGCAGGAACAGGAGCCGAAGAAGGATGAGGTCTTATATGGCAGCGTTGACCAGACAGGAACAAGTGGCTCGATCCGAAGGTGAGCTCTTACAGCGGCTCTCTGCCTCCCCTCTGCGCTGTGCAATGTGGTCTGATTGCTCTCTGATTCGCCTGCACTCTGCATTACCACAGCTATAAGAATCGTATACCTGCAGCAATGCAGAGTGCAGGAGGGACAGAGAGCAATCGGAGCACGTGGCTGGAGGTTAGAGCTGGTGGGGGGGGTGTGGATGGACAGAGCTGGCAGGGGCACATGGGCACTGGTATGCTGCATGTCAGGGCTGGTACAAGGGCGGGGCCTAGCGGGTGCTGAGGGCAGTGCTGAGCCGCTCCTCACTGACAGGAGTGATTGGGACACCTGCTGTAAAGGAGGACTCCGATTAGGATACCTGCTGTAAAGGAGGACTCTGACTGGGACACCTGCTGTAAATGGGGCTCTGATTGGGACACCTGCTGTAAAGGAGGACTCCGATTAGGACACCTGCTGTAAAGGAGGACTCTGACTGGGACACCTGCTGTAAATGGGGCTCTGATTGGGACACCTGCTATAAAGGAGGACTCCGATTGGGACACCTGCTGTAAAGGGGGGCGGGCTCTGATTGGGACACAAAACCGTTTAATTTCAATTGAAGATTAAATTTGTGTGTGCTTATCTCAAGTTGGACCCAGAATTGATTGTCTGTGCAGAAAAAAGCAAGCCCAAGGTTCAATTTAAGGAAGTAAATGATACGGTTTCTTTAATGCTGTTATATCTACAGCTCGTTGATCAGACCCAGTGCATCAGTGAGGTGTAGATCTGAATTTTTTTTCAGGGGTTCGTCGAGATCTCACACTGATGTATAATGTGCCTAAAGAGGCAGGGTTTCTTTAAAATGTGAGTTTCCTTGAAATAACAAGGCAAATTTTCCTGGAAAAATGCAGAATGTTGAAGTCCATCTGTCTCTCTTATCAGTGATATGGGGGGAGTAGTAATGATTCCTTTGGGTGTTACAGCTAAGTTAAACTACTGGAATTCTTCCTTAATGAGGTGAGGGCTGAGTTTGGGCTGGTGAAACTGGATCATGGACAGAGAGAATTCCACAGACACGCAGAAATCAATCCAGGAGGATTTACATGTGGCAGGTAGGATGATAACCATCGGGTCAGCAGATGGAGGAGGCTGTCACAGCCACAGCCCAAACGTAGGAGGACTCGAGCAATGGATGGCCTAAAACACATCTAAAAAATGTGAGAACCTCTACGAATATCACAGGTGTTTAAATTTAGGGCTGTGGGATGCGAGCGCATATTTCACATATCGTATGGACTGGGGGAGAAAATAAACGTGTCATATAAATGAATACACAAGTGAATATTTGCTGAAATGCCAGTCGGAAAATATGCAAGCTTGAAAGCCTGCAGGAGAAATTTATGGTCTAAATTATTAGTGCACTTTCTGCAAAAAGGGACAAAAAGACTAGTGTAAATAAACACACAACAGTTTTTGACAATCTCTTTATTAAAAAAATAAATAAAAAAATAAAATAAAAAGCTACATGCCAAACCCAACTTCTCCTGTCTCTTGCTGCCACCCAGTGAAATTTCAATTTTTTTCCTCTGCTAAAGTAAACAAAGGGACAGTGCCATCCAGTGATGTCATCTGGTGACCCCACCCCTTTGTTTACTTTATTGGCTGGGCCAAAGAGGGAGAAGAGGAGCTGTAATTTGGCCCCGGTGAACAACTGGATCCTCAACAACCAATGACTCATCCCAGTTGATGATAAGGATAAGTCACTAGTTGTTAGGACACCAGCAGATCCTAAAAACCAAAGCAAAAACGGATGTAAAAACGGGCCGATTGTCCGTTTACATCTATTTGTGTCTGCTTCCTTTATTTTAAATTGAACAAAAACTGAGACTTGTTCTGTTTAAAAAAAATGGACCTGAACAGATATGGATGTAAACGGATCATCATCCCTTTATATCCATTTGCCCATAGGAATGCATTGCTGTCCTGTTGGTAGGTACTACTGTGTCACATTTCAGAGATCCTGCCTTCTGAACTACAGCTATGTTGAGCCGAGACGTTTCAGAAGGTGGCATCAGTACTGGAATCACTGCTTGCAGGAAGCAAGGTACCATGGGATATGTAGTCCAGAAAACCTGAAAGTAAACAGCAGAGCAGTAACTGCAACGCATACAGGGAATCCAGAAAGTTGTGGAAAGAGACAGCCGGCAGACAGGCAGCAGTCACAACATGAAAGGAGATTTTTCAAGAAAGCTTATATAGGATTGTCAAAAATAACAAGTGTTTGTTTGGTTACAATTAAGATGTTCAAAATGAAAAAGTATGCTGTGGCCACGGATTTCTGAATCACTTACGGTTTGTTTACATTAGAGGACTGGCAGGCAGGCAGCCAAGATTCCACCGTCATAGAAAGGACTGGCGTGTGGAAGAAGTAGTAGGACACCCAATCAGGTTATGTCCTGACAAGGAGCCTGCTGATAGGAGAAGAAAGCAGAGTGACCAAGAGATGAGCTAATCATTGTACTGCTTCTCCTTTCCCGGTCCAGTCACAGGCTAGGGCGAGTCTAGGATGACCTGGGCCCATAGGATGGTGGTTGAATGATACTGACAATTAGACTAAGGGCATCGAAGGGGCAAAAAAATATATATACACCATGCTTGGTTGCTCTTAAATGGAAGAAACGAGAGCCTCCCTCTGTTCAATTTGTACTCCAGGATCCAAAATGTGAAATGGATGAAATACTTGACTGCTTTGCTAAATGACTCCCTTGATGCTCATAACCAAGTCTGAGAATTGTGGGATCTCTTGGAAGCTCCTCCAACCTGATGTTTCCCTACATAAGTGACTCGGTGTGGATGGCGACTTTGGACTTCAGAGGGTTCCTAATAAAGGTGGATGTCATTTACTGCCGTCTCCCCTTCCGTTTTCTCTTCTTCTTGCATCTTCTTCTTCTTGTATCTTTTTGTTTTATATTATTGTGCTTAATACTGCGCCTTTTCCCAACTTGGTTGCTCGTAACTGTGAGCCTGGGATTAAGTTGAGATACTGGTACTCTGAGCCGTTATTACTAGACTTGATGTTAATAAATGTTATATTCTAGACATGTGTGGTTCTTTTCATTCTGAATTAATAATATTCAGAGATTCGCATATATCTGAATACCCAAATTACAGCATAAACAAAGTTTACCGAATGCTCCAAATAACAAAATAAAATTCATCGCTATTTCTGAAATTCAAATTGAAATTCAAATAGAATTTTACATTGTGTCCATTCAAAATTAAACTGTACACATATTTCTGAAATCAAAGACTGTGTTTATTAGAGTACCATTCTGAAATAATGCTGCTTTTTTAAGCCAAAAAAGCGATTTAAAAAGTCATTGTAATCATTTGCTGAAGATGTTTTTTTTTTTGTTTGTTCACTTTGCCGCACACATTTGAATCGAAAACATTTTTTTTTTCAAATTGGTCGAGTCGAAAAAATGTTATTGATTCAAATTCGAATACGAATTGAACGAATCAACCGAATTTGACGGAACTAGATGAATGAATCTAAACAAAATGATACACAAGTAACTTTTTTGTCATGCATATGTCTATTATATCTATGGGATATATTTATCCTAATTAAGCTTTACCATTGTATGCTCTGTAAGTTGACACTTTATGGCTTTTTAAAACTAAAAGTCTTGTACACTTCTGTGTTTAATATTGAAAATGAATAAAAACTGTCAGTTTAAAAAAAAAATAAATAAATAAATATATATATATATATATATATATATATATATATATAGTGGAGGCAATCTGTAAGGGCGAATGTCGCAGCAAAAGGTGGATTTGTTATTTTATCTTTGAATTGGCCTATTGCTTTTATTTTTCTAGTTTCGGCCGGAGCTGTGCTTTAAACCCCAAGATTTAGAACAAAACACTGATCTAGTACAAAGCTAAGAGCATGAAGGATAAAAAAAAATAGGTTGCTACAGTTTTTGTCTTTTTCGTCAGCTAGAATTCAGACTTCAGAAGTCTTTTTTTGTTTCCTTCTAGTGTAAAACATTTTTGTTCTGGTCTTGCCATATATATTTTCATGACGCCACAGGGATCTGGGTCACATCCAGTTCAGTACAAGTGTGTTAATATAACTCGTTGACGCGAGTAGATTCTGGGAGGAAATTTATCATCTCCTGCTGGGTAACATCAGCCTGAAAGGAATGTGGGGCCGGATAAACAGTTACTGGTAACATCTCCACTCCTAGATGTTTTATGTGGTCTCCATAATGGAGGCGCTGCTTGGCTAGGCTTTTAAATGAGACCGGTCACCTCCTTTATGACCGCATTAAGGTCTTGAGTATATCAAAAATAGATTTGTCTAAATGATTGGATGAATGGGAAAGGAATCTGGGTAAATATTGCAATTACAACATCATCACTCTTCACAAAGTTACAGCAGTCGGGAGAGGTTGTCATTCCACGCAGCTTCTGCAAAATTTTGTCCTTCTAGCGAGTGTACTATTTTTGGGGTACTCTAGTCAATCCACTAAAGGCCTACTAAAACACAGATTGCTATACGTTAGCTGTATTTCTAATTCAGTGCAGCCAGTTTTGTGATTCAACAAAGCACAAGAAAAAAAAAAGGCTAACTAGATGGATGGTATGCTGGGAAGTTTTTGTATTGGTCAGTATTGTGATTTATTTTACCATTATTTCATAATCCTGGTACATCAGTTTTTACTCCTGGAAGTCTTGCACTGTTAGATCATAGTGCAGGCCGCCCAGCGTGATAAGTAAGTATAAAACAATGGGGGCTATTTACGAAAGGCAAGTCCATTTTGCACTGAATGTGCACTTGGAAGTAAAGTCACTGTAGATCTGAGGGGGACATGCAAGGAAAATAAAAAACAGCATTTTAGCTTGCACATGATTGGATGATGAAATCAGCAGAGCTTCCACTCATTTCAGATCTACCCCTTAAATTTAGAGCGACTGCACTTTCAAGTGCACTTGCAGTGCAAAGTGGATTTGCCTTTCGTAAATAACCCCCAATGTGTTTGTCTAACACTTCTACCTGACACTTGCTAACTTGTACTCAGCACAAAAAGTGATTGTAAACAATTGATTTTTTGTATTTAAAATAAATTATGTTATACTTACCTGCTCTGTGCAATCATATTTCACAGAGTAGCCTCTTACTTCTTCTGGAATCCCCACCTGTGCTATCTGCTCCTTCTTTTTATAAGTGCCCCCTCATCAAGCCTGTGCGGGTGCACTCCTGAGCCAGGCTGTGTTCATTCACAGACACACATATCGCAGCTTGACCACACCCTCCTCACAGGATTTGACTGACAGCAGTTGGAGCCTATGGCTTCTGCCTGCATTCTCTGTGAGAAGAGAAAGAGAGGAGAGCAGTGCTGCAGATGGGACAGTGCTGGATCAGTAGAGGTGTCAAGTGAGTGCCGGCCACCGACCCGCATGGAATAAAAACTCGGCAGCTCACTGAACATGACAGTTCCCGTCACTTGACACTCGCTGAATGACGGAGGACTACTTTCCCCAATGTTAAAAAAACAGGGACAGGGTCACTCGACACATGCCACCCCTGAGACAGTGTCCTTTGAATTCATAGGAGGCAAAGTCACCTGGTGACATCACCAGTTGACCTTGCCCTCTATGCCATCATGGGGCAGGGGATATGTCATCACAGGGGGCAGAGCCACCCAGTGATCTCACTGAGTGACCCCTCCCCCATGATGCTATGGAGTGAGGTCCTGAATGACCAACCTTTTTCTTTAATTAGTTTAGGGCCAGTTCACCAGACCCTACCATATAAGACCCTTGAGAAATCCTACACCAAAAAAATAAATAAATAAATAAAAACGACATGGGGTCCCCCCCAAATCCACACCAGACCCTTTTCCAAGCATGACATCACAAGGGGTGGAGTCTCATGGCGAGGTCACCAGATGGCCACACCCCATGGCTATATAAGACCGGGCAGAGAGCAGAGATGACACAAAGGTGAGAGCCAGGTTCAGAGGAGGACCGAGTCAGTGGCAGGGAAAATAGCAGTGGAAGAGAAGACAGCACCAGAGGGAGAAGACCAGAGGAAGAACACATCAGTGGTGGAACCGGAGAAAGAAGACATGTTGGAGCTACGATGGGGGACATTCTTCACTTTTAATAAAGGACTTGTTATAAAAACGTTTGTTTTTATGTGCACTACATTACTTCTTTTTGTTTTGTTTTTTTAAATGGGAATGATGAATGGGTAGGGGTACAGATTCCAATAAGCCCCCTGCCCGCAGACCCCCCACAACCACCGCACAGGGTTGTTGGGAAGAAGCCCTTGTCCCCATCAACATGAGGACAAGGTGCTTTGGGGTGGGGGGGGCGTGGAGGGTATAGTTCGGGGGTGTGAACCGACCATCAAGAATAACACCATCTTTCTTTAGGTATCACCTAGGGCAGTGATGGCGAACCTTGGCACCCCAGATGTTTTGGAACTACATTTCCCATGATGCTCAACTACACTGCAGAGTGCATGAGCATCATGGGAATTGTAGTTCCAAAACATCTGGAGTGCCAAGGTTCGCCATCACTGACCTAGAGTCAGCATCTATCTCCTGTCTTACACAGAGCACGTCCTGCTGCATTCTCTAACCCTATGGCTTGCTAAAAGTTAGTCTGATCACTAGAAAGAGTCACGGACTGCAGCTGGACTGTTTTTTGAATGAATGAATAAATGTAGGCACTAATACAGTTACTGAACAGTAAAGGGGCCTTTTTAACATTTTCTTTTTTGGATACAGCACAAAACACATTAGTAATGTAATGTTGTATGTGATGTGCTGCAGCCTACTGCTTCATGTAAAAATCCTTTCTTCATGCCACCGGATACTGCCCAGAGTGTCGATTTTCTAGGGCTACAGCGGTTAGCAACAGTAGCTTGCAGGGGTGAAGGACTTGTGCCACTTTGTCTGCCCTTTCTTGTCCCCTTTGCCATTCACGGAACACATTACATTGTGAGACACTAATAGGAGTTCTGTGAATGGTGAAGGGGCAGGAAGGTTTGGACAAGTGGCAAAAGTCCTTCATACTCACTGTTAACCCCTGCAGCACCACAAGATTTCCTCTCTGGAATGTATTCATTCTTCACATGCTGTTAACTCCAGTAATTGAAAACTGGGCAGTATCGAGTGGCATGGAGGAAGGATTTTAGGAAGCAACAGCCTGCAGGCCATGGCATACAAACCCTTACAGATAACTAATGCGATTGATAATGTATTACCTCCTCCCCACAAAAAAAAATTATAAACTTCAGCTTTTCCACTTAAAGTAATACAGCCAAGAACCCCCCCCCCCATTGCCAGAGACTTGCACAAAATGTTCAATACTTAAAAAACATTTTGTGAACCCACGGTTGCACTGATTGGCATTTTTGTATGTGTCTGCCCGTAGTTCAACTTTAAAAGAAAGGCTTGATGCACCCAGGCTGTTTTGATGTATTTATAAAGTCATGTTCTGACATTTCCAGAAAAGGCAAGTCACAAACACCCACTAGAAAAAGCAAGTTCTTCCTAACTGTGGACTTTTAGAAGTTGCTGTTAACCACAGTTGGGCGTTAATTGTCCGGTGCGGTTCTGGAAGTGGCGGTGCAGAGACTGGAGGCTCCTGTGCTTGGTGAGGAAGACGAGGCGACTGTTGAAGGTTGCAGCACAATAGAGCTCAGTGTCACCTCCAAAGCTCAGCACACACTGCTTATTCAGACATGCTAAAAATGCCCGCGCTCCAAAATATCTTGCTTCTGTACAAAGCTGTAAACAGGACGTGGGAGACACATTTATTTGCAGCCAACAGATCTGATGGCTTGTAAGAAAACATGGTGACCACAGTGTACCCTCCCCACCACTCTCCTCATCACACTAATGTACTCCTCCTGAGGTCAGAAATCCTAATATATCTGAATTACTGGGGAATTATTCCTTTAGGATCCTCAACACTCACATGTATTTCATATGTGAATATGTGTTGGCCCAGCTCCTCCGCTCCCTCCCCTCTCTACATAATCGTATGTAGCTACCAGGAGACCAGTAAAGAGGAATACTATATACTTTTGAGTACACCCCTCACGTTTTTGTAAATATTTTATTCTATCTTTTCATGTGACAACACTGACTAAATGACACTTTGCTACAATGTAAAGTAGTGAGTGTGCAGCTTGTATAACAGTAGAAATTTGGTGTCCCCTCAAAATAACTCAACACACAGCCATTAATGTCTAAACCGCTGGCAACAAAAGTGAGTACACCCCTAAGTGAAAATGTCCAAATTGCGCCCAAAGTGTCAATATTTTGTGTGGCCACCATTATTTTCCAGCACTGCCTTAACCCTCTTGGGCATTGAGTTCACCAGAGCTTCACAGGTTGACAATGGATGTGAGAGACCCACAGATGCTCAATAGGGTTTAGGTCTGGAGACATGCCTGGCCCAGTCCATCATCTTTACCCTCAGCTTTTTAGCAAGGCAGTGGTCAACCTGGAGGTGTGTTTGAGGTTGTTATGATGTTGGAATACTGTCCTGCAGCCCAGTCTCCGAAGGGAGGGGATCAGCCTCTGTTTCAGTATGTCACAGTATATGTTGGTATTGATGGTTCCCTCAATGAACTGTAGCTCCCCAGTGCTGGCAGCATTCATGCAGCCCCAGACCATGACACTCCCACCACCATGCTTGACTGTAGGCAAGACACACTTGTCTTTATACTCCTCACCTGGTTGCTGCCACACATGCTTGACACCATCTGAACCAAATACATTTATCTTGGTCTCATCAGACTACAGGACATGGTTCCAGTAATCTATGTCCTTAGTCTGCTTGTCTTCAGCATACTGTTTGCGGGCTTTTTTGTGCATCATCTTTAGAAAAGGTTTCCTTCTGGGAAGACCAATTTGATGCAGTGCACGGCCTATGGTCTGAGCACTTACATGCTGGCCCCCCACCCCTTCAACCTTGGCAGCAATGTTGGCAGCACTCATGCATCTATTTCCCAAAGACAACCTCTGGATATGATGCTGAGCATGTGCACTCAACCTCTTTGGTCGGCCATAAGGTCTGTTATAAGTGGAACCTGTCCTGTTAAACGGCTGTATGGTCTTGGCCCCCCATGCTGCAGCTCAGTTCCAGGGTCATGGCCATCTTCCTATAGCCTAGGCCATCTTTATGTAGAGAAACAATTCTTTTTTTTTTTCAGATCCTCAGAGAGTTCTTTGACATGAGGTGCCATGTTGAACTTCCAGTGACCAGTATGAGAGAGTGAGAGATACAACATCGAGGGGGGCTATTTACTAAAGGAAAATCCACTTTGCACTGCAAGTTCACTTGGAAGTGGTCGGTCTAAATCTAAGGGGTAGATCTGAAATGAGTGAAAACTTTGCTGATTTTATCATCCAATCATGTGCAAGCTGAAATGCTGTTTTTTTTTTATTTTTCTTGCATGTCCCCGTCGGATCTACAGTGACTTTACTTCCAAGTGCACTTGCAGTGCAAAGTGGATTTTCCTTTAGTAAACAACCCCCCCAAATTCAACACACCTGCTCCCTAATCACACCTGAGACCTTGTAACACTAACAAGTCATATGACACCGGAGAGGGAAAATGGCTATTCGTGACCAATTTGGACATTTTTACATAGGGGTGTACTCACTTTTGTTGTCAGAGGTTTAGACATTAATGGCGGTGTGTTGAGTTATTTTGAGGGAACAGCAAATTTACACTGTTATACAAGCTGTGCACTCACTACTTTACATTGTAGCAAATTGTCATTTAGTCAGTGTTGTCACATGAAAAGATATAATAAAATATTTACAAAAATGTGAGGGGTGTACTCACTTTTGTGAGATACTGTATATTAATAAAATACTATATATACACTTCTGACTTCCTCTAGGGGTCCTCCTCAGGTTGGCCTGACTGGTGGATTTCTATGGTGGAACCTTTTTCTATACATATCACCAACATAGAGGACACCGGGAGGGACTAGCGAACACATAGGTGTCACCACACTGGAATGAAAAGACACCAGTCACCTATTCATTATTTCAAATGGTGAAAGGACTTACCACCCACCTGTGTATTCCTGCCCTCTATATGGACTTACATCGTTTATCAATTTTGTCATTTTTAGTTTGCTGTTATGCACCAGATTAGTCATCCGCCATATTTGTCAACTGTCACCACCACCTATTTATTATTAGTTTATACTAAGCATTCATTGAGTGTTATGTTATGGGATATTAGTTATTCTATGGTTCTAGATGTACTTATTTTTGAATTGTTGAGCTTGCACAGCATACACATTATTTGTTGTAGGAACACATCCCTTTATATTTATTTGTACAGTTGATGCACCTTTCATTACAAGAACCTATACCCATTGCAGGAGCTGTCACTTTATATATATTTATTTCTCACTTATGACTCATTATCTGGTATCTAACAGTGCAGCACCACTATTGTATTAATACTTTTCATTGACCACGGATCAATTGATCGGTCCCTGCGGCAGTTTGTCATCACACCACATTTTAAGTGATAGCGCAAGAGTACAACTATAGTAATTTTTACATCAAAATACTTTCATCCTGAGGAAGCCGTTTTCAGCGAAATGCGTCGACAAGCATAGAATATATGTAATCTGCAGTTGATCTGTCCATGTTTTTGGTTTGTTTAAAAAAACAAAAAAAACAACACGGAGTATGGTTATGGCTCTTCTGTAATAAAATAAACACATAGATTTGAGATTTGTAACTTTAAATTATGACTCAAACACTACATTTTAGGTTCCTGGTGGACTGGGGTTTTTTTTTTTGGATGATGTTTTTTATTTTTAGCATATTAGTCACCTCTATAAACAGGACGGGTAGAGTGCCAATAGCACAGGGTTGAGCACCAGCCTCAAAATACCACAGTCCTTTTCTGTCAGTATATCTGAGATTGTGGAAATAACCTTCCCAATGTTTGAAACATCTCCGCTGCCACTTGGAAGAATATACAAAGTTTTCCTTCTTTTTTTTTTTTGACAGGTTCCAACGTAGCGATACCCAGTACTATTTTATATGTGAAGATCCAGCTGTTGCTCAAAAACAATCCAACCAGGCCAATAGATTTGCACCCTCCCTTTATAGACCAGTTGGCCAAAAATAAAAATGGATTTACTGTATGACAAGCCCCAAAATTTCCCAGACAGAAGGAAAGTCGCAACCACCTCAAACTATACAGTGCCTTGAAAGTATTCATACCCCCTGAAATTTTCCACATTTTATCATGTTACAACCAAAAACTTAAAGCGGAGGTCCACCCTAAAGTGGACCTTCCGCTCATTGGAATCCCCCCCCCCTCCGGCGCCACAATTGGCACCTTTCAGGGGGGGAGGGGGGTGCAGGTACCTGTACAGTACAGGTATCTGCACCCACTTCCGGCATGGCTATCTGCGGAAAGGGGCGTAGATCTACGCCCCTTTCCGAAAGTCCCCCGCTGCCTGCTGGGAAACACACAGATCCCAGAGGCAGCGGGACCATCCTTATTGCGCAGCACGACTCGCGCATGCGCAGTAGGGAACCGGGAAATGAAGCCGAAAGGCTCCACTTCCTGATTCCCATACCCAAGATGGCGGCGGCAGCACCCGAGAGACGATCGAGAGATCGGCTTCGGGTGCCGACATCGCGGGTGCGCTGGGCGGGTAAGTTTCCTTATTTTAAAAGCAGTATTTGTAGCTGCTGGCTTAAAAAAAAAAAAAACGGTGGAACTCCCGGCGGACTCCGCTTTAAATGGATTTTGTGTGATAAATCAAAACACAAAAGTGGCACATAATTGTGAAGTGAAAAGAAAATGATAAATGTTTTTCAATTTTTTTTACAAATAAATATGTGAAAAGGGTGGTGTGCATTTGTATTCAGCTTCCCCCTGAGTCAATACTTTGTAGAACCACCTTTTGACCAAAATCATTTTCCAATGTCTCCACCAGCTTTGCACACCTAGAGAGTGACATTTTTGCTTATTCTTTGCAAAATAGCTCAAGCTCTGTCAATTTGAATAGAGAGCGTCTAAACAGCAATTTTCAAGTCTTGCCACAGGTTCTCAACTGGATTTAGGTCTGGACTTTGACTGAGCCATTCTTACACATGAATATGCTTTGATTTAAACCAGTGGTCATCAACCCTGTCCTCGGGGCCCACTAACAGGCCAGGTTTGCAAGATAACTGAAATACATCACAGGTGATATCAGTGTCTGCTCAGTGATTGCAGTATTCTAGTCTGCATCTCCCCAAGGTAATACATAATACCTGGCCTGTTAGTGGGCCCTGAGGACAGGGTTGATGACCACTGATCTAAACCATTCCATTGTAGCTCTGGCTGTATGATTAGGGTCGTTGTCCTGCTGGAAGGTGAACCCCAGCCCCAAGTCCCAAGTCTTTTGCAGACTCAGGTTTTCTTCTAAGATTGCCCTGTACTTGGCTCCACCCATCTACCCATCAACTCTGACCAGCTTCCCGATCCCTGCTGTCCACAACATGATGCTGCCACCACCCTGTTTCACGGTGGGGATTGTGTGTTCAGAGCGATGTGCCATTTTAGTTTTTTGCTTTTAGGCCAAAAAGTTCCATTTGGTTTCATCTGCCCAGAGTACCCCACATGGCTCCACGCAAACTGCAAACATGACTTTCTTCTTGTCACTCTTCCATAAAGGCCAGATTTGTGGAGTGCACTACTAATAGTTGTCCTGTGGACAGATTCTCCCACCTGAGATGTGGATCTCTGCAGCTCCTCTAGTGTTACCATGGGCCTCTTGACTGCTTCCCTATTTAATGCTCTTCTTGCCCGGCCTGTCAGTTTAGGACGATGGCCATATCTTCGTAGGTTTACAGTTGTGCCATACTCTTTCCAGTTTAGGATGATGGATTGAACAGTGATCTGTGAGATGTTCAAAGCTTGGGATATTTTTGTTATTTTTATTTTTTTTTTTATAACCTAACCCTGCTTTAAAAAACTTCCCCACAACTTTACACCTGACCTAGCTGGTGTGTTCCTTGGCCTTCACGATGCGGTTTGTTCACTAAGGTTCTCTAACAGACCTCTGAGGGCTTCACAGAACAGCTGTGTTTATACTGAGATTAAATTACACACAGGTGGGCTCTATTTAGTAATTAGGTGACTTCTGAAGGCAATTGGTTACACTAGATTTTAGTTAGGAGTATTGGAATAAAGGGGGCTGAATACAAAATGCACGCCTACTTTTCAGATATTTATTTGTAAAAACAAAAAGTGAAAACCATTTATCATTTTCCTTCCACTTCACAATTATGTGCCACTGTGTTGGTCTATGACATAAAACCCCAATAAAATACATTTAAATTTTTGGTTGTAACATGGCAAAATGTGAAAACGGTCAAGTGGTATGAATACTTTTTCAAAGGCACTGTAAAAAAAAACATTTTGTAATTCTAAATAGCAACCACCCTATTTATCGGCGTATAACACACACTTTTCCCCCCTAAAATCAGGGGGAAATTTGGGGTGCGTGTTATACGCCGATCCCCGCTGTTTCTAAGCCTTTTTGCCCTTCTTGGCAGCTTCTGGGTATTTTCGGCCACACTCTGCCGTTCTCGGTGGCTTTCGGAAAGCCAAAAGCGGAGAATGGCCGAGTGTGGCCGAAAATAGCTGAGAATGGCCGAAGATAGCCGAGAACGGCCAAGTGCGGCCAAAAATAACACTGCAAACGACTGACACTGCTAAATGGATGGCTGCAAATGACACGGACAAGGCTGCATTGATGGGCATTTAAATGAACGTTTTTTTCCTTAAACTTCCCTCCTAAAAGTTTTTTTCTTTTAAAACTCCCTCCTAAACTTGGGTTGCATGTTATATGCCGGCGCGTGTTATACGCCGATAAATACGGTATGTAAATATCCAGTAAATATCCTTTGGTCTAAACATTTATACGTAGAATATACACTATTACCAATGGTATTGGGACACCTGCCTACACACACGTGAACTTTAAAAGCATCCCAGTTTTCGTCCGTAGGGTTCAGTATTGAGTTGTCCCACCCTTTGCAACTATAGCAGCTTCAACTCTTCTGGGAAAGCTGTCTACATGGTGTGGTAGTGGGTCTAATGCAGGGATATGCAATTTGCGGACCTCCAGCTGTTGCAGAACTACAAGTCCCATGAGGCATAGCAAGACTCTGACAGCCACAAGCATGACACCCAGAGGCAGAGGCATGATGGGACTTGTAGTTTTGCAACAGCTGGAGGTCCGCTAATTGCAGATCCCTGGTCTAATGGAATGTTTGACTGTTCTTCCAGAAGCGCATTTGTGAGATCAGGTGCTGATGTTGGACGAGGAGGCCTGACTCACAGTAACTGCTCCAATTCATCACAAAGGTGTTCTATCCGGTTGAGGTCAGGACTCTGTGCGTTTCCTTGACTAAGAACAAAATTGGCTGCACGACGACATTCTTGAAGTTCATTTAATGAATGTTCCATATAAACAATGACACACATCACGGTTGCAGTAGCCGGAGCAGAGGTGAACTAGTTTCGCACAGCTACACTGTGCTTACTCATCACCAGGCCAGTCAAGTTCCCTCACCCCAAACTCGCTCATCCATGTCTTTATGGGCCTTGCTATGTGCACTGGTGCCCAGTCTTATTGTAAGATGAAGGGGCCATCCTGAAACTGTTCCCACAAAGTTAGGAGCATGAAATTGTCCAAAATGTCTTGGTATGCCGGCACCTTAAAAGTTCCATTAACAATCTACCTACCTACTTTAGATGCAAATGCTGATGTATGATACATCTGTATTTGTGTAATAATTTATGTTATGCTATTTAATGATTTTGCTTGCTTAGCTCTTTCTTTCTCCCATATTCTTCTGATAGTTAAGGTTCTCCGGTCATACGTGTATGGTTCTGCAGAAGCCAATTGCGAAACACGTCAACCATCGTATATGACATGAAGTATAATTGTGACCATTCAGCTGTAAATGAACATATGTCTCCATTTTTAACTTCAATGTGTATTTAATATATGTTGTGTGAATAATAAAATTATTAAAAATCAACCTTTGGTGTAAATCCTGTTTAGGTACCGATATATAGTTCGTCTTGTTGTGCTCTTCTTTTTTTTTTTTGTTGATGTTATTTAGGATGAGGTACCCCCATAACTTTAATCATATATTTTGGACCTTAAAAGTTCCCTTTATTGGAACTAAAGGGCCAAGCCCAACCCCCCCCCCCCCCCCCAAAAGAAACAACCCCACACCATAATCCCCCACCCACCAAATGATTTGGACTACTCCACAAAGCAAGGTCAATAAAAACATGGAGGAGCGAGTTAGGGGTGAAGGAACTTGAATGCCCTGCACAGAGTCCTGACCTCAACCTGATAGAACACCTCCGGTGACGATCAGGTGACGGGGGGTGGAGCACCATGAGGTAGGCGTGCGTAGGGGACGACTCCCTCCCCTCTAGCCTCCAGGATCCCCGCGTAACACCGCAACATCGTAACCCCATGACGAGCAGCGGCGAACGTGGCCGATGCCAACGCCGCACTCGAGGCTGAGACTCTCAGAAGGACCCAGCAGTAGCGCACTCTGCAGTGGATAAGCTTACTCGAGGTGAGCCAGGGACAACGTTCACGGATCCACTGTTTGGAGGAGAGGAGCAGAGAGAGCGGAACAGCCCGACGGACGGAGGTAGGAGTAAATGATACAGGAGCCAGCCGCCCGGAGATCGGGTGAACATTGAACCTGAACTGCAGCACGCCGGGACTAAGATGTGAAAGGGAGTCCCATTGAGTGGATAGAAGAGCGGCGGAGCTGAGCGTGGAGCCAGGGAGCCAAGCTGCAGAGGACGAGGCTGCAGAGGAAAGGTACCTGATGGGGAAGGGGTGGTTGGCTAGGTACATGAAGTGAACAGACTGTCTGAAAACGGCTATAATAAATGGATGACTGTCACAGAGATATTGTATGGTCACGCTGAAGGACAATAGTCAAATTGGCCGATTTAGGCAAGCTACCAAGAAGGGAAAAGGCTACCATCCCCTCCACAGGTTACTTGAAGGGCAACATTATAATTAGCACACTGCTATCTTCCTCAAGCCTATGTGGCATAGGCATATTAAGCAACAAGTAATAAATCTAAAGACTGTCGCTAGCCCTGATAATATATAGGCCATCCCTGGCATACCCCGTCCTCTGTCTATGTACCTAGAAGACTATAAATCTCACCCCGACCGGACTTGACCCCAAGGTGACTGCGGCAGTTGCAAGGAAGCATCTCTTTGGGTCCATTAAAGTGGAGGAGGCTGAGCGTTCGTATCCTTCCCGGCCCTCCCTGGATTAGAGGGTCTCTCTCCCTCGAATCGCTAGCCTGGGACGTAGATGCTTTTCTCCTTTTTTTTTTTTTGCCTCCCGAATTTTGCTTCAGAAGAGTATGTGTGTCCCTCCCAAGAAGTAGCAGGAATAAAGGGGAGACCTGTGAAGGAGTCTCGGCCACACTATAGAAGGACCCTACCCCTCTCACCGAGCCGAAGGCAGAGGCACTGAGGACAGGGACAATAAACAGCCTAGGTGGAGGGAAACGTGAAGGGGACAGGAGAGTGTATGGCTGAAAATTGAAGAAACTTCTGAAGACCCTGTTGCCCCAATACACCCTAGAACAGACCATTCGCTTTAGTCCCCTGACCTCTCCAGGAGATAGTCACCACCTCCCAGTCTGACTGCCTATGAGGATACCACCCCCCCTTTTTTCTTTCATGTAGACATTTTTTATTGTGTACCCTGAAGGTTTATATTTGCATTACTGTGTATTTGTAAGGGGGACACGGGCGGATCCCAGGAAGGGTTTATCCCCCAGGGGCCTATCCATCTCCCCCTGAGGGGACGTTTTGGTTACAGAAAGGTGGACAGTCTTATAAATAGTCCTTGAAAGAATAGTAGGGAGAAAGAATGAGGGGGAAGGCAAAATCAGGAAAAAGCGCCCCACCCGCATCCAGCCCCGGGGGGATTCAAAGGTACATGGCAAGTAATATCACAAACATCAGTACGCTAGAAGAGGGACAGGAAAGCCCAAAACAAGGAGTGGGAAGGAGGTCAGGCCTGAACAGACAGAAGTTAGGAGAGGATGGTAGAGGAGCGAAAGCAAATGGGGCTAAAAGTGGGGGGACCAAAGAGACAAGTCCTATAATACAAAGCTCGGTCAGAGGCCAAAGGGACAAAGAGGGGGAGAGAATATCAGGAGAGCCTGCGTCCGAAGAAGAGATTTTGCGACCAGGTCCCCAAATGGAATCTTCTCTGATAAAAGAGATGCTTGGGGAAATGTTCGCAAAAATGGAGGCGGCCCTAAAAACAGAAATAGCTGGAGTACGGGCAGATATAGGTCGAGTATTGGAGAGGGTAGAGGAGATCGAAGATAGAATTGACAACCAAGAGTTTAGGATAGATGAGATAGCAGAACAGGTACAGAGCCTCCAGAGAACAAATAGGTCCCTCCTTTATAAATTAGAAGACCAGGAGAATAGGAGTAGGAGGAAGAACATACGCATTAAAGGTATCCCCGAAAAATACGGTGCTGCAGAGCTAAGCAAAATAGTGCAGCAGGTTTTCAACCCGTTACTACAAAGAGAGCCTACTGAAAGTCTAAAGTTAGACAGACTTCATAGGAGCGTAGTTGGGGGGGCAGCAAGTAGGGAAGCTACACGTGATGTGATAGTCAGGTTTCACTACGCAGAGGAGAAAGGGCAAATAATGGAGAAACTCAGGGCATTGCCGGAGATTTCCTTCGAGGGTGCTGAGCTGCGGGTGTTCTCAGACCTGGCCCCGGAAACGTTGAGGAGAAGGAGACTGCTAAAACCCTTAACGGAAGCCATGAACACGGCGGGTATCCCCTATCAGTAGGGCTTCCCAGCGTGCTTGAGGGGACAAAGGGATGGCCGCTCAGCGGTACTCAGGTTCCCTGAGGACCTAAGAAGGTTCTGTGAGAGTTTAGAGATCGCTCCCCCTCCGCTACCAGGCTGGCAGGAAGAATCCGATACGAACTTTCCCCAACGGAAGCTAAGATGGCAGAGAGGGAGAAATAGAAAGACAAACGATAGGGAAGGAGACAAATAGGGTGCAGCAATGTTGAGGGCTGGATGGGTCCGGAGAGGGAGATTGGGGGAGGGGGGGTGGGGTGGAGGGAGTCGTTGTTGCTGGGCAGGCTCTTACCAGGTGAGAACCCCCGGGTAAATATGAAGCACAGACGTTATCTGAGAGATAAACGTCGGGCTCATATACCCACAAATGAGAAAGGGAGGAGGAGAGGAAAAAAGAAAAAACGGGGGAGAGACCCCGACCAACGGCTGCAGTCGCAGAGTTGGGATGGAGGGGGGGGGATGGAGGGGGGGGGAGGGAGTGGGTGGGTTTTTTCTTTTCCTTTTTTTTTTTTGTGCAGTGCCCTTCGCGTCCTCCTTGTCCCCTGGAAGGGTAAAGTCCCCGCTGGGTCAGCACTCGTTGAACGATAGAACAATATATTAGTCGCCAATGGTTCTTATCAATGTGATAACATATACCGTATATACTCGAGTATAGGCCGACCCGAATATAAGCCGAGGCCCCCAATTTACCCCCAAAAAAACTGGCAAACTTATTGACTCGTGTATAAGCCGAGGGTAAGACATGCCTGTCCATCCCTGTGTGTGTGTCCGTCCATCCCTGTGTGTCCGTCCATCCCTGTGTGTCCGTCCATCCCTGTGTGTCCGTCCCTCCATCCCTGTGTGTGTGTGTGTCCATCCATCCATCCATCCCTGTGTGTGTGTGTGTGTGTGTGTGTGTGTGTGTGTGTGTGTGTCCAGCCTACCTTTGTCCCGAGCCTCCGTCCCGTGCCTTGCCTCCTTGCCTCCGTGCCTCGCCGCCGTGCCTTGCCTCCGTCCCGTCCCGTCCCGTCCCGTGCCGTGCCGTGCCGTGCCGTGCCGTGCCGTGCCTCCGTCCCGTGCCCTCTTCGTCGGCGCCTCGGCGGCCATTGTAAAATTCAAAAGCTGCGCCGCCGCCTTCGCCTGTGATAGGCGGAACACTGAATTTCCCAGCAGCCTGTGTTCCGCCTATCACGTACATCGTATCATCCTCGTCCGTAGTACGAGGATGATACGATGTCCGTGATAGGCGGAACACAGGCTGCTGGGAAATTCAGTGTTCCGCCTATCACAGGCGAAGGCGGAGCCGGAGGCGCGGCTTTTGAATGATAGAATGGCCGCTGTCTGTCTGCTCGACACGCTGATTGAGCGGGCAGACAGCGATGACTCGAGTATAAGCCGAGGGGGGCACTTTCAGCCTCAAAAAAGAGGCTGAAAATCTCGGCTTATACTCGAGTATATACGGTAATGTGAGGGGGTTAAATACAAAAGAAAAAAGATATAAAATTAATAAGGAACTCCAATTTATGGGGGGAAATGTCATTTGCCTTCAAGAAACATATATAACCAATAATTCAGGGATAAAATTGACATCACCCCAATTCCCAATGTGGTTCTATGGAGATACACCCTCTGTGCACTCCAGAGGAGTAGCCATTGGCTTTGACAAATCAGTAAGGTTTGAAATCGAGGAACGATTGGCTGACCCAGAGGGGAGATATTTGTTTTTAAAGGGTAAACTGGGAATCATGCAATGCACCATTGTTAATGTGTACGCTCCAAATAGAAACCCTGACACTTTTTTAAAGAGAGTATTAAGGAAACTGGAGGAATTTAGAACAGGCATGGTAATTTTAGCAGGCGATTTAAATTGGTGTTTGGACCCTAAGATGGACTCCTCAGGGGGCGGTACACGGGGGGCAGAACAGCGATATAGAAAATTAAATAAAGTATTGATCAGTGCCCAGTTACATGACGCATGGAGGATCAGCCACCAGAAAGATCGGGACTACACCCACTTCTCCTCAGCCCACAAAACCTTCACAAGACTAGACTACATATTTATAGGACAATTAGTGGCCAACTTAAAAAAATCAGAAATTAAACCAATCACCCTGTCCGATCACGCACCTGTAAAAATCCAACTAGATATACAGGGTCATAGGGGGACAGGAAGCGCTTGGAAACTGAATGACTCACTCATTCAAGAACAGGATGTGAGTATAAAAATCTTACAGGAATTAAGCGACTTTTATGAAGTAAATGATACAGGAGAGTGTTCAAAGGCTACTATTTGGGAGACACACAAGGTGGTTATTAGAGGGATCTTGATCGGAATCGGCGCCGGGAAAAAGAAAGAAAGAGATAAGGTGAAGGTTCAGCTCTATAAGGAGGTAGAGGAATTGGAACAAATGACCAGACCCAGAGGGCTCCAGGAGACCCAGGAATTATAAAAAAAAAAAAAGAGAGTTAGAGGAATGCCTGGAACAAGAGAGGAGGACAGCTTTTCATAAAATAAATAGTGAGAGACACCTTTGGGGCAACAAGTCAAGTAAGTGGTTGGCAAGAAGAGTAAAGGAGCAGAAAAATAGGACCTACATACCAAAGATCAGGAACAAAGAGGGGGAGATGAAGTTTGCAACACCCGATATTGCAGAGAATTTTCACGGATATTATAGCGCTTTATACAATATAAGTACTAGAAGGGAGGACGGGGGGAAAAGGAAAGAAGCTATCAGGGAATATCTTGAGAAGCTCGACTTCCCAAAAGATATGTGTGACGAGATGGAGGAATTAGAGGCCCCTATCTCAGTAATGGAAGTAGAAAGAGTAATTAAAGATACAGCTCTAGGGGGAAGCCCCGGCCCAGACGGCTACTCCATTTTATACTACAAGAAATTTCGAAGTTTCTTGGCACCAAAACTGTGTGAATATTTCAATGAGGTGGGAGAAGGGGGGGCCCTTCGCGAAGAGGCCCTGCTCGCACACATCACATTGATTTTAAAGGAAGGTAAGGACCCCGCAGCATTAGAGAGTTATAGGCCGATATCATTGTTGAATACGGATGTGAAGATCTACGCGAAAATCCTGGCAGAGCGTTTGAAAACACTCCTCCCCGAGTGGATCCACACCGATCAGGCTGGATTTGTTCGGGGACGAGAGGGGAGGGATAATTCCCTGAAGTCGATCATGTTGATCCAGGAAGCTTCTAGAAGAGAGACTCCCACGCTGCTCCTGTCTGTTGACGCCGAGAAGGCTTTCGACAGAGCAGACTGGGAGTTTATAATGGGGACGCTAAAACACATAGGCCTAGGAGAGAGAATGATGAAGTGGGTAAAAGCGTTGTACAACAAGCCGACAGCCAGGATTAAGGTGAATGGCTCCCTGTCCCGCCCCCTTGAATTGTTCAATGGGACGAGACAGGGATGCCCACTGTCCCCGCTTCTCTTCGTGGTTGCCTTGGAGCCGTTGCTGGCAGCGATCCGGGGCAACCGGGACGTACGGGGAATCGAGGTGGGAGGTAGAGAGTATAAGGTCTCGGCATTCGCCGACGATCTGCTATTATATATTACATACCCCAGAATATCGATCCCGGCTGCAGTGAAGGAAATGGAACAGTACGGTCGACTCTCTAATTTTAAAATCAACTTATCTAAAACAGAAATATTAAATTTGAACCTACCTGAAGAGGAGCAGAGAGATTTAGCCGCTAGCTTACCCTTTAGATGGAGTGGAAGGGAATTGAGTTATCTGGGGATAAAACTTACGGCACAGAAGGGGAATTTGTATGAAGCTAACTATATGCCTTTACTTAATAAAATTAAGTTACAAATGAAAAACATGAAACATAAAGGAATATCTTGGATGGGTAGAGTGAACGTGATAAAAATGTTCATATTGCCCACGGTACTATATACATTCCAAATGATCCCCATCTCGTTGCCGGGAGGTTTCTTCAGAAAACTAAAATCTATGATCCTCGCATTTATATGGCACCCAAAAAAACCCCGCATTGCGCATAGGGCTCTTGTGAAGGCAAAGGAAAGAGGAGGAGTGGGTCTCCCAGACTTTAAAAAATATTATGAAGCCATAGTATTATCTAGGATAACAGATTGGATCCATAATTTAAAGGAGAAGAGTTGGGCTGAGTTGGAAACTAGACTAAGTGGGACGGAATTGGCAAAAATGATCTGGATACCTGTTCAGGCACGGAACCTAGGAACACGCACTAGTATAATCACAAGACATACACTTAGAATATGGGATGAAATAAATAAGTTACACAATTGGACATATAATTCTCCACTTATGTCACTACTTGACACAAAACACTTTTTACCAGGGATGGAGGAGCGGTTGCATTATAGTAGATGGGCACAGAGAGCAGAAGTAACACTAGGAGAGGTGATCAAAGGGGATAGGATTTTAACGTATAGGGAAATCACTCAAGAATGGGGACACAGACCATTAGACAGATGGAGACACAATCAATTATTACACTTTACACAAGGGCTCCCTCAGCCCCTGCGAGGAATGAATGCGTTAAGGCCACTAGAAAAGCTACTTAAGGACACACAGTGTACGGTGAAAAGGGTCTCTAAATTATATAAAATACTAAGAGGTGAGGGAGAGGGGGAGTTCCCTGCCTATTTAGGGAAATGGGAAGGGGAATTGGGGACACTTAGAAATGATGAACACAGAATGAAACTATTAAAAATGACATATGCACTATCAAAAGATTCAAGAACACACGAAATGGCATACAAATTAATAGGGAGATGGTATATGACGCCCACACGAATGCAGAGGTTAAGAGGTGGAGAGGAACCAACTTGCTGGAGAGAATGTAAGGAATTAGGCTCTTTCAAACATATATGGTGGGACTGCCCAAAAATAAGACCCTTCTGGGACAAAATAATTGAAAATATATTCCTGATAACTGGAAAGAGGATTAAGAAATGCCCATGGGCTTGTCTATTCCACGATACAGACATGGGAGTAAGGCAATATAAAGCCACGCTCGCCCCTTATCTCCTGAATGCAGCCAAAGCTCTAATCCTAAACCATTGGGGAGACCCTCAGGAGCCGTCAATCCTTGAGTGGGTAAGGAGGGTGGAGCAGATCAGGCTGATGGAAGAGTCGATCGACAAAACTGAGGAGATAGAAACGGACATTCAAGGGAAGTGGCAAAAATGGCTGACATTCTTAGAGAGTGGGGGCTGCCATGTCTGATTAATAGGTGAAGGGGATAGGGAGGAGGACGAAGGACACGGGAGGAGATAGGGGGGCATACCTCCTCCTGGTTTTTTTTTTTTTCCGTTTTTCCGGTGTTTTGCCCAAGGGGGGGAGGGGGGTTTGGGGTTTTAAAGGTATTTTGTAAAAAGAGGGGCGAAAGGAGATTGTTGTATTATACTGCAGGATTACTTTCCCCTCAAGAATTGTATAAACGTGTAAGTATACTGTGTTTAAAGGAAAAAATAAAGAATATATAAAAAAAAAAACACCTCCGAGATGAATTGGAGCAGAGACTGCGAGCCACGCCTTCTCATCCACATCAGTGCCTGACCTCACACATGCGCTTCTGGAAGCACCGTCAAACATTCCCATAGACACACTCCTAAACAGCCTTCCCAGAAGAGTTGAAGTAGTTATAGCTGCAAAGGGTGGGCCAACATAATATTGAACCCTACAGACTAAGACTGGGATGCCATTAAAGTTCATGTGCCTGTAAAAGCAGGCCTTGCAATACTTTTGGTAATAGTGTAAATGGAAATATCCAAGCATATTAGTACCTTTTGACAGCGGTTAACAAAAGAAAGTGCATTTTTCTCATGAAGTCCTGATCACTGGAGGAGAGAAAATCCATCTTCTTACCTGCAGCAGACTGACATCACGGCCTAGAAGAAGGCACTGGACCAGGGATAGTCATGCTGGGCAGGAAAGGGCTAAATCATACTGGGCATCCTCCAGGCAAGAGCTGAGCCAAGCCTCTGACTTGCTGCATTTCCTAATGCACATTATGAAACGCTCACAGTGTGCAGTGAAATCAGAGTGAGTAACTTCAGTAGAGGAGGGAAACCTGGAAAAAAAAAACAAAAAAAAAACAGATGCAGCCACAGCTTAGGACTGGTAAGCTACCACGTATGATTTTTTTTAATTTTATTTTTTTCGTGCTTAGATCTCCAGGATCAAAAGTCAACAATACTCCCATGTCTCTGTCCTGACTCGTTACACATGAAATAAAAATTCCCAGTTATTCTATAGAAAAGAAAATTCATAAATTGGACAGATTCCGGAGACATCAGTGCAATTTCCTTCCAGGCCAGTATGGCAATGGCATTGGAAGTGCAGTGACAGGCTCCAGGCAGAGAGAAATATTATTTCCTGGTTTTAGATGTGAGCCGTCTCCTTCAGCCAGCAATCAGACAATGAGAGCGGAAGGAAGGCTCTCTGTAATAACCTGCACAGCAAGCTCAGAATGGGAGTTTGAGCATCGACGCCGCGGCAGGATCAAGATCCTATCCGCAGCATATTTACACCCAACAGGAAACCCTAATGATGGGTATAAATAGCAAATATAGGATAAGTGATTCGGAAATGCCCGATTTCCTTTTGTGGCAAAATGACAATACACAAACAAATCTGTATGTTAACCACTTAAGCCCCGGACCATTTTGCTGGCTTAAGACCAGAGCACTTTTTGCGATTCGGCACTGCGTCGCTTTAACTGACAATTGCGCAGTGGTGCGACGTGGCTCCCAAACAAAATTGATGTCCTTCCCCCCCCCCCCCCCACAAATAGAGCTTTCTTTTTGGGGTATTTGATCACCTCTGCGGTTTTTATTATTTGTGCTATAAACAAAAAAAAAAAGCGCAAATGTCCGAAAAAAAAAAAAAACACACACATTTTTTACATTTTGCTATAACTATCCCCCAAAAATATATAAAAAACATTTTTTTTCCTCAGTATAGGCCGATACGTATTCTTCTACATTTTTTATTTTTTTTTACCAAAAATAACACAATACGACGCGTTTATTGATTGGCTTGCGCAAATTTATAGTGTTTACAAAATAGGGGATAGATGGCATTTTTATTCATTTATTTTTTACTAGTAATGTCGGCGATCACCGATTTTTATCGTGACTGGGACATTATAGAGGACACATCGGACATTTTGGGACCAAATGCACGGATTCCTGTGTAAAAGACACTGGCAGTGAAGGGGTTAACCACTAGGGGGCTGTGTAAGGGTTATGTCCTGGGAGTGATTCTAACTGTGGGGGGAGGGGGGTGGCTACGTGTGACATCACTGATCTCTGATCAGTGTCAGACCAGTGACAGTGGTCACTGGGGAGATACTTGTTTACATTAGCATCTCCCCGTTCTTCCTCTCTGTGAGGCGATCGCGGGTATCTCCACAGCGATTGAGTCTGCGCGACCCGATTCACGGAGGTCCCGGCTGGTGGTGCACACGATGGCACAGCAGCAAAGTTAAAGGGACGTACAGGTATGCCCATTTGCCCAGCCGTGCCATTCTGCCGTGCGCTGGTTGGGAACCAGTTAAAGAAAAACTTGCCGACTGGTATGTACAGGCATATTAACGTACCTGTACAATGCCCTTTAAGACACGGCATTGCAGCACACGCCCGTTGCGAGCTCCGTGAGTGTGATCGCGGGTCCCATGGACTCAATGTCCGCAGAGATACCCGCAATTGTCTCGCCGAGAAGAACAGGGAAATGCTGATGTAAACAGGCATCTCCCTGTTCTGCCTAGTGACAGGATACTGATCACCGCTCCCTGCGATCGGGAGCACTGATCAGTGTCGTGTCACACACAGCCCCGCCCCCACAGTTAAAATCACCCCTTAGGACACACTTAACCCCATGCAGCACCCCCACAGTGGTTAACCCCTTCACTGCCAGTCACATTTACACGGTAATCAATGCATTTTTAATCGCACTGATCGCTGTATAAATGTGAATGGTCCCAAAATTGTGCCAAAAGTCTCCGCCATAATGTAGTCACAATAAAAATTGCCAATTGCCGCCATTACTAGTTAAATTAATAAAAATGCCATAAAACTATCCCCTATTTTGTAGACGCTATAACTTTTGTGCAAACCAAACGCTTATTGCGATTTTTTGAACCAAAAATATGTAGAAGAATACATATCAACCTAAACTGAGGGGAAAAAGTAGAAATCAAAATTGTCAATTTTTTTGTTTATAGCGCAAAAAAATAAAAAACGCAGAGGTGATCAAAAGAAAGCCATTTGTGGGGTACAAAAAGGACGTAAATTTTGTTTGGGAGCCACATCGCAATTGTCAGTTAAAGCGACGCAGTGCCGAATCGCAAAAAGTGCTCTGGCCTTTGGTTAGCCAAATGGTTTGGGGCTGAAGTGGTTAATATAATAACGGCAATTAAAGAAGAATTCTCCGATTTTTTTTTCCCCAGGCACAAAGCAAGGTTCATAAAGGCATGGATGAGCGAGTTTGGGGTGGAGGAACTTGACTGGCCTCCACAGAGTCCTGCCTTAACCCGATGAACACCTTTGGGATGAATTAGAGTGGAGACTGCGAACCAAGCCTTCTCATCTAACATCAGTGCCTGACCTCACAAATGCACTTCTGGAAGAATGGTCAAACATTCCCATAGACACACTCCTAAACCTTGTGGACAGCCTTCCCAGAAGAGTTGAAGCTGTTATAGCTGTAAAGGGTGGGCCAACTCAATACTGAACCCTACAGACTAAGACTGGGATGCCATTACATTTCATGTGCATGTAAAGGCAGGCGTCCCAATACTTTGACAATATAGTGTATATATGAATAAATGTAGGGCTGTATTCATTTGTACATTTTATATAGGGGGTTCAATTTCAATGGGAATGTCAATCAATCCTGAAACAGAAAATGGACAGAAATCAGCAGAAAATACACAATACTCTATATAGCTTTATTGACTTAAACTTTGATAACTCTCTCAATACAGCAGGCACATTGGCGTCAATGTTTGGCATAAGACAATCAAAAGAATTGCACTTGAAACCTACATAGCTCACATCATTAAAGGGTTCTGTGGTTTATCATTCGCCTCTCGCCATTTTGCGCTAATGCAGGGTTGGGCTGCCTTCAGCCATTCTAGCTTTTGAGAAACCACAACTCCTAGCAAGCCCAGTCAGGTAGCAGTTTCTCAGCAGCAGAAAGAGACAAAGCATAATTGACACAAATGACATTCATATGGTAGTTCTGAGGGACAACAACAACATTTTAAAGGTGAAAAGATTCTCTGGAAGTGCCATTTGTTCCACTCACACAGATCACCAAACAACCAACTTCAGCATTACACATTTTCAAACTTCTGAACACTTTTTGGGGATAAAAAAGCGAAACTAATAAAATTGATTTCATACAATCCCATTATAATCAAAGTCTCTGGACTGACCAGTCAAATTTTCCTCTTCCATTCTTCTTCATACTGCACTGGAAAAAGCCAAGAACCACCATGCCCGTCCCCTTCTTCATAGATGCTCACGAATCAAGACCTGCTGTTTTATGTTACACCAAGACGCTCGGCTCGGTTCACACCTATGTGTTTTTTGGTGCTTTATGCAGAAACGTACTACAGTTCATTTAACATGGGTTCCTATGGGACATGTTCACATCTATACTTTTTTTCAGCTGCTGCATTTTTGGAAAGGATCAGGGATTTTTTTTAAATGCAAAACTGGGCTTTATTTTTTTTTTTAGTTTAATAGACTTCAGTGAAGAAGATGCAGAAAAGCATATAGTGCGTTTTTGCCACGATTTGCGTTTATTAATCTGCCCAACCACAAATTGGGCAAAAAAAAAAAAAAATGCAAAACACAAATCGTGGCAAAAATCAAGTGTGCAGAACTGGATCAAAAGCAAACTGCATAGATGTGAAGCGAGCCTATTTAGAAATCTTGGTGCACCAGTATGTAAAATTGTACCCACCAGGCGCAGGGTTTTGTGGCACGGTGCTCCCCGTACTTTACAGTACATACTTCTATGAGATGCAGGATGTGCCACAGCTCTAAATCCAGTGAAAACTGAAATACAGCAAGGTCTGGGTTGCAATGGGTATACAATAGTGTTTAAAAAGTTTAAATATACGCATATATATATATATATATATATATATATATATATATATATATATATATATATATATTAGTTTTATCAGTACCCCTCTCCAATACATGCACCACTTGACCAGGGAATTTTTTGCTATTCAGCACTGTGCTACTTTAAAGTGGTTGTAAACCCTTACAAACCACTTTGACCTACAGGTAAGCCTAGATTAAGGCTCACCTGTAGGTCCAAGAAATATCTCCTAAACCTATACGGTTTAGGAGATATTTACAAAAAGACAGGCACACTGAGCCGGCCGCAGATGACTGCGATATGCCGCTCGTGTCGGCTCCCGTGCGCATGCGCGGGAGTGACATCATCGCGGCTCCGGCGAATCACAGCGCTGGAGCAGCGAGACCCGGAAGTCACTCTGGGATACATGGCAGCGGCGAAGATAAAGACGGAGGACCGCTTTGGGGGCAGGTAAGTTATACATTATGAGCTAGTATGCTATGCATACTAGCTCATTATGCCTTTGCCTTGCAAGTTGCCTTTTTTTTTTTTTTTTTTTTTTTTAATAGCCTTTGCTTCCTCTTTAAAGTGTTTGTTAAGGCACGCATATAAGACTATGCCAGCCCCACTATTAGAGAGGCTGGCATAGCACACTGTGTAAGTTGTTTTTAAAATTTAGTGTTCTAAATACCGAATGTCAGCTGTCTTCAGGCTGGTCACATTACTCACAGCCGCATTACAGCTACGATGGATGTCTTCTTTAGGAGGAGCCGTGATCTCCCTCTGACGTCAGCCGGGAAGATCACATGGCTGCTCGTCTCCTATGCAGAAGCCATCCATCGGAGCTGTAAAGTGGCTGCGAGTCACGTGACCGGCCTGAATACAGCTGAAATTCGGTATTTAGAACACTCCATTTTAAAAACAACCTACACAGTGTGCTCTGCCAGCCTCTAATAGAGGGGCAGTGAAAAATTGACATTTTTATTATTACAATAAGAGCGCCGGGGGGCAGGGCCAGGCCGGAGACAGATGGAGAGGAGGATGACAGACAGGAAGGAGGGGGGTGAGAGGAGAGTAGAGCAGGGCAGCATATGACGGAGGGAAGCACTTTGACCACAGTGCATACCCCTGGTTATCATGGTCTGTTTAGAGAGGGCATACAGGAAGTGGCAGGTTCAGGTATTTTTTTTTTTTTTTAGTTTAGAGGGGGGGGGGGGGGGGGGTGCAGATTACACAGCACAAGCACTGTGATGTTTAACCTGCTTTAAAGGACCGGGATCTATATTTATTTGGGGGCTAACAAACGCTTTAACTGGCAACTGCTTTGGTCATGAAACACTGTACACAAATTAAATGTATATAATTTTTCCACACAAATCACTTTTTTTTTTCTTTTTCAATGGCATTTAATCAGCACTGGGGTTTTATATTTTCTGCTAAATGAAAAAATGCTGAAAATGTTGAACCCCCCCTTCTTAGTTTTGGTTATAAAATTTTGCAAACCAATAATCTTTCTTCATATATTTAGGCCAAAATGTATTCTGCTACATTTCTTTGGTCAGAATAACCCAGTGTATATTTAGTCTGTGTGAAAGCTATTGAGTTTACAAACTATATTATATTATATATATATATATATATATATATATATATATATATATATATATATATATATATATATACACACACACACACACACACATACCGTATTTATCGGCGTATAACACGCACTCCCCCCCCCCCCCTCTTAAAATCAGGGGAAAATCGTGTGTGTGTGTGTGTGTGTGTGTGTGTGTGTGTGATACACCGATATAAGGCTGTCCCGACAGCCCACCATTGGACCAGTGTTATGTTCATCATAGGAGTCGGGCCAAGGGGTGGGACTGGGCGTGACTGTGAGCCGAGCCAAGTACACAGGAGATTCGGCTCTGTCTATTTCAGCAATAACAAGGCTGCAGATGGGCACCGATCAGGCTGCAATGATGGGCAAGGCTGCAGATGAGCACTGACCCTTACTTTGCTTCAAAATTTTCTTTCCCCTGAAACTTCCCCCTTAGAATATATGTATATATGCATTTATTTGAAAACGTAACAATTCATCGACCCTGATGTACTGACAGCCTATCTAATTTGAGGCCCTAAAATGCCAGGACACTACAGATACCCCCAAAATAACCAGTTTTTAGAAAACGCAGTCAAAAAGGTATTTAGTAAGAGGCATGGCAAATTTTTGGAAGTTGTAATTTGTCACAAATTTTTGGAAGATCAAGAAATTTAATAAAATTTGTTAAATTCACAATTGCTTTTCTTTTCACAAATGCCACCAGTACAGCACAGTGTCTTCTGATGTGGCAGTGATTAGGGATACT
The DNA here is from genome assembly GCF_037356315.1 of Lithobates pipiens. Classification (NCBI taxonomy): domain Eukaryota; kingdom Metazoa; phylum Chordata; class Amphibia; order Anura; family Ranidae; genus Lithobates; species Lithobates pipiens. The sequence continues at coordinate 81,141,093 of NW_027507758.1, read as the reverse complement.
GTCTGGTGACAGTAAGTTATAAAAAAAATACACATTTCAATAATTTTTTTTATAAAAGTTCTCTTAAGATTTTTTTCTTTTACATACTATTATCAGAGCAGCTCTGTGTAATCAGAACCAAATTTTTTCATTTTTTTTAGCTTTTGCTTGTAACAGTGATGACCACTGTTACAAGCAATAGTTTTAACGGTCATGAATGGCCTTCATTCTTTATAGCTTGCTTACTATTGTGATGCTGGTGATAAGGCTACAGCTAAATCACATGGTACAGGGAGCTGTGACAAGCACAGGTACCATGCGATAGATGTGGGCCAATTACAGCATCACAATAGTAAGAAAGCTGTCATGAAATGGCAGCTATGCATGACAGTTTTGCTTATATTTAATCATGTGAGCCCTATGATTAATCATAGGAATCACATGATACAGTGGCTGGGTACCAAGTAACAGTCCACAGGATCACACCATAGTAAAAGTACTGTGGGTGGCCAACAAATGGTTAAGAAAACAAAAAAACAAACACACACCAAGTTCATAAAAACACCTGTTGAAGCTTTCAGAAATCCATTAAGCCCCCAACTTCCTGTAGTGAACTGACAAATATGCCTCTCCTGCACTAAAGCCCTAAGCAGCATTAGGCAACCCTGCCTAAATTCTTTCCCGCTGGACTATAAAACTTTTGCAATTCAGAAAAGGAGGAGATGTTCTGTAATTCAGCAGCAGAGAATGGGGAAGGGCTGACAACTCTGGTTGGGGTGTCAGTGCAGCAGAATCAGTATTGTCCGCATAAAACAAAGACAGGAGCTCACTGGATTTCTGGCAGATCAACAGGAATTTATTTGTTATTACGGTTTTGAAGAGGTAAACTATGGGTAAATGTGCATGTATTGAAGAGATGTTCTGCATAGGCTTTTGATTTCTTTCTTTTTGAAAAAGTGTTTGTACAAGTAAAGATACATTAAACTTAACACCCAAAACTGATATTCCAGGAAAAAAGATGTCATGCTAGATCAGTTAAACAATTTTTTTTCCCAAATTTTTTTTTTTTTGACCCTTTAAATATCACCACCCCCTGGATGGGTTACAGGGTGTTCTTCCTTCAAGGAGGAACGAAAGAAACAGGTTTTTTATTACTCGCCATGAAAACCCTTGCTTTGAGTTCATTGACAGACACAGCCTCCCTTCTTACGCTTGAAGAAACAGGGTTTATAGCGCCACCTACAGGAGTAGGTGGCAAACTCAGTACGTCCTCTGGTATAAAACCCCCTCTCTGCTATAGGCAAGCCAGTTAGTCAAAGCATTGTCAGAAATAAACACCAAAAGCGGGATAGGTGCTGTGTCGGCCACTTAACTCAGGGAAAGGGATCTTATGGCAAGTAACAAAAATCCAGTTTTCCCTTAGGTTTATTGATGGACATAGCCTCTCTTTTTAATCTTGACCAAACAGGGATGTCCCAAAGCAGAGCCACAACAAAGGGGAGCATCCAAGTGACATTTTAACAGGTGAAAAACGTAAAAGTTGTTTTTTAACTTGAAGCTAAAAGTCAGCTCCAGGCCTTGCAGTAATTATATTATATATATATATATATATATATATATATATATATATATATATATATATATATATATATATATATATATATATATATATATATACACACACATACATACATACATACATACATACATACACACACACACTTATGATGAAGAGCCACATTCTGAACCATAAAAAAAAAAAAAAAACAAAAAAAAAAAAAAAACACACAAGTCATATCAGAAACGGTCACACCTAAAGATTACGTTAGACCTTTATGCCCAATAAATGGCCAGTGTAATGGATGCATCCAACATTCAAGGCCAACAGACTCCCCTCTCTGGTATTAAAGAACTGGGATTGAGGATGCAGTTGCACAAGGGTCGCTTGAGTTTGCGAATACTATTCTTGTCCACCTACCTATTTGGTCGCTTGTCTAAAAGTTGAACTCCAGACAAACAGGTGTATATATAGATAACATACATACTGTATATTGAAGGCGTTTATCTGCATTTTGGCAATACACTTCTTAGATTTACACAGCTCTGCCACTCAGCACAGTCCTGGCTGGCAAAGCAGGAGACCAGATTTCTCTCTTCTACAGTTTATGAACACTAATAGGTCCCCTTCCCTCCCCATCCTGTGAATGAACAGAGAAAAAAGGCAGCAAATTGATGAAATGATAGCTCTGTAAAGCCTGGTACACACTATCAGTTTTTTTTTTTTTTTAGTTCAACCCTGCGGGCTGAACGAAAACAAAAAAAAACGAGGAGCTTGCTTTACCAACTATCCAATATTAGTACAGTGATCTACCCGCTGAGCTATGGTGTTCTGACAGAGAGACTTGCCCACAGCCAGAACACACCAGTCAGCGCTCGCAGCCATTACATGCCAGTGCTGATCGGAGGCTGGTTTTCTAGCATGCCTGTTCGACAGAAGCCAGCCCGTCGCCCAGTTTCTGTTGGACATGATGGTGTACATGTGCCAAATTTCAGACGGTTTCTGTTGAAGTGACAGCTATTCAGCTGTGTGTCCCAGGCTCAACTCTGCCGTCTCCCATCAGCATGTTCTTTATTAGCACATGTCCTGCAGTAAAAACGATTTCTTGTGCCCTGAGCGTGATCCCAGGTCAAATTCTGGAATTGCACTAATTGCATTGAAAAAACTGTGGTGTAATATTTAATACACAGCTGAACTAGTCTATGCCTTTTATTTCTGCCTGAGGTTAAATTTAAAAAATTAGAGTTTGGTATCAGTATTGGACCCACACATTCATCAGATCCTTCTATTCCAGGACAGCCCACAGGTCTGCAATATAATGGCAAGTTATGAAGACATAGAAGGGCAATAGGTGGACTTGGTTATCTGTGGACAGCAGAAGAACTCCCAATGAGAACCCAACGCTTTACACCTCATGCATTCACAGATGTGGTCTATTTTTGGCTGATTATACCGGTATACATATGGCCAACGTAAAAATAAACAGTTTGTTGGTCCCTGTCTTTATGTACATAGCTGTAGAGAATGTTAAAATAACAATAATTATAACAATAATAAAAATAAGTTAGTGAATTTACACAGGGCAGTGAAGACACATCAGTTTTCTGTGCAGCCAACCTCTCACCAAAACGAGAAATTATTTGCCAAAATCCAATTGTCAAGATGTGCTAGAATTATGTGAAGCTAAAGGCTCCAATTCATAATGTTCATGTTCTATTTCTTCTTTTGCACCTCGAGTGTCTAACTGGTATTTGTTAACATGATTCATTTTGATCTGTCCTCTTTCTGAACTATTCGAAGATAAGGCTTCAGAAAAGGCTTTGAACTGTAACTTTTTTGGCAACGGTATTTGGCCGCAGGTTCCCTGCGGGCCGAGACAACGGCACATGCATTGGAAGAAGAAGGTTGCAAAAGCCCAGCTAATGCACATAATTAACATCATGAAGGTGCCCAGTTGGGTATAAGCTAGAACTGTTGAAGGCATCATCATTGCTCCAGCAACAAAGGTAGTCAGGGCAGCCATTGCTATAGCAGATCCCATTCGGCTTAAAGAGAAGACCACTTTCCCTTCTCTATCTGGATCTGGAGAAAGGCGATAGGCAACGCCATAATGTACGGCAAAATCTACAGAGAGCCCCACAGCAACGGAGATTGTGACTGACTCCAAAACATTTAGCTCCCATCCCAATAAGACAAGAGAACCGACTGTGACAAATATTGTGCCAGCTATAGAAATTATCGCATAGAAACTGATGATTATGTTCCATGTCGTGAGGAGCATTACACTAAAAGCTACAGCAACAGACAATCCCATAGCAATTAATGTTCCATCGGAAAGACTATCTTGCAAGTCATAAAACTCGAGACTGCTGACGAACCAGCCATTGCTGAGACCAACTGGAGCAGTTTTCAGTTCCTCTGAGATCCAAGCATCAACCTCTCTGTAGAAATGGTGCATCTTCTCGTAGGCAAAAGTGAAAAGGTAAGTACTTTTGAATTCCAAAACGACGGCCCTGATGGTGTCATTGATGTCAAACCTTGGTCCTGGAGTCTTGCTGTCTAAGTGGTAACCGGTGCTTCTTTCAAGCTCCATAATGGCACGCTTAATGCAGAGCTCAAAGACTTCCTGTTTATAAGGAAAACCTGACTGGCTACAGCATGGATAAAGAGCAGGTTCATCACAGTCCTGATTTTCCATCCACTGTTTAAAGGTTTCTATGAAACAACTGGTAAAGTCCTGTTCATCGGTTTGGTAGAAGAATGTTTGGTTTTTCAACTTTTGGCAAAAGTTCAAAAGCCATCTTTGTGAGGAAGGGCTGGCAATATTAAAGCTACTGTCCAGTTTGAGCTTGCCCTTACTCTTTGGATTGAGGGGATCTCCATTGTCTTCTGCTGAGATCCCCCAAATGATTGTGATGGGCATGTGAAGCTCTTCACCATGGTGAACTCTCTCGAACATGAAAATCTTTTTGTACTCTGCATCATAACGCTCAAAAGGATGGGAAGAGCGGAACACCTGGAATTCTGACAGTTCTAACGATGGGAGTTTCATCTTTGGATTAACACACACAATATAGGCCCCACCAATGGTCAATGTGAGGAAACAGAACACCCAAATAAATCTGAACTTGATAACAATACATGGCAACACTTTCTCAAAGAATATCCTTGATGCTTCGGAAATTGCAAAAAACAGTTTCTTTATTTTCTGGCACGTTATGCTCCAACAGCTTTTATTGTTGTTGAAAGGCCGCTGCTGAGAACCTTTGAAGCATGTGAAGATGTTTAGTAGATAGCGTTCATGAAGGACGACTACAGCGGGCAGCCACGTGACCATTAGGAGATAATTCACCAGTATGGCAGTACCAGCGTAGACCCCAAAACACCGGATGGCTGTAATATTACTGACGTAGTTAGCATAGAAGGCAGCGGCGGTGGTGAAGCTGGTGACGAACATTGAAAGAGCAGCATGTTGTAGTGTGATGCTGACCGTTTCTGCAGTCTCTGCATGGGGTTTGTCGAACTTTGTATAATTCCAGACATCGCACAAGACAAATGCGTCATCTGCTCCGATTCCGACCAGAATAATCAGTGCAGTGAGGTTCATGAAGGGAAAGAACTCAAAGTTAAATACTATGCGATACAAGAAATATGATACAATCAGCGAACTTATTATGGCAAACATGGTCATCAGGGTAATGAATATTGATCTTGTATAGACACACATGACCAAAAGGACAATGACGATAGCAATGGCCGGATACACAGTATCCATTAAGAGATAGTCTTGAAAAAGGCTATGTTTGATACCAAACTCTATCCCAGTGATGGTTGTCACACCATCAGAACAATTCCAGTTTTCAAAATTGTCCAGATAAATGTTCATCATGGAGTCACCTTTTTCTGTTGGTGAGAAAAGCATGCTGTGCCGTAAAACTGGAGGACTGACATCCACATTCTTTGGGTTTAAAAAGTCTTTATCTACCAGGTAGTGAATGATTTGGTAGACGGCATTATACTTGGTACATTTGCGAGGCACATTCGTACACTTCAGCTGGTCCTTCCTCTTGGCCACCATATCCCAACAATCTGGTCCCAATGTCCCATTGTAATAGAACTTGGCACAGGTACGGATAAGCTTTAGTGTGTGTGAGACATCACGCTCTATGATCTTCTGGCACGAAGACCTGTTGTTAAGGATGGCAATATAATTTCCTAAAGTCCAGCTTGGGCAACAGGAATCTGCAGTAGTTCGCTGGCAGAGGTCTGCAAACTGAGGGTGGGAACGAATCTGTAAAACAGAACAAGTGTAAATATAACCAGAGCCTTTCAAATATTATTTATAGCTAAAAGCAGACTTAATAATCTTAACATCCTGCTTTAAAGTGAAATGCAGACATGACAGTGGAACTAGAAAATGTGGTGAGGGAAAATAGACAGTTGTCACTAGAACAATTGGTCAAACGCCCCATACACAGGATCTGAAAATCGGACGACAGATCCTCCGACTTTTCTCTTACTAGTCGCAAGTAGACATTGAATAGGTTACTAAAGTCACGAAAAGTCTGGTACAACATAAAAATAAATAAATAAAATAAATTGGAAGTGATGTCATGTGTTGTAGTGCATTTGTATTTTCAGATAAACTGTACTGACTAAATGAAAATCGTACAATCTGGTATTGTACGAGGAAAATTTTTGCGTTTGTCCGATCCAATATTGGATGAACTGTCGTGATCGGCTCTCGAAAGCTCTGTACCAACGATCTGATTATCGTACGATCGCATCCACAGCGGTATTTTTCGTCCGATTTTCGGATCGTGTGTACGGGCCATAAGACCGGGTACACACAGACCAGATATCTGTTGAAACCAGCCAAGATTCCGTCAGTGTGTACAGCTGATTTTCCAACAGAAGCCGCTCTAACGACCAGCTTTTGTCGAATGGACATGCTGGAAAACCAGCATATGATCAGCGCTTGGAGCCAATGGTTGTGAGTGCTGATTAGTATTCTGGCACAGGAGCAGAAAAAGCCTTTCTATATGGTCAAAATTATCTCAGCTGTTAATAACCCCTTCCCCCCACCCCAGCATCTTTTTATTTTCACATTTTTCCCAGCATACACTTTAACCACTTAGCGCAAATTGCCATCATTGTACGTCTGTACTTTGATGCTAAATACCGTTATGGCCGCAGCTAGCTGGCATAACCCCAGTGTTTTCTGAAATGGTGGGTGGTGCGCTTTAAGGTAAAAGTGGTTTCCGTGGTGCATTCACCCCGAGAACACTTATATGGGGGGGGGGGCCTCCCGCCACATTCCATTCATCTCCGCCGCTTACCGGAGCCGTCGTTAGCAGAGTAAACGATGGTGTCCTCTCCCCTGACAAGCCTGGAACCGATTGAGGGAAAGACGCCCCCCGCTTGACTCCATAAACATTGGACTGGCGGAAGAGACATTGAACGTCACTTTTGCCTAATGGTCTTAATCTTTTTGACCCCAGATCTCCCATTTAAGAGAGATCGTCATGCTTTTTTTTTTCTATTACAAGGGATGTTGGCATTCTTTGTAATACAGGGCTCGAGTCCTGCGGGAACGCATGGGAACGACGTTCCCGTACTATTCCCACAGCGGGAACGCCGTTCCCATTAGCTGCCTGAGGGCTGAGGCTATGCAGCGCATAGTTCGCCGCCGCTCCTCAGCCGCCGAGTGACTGGTTGCTAGGCAGGGGCCGCTCCGCATCTAGCAACCGGTCACATGACTTCGGCCGTGCACGTGGGCACGCACTGGCGCGAGTCAGTGGGCAGGCTGACACACGCTGCGCGCCTGCTTGGATCCGGAGTTCCGGACTGCCCCCCCCCCCTCCTCCCCTCTACCCAGTGCCAGTCAGTCCTGGCCTCCTGGGGCCACACGCTGCACTTTTCCAGTTTACTTCTCCTTCTCTACCAGGTTAGTCACTAGTGTGTAAGTTGCACTCTGCAATACCCTGCCAATACTCATCAATACTCTGCAATACCCTGCCAATACTCTGCAATACCCTGCCAATACTCTGCAATACCCTGCCAATACTCTGCAATACCCTGCCAATACTCTGCAATACCCTGCCAATACTCTGCAATACCCTGCCAATACTCTGCAATACCCTGCCAATACTCTGCAATACCCTGCCAATACTCTGCAATACCCTGCCAATACTCTGCAATACCCTGCCAATACTCTGCAATACCCTGCCAATACTCTGCAATACCCTGCCAATACTCTGCAATACCCTGCCAATACTCTGCAATACCCTGCCAATACTCTGCAATACCCTGCCAATACTCTGCAATACCCTATCAATACTCTGCAATACCCTGCCAATACTCTGCAATACCCTGCCAATACTCTGCAATACCCTGCCAATACTCTGCAATACCCTGCCAATACTCTGCAATACCCTGCCAATACTCTGCAATACCCTGCCAATACTCGGCAATACATACCCTATCAATACTCTGCAATACCCTGCCAATACTCTGCAATACATACCCTATCAATACTCTGCAATACCCTGCCAATACTCTGCAATACATACCCTATCAATACTCGGCAATACTCTGCAATAAATACCCTATCAATACTCTGCAATACCCTATCAATACTCTGCAATACCCTGCCAATACTCTGCAATACCCTGCCAATACTCTGCAATACCCTGCCAATACTCTGCAATACCCTGCCAATACTCTGCAATACCCTGCCAATACTCTGCAATACATACCCTATCAATACTCGGCAATACCCTGCCAATACTCTGCAATACATACCCTATCAATACTCTGCAATACCCTGGCAATACTCTGCAATACATACCCTATCAATACTCTGCAATACCCTGGCAATACTCTGCAATACATACCCTATCAATACTCGGCAATACTCTGCAATAAATACCCTATCAATACTCTGCAATACCCTATCAATACTCTGCAATACCCTGCCAATACTCTGCAATACCCTGCCAATACTCTGCAATACCCTGCCAATACTCTGCAATACCCTGCCAATACTCTGCAATACCCTGCCAATACTCTGCAATACCCTGCCAATACTCTGCAATACCCTGCCAATACTCTGCAATACCCTGCCAATACTCTGCAATACATACCCTATCAATACTCGGCAATACCCTGCCAATACTCTGCAATACATACCCTATCAATACTCTGCAATACCCTGGCAATACTCTGCAATACATACCCTATCAATACTCTGCAATACCCTGGCAATACTCTGCAATACATACCCTATCAATACTCTGCAATACCCTGGCAATACTCTGCAATACATACCCTATCAATACTCGGCAATACTCTGCAATAAATACCCTATCAATACTCTGCAATACCCTATCAATACTCTGCAATACCCTGCCAATACTCATCAATACCCTGCCAATACTCTGCAATACCCTGCCAATACTCTGCAATACCCTGCCAATACTCTGCAATACCCTGCCAATACCCTGCAATACCCTGCCAATACTCTGCAATACCCTGCCAATACCCTGCCAATACTCTGCAATACCCTGCCAATACTCTGCAATACATACCCTATCAATACTCGGCAATACTCTGCAATAAATACCCTATCAATACTCTGCAATACCCTATCAATACTCTGCAATACCCTGCCAATACTCTGCAATACCCTGCCAATACTCTGCAATACCCTGCCAATACTCTGCAATACCCTGCCAATACTCTGCAATACCCTGCCAATACTCTGCAATACCCTGCCAATACTCTGCAATACCCTGCCAATACTCTGCAATACATACCCTATCAATACTCGGCAATACCCTGCCAATACTCTGCAATACATACCCTATCAATACTCTGCAATACCCTGGCAATACTCTGCAATACATACCCTATCAATACTCTGCAATACCCTGGCAATACTCTGCAATACATACCCTATCAATACTCTGCAATACCCTGGCAATACTCTGCAATACATACCCTATCAATACTCGGCAATACTCTGCAATAAATACCCTATCAATACTCTGCAATACCCTATCAATACTCTGCAATACCCTGCCAATACTCATCAATACCCTGCCAATACTCTGCAATACCCTGCCAATACTCTGCAATACCCTGCCAATACTCTGCAATACCCTGCCAATACCCTGCAATACCCTGCCAATACTCTGCAATACCCTGCCAATACTCTGCAATACCCTGCCAATACTCTGCAATACCCTGCCAATACTCTGCAATACATACCCTATCAATACTCGGCAATACTCTGCAATAAATACCCTATCAATACTCTGCAATACCCTGCCAATACTCTGCAATACCCTGCCAATACTCTGCAATACCCTGCCAATACTCTGCAATACCCTGCCAATACTCTGCAATACCCTGCCAATACTCTGCAATACCCTGCCAATACTCTGCAATACCCTGCCAATACTCTGCAATACCCTGCCAATACTCTGCAATACCCTGCCAATACTCTGCAATACCCTGCCAATACTCTGCAATACCCTGCCAATACTCTGCAATACATACCCTATCAATACTCTGCAATACCCTGGCAATACTCTGCAATACATACCCTATCAATACTCTGCAATACCCTGGCAATACTCTGCAATACATACCCTATCAATACTCGGCAATACTCTGCAATAAATACCCTATCAATACTCTGCAATACCCTATCAATACTCTGCAATACCCTGCCAATACTCATCAATACCCTGCCAATACTCTGCAATACCCTGCCAATACTCTGCAATACCCTGCCAATACTCTGCAATACCCTGCCAATACCCTGCAATACCCTGCCAATACTCTGCAATACCCTGCCAATACTCTGCAATACCCTGCCAATACTCTGCAATACCCTGCCAATACTCTGCAATACATACCCTATCAATACTCGGCAATACTCTGCAATAAATACCCTATCAATACTCTGCAATACCCTGCCAATACTCTGCAATACCCTGCCAATACTCTGCAATACCCTGCCAATACTCTGCAATACCCTGCCAATACTCTGCAATACCCTGCCAATACTCTGCAATACCCTGCCAATACTCTGCAATACCCTGCCAATACTCTGCAATACCCTGCCAATACTCTGCAATACCCTGCCAATACTCTGCAATACCCTGCCAATACTCTGCAATACATACCCTGCCAATACTCTGCAATACCCTGCCAATACTCTGCAATACATACCCTATCAATACTCTGCAATACTCTGCAATACATACCCTATCAATACTCGACAATACTCTGCAATAAATACCCTATCAATACTCTGCAATACCCTGCCAATAGTCTGCAATACCCTGCCAATAGTCTGCAATACCCTGCCAATACTCTGCAATACATACCCTATCAATACTCGGCAATACTCTGCAATAAATACCCTATCAATACTCTGCAATACCCTGCCAATACTCTGCAATACATACCCTATCAATACTCGGCAATACTCTGCAATAAATACCCTATCAATACTCTGCAATACCCTGCCAATACTCTGCAATACCCTGCCAATACTCTGCAATACCCTGCCAATACTCTGCAATACCCTGCCAATACTCTGCAATACCCTGCCAATACTCTGCAATACCCTGCCAATACTCTGCAATACCCTGCCAATACTCTGCAATACATACCCTATCAATACTCGGCAATACTCTGCAATAAATACCCTATCAATACTCTGCAATACCCTGCCAATACTCTGCAATACCCTGCCAATACTCTGCAATACCCTGCCAATACTCTGCAATACCCTGCCAATACTCTGCAATACCCTGCCAATACTCTGCAATACCCTGCCAATACTCTGCAATACATACCCTATCAATACTCGGCAATACTCTGCAATAAATACCCTATCAATACTCTGCAATACCCTGCCAATAGTCTGCAATACCCTGCCAATAGTCTGCAATACCCTGCCAATAGTCTGCAATACCCTGCCAATAGTCTGCAATACCCTGCCAATAGTCTGCAATACCCTGCCAATAGTCTGCAATACCCTGCCAATAGTCTGCAATACCCTGCCAATACTCTGCAATACCCTATCAATACTCTGCAATACCCTATCAATACTCTGCAATACCCTGCCAATACTCTGCAATACATACCCTATCAATATTCTGCAATACCCTGCCAATACTCTGCAATACATACCCTGCCAATACTCTGCAATACATACCCTGCCAATACTCTGCAATACCCTGCCAATACTCTGCAATACCCTGCCAATAGTCTGCAATACCCTGCCAATAGTCTGCAATACCCTATCAATACATACCCTATCAATACTCTGCAATACCCTGCCAATACTCTGCAATACATACCCTGCCAATACTCTGCAATACCCTAGCAATACTCTGCAATACCCTGCCAATACATACCCTGCCGATGCTCTGCAATACTCTGCCAATACTCTTCAATACATACTCTGCAATACCCTGCCAATACTCTGCAATACTCTGCCAATACTCTGCAATACGTACCCTGCCAATACTCTGCAATACCCTATCAATACTCTGCAATACCCTGCCAATACTCTTCAATACTCTTCAATACTCTGCCAATACTTATTCCTGTTTGTGGGATATTTTCTAATGGGCTGTGTAACAGAATTTGGAACAGGGTGTATTTGTGGTAGAAATTCCCTGCGAGGGAAAGATCATCACCCATTGTGTTGATTGTTTTGTTTGACACGTTATTTTGTTTTTGTAAACTGGCACTTTACAATAAATGTTGTACTGTATTTTCTGTGAAGTATTACTACATATGAGCGTACCTTTTTTTTTTTTTTTTTTGGTGGGGGAATGGATCTTGGGTGGGAGTTCCCACACTTTTTTTCCCAGGACTTGACCCCTGTTGTAATAGGAATAAAAGCGAACGGGACAGTGTAAAAATTTAAATAAATTTAAAGCGCCCCGTCCCGGCGAGCTTGCGCACAGAAGCGAATGCATACTTAAGTTGTGCCCGCATATGAAAACAGTGTTCAAATCACACGTGAGGTATTGCTGCGCTCATTAGAGCAAGAGAAATAATTCTAGCACTAGACCTCCTCTAACTCAAAATTGGTAACCTGTAGAATAAATGTTACATTTTTAAACGTTGCCTATGGAGATTAAGGGTAAAAGTTTGTCGCCATTCCATGAGCAGGCACAATTTTGAAGCATGGCATGTTGGGTATAAATTTACTCAGCGTAGCATTATCTTTCACAATATAAAAAAAATTTAAATAAATTGGGCTAACTTTATTGTTGTCGCATTCTTTAAGACAAAAAAATGCTTGCAAGACTGCTGCGCATATATGGTGTGACAAAGTATTTCAACAACTGCCATTTCTCTAGCGTGTCTGAAAAAATTATTTTAACTTGTAAACAAGTGTCAAAAAGAAGCTTGGTCCTTAAGTGGTTAAGCAGGGATGTTAATTGCATTCCACATAACCAGAAAGGGGAAGTAGTTCCAAATCTGCGTATGAAATAGTACAATCAAATAATGAATGAAGCACATTAAAAAGCAAAAAGGTAGTAACATAAAAGCTACTTTAAAAAAAAAACTTTAAACCAAGTCAGAATGTGTGCTTGCTGAAATGCACTAAATGTTCATTGTAATATAGAAACAGATTACAGATAAATACTTCTAGTGTAGTATAGTAGCTTATAATACATTTATATAGCCTGTAATTTTCTTTTAAACGGTAAACAAAACAAAAAAAATCGTAATCTCCACAATCTTTTCCTTCCGCAGTTCATTTTGCATACAACCCAATACATCTCCTGCTGGCAGCACTGAGAGGATTTAAATGCCTACGCGTACTGGGGCTAAAGTTTTGCTTACCCAAATCATTAAGTCTTCCATAAACAGATTACAGCTCCATTTTTACAGCTTTAATGAGGCTGTTTTTACTGCTCGGCGTGAACCGTAACCAAAGGGCTCCAACAGTTTGTATTTCATGTTTAATTGTCTTCGTGCCCTACAGTGATTAAACCGTAGGATGAGAAAACTCCTGCCATATGAAATTCATTAGTTGGCCGGCCACAATTACCCTGGATATAAAAGGAGAGAGAGTATTTCCTCATGCCGACATCAAACCCTGCAAAGTGTAATAGCTACAGAACACGGGCAGGAAATCCTGAATGATTTAAGAATGTAATATTGAGGGAAAAAAAAAAAAAAAAAAAAAAAAAAGAAATAAAGGCCTGCAAACCCCTTCATCCACTATCATCAGCTATAATTTAATTTATAGTAGAGCTATGTGCAAATTAAAAAAAAAAAAAAAAAAAAAAAATCACATATGTGATCTGTTAATAGTATGAAGTTTGTGTTTTGTGAGCCTCCACAACATAGTTTGATTACCTGTTGGTCCTGCCAGTAAATCAGTTATTGTTATGCTTCCTGTAACAGCAGTGGTGCTTACAATGGTCAGCTGCTTTTCATTTGCTTTAAACCAAAAGAAAAAAAATATTGCTACAACTTCTTAAAAGGGGTTAGCTGGAATTGTTAGAAAGTATCTCTTATTTAAAGTCCATTTAAAACGATGCATACATCTAAAACTACCCTGTTCACAGGACGACAACACTGCTGTTCAATTTCACTGCAAAACACACCACGTTGTCTGATAAAGATAGTAGAAAAATAACAAGACCTATTGGCAGGAGCAACAGGTAATAAAATTATGTTATGGGGGAAAAAAAAAAAAAAAAAAAAAACTATTGTGTTAATGCTGGTGACAGACTGCATCATTTATGTATTTTATATATTGTACTCATAGTTTCACTTTAAGATCTGCTAGAGCCAAAAAAATATTATATTATAATTATGTGCATTATAGCCAACTCCAATTTTGACAACACCTGGCTGGCTACAGCTATTATGAAACAGTATATGCCAATTGACAGTAGGGGTTGATTTACTAAAACTAGAGTGCAAAATCTGATGCAGCTCTGCATGGTAGCGGAACAGCTTCTAACTACAGCTTGTTCAATTTAGCTTTAACAAAACAAAAAAACAAAAACAAAAAAAAACAAAAAACCACACCAACAAAAAACCCGGAAGCCAATTAGTTTCTATGCAGAGCTGCACCAGATTTTGCAGTCTCCAGTTTTGGTAAATCAACCCCAGCGCCCAACACCCCATCCCCGGATGCATTTAAAGGCCATCTCCACATTTAGCAAAATGTTACACCCATATTTAGGGTGCAACATGTTGAAAAGCAACCAGCTCCGCATGGTACAGAAGCATCATTCATTCAAAGAGATCTGTGATTGAATGACCTACAAGTCCCATCTGCAACCGCTGCAGACTTGTAGTTCTCAAAAGAACAGGAGTGCAGCAAGCAGTGCACTGGTAGTCCAATGACACTTCCGCCAGCTCTCTAACTGAAAGCCTGTACAGAAGTAGAGACACTGAGCTGGAGGAAGAGTTTGCAGGACCTTGACATTGCACCAGTTATCCACTGGTTTGCGGGTGCAATGCTTTGCAGGTTCCTGTAATAAAATAAAAAAAAAAAAAATGTAAAAAAAAAAAAAAAAAAAAGCTAGGTGCTGCCATTTACATGCGTTGGAAAGGTCATTGTCCTCATCAGATGACAGTGACTATCCTAGTCAGCAAACCGTGAGCATTGTATCCTGGAAGTCGCACACTTCCCCATACCAGGAAGCACTAGATATTTGCAGCAAAAGTCATAAAAGGAATGTACTGTGGAACAACTCCAGGTCATCATAAAAAAAAAAGAAAAAAAAAAAAAAAAAAAGAAGTCTGTCAATACTGTAGATGCTGACTTAATATAACAACACTTACCTGTCCTTGGATCCAACGCAGTCCTCACCCAAGCCGATT
This sequence comes from Lithobates pipiens, assembly GCF_037356315.1. Taxonomy (NCBI): domain Eukaryota; kingdom Metazoa; phylum Chordata; class Amphibia; order Anura; family Ranidae; genus Lithobates; species Lithobates pipiens. The sequence goes on along the minus strand of NW_027507758.1, from coordinate 81,125,672 downwards.
CTTCAAGGGAAACCAGCAGTGAAGCTTTACAGCTTTACAGACAGCTTCCAACTGCACACATGCAAGTCGCCCTGCGCTCCATGACTGGTCCTGCAGTCTTCTGGAACCTGTGACGTGTCGTAGAAGGCTGTGGGGGAAGGAGGGGGACCCAAAATTCCTCTCAGATTACCACGGCAATCTGAACAGAGTGGGTACCGGGGGGGGGGGGGGGGGGGGGGGGTTGGCAGAACTTCTACTTTAGGCAATGCAAGACATTTTTTATGGTAGGCCATACAAGCATTATTTAAAAAGAAGGAAAATGATTTAAAACAGGGATTTTTGTAGGGCAATGCATAAAAAGTTTGTCAGGTGCGACTTCTGGTGACACATGTGCTACAACATGAAAAGGGAGCTCAATAACTGAACCTATTTTTCCAACAAATCAGAAAACTATATCTGCATATCTGCATACTATAGCAGGGGAAGTACTAGCAACTTCCCAAAGTGATGCTCAGATCAAAAATTCTAATCTGATTGCTATGGAATGTGGCATTGCGCTGGGAATTTACAATCTAAAAAGGGAAGATAGGCTCGGACAGCACTCTTTTCTCAAAAAGCAGCTGAGTTTATGTCCTGGAGACATACTGCAGGACCAACAAAGGAAATTCCTCCAATTGTAACTTCCAATCATTCTGGTGACCCAGCAAAACCATTGCCTGTCCAAACACCACACATCCCTGTGACACCCATAATAAAGCTGTTTGTGGAGGGTGACCCGGGTGTTGTCATGTTTGTTCAGAAGTGTTCAATCATTATTAAAAGAATGTCAAGAATGTCAGAAATATTTGGTGTCACTGCACTTACCCTGTTATGGTCTATATTACACATAGACTTGATCGCTTGCAAATTCCACAAGCTGTCTCCATTCACAGAGGTGAAGACCACTCGGGAGTAGTGCTCATCTGGAAACAGAAAATACGAAGGTTACAATATTGTAAGGGATTTGGGGACTTGTTCAGTTAGGGCCATGTTGCACTGAAAAATTTGCAGAGGCACCAAAATTTTGCAGAAGGATTTACACCTGTGTGTACATTGCACAAAACCAACCTTAGTGTGCCATTTTATACCCCCCAACTAACCTTGGACTTCTACTGTGCACCCAGGGATGTATTCACAGTGCTTCAGTTTTTACTTTTGTTATGTTACAGCCTTATTCCAAAATAGTTCAAATTCATTATTTCTCTCAAAATTCTACAAACAATACCCCATAATGACAGACAATGTAAAAGAAATTTGTTTGAAATCTTTACAAATTTATTAAAAATAAAAAATGATTCCCCATATGGAATAATAATTATTTGGAGCTAGCTAAATGAGTGCATGGCGCTGGATGGAAGGTATATGGGATAGTCTATATGTTTCAGATCTTTAAGGATGGCGTCTTTACTTTTTGACTCCCTGCAGGCTATATATTTATTACCTGCCCATATGCACATTTATTATCTGCAACTATGGCATGCGGTTCAGGTGCAGGGGGCTGCACAGGATTGGCGGGCATCTCCCACTCCTATTTTTAAACTAATTCAAATGAATGAAAGTTCTAAGGGTTTTATCCCTCAATGCTACAGCACGTTTCCTGGTTTTAATTTCATAAGGGTCACCCTTGCAAGGCGACTTCAAGATGGGAGAGGGACCTGGGACCGTTATCTGGTGCACAATGGGAGGAGGAGTATCAGGCTGTAGTAACCTGCTCCCTAAATGTGGCTCAGAAACTGTCCCAACTATATATTCATCTACGCTGTCACTTCACTCCTCTAAGGAGTTACAAGATGGGGTACAGCACAGAGTCTCATTGTCAGATGCAAAAGAGATCATGGGGACTTGATCCATTTACTATGGCATTGCCATACATTACATCCTTACTGCAAACATTAAATATGGTATTTGGGTTACAACTCCCTTTGAAACCTAAACGTTACCTACTGAATATTTTGGAGGAGGTCACGGAGGATGAGCATCCTAGGATAGCTGTGGGAAGGGTCCTCTTTCTTGCCCGAAGGTTACCACTGGGAATGTGGAAGTCTCCAGATCCCCCTACACACAAGTCCTGGGTGGCATCTGTGGGCAAAGCTTTGCTCCTAGAAAACTATATTTATACTCGCCGGTGATGCCGGTGATGTCCCGGCAAGTTTGAAAAGCTGTGGGGAAGGTGGCTACATACCCCTGTCCTTAGCCTAAAGGAATTGGTGTACCAGAGAGTATTAGTGTGTCCAACTAGACTAGAATAGTTAGAGGATCATTTTGGATTTAGACAATTATATGCGATCTAGTCGTACTTAAGTGGCGATAGAGGCATATATGCACTGTATTAGTATATCTGATCAGCAAAATCAAATAAATGTGCAATGCCTATGTAACTATAGTTGTTTGATGTGTCAGTGAATGCATTATTGTACTGTAAATGTTAGTTTATCACAATAAACATTTTCCTGATTTGAAAAATTTATATATATATATATATATATATATATATATATATATATCAATCACATGTACATAAGTAAGCCTTTGCCATGACACTCATATTTTAGCTCAAGTGCATCCTGTTTCCACTGATCATCCTTAGGATGATTCTATAAATTGGAGTTCACCTGTGGTAAATTCAGTTGATTGGACGGATATGATTTGGAAAGGCACACATCTGTCTGTTTAAGGTCCATTAGTTGCATGCCAGAGCACTGGGCAAGCAATGAAGTTCAAGAAATTGTCTGTAGACCTCCGAGACAGGATTGTATTGAGGCACATTTCTGAGAAAGGGTACAGAAAACATTTCGGCAGCATTGAAGGTCCCAATGAGCACAGTGGCCTCCTTCATCCATAAATGGAAGAAATTTGGAATGACCAAGACTCTTCCTAGAGTGGGCCGCCTGGCCAAACTGAGAAATCGGGGGAGAAGGGCCTTAGTCAGGGAGGCGACTAATGACCCGATAGCCAAACTGACAAGGCTCCAGCGTTTCTCTGTAGAGAAAGTAAAACCTTTCTAAAAGATCAACCATTTCTGCAGTACTCCACCAATCAGGCCTGTATAATAGAGGGGCCAGACGGAAGCCATTCCTGAGTAAAAGGTACATGACGGCCCATCTGGAGTTTTTCAAAAGGCACCCGAGGGGCTCTCAGACCATGAGAAACCAAATAATCTGGTCTAATGAAACAAAGATTGAACTCTTGCCTGGATGGCAAGCGTCATGTCTGGAGGAAACCAAGCACTGCTCATCACCTGCCCAATACCATTCATCCTGTGGGGATGTTTTTCAGAGGCAGGAACTGGGAGACTAGTCAGGATCGAGGGAAAGATAAATGTAGCAATGTACCAAGACAGCCTTGATAAAAACCTGCTCCAGAGCACTCTGGACCTCAGGTTCATCTTCCAACAGGACAACAACCCTAAGCACACACGTGTTCCTATGGGACACGTTCACATCCATGATTTTTTTCAGCTGCTGCGTATTTGGAAAAGACGAGGACTTTTTTATTTTTTTTTAAAGCAAAACTGTGCCGTTTTGGTTTTTTGGTTCAATATACTTCAATGGAGAAGCTGCAGAAAAGCATGTAATAATGTGTTTTTGCGGCAATTTGTGTTTTTTAATCTGCCCAACAACAAATTGGGCAAAAAAATATGTAAAAATGCAAACCGCAGCAATATTACTTATTAAACAAAACAATAATCGGCCAACTAATCGATTATGAAAATAATCATTAGTTGCAGCCCTACTTATGTACGTGTGATTTTATTTCATTTTTAATAAATTTGCAAACATTTCAAACAAACTTCTTTCACTTTGTCCTCATGGGGTATCGTCTGTAGAATTTTGAGGAAAATAATGAATTGAATGCATTTTGGAAAAAGGCTGCAACATAAAATGTGAAAAAAGTGAAGCGCCGTGAATCCTATCTGGATGCACTGCATCTTGGGCTCATTTCGCTCTACCTTCTCCACATCAAACATTTGGAAACCTTCCCAAAAACATGCCAGTCACAGCAAGGTAGCTGTTGATGGCAGTGACCCTTCCTGATGCATCCTTTGCTTTTTGTCATGTGATCTGTGATGTCACTTAAGAGGAAGCGGCATCCAAGAAAAGCCTCACAGGATGAGCCCAGCCACTGTCTGCTTGGTGTGAATTGCAAGCAGATGACCCTCTGAGGGCAGAAGAGTTATGGGCCAAAGCTTGCACCCAAAGTCTATACTGTGTATTAGTCTAAAAAAAAAAAAAAAAAAAAATTTCACCAAATAGAGAGATAGATTACAGCAGGCCACGCTACCATACTTCTACAGTGAGGTAAGTAGGCCTGTAATTGTGTGAGTTGGTTTCAATGTTATTCAATACAGATTTCACTGACAAAGGGCAACTATGCATCAGGATGGCCGGGCCTCTAATCCAGAAAGCCTTATAGGAGGTTCACATTTGTACAGAAAGTTCAAAACCAACACACAATTTTTTCAACAACTGCAAACCCATGTAGGACAAAGTAACAGGTTCACTTTAATGCCACCCTGCCCAAGCAACACATACCTTTCCATTGCTCCTTTGCCCCATCAGCTGCCGGAAATTAGGATAGGATACCCTGTGTATGCTCCAAGTTAGTCTAGCTGGGGTTTACATAGGACTATGGTCTACCCCATGTGGTAGCTATCACACTATCAGTAGAGAGTAAATGAACTTGGTGGTAAAGAAAAAAAGGTATATACCAGAGGAAGAGGATATTACAGCAAGCCTGTGGTTTTAGGGCCAGTTCGCACAACAAACGCTTTTGATGCATTTCAGAGGTTCTCTTTTTTTCCTATTGTACTGGGGTCCAGAGCTTTCCCGATATTCTACTGCGTTCCAGTACAATTCTGTGCAGGAAAAAGCAGCATGTTGTACTTTTTTTTTCTGGAACTGAAAAGCACTGGAACACACTGGTGTGAAATATACCATTGGAACCCATTTAACCTACTTTGAATGCATTTTTGATGAAGAAAAGGGCACTGTACTGCATTTGGTGTGAACCGACCCTTAAGGCCAATTCAAAGCAGCCTCTGCGTTGCAATGCAGCATCTGGTTTGTGGTGTGGTGAGGCGGTATTGCCACAGTGCCAAAGCGCCAATTTTGGCCCATCACATTGTTCCTTATTTTTGTATTAACTTTTTTAAAGTGTCAGAGACAATTGGTAGCTGTGGATTACCACGCATTGTGCTGTGCTGCAAAAAAAGTACTGCACGCATGTACCTTTTTTTTTTCAGCGCACACCACCGCAATGCAATGTGTGAACTAGGCACACTGAAGACAAGGCATTTTACATGGTCATGGAGTGGGATTGCACTGGAACAGTCTCCCAACGCAATCCCACTGCATATGGCATGAATATACCATTACAATGCATTGACACTGGTTTGCTTTGAGAATACCATTTTCCTTGAGAACACATGCATCATTTACACACACTCCCCCCCCCCCCCCCCCAATCTCTAAACCTTGGGCCCTTTTTAGTTTATTAAACAAAACTGATGTCCAATATTGTACATTTTCACATTGAAACATGATCATTTCATGACCTCGGGCCATGGTTATCAATCTAGGTTTTGGTACGGCTCTCATGATCATTGCAAGCAGAAAAAAAAAATAAGGGGGGGGGGGGGGGGGGTAAAAAAAAAAAAAAAACTCACTTGGCACAGCACAGAAGAAACTGTCTTTGTGGAAGTCCCAGTCTGCTTGTCTTCTCTCCCTTTCATAGTGATCGTCTGACCATCTGTCAACCTGGTGGCTATGATAACAACACAATCCCATAATTACATTACATGGCAGAGACACCTGATGGCTTCATTCATCAAGTCATTTTTGGGTCTTCTACAACAGATAAAAAGAAAACGACTAAGAGTCTAGGAGACTAGGAGAGTCTAAACTGGATCAGATATCAGGGCTACTGGACACAGCCTGGAGATGCCTGAAGATGGGAGAGATATTCTAAAGGAAAGGATGGGCAGAGGAAGAGAGAATCTTTTTAAACAAAAAGGTATAAATAGTACAGGATGCTAATGAGATTTAGGTTTTCAGCAGTCACTTCGGCCAAACTACCTTTGGTTGCTGTACACAAATAGATTCCTTTATTTCAGCCCATGGGCTGATGGTTATAAAACTCTCCTGTACTAAAAAAAAAAGACTTACTCCAATTTCACTGCACACTGTGAGCTTGCATTAGAAGTGCATTAGAAGGGCAGTTGGGAAATCAGGGGGAGGCTGCAGGAGTAGGTTACATGTTCCATCCTTGAAATGGGCGGCGCATGCAACATGTTATCCTGGTAGTTTGATAAAGTGGTCAAAGTTTCGATTCGATTTTTTGTGAACTTTGCAAAGCAATCAAAGAAATAAAATGTTGGTTTTGATCGACTGAAGGCAATAGAAGAATCCAATCACTTTCCACCTATTTTCTTCCTCCGTTTCAATCTTTCCATTAACTGCATTAAAGCTGTTAATTTACTGACTTCACAGTCTACCAAAATCTGGCTATACAGTGCTGTGAAAAAGTATTTGCCCCCTTTCTCATTTTTAGTTTTTGCATATTTCTTACATTTAAATGAGTCAGATCATCAAACAAATTTTAATATTACAGATAACCCGAGTAAATCCAAGATGCCGTTTTTTAATTATTATTTCATTTATGAAGGGGGAAAAAAAAAAAAACGTTCAAACCTGCCTGGCCCTATGTGAAAAGGTAATTGCCCTCTCCCATGCTGAATCATGAATGAACTGGTTAACCACAATTTTTTGGAAAGCAGAGTTAAAATTTCACTTGCCCCAGGCTTGATTACTGCCAGACCTGTTGAATCAAGGCATCACATAAATAGAAGCTGTCTGACAAAGTGAAGAAGCCAACAGATCACAAAAAGCCACACATGCCACAATCGAAAAAAATAAAAATAAATCAAAAACAGATTAGAAACAAATATGTGTAGAAAAGGTTTCAAAGCGGTTTCTAAGGCTTTGGAACTCCAGTGAACCATGAGGAAAGCCATTATCCACAAATGGAAATAAATTGGAGCAGTGTATTACCTTCCCAGGCCGGCCTACAAAAATGACTCCAAGAGCATGAGGAAGACTTATCCAGGATAAGGAGGTCATAAAAGAACACAGAACAATATCTAAAGAACTGCAGGCCCTCATTTGCCTCAGGTAAGATCAGTGTTCATTATTCAACAATAAGAAAGACTGGGCAAAAATGGCATCCATGGGAGAGTTCCAAAGCCACTGCTGACCAAAAACACAAAGGAACATCCTCACAATTACCAAACATCTTGATTATCCAAGACTTTTAGGCTAATATTCTGTGGACTGATAAGAAAAAGATAACTTTTTGGAAGGTATACGTCCCATTACAGCTGGCATAAAACTAATACAGCATTTCATAACAAGATCATACCAACAGTCAGACATGGTGGAGGTAATGTGATGGTCTGGAGCAGCTTTGCAGCTTCAGGACCTGGACGACTTGCCATAATTGATGGAACCATGAATTCTGAGCTCTACCCGAACATCCTAAAGGAGAATGTCTGGCCATCAGTTCGTGACCTCAAACTCAAGTGCAACAACAGCAAGTCCACCTCCAAATGGTTCAAACAAAGCAAAATTTAGGTTTTAGAGTGGCCTAGTCAAAGCCCAGACTTGAATCCAATTGAGGTGCTGTATCATGCAGGCCGTTTATGCTGGAAAAGAAAATAATTCTGCAAAGAAGAGTGGGCCAAAATTGCTCCACAGCAATGTGAAAGACTCATTGCCAGTTATTTCAAATGCTTAATTGCAGTTGTTGCCGCCAAGGGTGGCACAAACAGTTATTAGGTTTAGGGGGCAATGACTTTTTTTTACATAAAGCCAGGCAGGTTTGGACAGATTTTTTGCCTTAATAAATGAAGCCATCATTTAAAACTGCATTTTGTATTTACTTGGGTTATCTTTGTGAAATAATAAAGTTAGTTTGATGATCTGAGTTATTTAAGTCTGACAAATATGCAAAAAAAAAAAAAAATACAACTGGTGGTGGCTTGAAGTTTTTAAAAACTGACTAACAATTGGCATGTGTATGGCCAGCTTTAGGCTGGTGCTAAATTTAGTACATTTTTAGTAGCACAATCGTGCTACACAAATCCCTAACAATAGTTATTCCCAGTAGTCACAGGTTGATAAACAGGTGAAAGAAAGAGCTTCCTTTGGTGTAAGTTACAGCGATAGCAAGTAGAAGTGCTCAATCTAGTACAAGTGCAAAATGCATCAATAATGTGCAGACGATCGCTACAAGAGGCTTCTGCATATTACCTGTGCAACTTACTCCATAGGGAACCATCAGTTCAATCTGTTTAGCAGCGAATATTTACTCCTGGCAATTACTAGACATTTTAGTATTTTGATGATTAAGCTAATAGTGCTAGCTTTAGAATTATAGGTAATCATCTTCTCCAGCTGAAAGCTTCCAGCTCTAGGATATTTCGAAAGTTATCCCACCTTTCTGTTCTGGCTCTGTCGCTACAGTTGGAGATGTCTGGCACAGCCTAGGACAGTGATGGCGAACCTTGGCACCCCAGATGTTTTGGAACTACATTTCCCATGATGCTCTGGCACTCTGCGGTGTAGTGGAGCATCATGGGAAAAGTAGTTCCAAAACATCTGGGGTGCCAAGGTTCGCCATCACTGGCCTAGGAGATCCGAGTCTTCTAGAGTAGTGGTCATCAACCCTGTCCTCAGGGCTCACTAACAGGCCAGGTTTTATGTATTACCTTGGGGAGATGCAGACTAGAATGCTTCAATCACTGAGCAGCAAAGGATATCACCTGTGATGTATTTCAGTTATCTTGCAAACCTGGCCTGTTAGCGGGCCCTGAGGACAGGGTTGATGACCACTACTCTAGAAGACTTGAACGCCTAGGCTGTGCCAGACATCTCCAATAAGAGGACATCCATGAAGTATGCCCAGACTACCTTAATGGCACCCCTTAGTTTGAAAGAGCAGTGGCTCTGCTCAAGACTACCGGACCAACTTGCTCTTGGGAGTAAGCCCCACGATCAAGTGGAGAAAGCTCATTCTTTTGGGCTTGCCTCCAAGCTCAGGACCACAGCTGATCAGCACAATGCAAGCCTTGTCTGAAGGCTCATAGAAATTAATGAATGTGGTTGTACAAAACAGCTGTTTTAATGGGAAATGGGAAGACATTCCAGAGGCAAAGTAACACTTGTAAAGACACTGAACACTTATAAATATTATTCAAAAGGAGGGAGGAAACAAAAATACAGTCCAGCAGATCTGATGGACATGGTGAGCAGAACGAGCAACCAAAGACAAACACTGAAATATCCTAAGCGTTAAAGGGGGTGCTTTATTTTGTTTAAGAATTTTGACACTTTACCCAGCCAGGGCAAAAGGGACAGGTTCTCTAGTAAAGAACAACCTACCAACTACCATTTATCTGTCCCACCACTAAGTCCGAACTCTGTAACACTGTGAATTGATGTCAGTGCTTACACTGGGTTAGCGTAAACATGTTAAACTTACCTGCGCTGTGCAGTGGTTTTGCACAGAGCAGCCCCGATCCTCCTCTTCCCGGGTATGCCGCTAGCGCTCCTGGCTCCACCGTCCTGCAGCAAACAGCTTTCTATGGAGGCACCCAAAAAGGCTAGCTTCTGAGCCACTGCTCTGCATGTCCATTCAAACATGGAGCTGAGGCTTAGCCCCGCCCCCTCATTGGCACACTTTGCTGTGATTGACAGTAGTAGGAACCAGTGGCTCCCACTGAGGTCTCAGCCAATGAGGAAAGAGTCCTCGGAAAGCCGAGCCTTTCGTGCACATTGTTGGATCGCAATGGGGGTTTAAGTATTTGGATGCATTATGCCGTGTAAACACAAATCGGAATTATGGTCGGAAAAAGGTCTGATGGTTTTCCCCGACAGAATTCCGCTCAAGCTGTCTTGCCTACACACGGTCACACCAAATTCCGACCGTCAAGAACGCGGTGACTTAGAACGCGTACGATGGGACTAGAAAAGGGAAGTTCAATAGCTTCCGTCTCGCAGTTGAATCTGAGCATGCGCAAGTTTTTGCACGTCGGAATTGCATACACACGATAGGAGTTTGATAGAAAGTTTTTCCATCGGGAAAACTGAGACCATGTTCTCAAATTTTTGTTGGCGGGAACCCGGCCAGCTAAATTCTGATGGAGCCTACACATGGTTGCTTTTTCGAATGAAAAGCTCTAATCGGTCTTTTGCTGGCCGAAATTCCGATCGTGTGTACGTGGCATTAGAATGCATGAAGGTAAAAAAAAAAAAAAAAAAAATTATAATATATATATATATATATATATATATATATATATATATATATATATATATATATATATATATATATATATATATATATATATATATATATATATATATATATATATATATATATATATATATATATATACACACACATATAAACACACATATATATATATACATACATACATACACACACATACACATACATATACACACACACACCTTAAGCCTTTAGAACCACTTTAACCTGGCGATTGGTTGCTCAGAACCAATTCTGTAAGGGGAATGAATGCGACATCATAGATAAAAAGATGGGATATTGAGAAAGGTCTCTGATAGAGTAGCAAGTGAACGAGGCAGACGTCAGCATCAGCGGGCAATGGGCAAAAATCACAGATTCTGAGTGCATACTCCAAGCTACCAAATTGTGCAGCTAAAATCCTTAGAAAGGAATGAAAGGGTCGATCTATAAAAAGGTTTTCATACAAGAGTCACCAATTTTTTTATTGGATTAATCTGGGTGGGGGGGGGGAGGGCGTGGAAGGTGAATCCCACATGAAAGTTGTATGAAAGCATCTTTAGACGCCTAATAAATAATTTAAATAATTTTACATTTAAAGAAATTCAGCAGTGTAAACTGGGGCTTTAAAGTGACAGTGCCAAAAAGCAAAAGAAAACATGAAACGACTTAACTACTTTCTGGCTTGTTCATCTGCATATTTAAAGGGATAATTGGCCAATGTTGCCTTATATCCAGTGTTCTCCACCATGTTGTTCCACGTCACCAGTCTCTGGCCAATGGCAGTCCCTCTGGGCTCAAACCCCTGTAAGATAAAATAAATGGAATGTCATCAATCACTGTGCTTTAACAGGAGCATCTCCAACAAACACACCACAAACAAGCGAATACGCAGCCCCCTACTACAAAGTGAGGTCAGAGGTCATTGGCTAATAACAGGTGAATGACAACTAACAGCTCCAGGCTAAGAAAGACTGCTCTCTATTACAAAGCCTCAGGACAGACATGACACTTGCTCATCTCACATTCTTCTTATTAAATGCGCTTGATGTGCTTTTAACATTTAAAAACACAATTTAGCCATACTACGCAAGTCACTAAAGGTCTTGAGATCAAAAATGTTTGTGTTTTTTCTTTAACCGCTGCAGCCACGGAAGATTTCACCCCAAAATATATTAATATATATATTAATATATATATATATTAATATATATATATATATATATATATATATATTAATATATATATATATTAATATATATATATATATATTAATATATATATATATTAATATATATATATATATATATATATATATAATTCCCCTCAGTTTAGGCCAATATGTATTTGTCTACATATTTTTGGTAAAAAAAATAAAAAAAGTCGCAATAAGCGCATACTGATTGGTTTGCGCAAAAGTTATAGCATCTACAAAATAGGGGATAGTTTTATAGCATTTTTTTTATTAGTAATGGCGGCGAGCTACGATTTTTAATCGGGGCTGCGACATTTTATCGGACACATAGGACACTTGACACTATTGATATGATATGGGCTACTACTCCCGATGAGAGGGAGCGGTGATCTCTGTCATGACAATACAGAATGGGGAAATGCCTTGTTTACATAGGAACTTCCCCACTCCGAGGCTCTGTGACACGAATGCCGGGAGGCACGGTCACCCAGTACGCGGCGGCACACGCGCCTGCTACCCCCAGCTCTTAAAAGGGACGTATAGGTACACCCATTTGCCCACCGCTGCCATTGTGCCGACGTATATCGGTGTGCGGCGGTTGGCAAGTGGTTAACATAATGAGCAGTTGGATGTTGGGCTGCCTATCAGGTCCAATGACCAACTGAAGGAGCTCATATAGCAGTCTGGCAAAGCTGCCGATATGGGGAGGCAGAGGTTTAGCGATTATGAAGTGTTGCTTGCAAAATCTCCTGACAAAAAAATATGCAGCAGAATCACAAAAAAAGACCAGTCCAGGATATTACAAACCCCCTTACCATTGAAAAAAGAAAGTGTATACAAATGACCATTTTACTTATTTGAAGCCACGGTCACATGTTAATCCTTCTCTTCTTCCTGGAGTCCTTCTCGTGTCACATCACCTGCATAATAAGACACCTCCTATTGGTGGAAGCAACACTTTGAGTGACCTGGTCCTCTTTCAGAGACAGGAAAACTCACATGGGCCAATGAGACCAGTGTCCAAGATAAGCAGAGAAAAAATGCCTGGTCCCCAGGGCAGGATATTAGCTTTGCCCATAGAGGAAGCTGTGACTGATCCATACTGCAGAATGGCTTAAGAAGGGTTATTTTCAAGAACGAGTAGGAGGGCAATTGATGCACAATGCATTATTCAAATGATTTTTTTTCCTGTAGTTGGGCTTTAATAATACTGCATTCAATGAGGCATGATGCCACAACGTAAAACAGGTTCTTAACCTCAGACTTCCTCCTCGCTCATGTGTGCATACATTGTATTTTTATTACTGTAACGAGAAACGTCTTTTATTATTGTAATATCACCAGACTTAAAATTCTTTTAGAGACAGCTGGGGGGGGGGGGGGGAGTCCAGTTCCTATAAACGTAGGCACACCACCAGAACTACATCTTCCAAAAGACCATTTCCTACAATTAGTGAACACGTTCTTGAGAGTCAAAGCAGCAGCATTGTTTTGCTGGAAACGATATCAATGTATGCATGTGGAGAGGGGCAAAGTTCTGTAGTCCAGCAATCATTTCTGATAACACTGCTTGGAAATTTAACACAGCAGAGACGCCATGTTGTCAGGTGTTTCAGTACTTTTCCACATTTTTTTGCCCATACATACTTTATGGAATTTAACAAAAAGAATTAAACTAAATAAAATAAAAATAAAATGAACACTTACCAGAAGTGGATCTGAAAAGTCCGGCAGATCAGGCACCAAGATGCCAATCAGGGCACAGACGACAATAAGCACAGTGCACATCCCTAGGACCACCACAGGCCAGTCTGCTATTAAAGCAGCATAACTAGGACAAAAATAAAAAAAGTTGGTTAGGATGGAAAAGCTCTCTCGAAGTATTATCAAATACGTAAAACTCAAGCATCAATATTTGTTCCAGCCTCCCAAACCTGCAAAAAATATGAATTCACAAAACAATAAATGAATTCACACCTTACAATCTGATTATACAGTCACAAGCTCCTTAAATTGTCCCAATTGCTGTAATATGAGAACCTACCTAAACGATTCATTAAACTTTTCATATATACAGGCCCATAATTGTGGTAGATCTAGAGAAGATGGTAGAATCAGAATGTACCTTACATGGTTTAAAAAGGTGCCTACAGGTACCGCCTGGCAACTGGCTGTGCCTGCACAATGAACTCATTCAATGATTCTAGAATAGGAAAATTCACGAATGTTACAAAATCAGCATATACAGCATCTTTATGAACGGTGCTGCCACAGCAACCTATTTGTTATTTCATGTTTGTGCATTGGTATTTTACCTTGCTCCCGTCAACTGACATCAATTAGTGTAGTTTTTAGTAAGACATTGGCAGCCTCCCCTATGCGCTCTCGTTTTGGACATGGGGGGTTTGAACTGCAGCCAGTGGGTGTAGAAAATGTACCAGCAACAGAGAGGTGACAATGTCTCAGACTTGGTGGTCAGTGGGAATAAAAAAAAAAAAATGACATAGCATCTGTGATCAGTGGGAGGAACAGCGCCCCATCGGTGGCGTCAGTGGGAGGAACAGCGCCCCATCGGTGGCGTCAGTGGGAGGAACAGCGCCCCAAGGGCCAGATAAAGGCAAGCAAAGGGCCGCATCTGGCCTAGATCATTGCGCTAAAAAGTCAGTAGGCTTTTTATCAATTGTAACTTGCCAGCCTAGAATAAACTACATTGAATCTCACTCTTAGTGAATTGACAGTGTCTATGGATCATTCTGGCTTAGCAGGTTGCCATATTGTCAGCAATGTCTGGGTCTGAGGACTTTTTCTTTTATGTCTTTTGCATAAATCAACACTTGAAACAGAACACAAACCTTCGGTGGGAATAATCAGCAACATTAGGGGACCAAGCCCCATCCTACTATACAGACTTGCAGACCCAAAATAATAGGAACTTACAAGTCAATGTTTTACTGCAAAGGACAAAAGCATATTGCTTGCTGGATAGTTTGTGAGATTGTGATCAATATACATTAGGAACTATGGTCTGGTTTATTCAGTGCAACAGAATCAATTAAGCAATCCAGGAGCACCTTGCACCTGCTACGTCTCGCTGGGACCAATGTGCTTTAAACCTTTTAATATAATTCTTCTTGGAATGATCCCATTGGAGTTGTGCCCAGATAGTCCAGGTGGAAGGAGGAGGTCCCGGAATAAGCTGAAGGGATTACATGGCCTCGAAACACCTTGGGATCCCAAAGGACATACTCAAATCTGTATCCAGACAAAACAGAAGTCTGGTATCCCCTATAAAACCGGCTCCCTTGTGGCCTACTAAGAGCAGAACAGAAGATGAAATTTTTTTTGGCACTCAGAGTTCAACAGAACCTGCTTTCCTGTAGGAAACATTCCACATCTTTCACTCTAATATGTAAAACGGCAAAGGACTCACGACCATGGAAGAACTTGGTGTGGGTTATAATAGCCAAGCAATATTTTTGAACCTGGAAAAATACCAATAATCTGATGGGTAGCCAAAGGCAACAAAGAGAGTAGTCTTCTGACGCATCAATGAATAAGGTCCAATATGTAGAGAGAGTTAACAGAGGGTATTTTAGGTGAGGAACTGATTATTTTTCCAAAACTCTGTGACCTTTATGGAGACATTTGTCTATTTCTAGAGTGTTCAGCGCGTTCTGCTGAGACTTGGCAGCCAAAATTCAACATCATCATTCTGTCATCCTTCACAGTGTGAGCCGAGACAGAAAAATGCTCTAAATGCCAAAGAAATGACTTAAAGTGAACCTGACCTAAAACATTTCCAAGGTAATGAACCTTTGTGGAGCTGGCAAATATGCAATTTAGTCTATAAACTCATCCCCATGTTCATTTTAGGCTCCCTTGGATCCCAAGTCCAGGATGTACATGGGGCCATGACTGGTCCAAGTGCAAGATAAAAATGGAACTATGGGCAAAAATCAAAAATAGTATATGTTGCAGCCCGTCACAACAGCAGATTAAGATTTTCTGAGACACCCCCAATATTGGATCACTAAAATACAAATTCTGGACTGAAAAATTGAATATTCAGGATGCACTTGGCCGAAAACAAAAAACAAAAACCGAAATGGATATTTTTAAAAAATATAAATATTTTTTATTCATAGAAGTGCAAGAAAAGCTCAAAAAAAATGCATCCCTTGAAATTCTATGTAGGTCTTCACACTGGTCCTTCGCAATTCCATTGTTAAAAACCCTGCTTGCCACATTTTTAGTGCATATTTGGTCAGAGAAAAAAAAAAAAAAAAAAAAAAAAAAAAACACACCTCCCCATTGAAAATGCGTTAACGCATAAAAACACATCTCTGGTTTGCATTTGATGCTTTTTTTTTTTTTTTTAAGTCACATGAAAAATGTAAATTAAAGATGCCAAAATCGTGGCAAAATCAATTTTGGCAGTTGATATATCGGTGCATCCCTAACCCCCATCATAATTTTGACCTGATGATCCTGCCAGCAAATCCATCTTTTTCTACTTCCTGTAAGATGGAGGCAAAGCTGTTTGGTTAAAAAAATAAAAATAAATCACAGCGCAGCGTAGTGTTAGCCCTTGTACACACGGTCGGACATTCCGATGGACAATGTCCAATAGGACCGTGTTGTTGGATAATCCGACAGTGTGTGGGCTCCATCGGATCAAGTTTTCCAGCTGGGCTATAAAATTTTCCGACAACATGATCCGATCGGACTTTGTCCGATCATGTGTAGAGAATTCCGATCGGACAAAGTGCCATGCATGCTCAGATCAAATTCCTAGACCAAAGCTATTGGCTACTAGCCTGAACGTAGTCCCGTCCTAACGAAATAACGTCATCACGTTAAGTACGATCGGATTTTCTGACAACTTTGTCTGACTGTGTGTATGCAACAGTTTCGGACAAAATCCGATGGATTTGGTTGTCGGAATGTCCGACCGTGTGTACAAGGGCTTAAGCTGGTCATATACCGTATATACTCGAGTATAAGCCGAGATTTTCAGCCCCTTTTTTTAGGCTGAAAGTGCCCCCCTCGGCTTATACTCGAGTCACGGAGATCAGGTAGGCAGACGGCGGCCATTCCACTATTCAAAAGCCGCGCCTCCCTATCTGTGATAGGCGGAACACTCAATTTCCCAGCAGTCAGTGTTCCGCCTATCACGGACATCCGCTCATTCTCATACTACGGACGAGGATGAGAGGATGTCCGTGATAGGTGGAACACTGACTGCTGGGAAATTGAGTGTTCCGCCTATCACAGACAGAGAGGCGCGGCTTTTGAACAGTGGAATGGCCGCTGTCTTTCAGACGAGGAGGAGAGGTGCGGCATGGCACACAGAGGCTGCAGATTGGCACAGGTAGGCAGGGATGGACACAGGGATGGACGGGACACAGTGATGGACGGGACACAGGGATGGACGGGACACAGGGATGGACGGGACACAGGGATGGACGGGACACAGGGATGGACGGGACACAGGGATGGACGGGACACAGGGATGGACACAGGGATGTCTCACCCTCGGCTTATACACGAGTCAATAAGTTTTCCCAATTTTTTTGTGGTAAATTGGGGGCCTCGGCTTATATTCGGATCGACCTATATGGTACTAGTAGTGTTTCAAGTGAATTTTTTACATTTTTGCAATGCTTGTTCGATTTTCTAATGGGAAAGGTGGTTCAATTGCTTTGACCGCTGTGACAAAAAAAAAAAAAAAATAATTTATTTTTTTTCGTCCAAGAAAAATGTTTGAACTATGAGCCCAGGTTCACACGAAGCTGCGGGAATGAAGCTGTGCAAGTTCAGCTAAACTCACACGATTTAACTCCCGCATGTCAATCCTGATTTCACAGACATTTGTGCAGGTTGCTACACAGATGTCAATGGAAGGTGCAAGCTGATATCGCAAAAAGTGGTACAGAAACTACTTTTTGAAATCGGTGCTGCGATGCAAATGCTGCGTCACACCAACTAGGGAGGTGCCACTTCCGGCAATTGCCGCCGATTTGACATGTCAAATCACACCAGCGTGAACCAGGGCTGAATGCGGTTTTCTTTGGGAAAAAATACATAAAATGTGAATGAAACCTGTTTAACACATCTGAGATTACATTCAAATAGCTGATCTGGGTTTAATTTTGGGGGGTTTTGAACAAAATTAGAAACTTTTGTACGACTGTACGATTCTCCTATAGCGTACGGACAGTTTTAGATGGACATTTAGTTTAAAATACACTAGACAAAAAGACCAACTCCAGAAAAGTGGACCATAGATTATGCAGGTTCCTTTCCTTCCACCATGGGTCAAAATTCAGCAGGTCCCTGAATCTGGATTAACATATGGATGGCTTTTAGGAGTTAGAGCAAAGATTTTTTACTTTTGTACGAGAGTGAGAAAAAAATAAATAAAAAAAAGGGAAGATCAATCGTTAATATAACGATGTTACAGGATGGACATGGGGCCGGTTGACACAAGAACATAGTGCAGGAAAGGCGCATTCCGTGCAGGTTTCCTGCACCGTGTTCAAAATGCACTGCCTTTGCGAACTGCTGCGGGTGCCAATACATTGTTACTGGCCCCCCAATGCAAATCAAATACACTGTGTGCTTGCGGGCAAGAGATTGCATTATACTGCAGTACCATGTGATTTGGAGCAGGAGGTTTTTCAAGAGTAGTGCATGTACTACTTTTTGTGTGCTCCGATGTGATTTTCAGAAATGAATAGGCTGCAAAAAGCACACTGCAGGTACATGTGCAGGAATTGCACAGGATGGCTTTTCTCTGCGACTCTGGCATGAACCAGGCCCTCAGAAAAATAACAGAATGTGGACAGTGTCCCTGTGCAATTCTGGTGTGAACCAGCCCTCAGAAAAACAAACTGCTGTGTGATTGAGATTGAAAGACTACAACCTTTGCTTTCTGTATGGAAGCAGCAGTATCCCTGCAGCAGTTTGGCACACCTCCAGCTAAGTGAAAGCTACAACATGTAAGTGTTGCTGCATGCAGATCTTCAGGTCTGACTCACTGGGGTTTATTTATTAAAGCTTGAGAGTACAAAATCAGACCCACTTCTGCATAGCAACCAATCAGCTTCCAGGTTATATTGCCAAAGCGTAAAGTGATTTTTTTCCTTCTATAAAAATTCTAAACGTTATACTTACCTGTTCTGTTGCAGTGGTTTTGCACAGAACAGCCTGGATCCTCCTCTTCTCAGGTCCCTCTTCTGTGCTCCTGGCCCCTCCCTCCTGTTGAGTGCCCCCACAGCAGGCAGCTTGCTATAGGGGCACTCAAGCTGAATTGCAGCTCCATGTGTCCATTCAGACACGGAGCAGTGGCCTGACCCTCTCACCCGATTGACTCCTGCTGCTGTCAGTCAGCTAGCCAATGACGCTGCTGCTGTTTCTCTGCCAATCAGGAGAGTCTTGGATGGCCGAGATACTTGTGGACATCCATGGATAGAGATGGGGCTCAGGTAAGTAATAGGGGGGCTGCATCATACAGAAGGATTGCATTAAGATAAAATAAAATGCATTAAAATAAAAATACTTCTGGCTATTCAATACCCTTTAATTAAACAAGCTGAGCTTAGAAGCGGATTGGCTTCCATGCACAGCTGCCTCACTCTCCAGCTTCAAGTGGGGTACATGCTATAAGAAAAATCGGGCGAATGATTGTCCGATTTTCCTCATTGTTTCACAGCAAAATCGGAACTAATGAATGAAAAATCATACGATAAAAAAGCTTTCGTCATTTATGGCTTCCGATCATGTGCAGTCTTTTTGGATTTTTCTTGTACTAAAATGGTACACATTAAAAATGAAAATCGTTCATTCTGTTCCCGTACAAGAAAACATTTTGGAGTTTGTCCCTTCGGGAATTTTCATACGCAAATTCGGATCGGCTGTTGAAGGTTGTGTACACACTAGAAGAAAATTGTACGAACGTTCCTGGGACAAAAACGTTTGCCCGATTTTCTTAGTGTGTACAAACCTTTAGTAAATCAACCCCACAGGGACAGGAAATGAGGGGAAAGCTCCCAAATTAGGTCACAAACAGATATTGAATAGAATTTGAAAAGACAAATTTTACTTCCTGACTTTATCCATTATTTGGCCTAAGAGTAGGATTAAAAAAAAAAAAAAAAAATAAAAAAAAAAAAACGCACTTTAATGGGTTCCAATCCACCAAGCCCTCAATCACTATACACAATATAACAAAGGTATAGATAGATATTAGCAATTTGTGATTCTTACCTTTTTGGTAACTGGAATGGCTTTGTAGCTCTGCAAAAAATTAAAAATAAAATGAAACATTTATATGTAAAATTAAAAGACATATTAAAAATTGACAAAAAAATAAAAGCCGTAATTGCTACTCATTTCATATGGCAGCTGTAAACAAAAAATAGGATTTTTGTACTCACCGTAAAATTATTTTCTCTGTAATTCACCGACCGACACAGCTCCTCTCTAACTACATGGGTTGTATAGCCTGCCATTAGGAGATCATGGCAGGCTATACAACCCATGTAGTTACAGAGAGGAGCTGTGTCGGTCGGTGAATATAGGAGAAAATGCATTGATTACTATTAAAAAAAAAAAAATCACACTGGCAAAGAAGGGGTAACACTAGTGCCCAATCAAGGGGCTAACTGTGTTCCCTGGGAGGTGATTCTAACTGAGGGGGGAGGGGACGGACATGGGGAAGTGACGGATCGTGGTTCCTAGCTAATAGGAACACACCACCTGTCACTCCTCTCAGAACAACTGTTCCTGCAATCCAACGTATAGCTACGACGGTTTACAGGATCGTGCTGACCTGCAGCAGTAAAATGACCAAGCGGTGAAGCTTTGACAATAAAACCTGGAAGCCGATTGTTGCAGCTCTGCATAGAAACCAGTTTGCACACCCCAATTTTAGTAAATGCCGCCCCCTCCCAGAATATTTGTTTATCCCGTAGTTCAGCTTTTCGGGATAATTTTGAGTACATATCTTCCAAAAGTGGGATTATTCCTGCAAACAAAAGGACGATGTTTTTGTAGAAGAGTGTGGTCACGAGACCCTGCAACATATGGAAGATGCAACTTCACTTCAGAAAGCCATATTTTTTTTTTTTCCCCCAGAATTACCTGGAAACTTCCCATCATCCCTAATCTATATGGGCAGCACATCAGAAAACTCGGCTTCTCTTAACACAGGTAATAAAACAGCACATATGAGAATCATAAGAGCACAAACCCTGCAGAGATTGCTTTGAAGATATAAAGGAATGTGCCAACAGATGTTAAACAGCTTTAAGCGGAGGCTGAAGATCTAGTTTCGGCTAATCATTTTTGTTCCTTCAACTTAAAATACTTTGCTGCTACTTTTCCACAAGCCATGTCATTTAGTTAAGTTAAGAGGCTGATGCATTGTCCAATAACGAGGAACTCGAAGAGCGTGACATGAACTTTTGGAAGAAAGGAAAACAGGAAGGTTCCGCCCCCCTTCTTTTAAAGTTAGTTGGCCAATGAAAGTGAACTCCAAAGCTAACCGTATACTCTATTTGTAAAATCTAGATCCACTCATCACTATGTAGGTGTAGGGCCTGCCTGATTGGATGAAATCTGAATATGTTACCTCCAGTCTTGCACAGGCTCCTTTGCTGGACTGAAATTGCTTAATCTGATTTCACTGGGTCCAAAATAAGGTATACAACAATATAAAATTTGTGTTAGCATGCTGGAGGAACCAGGGAATTATTATTATTATTATTTTTTTTTAAATCAGGTAAGGCTTTATCGAGATGTCACAGAGATAAAACAAAATAAAAAAAAAGAAGTACAAACATCCAGTTGCAATACATCATGTGCAAACTCATCACCTTAGGCACCCATGCTGAGCTGAGGAGCAGCCAGCCTTCTGCATGCAAAAAAAAATAAAAAATAGGAGACTGGCTGCTCAGCATCTCAGCGTGGGTGCCTTTGAAACGATGCTTAGCATTTGCTGAATTCTTTGGATTGGACAAGGTGGAGAGACAGGACAGTGATGTCATGCTCTCTGCCTCATCCAGTCAGAGAACGTTTTGTACGTATTCAGATAATGCAAAGCGGCTGACCTCCTGTGTTCAGAATGCAGCAGGGCACAGGTCCCGGAAGCTAGTGGAGATCACTGGAGTAATGGTGTCCACTTGAGTCATTTCCAGCTTTCAGCGCCCTTGGCCCGGTATGGTATACACACAGTTACATTGGTCCAAGCTTTACCAATGTAATAAAGTATAAAATATCCACACCTGGAATTCATCTCCAAGGGGCATATCTATAAAGCAACGAATGCAACGTTTAAACATTTGCTGGTGGTGAATCAATCGCTGTCATTTTAAAAATACATGTACCCAAAAATTCATATCAAGTGATTATTTGGAGAATGTCAAATTTCCTGCTTCATGAATACAGTATGCCTCTAAGCGATGATGTAGAAGACAAGGAATGGACAAATTACAGTGGAAATCAGTACCTGAACAAGCGTGTAGCCACTGAAAAACACAGCCGTGTTTGCCAAGCTTATTCTGGGTAGCCAATGGGAGCTCCCAAATTCCTATCATCATAGATCAGCTTTAAGTAGCCATAAAACATGTAATGCCACTGCCCAAAAAAAGAAAAAAGCAACCGGAGCCACCTGGTCTCTTGGACTTGTCTGGCCTTGGAAACAAGGGCAAACCGAACCTCAGTTCCCACACTGATAAAACTTCAGTAACTTATTTTGGGATTCTAACCTGCAGATTTTATGGAGTAAAACAAGCCTTGACACTGAGCGAAGGGTCAAAGGTCACACCTGCTATCATTAAATATTTTTGCTTCAAAAAGCGTGTGTAACAATGTGCGTCCACCAAAGGCATTGCGGCCATGTAAGCCACACCACGCAGCTGTTCCCACGAGGTCTTTATTATGCTGCTCAATACGGAATATTATCCCCAGAAACCAATCGACAAAAATTACTTTGCCATGCTACTAAGATGAGAAATGCATAGCCGTCCCGTCTTCCCATTCAATGGGAGAACCGACTGGAGATTAGGAGGGAGCCTTCAGCTCAGCAGAAGTACCGGCACCCGGCAATTAAGACACAGGGCTGTAATTTTGGCATTAGCACCTCTGCGTCAACTTGTTCAGGGAGATCCATTTCAGACACGGCAGAAATGGGAAGACATGGAGACGTTTCAAAGGAATGCCAGAATTTTTTTTTTTTAAACATTCAAGAAGGAAATGACTGTATTGGGGGATAAGTCAGTTACTGGATAGGGGGAAGACATTTGTTTGATCCATTGCGCCTGAGCAATGGCCATTCTAATGACCTCTGTATCATCACAAATCACACTCAGGGTCTCTACTGAATTAAGACTTTCCCACACTGGAAGGCAGGAACTCCACTGTCTAATGGAGATGTTCTCACACTGGAAGACAGAAATTTATGGCTATCAAACAGCCTGTGCCATGTTCTCCCAAGGCCCTTTTTCTTGGGCACTACCACCTGGATTTTCAAGCGCACTACCGAGCGCACTGATTAAAGTGTATTGAAAACCAATGTAGCAAGGTCTCAGGCCTCCTTTGTTCCAATGAGAACCTCCAGGTCCAGGGATAGCCGACAGCCTTCTGTGTGTTGGGTTGTGAGGCATAGTGGGTGTACAGTTAAAGTTATTGGGCACCAGACACTTCTTGGATGCAAACCTTTTTTGGGGGAAGAGAGGGTTAGGATCAGGACATCCTATGGTAGTTGCAATATTAATTTGCAGACTCCAAGACTTCAATAGGAGGAGAGACATGCAGGGAAAGGCATCCAGCAAGACGTCACATCTCCCCGTGTAGGAATGCTGTCTCCTATGGCAACAGTCTTTAACTGTTCCAAGCAAAAATCTTTAGGGTCCTTTCACACGGGGCGGATCAGTGCTGATCCGTCCCGTGGATATCCGCTTGCTCGCCGGGGAGATCTCTGCCAAGCAGGAAGATGACAGGTCTGTCTCTGCACAGGGACGGACCTGTCACAGCGGCGCTCGCCAATATGGGAGATCGGGTGACTGACTGACTGCAGTGTCCGTCGTCACCCAATCCAATGATGGATGGGAAAAAAAGCTTTTTTCTCAGTCACACTTTAATGTCAGCGGACATGTCACCGCTGACATCCGACGCTCCATAGAGCTCTGTCAGTTTTTCAGGCAGACCTGAATGGATCATCCATGTGAAAGGGGCCTAACAGTTTCTTCACTTTCACTACAACCGCTTCAGCACACTGAGCTCCCAGTCTCTCACTAGGCCCACTGAATCCCTTGAGTTCCTCCAATCTTCACGGTGGTATCTTCCTCAAGAGTCACCCCCTCTTCTCTGCTGGGTCCCTAGCTTGGTACACTAGATACCGCTCAGTTTCACCCCCGCTGGCCTGCTCGGTCCCTGGCTTGACACACAAGGCTGCTCTGCAAGCGTCACCTCGTCTGGCTGAGTCCCTGGCTTGATTCCCACTGAAGTTTCATGATTCCTCACTGTCCCCGGTTGGTGAGAATACTGCTCTGGTACTTGCTTCAGTTACTCACTGTGGTCCCTGGTAATTAGGCAGATAGTCCCTTGCTGGGGACAGCTTCCCCTCTCTACCTCCAGCCATGACAGGTTCTCTGGCCGACAGAACCATCACTTTTGGTTGGCGTGCAAGCCGCAGTCTCAACCCTGCACTGCTCTCTTGCTTCTGGATAGGCCCTCTGACAGCCTAGCAGCTAGATGTGCCCGGGATAGGCCCCATCTTTGGCCTAGCAACCCAGGCAATACAACACATGTACACCCAGACAGCCATCCAGGTGGCACAGAACACAGATCACCTGACTTCGCCCAAATATAAAGGCTCTCCCAGCAGGCCAAGGGATTCAAGAATACCCTTGCCCATTGGCGGAGATACCCCATATACCCATAACCTGACCTTGCGTTGCTCTTATCGTATCTAGTACCACCAAGTACCCGGCCATCTAGTGGTAGAAGAGAAAAGTGCAAGAAGGCCAAACTGAGGGAGAAAACAATAGATCTCTATCTAGCAATCAACCAGGATAATTATTCCTGGCAAATAAATTTGTGAGGAGCAACCCTGCCTAAACTCCAGGGTGCTACACCCAAATATATTGATTTTGTGAAAATAGTGCAGCACTGTGTATCTATAAATCTTACATAAACAAATCATACATTCCATAAAACAATGAAAAATAAAAAAAACAGTTCATATGTCAATTTCCAAAGCTGTCACTGCTGTGTAAAATCATATTTAAATGGCTCCAATATTCAGTGCACACCACCACCTGCTAAAATCCACTTTACCAATGGCAGCAATTCCTACAGTCCCCAGACTGCACTTGTGTGTGTGTAATCAACATTTGAATTGTCTCCAAACACCTTCCTCCACTTGCTTTTCAATAATCAATTCCACTTATATTTCCAGGGGTTAAGGACATGAAACAAACAAACAAAAAAAAAAAAAAAAAAAAAAAGAGAAGAAAACACAAGTACCATAGTGTTTTCTGATTTTAAATTTATTAAAAAAGCCCCCCTAAAAAGTTACACTTACAGGAAATAATAAAAACAGCATGCATCAAATCACCAGCTCTTTCACTGCAGATCTAGACTCATGGTGCTTTGCCTGACATCACAGATTCGACTCCTCCCCTCTAAACGCGTGTCGGCCCATCATTGGCCTTCATCAGGTAGACCACCCGCTCCTCCATAAACTCCACTCCTTTGGTCTCCATGGCTGTATCCTTCACTGGTTCTCATCCTACCTATCCCGCCGCTCCTTCAGTGTCACTTACAACTCTACTTCCTCCTCTTCCTTTCTCCATTGGGGTCCCCCAAGGTTCTCTTCTTGGACTTCTCCTTTTCTCCATCTACACCACCTCCCTGGGTCAGTTGATTGCCGCCCATGACACCCAAATCTATCTCTCCACCCCCCCAGCTCTCTCCATCTGTGTCCTCACGCATCACCAACTTACTGGCAGACATATCAGCCTGGATGTCACATCACTTCCTCAAACTCAACCTATCCAAAACTGAGCTCATGATATTTCTTCCCTCAGGTTCCACTTCCCCCGAATTCTCTGTCAATATCAAGAGCTCAACTATCAACTTGTCCCCCCACTACGTCAAGGTCCTAGATGTAATCCTGGACTCTGAAATAATCTTTCAGCCCCACATCCTATCGATATCCAAACGTTGCCGCCTCAACCTCTGCAACATCTCCAAGATATGCCCCTTCCTAACCAATGTCACCACAAAGCTTCTAATCCACTCCCTGGTTATCTCCCGCCTCGACTACTGCAACTCCCTCCTCATTGGCTTACCTCTAAGTAGGCTATCCCCACTTTAGTCCATCATGAACGCTGCTGCCAGGCTCATCCACCTCACAAACCACTCAGTGTCTGCTATACCCCTCTGCCAAGCCCTCCATTGGCTACCACTCAGCCAACAAATTAAATTCAAGATACTAACTATAAACTTACAAAGCTATCCACAACCTGGCCCCCCACTACATCACTAACCTAGTCTCAAAATACCAACCTAATCATTCTCTTCGTTCCTCCAAAGACCACCTGCTCTCAAACTCCCTTGTCACCTCATCCTATGCTTGCCTTCAGGGCTTCAACAGAGCCTCTCCCATCCTTTGGAATGCTCTACCCCAATCTGTCTGATTTTCTCCTACTTTATCCACTTTCAGACGATCCCTGAAAACTCATCTCTTCAGAGAAGCCTATCTGGCCTCCACCTAACAAATGCACAGTTATCTTCTCAAGCAGCATATCGCCCACCATTACCTCTTGACCTTCCCTCTTAGATGGTAAGCTCTAAAGGAACAGGGCCCTCTGATTCCTATGGTTTTAAAGTGTATTGTATTTGTACTGTCTACCCTCAAGTTGTAAAGCTACACACACACACACACACACACACACTTTCCTTCATGTTCTTCTGGTGATCCTGCCAGTCACACACTTTCAGTCTTAGGGTAACACTCAGTCAACATATCGAATATCTTTTTCTTCTTTTTCATTTGTTTGCTTTAGTGTCATTTATCAATCTTATTTTTGTTGAGAAATTTCATCGGATACTGCGATTAATCCCTCATTATTCAACGTAGTTTCTTCAGCGCCTCCCTATTTTAGGCGATTTTGTTTTTCTACAATTGGTATGTAAAAATGAAGGCCATGCTGGCCTCTATATATAGAGTGTATTTTAATTTCTGGTTTTTCTCTAACGGGGTACTTTATTTTTGAAGTTGCCCCTATATGGATCCCCGTGGAATTTATTCTCTTTTTTCTTTTTGATCTTTAGTCTTTATGATTGCCCCTTGTACCCCCTATAGCTACACTAAGGTGGACCTTGGTTGATTGCGTGTCTACATAATTTGCACCCCGCCTGCCGGTGTTGTGGGGTGACCCCAGGGTAGGTATTCGGCCTTATGCGAGCAATGTTGATGTCCTTTTTTTTTCCCCTTGTGGTGGGTTTGGATGGTTTCGAATTGTTCAGGTTCTTGTTTTGGCCTATATGTATTTTTTCATGCAGTTTTTGTTTAAATAAATTGTATGTTTTCTTTATTGTAGAATCGTTCTCTCCGTTGAGTTTATAATCCATTGCCCCTGAGGAAGCCATTTTTATGGCGAAACATGTAGGGAAGGACTGATCGGATAGCACTCTAAGGCTATTACCTCCTTGGCCCAACATTACAAATTTTGTGCTTCCTGGAAATTGGAGAGAATATAACTATTTTGAGATTCATTTTTTTCCCCCATTTATGTAGTTTGTTTTTATGTATAATTTCTTTTAGAATTTAATACATTTTGTACAAACTAAAAATAGTTTCTATTATTGTAGCACCGTGATAATCCCTCTTCCTCCTTTGGAATTATCGCTTTTGTTGTGACTCACTCAACATACTGTTGCCATGTAATCCAAGATAGGTAGGATGTCAATACATAGACTTTGAGGCATTGGGTTAAAAATCCATGTATGTAGACCCACATTTTACCTCACAACCTTAGTCATAGTTATGACTAAGGCTGTGAGGATGAAATGTGTTAGTGGGTCTATAGACATGGATTTTAACCCAACGCCTTAATAAAGTCTATGTATTTAGATTTAGTAGTGCGCCGACTATCTTGAAATGCTTGGTTATAATTTGGTCACAGGAGACCAAGTCTGAGCACCAGCACCTCTCACCACCTAATTGGAACCCAGGTTCCCCGCAATGATGTATTCTTGGTGACCGTTTCCATGTAGGAGCTGCATTGTCACCCTTGGGATGGACAGCACTACAGAAACGCCCTGCCCCTTTCCAATAACAATTCTCCATAAAAAGGAGGTGTTTGGACAGTGTCAGTGATAACAAAGGGGCAGGATCAACTTAAAAAAAAAAAAAAAAAAAAAACATTTAGCTATAACAAAAACATTCAGTGGCATGTTCAACATACAAAAAAGAGCCAAGAAAGAAAAGTTTATGGTTAGAGTTTAAGGCCCAACTCCAGACAAAGCTTTGGATTTGAACATGGTGAGTACATATATCAGGCTTTTACTACAGCCCTCACCCCCCATTGATGAGACTTCCCCTTATTTCCTGTTGGGGCAGTTAAGTCAGGAAAGGTTACTTCGAGAAACTGAGCGTTCATATTTTATTCAGGCTCTTTTTGAGAAGCAGGACGGCGCCTATAGCATCTCAAGAAGGCAAATTCCAGATCACAGACAGAAGAGAATGGGGTGAACTGGTCACTACAGCCATACTCGAGGGAAGAACTAGTCTAATCTGTAGGTAGGTTATGCTTGCGGCATGAATCTCAAGATTACTTTTACCTCTAGTGTACTTTATAGTTGCCAAAACTTCACATATATAAATCTTAAATTTTTTTATTTTTATTTTTAAGAAAAAAAATAAAAATAAAAATAAAAGATTAAAAAAAAGTTTTTCACTCCAACTAAAGGATCATTAAAAAAAGTGGCTCTGGAAAATGTCAGCTTATCTCATTAAGCCCTTAAAGGGTTCTGGTGGAATTCTGGATTTTAGCTATTTGTCTTGTATTCCTCTTTAGTCATTCTCTGGCTTGCTGCATTGCAGGGGATTTAGGCGCACAGCAGCCTGTTATCGAGCTCTCATATAAATTGGAGATTTTCAGAGGAAGCCAAAAGCTGAATCCCTGAGTACACTATGTCAGATCTGCTTTCTGCAACATTTCTGTAATGCAGAATGTCTATTCCGAGACTGAAAGTAGAAGATGGATTTCGGCTTCTAACAGGAAGAGAAAAAAAAAATCCAGCATAAACTTTAAAATGGGAAATTTGAGTATTTTCAGTGACTAAACATTTTTTTTTTTTTTTTTTTTTTTAACATTTACCTTGACATTTTAGTTGAATTCATGAGTCTCATTTCCCAGCTTACAACACAAATTGAATTTCCACCTTCCCGTTTGCTATACAATATTGGATATAATTGCAGAGGCAGGGCAGGGAATTCAATTCAGACTCCAATTTAGGTGCACATGTCATAAGGTAAACCTGAAGTTATCAAAAGGGTAGGATAGATTTTTTTTTTAATTTTTCAGTTCCGACTTGATCATAATAAGAATATATGTTCAAAGTCCCTATAGATTTTCTTAATGGTATACCCATTTTGTAGCTGCAGAGACTGTTGGTGCTTATACATCCAATAATAATAATAATAATAATAATAATAATAATAATAATAATAATAATAATAATACATATACCCCGTTTCCCCAAAAATAAGGCCTAGCATAATTGCCGGTGATGGCTGCAATATAAGCCCTACCTGGTTTCCCCAAAAATGAGCCCTACCGTGAAAATAAGACCTACAAGGACTTTAACTAGGATTTATTTGGCGGGTAGGGCTTATATTGCAGCCATCTCCGGCAATCACTCTAGGTCTTATTTTCAGGGAAACAGGGTAAATTACAACCTTTACAATGTGTTGATAATTGTTGGGTTAACCTCCCTGGCGGTACGATTATTTCGGATTTTAGGTGCTAAAAGCGGTACCATTATTTTGCATGAAAATTTGGCGTTTTATATTGTAGTCCTGCAATTCTTAGGAATAACTCACTTAAATTTGTCCAAACCAGAGTCTAGCAGACATCCCGGGTATAATAAAGTTTGAAAAATGAAATCATAAATTATAATATAATAAATAATTATAAATAATTGTACCAAATAATAATATAACAATAATAAAAATTATTCAATAATGTAATCAAATCAAAAACACTGAAATTTGCTCAGTTGCAGAATTGTCACTGTCATTACTTTTCAGTATTTGAGGACGGATCTCCCCACAAATCGCTATCGCTCAATTCTGCGAGTGATTCTAATTTATTATCGCTGTTTTCTAGCTGGTCTAAAACCATTTTTGATGTAAAAGGACAGTTTTGGTTGCTATGGACAATCTCCAGTTTCCAGGCATAAAGAACAGTTTTTATTACATAAAACTGCATGCAGGACACTGGGCAGACCACTAGGGACAACGGGGATGTGAAATATTTACATACAGCAATGTAATCTGTAAGATTACATTATACTGTATGTTTACTGTTTGTTTCACTTTTTGAATTTGGCGCCGATCTCCGTCCCCGTGCGTCGCAATGCTCGCAGGGCACGGAGATCGGCGATGTGATGCATCGAGCAAGACATGGCTCGCTCGTACAGCGGGGAGACAACGCTGGATCCGAGGGAGAAGGTGAGTAAACCTCCTCCTGGATCCAGCGATGCGGTCCCGAGTCTGGCTCGGGGATACCGCTTTTGGTATGAAAATTCCACCCCGAGCCAGACTCGGGAATACCGTCAGGGGGGTTAATGATTACTGCTAGCGTTTTCCCAGGGTTTAGAGCATAGCAACATTATTAATGTGCATGGTTTTTCCATTTATTTTACTGATTTAATGCTGGAATAAGAATTATAGTTTTGAAAATATATTCTCTGTTTGCTACATATAAAATGCTTTATATGAATCTCTCATAATTTACCCATTTCTAGACAAAAGGTGATACTTTAGGCTTATTTTCACATTCACCTGGTCAGATTTGGCCTTTCTTGCAGAAAAAAAAAAAAAAAAAAAAAAGTCTGTTTACAAAGTTACATAGCTCAAGCTTATATTACACTTAAGGCTGGTACACACAGGCCGAAAATCAGCCAGTTCAAGAGGAACTGGCTGACATTCAGCCTGTATGTACAGCAGCCTGTCCGGCAGAAACCGGTCTAACGACTGGCCTTTAGCAAATGGGCATGCTGAAAAAACAGCATCCGATCAGAGCTTACAACCAATGGCTGATCAGTGTGTTCTGGCTGGGGGAAGTCCCCCTGCCAGAACACAATAGCACAGCGTGGGAGATTGGGGTTCAGTAATAACTAAGCTATGTTAGTGAGGCAGTTTTTAATTTTTTTGGTTCGGCCAGCTGGGTTGGTGAAAAAAATAAAACTTCCCGTGTGTACCTAGGATTAGGATTGTCTTTTAACCTCCTTTCTATTCAAGCTCTGCACAAATTATATATATATATATATATATATATATATATATATATATATATATATATATATATATATATATATATATATATATATATATATATATATATATATATATATATATATATATATATAACATACATACATACATACATACACACAGTTTCCAAAAGCAAACCGCTACCTCCGTTCTTCCTTGTCAATGCGTTCATCAATGCAAACAACATTTATTATATATTCATATATATTTATTTATTATAAAAAAATAAATAGTCAGCTGGTTTCTTTTTGATAAAAACCTTTCATAACATGTAGATGGTTGTGCGAGTGCTCGCCAATTACTGTGGCAAAGTAATGCAAGATGTTAAAACTTGCATTTTATGTGGAGTGTTCGTAGCTCATAAAAATGTGTGAGATGTCGCAGTGCAATCTGTAACAGGAGGTGGCGGGGACCTGGCACTGCAGTCCCAGATGACATCATTCCCACTAGTTGTGCATTAGCTGCTATGAAATCATCACAACTCACTCAGGGACCTACAAATTTATGGCCGATCTGTAGAATCTGTACAGTGAGAGTCTGAGGATGACCACTGCTCCATAAACAGGGTTACAGGGAGCAGAGATCACCCAGAATGCCACAACTGCTCTTGGTTATTTGGTTGCTGGCTGTATTATATAGTAGGTTATAGGACAGTTGGAAATTCTCTGCAAATTGCTCTTTTACCTACAGGAAAAAAAGATTTTAAAGAGAACATAAACTGAATGGCATGTTTACCTCTCCCAGGATCCAGCGCCAGGTCTCCTCTCAGACCTTCCAGGTTCCACCAAGAGTGCCAGCTACACACTCTACTGATTGGCACTGGATTTAAATAGAGAAACAAAATCATGGCTCAGAGTTCGAGTAACATTTCACTACAAACAAGCGGAGACACCACCTACCACCCCTGCTGCAGTAGGTTTACCAGTCCTCTATATCCCGTGTGCTCCTTCAGTTGTCAGTGCTCGCTGCCACTTTGTGCCTCTATCTTCAGTGCACCCCAGTTTCTCCAGTGTGCCCCACATGACTCCTGTGCATGCCTGAGCCTCCAATGAAAATCCACCCTTAAGCATCCTATGGTTGCAGTGTGCACCACATAACTCCAGTGTACCTCTGAGCAGTGTGTCATTCAGTGACCCCAGTACACGCCATGTCTCAACCATATCCCTAAGCATCCGGATACCCCAGAGGCCACAGCACACACTGTGCACCCCATGACTTCACTGCATCTCTGAGCACCTTGTATTATTCCATGACCCCAGTGTGTGCTGTACACCTCAGTTATAACTGGGCAGCATCCGGTACGCATCATTTCCTGTCTGCATGCAGTGCCAACATTGCTCTAGACCAGGGATCTCCAAACTCTCTGACCAAAAGGCCAGTTTACTGTCCTTCAGACTTTTAGGAGGGCCAGACCGCAATTCTTGGAAGTAGAAAATGTCCTGACATCAGTGGTAAAAAAACAATGCCACATCTGTGATGTCAGTGGGAGAAATGGTGCCCCACCATTGGTGTATTGGGAGAAATTGTGCAAATATGTAGCAGAATACATATTGGCCTAAACTGATAAACTCGTTTACATTTTTTCTTTTTTTTTGGGAAAGGTTCTACATGTACAAAATATGTGGGGTTTAAAAAACAAAAAAAAATGCAGAGGTAATTAAATATCACCAAAAGAAAGCTCTATTTGTTTGGGTACATCGTCGTACGTGTGCAATTGTCAGTTAAAGAGACAGTGCTGTATCGCAAAAAATGGCCTGATCAGGAAGGGAGTAAATACTTTTGGGGTTGAAGTGGTTAATCCGCTGACTTTTTTTTTTTTTTACACTTGTAAAGTGTATAAGGCATAATGCACCGCATACTAACTCATTATGAAATACTTACCTTAGAACGAGGCGCCTATGTTCCCTTGGCGTGTCTTCTGGGTATCGAGGCTCCGGCACTATGAGTGGGAGTTTTCTTCCCGACAGGGTCTGGCGTCTGCCGGACCTTCAGTCGAGAATCCCCAACGCGCATGCGCCACTGAAGTCAGCGGCTCATTGCGAGGGGAATATCTCCTAAACCTGTACGGTTTAGGAGATATTCTAGGCTTACCTGTAGGTAAAAGTTACAAAAATGACAACCTCTTTAAAGTGCCGATAATGGATGGCAATAAATTCATATTCATTTAAATTCATGATATTAATGCAAAAGTTGGATATAATAAAATAAATAATAATAAAAAAAAATTGTAACATTTTCGTCTTCAGCCAAGTGCATCCTGAATTTTCGGTACCAAAATTTCCATTTCGGTGCACATCCAATTTTAAGGATGATGTTTAATGTCTATAAGGATGTTGCAGGGAAAAAAAAAAAAAAAAAACATAAATAAATAAAAAACCCATACAACTGGTTCATTATAAGAACACCACAAAATGTCTATTCACTCGGCGCTGTAGTGCCTCTTTAATGGCAGTATGCCAGGTATGAACAAATCTCTTTCTGCTAGATGACATTCGGTAACAAGTGTTACAAGCGCCCCATTGTTTCCTCTCCACCAGCCGGAACAAATCACAAGTACCCTATGAGGACACTGATAAAACAAAGTGCAAAAGATTAAGGAAACTGACATTTGCTTCTTGTCACCGCTGAAGCCTCACGTCACTTCGCGGTAAGCGCGCACAGAAAATCGCCTCCCTTCCAGAAAGCACTTTGATTTCACCGGAATGCTGCCTACTGCTCTGGAAGTCAAATAAAAGCTTTTTGAAGTAGCAATAATGCAGCTTTTTAAAATGCCTCCGTGACTCACTTTTTGAAAGCGAGCCAAAACCGAGGGGACGGGAAAGCAAATGATGCGAGGAATCTTTCATGGCTAGATGTAAACTTTACTTATCAAACTTCTCCAAAGGCAATAAAAAAACATTTACAAAGACCTGTGCTTGCTTGAAAGTGTGGAAACTGGCTGCGGATATGAATGCAGAGCTCCAGGCAAACCACTAAAAAACACACAGTAGAACTACATATAGGTTTACGGTTTTGACTGCCAAATATGTAATTCTTCTTGGGCGGTGTTTAGGAGTACATGCACATAGATGTAATATACAGGCAGAAAATAGGCCCAGTCTAAAAAAAAAAAAAAAAAAAAAAAAAAAAAAAATAAATCAGCATTTTCCCGTGGCTAAGGAGCAAACAGCCTGTCATAGAAGAGACTAGAGGGGCGCACAGCCAATCACTTCTATGACTGTATGCTGCATCTGCAGCTCACCAGCCAGGGGGGGGGGGGGGGGGGGGGGGGGGGGGGCTGGGGAAAGAGAAAATTATAATTATAGAGATGACAGATGCTCAAAAAAAAAAAAAAAAAAAAATTATATAATCACGATTTAAAATAGAGTCGATTTAAATAAAGCCTTTTTTGCAAGTGATTTAAATAGACTTGACTTAAATCAAAATTTTGTTCATAGCACAAAAAAATAGTGGGGGGACATCAATTTTATTTGGGTACAACGTCAAACGATTGCACAATTGTCAAAGTAACGCAGTGTCGTATTACAAAAAATGGCCTGGTCATGTGGTTAAAGTGGTTGTAAACCTCAGACACGAAATACAAACAAAGCATATCCCTCTATAGTGTGTACTTGTCTCAACTCAGAGCACCAAGTGTCTTTTCTTTCTGCCGCTTTGTTCCTCTGCTATCAGCATGAAATCACTTCTGACAAGTTTTCCTGACACAAAACAAAAATAAATAAATAAATGGGGGAAGCTCTTCAGCTGATTGGCAGCCTCCACTCTGTTCCTGTGAGGTGTGTGTCTTCGCTCCAATCAGCTCTCAGAGCTCTCCTCTCTGAGCTCAGCAGAGTAATTTCAGCTTGCTGCCCCCTTTTTTCTGAACTCACACAAGCTTTAAAAATCTGGACTTTGATCGGATGTAGGCAAGATAAGCACATCAGATGGAGCACACCTCATTTCTTGGCTGGAGGACATCCACCATCATATAGTGCTTTTCTCCCTAGCCCAACTATCCCTTGTTCAACCCTTACACTCATTTGATTTCTGTTCTTTCAATAATGGGGGCTTGCATCACATGTGGCTGTTACCTAGGGCAGCCTGCATGCACATGTAGCCTGTCTAGGCCATCCACTCTTCTAGCACACCTGCCCATCAAGGCAAGGTATGGCATGCTGGCCCCTCTCACCAGCAATGATCTGCCTGCACTGCATAGAGAAGCACAGAGACCCAGGCATGACATCCCTAAAATAAGATATTAAAAATGAAAAGGTGTTTTTTTTTTTTTAATATCTTGCTCACAAGTGCCACCTATCAATTCCCACCAGTGCTGCCTAGCAGTGCCACCAATCAGTGGCCATTATTGCCACCCATCAGTGCCCATCACTGTCACCTATTGTTGCCCATCAGTGTCGCCTCAGCGTATATCAACGAAGGAGAAAAAATTACCAGTTTGCAAAATTTTATAACATAACATAATATAAATAAATATTATATACATTTTTTTTTTTTTTATTCGGTCTTTTAAAAAAATGTTTTAACAAAAAATAAAAACCACAGAGGTGATCAAATACCAACAAAAGAAAAAACTCTATTTGTGGGAAAAAAAAAAATTATAAAAATTCGGGTACAGTGTAGCATGACCGTGCAATTGTCATTCAAAGTGCATCAGCGCTGAAAGCTGACAATTGGTCTGGACAGGAGGGGGGTTTGTGCCCAGTAAGCAAGTGGTTAAATACCTTTTTTTTTTTTTTTTTAAGACTTGTTATAGTCCTAAATACGGTCAAGAAAAGCAGTTATTAGCTCCCAAGACAATCCCAACAGGGCATCAGCCAAAAGAACATTCGAGACACAACCTGTCATCTGTACACCGTAATGAAAAGGAAAATAGGATTCCACCTAACACGCCTCTCCAACGGGCCTCGGAATTCCTCCGAGTGAAAGAATCTAATTCCCAACAACAAAATCTGCGAGGAAAGAATAAAAGTTTCATCCACAATGGGGGTCACCTCACCGACCTCCCCCACAGCGCTGCAAGATTGAATAACAATAAAGTTCTGTTGTGTTGTAATGAAGGGAAATCGGACTTGGTCTTGTATGCTGCAGAGGGGTCTGGCCCCAATTACCTCGGATAATGAAGGACATTTGGAGGTGGGGATGATCGGGAGACATCGTGCCTGCTCTATTATATTCCAGACACAAAAACACACAAGAGATTTGTAAAATTTCCAATGCCATTTACGTAAAAATGACAATTTAAAGAATTCCTGGCAAGGGTATTTTACACATGATTACATTGGTCCACGTAATATACCAGTGCCTTGAAAAAGCATTCATACCCCTTGAAATTTTCTACATTTTGTCATGTTACAACCAAAAAAGTAAATAAATTATTAAGGTACTTATATAGCGCTTTACATACATTGTACATTCACATCAATCCCTACTACCCTCAAGGAGCTTACAATCTAAAGGTCCCTAACTCTCATATACTAGGGCCAATTTAGACAGAAGCCAATTATCCTACCAGCATATCTTTGGAGTGTGGGAGGAAACTGGAGTACCCGGAGGAAACCCACACAGGCACAGGGAGAACATGAAAACTCCAGGCAGGTAGAGTCGTGGTTGAGATTCAAACCAGTGACCCTTTTTACTGCTAGCCGAGAAAGCTACCCACTACACCACTGCCGCCCCATATGCATTTTTTGGGGGATTTTATGTGATAGACCAACATTGAGTGGCACACAATTGTGAAGTGGAAGGAAAAATGATAAATTGTTTTCAAAACTTTTTACAAATAAAACGTGAAATGTGTGGCGTACATTTGTATTCAGACAGATTTGGTTTGTGTCACCACGGAGTGGTACTATGGACACGGAAAGAAGTACAACAACAGTGCCACGTCCTGATATATTATTGAATCAGAAAGGAATTTTAGAATGACTTTTTAGGCACCAAGCTAACATCATATTAAAATTAGTAATACATTTACAAAACAAAGAAGAAAAAAAAAAGTAAAAAAAAAAAAAAAAAACATTGACTATTCATATTATTGCCCTAGAAGAAATATCATTCCGCTCAAACCCAATAAACCACAATTAATAGATACGTTAGTTACAAAAAAAAAACAAGGATTGGGCGCAATTGGCAACGTAGCATCAATTGTAACATATTGCATTTGTATTCAGCCCCCTTAAGAGCCCGTTCACACTGAGGCAGCAGGACTTGCAGCGCGACTGCCTCAGGCGACCGGGATCCGACTTTAGCGGTGGCTTGTGAAATGACTTCTGTATAGAAGTCAATGCAAGTCGCCCCAAAAGTCGTACAGGAACCTTTTTCTAAGTCGGAGCGACTTGAGTCGCTCCGATTAGAACGGTTCCATTGCATAGAGCAGGACGCGACTTGTCAGGCGGCTAAGTCGCCTGACGGGTCGCCCCTGTGTAAACCGAGCCTTTCCCTAACTAAAATCAAGTGGAACCAATTGCCTTCAGAAGTCACCTAATTAGTAAATAAATAGAGTCCACCTGTGTGTAATTTAATCTCAGTATAAACACAGCTGTTCTGTGAAGCCCTCAGATTTGTTAGTGTCAGTTCACACTGAGGCAGCACGACTTGCAGCGCGATTGCCTCAGGCGACCTGGACACGACCAGTGTGGCGACTTGCAAAACGATTTCTGTATAGAAGTCAATGCAAGTCGCCCCCAAAGTTGTACAGGAACCTTTTTCTAAGTCGAAGCGACTTGTGTCGCTCTGATTAGAACGGTTCCATTGTACAGAACAGGACGCGACTTGTCAGGTGGCTAAGTCGCCTAACAAGTCATCCCAGTGTGAACCGATCCTTAGAGAACATAAGGCTGGCCATACACTGGTTGAATTTCGAAAAAAAATTTTGAAAAAAAAATTCTATCCAAGAACTTTCGTTCGAATTCCGCACCATTAATGGTCTGTAGCGCCAGCCGATTTTCGTGCGGCAATCAAATTTGAGTAATTGGGCACATGGGACATTTTTTAAAACACGAACGATTTTATAATCAATGATGGGAGAATCATGTGATAAAATGTAATAGAAAAAGGGAATGCACATGAGTGCAAGAAAAGAAAATTCCCAGCCACGAAAATTCTTTTCTGTAGCAACATGAGGTGAAATTAAAGGCTTGGTTGGTCAAATTTGGAAAATAAATGGTGGCATTAGCGGATCACAAAATGGGACCATGTATGGGACCATGTATGCCCTGCCTTAGTGAACACACAGGATTTGTGTGTGCGCCTTGTGTTTATCACATAAAATCCCAATAAAAATATGTGTAACGTTTTTCCTTGTAGCATGACAAAATAAGAGCTATATAGAGATACACACACACACACACACACACACACACACACACACACACGGCTGATGCCCCTGGAAGCTGTAGGTTACTGAAGTAGACACCACTACTCCACTGCTTCCGGGTCCCGTGCGGAGCAGCCAGCCTGAATCATAACAGGGGGTCGGCCACTCAGAACGGGCACTATCCAGAGAATGCTTGAATGAATGCAAAGTGTTCTCCGATTGGAAGAGGTAGAGAGACGGGCCAAGAACCTCCCACCCTCCACCTCATCTGATCATACAACAGTTTGCATCCATTCAGAAAAAATAAATAAAAAACAGCCTCCTGTATTCTCAATGCAGCAAAGCAGCCGCTCAGCACAGGACCTGGAGTAGTTGCGTCTACTTCAGTGACTTCCAGTTTCCAGGGGCATCAGCCAGATATGGTAAATGCATAATTACAGTAGTCCAATGTAAAACTATACCATGCCTGGAATTCTTCTTTAGAGTTTAGTTCAGGGTAATAAAAAAAAAAAATCATATCAGTACAGGTTTGCGACACGTGCATTTTATCACTTTAAAAAACGCTGCAAGTACACAAAAGTACCAGTTGATCTGCCATAACTTCCCATTTGAGCTGACAGCACAGTGCCTCTGCTGCACTGAAATCCCCACCAGTGGTGTCAGTCCTGCCTGCTGGACAACAGAACTCACTTGGGACACAGAAGACACTTGGGAGATGTATTTCTGGGGGCATGTCTGTGTCAGCAGCAAATGAGCAGCGGTTTAGGAATTATACAAGCCTGGTGATAATGCCACAAGGAGTAGTAATAGAAGTAATTTCTCACTATAGAGGTAAAAACGATGAATTTTGTTTTAATTTTTTTGTTTTGTTTCTAATTCTTGCTATGTTTTTAGATAATCTTTCGTTCACTCGGCGGCGCCGGCATTTCTACTATGGGCACCCAGCTGGGACAGCTTGCAGCTTCACAGCCGGGTGCCTGTTGCGCTCTGTGATTGGTCCCAAAGTCTTTGAAGACTTCGGGAGGGGAAAGGAGAACTTCACTTCTGATCGCCTAAGGCAACGGGAACGGAAGTGGTTGCGGGTACCTGTCAAAACCGCATACCCGCCTAAATGAGTGACATTTACTTTGCCAAAACATTGGGGGTTATTTACGAAAGGCAAATCCACTTTGCACTGCAAGTGCACTTGAAAGTGCAGTCGCTCTAAATCTAAGGGGTAGATCTGAAATGAGTGGAAGCTCTGCTGATTTTATCATCCAATCATGTGCAAGCTAAAATGCTGTTTATTTTCCTTGCATGTCCCCCTCAGATCTACAGCGACTTTACTTTCAAGTTCACTTGCAGTCCAAAGTGGATTTTCCTTTAGTAAATAACCCCCTATGTATCATACAATTGGCATTTTTTTCATTTCCTTTAATAAATTATTGTTTTCACTTTTTTCTGCGATCTCATTCAGGTTCTTTACAGCCACTTACGGTCTACATGCACTCCACTAACAGATGCAGAAAAATACCACCTATTATCACAAAAAATAAATAAAAAAATACCATTAAAGTGTTACTAAACCTAGGACCCTGCATTCACTATATCTGGTCTCCCACAGTACACAGAACCTTGGAAATGCAATAGTTTTAGTACCGTATATACTCGAGTATAGGCCGACCCGAGTATAAGCCGAGGCCCCCAATTTACCCCCAAAAAACTGGGAAACCTATTGACTCGTGTATAAGCCGAGGGTGAGATATGCCTGTCCATCCCTGTGTGTGTCCGTCCATCCCTCTGTGTCCGTCCATCCCTGTGTGGCCGTCCATCCCTGTGTGGCCGTCCATCCCTGTGTGGCCGTCCATCCCTGTGTGGCCGTCCATCCATCCATCCCTGTGTGTGTGTCCATCCATCCATCCCTGTGTGTGTGTCCATCCATCCATCCCTGTGTGTGTGTGCGTCCATCCATCCATCCGTGTGTGTGTGTGTGTGTGTGTGTGTGTGTGTGTGTGTCCATCCATCCATCCATCCCTGTGTGTGTGTGTGTGTCCATCCATCCATCCATCCCTGTGTGTGTGTCCATCCATCCATCCATCCCTGTGTGTGTGTCCATCCATCCATGTGTGTGTGTGTGTGTGTGTGTGTGTGTGTGTGTGTGTGTGTGTGTGTCCGTGCAGCCTTGTGTGTCCAGCCTACCTGTGCCCCGAGCCTCCGTCCGGTCCCGTCCCGAGCCTCCGTGTCGTCCCGTCCCGAGCCTCCGTGTCGTCCCGTCCCGAGCCTCCGTGTCGTCCCGTCCCGAGCCTCCGTGTCGTCCCATGCCAGGATCGCCGCTCTTCGTCGGCGCCCTGGCGGCCATTCCCCTGTTCAAAAGCCGCGCCTCCGCCTCCGCCTGTGATAGGCGGAACACTCAATTTCCCAGCAGTCAGTGTTCCGCCTATCACGGACATCGGCTCATCCGAGGATGAGCCGATGTCCGTGATAGGCGGAACACTGACTGCTGGGAAATTGAGTGTTCCGCCTATCACAGGCGGAGGCGGAGGCAGAGGCGCGGCTTTTGAAAGGTAGAATGGCCGCTGTCTGTCTGCTCGACACGCTGTTCGGGCAGTCAGACAGCGGTGACTCGAGTATAAGCCGAGGGGGGCACTTTCAGCCTCAAAAAAGAGGCTGAAAATCTCGGCTTATACTCGAGTATATACGGTATATCTAAATGGCTAAATACCTTTTCTAATCAGCAGTATATAGCAGTCTTGTGACTTCTATCAGTGTCCGATT
The DNA here is from genome assembly GCF_037356315.1 of Lithobates pipiens. Taxonomy (NCBI): domain Eukaryota; kingdom Metazoa; phylum Chordata; class Amphibia; order Anura; family Ranidae; genus Lithobates; species Lithobates pipiens. Next base: position 81,084,494 of record NW_027507758.1, on the reverse strand, counting down.
AAAGCTTGTAGGAATTTTCATTCCACTCTCACTGCCAATTGGCAGCAGGTGGATGGGGGGGGGGGGGAGAACCAGAGAAGACAGGATCAAACAGCCTCTTTATACAATGCAGAGGAATAAAAGGGATTGTAAAAGATTGCCTTTTAGCCAAAAAAAAACAAAAAACAACACACACAAAAAACGCCATGTCCCGCTGCTATCAATCTGTCCAATGATGAGAGAGACAGCAGCTGAAGCCACTGGGCCTGTGACCATCACTGGAACGGATCGGGTACAGGCAAGTAAAAAGGGGGCTCGGGGGGAGGGGGAGCTGCAGCAAAAAAAGGTTTTTTACCTTAATGCATTAAGGTGAAAAAATGTGAGACTTTACAACCACTTTAACCCCTTAGGTTCCACAGTGAGTACAAGCATGATTTACTGCATATACAGACTGGTTTTACTGTTGTGGATTGAGTAATACTTAGCTCCAGTCAGTGACTTTGCCTAGGCAGAGATGATGTCATCAGTTTGCTGCAGGCAGAAGGAAGAATTTCCTCAGTCTTCCCTACCCCAGTGATCAGACTGCAACATTGTAACTTTTTACCATGCCACAAGGTGAGAGAATGCAGCAGGGGCTGATCTGTATCAGACACTTGTGAACACAATCAAGAACTGCACAGGCAGATGAATTATGTGACTGTCATTGCTGAGATGACATGCTGACCCTGAAGGGTGTCCAAACAAAGATGACCCTATTCCTAAGGAGAGTAAAGCAGGTGAAGGCATGGTCAGTGGGAGAGGTAATAAATATCTGCAAGTGTTAAAATGACGCATCACTTAGCATGCATGGACTTAACATGAAAAATAAACAGGTTGATAGGTCCACTTTAAAGAGAAAGGGTCATAATGAAATAACAGGACACTGACCTCATGTTGACCAGATGTGGTGGCACCTGCTGGTGCTGGAAGTGGTCCCTCCATTGGTGAATACAAAAGGACTGTGAGGGTTGCACACAGCAGACGGGGTGATAAACGGGTGGATGGTTTGGACACACAGAGGTCGGGGACAGTTCTCGTTGAAGCTGTGAGCACTCAGTGTTCAGCAGAGGGGAGGTCCCAACAGTGTGGGTAACGTGGTCCTGCTGGCTGCTCGGGGGCGGGTGATAGCAGCAGTGGTGGCAGCACTGGGGGATGACTGGCGTTCTCTGGTGCTCCAGATACATGGAACAAGGTTTGGCGGCACCATTCTGAGGAAGGCATCCATTAGGACTGGCTTTAACTTGGGGCTCCTCGGAGCCAGGGGGCGGTTGATCTACGTCGCAGGGTGTGGGGTGCCCCGTGCAGGAAGGTTTGGATGGGAGGCTCCCATTACTGTGCGCCGTACAATCGCTGTTCCTGCTGTCCACAGCCATCCTCTTCCCAGTGCCTTGCAGTCATCAAAAGGTCTGTGAAGGAACAGAACATGTTAGACTGTGGAAATCAACTGCAGATGTCCTAGAATGACCAAAGCTATAAAAAAAAAAAAAAAAAAAAAAACACTACTCCAGCCATAATCTTTTTTTTTTTTTTTTTCCCCAGGCAGGTAAAATCTGAAGGTCTGCTAAGATTTATGTCTGTGTCCCCATTGGGGGGATGGTCTTCACTTCCTGCCCTAGTGATACCAGGGCAAGAAATGAGGGCGGGTCTGGGTGTCCCATCAGAGGAACATCTCATCATTTCCTAACGTGGTTTTTCTGGGAGAGGAAGTTAGCGTATGTCTCTCTAATGGATATAATAAAAAATAAAAAAATCCTGACAGAGGTTATTCTTTCCCAATCTTTATAAAAATACATTTCAAATGAAGCTGCACTTGGAACCAGGGATCAATAAAAGAAGGTAAAAAAGTCATAATATAGCAGGCATTGTTAAAGTGGAACTAAAACTATATCTGAGCACCACTGAAAATGCTATTTAATTCATTTTTAATATTTAAAACAAAATCCCCATCCATATAGCCATCCAGGTCCCCATGCTTTATTTTGTTGGGAGGTCTTTGAAAAACACCCAATTTTTTGCCATTTTTAGCTGTGGCCATCTGCCCTTGGCTCAGGCATGCATGAAGGAGGGTGTGCTAAGCTGAGAAGTCCCTCCTCCATGAAGACTTCTGGAATTTGGCCTGGGCCAGAAATCAGGAAGCGACTGAAGAACTGTTTAAAAAAAAAAAAAAAAAATACATTGGTGAAGGGTGGAAGTGGTGCAGGGGGATACCTTTGCCGAGAGATAAAGGCTTACTGGGGGAGATTTACTAAAACGAATGCACAGAGAATCTGGTGCAGCTGTGCATCAGCTTGGTCAATTAAAAGTGGAGTTCCAAGCAAAAAAAAAATAATAAATAAATAAATAAATAAAAGAGACCCAAACTGGACAACAAGACCAGATTTAGAAAGCGCTGCACAACTCGCGCATACACAGTAGGAAACTGGCCAATGTCCCTTACTTGCAAAGCTGGTGCCTACACCCAAAGCTGATGGACGGATCGGCTTGGGCTGCCAACATCACAGGCTCCTTGGACAGGTAAGTGTACTCCTATTAAAAGCCAGCAGCTACAGTATTTTCCCCCCAGGCTGGAACTCCTCTTTAATCACTTGCTGACCAATCGCCACAGTTTTACTGTGGCAGAAAGGCACAGCTGGGCGAGACGACACTATGTTACGTCACTTCGCCCTGTGGCCACCGCCGGGCTCCCACGAGCGCTGCCAACACACCGAGAACTGGGATCTTTGCGTGTAAAAATACAGTTTCCAGTTCTCTGAGGGGAGAAGAGACTGATCGTCTGTTCATACTGAATATGAACAGCGATCTGTCATGTCCCCTACACAGTCCCCTCCACCCTACAGTTAGAACACACACTAGGGAGCACAGTAAACCCCTTGATCGCCCCCTAGTGTTAACCCCTTTCCTGGCAGTGACATTTTTACAGTAATCTGCATGTTTATAGCACTGATAGCTGTATAAATGCCAGTGGTCCCAAAAAGGTGTCAAAAAGTGTCCGCCATAATGTCGCAATCACAATTAAAATTATATATCTCTATATACATCTATCTTAATAATAATAGTGCAGTAAAACTATAAACTATATGTATACTTTATATACGCTATAACGTTTGCACAAACCAATCACTATACGCTTATTGCGATTTTTTTTTAACCAAAAGTATTTAGAAGAATACATATCGACCTAAACTGAGGAAAAAAATAATTTTTTAAATATATTTTTTGGAGGATATTTATTATAGCAAGAAGTAAAAAAATAAAATTGTGTTTTTTTTCAAAATTGTCATTTTTTTTGTTTATCGCGCAAAAAATCAAAACCGCAGAGGTGATCAAATACCCCCAATAGAAAGCTCTATTTGTGGGGGGGAACAAAAGAAAAAAAAGACGTCAAGTTTGTTTGGGAGCAACGTCGCACGACTGCACAATTGTCAGTTAAAGCGATGCAGTGCTGAATCGCAGAAAGTGCTCTGGTCAGGAAGGGGGTAAAATCTTCCAGGGCTAAAGCGGTTAAGCTTTGACAAAACTTAGAAGTGCACTGGTTACAAACCAGCAAGTGATCATAAGCAACTGAGACCACACCATAAGAGAGTTATAAGAAATGAAAAACATAACCACAGCACAATATCACACAAACACACAAACACACAAACAGGATTCTGGGAATTTCTGTGCCTGTATTAAAGGGCAAAAACAAACAAACATTCTGAATCTGGATATACACAACATTCCATCTTAATGCCATTATAACTGTCTATTGGCTAAGCCAGCAGCCAAGACCAGGCGCCACCTGTTAGCCCATGAACTTTAATGGGTGGAGGAGGAACAACAAGCAAGCTCTTTGACAAAAAATAAATAAATATTTCCATAGGACACTTAACACCCTGCAAAAATGGAAAATTGGCCCTTAGGGCCCATTCACACCATCATGTTGTGGTAACGCGCGCGTTAATGGAACAGTAATATTTATCCACAATATCTCCCTGGAAATATACAAAGATTATTTCTGGTTTGATTCAGAACTATACATGCTAAAGAGATCAAAGAGCTCATCACATTGGCCTCTGTACAATGTAGGAGACTAATAGTCTGCTACTGGCAGTCTCCTGCTATTGTGTGAAGATGTTCTGGGTTTATACTTCCGATAATGTGTATTGTAGTTTGTGAGCTAGGAGACGACAAGTCTGACCTGGAAGTTCAGACCTCTGAGTCATCTAGGTAGCTAATTAACATCATGTTTATAGTAGGTCTGTTGTAATTATATTCCTGTGTGCAGTTTGTATTTTTGGGGTAATCTGATCAGGGGGATGTCTTTCTCAAGTGTATAAAAGCCTTTATTCTTGTTCAAATAAAGAGTCCCAGTTTTGCAGCCAAATGAGTGGTATATGGAGGGAAGCACTCAAGCAGAGTGTGGGACATTCTGTTACAGTGTCATCCCCTCATCGCCTGCTTTAACACCACTGGTATGAGGTCGGCAGGCTGAAAATAAAATTCTTCCTGCAGCATATGTACATCCGTGGCCTACAGGGCATAGCAGTTCGGGAGGGGGGGCGTAAAAGCGTGGCTCAAACCCAGGGTTTTACTGCCCCCCCAAACCACTAGCGTAAATGATCCCGAAAGAAATTCATGGCACCACACATACGCAGAAGCACTGCCATACATTATGGTAACCTGCAGTAATGTATGAATATTAGCGCACGCTGCTACAAACGCACAAGTATGAATGGTATCTGAAGCATTGGGTACTGTACCAAAATTTGCAGCATCTAAAATTTTCAAGACATTTTGGGGCACTGGCAGCCCCTTCAACATTCCGATTAACATTAAAGAGCAACATAATGTGCATTAACACATCGCAAAAACGTAAACGGCCCCTTAGTGTCCGCATTAATTCTGCAGTTTAACCATAAATTTCCTTTGGACACCTATTTACAGGTCTCATAACTCCTGAATCACCGCCAAAAACACAGTCCAAGAGTTCAATAAAAAACAACAAAACAAAAAACCCACCACACACACGTGCACGCAATTTCCCACGGCTGGTAAAATCGCCAAGAGTGGAATGAATTTTAAAAAGTTATATTTTATTTCTTCATCTTTTCAACCTGCTCTACATTACCACAATCTTGTTTCAAAAAAAAATTATAGGTACAACATACAATAACAAATTTTTGCTCCTTTGGTAAAACAAATTGCTAATCAGCCAATTACATGGCAGCAACTCAATGCATTTAGACATCTAGGAAGTGGTAAAAAAATAAAAAATAAATAACTTGCTGAAGTTCAAACCGAGCATCAGAATGGAGAAGAAAGGGTAGTTAAGCGACTTTGAACGTGGCATGGTTGTTGGTGCCAGACGGGCTGAGTATTTAAAAAACTGCTGATCTACTGGGATTTTTACGCACAACCATCTTTTGGGTTTACAGAGAATGATCCGAAAAAGAAAATATCTAGTCAGCGGCAGTTGTGCGGACGAAAATGCCTTATTGATATTACAACCAAGGTATACAGATTACCATCTTTGAATGCACAACAGATTGAACCTTGAAGCAGATGGGGTACAGCAGCAGATTACACCGGGTGCCACTCCTGTCCGCTAAGAACAGGAAACTGAGGCAAAAGCAGGCTCATCAAAATTGAACAATAGAAGATTGGAAAAACTTTACTTGGTCTGATGAGTCTAGATTCCAGCTGCGAAATTCAGATGGCAGGGTCAGAATTTTCCCGTAAACATGAAAGCATGGATCCATCCTGCCTGGTATCAAAAGTTCAAGGCTGGTTGTGGTGTAATGTTGTGGGGGATATTTTCTTGGCACACTTTGGGCTCCTGAGTACCAATTGAGCATCGTTTAAATGCCATGGCCAACCTGAGTATTATTGCTGACCATGTCCATCTCACCACTGATTTCTTGAACATGACAATGAGGTCACTGTACTGCAATGGCCTCCAAACTCACCAGATCTCAATCCAATGGAGCACCTTTGGCATTTGGTGGAAGGGGAGCTTTGCATCATGGATGTGCAGCCGACAATTCTGCAGCAAATGCGTGACGCCATCATTTCAAAATGGACCAAAATCTCTGAGGAAGGTTTCCAATACCTTGTTGAATCTATGCCACGAAAAATGAAGGCAGTTCTGATGGCAAAAAGGGGGCCCAACCCTATACTAGCAATGTGTACCCAAGAGGCTGGCGAGTGTATACCTGTGGTAAACATGCACATTTTACACAGAAATAATGTTAATGTGTGAATAGGCCCAAAGACTGAAGTGCAATGAAAACACAGCAAAAGGTAGTTTGTGTCCACTAAAGTCAAATAAGGGGAATATGGGGGGAGAGAATTTGGAGTCTCTGTACTTTGCTTTCTGAATGAGCCCACAAGTGGTGATATTATAAGTCGTGCCCTGCGAACGCGGCAACGATGAATGCGAGGAAGTGTGAAGTTGTTTCACTGCGCGCTGTGTGTTTGTCTGAGGAGTGTGTGTTTGTTCTGTGCACAGAGAGGCCTGAATACCAGCCCCGGCCATGAATGGGCCTTTCTGTCAGGAAATGTATGAGTGAACTCTGGCCGAGAGTCAGGCCTCTTTCATCCTGCAGAATCTGTGCAGAACACGGCCTGGACAGACGTATAGAAAAGTTACCTCAGAGCTCACATCTCCAGACGGCAAACCGCCAGCAACTCTCACACTTTAAAATGATTTAATTTCCTTCACGAGCAGCCAGAAAAAAAAAAAAAAAAAAAAAAGAGCCAAAAGCTGACGGGAGGTTTTACGCACCTTAGACAGGGGAGAGGAAAAAAAAAAAATTAACAGTTTCATGCCCTTTATATAAAAATCACCCTTTTAATGTGGTCCAGGTCATTCACTGTCCAGAAAACAGGCAAAAGGCTTAAAAACAAAACAAAAAACAAACTACATTTCAGCCTACTCTATTGTCAATAGGGAACGTTTGTTGAGAGAAGTATGTAGCCCCCACCCATTGTTGACCTTCTGAAAATGCCAGTTGCCTGCCTACCACCAACTTCAAATGAGTTCCTAATATGAATACTTTTTCCAAGTCAGTGCCTTATGAGCATCAAAGCCATTGGATAAACATGACAGCTGGGAAACCATTATATTCTGAAGGAGAGGACAGCGGTGGCCACTTTCTTACTTTTCCACTACTGTAGTTCTCTGCTCTGACTTTCATACTCCATGCACCTTTCTGCAACAAAGTTGGAAATGCTGCCTCGCTCCTTTGTTATCACTTCTCACAAGTTTTCCTGACACCTAGAAGTAAAAAGGTGAGGGGGAGGCAACTTCAGCACACAGCCTGTGATTGACAGCCTGGGCTCCGTGCTGTAAGAAGGGGGGGGGGGGGTGTCCCTTTCCTCCAATCAGCTTTCACTGAGCTCCGGCCCCTAGTTTCTAAAGGCCAGGAAAAACTACTGACCTAGGATTTGTTTAATCTCTGTGCGTCCCCTGAGGTCAGTCACTTTACTATGTATATGTAAGGCTTTACAACCACTTTAAAGTCATAAGAGTCATAACTTGTGTTTGTTTTGGATACTGTTGGTAAGGGTTAGAACCTATGTAACCTTTTAATGCCATCTAGGTAGATTTATGTTCTCTACCTGTCCTGGTAACCATCAGAGAAAAAGTAATGGGAAATCCAGAATAAGATGAGGGTAGAGTTGGTAATGCACTATTAGTAAAATGTGTGTGAAAATTATCAGTACATTCAATGACTTGATAAAGGTCATTCAAAAGCATTCAAAATTTTGTTTGCCAACATTCAATTTGGAGACCAATGGACCACAAACACTGTTAGAAATTCTATAAATGAATCAACCCTCTGATGAAATCCTAAGGACGTAACGCGTAAGACACAAATGTGAGGTCATTACACTAGGAGCATGCCCAGGAGTTTGAGGAAGCAGGATCAATCTGTATTAGGCAGAGAGAGCGATATAAAGAGAATTTGATAAGCGATCCATCTGTCTATGTGAATGGGAGTATTCTTAAGCTTTTACTGTAATAAACCTGTGTTTTATGGAAAGCACCACAAAGTGTCTTTGTTTTTGGAGCTGTGCTAGAACTGTTGCTAAACTAGTCTAGGAGAAGGAGTAACCCTGGAGAGGCTGGTGTGACTACAGTCCTAGGAGCTGCGCCTGGAGAAATCCTCAATGACAGAGGAGTGAAGGATTACCCCTGTGGTGTATATGGCTTATGTGACCTCCTCTAATTTAGGAGGTTCAATATTTCAGGTGAGAGCACACCCAAAAGGCACGATTGGAAGAGTTTTATTGGATGGCACACATGCAGTTGTGCGAAGACTGCACTGGAGATGAAATAAAGACACAGTACTGATTGATACATGTTATAGGCGACTTTTGAGCCACACCTAATGCAATTCATTATGCACCATCACTGATTTATTATACATGGGTGTTCTAGCCTTATCTATGTATATGTAGGGTCACCATTGACAATCTTATATTGTTTGTTCACATTTGTCTCACTTTATGCAAAGCATCACACCGCTGTAGCAACACTATACAGCGCATCAAAGCAAAAACAAAAAACAAAAAACACACACACACACACACACACACACACTTCCTGCTGCCATCTTTTCTACACTCAATCATAGCTAAGGAAAGGATGTCAGGGGAAATAAAGCATACAAACACAAAAGATAATGCCACCCAACACAGTGCAACAAAATGCAAACTGCAAGTAAGAGAAATCTAATTGCATTGGAAACATGCAAAAAAAAAAAAAAAAAAAAAAAAAAAAAAAAGAGCAGAAACAGGGCAAATGCCAAATAAATAGACAGGGGTTTGGATAGTTTTTAACCAGTTGAGGACATTAAAAACGAGCCACAAGCACCCCATAAAAAACTGCATGGCATGCAGCGATGTGTAGTACACCCCGCCCAATACTTGTCGAAAATTGCCAGCTGCAAAAACAGCCGGCAGTTGCTGTGAAATACAGCAATTTTTGTTTTTGTATTTCCTGCTGAGGTCAAAGAAATGGACCACCTGACATCACGTTTATGAAGATGGACATTCACTCTTACCATTATTTGAATATCAAATAAACGAGCTTTAACCGGCATGACATCAGTATAAGCAAACCGACCAGAAAAACTAAAATTTCCATATAAAAATTTTCCCATTTAAAAGCCAGCTTCACCTTTTACACCCATATTTAGGAGTAACATAGTAGAAATAAGACCCCCACCCCTCCATCTGTGATTACCACAATAAGGCCTCTGGCACACTGGATGTTATACAATCGCCAGTAGCATTATCTGTAGAATGAGTTTTTCAGCTTTTTTTTTTTTTTTTAAATCAACACTATATGCCCCCAAAAGCTTAGGTCTCAAAAACACTGATTAAACATCGCGTTGTTGAGCATTTTTACAGCTGAAAAACATCTCTTAAAACCCGCTAGTTTTGGAGTTTTTTTCCAGTCAGAAAATGCCCCAGCCAAAAAACACTGATAACAAGCTTTGTGTGCATAGACACATAGGATAACATGCAGGGGAGTTTATTGCCTGCAGAAAACGTCTGAAGCCAAAACCAGCAGCTGTAACATCCAGCCTGCGTGAGACCTAAGGCTAGGTTTCCACTAGTGCGACATTTCATGCGATTTGGCACTGAAAAGTCGCATGACAAGTTGTACCCCATGATTTCCAATGAGTACCGTGCACTACTTTGGTCTCACTTTGATGCGACTTGCACAGGCATTGCTTCAAGTTATGGCAAAAATCACACGATATTGGGGACGCAATAGAGTAAACATAGCCTAATAGTCCATTGACACCTCCTGAAAAAAGCTGCAGGAGCCCAACACTGCACCCACGATCCACTGATTGCAGATGCACCGATTTGCTTGCTGATTTAGAAAGAAGGGGGGGGGGGGGGTAAAATGCACATTTGTTTCTGCTAATGTATATGCATCTATATATTTGTTTTAAAGGTGGACTTCACCTTTACTTATCCTACTCAGCCCTTATTAAAGCGGTAGTAAACACACACACACACACGGTATAATGATAATCATTATCCAATACTTACCTCAGAACGAAGCCCCCATATCGGTGCCCGGTCCACGCCGAGGGAGCCGACATCTTGCCCTTGGCACGTCTTCCGGGTTTGCAACTCTGGCGCTGTGAGTGGCCGGAGCCGCAATGACGTCACTCCTGCGAACGCACGCAGGAGTTTTCTTCCCGGCAAGGCTGCCGGACCTTCAGCTGGGGCATTCAGAGCGCATGCACTGCTGACGTCAGTGGCTGCATGCATAGGGAAATATCTCCTAAACTGTACAGGTTTAGGAGATATTAATGTTACCTACAGGTAAGCCTCATTATAGGCTGATCTGTAGGTAAAAGTGTAAAATTTGAGTATACAACCGCTTTTTTTCTTCAATTTTTCTAATTGTCAATATTTAAAAAAAAAAAAAAAAAAACACCAAAATACACTTTTTTTTCCTTTAGTACTACAAAAAGAAAAAAAAAATTGCAATTTTGCGGGTGGGGGGAATATCATGAAGGTGGTTCTCCCAGGGAGATTCTCAGCCATTGTACTGGCTGTGTTGACCACTGCGATTTCCCCGTATGCAGAAATCTCAACTGCATAATTTGTGGTAGCGGGGGGCGCACGCGACTGCGTGTCACTGATTAAAAGCTATTTATTCAGGTCTGGTCCTTCCGGTTTGAGGGGGGGGGGGGGGTACAGGTGTGAGAGATGAAGTGGTAAAAAAAAAAAAAAAAATTAATAAAAAAAATAAAATAGGGCAAAAGCATTGTATCTGATGGACTGCTACACAACAGGACCCCACTTCACACATTGCAGATAATCACTGATGGCTTTGGACACCCTCCTACGACCTCAGCAGAGCGCCATTTACAAGCCACGTAAAAAAGGAAAGAAAAGCGAACCAACGTTACAAAAACAAATAAAATGTGTCATTTAGACACTAGTAAATGTAGCAGCGTTATAATACACATTGACATAATATAGCGTAAAACGTTGGGGCAGCTTGGAGTCAGAAGCCCTAAACTCTTCAACAGAAGCTAAAATGTACAAACAGCCCA